>NC_050104.1:121265848-122515848 GCF_902167145.1 Zea mays | reverse complement strand
CCACAGACCAACGCTTGTGGTGTGCCTGAGATACCTAAGAATTCTCTTAACAGCGCGAAGATGAGCTTTCTTAGGATTAGATTGAAATCTAGCACACATGCAGACACTAAACATAATATCGGGCCTAGATGCGGTAAGGTACAATAAACTACCAATCATAGAACGGTAGAGAGTTTGATTAACCGGGTTACCTCCCTCATCTAAGTCGAGATGTCCATTTGTAGGCATGGGGGTCTTGATTGGTTTGCACTTCTCCATGTTGAACCTTTTCAACAAGTCTTTGGTATACTTCTCTTGTGAGAGAAAGTTACCATCTTTCATTTGCTTGACTTGAAAGCCGAGGAAGTATGTTAGCTCACCAATCATTGACATCTCGAACTCCTTCGACATCAACTCACCAAATTCCTTGCAATGATAGTCATTTGTCGAGCCAAAGATTATATCATCAACATATACTTGACAAATGAAAATATCACAGTTATGTTTTTTTGTGAAGAGAGTTGTGTCGACGGTCCCGATCTTGAAGCCCTTTTCGATGAGGAAGTCACGAAGGCGCTCATACCAAGCCCTTGGAGCTTGCTTTAGTCCATAAAGCGCCTTGGACAACCTGTAAGCATGGTTAGGATATCTAGGGTCTTCAAATCCAGGCGGTTGCTCAACATATACAAGTTCATTTATGAAGCCATTTAAAAATGCACTTTTTACATCCATTTGATAAAGTTTTATATCATAGCATGATGCATATGCAAGCAGGATACGGATGGCTTCCAGTCGAGCAACCGGTGCAAAGGCCTCTCCAAAATCTAAGCCTTCAACTTGAGAGAATCCCTTTGCAACAAGTCTTGCCTTGTTTCTTACAATCACACCTTGATCATCTTGTTTGTTTCTGAACACCCACTTTGTTCCAATGATTCTTGCATCTTGTGGGGGCTTCTCCAGGGTCCAAACTTCGTTACGGGTGAAGTTGTTAAGTTCTTCATGCATGGCATTCACCCAGTCCGGATCCTGTAGCGCCTCATCTATACAAGTAGGCTCAACACAAGAAACAAAAGAGTGATGTTCAATAAAAGAAGCATGTCTATGTGATCGAGTAATAACCCCTTGTGAAGGACTCCCGATGATTAGGTTTTGAGGATGAGCTTGAAGTAGTGATGAGTTTCTCCTGTCAACCACTTGGGAAGAAGATCCTGGAGCATCAACATCTTCGGCTTGTACCCTTGCTTGTTCATGAGAGACAAATGTATCTTCATTTGCATGCCTCTCATCTTTTTCATCATCTTGTGGTACATTTGATGAAGAAGGCCTGTCAATGATTTGCACCTCTCCTTCATCTTCTTTTGGTTTGATAGCTCCAATAGGCATGTTCTTCATTGCTTCCCTAAGTGGCTCATCACCTACATCATCAAGATTTTCAAGTGCTCCTTGGGAGCCATTAGTCTCATCAAATTCCACATCATATGTTTCTTCTACCACACCAGTGGCATGATTGAATACTCGATATGCTTTGGACTTTAATGAATAACCCAAAAGAAAACCAATATCACAACGTCTTTGAAACTTCCCTAGGTGATGGCGTTTCTTGTAGATGTAGCATTTGCACCCAAACACCCGGAAGAAGGAGACGTCTGGCTTTTTCCCATTTAGCAGTTCATAGGGAGTCTTCGCAAGTAGTCGGTGAGGAAATATCATGTTTGATGCATAGCAAGCAGTGTTGACAGCTTCGGCCCAAAACCTCTCCGGTGTGTTATACTCATCAATCATTGTTCTTGCAAGAGTGATCAAGGTCCTATTTTTTCTTTCAACAACTCCATTTTGTTGAGGTGTGTATGTGGCTGATACTTCATGCTTGATCCCAATTTCGTCACAGTACTCATGAATGTTGGTGTTGTCAAATTCTTTGCCATTATCACTTCTAATCTTCTTGATCTTGCAATCAAATTCATTTTGTGCTTTCTTGGCAAACTTCTTGAATATAGATGCAACTTCAGATTTGTCATGGAGAAAGAACACCCAAGTGTATCTTGAGAAGTCATCAACAATCACTAGACAGTAGAGGTTGCCACCGACACTTACATAATTTGTAGGTCCAAATAAATCCATATGAAGTAGTTCCAGTGGCCTTGATGTTGACATCCTTTAATCCTCTAACCATATCTTTCTTTAATACCTTCTTGAGTGTGCTCATCCCAACATGTGCAAGCCTCCTATGCCAAAGCCATCCAAGAGAAGCTTTGGTGAAGAGGCAAGTTCTTAAGTCTGCATCTTCTGAAGTGAAATCCACTAAGTAGAGGTTGTTATATCTAAATCCCTTGAATACCATTGATTCATCATCCATCTTTGTTACAATAACCTCTGTTGGAGTGAATAAGCATTGAAGTCCAAGGTCACAGAGTTGACCCACTAATAATACATTGAAGCTTAAAGGTGCAACTAAGAGAACATTTGATATTGATAAATCATTTGAGATTGCCACCTTGCCAAGTCCTTGCACTTTTCCTTTTGAATTGTCTCCAAATGTGATTTTATCTTGTCCATCAACATTCTCATCAAGTGAGGTGAACATCCGTGGGTTGCCTGTCATATATTGTGTGCATCCACTGTCAATAACCCAATGGCTCCCACCGGTCTTGTAGTTCACCTACATCCACAGACAATTCAAGATTCAGTTTTGAGGGCCCTATATTGCATAGGACCAGTGACTCTCTCAATCAAGGACTTTGCAACCCAGATTTGTCTAGGTCTACTCTTGTTTGGTGGACCTAGGAATGTAACTTTGACCTTTCCATTTGCAACCTTTCTTAGAACATAATGAGCATTGAAAGCAAATGGTCTTGAGTGCTTAGGCAAGGGAGTTGGTGGTTTGGCTTTGCAGTTGTGGGCAAAATGACCTTCATTTCCATAGTCAAAGCATTTGATAGACCTATGAGTCTGCTTTGGCTTGTATTGAGTGGTAGCTTTCTTTTGAACAAAAGCATTGTATCCAATACCACTCTTGTTGTTTTTCATGACAGTGTTCATAAGCAGCTCATTTTGGAGGTATTGACCCTTGTTGAACTTTTGCACACTTGTTGCAAGATGTTCATTTTCACTTTTTAGTTTCTTGACCTCATTTTTAAGCCTTTGATTATCCACTGCTAACTCATTGTTGAAATCATTGTTCTCAATGGCAACCTTTCCTCTAGTAGTTGCATCAGTCAAGTAATTCTTCAATTTTTGGTTGTCTAAAGTTAGGACTTCAACTTTTTCAGTCAATTCAGCATGTAGACTAGTTTGCTCTTCTTGACTCAAATCATCACATGAGGTTGCTACATCAATCTTAACAACAGGGTTAATAGCCTCATGTATTTTGCAAGATAAAAGTTCATTTTCAACAAGAAGATTGTCATGATCAAATTTAATTTGAGTATAGTCTTCCTTGATCTTTACTAGTCTATTTTGCAACTCCCTATTAGCTTCATTTAATTTTTCACATTTTTCCTTAGCATCTTTTAGGGAGTTTGTGAGCTCATTTACAGTTGATGACATAGTTTTACTTTCTTCTTTTATTTCACCACTAGCCTTTATAACTATGTCATATTTGGCATTTAAAGATTCATTTTCATTTTTCAACCTATCACATTTAGCTTTTGACTTTCTAATGATTTGAGTGTATTCTTTAAGCAAGTCAGCTAGCTCATCATATGAAGGTGAAGCAAATTCCTCATCACTATCACTATCACTATCATCAGCAATATTAATATCATTTTGTACCTTCCGTTCACCCCTAGCCATGAGGCATAGGTGAGAAGTTAATGATGGCGATGGTGGTGGTGAAGAGAAGTCCCCGGCGATGGCGGCAACTTTTTCATCATTCTCTTCTTCACTTGAAGAAGATCCACTTGATGATTCAATGTCGGTGAGCCAGTCACCAACAATATATGCCTTTCCATTCTTCTTCTTGTGGAACCTCTTTTGCTTTCCATCCTTCCTCTTGAAGAATTTCTTTTCCTTCTCTTCATCATCGCTGTCATCTTCTTTCTTGCCCTTGAACTTATTCTTCTCGGACTTGTTACATTGATGAGCAAGATGACCGAGCTCACCATAGTTGTAGCAGTCCATCTCAGAAATGGGCTTTCTTTTGTTGGAAAAGAATTTCTTCTTCCTTGAATCAAATTTGATGCCTTCTCTATTTAGCTTCTTCAACATCTTGGTGGTCTTCCTTACCATCAAGGCAATGTTTGCATCAAGGTCATCATCACTTGAGGATTCTTCCTCAACTTGTATTTTTGCTTTTCCTTTTCTTTCATGATTTGCTTTGAGAGCCAAATCCTTTCTTTTAGAAGATGATTCTTCTTTGTCGTTGATGTGCATGTACATCTCATGGGCATTGATCTTTCCCAAAATCTGTGTAGGTGTGGTAACTGAAAGATCCATTTGATGTAGCACAGTGACAATGTGTCCATATTTGTCTATTGGGAGGACACTGAGAATCTTCCTCACAACATCCGGTTGTGAGATTTGAGTAAGCCCCAATCCATTAACTTCCTCTACAAGAATATTGAGACGTGAGTACATAGCATTTGCATTTTCATTAGCAAGCATTTCAAAAGAATTTAACTTTCTCATGGCTATGTGATATCTCTCCTCACGCTCACTTCTAGTACCTTCGTGTAGAGCACAAATATCCATCCACAAATCATGAGCATTTTTATGATTTCTTACTCTATTGAACACATCTTTGCAAAGGCCTCTAAAAAGGGTGTTTTTGGCCTTAGCATTCCATTTCTCATAATTGAACTCATCACCTACAAGATTTGTGGGATCTCTAGGTTCGGGGAATCCTTGTGTGGCGGCTTTATAGACACCAATGTCTATAGCCTCTAAATATGCTTCCATACGAATTTTCCAATAAGGAAAATCGTCACCATCAAAAACAGGAGGAGGTCCATCCCCACCGGACATCGTAACTCTAGCGGTTAAGCTAATCTACGAGCAACAAGGCTTTGATACCAATTGAAAGGATCACGATGCCCAAGAGGGGGGTGAATTGGGCTTTTCTAAAAATCAACACTAATTAAAACCTAAGCAAGAGCTAAGCAAGAGCCCAACTTCACCCAAACAACTAGCACTAAGAATATAATACTAGAAATGCAACAATGCTAAGACAATACTTCAAATACTTGCTAAACAAATACACAAAGTAAAGTGCTTGAATTAAGTGCGGAATGTAAAGCAAGGTTTAGAAGACTCCTCCAATTTTTCCCGAGGTATCGAAGAGTCGGCACTCTCCACTAGTCCTCGTTGGAGCACCCACGCAAGGGTATCGCTCCCCCTTGGTCCTCGCAAGAACCAAGTGCTCACTACAAGATGATCCTTTGCCACTCCAGCGCGGTGGATCCCTCGAGACCGCTTACAAACTTGAGTCGGGTCACCAACAAGATCTTCACGGTGATCACCGAGCTCCCAACGCCACCAAGCCGTCTAGGTGATGCCGATCACCAAGAGTAACAAGCCGTAGACTTTCGCTTGACCAAGAGAAGCCTAATGCAAGTGGTGTGTGCTCTAGGTGGCTCTCGCTAGCGCTAATGAGGAACAAACGTGGATTAAGATTCTCTAATCTTCTCACTAGGCTTTTGGTGCTTGCAATGCTCTAGCAATGTGCTGGAATAAATGTGGAGTGCAAGACATTGAATATGGTGGGTGGAAGGGGTATAAATAGCCCTCACCCACCAACTAGCCGTTACAGGCAACTTTCTGCGCACTGGCGCACCGGACAGTCCGGTGCGCCACCGGTGCGCCAACGATCGTTTCCAACGGCTAGTTCTGACAGCTAGCCGTTGGACTCATGGCACACCGGACAGTGAACAGTCACTGTCCGGTGCACACCGGACAGTCCGGTGCGATGTCCGGTGCGTTGTCCGGTGCACCACTAAAATTCAACTCCGAAACAGGTGCTCTCGGGTTTCTGTGAAGGGAAGGCCTCTTCCTCGGACCAGCCTGGCCCCACCTGGCAGAGGGTGCACCGGACAGTCCGGTGCACACCGGACAGTCCGGTGCCCCAGGGCCAGAAACCCTAACTCTTGTTTTTCAGCTGATTTTCAAATCGGTTTTCGTTCTAACTTGTGAGTGAGTTCTAGAGTGACACCTAGCACTGTATGTGAGTGTGATTGTGCACCAACACTACACTAGAACTCTCTTGGTCAAACTACTCATTGACAACCCCTCTTTATAGTACGGCTAAAAGAGAATAAAAGACCTAACTAAATCGCGAGTGTCCACATCTCCTTGACACTCGGACTCCGTAGACCTTCACCTTTTGTTTCGTCGTTTTAGCCGTCGCTTCGAGTTCTTATCTCCGGGATTGTTTTCACCGTTGTAGTACTTCTACCTATCATGCGACCTAACTTACCATTTGTCTCTGCAAAACATACGTTAGTCACATATAATATTACGTTGTCATTAATCACTAAAACCAACCACGGGCCTAGATGCTTTCAATGCCCACGTGTGTTGGGAATGGGACTCCGATGATAGCTCCACGGACTCCTCCTCCGACGAGGATGCCGCCAACATCGCCGTCAACAAAGGCCTCCTCTTCCCCAACGTCGGTCACAAATGCTTCATGGCAAAGGACGACAAAAAGAAGAAGGTACAATCTAGAACCACCCCCAAGTATACAACATCTAGTGATGAGGGTAGTTCTTGTGAAGATGAAGATGATTTGCTCACTCTTTTTGCCAACCTTAACATGCAACAAAAAGAAAAATTGAATGAATTGATAGGAGCTATTCATGAGAAGGATGAACTTTTGGATAGCCAAGAGGAATTCCTTATTAAAGAAAACAAGAAGCATGTTAAAGTAAAAAATGCTTATGCTCAGGAGGTTGAAAAATGTGAACATTTGACTAAGGAGCTTAGCATGTGCCATGATTCAATTACCAATCTTAGAAATGAAAATGCTAGTTTAAATGCTAAGATTGATAATTTGAATGAATCAACTTCTAGCCTTAGAACTGAAAAAGTTTAATTTCCAAGGCTAAAGATTTAAATATTTGCAATGATTCTATTTCCTGTCTTAGAAATGAGAATGCCATATTGCATGCTAAGATAGATGAATTAAATGTTTGCAAACCCTCTACATCTACTATTGATCATGTTACTATTTGTACTAGATGTAGAGATGTTAATATTGATGCTATAAATGATCACCTTGCTTTAATTAAACAACAAAATGATCATATAGCTTAATTAACTGCTAAAATCAATGAGCATGAAATTGAAAATGAAAAGTTTAAATTTGCTAGAAGCATGCTCTATAGTGGGAGACGCCCTGGCATTAAGGATGGCATTGGTTTCCAACAGGGAAGCAATGTCAAAATTAATGCCCCTAAAAGATTGTCTAATTTTGTTAAGGGCAAGGCCCCCATGGTTCAGGATAACGAGGGCTATATTTTATATCCTGCTGGTTATCCCGAACACAAAATTAGTTCATGCTAAGAAGTCTCATTCTGTTTCTCACCATGCTTTTATGTATAAGAATGAGGCATCTAGCTCTAGGCATTCTACCCATGTTAAAATGCCTAAAAAGAAAACTCCTACTGCATCAAATGAGCCTAATATTTCATTTAAGACTTTTGATGCTTCCTATGTTTTAACTAACAAATCAAGCAAAGTAGTTGCCAAATATGTTGGGGGCAAACACAAGGGCTCCAAGACTTGTGTTTGGGTACCCAAGGTGCTTGTTTCTAACATCAAAGGACCCAAGACTGTTTGGGTACCTAAGAACAAGGCCTAAATTGTTTTGCAGGTTTATGAATCTGGGGGCTCAAGTTGGATTGTTGATAGTGGATGCACAAACCACATGACAGGGGAGAAGAGGATGTTCTCCTCCTATGAGAAAAACGATGATCCCCAAAGAGCTATCACATTCGGGGATGGAAATCAAGGTTTGGTCAAAGGACTTGGTAAAATTACTATATCACCTGACCATTCTATTTCCAATCTTTTTCTTGTAGATTCTTTAGATTACAATTTGCTTTTTGTTTCTCAATTATGCAAAATAGGCTACAACTGTCTTTTTACAGATATAGGTGTTACTATCTTTAGAAGAAGTGATGATTCAGTAGCATTTAAGGGAGTATTAGAGGGTCAGCTATACTTAGTTGATTTTAGCAAAGCTGAACTCGATACTTGCTTAATTGCTAAGACTAATATGGGTTGGCTCTGGCATCGCCGACTAGCCCATGTTGGGATGAAGAATCTTCACAAGCTTCTAAAGGGATAGCACATTTTAGGACTAACAAATGTTCATTTTGAGAAAGACAGGATTTGTAGCGCATGTCAAGCAGGAAAGCAAGTTGGCACCCACCATCCACACAAGAACTTAATGACAACAGACAGGCCACTGGAACTACTCCACATGGATCTATTCGGCCCGATAGCTTACATAAGCATCAGCGGGAGTAAGTATTGTCTAGTAATTGTGGATGATTATTCTCGCTTCACTTGGGTATTCTTTTTGTAGGAAAAATCACAAACCCAAGAGACCTTAAAAAGATTCTTAAGACGGGCTCAAAATGAGTTAGGATTAAGGATCAAGAAAATAAGAAGCGACAACAGGACGAAGTTCAAGAACTCTCAAATTGAAGGCTTTCTTGAGGACGAGGGCATCAAGCATGAGTTCTTTTCTCCCTACACACCTCAACAAAATGGTGTAGTGGAGAGGAAGAATAGAACTCTACTGGACATGGCGAGAACCATGCTTGATGAATATAAGACTCCGAATCGGTTTTGGGCTGAGGCGATTAACACCGTCTGCTACTCCATCAACCGGCTCTATCTTCACCGAATCCTCAAGAAGAAATCATATGAACTCCTCACCGTTAAAAAGCCCAATGTTTCATATTTTAGAGTCTTTGGTAGCAAATGCTTTATTCTTGTTAAAAGAGGTAGAAAATCTAAATTTGCTCCTAAGGTTGTAGAAGGATTTTTACTTGGTTATGACTCAAACACAAGGGCATATAGAGTCTTCAATAAATCCACTGGATTAGTTGAGGTTTCTTGTGACATTGTGTTTGATGATACTAATGGCTCTCAAGTAGAGCAAGTTGATCTTGATGAACTAGATGATGAAGAGGCTCTATGCATCGCACTAAGGAACATGTCCATTGGGGATGTGTGTCCTAAAGAATTCGAAGAGCCTCCACAAGTACAAGATCAACCATCATCTTCCAACCATGCATCTCCACCAACTCAAGATGAGAATCAGGCTCAAAACAATGAAGATGAAGATCAAGAAGATGAGCCACCTCAAGAGGAGGACAATGATCAAGGGGAGATGACAATGATAAAGACAAGGAAGATGAGCAAGAAGTTCAGGGTCAAAGACCGCCACACCCAAGAGTTCACCAAGCGATTCAAAGAGATCACCCCGTGAACTCAATTCTCGGTGACATTCATAAGGGGGTAACCACACGATCTCGAGTCGCTCATTTTTGTGAACATTACTCTTTTGTGTCCTCTATTGAGCCATACAGGGTGGAGGATGCACTAAAAGATTCGGATTGGGTGTTGGCAATGCAAGAGGAGCTCAACAACTTCACGAGGAATGAGGTATGACATTTAGTTCCACGTCCTAACCAAAATGTTGTAGGTACCAAGTGGGTATTCCACAACAAGCAAAATTAGCATGGTGTGGTGACAAGAAACAAAGCCCGACTTGTAGCCAAAGGGTATTCACAAGTCAAAGGTTTGGATTTCGATGAAACTTATGCACCCGTAGCTAGGTTTGAGTCAATTCGTATATTACTTGCCTATGCTACTTACCATGGCTTTAAGCTTTATCAAATGGACGTGAAAAGTGCCTTCCTCAATGGACCAATCAAGGAGGAGGTCTATGTTGAGCAACCTCCCGGCTTTGAAGATAGTGAGTATCCTAACCATGTTTATAAACTCTCAAAGGCGCTTTATGGGCTCAAGCAAGCCCCAATAGCATGGTATGAATGCCTGCGAGATTTTCTTATCACTAATGGCTTCAAAGTCGGTAAAGCTGATCCTACACTCTTTACTAAAACTATTGCAAAAGATTTGTTTGTATGCCAAATTTATGTTGATGATATCATATTTGGGTCTACTAACAAATCTACTTGTGAAGAGTTTAGTAGGATCATGATTCAAAAATTCGAGATGTCTATGATGGGGGAGTTGAAGTATTTTCTAGGATTTCAAGTCAAGCAACTCCAAGACGGCACCTTCATCAGCCAAACCAAGTACATTCAAGACATACTTAAGAAGTTTGGAATGAAGGATGCCAATCCCATCAAGACACCCATGGGAACCAATGGGCATCTCGACCTCGACACGGGAGGTAAATTCGTAGATCAAAAGGTATATCGGTCGATGATAGGATCTTTAAACTATTTATGTGCATCTCGACCGGATATTATGCTTTTCCGTATGCATGTGTGCAAGGTTCCAAGCCGATCCTAAGGAAGTTCACCTTAGGGTCGTGAAAAGAATCATGAGATATTTAGTTTACACTCCTAAGTTTGGACTTTGGTACCCCAAGGGATCCACTTTTGATTTAATAGGATATTCCGATGCTGATTAGGCAGGGTGTAAATTTGATAGGAAGAGCACATCAGGGACTTGTCAGTTTCTAGGGAGATCCCTGGTGTCTTGGGCTTCAAAGAAACAAAACTCAGTAGCTCTTTCTATCGCCGAAGCCGAGTACATTGTCGCAGGCCATTGCTGTGCACAATTACTTTGGATGAGGCAAACCCTCAGGGACTATGGCTACAAATTGAGCAAAGTCCCTCTCCTATGTGACAATGAGAGTGCAATCCGCATGGGGGATAATCCCGTTGAACACAACCGCACTAAGCACATAGACATTCGGTATCACTTTTTGAGGGATCACCAACAAAGGGGGATATCGAGATCGCTTATGTTAGCACCAAAGAATAATTAACTAATATCTTTACCAAACCATTAGATGAGAAAACCTTTACCAAACTTAGGAATGAGCTAAACATTCTTGATTCTTGGAACTTTGATCGAAACATTGCACACATCGCTCATTATATACCTTTGATCATATCTCTTTCATTTGCTACGACTGATGTGCTTTCAAGTGTATTTCTATGCTAAGTCATAGATTGAAAGGGAAATGGAGTCTTCGGCGAAGACAAGGCTTCCACTCCACTCTAACGGTAACATTTACCTTTCGTCGTCACTCCACATCACTCTCAAATTGGTATAATCTTTCACTCACACTTTATTTACCCATGAGGGAGCAAGTAAAAAAGGGCTCTCAAAGTCTCCGTTTTTGGCGATTAATGCCAAAGGGGGAGAAAATATTAAGCCCAAAGCAAAGGGACCGCACCACCCGCTTTTCAAAAAATTTCGGAATGATGATTTATGTTTATCTTTCCAATTGGTATCTTGTGATAAGAAATTTCTTCAATTAATATGATATTTTCAAATTGGTATATTTAAAAGATGGAATTTCAGAACTAGTATCTAAGTATAAGTTCCAATTGGTATCTATTAAAACCCTCTTGAAAGCTAAGAGGAGAATTTTACTCAGGGGGAGTTTTGTTTAGTCAAAGGAAAAAGCATTTGAAACAAGGGGAGAATTTCAAATCTTGAAAATGCTTCTCGCAATCTTATTCATATACCTTTGACTATTTGCAAAAAGGTTTTGAAAAGACTTTCCAAAAGAATTTGCAAAAACAAAACAAGTGGTGCAAGCGTGGTCCAAAATGTTAAAAGAAAGAAAGAAATCCATGCATGTCTAGTAAAATGATAAATTGGTTTAATTCCAAGCAACCTATGCACTTACCTTATCCAAACTAGTTCAATTCTGCACTTATATATTTGCTTTGGTTTGTGTTGGCATCAATCACCAAAAAGGGGGAGATTGAAAGGGAAATAGGTTTAACCTATCAATCACCAGAAATCAGAGCAGCCGCTAGAGGCGCACCGTACAGTGAACAGTTGCTGTTCGGTGCCACTAGAAGACAAAGCTCCAACGGTCGAAACCGTCAGAACCCTAACGGTTGGGTGACATGGCTGGCGCACCGGACAGTGTCCGGTGGTGCACCGGACTGTCCGGTGCGCCCATCGACAGCAGCCTGCCCCAACGGTTGTTTTGGTGGGTGAGGGCTATAAATACCCCTCAACCACCACCACTCCAACCATCTAAGCATTCATCACTCTCCATTCAATACAAGAGCAAAGTGCAACACTCTAAGACACAAATCAAAGCCACCGATCTGACCAAAGTCCCCAATTCAATTCTAGTGCATTAGGACTTTTGAGAGGATCACTTGTGTTTCTTGTTGCTCTTATTTGCTTGGCTTGGCTTTATTTTCTTTCTCACTTCTTACTCTCAAGTGCTTGTAAGAAAAGCAAGAGACACCAATTGTGTGGTGGTCCTTGCGGGGTCTAAGTGACCCATGAGATTAAGGAAGAAGCCTCACTCGGTCTAGGTGACCGTTTGAGAGAGGGAAAGGGTTGAAAGAGACCCGGTCTTTGTGACCACCTCAACGGGGACTAGGTTCTTTAGAACCGAACCTCGGTAAAACAAATCATCGTGTCATCCGCTTTATTTCTTGGTTGATTTGTTTTTTCACTCTTTCCCGAACTTGATATTTGTTCTAACGCTAACCCCGGCTTGTAGTGTGTGCTTAAGTTAATAATTTTCAGATTTCGCCTATCCACCCCCCTCTAGGCGACTTTGAAGGAGTTCCTATCCCTTAAATAGGGAGGCATGTCCGTAAGTGAATATAGGGACAAATTCATCCGGCTATCTTGATATGCTCTAGGGGAGGTCGATGATGATGAGAAAAAGCCGGAGCTATTTCTGGAAGGTTTGATCGGGCCACTACAATACCAGCTGATATCACACACATTCCCGTCCTTCCAGAGACTACTGGACAAAGCTATTGCTCTGGAAAACAAGAGGGCTGTGTTTGGAGACAGGAGGAAAGCTACTAACCAGTGGCAAGCTAGAAGTAGTTTCCGTCCCCGTTATACTACACCTCAAAGTACACCTGCTCGTGGCAGTTCCGGGCAACAAACTCAACAGACCCAGTATGCTCCTCCTCAAGCAAGCACTCTAGCTGGACTTGTTGCTCCTAATACATCTACAAACATATCGTGCTTCAAGTGTGGGTAGGCTGGACATTATGCCAACTAATGTCCCAACAGAGCAGCTTACACCACTCCAGCTCTGATGAAGCAAGGTCAGGCCTTAGGAGGCAAGAGTCTGCCCTTATCTATCAATCGGGGTAGGTCATCCACATGGAAGCTGAAGCTGAACCTGGTGAACCTGAAAACTAGGATGAGGTGCCAGTTGAGGGTGAAGAAGTTGGTGAAGAAGGCAATGAACAACATGATTAGAGTAAATATAAATATATATTTTTTTATTAGGAGTATTATTTGTAAGACCTAAATATTACTTTAGTTAGTAGCTAGAATTTACTATTGTAGGAATAATAATAAGGTCTATTTGACCCTATGTTTTACTAATAAGTGGTGCACCATGCTGAGATTCTTGCTTTTGCATATGTTTTGAGATACGATTGGGATACAACCTTTTCTTACTAATCTCGAGGATGAGATTTCTTTTAAGGGGGTAGGATTTGTAATACTCAAAATATTAACTTGAGATTTAAGGAAATCCTTTATAGAAAAATAATAATAATAAATATAATCATCAAAATAAATATCCGTGATAAATAATTAGACTTTAGAATTCACCCCTTTCTAAAGTGATTGGTCATAATAAGATAATGTTAGCTAAATCATTTCTTAATAAAGATTTAGACATTTGAAAAATGTTTTCTATAAATACAAAGGAATCATAATTTAAAATTTGAATTTAAATTGTAAATGAGAAAATAAAACAGAAAATGAATAAAAAGAAAGGAATTTTAATTAAGACCATTACCCTCTCCATAATTAAATATGAAGAAGGATAAATAATATAAATACAAATAATGGGGGTAATATTCACATTAGGATGGTATTTAATATTTGCAAAAATTGAAATTTAAAACAAAAGTTTAAATTTGAGTTTAAATAATTGAATTTGAAATAGAAAAGAAAAGAGATAAAAAGAAACCAGACCTCAATTTGGGCCCAATCTCCAGCCGGCCCAACTCTCTTTCGTCCGCACCAGCCCAGTTGCTACCTCTGCGCTGTCCAGTGGGGTCGGGTGGACAACCTCCCTATCTGCGCGCGTGCCTGCACCCCAGCTCACTGACTGACAGGGCCCGCTGCCCACATCCATCTCTCGTGCGCGCATTGAAGTCACTGGCCAGTCGGGCCTGCCTGCCAATGGGTACCTCGTGTCTGCGCAGCTCCTTCGCGCGCTGACAAAGGTGGCCCGCCTATCAGTCGTCTTCCCCAACAGATTCTGCAGCACGACAAACTTGGAACGGACAGCGTCCTAGACTCCGCGTGGTTCTTGGCATGCCGTCGCTATCCATCCTCTCCGGTCGGGTGTATAAATATCGGGCCTTCGCCCCCTTGGTCACCAGACCGTAGTAACACGCTAGATCTGCATTGCTGTCACTGGGGAATAATTCGACCGCCCACCGCCGTCTTTGCTCGTCGTCGTTCTATCCTCGGGTGGTACGTTGGGGGGCTCGCCGCCGCTTATGCCTGCTTCAGTCAACTTGGGCTTGGCACAGGGGCCATGCGAGAGCTTGGGATTTTGTTTATAGGCGATTGCCGCCGCCGTGCCTTCACCCCTCATTGAGGCCTGCTCTAATCGTCGCTTAATCACCGGTAAGAAGCCCCTAAATGCATTTGCGACACCTTAATCTTCGTGTTCTAGTCGCTAATTGGATCTAGGAGGGCTTGCGCGCTGGTTCGGCACGTCGCCGGCGTAGTGACGCCGCGGGCGAGGTGTGCGTGGCCGAGCTTGGCCGCTCGAAGGTCATAGGTGGTCTCGTGGCCGTTCGTTCGGATGTGGTCGGCTTGGAATAATGCGGGTGTGCCCACTCGGCAAGTGTAACACCCTGAATTTGGGGTATAATTTTTTTTTCTCTAAATGCCTACCAAATTCAGGAGTTACCCTTTGTCTCTCTCTCTTCCTTTTGAGTAGAATTAGGTTAATTAAGTGAGGAATTTATTATTTATCTTTTCAAAACTTATGTGAGTCACGATTTGATGCATCATGCTAAGCCTAAAACATTCTTTGAATGGATGCACATGTTTGATTTGGTTTGAATTTTAAACTTGGTTTGAATTTCATTTGAAATCTCTAGAGAAAATAAAAAGAAAAGCAACTAGAAATTCGGAGAAAAAGGGAAAACTCATTTCAGCCCAAGCCGGTCCAGTTCAGCCTAACGGGGCCGCGCGCGCCCGCGCCTGTGCCGCCTGAAAGGTGGGCTCAACCTATCAGCGGCGGTTTCCTCCCCCCTCCCCGCACTCTCTTCCCCCTCCCTCTGCCTAGTGGGGCCAGTTTGTCGGCGCCAGTCGCCCTCACCCGCGCGCCCCTTTCCTTCTCTGCCTCGCTGAAGCGTCCTGATCCTTTGGGACTCAATGTGATACAATTACTAGTCCTAGGAAGCTAGTAAACACTTTCATTGATTCAGATGATACAGAGTCTCAAATAATAGTTATTACAATACCAAAATGCAGGCTCTAGCGAGCTTGGAAACATAACACAGTGGAAGATCATCTAGCCCAAGCCACAAGTAGACACAGCCCCCTTCTAGTCGAACGTAGCTGAAAAACATAAATAAATCTGGGTGAATACACTAGGTATTCCGCAAGCCCATCCCGCCCGTAAAGAGAGAGGGACCTATATGGTACATGCTTGGTATGGTGGATTTGAAGTCACTCATTTCTTTTTCAGAGAAACACGATACTTGATGTTTTACCCAAAAGAGAGGAGTAGCACATTTTCACACTCAACCACCACTGAGCTTCCCGCTCCCGTGGCATAGCTTTTTTGTTCCAAAAACACCCACACACTCTCCCTTTTTACGAAGACCAAAAAAACTAATTGCCATACCACACCAGACTCGTCCATACCAGTGGACACAGACTATTCGAATAGGTTTCAAACTCTGCGCAGAGGTGTACACTTTACCCACTAGTCTGGCTCTGTGGTCTCAAGGCCAATGAGACCCAAATCCGAAGCTCTTTCCTTCCTCGCGCGTCCTTACCTTAACAATTATACCGGAAGGAGTCAGGCCACCACCATGCCCAAACCGGACAAAACATTCCCCTTCCTTATCCTCCCGGTGCTCCCCAGCCGTCATAACCCTGGGGTTCGGACCGTGCAAGTTCAGATTGAGTGACTGCCCATACAGTCTCGAGTGGTTGTACTTGTCATGAGTACAGGTAGTGAAGGATGAAAAACTGGTCCTTATATGAGGGGACAATCCTTCATGCTCACACCTAACCCGACTGAGCAACACCTTAGGCCCTCCCCTAAACTAGGGAGTCCTTGATCGTCCCACTCAATTGGTGATAAGGGTGAATACCCTTCATAATACACACTTTGAAAACATTTCTCTTTTTAGAAAACCATTGCCTCAACCCATATTTTTGTACCCAAAAGATATTCTTTAATGCAGGCTATCACTCGACTCACGATGCATAGAACCCAACCCATATCCCGGCTTAGGTAGTGGTAGAAAGAGTAGGTACTTTATGCATCAAGGGTAGATTGGACTTGCCTTCGTCGAAGCTCTCTTGGCACGAAAGCTCTATTTCTGTGAGGTCGGGCTCCTGCCCTTCTTCCGGAGCTACGTTTTCCGGAGGGTCAGATCCCTCTTCGCCTTGCAAAAACAGGCAATAAACAATACATCAAACATTGTTGGCTAATAAACTGTGTCAAGTTCTAAGTGTTATTATTTTGTGACATAGAGAATATTTAGACTGTTTTTGGTGCATAAAATATCAACATGTGTATATATATTGTTGAGGACTTGTTCTCAAATGCTTCGAGTTAAGAACAAGGCAACACAAAATGTTAATGGTTAAAGACCTTCGTCCTTCGAAGCATTATCTTCCTTAGGATATAATGATCTTCAGACAAAGGTTATGAAGGATGTCCCTTCATCATCTCAGTATATAATAAAGTAAATAAAAACATATGAAATATGGGAGATAGCATGAATAATTATATGACTTTATCAGAACATTTTTATTATCTTCCCATGAATAAACATGAACAGTATCAAATTACATTTATACCTTCGGAACAGAAGGTAAAAAACCAAGCGTGATGTGAGAGTGAATACAAGTCAGCGTGAACAGTACGGTGTCACTGTTCATCTATTTATAGGCACAGGACATAGCCTATGTAGAATTACATTCATGCCCTTGACAATTACTATTGACTTAGGGATAATCTATCGAGGACTAGACAGCCTTTTCCCCTTTAAGTCGGTTTCATTTTTCATCGCTAAGCCAAAGCTTTTTCACGGGTAGCTTCGGCACTGGTTCATCCTTCTTCCGAACCGCTCTCTTCATATCATGTACAACTTCATCCCATGTCCGAAGGTTCCTGTACATATATTATACATGGAAAACATGTTAGTCGTGTTTTGAGGACCTTCGAAAGACGAAGGCCCCCAACAGTAGCCCCTCACAGTATTAATTTGTTATAATAACGGATTTAAACTGCGACATGAACGAAAGCCTTAAGCCGAAGGTCCGAAAAAACACATTCCCTTCGCTAGAATAGCGACAGTCAATGACAGACGGGGCCCGCCAAGTTGCAAAGCACTGGGCGTATAAATATGAACCCACAGCGGTAGCATTTGGTATGCTATTTCTGCTATTTCCGTTATTTTCTCAAATTTCTAGCTCTTGCTCAATAGCTCTCGCCTGATTTTTGAGTTTTTAGAGCTTCGGTTTAAAGGTGTGCTTGCTCCAAATTTGAGGAGAAGAAGATGAGTGGGGAGAAGAAGATGACTGAAGAGAAGAAAATAACCGAGGAGAAGAAGCTATATGAAGAGAAGAAAGTTGTGGATCCTTTCATCGCTGGATTTTATGAGTCCATGGCAAAAACGGATACAGAGAAAATTACTAAGGAGATCATGGAGGGTTTGTCCGAAGATTCTGATGATAGTGACAGTTATTACATGGAGAGTGGGGATGAAGATTCTGAGGATCGGCCCTGGCGGCCAAGTCATACTATCTTCGGAAAATCGACTATCAAAAAGAGTCATATTGACGCCATGAGGGGGAGATATTTTCGTGACATGTCTATTGTCAGAGTTGGAGGTGACAACATTGCCCCTGCTCCTGAGGAGAACGAAGTTGTTATTTATTGAAGCTTCCCGAAAGCAGGTCTCCGGTTCCCACTGAGCAAATTTGTGGTTGAGGTATTAAAGATTTTTCAGATTTTTCTTCATCAGATTACCCCCGAAGCTATAATTAGAATGGGGAAGTTTGTCTGGGCTGTAAGAAGCCAGGGGCTAGAGCCCAGCGTGAAGTGTTTCTGCAGTATGCACGAGCTTTTATACGAGACGAAGGCTATTGGCAAAGAACAATACTACAACTACTTCGGCTGCTACAGGTTCATCGCCCGCTCTAATGCAAGTTACCCGGTGCCGACATACCGAAAAAGATGGCCTGGGGCCTGGATGGAGGAGTGGTTTTATGTTAAAAATGATCCGATTAAAAGAGAAGATGTCAAGGAAATTATTCAGCGCCCCATCTGGTCTCGCTTCGGCCTCCGAAGGCCGAAGGTGGAAATTGATGGCGATGTTGAAGCATGCCAGAAGGCTTTTAGTACTATTTGTGCCTTCATTGGCATGAGGGATTTAGTTCAAGAGCACATATCCTTCAGGGTGTGGCCACTTGTGGAGAGCTGGGATATGTCGAAGGAAACTACTGCCGACTCCAGTGAAGGTGGCCTGGTTCGATTGAGATATACCTTCAGGTTTAGAGAGAAGTTTGATGAGCCAAATGATGACTGGTTGAAGTGTATTGAAGCTACCAGTGATGAGCTACTTGGAACATATTCCAAAGCCAAAGATGATGCCCTGTCCGCAGCCTTCGGATGCCGAGGCAAGAAAAGATTGAACAGGGTATTTGATGCTATTGGCTTCGTATACCCTGATTATCACTATCCGCTATGAAGGTAGGGAAAGAAGAGAAAGGTTGTAGCTTCGGCCACCACAGTTGTGCCGAAGGGCAAAAAAGTGAAGGTTCTGACCCAGCGGCGGCGATATATTGAACTGGTCATAGTGCCTGAATTCGGCGAGGGGACCTCTTCAACTGCCGAGGCAAAACAAGCTGCTTCCATCGTGCAGAGCGCTGAAGAGCCGATTGTAGTGCCGAAGGTGCCTACAGTCGGGCCAGCCGAAGCTAAGGGTGATAAGGCCAAAGAGCCACAGGTGGAAAACAGTGAAAATTCCAGAAATTCTAAGCCCACCAGTAGAGGCAAAACTGCTGAAGGTGCAAAAGGCTCCTGCCGCAACTTCCAAGAGGAGGAGGATGGCCAGCGTGCTGGATGCTGTGTTGGAGACCATAAAGGCCTTGAGCCCCGTTCCTACTAAGAAAATTGCTGAAGCTGCCAAAGTCCAAGCCGAAGCCGAAGCTGGGCCTGCAGCGCCCATTGAGACGAAGGCTGTCGCGCCTGAGGACAAGGCTGATCAGCAAACTTCAGGTACTGGAATGGCAGCAGGGCAAAGTATGGCAGAAAAAGCAAAATCTCCTGCCCCCGAAGCTCTAGTCAAACATGTTGATTACATTTTTCGACATGCTTTGGGGAAAACTTATCCGAAGAAGAAGTCCTGGAAGCCAGACACTATGCCCAAAAATTAAAATATCCTAAGGGGGCCTTAGTGTTTAACGACACTAATGAAGATGATTTCCTGTACTGTCTCCTGGACAACAAAGAAATATCCGTTTGCCGGGAGATAGCTAAAAGTATGGGATTTCCGAAGCGTAAAGAAGGCCTTTCAGTTATGTCGAAGGATGATCTTGCTTATAGCCTGGCGTACAACAGTATAAAGGTATAGAAGTTAACTTTGAAGTTGGGAATGAAGTATTTTATTTGCCATGCTCAATTCTTTCTTCTTCTTTGCAGGGCTTAATTCTTAGTAATGCCTTGAGGGCACAGAAGAGCGCCGAAGATGAAGGCTGTACAATAGCTCTTAACAACCTTCGCTATGAGGTGATTGAACTGAGAAACGAAGGTCTAGAGAAGGACAAAATTTTGATTTCATTGGTGAATAAAATAAAAGAAGACAAAGCTAAGTATAATGCTTAGGCCGAAGCCCAAAAAGTCGAGGTTGAAGACCTTCGGAGACAATTGGCCGAAGTTAATGAAAACAGCACACTCGCACAAGCTAAACAAGAGATTAGTGAATATTGGAAGAATAAGCTGGAGAAAAATGTTGAAGAACTTCGCGAATCCAAGGAAAAGTGTTTTGAAAAATCCTTGGATTGTGTGAAAAAATTAAAAACTAGCTTCTCCAAAGTGGGCGCCTACTCTTCTGAAGAAAATTTTATTTGAGGCAACTCCGAGGGTGTTATCGAATGGATAAGTGGAGAAGTCGAAGCCTTCGAGGAAATATTGAATGATCGCGGGGATATTTGTGTCTTCTCCGGCGCTCGGGGAATCACAGCTATTCTGGAGAAGGCTGGATGTGATCATGTTAAGGCTATAGCCCAGGCCGAAGCTACCTTCTCCATAGACGATACGAAGGATCCTTCAGCCGAAGCGACTTTAATGGGCGGGAAGTTTTATTCCGATGTCTGGGTGAACGGTGGTCGAGAGCTGGACAACGAAATTATAAAGAAGAATGAAAAAGACACCCACGACGCCCGGGCAGAAGCAAAGCGAGCTGAAGAGGCTACTAAACGTGAAAGACGTATAGGTATTGTTTTTTTGATTTTTTTTGGCTTCGGTACTTGCTTTGTGGCTTCGAACTAATCAGTATTACCTACTTCAGCTGAACTATCCCCGCCACCAGAGCCGTACAATCCCATAGCTGATCCAGAAATGAAGGAAGCACTGGATATTATAAGCATGGTGAACTCCATTATCGATGAAGTCGTCGATAAACTTTTGAACGAAGTTGCAGAAAAAGTCCTTAGAGAAGAATAGATTTTATTATAATAATATTTTGAAATGCTTGATGTATGGAACAATTAAAGGAGGATTAAGCTTCTATTGTAACAAAACTATGTAACATTTGATGTATGTAACATTGAATCAAATATGTAAATTGTTGTAATTTATTTCTTTGCGATGCATGAAACATACACACATACCGCTTTTTGAGCCTTCGGCGAAAAAACACCTTCCCTTCTTTTCATGATTCATAAAGAAGGAAACCCCTTCTAGGGCAGATCCGTTATAATTGTCACCCGAAGCTTGCTTCGTGCCTTAGCACATTTTCATTCAACGAAGTATTCCCAAAGATTTGCTTCATATTCGATCTTTCTGTTGATGCGATATGATGTATGATGTGACGCTATGCCAAATGATGCAATGATACGATATGATGCAATATGATGATGCCTTAACACCCACACATACGCCCACACTGGTACACGGAAGACTCTACATCCCCTTAGGAACGACTTTTGAGCTTCTTCGCCTTCTATTTTGGTGGTATAAGTTCTGCATCCCCCTAGGAACGACTTTTGAACTTCTTCGCCTTGTATTTCGGCGGTATAAGTTCTACATCCCCTTAGGAACGACTTTGAACTTCTTCGCCTTATATTTCGGCGGTATTTGGCTCTGCATTCCCTTTGGAACAACTTTTGAGCAGAAAACTTACACTGCGCTCCCTTACGAACGACTTTTTGTAGCTTTGTCAATTTTGGCTCTGCATTCCCATAGGAACGACTTTTGAGCAGAAAACTTACGCTGTGTTCCCTTAGGAACGACTTTTTGTAGCTTCGTCAATTTTGGCTCTGCATTCCCTTAGGAACGACTTTTTAGCAGAAAACTTATGCTGCGTTCTCTTAGGAATGACTTTTTGTAGCTTCGTAAATCTATGAAGAAGATATATTTCATTCTAGTGTATGCAGAATTATTACAAGAAATTGAAACTGAGTTTTTCATTACTTGTTTCTAATACAAAAAGTGGAATGGCATAAAAGATAAAAGTACTTCAAAAGTAGGATATTTCTCAATATATGTGCTTCGATTCTGGTACAGTGTTGTTAATTGTACGAGCTTCGGACTCCTCCCTGAAGTCGCGTTGCTGTTGGGGGTGCCGGCGCCCTTCTAGCTGCTGGTTTTGGGTATGAGCAGGTGGCAATGGTGGTGGTAGTGGAAGCTGGGGCCAGGAAGTTTGTGAATGGCTTGCCGAAGCAACAGAAGCTGCAGGTTGATTGCCCACATATTCTGGTATGTAGGGAGAGTAGCACAAAGCAGTATGTAAAACCTGCTTCGGCTGGTTCTGCCGGGCTTCTGCTTCGGCAATCTCTTTTTGCTTCTAAATGGTAATCTGGCACGTTCTTGTAGTGTGGCCCTTGTCTTCACCATAGAATAAGCAATAGATTTTCCTGGGCTGATCCCCATATCTTCCTCCGAAGCCCCTGCCGAACCTGCCCCTTAGAGCTGGTGGCCTGAAGGAGCTTTGCTGCTGTCCTGAAGACTGTGAGCTGTGTTATGGCCTCTGAAATTGGCTTCCTTTGTCATCACTCTAACTGGAGCTGTGGATTGATCTGACATGCCTAGGGTGGATTCTTCCTTCGAAGCCCCTAGTCATCTCAGAAAACCTATAAGCTTCTTCCCTTCTTTGGCGGAAATCATTATCAGCCCGGATGTACTCATCCATTTTTTGAAGCAGCTTCTCCAGAGTCTAGGGGGTTTCCTGATGAAGTATTGAGCCCTGGGCCCTGGCCAAAGACCCTTGATCATGGCCTCAATGACGATTTCATTGGGCACTGTAGGCGCTTGTGCTCTCAGACGCAAGAACCTTCGGACATACGCCTGAAGGTACTCCTCATGGTCTTGTGTGCATTGGAACAAGGCCTGAGCAGTGACTGGCTTTGTCTGAAACCCTTGAAAACTGGTGACCAGCATGTCCTTAAGCTTCTGCCATGACGTGATTGTCCCTGGCCGGAGAGAAGAGTACCATGTCTGGGCCACACTTCGGACTGCCATGACGAAGGACTTTGCCATGACAGTGGCGTTGCCACCATATGAGGATATTGTTGCCTCATAGCTCATCAAGAATTGCTTGGGGTCCGAGTGCCCATCATACATGGGAAGCTAGGGTGGCTTGTATGACGAAGGTCATGGTGTAGCCTGCAGCTCTGCTGACAGAGGAGAAGCATCATCAAAAGCAAAATTTCCATGGTGGAAATCATCATACCAGACGTCATCATCATAGGAATTGTCCTAACGAAGCTCTGTGCGTTGAGGGCGCCGGTCCTGGTCATCTTGGGTGAGATGACACAATTCCTCAGCGGCTTCGTCGATCTTCCTCTAAAGATCAGCAAGACGAAGCATCTTCTCCTTCTTCCTTTGGACCTGCTGATGAATGGCTTCGAGATCCCTGATCTCTTGGTCCAACTCTTCCTCCTGAGGCGTTGGACTTGTAGCCTTCCTTTTTTGGCTTTGGGCTTCACACAATGTGTCTTGGTTGACGTTGAGTGGTTGCAGTGCTGCCCCTAGCCCTGAAGCTTTCTTCGGTGGCTTGACGAAGGTCACAGCTTGCCGAAGGTGGTCGAATGAGTTCACCGGAGGTGGGCGCTAATGTTGAGGACTTGTTCTCAAATGCTTCGAGTTAAGAACAAGGCAACACAAAATGTTAATGGTTAAAGACCTTCATCCTTCGAAGCATTATCTTCCTTAGGATATAATGATCTTCAGACAAAGGTTATGAAGGATGTCCCTTCATCATCTCAGTATATAATAAAGTAAATAAAAACATATGAAATATGGGGGATAGCATGAATAATTATATGAATTTATCAGAACATTTTTATTATCTTCTCATGAATAAACATGAATAGTATCAAATTACATTTATACCTTCGTCTTGACGGAAGGTAAAAGCCCAAGCGTGATGTGCGAGTGAATACAAGTCAGCGTGAACAGTACGGTGTCACTGTTCATCTATTTATAGGCACAGGACACAGCCTGTGTAGAATTGCATTCATGCCCTTGACAATTACTATTGACTTAGGGATAATCTATCGAGGACTAGACAACTTTTTCCCCTTTAAGTCGGTTTCATTTTTCATCGCTAAGCCGAAGCTTTTTCACGGGTAGCTTCGGCACTGCTTCATCCTTCTTCCGAACCGCTCTCTTCATATCATGTACAACTTCATCCCATGTCTGAAGGTTCCTGTACATATATTATACTGGAAAACATGTTAGTCGTGTTTTTGAGGACCTTCGGAAGACGAAGGCCCCCAACATATATATATAAGAAAATGGGAAAAAGAGAGAGAAGGAAAAAGAAAAAGGAATTCTTGGTTAAGCGGGCTCGGGGGATTCTCGGCCCAGCCGAGCACGCGCGCGACCGGCCCAGCTTGGCCTGCCAACGGGGCATGGTGCGGGGACGGCGCCGTGGGCGCGGGCCCACATGCCAGCGAGGGGAAGGGGGTTGGTGTCAGGGGGAAATGGCGGTCCGCCTGCGGGGGAGGAGGAACCGGCCGCCGGTGGTTCCTCGTCGGTGATTCGGTTCTGGGTGGTCGGGGTGGGGGCATAGCACGGGCAGGAGTAGGGGGTCACGGTGGTGGGGTCAATTTGGCCTATGGGGGCTCAGGACAGCTGGTCCATGGCGAGGTGGCGGACTCCCGCGACAGTGAGGTCACCGGTGAGGCCACGGGGCGCGATAGAGGAAGAAGGATGGTGCGCCGGGTTCGTGCTGAAGTGGTGAAACTTGTGAACTATGTTAATTGGACTCTAGGCCACCGGAGAAGGAAGGGAGAACCCACCGGAGCGAAGGGGGAGGGCGGTGGCGCTGGCTTGATTGAGCTCGGGTGAGGGGGTGAGGGGTGGTCGAGGCCGGGTGAGGAGGTGCAGCTTGGGGCGGTCCCTTTTATAGGTGCCCAGGGAGGGAACGGCCAAAACCAGCTGGCGCCGGCGAGGCGCACAACAGCGGCGATGATGGCGTATAGCGCCGGGGATGAGACGGCTCGGGGCGGGCTGCCGTGAAGGGATGCGAGCATAGTGAACTGGGGGGCGGAGCGGTGCCTAACTTCACTGGCGCAGGAGTAATGGCGGTGAGAGAGAGAGGGAGGGTGGTGGTCGGCGGGGATTGCGTCGGTGAGGTCAAGGGAGAGGAAGAAGGGCTGACGGGCGGGGCCGAGCAGTCAGCGGGAGAGAGGGAGAGCGCAGCATGGGCTAACGGGCGCGGAGAATGGGCCGCGCTTGGCCAAGAGCAGAGGGGGAGCGCGGGCGCAAGAGAGAGAGGGGGGAAGAAGCGTGGGCCGGAATCGGCCCAGCCGAGGGGGAGGAGTTTTCTTTTTTTTCTTTTTCCTTAATTCCTTTTCTCCTTTATATAAATATTCATTTATGTTTCTTAGGTGCCAAAATGAAATACTATATGTGAAGTGATACTAGCAATCATGGTGTATGCATATGATGAATGAAATGTTCATGAGATGAAATCTTAAGAGGAATAATGGGGGGTTAGGAGTTTAGGGTTTATAACCTTGGGATCAAAAACTGGGATGTTACACTCGCGGACCCGCCTTATCAGCGTAGTGAGAGTTTCCCCCCACGCGCCCGCCTCCTCTCTCTGCACCATGGGACCGCCATGTCAGCTCTGTCATCTCCGCGAACCGCCGTGGACCAGCGCGCACGCACGCCGAGAACCCTGGCCATGTCGCCTGCCCACACACCCCAGCTCCCTTTTGAGCATCACCCACACCCGCTCTCTCTCCCTGCCTCATTTCACGCAAGCTCACCCTCTCTCGCGCTCTGCTCTCGCCGGAGTTCCGCGTCCGCCGTGCCGGCCGTCTAGCCCGTCAGAAGCTCCGCCAAGCCACCCCGAGCTCCTTCCCAAGGTGAGAAACCCGTTCATATGCTTGGTTTTCCTTATTCGCGCCTGATCTTAGCCAATTTGGTCTTGCCGGAGCTCGGCCGTGCTTGCTTGCTGCCTCCGCGTGGTGTCCAGCCAATTCAGCCCCGACCCGTGCCCCTGTGTTGGCTCATAGCACTCCCCTATCCTCGCCAGAGCTAGTCCGAGCCTTATCACACCCAATCGCCCCTCCTCGCGGCCGAGATTCTTCGTCGGAGTTACCCCGACCCGCCCGGAGCTTCCCCTCCGCTGTTCTCCCATCTCTAGCCCCAGTCTCGTCGCCGAAACTAGTGAGTTAACCGGGTTCTTCTCGTCGGTCCTGGCCAACGCCGGTGACCTCGGAGCCTCTGTAGCCCACACCCGCCCTAGCTTCAGAGACTTCACCACCAAGGAGCAGGCGCGGTACCGCTCGCTGTCGTAACACCCCGGTGTTAATCTCAACCATCCGATCTCAATTGCACGACCCAGATCTCGGTATATGCTTCGAACACGCGCGCCCAGCGCCTGGACCCATCTATCGGCCGCCTGTGCCCCTGGCACTGGGCCCGACCGGTCAGTCTGCCTCCCCGCCCTCGGTCGCTGACCGCCCTGGCCCGCTGGTCAGTGCGCGCCCATGCCCCCGCGCTCGCCCGCAGAACTTTTCTCAGCCGTTGATCAGAGATCTGATGGCTGAGAAAGCCCGATACCCCTTCGCATGGTAACATTGTTAGAGACCCCCAATTTTCTGAGAATCAACTTGTTGTCCCTGGTTTTCGTGTGCAGGCCCCTGTAATCTTGTAGATTGAACCCTGGACTTTTAATTAATCACAGAATTGGACTTAATTTTGTATTTTAAACTTCAAAACTTGTTTATTTCATATCTTTTGTATATGAACTCCAAATTGGGTGATTCAAATTGCAAAATATTCATAGGATTACTCTCTGTCCAAATAAATTATGATTATTCACTATCTTTACACTTTAATTTCATGCCTAGACTATAGGTTAGTATATGTAATAGTTTGTTTATTAAATAAGAAAATAAAAAAAGAAAACCCTAATGGTGCTTAGGTGTTTAACCTTGTGAGATTAATAATATGTCATGTATGAATTTATCCCTCATATAATTTTGTGTCTCACTAAAATTAGTGTAACTAAATTATGTAGTCCATGGAGAAAGATAATATTTAGGCAATCACAAACCTCTAGGTGTGTAATTCACCCTAGAATCTAGGTTTACCTTTTGTGTTTGTATTGTTCTGTCAAACTTGTGTGCACTTGATTATATATGTTTGGTGTATTGTTCATTTGTTTTTATCCAAATGTATTGAATGCATGGTCGCTTTGTTTAGACAACGAGCAGCCCATGGTTTCTGAGTGTGTTGCCGAAGATCTTCCTGAGCAACAACCTGGTGAAGGCAAGTGTCCTCTAACGTACTATGTCCTACTTACTTTGTAATTTACAGTCCTGCATTACTTTATTGAAACCTAAGGATTGACTAGTCTGTATTTACCTTATCCTTGTTTACCTTTTGGGTTATCATGGTTAGCTTTGTGCTATTGCTTTAACTTAATCAACGAACATGATGTGAGTATTTATGATATGATGATGTTATTCCGATGATGATCTTGTGATACTTTAGAGGACTCAGGCTATTTCCTGAGTACCTCTCTATAAGGACATGTTCATTGAGTGACCACCCAGGATAACAGTGCAAACATGAGGGTGGAATGAGATGCCCTTAGCTAAATAATTAGATGAACCTAGGGGTGCAGTTGGCTTTGTCAGAGGGCCGTCAATGGGGGCCGGGGCATAGTGCTCGCTCTGCTAAGGGTGGGTGTCGAGGTTCATTCGATTTGGTTTTGTTAGTCACCCACCTTAGGGAGGTGTACTGTGTTTGTACAACTGGCGAAACCTAACGAGCAGCTATGCACCAGGGGAGCCTTTGTAAAGGCTACATAGTGAAACCTTGCCTACTCACCTTGGTAGTGATTGAGGGTTTGATTGACCTGAGGCAAAAAGGGATCACGACTCGTGGGTAAAGTGTGCAACCTCTACAGAGTGATAGAAACTGGTATATCAGCCGAGCTCACGGTTAAGAGCAGCCTTGGGATCCTCTTTGATTAGAAGAACTTTTGGATACTTTTATGATGATGCTTAATGATGATGGTTATAATTATGATCTCTACTATTTCCTCTTGGAGGGAGTACATTTGAGTAATAACTGGGTTTATTACTAAAATTTGGCTCTACTATTAGTAATAAATACTTGACCAACTAAAAGTGTAACGCCCTGAATTTGGGGGTAGAATTTTTTCTTCTTTTCTCTCACCAAATTCGGGCGTTACTCTCTTTTCTCTTTCCCCGTTTGCTCCCTCTTCCCCAATTTCAAACCAGTATAGTGACAAGTGTTCGTGTCATGTATAAACCAAAACCTAAGTGTCATGGGTGTTGCATCATGCCGAGCACATTTCTTTGTCTGATGTTGAGTGTTCGTCTCGTTCCGTTCCGGATTTCGGTTCGCGATTTAATTCCGTTTAGTGGTCCGCGCTCGTCGTGGGTTTTTGATCCGCGAAGTGGCCCAGCCCAGCTTAGTCCAGCCCAGCTCAGCCGGCCTGGCCCGCCCCGGCCTGCGCGCCCCTGGCGCCCAACCCCCCCCCCCATGCGCCCCCACCTCTCCTCTCTCTCTCATTTGGATCTCCCGCGCAACAACTTCCCTCTCCCTCTCCCACTTCTCTCTCCCCGTGGTGCCCTAGGGTTTGGAGACGGCGATCACCGGATTTTGGACCCCGAGGTGAGCTCCCCTCCCCTCCCCTTCTCCTCTCTCTCTCTCCCTCCCCCTTCTTCTCCCCACGCGCGCCCCCTTCTTCCCCTGCTCGCGCGCGCCCCATGCCCTCCCCTGCTCGCCGGCGGCGCGGCGCCCGCCCTCCCCCGGCCCACGGCCGGCCTCGCCCGCCCCTGCTCGTCGGCGGCGCGGCGCCCGCCCTCCCCCGGCCCGCGGCCGGCCTCGCCCGCCCCTTCCCCGCCCGCGGCGGCGGCGCCCGCCCTCCCCCGGCCCCGGCGGCCTCGCCCTCCCCTCCCCCGACCCCGGCGACCTCGCCCGCCCCCCGCCCGCCCCTGCTCGCCGGTTCGCGTCCCCGGCGCGGCCCCCGGCCCCGGCGCGGCCCCTGGCGCGGCCTTCGGCCCCGGCGCGTCCTCGGCGCGGCCCCGGCCGACTCGGCCGCTCCTGGCCGGTTCAACCGCCCCCTGGGCCGGTTCAACCGCCCCCTGGGCCGGTTCAACCGCCCTTGGGCCGGTTCAACCGCCCTCCCCCCCCGTTCGGCCGCCCGTTCCCGTCCCGGCCTCGCCCGACCGCGTCCCCGTTCGCCCGCGCTCGCGGTGATTATTCGATAGTTAACGTGCTGCGTCGCGCGCTTCGCCGCGTGACGGTTTGTCTAATTTCAGATTCTATCTGTGTGTTGCGTCGTGCGCTTCGTCGCGCGACGATCCATTTTTTTGTCTCAGGTTGTTTAAGGTGTAACGCCGCGTGTGCATTCACGCGACGTTCCACTTTGGACTTAGTTTAGTCGACGTATGCCGTCGTGCGCTTCGTCGCGCAACGTTTAACGTCTCCTCATAACTAAGGCGAAGTGCCTCGTTGCGTGCTCGGTCGCGCGACGAGTCGCTAGCTTTTAATTTGTTTTAGAGTGCTTTGTCGCGCGTCTCGCCGTGCGACCATTCTTTTTATTTATCTCCACCTGCTTATAATAATTAGACATGAAACATGATTTTACTTTACGCTGAACATAGTGTCTACATTAAATTTCCTTCCATTAAGCGAGTGGTTAATCTGTAATCATG
Organism: Zea mays; assembly: GCF_902167145.1. Classification (NCBI taxonomy): domain Eukaryota; kingdom Viridiplantae; phylum Streptophyta; class Magnoliopsida; order Poales; family Poaceae; genus Zea; species Zea mays. Next base: position 122,486,070 of record NC_050104.1, on the reverse strand, counting down.
TAACGTGATCATTTCTCGACTGTCTTTTCCTCTTTCTCTCTTAACCGTACTCGCGTGCCCGCGTGGAACGTCTGTTTACTTATTGCATTCTATTGTATGGTGTACTGTTCTTTTGTATTAAATATGTGGATGTATGTATGTTTGCGCTCGCATAGAGAACGATCCGGTTGAAGAGCCCGAGGAACTCGCAGGAGAAGCCCCTGAGCAGCAGTCGGTTGGTGGAGGCAAGTGTCCTTTGACCTATCTCTGTCCTATTCATTCTTTAATTCACCTCCCGCATTACACCTTTATACCTAAGGATTGACTAGCTTTTGTTATCCATGTCCTTGTTTACCTATTTGGGTTGGATTATTATTGTTTAGCTTTATGCTATTGCTCAACTCTAATCAATGAACATGATGAGATTATCTATGATACGCTGTTTTCCCTTCTCTTATTATGATGTTGTACTTGTGGCTTTAAGGGGGCTCGAGCGGTTTCTCGAGTGCCTCTCCGTAAGGACCTGTTCTATGGATGACCGCCCGGGAAAACAGTGCAACCATGAGGGTGGAATGGGGTGCCCTTAGCTGAATAATTAGAGGATCCGGGGTGTAGTTCGCTTCGCCGTCGTGCCGTCAATGGGGCTCGGTGTATGCGGCTCGCTCTGCCAAGGTTGATTTGTCCCTTGGGGAGGAGTGCGGTACATTTAGGAAACCTAACGGGCGGCTACAGCCCCGGGGAATCTTTGTAAAGGCTACGTAGTGAAACCCTGCCTATTCACCTTGGTAGTGTTTAAGGGTTTGATCGGCCCGAGGCAAGAGGGAATCACGGCTTGTGGGTAAAGTGCACAACCTCTGCACAGTGTTATGAAACTGATATATCAGCCGTGCTCACGGTTATGAGCGGCCAAGGGAGCTCCAGTGATTAGTGGTACTTGATCAGAGACATTATGGTACAGGTGGTTATGAGATCGATGGTTCTGGTTATGACTATGGTGCTGGTAAGTGGTATTCTTTCCGTTTGGAAAGGATACATCGGGTTAATAACTTGGGATAATGCTAAAACTTGGCTTTCTATTAGTAAATAATAATCTGACCAACTAAAAGCAACTGCTTGACTTATCCCCACATAAAGCTAGTCCACTACAGCCAAACAGGATACTTGCTGAGTATGTTGATGTGTACTCACCCTTGCTCTACACACCAAACCCCCCCAGGTTGTCAGCATTGCAACCACTGCTCAGGCGAAGATGAAGCTGTGGAAGGAGACTTCCAGGAGTTCCAAGACTACGACGAGTTCTAGGAGTGGGTTAGCGGCAACCCCCAGTCGGCTGCCTGTGAAGGCCGCGTTTATCTACGTTTCTTTTCCGCACTTTGATTTATTGTAAGAACTATATGGACGTCTCAGACGTATGATGTAATCAACTATTATTCCCTTTTAATACTATTTTGAGCACTGTGTGATGATGTCCATGTTATGTAACTGCTGTGTACGTGAATAACTGATCCTGGCACGTACATGGTTCGCATTCGGTTTGCCTTCTAAAACCGGGTGTGACATAAGTGGTATCAAAGCCGTGCTGACTGTAGGACCGCTAACCTAGAGTAGAATGGTCGTTCTAAGGACTATAGACCTCTGTCCCTTCCTTGACTTTGATATCCCTTCAAAAGTTGGTCATACCGACCAAACCTATGTTCTACTATATACTATACCTTGCTGAAAATCATGTTTTATCCTAATCCTTCATTTATTTATGGTTCATTACTTGCTGGTCATATTGATTCTGTTCTCACCCTTTTGCTTGCGATGTCTTTTGTAGATGGCTCGTCTTAGACACACTGCACGAAAGTCCGTCATCCCTTTCTTACCTTCCCGCTTTGCTGAGCGTCCGCTTCGCCGTCCCGTGGCCGGACAGTCCAGCCACTTGGAGAGACTGCACCACCGCCTGCATGAGGAGCAGGAACGTCGACGACAGGAGTAGGAGCAGCAGGGCTCTTCTTTCTCGCTCCAGCAGGAGATAGAGTCTGTGAGGAGCTGCTCCCCCGTGCTTCCTCTGGAGGCGCCCCCTGCACCACCACAGGGCGCCCCGGCCCCTGGAGTAGCTGCTGGAGGAGATCCAGACGACGGAGATGGCGACGACAGCTCGAGCCACGACACCGACTTCTCTGCTAACCATGAGCTGGAAGGATGGTTCGCTCGATCCATCACTCGCGACGCTGCTCGCGGGTGTCACTTCCACGATGCGCTCGATACCCTGCTACGTCGGGCACTTAACCGGCATACTTGGTCCATCGAGTATCGCTGTGTGGTCTACCAGCACTGTCGCGGGGTCTACCCGGACCGCTGGGAGGCAACTTGCTTGGTGCGCCGCCCGGAGAACAGTCTCCAGGGTGCGGAGGCCTGCTCAGAGCACTATTCTATCTCTGAACGGGACTCAGCTGAGGCAGCCATGCAAGATGCTGCACGGCGTGCGCTTTCGCACTACTGCTCGGTTTTCGGTGGGGTAGCTGACGGTCTTGACCTGAAGTATTACCCCCGCCGTTCATCTGGCAGCACAGGAGGCGTGATTGTCTCACCTGTCGGTGAGGGCAATCCTAGGTTGAGCAGCACAGTCAACCTAGCCGCCGTGCTAAACACGGAGCTGGACCATGCATTGGACGAGCTGAGTAGGGCTCGTGCTGAGATCGCCCTGCTGCGGGCTGAGCGCGCGGAACGTCGTCACCTAGAGGATGGTTCCCCCGCTCCCGTCGGGACTCAGCACCTGTACCGCTCACCTCGACGTGGATCCCAGTCTTATGGCAATCCCGACTGCAAGACCAAGATAACTCTAGAACCATAGATCGTTAGAGTTGGATCTTGTAATTAATACAAAATATATATACATAGAAGCTTTAGCCTTAGCGTTAGTCTCAGTTTTAGTTAGTCTTAGTTAGACAGGGTAGTTTGCTATATCCTGTGCATTTATGTTTGTCATGATGAACTATGTTTGGTTTGGATCTTTGTAATGATTGTCACCAGAGTGTGGGTATCCCCTGCATTTTGGTTTACCTATTATGTTAATAAAGTTAGTTATATAGTTGGGAAACCTTTTATTCCACTTTCCTCTTTATTTGAGAAGCTGTGTGGTCTGTGTTGGAGATCAGTGAAGATGCTCATCTGTTCAGTGCTGTTGAAGAATCCTCTACTCTTTTCTTATGCTGCAAGATTTGCCAGATCAGTTCTGATGTGTAGTTGCATTCTGCAGATGTCAGAGAACAGGCGCAGAGGAGGAAGGCGTGCTCAGCAGGAGCGAGCCGCTCAACAGGAAGAGGTGCCCCAGCAGCAGCACCTGCCGCCCCCGCCCCCGATGTCCATCGAGCAGATGTTTCTGATGCAGAGTCAAGCAGTTCAAGCTATCGGTCAGACTTTGGCCGCCATTTAGCAGCAGCAGCAGCAACAGCAGCAGGCCCCACCTCAGCCTCAGCCTCAGATACCTAGAGACAAGCGTGCTGAATTCATGAGAGGTCATCCGCCAACGTTCGCTCATTCTTCTGACCCCATGGATGCTGAAGACTGGCTGCGCACTGTGGAGCGCGAGTTGCATACCGCTCAGTGCGATGACAGGGAGAAAGTCCTGTATGGTCCCCGTCTGTTGAGAGGAGCAGCTCAGTCATGGTGGGAGTCTTACCTCGCCACCCATGCCCACCCTGACGCCATCACCTGGGAAGAGTTCAGAGGAAGTTTTCGTCAGTACCATGTTCCTGCAGGTCTGATGACAGTGAAGAAGGAGGAGTTCCTGGCTCTCAAGCAAGGGCCGTTGTCTGTCAGTGAGTATCGAGACAGGTTTCTGCAATTGTCTCGCTATGCTCCTGAAGATGTCAACACCGACGCCAAGCGACAGTACCGTTTCCTGAGAGGCTTGGTTGACCCTCTGCAGTACCAACTGATGAATCACACCTTCCCGACATTCCAGCACCTGATTGACAGAGCAATCATGACAGAGAGAAAGCGTAAGGAGATGGAGGATCGTAAGCGCAAGATCAGTGGACCCCAGCCTGGAAGCAGCAGTTGTCCCCGTTTCTCAGGCAATCAGCCTCAGCAGTTCAGGCAGAACCAGCGTCCACCTCAGCAGCATCAGCAGTTCCAAAGGCAGTATCCCCAGCATCAGTACCAGAACCGTCAGAGCAATCAGTCAGGAGGTCAGTTTCAGAAGCAGAATCAGCAAGCACCTCGTCTTCCTGCCCCAGCAGCCCAGCAGAACAGTCAGGCAGCACCAGCTCAGGTTGGAAACAGGGCATGTTTCCACTGTGGAGAGCAAGGCCACTGGGTGATGCAATGTCCGAAGAAGGCAGCCCAGCAGCAGTCAGGCCCCAGTGCCCCAGCAAAGCAGAATGTGCCTCAGCCTGGAGCAGGCAATCGCTCTCAGCCGCGTTACAATCATGGAAGGCTGAACCACTTGGAGGCGGAAGCAGTTCAGGAGACCCCCGGCATGATAGTAGGTATGTTCCCAGTCGACTCCCATATTGCGGAAGTGTTATTTGATACCGGAGCAACGCATTCTTTCATTACTGCATCATGGGTAGAAGCACATAATCTTCCAATTACTACCATGTCAAACCCCATTCAAATTGACTCAGCCGATGGTAGAATTCGAGCCGATAGCATTTGTTTGAATATAAGTGTGGAAATAAGGGGGATAGCGTTTCCCGCCAACCTTATAGTAATGGGTACTCAGGGAATAGATGTCATCTTAGGGATGAATTGGCTAGATAAGTATCAGGCAGTTATCAGCTGTGATAAAAGGACAATCAAGTTGGTGTCTCCACTAGGAGAGGAAGTGGTGACCGAGTTAGTCCCGCCTGAGCCAAAGAAAGGAAGTTGTTACCAGATAGCTGTTGATAGCAGTGAAGCAGACCCAATTGAGAGTATCAATGTAGTGTCTGAGTTCCCGGATGTGTTTCCAAAGGACTTACCGGGTATGCCACCAGAGCGGAAAGTTGAGTTTGCCATAGAGCTTCTTCCTGGAACCGCCCCTATCTTTAAGAGAGCTGAGTTTCGAAGTCGGAGACTTTGTCTATCTGAAAGTGTCACCGATCAGAGGAGTCAGAAGATTTGGAGTGAAAGGCAAGCTAGCACCCCGCTACATTGGTCTGTATCAGATTCTTGCAAGACGTGGAGAAGTGGCCTATCAGCTCAGTTTGCCAGAGAATTTGTCTGCTGTGCATGATGTCTTTCATGTGTCTCAGTTGAAGAAGTGCTTGCGTGTGCCAGAAGAGCAGTTGCCAGTGGAAGGTCTTGAAGTCCAGGAGGACTTGACCTACGTTGAGAAGCCAGTGCAAATCCTTGAGGTTGCAGACAGAGTCACCCGAAGGAAGACCATCAGAATGTGCAAAGTCAAATGGAATCACCACTCTGAGGAAGAAGCAACCTGGGAGCGTGAAGATGATCTGATGGCTAAATACCCTGAGCTCTTTGCTAGCCAACCCTGAATCTCGAGGGCGAGATTCTTTTAAGGGGGATAGGTTTGTAACACCCTGAATTTGGGGGTAGAATTTTTTCTTCTTTTCTCTCACCAAATTCGGGCGTTACTCTCTTTTCTCTTTCCCCGTTTGCTCCCTCTTCCCCAATTTCAAACCAGTATAGTGACAAATGTTCGTGTCATGTATAAACCAAAACCTAAGTGTCATGGGTGTTGCATCATGCCGAGCACATTTCTTTGTCTGATGTTGAGTGTTCGTCTCGTTCCGTTCCGGATTTCGGTTCGCGATTTAATTCCGTTTAGTGGTCCGCGCTCGTCGTGGGTTTTTGATCCGCGAAGTGGCCCAGCCCAGCTTAGTCCAGCCCAGCTCAGCCGGCCTGGCCCGCCCCGGCCTGCGCGCCCCTGGCGCCCAACCCCCCCCCCCCCCATGCGCCCCCACCTCTCCTCTCTCTCTCATTTGGATCTCCCGCGCAACAACTTCCCTCTCCCTCTCCCACTTCTCTCTCCCCCGTGGTGCCCTAGGGTTTGGAGACGGCGATCACCGGATTTTGGACCCCGAGGTGAGCTCCCCTCCCCTTCTCCTCTCTCTCTCCCTCTCCCTCCCCCTTCTTCTCCCCACGCGCGCCCCCTTCTTCCCCTGCTCGCGCGCGCCCCATGCCCGCCCCTGCTCGCCGGCGGCGCGGCGCCCGCCCTCCCCCGGTCCGCGGCCGGCCTCGCCCGCCCCTTCCCCGCCCGCTGCGGCGGCGCCCGCCCTCCCCCGGCCCGCGGCCGGCCTCGCCCGCCCCTGCTCGCCGGCGGCGCGGCGCCCGCCCTCCCCCGGCCCGCGGCCGACCTCGCCCGCCCCTTCCCCGCCCGCGGCGGCGGCGCCCGCCCTCCCCCGACCCCGGCGGCCTCGCCCGCCCGTTCCCCGGCCCGCGGCGGCGCTCCTCCGCCCCTCCCCGGCCCCCGGCGGCCTCGCCCTCCCCTCCCCCGACCCCGGCGACCTCGCCCGCCCCCCGCCCGCCCCTGCTCGCCGGTTCACGTCCCCGGCGCGGCCCCCGGCCCCGGCGCGTCCCCGGCGCGGCCCTGGCCGACTCGGCCGCTCCTGGCCGGTTCAACCGCCCCCTGGGCCGGTTCAACCGCCCTCCCCCCCGTTCGGCCGCCCGTTCCCGTCCCGGCCTCGCCCGACCGCGTCCCCGTTCGCCCGCGCTCGCGGTGATTATTCGATAGTTAACGTGCTGCGTCGCGCGCTTCGTCGCGCGACGGTTTGTCTAATTTCAGATTCTATCTGTGTGTTGCGTCGTGCGCTTCGTCGCGCGACGATCCATTTTTTTGTCTCAGGTTGTTTAAGGTGTAACGCCGCGTGTGCATTCACGCGACGTTCCACTTTGGACTTAGTTTAGTCGACGTATGCCGTCGTGCGCTTCTTCGCGCAACGTTTAACATCTCCTCATAACTAAGGCGAAGTGCCTCGTTGCGTGCTCGGTCGCGCGACGAGTCGCTAGCTTTTAATTTGTTTTAGAGTGCTTTGTCGCGCGTCTCGCCGCGCGACCATTCTTTTTATTTATCTCCACCTGCTTATAATAATTAGACATGAAACATGACTTTACTTTACGCTGAACATAGTGTCTACATTAAATTTCCTTCCATTAAGCGAGTGGTTAATCTGTAATCATGTAACGTGATAGTTTCTCGACTGTCTTTTCCTCTTTCTCTCTTAACCGTACTCGCGTGCTCGCGTGGAACGTCTGTTTACTTATTGCATTCTATTGTATGGTGTACTGTTCTTTTGTATTAAATATGTGGATGTATGTATGTTTGCGCTCGCATAGAGAACGATCTGGTTGAAGAGCCCGAGGAACTCGCAGGAGAAGCCCCTGAGCAGTAGTCGGTTGGTGGAGGCAAGTGTCCTTTGACCTATCTCTGTCCTATTCATTCTTTAATTCACCTCCCGCATTACACCTTTATACCTAAGGATTGACTAGCTTTTGTTATCCATGTCCTTGTTTACCTATTTGGGTTGGATTATTATTGTTTAGCTTTATGCTATTGCTCAACTCTAATCAATGAACATGATGAGATTATCTATGATACGCTGTTTTCCCTTCTCTTATTATGATGTTGTACTTGTGGCTTTAAGGGGGCTCGAGCGGTTTCTCGAGTGCCTCTCCGTAAGGACCTGTTCTATGGATGACCGCCCGGGAAAACAGTGCAACCATGAGGGTGGAATGGGGTGCCCTTAGCTGAATAATTAGAGGATCCGGGGTGTAGTTCGCTTCGCCGTCGTGCCGTCAATGGGGCTCGGTGTATGCGGCTCACTCTGCCAAGGTTGATTTGTCCCTTGGGGAGGAGTGCGGTACATTTAGGAAACCTAACGGGCGGCTACAGCCCCGGGGAATCTTTGTAAAGGCTACGTAGTGAAACCCTGCCTATTCACCTTGGTAGTGTTTAAGGGTTTGATCGGCCCGAGGCAAGAGGGAATCACGGCTTGTGGGTAAAGTGCACAACCTCTGCAGAGTGTTATGAAACTGATATATCAGCCGTGCTCACGGTTATGAGCGGCCAAGGGAGCTCCAGTGATTAGTGGTACTTGATCAGAGACATTATGGTACAGGTGGTTATGAGATCGATGGTTCTGGTTATGACTATGGTGCTGGTAAGTGGTATTCTTTCCGTTTGGAAAGGATACATCGAGTTAATAACTTGGGATAATGCTAAAACTTGGCTTTCTATTAGTAAATAATAATCTGACCAACTAAAAGCAACTGCTTGACTTATCCCCACATAAAGCTAGTCCACTACAGCCAAACAGGATACTTGCTGAGTATGTTGATGTGTACTCACCCTTGCTCTACACACCAAACCCCCCCAGGTTGTCAGCATTGCAACCACTGCTCAGGCGAAGATGAAGCTGTGGAAGGAGACTTCCAGGAGTTCCAAGACTACGACGAGTTCTAGGAGTGGGTTAGCGGCAACCCCCAGTCGGCTGCCTGTGAAGGCCGCGTTTATCTACGTTTCTTTTCCGCACTTTGATTTATTGTAAGAACTATATGGACGTCTCAGACGTATGATGTAATCAACTATTATTCCCTTTTAATACTATTTTGAGCACTGTGTGATGATGTCCATGTTATGTAACTGCTGTGTACGTGAATAACTGATCCTGGCACGTACATGGTTCGCATTCGGTTTGCCTTCTAAAACCGGGTGTGACAAAAAGCAACTGCTTAACCTTAACTCCACATATAGCTAGTCCACTTTAGCCAAACGGGACATTTGCTGAGTACGTTGATGTGTACTCACCCTTACTTTAAAACCCACGCCCACCCCAGGTTGTCCCTATTGTATTCAGTGCTCAGGAGGAGATGCAGGCAACATGGAGGACTTTGAGGAGTTCCAGGACTACGACGAGTTCTAGTTATGTTAGTGGCAAACCCCCAGTCAGCTGCCTGTGAAGGCCTTATTTGCTACGTTTCGTATTCCGCACTTTGATAATGTTAATTACAATGTTATGCTAATTACTTTGTGGATGTCTTGCACATCTTGATGTAATAAAGTACATTTCCGCTATTTACTTTGAGCAATGTGTGATGATGTCCAATTATGTATTCGTTGTGTACTTGAGTTTCTGATCCTGGCACGTACATAGTTTGCATTCGGTTTGCCTTCTAAAACTAGGTGTGACAGCGGGGTTCGATCCTGGTCATCGATCACATGATCTGCATGTAAGATTAGATCCTCGTTTCATAAAATCCTGGCCATCGGCTTCGAATCATGTGGTTGGCGTTGCGTACCGATTCACAATCACGCCGATCTAATCTGAGCCACTGAAATTTGATCGGTTGGCTCACAACAGAAGTTACCCTTTCGGCCTAGTAAAATTGTTGAAGAAACCCCCTGGTTTCTATTATTCAACCCACCATCTGTAACACCCTGAATTAGGGAGTATAAAATTTCTTTTCTAATATACACCAAATTCAGTTGTTACCCTCTCCTATATTTGCTTTCCTTCTCTATTTCCTTAATAATGGAGAATTATTTTGTTATATGTTGGTTGTTACATTCATGCTGTTGTATAGTATTTTTAAGTGCAAAGGTTTATTTGTATTCAATCTATTTCTTTTAAACCCAATATATTTAAATAAATACGACTTACCCTAATTATTCTTTTGAAATTGGATATATTATTATTTATGATTTACTACAATTTTAGAATATTTTAATATATATGTATTTATATATGTATAAATAAAAAAAGAAAAGAAAAAAACACACGCACGTCCCACTCCCTGGTCGCTCAACCTTCGTCCCAGCAGGCAGCAACACACGCGCTCCAGCCCATGCGAATCGCTCAGCCTCACCCGCCAGCTGCATGTTCTTTCCCACGACGCCTAAAAGCTCGCCAACCGCCCGCACTCGACCCTAGCTCTGCGCGCGAGTCGTCCCAGCCCAGCAGCCTCGCGCGTTGGCGTCCCTGCCCTAGCCCCGCCTTTGCCGTCACGAACCCCATCTCTCTTCTGCCCCCACCCACTAGTAGAAAAAGGCTCAACACCTGCGGGACGATATATTTTTACAGACGGATCCGGTTATCCACCGACTGTGCTATTTCTAGTGGCGGTTCCTTAAAAAAACCGCCACTAAAAATCGTATTTCTACTGGCGGTTCCTTAGAAAACCACCAGTAGAAATACATGATTTGTAGTGGCGGTTTTCTTAAGGAACCGCCAGTAGAAATCATTTTTATCCTTAATTTTTCGAGTTTTTCAAACGACCTCGTATGACAAAACCATCAAAATAAAAGTTGTAGATCTCTAAAAGTTATGAAACTTTGTAGTTGACAACTTTTTTATTTGAACTCATTTCGGTTCTCAAAAATTGAATCTAAGTATGTCAAATTTAAAATTCAAATTTTGCAAACTACCTCGGATGAAAAAAGTGTCAAAATAAAAGTTGTAGAACTTCAAAAGTTATTTATCTTTGTAGTTGACAACTTTTTTATTTGAATTCGTTTAGGGTCACAAATAAGCAATTTACACTCAAATGGTTGTAATATGTGGAGAAAACAACTACAAACTAGACACAAAGCATGTCATAGACGGAGTGGTAGTGGAGGGTACGCGCGAGGGTGAAGTCGATGGTTCGATTACTAACAACCGCGTAGCGCGCGAATCTTGCGCGAAAAATGCCGCGACTTGCGGGTGGGCCTAATAAAAATAAATTTTTTTACTATTTTTAAAATCTGTTTTATGTTTCCTGAAAACGATTTGCACTGTCGGTTTTATTATGTCGACCGCCAGTGAAAATCGATTTTCACTGGCGGTTTTATTACGTCGACCGCCAGTGAAAATCGATTTTCACTGGCGGTCTTCAGTTACCCGCCTGTAAAAATGATGATTTTTACTGGCCCCTAGCACTGGCGGTTACGATAAACGTCACTAAAAATAAGTTTACGACCGCCAGTATAAATCTTCTCTGTACTAGTGACCGCAGCAGCCCCATCTATCATCTCCTTCTCTCTCGGAACTCCCTCGTTCGCCCAAGCCGGCTATGACATGGAGCCTCCCATAACTGCCCTCCCCATATCCCCTGTGCATGAGCACAACAAGCCCCACGACCAAGCAATTCGACGTCTGAGCCGGTCCGGCGAGCAGCCGCACTCCGCAAGCTCCAGCCATGCCGCCATCGGGCCAATCCTCGAGCAAATCCTCCGGTGAGCTCTCTTCTTCTTCCGCAGTTTACCATTCGCTGCTTCCTTGCATAGATGTTGCCACGGCTGGCCCTGGCCGAACTCTCCCAGAAGTCACGTGGTCGCTGCTCCACGAGCGCCGCCGCCAGCGAGCCACCGGTGCCCACCCTGGCCACCTGCAAGCCGCTCTCTCCCCTGCAGCCCCACGCTGCCCGAGCAGCTCCACGGCCAGCCCGCGCGCAGGTTTCCTCCCTCCTGCGCGTTCTGTCCCCCATGGTCGATTCCGTGCGTGCGTCCAGGTTTGGAGTTGGAACCCCTCGGTAGTTGACTTGTTTCCATGAAGAAGAAGCCGCATGAGCCCCATGCTGCATGCCTTCCGATGGCGTGCGTTAGGAAGGAAGTGCCCATGTCTTTATTTTTTTTGTTTATTTATTATTTATTTGTTTTCCCTGCATGCGGCCACGAAACAAAACTGCCATGTGCATGTGCCAAGTGAATAGGCCCCACGTACGTGCACCACTAATCCCTGCATGCATCCATGATCCATCCAATAGAGAAAATGCCCCATATCATCCATGGATTTTCTGCTGCTAAGATCTTGTGGCCATAGGTGTGGACATCCTCCAGCCAATAAAATTGCACCATATCACCCTAGAAACACGATTTATTAAATAGCGTTAAACAAATCCATAGTTTTAATTTACGCTTTATAAATATACGTTGATATGATTAATGTCAACTCAAACGTTTTTGAATTAATACTTATTCAGTATAAACATAACATCTATTTCTCTGTGTCGCGCGGCGTCTGCGTGTGATAATAAACTGTTTTTGCTTATAAACACTCATATTAATAACATTAATTTGTTAGATCACAGATTTTAGATAATTAACTTAAGATTTACTCGACTAATATTTATTAGATTAATATCCCAATTAGATTAAATATGTAGTGTTCAACTCGCGCTTTTATAATAAACAATAACGTGGCTAATATTAAGTTAACCACTTTTTTATTTATTTAATAGTTGTTTAGTACAAATATGTCACCTATTTTATTTTCTCGCTTGTCGTGCGTGTTGTTTCGCACGTGGTGGCGTGCTGATTCGCGCGTCGTTCGTGCTAGTCGCGCGCACTGTTTCATGCCTCGACCGCGTGCTGTGTCGCGCGTGTCCGCGCGTCGTTCGCACGCTGTCGTGCTGTTTCACGCGTCGTAAATTCGCCTCGCTTAGAATCTCTCGTTTTAATTAAGTTACTTAATTAAACTGTCATTTATTAGTGTGGCAGATTAATCTAATTAAACGACGTGTAATATTTATATTTGATAATATTGAACTAAAAGTTATAGTTAATACTTGTTTAGCGTATACCCGTTAATTTCTTGATCGCAGCTTCGAGTTCTATGTTTCTTTTCCTCGTGTGACCGTAATAACGCACTCTATTTTGTTTTGCATATTTTATTACGTTTTATATTGTATGGTGTAATGTTCTTGTGCATATGTATATGTTTGTTTGCTTGTGCCTGTTCGTCTTCGCTTCGTGTTGCGATTAGATCGCGATTCGTTTCTAAGCTTCGAGGAATCGACGATCAAGCATGGCGACCAAGTGATCGAACTCTTCGAGTTCTACGAGATCGAAGACCCTGAGCATCTGTTTGGTGAAGGCAAGTGTCCTCTGACCCATTATGTCCTATCTACTTATAATTCACTGTCCCGCGTTACTTAATTGAAACCTAAGGATTGACTAGCTTTCTATTTACCTTATCCTTTTTTACCTTTTGGGTTATCATGGTTAGCTTCACGCTATTGCTTTACTTTAATCAATGAACATGATGTGAATATTATGATACGATGATGTTATCCCTATGAGGTTCTTGTGATCACTTTAGGGGACTCGGGCTATTTCCCGAGTACCTCTCCGTAAGGACCTGTTCGTTGAGAGACCACCCGGGATAACAGTGCAACCATGAGGGTGAAATGGGATGCCCTTAGCTAATTAATTAGAGGAACTAGAGGTGTAGTTGCTTCGCCGTCGTGCCGTCAATGGGGTCCAGGCACAGTGCTTGCTCTGCCGAGGCTGAGTGTCGAGGTTCTTTCGTTTTGCTTTTGTTAGTCACCCTCTTGCGGGGAGAGGTACTATGTTTATCAAACTGGAGAAACCTAACGGGCGGCTATGACCTCTAGGGAATCTTTGTAAAGGCTACGTAGTGATACCCTGCCGGGCCACCTAGGAAGTGGTCAATGGGGAGTCATGTTCCCCGGGCAAAACGGGAATCACGAGTCGTGGGTAAAGTGTGCGACCTCTGCAGAGGATTAGAAACTGATATATCAGTCGTGCTCACGGTTATGAGCGGCCTTGGGATCCTCTTTGATTAGAGATACATATGATCTGAGATACAGTGATTATGTTTATGGTTTTGGTTCGACTATGATGATGATGTTCCTCGATGAGGAAATGGTTCACGGGTTGGTTATTACTAAAACTTGGCTTCCACTGATAATAAATACCTGACCAACTAAAAGCAACTGCTTGAGCTTAACCCCACATAAAGCTAGTCCACTTCAGCCAAACAGGACATTTGCTGAGTACGTTGATGTGTACTCACCCTTGCTTTCACAAAACACCAGGTTGTCTTTGGTGCAATCTATGCTCAAGTAAAGAAGAAGGCGTCGAGGCGGATCTCCAGGAGTTCCAGGACTTCGACGAGTTCGAGGATTAGGCTAGCGACCACCCCCAGTCAGCTGCCTGTGGTGGGTTTATTTACGTTGGCTACGTTTCTATTCTGTGTACTTTGATTATATTATGTAAATGACTCTAGTCTTTATATTATTACTTACTCTTTATTGTTATTCGAAGCATTGTGCTATGATGAGTCATTTATGTAATCGCCGTGTACGTGAATTTCTGATCCTGGCACGTACATGGTTCGCATTCGGTTTACCTTCCAAAACCGGGTGTGACACCATCCATGCCAGTTCAAAAGTAATTCCATTTAGGTCCTTTTCTTCGCAGATTCAACCCTGAGTTTATGAGAAATAGTGACCCCAGCCTAGAGGTTAAATAAAATGATTATGCTAATATAGAAAATGATTTTTTTGTATAAAAATAACTCCATAAACTTGTTTAAATCATATTTAATTCATTTTAACTCCTTTTTGATCCATTCCAGTTGCAATAAATTCATGTTAATATTGTTTATCATCTGGTAAACTTATGTTAGTATGAAGCATAAGATAAAACTAATCACTTAATTTCTTTTGTAACCACCACTTAAATCTTTGGGAAATCATAACTCTTAAACCATAACTCCGAATTTCATGATTCTCGAACCTAGGATCTAGTTGCGATGTGTAGATTATTATTATGCAGTTTGTGCCTATGTTTGGTGTGATGTTAATTTTGCCTATACTATGTTTGTTTGTATTGCTACAATTAGCAACGAGGTTACAAGAATCTTGAAGACCAAGTTGGTACATGTGGATCTCAAGTATAAGGCAAGTTGTGCCCTTGATCACTCTTCTTTACCTAATAATATTCCGCTTAATCACTGTGACATGCTCAGGTTAATTTGATGGGACCTAATAGGCTTCCCTAGCATTATTTATCCCATGCATTGCAGACAAAAGAACTATTGGGTAGTTTTGCTATTGCTCTACCTGGTTTTGGGTTTGTAATGTTATATTATGTTCATGTTCCAATTCTGTTGTTGTTGATTATTGTTCATGATAAGATCATTGTGTTAATTGGAACATGGAGAACCACCTGTGAAAACAGTGCTACCACAAGTGTGGTATGGGACGCCCTTGACTGACTAATTAGGAAAGCTAGTGGAGGACTACCTTACCTGAAAGGGGCAAAGGCGGTAGAGGAGCTGCGTATAGGGAAGTTCTTGGGTCGATCATGGTGCGATGGCTTTTCGGACGAGGGATTCCTATATTGCCCTTCTCAGAAACCGTAGCGGGTTTTCTGAAGCTAATGGAACTTTGTAAAGGCCTCATAGTGGATCCCTAGCCAATCACCTCGGAAGTGTCGAATGGCCTTGCAAACCCTGGCTAAACAGGATACACGACTTGTGGGTAAAGATGCGCAACCTCTACAGAGTGTAAAACTGGTATATTAGCCGTGCTTACGGTCATGAGCAGCTCGGACCCTCACATGAGTAATTTATGAAACTAAACTTAATTTGTCATATGCATTGCATCGCGGGTGTTATTACTAATTTTGATCTCTTACTTATTTGGGTTGGTATCTACTTATACTTAGTAACTGCTAAAAATTTTGACCAACTCTAAAGCAATGCTCAGCTTTAACCATCTCCTTTGATAAGCCTTAGACTTCACATGAGCTCCCACCTTTGGTGAAGTTCATGCACATTATTCCCCACAACTTGTTGAGCGATGAACGTATGTGAGCTCACCCTTGCTGTACTCACATCCTCCCTAGGTCAAGAACAGGTACCACAGGATGAGACGCATGAAGGATGCTGCGATGAGTCATGAGTGGTCTAGGCCGTCGTCTCCCAGTCAACTTTAGTTGCTGAATCGTTATCTTCGTATGATGTAATTATTTAACTTTTTTGTACAGAACTCCATTATATATTAATGATGTGACATTCGTTTCTGTACCATGAGTCATCATATGTGTGAGACTTGATCCCATCAAACTTGGTGATATTTTGCGCCCGGGTTTTGGACCCCTAAAATCTGGGTGTGACAGAAGTGGTATCAGAGGAATGTTGACTGTAAGACATAACCTAGATAGAACTGGACAACCCTTACCTACTTACCTTTGCTACTCTGATTCTTTCTAAACTTTCCTCAAATCCTTTCTCATCTATTGCTGCTATACACTGATTACTCTTACCTTTTCTCTTCTTAAGACAAAATGGATTTCACACCTTGGAATCCTGTGCCTAAATTGTCCCTAAGTAATAGCAGTCCTAATCATAGCCATAAAAAACAGTTTTTGTAGGTATGTATATGCTTGAATGTTTGTTCTTATGATAACTGCTTGATTCGGTTCTTTGAGTGTGATGAGTTGTGGAGTAATGTCCACAATTACATCTGCATATACACCTAGACACAAAAAATGTTTATAAAATAACTAGACAACCTAGATTATCTCCCATTAAAATATATCTAGTATCACATATCTATCTTATCTTAGCAGATTTTATCTTATCCTTGGAGATTCATCTTATAAGCATAGTCAACCCGACATAGACACAAAACAACAGAATCAAGCTTTGCCTAAGATCCTCCAGTTTATGACCAACTACTAGGCTATCTATTCTGCCTACTAAATTATTCCCCTTGCAAAACTATCTTACCATATATTTCTAACCCAAATGGTCAATACCAGGACGGGAGGCGGTATCGATCTACCTGCTATCAATCGTCGCAGGAGGATTGTTAACCAACCACAGCCAGAGATGAATCCTCCGCCAAACCCTCCACCAACTGGAAAAGATCCTGTTGCTGCCACTCAGATGCAGCTGCTGCAGCAATTGGCAAACACCATGATGGAAATGCAAGCGCAAATGCGACAAGAACGTCAGGAGATGCCAACCCCGGACAAGCAGCGCATTTCCAACTCGTCCGAGGCCATCCTCGGGCAGGAGACGCAGTCATGACTCGCCCGAGGCCAACCTCGAGCGGGAGATATAGTCACGACTCGCCCAAGGCCAACCCTGAACAAGCAGCGCATTTCCGACTCGCCCGAGGCCATCCCCGAGTGGGAGACACAGTCATGTCTCGCTTGAGGCCAACCATGGGCGGGAGATGCAGTCACGACTCACCTAAAGGCTAATCTCGAGTGGGAGAAATAGTCACAAATCGCCCAAGGCCAACCCCGGACAAGTAGCACATTTCTGACTCGGCCGAGGGCATTTCGGGTGATGCTCCAGAAGGTGCCGAACTCCGCCTACAAACTCTACAAGGTGGATCTGCTGACCAACTCTCTGACAACCAACTCCGCCGACCAACATCGAATAGGATGGTCACGACTCGCCCAAGGCCTTCACCGGGTGGGAGATGTAGTCACGACTCAACCAAGACCAACCTCGGGCGGGAGACGTAGTCACGATTTGCTCAAGTCCAACCTCGGGCGAGAGACGAACTCACGCCTCGCACGAGGCCAACCTCAGGCGGGATACGGAATGATGACTCGCCTGATGCCAACCTTTAGGAGGAGACGCAGACACAACTCGTCTAAGGCCAACCTCAGGCAGAAGACATAATCACGACTTGCCTGAGGGCAACCTCAGGCGGGAGACACAGTCACGACTTGCTCGAGGACAACCCTAGGCAGGAGACATAGTCATGACTCACCCGAGGCCAACCTCGGGCGGGAGATACAACCATGACTCGTCCGAGGCCAACCCTAGGTGAGAGACGTAGTCACAACTAGCCCGAGGCCAACCTCAGGCGGGAGACGCAATCATGACTCGCCCGAGGCCAACTCGAACAAGCAGCGCATTTCTGACTCACCCGAGGGCATCTCAGGCAATGCTCCGGAAGGTGCCCAACTCCGCCGACCAACTCTGCTGACCACCCCTAGGCGAGAGACGCTCACGACTTGCTCGAGGCCATCCTGGGCGGGAGACACAGTCACGACTCGCCCAAGGCCAACCTCGGGTGGGACACACAGTCATGGCTCACCTGAGGCCAACCCTGGGCAAGAGATGCAGTGACGACTCGCTCGAGGCCAACCCTAGGCGGGAGATGCAGTGACGACTCGCTCGAGGCCACCCCTAGGCCGGAGACACAGTCGTGACTCGCCCGAGGTCAACCTCGGGCGGGAGACACAGAGTGAGTGGAGTATGTTCATTTCATGTTCAAACATACATTCCAGTTACATAATACAAATTTGACATTTTGTTCTCTTGTATGTTTGTGTGTAGGATGCAAAGATTCTTTGAAGGAACATTGTGAATGATTTGTTAAGTTATGGGGACAATTTGTGGTGATATGCCATCCCTGCAAACATATAACAAGGACTTATCGATATCGCTAAAAAGGATTAGATTAGTGTACGATTGTCGACACATTTGTCTCTCATTAAAAATTCTATATTGACTCTTTAGAAATAATTTGTGTGATATTGATATTGTTCTACACATGAATTTTGTATATCATAGTGATGTTTGTTGTTTCGTATCTATGTTTCATACAATTTTTTACTCATGTCGCAATGCACTGCACATACCTAGTTAACTTATTATAAAAAAATCTCTTTTAATTTAACCATAGATATACAACTACAAAACAAAATTTCTTTTTGTTAGCGGGCCATGGCCTGGCTAGCCCCCCTTGTCTACGCCATTGTCGTCGTCCTTCCCATGTCCTCTGCATCGGCTCGCCCTCCTCAACAACGCCTCTGCGCGCTCTGGCCATGCTTTTGAATGTACCATGCTCAAGACCCCCTCGCTGATCTGCAATTGTACCAATTGGTAGATGCATAGATCTCACCCCTGACCACCGCCATGATCCATTCGTCTCTCACGCGTCATGCCGCAATGGATTTGGATTGCCCTATGCTACTGCTTCATGCCGTCTGTAGTGGTCACCCCCTCCCTATCCCACTCACTTCTTTAGAGGCCATTGTAACTCTCTATCTCTCGCAATGCTCACCCCTATGACATATGCTGTGTCACAAATTTCTACTCTCTCCCTCTGATTCCCCCTTGCTTCTTCATCGCCCCCTACGCAAAAGGCGAGCGTCGGTGCCCTGTCTTCGCACCAAAGATCGAACAATGGAAGTGTTTGTGGCAGCGGCGATGCAATCGTCTCTCTGCCGACAACGGACAATGGAAGTGTCTATGTCACCTGCTATTTGTGAAGGTGAAGTTTACTAGTTGTTTACTGGCTGTCACATCCGAATTTACGAGCAAATCCAGATGCATCTCACATGTGTGTCAAGATCAATTCTCACACATATGATGACTTAGGGTACAAAAATCAATGTCACATCTTTATTACTTAATAAGAGTTTCTGTACAAAATAGCTAAATATAATAAACCATATGGTGACAATAATCCTCCACGACCACGGTTGATTGGGAGATGACGACCTAGATCTCTTCGAACCCATCTTCATGATCCTCCTCTGGTGAAACATGATTCTTGACCTAGTGTGATTATAGTAAGGGTGAGCTCCCGTACTAACATCGCTTAGCAAATGTGGGGAAAAGTGTATATGAGCTCACTTATGGTTGAGGCTTAAGAAGTATAGTGTAAGGCTTACCATGAAAAATGGTTGAGGCTAAGCGTAGCTTTTAACTTTGTTGGTCAAAATTTTATTGGCAATTACTAAATATAAGTAAATACCATCCCAAATAAATAATAGATCATAAATGACAAGTTAAGTTTAATTCCATAATTTACTCATGTGCGTGTCTGAGCTGCTCATGACTGTGAGCACGGCTGATATACCGGTTTTACACTCTACAGAGGTTGCACATCTTTACCCACAAGCCATGATACCCATCTACCACAGGGTCATGAATCCCATACACCTCTTCCGAGGAGGCGAGGTAGGGTGTCACTACAAGGCCTTTCCAAAGTTCCACTAGCATGAGAAAACCCGCTATAGTTTCAGGCAAAAGGAAGTATAGGAATCCCTCGTCAGAAAAGCTATCACAGACAAATCGACCTGAGAACCTCCCTATACTTGCAACAATGTACTCTCTACTTGCTTCTTTCGAGTAAGGATTCTCACACATTAGCTTTCCTGATTAATTATCCAAGGTCGTCCCATTCCACCCTTGTGGTAGCACTATTTTCTCAGGTCGTTCTCCATGTTCCGATTAACAAAATGATCTTATCATAGAGAGCTCACATTCTAGCAAATATTTAGCCCTCTCTAGTGTGTTCCTTTGCGAGATCAAGTCAGTCGTGTGTGATCTAGTCATAGAGAGAGGCATGTGTGGTGGAGGGCTACATATAACAGCTAGTGGTGATCTTGAGCAAGCATTCGGGTTGAGTTCATCATCCGATGGAGAGCTACCAAGTTGTGGTTAGCCTCAGGATTGTTGTAACTACAACAAGTGATAGTGGAAGTCTGGGTTTATCACAAGCGTGATAAACTTGAGTAAAAGGACAAAGGAGTTGAAATGGACTCCAAGCCGGTTGGCTAACCCCAACGTGGATGTAGGCAAGCATTTGAGACTTGGTCGAACCACGGAAAAAATCGATGTGTCTTTCTCATTGCTTTATTTCTTATTTGCACTTCTCATTTATAATTGTTATAAGTGTTTGTGAAGTGCAGGTTGACCTTGGACAAGACATTATTTTGCTGCAATCGACTTTTAAAGTCAAGTAAGAAAGTTTAATAGAGTTAAAGTATTTATTAATGCCTATCCCCCCTCTAGGAGACACCCAAGGTCCTAAGTACATCAAACGGTACTTCCACCGGGAGAGGGTCAAATATGCGAACATCATTGCACAATACTACATAAAAACCAGAAACCATGATGTACACAACCACAACTACCATTAGTACTCAAGATTCTTAGATCTAGATGAAGAGCTCAGGGGAATAGATAGTACTCAAGATTCTTAGATCTAGACAAAGAGCTCGTGTCTAGGGGGAGAGGTCAAGAGAGTGTCAAACCTCCTTACTCATGACGATCCCTGGAAGGAGCAAGCCTCAACAGCGAGGGGAGGGGAGGGTGCAAGATCTTGAGGGAGAGCACGAGGGCGAGAGGATGCGGGAGAGGGAAACCTCGACAGTGACAGCTACAAATGAGAAACCCTATCACACGCTGATGCAGCCTCGGGGATGAGGAGGGTCTAGCCAGTGATGAGCACAACAAGGCTCATGAAGAACGCAGTCTTTGGGCGTATCCCATGGGCCTGGCTGAGGCCAACCTTTTGCATGAACACTGCCTGGCCCAAGAACATATTCAAGCAACCAAACATACTGGTCCATGGGATTTTTGAAACAAATGAGTTTTGCACGCTCGGACGCGCACCACCAATCACACGGATATTGAATTTCATGTACACATAAAGATCATATATACCAACTGGATCTTATCCTACACTTTCTCAATCTTTTTGTCAACTGATACCTTTTGAACTGAAGGAGAGGTCGCTGCCACCACTGTAATAGCTCAACATTTCACTCGATTTTGTAGTGTCTATTTAATTAACTCTTTAATTATATTGATATGTCCATAGACTTGTTTTAATCCGACTTTATTAAGAGGTCGAGAGGCATCTCCCCCGTCACGTGTACGCTGCATGCCACCTAGCTAGATATGCAACAAAGGAAGATTCTGACTGACTAGGAGGGCAACGAGATTTATTGATCAACGCTCGTTCTGTCTTATAGATACCTCCCGGAAAACTCCTCAGGGAGACAGAGAACACGATTGTTCTAAAACAGTAATGGTGCACATATTTTGCCCTCTTTCTCAAAACAAAAAATGTGAATGTTTCTTATTGATAATTAAGTATAAAATATAAAAATAGATAAACAGTGATGATGATCAAGTCACAATCAGAATCGCGAGATCGAATATTAAGGGGTACATTCCTTGGATGCTGGTTTTATCTCCATATTCAGCTCAATTAGTTGGGGCAAGTGAAGTCCTCCGGGCAAATCTTGCCGCAGTTGTTGAGGATGAGGTTGAGGCTAAGGGGCATATTGAGGTGGATGCCGAGGACGTTGGCCTTGATGGCGGTGCAGAGGCACAGTGCGACATCGAGGTCCACCAGCCCCTCCAGCAGTGGGCAGCATTGCTCGTGCTGGGGCAGGCCGACCTTGACGAGGCCTAGCACGTTGGCGCACACCTTGAGTTTGAGCGCGTCGATCGGGCAGCGGCCGTGGCTGTGCGACGACGGCGTCGGCACGACTGGCGGCGTTGGGACGACTGGGCCGGGACAGTAGGGTTCGCAGCCATTCGCGGCGGCAGCGAAGAGAAGGCCGAGGGCAAGGAAGAGCGCAACCTTGGGAGCCATTGGTGGTGACTGGTGATGGACTGTTACTAGCACGGTGTGAGCAGCTAGCAGTGAGTGCAGGAAGTGGTGCTTCAGTGCTGCGCTGCGTGCTCTTTGGGATGGTTTTCACAGGGTGTTTGGCTTGGTTTTTATAGCTGATGGATGGTGTGGAGGGAGATGCTTTCGTGCTTGGCGGCATTCGCACATGAATGCTCCAATGCATGTGTGTGTGTGATTCGATCGATCTGGTCATTGCATGGTTGTATCTGAACGCGCCAGTTATTAGCGGGAGATATGCCAATTGTTCCCCATGTGGAAATACAGAATCAAGTTGAGCAATCATGCTGAATTCACGTAACAAGAGCTATAGCTATAGCCCGTGATGGGTCAGGACTCCTGCCATGCATCTCGTGAGTTGCCAACTTATATATATTTACTACTTGACACGTTTTACTTAATTGCCTTACCGGTGTACATCATAAAGGGATATAAAAGGATCTATCACACTGATTATAACTTTACGAGGTAGAAAAAATCATATCGTAGACACTGAATTTTGGTAAATCTCAGGTTTACTTTTAATTTAGAGGTATGCGCTGTTGACCTGTAAATAGGTTAAGACGCTCTTCTTTCACATGTTTCGGTGTTCACTGAATGAATGTATGATCAACTTAAGCACCACTACTAGCTAGTAGCTAGCACACAATTGATTTTCGCTGGCACTTACGATTTTTAAATGGCAGTTTATAATATACATGCACTAGTAGAAATGAAAACTACGAGCCCATGGCTACTATAAACCATCAGTGCATGCAGATGTATCTTTACTAGCAGTTTTCTTAAGTCTATGGTGGTCAATAAAAAATCATGTATTTACTGACCTTTCATATAGACGATTGAACAAAACGCTACCCGCTTTCCGTTCTTGTTGATTCTGGTTGATTACTTCGTATTCACTGAATAAAAATCATGCAGATGTGTGTCGTGTGATTCTGGTTGATTATTTCGTTATTTTGCCTGCCGGTTGTGCTAGCAAGAACACCGATGTTCGTGCATGATCGGATCTGATGGAAGTTCTCCGCTAATTAATATACATTTAGTTGCGAAATGATGAAGAAGTGTGACTCTGAAATCATCAACCGATCGAGTCGGCTTGAAGTCGCATGTATGGGCAGTCCCACACTACTCCAGCTGGGTTGCATGTGACGATGTGTTCTCATACTATCACCCGTGACGCCTAGTCGTTGATCGCGAAGCAACCTTGCGTGGTTCGTGCCTGATATTTTGCAGTTCGCTGCCTGTGTGTGTGTTTGCTAGCGAACGCCGCAGAGCTAGCTCGGAGCGAACGCTACACCAAACCAACAGAAATTTCCTTGTATTTTTTTAGTGCCAGAAATCCAAACTGCCAAAGGATTAGTCAATTTTCGCTTGCTCTCTATATCTAGCGGCCATTATTGTTTGATAGTCATCTCTCAAGAAATACTTTCTAGACGATTTTTTCTTTTTTCTTGATGATTTTGGTTCATCGAGGAATTTATGCCCTGATGCGGTGGATGCATATGGAGCCGTGGAAGTACAATAATTCGGTGGTTAACACATGTGGACGATATATAAGCATATATAGTTCTCGTCGCCCTGTGGTGCTGCTGCTTTTTTTTTGCACCTCTCTCTAGTATTTGCTAATGGACAAAAGAGAGTTGCTAGCGAAGTACAATAAGGGGGTGTTTGGTTTATAGAGACTAAACATTAGTCCCTCCACTTTATTTCATTTTAGTTCATAAATTGTTAAATAGGGAAACTAAAATAGAGTTTTAGTTTCTATATTTAGTAATTTAGGGACTAAAATGGAATAAAATTGAGGAACTAATAATTAGTCCCTAGAAACCAAACACCCTTTAAGTCAGTGATTAACACGTCGTGGTGTGACTACAGTTAGCACAACTACAGGCTTTATCTCTAGTTGCTACTCGTTTTTAAAATCCGACAACTTGGTCTTTGGTGTGAGCACTTGGACAACTAGCTAGATAACGCGGCGTGCGAGGAGAGGGAATATCAGCGCCACCCGGAAATCGCTGATCGCCAGGCTTCGGGGTTGTTTGAGATAATAGTTATTGGCTAAAGAAAATGTTAGTGGAATTATATTAGCTAGCTAAGGCCATATTTGTTTCTCCCCTATATTGTATAAGTTGGATTATGGTCCAAGAGCAGGAGGGTAAAATATCGTTTTGAGATCACAAATAAGCTAAAATAAGTTATTCAATGCTAGCTTATTTCAATTTATTTGTGATTTCAAAGTGATATTTTATCCTCCTACATTTACACTATAAGCCAACTTATATAATTTGGGAGGAAAACAAACACATCCTAAGAAATATCTAGCTAACTATTAGTTAATTTTTTAAAACTAGTTAATTGTTAAACTATTAGCTAGACCGTTCGGATGTTATCGACTAATTTTATTAGCTAACTATTATCTTTAGTGCATTCAAACAACCCTGACATCATCTATGAGCGCTCCTTTAAAAGTTACAGGATTTTATATATCCCTCTACGATACGACGACCAGATCAAGCTACCAGTCTACCATCGAAATCAGGACCTGCTAACCGGTGGCCCAGACCGGACAAAAGTTCTTGCATTGTATATGAGTTCATGTCCATTTTACAGCCGCGCACAGTACGCACAATTTCTGTTGGCCCATCAATACCGAGTGTGCTGCAGCCTATACCTTATGATAGGTATGTTACGCACATCCGTTCATACTGTGTGTATTGACCTAGAAGCAGCCGTTGTTTGATTACACTAGTACAAATAAGTTCAAAGCCTGCGGCACGTTGAACTTTTCACTGGCGGTTTCCGTTATCAAACGCCAGTGAAAGAAACAGGTGGGCCCGGCTTTAAAAACCGCCAGTGGAAACCTATTTCCACTGGCGGTTATCTTAACACAACCGCCAGTGAAAATAGGATGTTTCCACTGGCGGTTGTGTTACACAAACCGCCAGTGGAAATAGGTTTCCACTGGCGGTTATCTTAACTTAACCGCCAGTGGAAACATCCTATTTCCACTGGCGGTTTTTAAAGACAACCGCCAGTGGAAATCAATTTTCACTGGCGGTTTTTAAAGACAACCGCCAGTGAAGTGTCTGTTATAAATACCCCTCTTCCCCCGACAGTGAACTGTATGCTCGCAGCCAACTTCCATTGGAGGCGATTTTGGAGGTCCAGAATTCACAAAATACATGGGGAGAGGTTTTGATCTTCATTTTTTGGAAGAAGATTGCTAAGAAAGGTTGGTTTATGTTGCTAATGTCAATTTTTATTCATTTTTGCTCAATTTTAGCCACATTTTGGATCTAGGGTTTCACCATTGGAGAGAGAGTGTATCCTCTCTCAAGTTTAGCCACATTTTAGCCACATTTTTGCTCTATTCGCTCAAATAAAGTTGTTTAATATGGTTAGATTTTGTCTATCCTCTCTCCTTTTTCATGTTTAGTTCTCAAATCAGTTTATTCATGACATATTAAGTTGTTTAATGAATGGTTCATGTGTTGTGTGGAGAGAGAAGAAGATAGGTTTGATAATTAAGATTGTTTTTATTAGTTGCTATGAAAGTTGGTTTAATTATGTTTTAATTGCCAATTATTGTTTATCTTTGCTCAATTTTGGAACTAGGCCTTCACCATGTGTTAAAGAGAAGAGTATGGCTAGGAAAGTTTAGTTTTATGTTCCTCTTGCCAATTTTTGTTCATTTTCCTTAAATTTAGCCACATTTTGGATATAGGGTTTCACCCCTTCATCCTTCCCAACAGGTGGTGATGGAGAGGACATCCTGGATGTATAACTTATCAAGGCTAGATCCATCATACATATCCGAGGTCCATAAGTTTATTGATGTCGCTACGAACCATGCTTGGAGAACAAAGACAAAACACATATATTGTCCATGCATGGACTGCAAAAATGCTGCTGTATTTAATGACACAGAACAAATCATATCTCATCTGGTATGCCGAGGATTTATGAAGGATTACACAATTTGGACAAAGCATGGAGAGGGTAGCTCTTCGCCTTATACGACTGGAAACCCTGAGAACATCGACGACAGATTTCAGTTCGTTCACGAGACACACCAACCTCTTCCACAGAGCGAACATGTAGTGCAAAATGTTACTGATCATGGTTACGCTCGAGGAAATGAACATGATAGACCTTATGTTCTGCCAAGTGTTATGGATGAGGAAGATGCAGAGTTGCTAGAGGCAATGTTGCGTCGTCATACAGATCAATCGATGTTCTTAATGAAAGGTATGGAG
This sequence comes from Zea mays, assembly GCF_902167145.1. Classification (NCBI taxonomy): domain Eukaryota; kingdom Viridiplantae; phylum Streptophyta; class Magnoliopsida; order Poales; family Poaceae; genus Zea; species Zea mays. Next base: position 122,459,713 of record NC_050104.1, on the reverse strand, counting down.
TCCCTGAAGAAGGCAGCAGAAGAGCCTTTGTACGACGAGTCTAAGGGTTGTACCAAAGAGTTCACGACGCTCCGGTCTGTGCTAAAGCTGTTGATGTTAAAAGCTAAATATGGTGTGTCTGATGCTGGCTTCGATGCGTTCTTGAGTATTATCGCAGACATGCTTCCAAAGGAGAACAATGTGCCTGCTAACACGTACTATGCAAAGAAACTAATCAGTCCGCTCACTATGGGTGTGGAGAAGATCCACGCGTGTAGAAATCACTGTATCCTTTATCGAGGTGATGATTATAAAGACTTGGAGAGCTGCCCAAAGTGCGGTGCAAGTAGGTACAAGACGAATAAAGACTATCGAGAGGACGAAGAGTGTGTTGCATCCGTGTCTAAAGGGAAGAAGCGAAAGAAAGCCCAAAAAAATACTTCAAAATCCACGAGCAAAGAAAAAGAAGTAGACTATTATGCGCTCAAAAAGATTCCTGCTTTGGTGATGTGGTACCTCCCCGTCGTCGATCGATTGAGGTGTTTGTTCGCTAATCCTGAGGATGCCAGACTTATGAGCTGGCATGCTTCTGATGAGCACAAAAACGATGGGAAGCTTCGACATCCAGCCGATGGGAAGCAGTGGCAAGATTTCAATGACAACCACCGAGACTTTGCCGATGAACCGAGAAATGTTAGGTTCGCACTGAGTACTGATGGAATGAACCCATTTGCTGAGAGGAGCAGCAAGCATAGCACATGGCCGGTGATCCTCACCATATACAACCTTCCTCCATGGTTGATGCAGAAACGGAAGTACATTTTGCTAACCATCCTTATTTCTGGACCTACACAACCTGGAGTTGACATGGATGTATTTTTGGAGCCCTTAATGGAGGATATGAAAATATTGTGGGAAACAGGTGTTCAAATGTTGGATGAGTATCGTAAAGGTTCATTCACGCTGAGAGCAATTCTTTTTGTTACGATCAACGATTACCCTGCTCTCTTCACATTATCAGGCCAGTTTAAGGGAAAGGTTGGTTGCACAGTATGCATTGATGGAACTGCTTACGTATCCCTTGCTGCATCTAGGAAGATAGTTTACATGAGGCACAGACGCTTTTTATTGGAAGGACACAGGTACCGCATGCGAAAGATGGATAAGTACTTCGACAATAATGGTGAACTACATTCTACTGCTCCATCGGGTAACAATAGAGGTCATAGAGTTTTTGAAATAGTCAGGAATATCAAGTTTGTTTTCGGGAAGAAGACAAAAGACGGAAAAACAAGGAAGGATGTCAAACCAGCTTCGGGGGCTATATTCAAGAAGAAGTCTATTTTCTTCGAGTACTTGCCTTACTGGAAAGAGTTAGATGTGCGGCACGTGATCGATGGTATGCACGTTCAGAAGAACGTGTTTGAAAGCATAATGGGCACCTTGCTAGACATAAAGGGCAAAACAAAAGAAGGGCTCAATTCACGCATGGACTTGGTAGATTTAGGCATAAAAAAGGAACTACATCCCGTTCTTCAAGAAAATGGGAAGTACCATCTCCCAGCAGCAAGCTACAATCTCAATGTAGATGAGAAACATGCGATGTGTGTTTGGCTTAAGAATTTGAAAGTCCCATCCGGATTCTGCTCTAGCATACGGAGTATTGTGTCAATGAAAGACCTGACAATCACCAACTACAACTCACATGATTGCCATGTCATGCTGACTACATTCCTACCTATTGCCATCAGGGTTATAAATCCTTTGTTTTTAAAGATGGCAATCACACGGTTGTGCTACTTTTTCAACAGGATTTCACAAAAGGTAATTGGCCGTGATGAGTTGGCATCTCTTCAGGAATTCGCAGTGGAGACAATATCACAGTTTGAGATGTGTTTCCCTCCATCGTTCTTTGATATTATGGTGCACCTTGTGGTGCACTTGGTGCCACAAATAGAGGCATTGGGTCCTATGTACTTGCATGAAATGTGGACGTATGAGCGTTTCATGTCAATACTGAATGGCTATGTATCAACCCGTGCTCGTCCTGAGGCATCCATGATAGAGGGGTACTGTACCGAAGAGGCCATTGAGTCCGGAGGTCCATTCTGCAATAGTATCCTAAAAGACCAGGTTGCAATAGGTCTGCCTCCGTCACGACACGAGGGTAGACTGTATGGAAGCGGGAGGATGGGACGGAAATCTTTCATCCCACCGGATTACGATATAGTACTTGAGGCACATCAGAGCATCCTACATCAGCTAACGATAATGGAGCCATTTATCCAACAACACATCAATGAGCTTCGCGAGCAAAATCCTGGGCATACGGATGATTGGTTAATGAAGCAACATAAGCAGCGATTCAACACATGGCTAATGGTGAAGGACATTCCACGTGGAGAAACAATAGAAGAACAAACCATCAAGGGCTTGGCATCTGGACCATCACGCCAGGTCACAACATGGCAAACCTATGACATTAGTGGATTCACATTTTGTACCAAGTCCAAGGACAAAAAGAGCATGTCACAAAACAGTGGTGTTCGATGCGAGGCCATAGATGATGAAACTGGTGAGATTATAACATATTTTGGCTTTATTGAGGACATATGGGAACTAGACTATGGTACATTTCAGATCTCGGTTTTCCGATGTCAATGGGTTGAAGACAAACATGTCACGGTAGACAACTATGGGGTCAGAGTTCTTGATCTAAGTAAGGTAGGTTACAAAGATGACCCATGGATCCTTGCTAATCGTGCTGCACAGGTCTTCTATGCTGAACAGATCATTTCTAACAATGAGAAGAAAAGCACCGACAAACCGAAGCATGTAGTTTTTCCTGGAAAACAACAAGCTATAGGAGTTGATGGTGTATCTGATTTAGAGGATTTTAACCAGTTCAACGACATGTCTCTTTTCATAGACCATCCAACCAAGATAAGGAACGTTGAGCGAAGCATCCCACGCAATTCGTTGCCCTGGGTACGCCACGATGGACAAGGCAGAACAATAGCTTCCTAGATTATATACTTGTCATGTAATTGATTATTGTTAGGACTTGTCATGTAATTGATTATTGTTAGGACTTTGCACATCCAGAATGCCCGTTCTTGCACTGATTTTACATAGAGCAGAACATCATGCTGGAGCCTACCGATCAATATGTACTGTATATATACATGCATGGTAATCTGACTTGCCATGAAAACTTCGGACTGGAAGGGTAGGCAGCAGATGTCGCACTCCAGCGCGTCCTTCTCCACGGATAGTGTCACAGTCGCCTCTTCCTCATCTTCCAACCCCGTCTCTTTAGAGTGCAGCCTTCTTTAGAGTGCGGCCGGCAGAGGAAGCCGTGGTCTTTTTCCCAGTCATGGTTTATCACCTAGAAAGGTAAATAAAAGCAGAGAAGATTATTCGACTAATATATATCAGGCAGTAAGAAACAACCATCTCCAACGGTGACGAGAGACGCAAAGCCAAGAGACAACATAGGATTTAATTCATACAGTGGGAGTGAAGACGAAGATACGCGAAGCAAGGAGACTACATAGGATTTAAACACTGCAATTGAATGCTCTCACTGAGTGGAGGAGCCGAGGAGGCCGCGCAGGCCTGCCCATCAGCCGTTTCCGACGTCTCACTGAGACGTCTCGACCTCGGATCGAGGTGCTCGAGGATCGGGGTCCACGTGAACCCACCGGCACCTTCGGCGGTTACTGCTTCCTAGCCCTAGGATTGGAGCCTTCTCTAGTTCTCTTGAGTTGAGCCTCGACTACTCCGGCGGGGGAAAGTGTACTGCTGCAGCAGCACTGGAGCGCAGAAGTCGAAGTCTTCTTTGATCAATCGAGTCACCAGGCTGACGGAGATACGCGAAGCAAGGAGACTACATAGGATTTAAACACTGCAATTGAATGCTCTCACTGAGTGGAGGAGCCGAGGAGGCCGCGCAGGCCTGCCCGTCAGCCGTTTCCGACGTCTCACTGAGACGTCTCGACCTCGGATCGAGGTGCTCGAGGATCGGGGTCCACGTGAACCCACCGGCACCTTCGGCGGTTTCTGCTTCCTAGCCCTAGGATTGGAGCCTTCTCTAGTTCTCTTGAGTTGAGCCTCGACTACTCCGGCGGGGGAAAGTGTACTGCTGCAGCAGCACTGGAGCGCAGAAGTCGAAGTCTTCTTTGATCAATCGAGTCACCAGACACTGCAGCACTGGAGCACGTGTACTGCAGCAGCACTGGAGCACTGGACCTCCGTCAGCATTTTGTTGTCGTCTCACCAGGCAGGCTATCTGATCGGCGACATGTCTGAATGTCGTATCAGGCTTTATCGATCATCTCCACAGGTATTATATACTCTACTTCTCATTGAACTCTAGAGGTGCCCACAGCATTTTGTGATAAAGAGGAGAGAGAGAGAGAGGAGAGATAGAGGAGAGAGAGAGAGGGAAGAGATAGAGGAGAGAGAGGAGAGATAGAGGAGAGATAGAGGAGAGAGAGAGATAGAGGAGAGAGAGGAGAGATAGAGGAGAGATAGAGGAGAGAGTATACTTAATATATAAAAACTATACTAATTAAATATATAAAAAGTATACTAAACAATATATAAAAAACTATGTTAAATAATAACAAAAAACAATTTCTACTGGCGGTTGTCATATAGAACCGCCAGTAGAAATGGCTTCTACAGTCTGTGGAAGCCATTTCTACTGGCGGTTCTCTATGACAACCGCCAGTAGAAATGGTTTCTACTGGCGGTTCTCGTTGTCAACCGCCAGTAGAAATGGCTTCTACAGTCTGTGGAAACCATTTCTACTGGCGGTTCTCGTTATCAACCGCCAGTAGAAATGGCGCCTATATAAAGGTGGCGCGCGGGAGCCGAAAATTTTACAAGTCCCTGGCGCCCTTTCACTTGAAGACGACGCCGTCAGGCTGCTGGATTTCGACCCCGAGGGTTTTCGCCGGCGATCGTCCCCGCGCCCGTCCCCACGCCGCCATTCCCGCCCCCGCACCGCCGTCTCCAGGTTTTTTCTCTTTCCCCTAATCTGTACCGCCGCCGTCTACTACCGCGCCGGGCCCGCCGCCGCCGCCGCCGCGTTTTAGTAAAACCTAGGGCACGCGCCGCCGCCGAGAGGGAGGAAGAGAGATGAAGGAGAGGGAGAGGGAAGAGAGAGGAGGGAGAGGGAGAGGGAGGAGAGAGGAGGGCGCACGCGCCGCCCGCCGCCGAGAGGGAGGAAGAGAGAGGAAGAGAGAGGGAGAGAGATAGAGGGAGGGAGAGGAGGGTGAGAGAGAGAGAGGAATTTTATGCATTGTAATTTTATGTGTTCAAATGTATGTTGAATTCATATGTGTTGAAATGTATGTTGAAATGTATGGTGAGAGAGATAGAGGGAGAGAGAGGAGGGTGAGAGAGGGAGAGGAGGGTGAGATAGAGAGAGGAATTTTATACATTGTAATTTTATGTGTTCAAATGTATGTTGAATTCATATGTGTTCAAATGTATGTTGAATATATACATTGTAATTTTATCCGTCACAACTCGATAATATACGTATCCGATCCGATCCGAATTCGATCTGAACTCGATAATTTCCGTACGACTCTCCCTCTCTCCCTCTCTATACGTCCTATGCGACTCTCCCTCTCTCCCTCTCCTCGTCCTATACGACTCTCCCTCTCTCTATACGTCCTATGCGACTCTCTCCCCGTCCTACACGATACTATACGACTATACGATACTATATGGTTAGGGTTTAGGGTTATGGTTAGGGTTAAGGTTAGGGTTAAGGGTTATAGTTAGGGTTAGGGTTAAGGGTTAGGGTTAGGGTTAGGGTTAGGGTTAAGGGTTCGGGTTTTGGGTTAAGGGTTCGGGTTTTGGGTTAGGGTTAGGGTTTAGGGTTAGGGTTAGGGTTAGGGTTTTGGGTCAGGGTGTTAGGGTTAGGGTTAGGGTTAGGGTTAAGGGTTCGGGTTTTGGGTTAGGGTTAGGGTTAAGGGTTTAGGGTTAGGGTTAGGGTTAGGGTTAGGGTTAGGGTTAGGGTTTTGGGTCAGGGTTAGAGTTAGGGTTAGGGTTAGGGTTAGGGTTAGGGTTAAGGGTTCGGGTTTTGGGTTAAGGGTTCGGGTTTTGGGTTAGGGTTAGGGTTAGGGTTAGGGTTAGGGTTAGGGTTGTGGGTCAGGGTTAGAGTTAGGGTTAGGGTTAGGGTTAGGGTTAAGGGTTCGGGTTTTGGGTTAGGGTTAGGGTTAGGGTTAGGGTTAGGGTTTTGGGTTAGGGTTAGGGTTAAGGGTTTAGTGCCCGCGAGGATGTATTTAATTATACTATTTGTTAAGATGAATTTAATTATTGCTTACGTTAATATGTGTTAATATGTATTTAATTATTGCTTATGTATTTGTATATATATAGCTCAATGAGTTCTCCGATCAAGGACCAAGGATTAGTGCCCGAGCACATGGACAAGAGTGTTGCTCAAGAACAATCTAGCAGTGAAGGATATGAAACGCCTAGCGACCCTTTTCCTACCACTAGCATAGATAGGGCCGCTCTCCGTGAGTTGCAACGTGACCCTACTTATGATCCACGAGAAGCTGAGGTAAAAGTACGCATCTTTAGCTTCGTATGTGTACCCTACTGATTTCACATGCATGATCTCTTGTGCATTTTATTACATGAATAGGAGGTCGTGTCTGAATTTCGTGCGATACTCGAAGAAGTCGTGGCACGATACGAAGACGTACCAGAGCCGACCCAAGACGCACCGGAACGGACCAAGACAACAACCGAGACATCAAGGAAAAGGAAGCAGAGCGATCGAAAAAGAGGTGACAGGGGGCTGAACAAATTTCCCGACAAAACATACAAAATCTCAGACGTGAGCCCGAAAGGTCAGCCCCTAGCTCCAGAAGAGGCACTACCTAAGTTTCGGAATGCACTTGGGTTTTTAGTTAGAGATAATCTTGACATAACAATACGACAGTGGAGAGATGTGTCAGATGATGTCAAGAATCAAATATGGAATAAGCTATTAATGAGGTTCGTTCTGCCTCGGGGTTCAGAAGAACTCGTGAAGGAATACACGATGAAGCAGCTTGCAATAAATTTCCGAAACTGGAGGTCTGAGATGAACACAAAGTTTGCGAAGAAAGGTCTGGACCCGACCAAAAAATATAAAATCTCAGCAGGTCAGTGGGCAGTATTTCTAGAGCAGAGGAGCAGCCCTGATTTCATATCTCTAAGTGAGGCAAATTCAGAACTATCAAAGAAGAACAAGTACCGCCACCACCTAGGCACAGGTGGTTACAAGCGTCAGGTTCCTAAATGGACACAAGAAGACGCCGAGAAGAAGGCTGCAGGGTTGCCGACGCTGTCCGAGCAACTTGGTGAAAGGGCGGCAAATTGGCTCCGTGCTAGAAAACCAAGGGAAACCGAGACCGGTGTATCTTTTGATGATCCCATTGTCGAAGAAGCGGCAAAAAACATATATACAATGGCAGCTAAGAAGAGCGAAGGAACTTTTAAGCCACAAAGGGAAAGAGACATCCTAACGGCTGGTCTCGGTAACCCTGAGCATCCTGGTCGTGTACGAGGAATCTCGTCTAAGGAAGGATGGAAGGAAGGATTCGGACCACAGTGGGAAGGTCTATACAAGAAACGTGATCGATACAAGGAAGAGATCGCAGATTATTTTAAGGAGGAGGCCAAGAAAGAGTTCAAAGCCATGATGTCTCAAATGCTATCGAATCCTCCTCCAGAATTGATGCAACAGTTGGCGAGTGCGATGTCTGTTCAACAGATGACCACTCCACAGATACAAATAATTCCAGCAGCTCAACCGTCGGCTTCCACAGATTGTACGACATTACCAAGCTCTGTTGCTTCAACGGGAAATAAGGACCGTTATCCAGTTGATGACATCACAAGGCCTGTGGCGTGCACACTGGTTATAAGATATGGTATTAACAATAAACGTACAAAGATAGTAGCCACAGGCCTTGCGATCCCAGGACGCAAGTTCCATGGAAACGATATTCCAGATGATTATTGCAAAGTAGAAGTGACGACGGTCATCCAAGGATGCGAGGACGACATGTTAGACATCCCTGGGCCCGAAGGTATCGAGAAACTTGGACAAGCTATCAAGAATTTTATCCTTTGGCCTCGAAGGGATGTCGAATTGCTTGATTGGTCGAATTCGTCGCAGGCGTCGCAGGCCCAACCGTCTCCGCCTTCTCAAATTGCTGTTCCTATTGTACATCCATCCTCACCTCCTCAAACTTCACATGCTGCTCCTCATCCTTTTTCTGACCCACCGTCTCCGCCACAAGCATCACCATTCAGGGCTCCACCACCTTCTCCTCCCCATCCTCTTGGTGACCCACTGTCTACGCCACCATCAAGGGATCCACCTTCTCCACAGCCATCAAACGATCCACGGCCATCAAAGAAATCTAAACTTCCTATACCAAAATTGGTGTCCCCGTATCAGAAAAAGAAGAGTAAAGCTACTACTGCTGGCACAGTTAGGTTTTTGAAAGGGATTGGACGGAGCCTCACGTCACAAACTGTTGATTTGGCCGAGCACGAGGAGTCTGCAAAAAAGGCTGAGGCAACGGCCGCAAAGATAAAGAAGCCAACTAAGGCAGATTACAAAAACTTGCCTAAAAAATACGTGCCGGGCAGACCTCTGCTACCTCTTGACAAACTAAGAAAGGTCCCGGCTGGTGTTAAAAGGTTGCATGACTGGTACATGCGGGCATCATCGGTTGGCATCGACACCATCAGTGTGCATATACCAGACCATGCTTTTATTGGTTCGAACCAAAAGGCCGTTGTTACATTCGAGGACATGTGGTTAATGATGAACCTTCAGAGACTCGACGTGCAACTTGTAACGATGTTTGCATTGTAAGTGTCGCTCATACTTCCACATATGTGTGTTATTATTAGTGAGCTGTATAAAATTTCAATATCTGACATGCACGTGTGACTTGCAGAATGCAACATGATCAGCAGGAGATTCTTTACGGTACCAAGCCCAATGCTAGTGCCAGTAAAAGGGTTGGGTATCTCAACCCAATACTTATATCCGAGGAAAGCCACACTTTTAGAATCGGGAAAGACAACGATGAAATAAGGGGAAAGACGGACGAAGAAGTTGAGAAGCGTATAAAGGAAATGAAGAAGGATTTTGAAGCTCGATACGCCACATACATAGGACATGCAATGCTTCAATTTCAAGACAGGGAAGCCATAATGGCCCCGTACAACTTTAAGTAAGTGTGATTTTGCATAAATAAAATTAATAATTTCAATACACATGCATCACAAATTTGATTCGTACAGGGACCACTGGATATGCTTCCTCATTTATCCTAAGGTTGGAAAGGTGCTGGTGCTCGACTCCTTGAACTTCGACCCTTCGACATATGCAACATTCCTCAGCATCTTAGAGCTGTAAGCCTTTTCTATGCATGCATACTTTTATCGATTAAAATTTGAGAATAACATGGTGATTCTATTTGAGATCACAGTGCTTATAGATTCTATAAGATGAGAGGTGGAAAGTACGACCTGTCGAAAAAACTCGTGCCACTAGACATCCATCATCAGTGGCCGGTAAGTATGTGATTTTATGAATACATATCATACACAATGTTGCAACTAAATAACCAATCTCCCGTTATGTAGTGCCACAAGCAACCACAAGGATCGGTCCTATGTGGATTCTATGCGTGCGAGTTCATGAGAGTGAACGGACGATACATCACGAACCCTGACAAGGTATTATTAGTAATAGTTAAGTATGTATTTATGTCATTAAAGATGCAAATGTGTTATTATTGAGTATAAATAGATGATGTTTATAAAATTCCTTTACAGCAATTTCAACGAGGAAACCCGGAGAACTTGACCGAAGCTGCATTGTATGGCATAGTCGAGGACCTCTGCACATTCATATTGAAAGAGGTCATTCCCGCAGAAGGAAAATATCACGATGCTTCCGGGACATTAGCTTTGCCAGAGTTCAGAATACTAACAGAAATTAGTAGATTATCTCTTAGCCGAGATAGTTATTAGAGCTTAAGTGAAAACTTATGATGTATAGAATGCATGAAGCATATATGGTTGTAAACAGAATACTTTGATGTATATAAATGTATGATAGAATTTAATTTCATGTTGCTTTCAATATCAATATAGATATATATATATATATGTTTGTGTGTGTGTAAATAAATATATATATAATTCAGTATTGTTTGAAATTTTGAAAAAAGGCGGGAAAACTTCCACTGGCGGTTTTATAAAGAAAACCGCCAGTGAAAAGTGCATTTCCACTGGCGGGTTGCTTTATAAAACCGCCAGTGTAAATGCATTTCCACTGGCGGTTTTCTTTATTCAGCCGCCAGTGGAAATGCACTTTTCACTGGCGGTTCGTTAAGAAAACCGCCAGTGAAAATGCACTTTTCACTGGCGGTTCCAAAATAACCGCCAGTGGAAATGCTGATTTCCACTGACCTCTAGCACTGGCGGTACTGAAAAACGCCAGTGTAAATATGTTTAGAACCGCCACTATAGAGCTTCTGTGTACTAGTGTTAACTGCATAGAGCTAGGCTAAAGCTGTACCCGTAGATGCAGCATAGGTAAAAAATATATTCCTCTTCTGCATGGGCGCATAAGCTCCGGCCTTCAGTTTCTGGCGGGCCATCCTCACTAGAGCCAGGCGCTGCTGGTCCGCCCATCCAATCAGCCCGATAGTGATCGAGTTTTTCTTCTAAGCCTAGGATCCGAATAGTGATTGGAAATCCTTAGTTACAGTCTGACAGTAAAGCTCGCTCTCACTACCTGGTAGTAGAGCCATGACCCGGTGCTGATATCACTATCAGCACTACCGGACACAGCTCCTTTACCGAGTGTCACAGACACTCGGCAAAGGCTATTTTACACTCGGCAAAGGCTTTTTACACTCGGCAAAGAACGCTCGGCGAACTGTACATCGGCAACATCCTCTTTGCCGAGTACTTTTTGTCGGGCACTCGGCAAAGAATTTGCCGAGTGCCATTTGACACTCGGCAAAGAAAAGTCACCGTCACGGCGCCAAGTGACGGTGACGGATCCTTTGCCGAGTGTCTTCTTTGGCACTCGGCAAAGAGGCCAATTTTGCCGAGTGTCTGCTATCACGGCCGTCGGCAAAGACGGCTCCAGTGGGCCCCACCGCCAGTCCCTGTGCCGAGAGCTTTCGTAGGCACTCGGCAAAGGAGGCTTCTTTGCCGAGTGTCTGGTGGACTGGCACTCGGCAAAGAGCCCTCCAGTGGGCCCCTTTGTCAGTTCCTTTGCCGAGTGTCTTGACCACAGCACTCGGCAAAGATGGCTTTACCGGTTCCCAGGTTTCCTTCTTTGCCGAGTGCCATGGTCAGCACTCGGCAAAAATGGCTTTACCGGTTCCCAGGTTACCTTCTTTGCCGAGTGCCATGGTCATAGAACTCGGCAAAGCTACCCTTTGCCGAGTGTTACACTCGGCAAAGTGACCAGGAAGTCCCTTTTTTATTTGTTTTTGCTATTCCATCCAAACAAACAAAAGATATATATCATTCACATCACATTATATATCAATCGCATCACAGAATCAACACATTTATCATCAACACCATATATATCACAAATATCACCACATAAATCATGTTTCACAGCACATAAGTCTCACTAAGTATCTCACAAGACCAAGTCTAACTAACATCACCAACACTCACAAATATAAGTCTGGATCATCACAAAACAGATCATCAACGAGGTGGGCATCTGGACTGGTTCGGCGAAGGGCTGGACGAAGCGTGAGGGTTGTTCGACGCCGCCGATTGACCCTGCACAGAGAAGAGATTGCATGTGCGAGAACATATGAATATATATCACGCAGTACTAAAATTTTGATACTCACAGGAGTAGTGAACTCAGCAGGGTCAGCTGCAGGGAACAACGGAGGTGGTGGAGCATGACCCTGTGCGGCGCCAAGGCTCTGCATGTACGCGAACATCTCCGCCATCCTCTTCTCCAACTCCTCATGTTGCCTCCTCTCATCATCTAGCTGAGTCTGTAATATTTCGCCCTAATGTTACGATAATGCAAAGAGAAGATATATAATAATCAATGAACGATGAATAGATAAGGAATAACCTGGAGTTGCTGGATACGATGTTGTGAGCTGTCCTGCCGAGGTCGTATGGCTGGGCTCGCGCTCGTGCTCCTTGCTCGCACTTGAGAGAGAGTGGGAGTGGAGGACGAGTCGATTGCCCCGTCGGCAATCCAGTACCGCCCATGCCTCTTGCCTCCTCCGACCCTCATGAGGACATCTCCGTCGATGTCCTCGGTCCTCGGATCGTAATCTGGCCCATGGACCTCCTTGGCCATGGCGGTGTACTCACTGAGGCGGCTGTGGACGGCGGGGTTGGTGTACGCCTCGGGCCCGTCATCCGGGTTGTAGGTGACGTCGGACGTCGCCTTCCCCTTGTGGGCCATAGCATATGCCGAGAACGTGGAGCAAGGCGCGCCACCATGTGCCGCTGACTGCGAAAAAACCAACGAGATGGTTAGAAATCATGTCTAATCGAAAGTTATATACCTAAATAAAAAAGAGCGCGTACCCATGCTTCCGCGTATTTGCCCAGGCTGCGGCTGCCTTGATGGTGGGAGGGACCTTGCATCATCAAACGCCGTTCCCGGCTAGCGTTGTGCGCCTCGTCCCACTCAGCCGAGCACCACCTCTGCACCATCTGCTCCCAGCACTCAGGATGCGCGGCGTACCAATGAGGAATCATCTAAAAAAATACAAGTACACGGCATATCAGAAGATAAAATTAAGCATATTTAGTACAAATAATAAAGTTTTGTATTTACCTGCAAGTACTGGTCCGGAGTCAACGACATGGTTCGGGCGTCCTTCTTGCTCACCTTCTCCCCAAGGACGGAGCCGTGGTAAGTGACGATGGCCTGGATGCGCGCCTCGTAGTGCATGTCCACGACGAGCTTCTTACAGCTCGTGGTAGCCACCACATCCGCCCTGGCCTCGTATCCAGCCTCGCATTTGAAGAAATCCTACATACAAAGACGATGTATCCATACATTATTTCAAGAATATGCAACAAATGCGACTTATTAAACAATATAGTGCGAGGAAGACTTACCCACAGCTCTTGCTTCACCCGCTCCGCCTTGTTGTTGAATTGTCTGTCGTCCCGATCTACTGCATCGGGGGCGACGGCGTAGTGGTCGAAGGTGTATGCTGGGCTCGTCACTCCGGCGTACTCGACAAGTCCAGGGAAGTGTTCCCTGCATAGAAGGCCGAGGATGCCATTGGGGTTGCGGCCGTGACCCCCTGCAGTCTCCAAAACCATCCAAGACCTGTCCAAGTGATTAAGATAAAGTATTAGTTTCTATTATTAATTTGAACATATAATATGAAAAAGCAGCAACAACATCTAAAGTTACCTACCTCTCTCCATCGGGTCGTATCAGCGGACGTCTGTCACGAAGTATGGGTCGCTGAGGGAGACTCGCGGGACCTCGCAGGTAGATGCTCCTCGAACCTGAGGAGCCAGAACCTAAGACGTCCTGCTGAGCGGCGTCGTCGTCCTGCTGCGCCGCATCGACAACGGCTTGCTGCTCCACCTGCGAGTGTACGGCGACGTCCTGCTGCGCCTCCTCCTCCGTCCTACGGGTGCTCCTCCTCCCCCCTCCCCCTCCCCCTCCCCCTCCTCGTCCTCGTCCCACCGCCCACCATCTTTGTCCAACAACCTACAATTAAGAGTAAGCAATTAAGCACAGATAAAAAATATGTATTTAGAAACATATGCAAAATAAATGAAATATAGCATTACATCGATTAAAAATAATCTTCATATGTGTCCGGGTTAGCCGGATCATAAGTGTCATCATCACTATCAACCATTTCATAGTCAACACCATCTGAAGGCGCAATTTCGTCATTGGCATTGCCTTCAAGCATTTCTAAGTCATTCTCATTTTGCACCTCATCCTCCTCATCAACAACCATTTCATCATCCGGCGTTTCAATATCTACTTCCATTCCGATCGCTTCGGTTAAGTCTATCTCAAATCGCCCTTCGAGCCCATCTTCTTGGAAGAACTCTCCGTCATATGTGTCCGGGTCTAAGTTATAATCTTCATCGTTTGGAACATGTAATTTACCGTGCGGTGGTACCTTATACACAACATCCCAACCCTTAAGATGTTGTTTCGTTTGGCACGGATATGGAAGATAATACACTTGTGTGGCCTGTTGGGCCACAATATAGACATCGTCTCCTAGTAAGGTGGAATCCTGTCGAATTTCGACTAGCCCAAGATTAGAATGTGTCCATCTCGTAACTTCAGGGTCAAACCAATGACATTTGAATATCACTGGAGTAAGAGGTTTGGAACCATAAAAATTGAGTTCATATATTTCTTCAATTCTTCCATAATACTCGACCTCGTCAAGCCCGGGCGTAAAGACTCCAGAACACGTGGTTTTTCGATTGGGCCGACTTTGGTCATAGCTTGTTGTGCGAAAACGGTATCCATTGACGTCATACCCAGAAAATTTCCTAACCCTATAGGCAAAGCCATTGGCTACTTGTCTCAACTCGGCACTCATAGACGGCTCTCTTTGGCCCTGCAAGTTCAAACACGCTAGATTGTTATATTATTCGCACGTAAGAGCAACTTCAAATGACAAACTAAGCACGTACCTTACGTTTAAACCAGGAAATGAAATCGGGCAATCCATTTCCTGCACCCTTTCCAAGAAGGGTATCATATTCCTGTGGAGTTGGGTCCCTTGATCGACGCCAGAATTCATGAAGAAATTGCTCCATGTATGGCGTCACCTCTTCAAGGTTGGTCAATACATATAGCATGATATGGCGCCACTCTTCATGTCTCAGGGTCTTGGTGGTCGAACCACTCGCGCTTCCGAGTTGCCCTCGAAAAATGCCGAGGTTCGATTCATTGTCGCCATCATTGTAACGAGGGGGTGGATTATGCACGCTTGACATTTTGTCACCATAGTAAGTTGTTGTGAAGTTTGACACCTCCTCCAGTATGTATGCCTCTGCAATGGAAGCCTCGATTTTGCATTTATTTCTACATTTCTTTGGGATAGTCTTTAGACATCTCTCGATTGGATAGCACCAACGTCCCTGCACGGGCCCCGCCATTCGTGCCTCATATGGGAGATGAAGAATCAAATGCTGCATCAGATTGAAGAAGCCGGGTGGAAAGATCTTCTCCAGCTTACACAGTAACACGGGTGCCATCCTTTCCAAGTCTGCAATCATGGTCCGAGCTAACTCTTTTGCACAAAGCTGGCGGAAGAAATAACTCAACTCTGCAAGCGCTAGCCAGACATGCTCAGGGACATAGCCTCGAACCATCGCCGGAAGAATAAACAATAAACAAGCATCTTCTCTGTAAAAAATAAACAAGGATGTCCCCTGTACCGTGGCGACGCGACGCGGTGCAGGCAGACCCGTAGTGGCTAGGAAGACAAGTATCTTCTCTGTAAAAAATAAACAAGCATGTCAAAAAAATCGGCAGCACTTCCCTTGTACGGGGAGGTTTCCAAAACCTGCAAATAGATCTAACAGCACGATGGCTGACACACACATATACAAACGACACGATGAATGCAAGTCACATCTAAGTGGCATCCATATCCACGATCACACATATTTCAACAACATCCATATCCACCATTACATTATGCCAAATTAACACAAATAGTATAAACTCTCTAAACACACATACTAAACTAATTAAACTCACTAAAGTCACTATATTCACTAAAAACATATAGTATAAACTCACTAAACACACATACTAAACTAATTAAACTCACGAAAATCACTAAATCCACTAAACACATATACTATAAACTCAATAAATACATACTAAACTAATTAAACTTATTATACTCACTAAATTCGTCGGAGAGGGACCGGGGTAGAAGACGGGACGGTGTTGGGTCGGCGATGGCGGTGGCGCGACGGCGGTGGGCGCGGCGGTGGTCGCCACGGGCGCGGGAGGCTGGCGGCGCGACGACAGCGGCGGTGGTCGCCACGGGCGCGCGACGACGGTGGCGCGATGACGACGGTGGGCGCGGCGGTGCTCGCCGCGGGTGCGAGCGGGTGGCGGCGCGACGGCGGGTGGCGGCGCGAGCGGGTGGCGGCGCGACGGCGGCGAGCGAGCGCGTGAGTGAGTGAGAGTGAGAGAGAGAGATAGTGAGTGAGGGCGCCGTAACAGCTATTAAAACGTTCTTTGCCGAGTGCCCACGATCTGGCACTCGGCAAATATTTTTTTAAAATTTAAAAATAAACTTTGCCAAGTGCCGGATCTCGGGCACTCGGCAAAGATGCCTTTGTCGAGTGCTAGTTGTAGAGCACTCGGCAAAGATGTGTTCTTTATACTTTGCCGAGTGCCAACAGACAGGCACTCGGCAAAGCCTCCTTTGCCGAATGCTAACTGGACAGCACTCGGCAAAGTATATTTTATTTTTTTTATTTTTGGCAACCAAACTTTTTGTGGTGTGTTCTTACACTATGTAGACCTACAAGTACAATTATAAAAGTGTTTTCTATAGCTAGTAGATTTAGTTCGTTTATTTGAATTTCTTCGAAAAAAACACATTTGAACTGCAGGTCACTCGAAACTTGGGAAACCGTGCATGCAAAAATGATACCCGTCCTATTTAGCACAAGTTACGACCGATTCCAGGAGCGGACCGGAAACTTCGAGCAACATGCTCACTAAACATGGTCGTGAACTTGCCATCCACATGTTTAAAAATTGTATAAAACACAAACAAAGTCAGAAAATCATAAAACTTGTCCACGTGTCATGATATCATATGTAGAGTCTGTGATAAAAAATTGAGAATGTTTGGACAAAGTTGTGAGACACTATGTGTAGAAACCTAAGAGAACTACACATGAAATCATAGTTTCAACGTGGATCTCTTAGGTTTGTACACATAGTGCGTTATAGCTTTCTCGAAACTTTTTTAAATTTTTATCACAGCCTCTACATATGATATCATGACACGTGGACAGGTTTCATGATTTTCTGACTTTGTTTTTATTTTATACAATTTTTAAACACCTGGATGGCAAGTTCACGGTCATGTTGAGTGAGCATGGTGCTCGAAGTTTCCAGCCCGCTCCTGAAATCGGTCGTAACTTGTGCTAAGTAGCATGAATATCATTTTTGCATGCACGGTTTTCCAAGTTTCGAGTGACCTGCAGTTCAAATCTGAATTTTTCGAAGAAATTCAAATAAACAAACTAAATGTACTAGCTATAGAAAACACTGTTATAATTGTCCCAAAATGGTACATGTAGGTCTACATAGTGTAGGAACATACCACAAAAAGTTTGGTGACCAAAATAAAAAAAATAAAAATATGCTTTGCCGAGTGTCTACATACGACACTCGGCAAAGACTCTCTTTGCCGAGTGCCAGATATTTGACACTCGGCAAAGACTGACGGCCGTCAGCTGTAGACGGCCGCTAACGGCCCTTTGCCGAGAGCCATATTTGTCGAGTGCTTGACGCTCGGCAAAACAGTCTTTGCCGAGTGCTTGGCTGTGCCGAGTGTCCTGCACTCGGTAAATAAACTCTTTACCGAGCGCAGGACTTTGCCGAGTGCGGCGCTCGGCAAAGTCGGCTTTGCCGAGTGCCCAATAAAAAGCACTCGGCAAAGCCTCCGGCACTCGGCAAAGAGCCGAATTCTGATAGTGCAGGTACAACCATAACTCAGTGCTAGTGGAAATATCACTACTAGGCCAATCTATAATCTGATGAGAACACATATATAGTTGACATAGTCGATACGTACCCATGTTATGAGTCCCGAGTGACCGTCAAGGACATGATTTTTGGTAAGTGTGTGTTGGACAAATCGAAGCATGAGTAGTGTTGTGCAACTTATCTCATAGCCTGTGATTTGTCATGCCAATTGAAGCCGACGAGTACATGTGCAGACCAAGAACGCGGTGAATGGAGTGTGAGAATGTTTGGACTCTAGAGAGTACACGACTCTAAGGTTTTGTTTGATACTCTTGTACTCATTCTAATCTTTATTACATATGGATTGAGCTGAATACTAGAGTATCCAAATAATATCTAAAAGGTTTGACGGTTTTAGAGTTTTTATCTTAAAACTGCGGGTGAGGTTTGCTGATGTAGGCCTCAAAAGTAGGAGTGGTGAACCGATAGAACCATCACAAAGCTTCCATCAAGGCAAAAAAAAACGTGAAGATAATGGGTCAGTCATATGCATGCACGAAAATATTTTTTACGGTTTTGCCTCTTGGAGCGTGTACCTGTTGTAATATAACGTTTTATTGCAGTAAATTAGGGCTAATTACTTTCAAAGCTCATATGGAATACTAGATATTATAGGAAAAATTAGTCTCATATTGCTAACTGAAAGAAAGTTTAACTAACTTAAATAGTGTGGTCTATTGAGAAGTTGAATATGGGGAAGACGGAATGGACAGGCACGTGCCCACCACGCTACGCCGATACGATACAATATAATACAATGCATAAGTTTTATTTCTTACAAGAGACAGTAACAGACGAATTATGGCATCAAACTCTTCCTCTATTGCACTACTTTATGGTGTTCCCGCCTCTCTGTTTCTGCGCGCCCAAAAAGTAGAGTAAGCAGGCCTCTAGAACCATTAGCTCTTGGTGATGATCCTGATCAAGATAAGTGACCAATTAGGTGTTTAGAGAGCACTCGTCGTGACTGCTTCATCTACTTCTCGATGATGTTCATGGATTGCACGGCATCACCGCTAATTGACTACATCAGATAGTTGCAGTATGATCATGTCAATTGATGAGCACAACAGCGCCTCTGGTGCCCTCGGCATTGGCCCGCTACTGGGTACATCATCTCTTATCTATTTATTTGTCCTCTAATTCATGCCTATGAGTTCTTGTTTGACATGAATTCTGAACAAATCATATGTGCATTAATACTGATCACATATTTCATGTTAGCTCATAACACATTGCTAGAGTTTAGAGGATCCCAGTTTAATAGAGTTTAGAGGAGTGTAGGCTTGTGGTCAACTAGTTAGTTGTACCTGTAGAGTTGGGGTCTTCATGTGAAGAATGAAGTTGTTTTTCTGTTATTTAAACCCTAAAACTTTGTCGAATGCACTTGTACGTATCCAATCCATCACAATTGTCAATAATATGTATTGGAGTAGAAATTAAGGTAAGTTTCACTCAAATAATATACTCGTGTACACTTGCCTTTCATCAAGACCAGGGGGGACGAACAGGGCCACAGGGGAGCAAAGTGGGTCATGAACTCACTCAGATTTTTTTAAAACCATTTATTATACTTAAATACCTAATGGCTGAGGCTGAGCATATCTTTTAACTTTGTTGGTCAAAATTTTATTAGCAATTACTAAATATAAGTAAATATCATCCCAAATAAATAATAGATCAGAAATGACAAGTTAAATTTAATTCTATAATTTACTCATGTGAGTGTCTGAGCTGCTCATGACCGTGAGCACGGCTGATATACCAATTTTACACTCTGCAGATGTTGCACATATTTACCCACAAGCTGTGATACCCATCTACCACAGGGTCATGAATCCCATACACCTCTTCCGATGAGGCGAGGCAGGGTGTCACTATGAGGCCTTTCCAAAGTTCCACTAGCATGAGAAAACCCGCTACGGTTTCAGGCAAAAGGAACTATAGGAATTCCTCGTCCAAAAAGCTATCACAGACAAATCGACCCGAGAACCTCCCTATAGTTGCAACAATGTACTCTCCACTTGCTTCTTTCGAGTAAGGATTCTCACACATTAGCTTTCATAATTAATTAGCCAAGGCCGTCTCATTCCACCCTTATGGAAGCACTGTTTCCTCAGGTCGTTCTCCATGTTCCAATTAACAAAAATGATCTTTTCGTAGAGAGCTCATATTCTAGTAAATGGTTAGCCCTCTCTAGTGTGTTCCTTTGCAAGATCAAGTGATTAGTGTGTGATCTAATCATCGAGAGAGGCATGTGTGGTGGAGGGCTACATATAAGAGCTAGTGGTGATCTTGAGCAAGCGTTCGGGTTGAGTTCATCATCCGATGGAGAGCTACCAAGTTGTGGTTTGCCTTAGGATTGTTTTAACTGCAACAAGTGATAGTGGAAGTCTCGGTTTATCACAAGCGTGATAAACTTGAGTAAAAGGACGAAGGAGTTGAAATGGACTCCAAGCTAGTTGGCTAACCTAACGTGGATGTAAGCAAGCATTTGAGGCTTGGTCGAACCACGCTGAAAAAATCAATGTGTCTTTCTCATTGCTTTATTTCTTATTTGCACTTCTCATTTATATTTGTTATAAGTGTTTGTGAAGTGCAGGTTGACCTTGGACAAGGCATTATTTTGCTGCAATCGACTTTTAAAGTCAAGTAAGAAAGTTCAATAGAGTTAAAGTTTTTATTAATGCCTATCCTCCCTCTAGGAGACACCCAAGGTCCTAAGTACATCAAAAGGTACTTCCACCGGGAGAGGGTCAGATATGAGAACATCATTGCACAATACTACATAAAAACCAGAAACCATGATATACAAAACCACAACTACCATTAGTACTCAAGATTCTTAGATCTAGACAAAGAGCTCATGAGAATAGATAGTACTCAAGATTCTTAGATCTAGACAAAGAGCTCGTGTCTAGGGGGAGAGGGCAAGAGAGTGTCAAACCTCCTTACTCATGACGATCCCTGGAAGGAGCAAGCCTCAACAGCGAGGGGAGGGGAGGGTGCGAGAGCTTGAGGAAGAGCACGAGGGCGAGAGGAGATGGGAGAGGGAGACCTCAACAGCGACAGCTGCAAATGAGAAACCCTATCGCGCGCTGATGCAGCCTCGGGGATGAGGAGGGTCTAGCGGGTGATGAGCACAACAAGGCTCATGAAGAACGTAGTCTTCGGGTGTATCCCATGAGCCTGGCTGAGGCCAACCTTTTGCACTAACACAACCTAACCCAAGAACAGATTCAAGCAACCAAACATACAGGTCCATGGGATTTTTGCACCACCAATCACACGGATATTTAATTTCATGGACACATAAAGATCATATATACCAACTGAATCTTGACCTACACTTTCTCAATCTTTTTGTCAAACGATATCTTTTGAACTGAAGGAGAGATCCCTGCCACCACTGTAATAGCTTAACATTTCACTTGATTTTGTAGTGTTTATTTAATTAACTCTTTAATTATATTGGTATGTCCATAGACGTTTTTAATCCGGCTATATTAAGAGGTCGACATGCATCTCTCCTGTCATGTGTAGACTGCACGCCACATAGATATGCAGCGAAGGAAGATTCTGACTGACTAGGAGGGCAACAAGTAGGGCTGGGAAAAAACCCGTAACCCGAAACCCGAATTTTGTTCGGGAATTTCGGGTAGCAACTTGCAAAACCCGAATTTAGTTCGGGTATCACAATCGGGTACCCGAAATACCCGAATTACCCGAACTTTCATGTGTCATGTACTAATGTCATGCTTAATTATTAATTTGTACATTTATAATTATGTGTATGTGTGCATAACTTGTGATTGTAGATTGCTTGTGTTTTATATGTCCATGTATATCATTATTCAAACTATATTTTTATACTAATTTAATATGGTGTATGTTTTTATGAAGCTGACACAATAGTTCGGGTAGTTCGGGAATACCGAAATTTCGGGTATTGCAAAACCCATTGTAATTTCGGGTATCGATTCTCAAAACCCGAAATTTTAAAAACCCGAATTACCTGACCCGAAATTTTCGGGTAACCCGAACGCCCACCCCTAGCAACAAGATTAATTGATCAACGCTCGTTCTATCTTATTGATACCTCCCGGAAAACTCGTCAGGGAGACAGAGAACATGACTGTTCTAAAATAGTAATGGTGCACATATTTTGCCCTCTTTCTCAAAACAAAAAATGTGAATGTTTTTTATTGATAATTAAATATAAAAATAGATAAACAGCGATGATGATCAAGTAACAATCGGAATCGCGAGATGGAACACTAAGGGGTACATTCCTTGGATGCTGGCTTTATCTCCATATTCAGCTCAATTAGTTGGGGCAAGTAAAGTCCTTTGGACAAATCTTGCCGCAATTGTTGAGGATGAGGTTGAGGCTAAGGGGCACGTTGAGGTGGATGCCGAGGACGTTAGCCTTGATGGCGGTGCAGAGGCACAGTGCGGCGTCGAGGTCCACCAGCCCCTCCAGCAGCGGGCAACATTGCTCGTGCTGGGGTAGACCGACCTTGACGAGGTCCAGCACGTTGGCGCACACCTTGAGCTTTAGTGCGTCGATCGGGCAGCGCCCGTGGCTGTGCGACGGCACGACGGGCGGCGTTGGGACGACTGGGCCGGGAACGTAGGGTTCGCAGCCATGCGCGGCGGCAGCGAAGAGGAGGCTGAGGGCAAGGAAGAGCGCAACCTTGGGAGCCATTGTGGCGCTGGAGTGTTAGTACTACGGTGTGTGATGAGCAGCAGCGCAGGAAGTGGTGCTGCAGTGCGTGCTCTTGTGCTTTGGGATGCTTTTCACAGGGTGCTTGGCATGGTTTTTATAGCTGATGGACGGTGTGGAGGGAGGTGCTTTCGTGCTTGGCGGCATGCACGGGTAATCGGCAACGCATGTGTGCTTTGAGCGTTGCCTGGTTGTCATGGGATACAGGACAACAACCATCGTCATGTGGAGATCGATCGAGATATAGGATCGGAGCAAGTTGACAAATCATGTCAAAATCACTCAACGAGGTAGCATGTTGTATAAACAGATCAATGCAGAAATACATTAGTGCTAGCTGGAATTGTTCCGATCAGCTGGCGCTATTATTATTTTATCGAAACTGATGCGTGTGCGTGCTCGCCTTATTTTGTGTTCTGCGGGGGCGGCTCCCGCGAATACCTATTATTTCTGTGAGCGCTCCCTTTAAAAGTGACATGATTTTATATATCCCTCTACGATACGACGACCAGATCAAGCTACCACTACCACCGAAATCAGGACCTCTGCTAACCGGTGGCCCAGACCGGACAAAAGTTATTGCATTGTATATGGGTAGGGTTTATGTCCATTTTACATCGCGCATAGTACGCACAATTTCTGTTGGCCCATCAATATATACCGAGTGTGCTGCAGCCTATAGTGATAGAGTTTTACTTAATTCTAAGCCTAGGATCCGAACAGTGATTGGAAATCCTTAGTTACAGTCTGACAGTATAAAGGTCACTCTCACTACCTGGTAGTAGAGCCATGACCCGGTGCTGATATCACTATCAGGTACAGCCATAACCACAGTGCTAGTGGAAATATCACTACGTACTAGGCCAATCTATAATCTGATGAGAACACATATAGTTGACATAGTCGATACGTACCCATGTTATGAGTCCCGAGTGACTGTCAAGGACATGATTTGAGTTTTGGTAAGTGTGTGTTGGACAAATCGAAGCATGAGTAGTGTTCATGGCCTGTGATTTGTCATGCCAATTGAAGGCGATGAATGGAGTAGTGTGAGAAGGTTTAGAGGGTACGTGACTCTAAGGTTTTGTTTGAATACTCTTGTACTCATTTCGATCCTCACTATATGTGAATTAAGATAAATGCTAGAATCTCTACTACTTATTAAGTAAGCAATAGTAGTCTGCCATTGACTTGTTCTGCCTTTGACCTGTTCTGCCGTGGCTCTGGTTCTGCCCCCACAGGCCGTACACGCAGGTGTCCAGCAAAAATTATTATGCCTGCGCGAGTTGAAACTGACCACCAGTTCAGCCACCATTTGAAACTGATCAGTTCAGCCACCGCGCCAAAGCTTATAAGCCGCTCCATGTCTCCTTTACTAGCCAATATGGTACTAAGTTTTTGCAAGACAATACAACAATACAGCAGTACAAGCGTTTTGGGCTGCTTTTTTGGTGCGGCCCATACTCCAGCTAGGTTTGGGCGGCCCATAGTCGCGCGACAGCAGCAGGTTCTTCCTCCGTCAGCACGATGGAGCGCCCAACCGTCCGTTCCCCTCAGCCGCCCCTCGGTCAGCTCCACGACGGCACGACCTCAGCTCCACTCTCGTAGGCTGCCGCGTCCGCCCCTCGGTCAGCTCCACGACCTCAGCTCCACTATCGCAGGCTGCCGCGTCCGAGCCCGGCATCATCACCCAGCCACTGCCCCTCGATGCGGTCGCGCCCTTCTCAGCCTCGGTGCAGCTACAAGGACCCACCGCGCTGGATGTGCCCCCTCCGCTGCGTCCTCAACCGCCGTGGCCCATCGACTCCACCACCGTTGTCGGTCCTCCGCCCCACCACCTTCAACCATCGCGGCTTCCCCGATGAGGGCGACAGGATCGCTGCGAGGACCCGACGCGCTGGATGTGCGCCCTCCTTTGCATCCTCGACCGTCGCGTTTGTGCACCCCGATCTAAAGACAGAGAGAGGGTTCACGGCGCTGTACACGAACAAGGGCCCGACTGCCGCTTCTGCAGGTACTCATCGCGGGAGCAGGTGCTGGGCGAGGTTGGATCTGCCACGATGACCTCCAAGTTGTTTCTCAGGTGAGGACAAGCCGTGGAGGGAGAAGAGCTCAACGCCAGGTACCACGCTGGCAACAACAATGAGTAGCCGGAGTCCATCGACTGGAGGGCCAAGGTCGCCATCGTGGAAGTCAACAATAGGGCAGCTACAGTAAGCATCCATACCAATCTCCACTCTCCCCCTATTTTATTGCTCTCCTGCTACTGAAAGCTAGCCTTAATAACTCCAGAACCTTCCAGTTAGAACATGGTTAGCTTCTCTGTGTGTGGTTTCTATGGTTTGCCCAAAAAAATTGTATAGCCGAGGTATAGCACCTTTTCTTATTTTCAGAATTTCTTTCACTTGAAAATACAGTTGCAACTAATTAGTTGTCTTTAAAATGAGTGCTGACCAAACAGGTGCAGTGTTGTTTTGTCCAATGCTGTTCAGTTGCACCTTTATCGGTGATTTAGTTTATAAGTAATTTTAGATTAGATAATGAACTTCGTCTTTTACAGATTTGTAGTTTTTGTGTCATCACATTACTGCAATCCTAATATCTTGGACAAAGCGTGGGTGGTGACAGTATTGTTCCTCAAAAAATTATAACGACTCATGTCCAGAAATACAACCATTTAATCATTAGATAAGATATATGATGTGAAGAGTTAGAGGGATAAAGAGAAGGCCAAGAAGTATTAAACTCCCTAAAGTTAACCTTAACTCTAGCCTTAGTTCATTAAAATGTTGGTCTATGTCTACTAACTCGAGCACAATTTCTAAAGCAGCTGTGATATATGGTTGAATGGCAAGCGAGAAAACTTTCCTAACCATAGAAACTACATATGTTATAGCAGATAACTCTATAAGTTAGGCGCATCTTTATGCCCTCCTGTTTTTTTCTGCATTCCCTAATCAAGGTATCATCACGTCATATTTAGAAGCATAAATCCTTCTTACTCAGCCGAAAAATGTACATATTATCATAATAAAATGGAATGTCCACATACCACCACTTGAATTCTTGTGATTACCATTAAAATGAAAGAGGTTATGATAATATGTACATTTTGCAAGCTGCTTGAGCATGCCAATTTCTATCATTGCAGCTGAAGGAAACGGGTGACGCCTAAGAGGGGGGGGTGAATTAGGACTTCTAAAACTTTTTACTAAACTTGGCCACAATTAAATCCCTAGAGCAAAACCTATGCAAGAATCAAAACTAGAATGTGTAAACTAGGTTTTGTCTAAGTGTTGCTATCTCTACCGCAAAGGCTAAGTTTCAATTTACACTAAATAAGTATGACAACAAGATTGAAACTTAAATGCTTAATATAAATGCGGAATGTAAAGAGCTAAGTAGAGAAGCAAACTCTCGTGGATGACGCCGATATTTTTACCGAGGTATCCGGAACCGCGCAAGGTCCCGACTAATCCTCGTTGGTGCCCCTACGCAAAGGGAAGCCCACGCGAGGGCCAAGCACCTCGGTCGAGTAACTCCGTAGAGAGCCGCGGGCCTTCTCCACGCGCAAGTGGTGCTCCGCTTCCGGCTCCTCTCGGACGCTCCCCGCCGTCTCCACTATCGAGCTTCCGGCCGAAACGCCGCGGGCCTCGTTCCCTCCGGTACACGGTGGCGGCCGTGACACAAACACGGTTGTCACGGTCTCGCAAGACTCTCGCCCCACTCGGTACAATTACAACGGCTCGCGCAAGAGCCGAGGGGTTGTGAGGTTTATCTAAACTCACTCAACTAACTAGGATTCACCTAGAGCAAGCGCTAAAGCGGTCTAACTAACCTAAGCACTTCGCAAAGCACCTACGCTAATCACCGAGTGATTCTATTAAGCACTTGGGTGTTTGAGCACTTGGAAATATGCACTATGTGTATTGGAATGTTGCTTGGGCTCTCACACTTGAGAATGGCCGGTTGGGGTGTTATTTATAGCCTCCACACCCTCAACTAGCCGTTGGACAGAAAGCAGCAGCTTTCTGTCGTCGGGTGCACCGGACAGTCCGGTGCACCACCGGACACTGAACAGTAGATGTCCGGTGCGCCTATGTCAGCCGACCGTTGGCGTCTGTAGCAGTCGACCGTTGGATCCGACCGTTGGATTCGACCGTTGCCGTCTGCCCGTTGGCACACCGGACAGTCCGGTGCACACCGGACAGTCCGGTGCTACAGCCCGAGAGCGCCTACCTGCGGCCTCTCTGCGCAGACCGTCCGGTTGTCTCACCGGACAGTCCGGTGCACACCGGACAGGTACTGTGCACTGTCCGGTGCGCCACCAGGCGCTGGCTGACAGCCCTCTTCTCAGGTTTCTTTGCTGATTTCTATGGGCTTCTTTTGTTCTTGAGTCTTGGACTTATATGCATCTTTTTATGTCTTCATTTGAGGTGTTGCATCCTCATTGCCTTGGTCCAATCCTCTTCGCATCCTGTGAACTACAAACACAAACACTAGAAACCTTATTAGTTCACGGATTGTGTTGTTCATCAAACACCAAAACTCAATTAGCCAAACGGCCCGGGGTCCATTTTCCTTACAATCTCCCCCTTTTTGGTGATTGATGACAACACAACCAAAGCAAGCAAATAATACAAGTATTTGAATTAAAAGTGCAATCTACTTGCTAGAATGCATGATTGTCCCCACAATGTGACATTATGGACTTAAGCCTCCCCCTAACTCCATAATTCACTTACTTCCTATTTTTGGACCAAATAACCAAAACCACTTGAAAAGTCATTTGTAGATATAAAATTTTAAATTGGTGGTGTTTGGTGTTTGATATAGTTTTCATTGCTTTGGCCCCTAAACTTCTCCCCCTTTGGCATCAACCACTGAAAAGGAAGACATTAAAAGCATGTAGGAAGTAAATAAAAGCTTGCCCTCAACAGATGATATCACTAGAAGTATATTAAATTAAGCCATGAATGATACCACTTGTAGATCATGAAAGATACCATGAGTAGGAGTTCCTCAAAAGATTATTTCTCCTAAATGAGTATTCTCCTTTGGAAAGAGTTTTTCTCCCCCTTTAGAGATGAAGAAATACTCCCCCTGACAGAGATCCTCTACTTAGGAAAAAGCATGTGAGAATTAGAGGTGCAAGACATGATTTGAAAAGACTGACTTCCCTTATGCATAGGTAACAGAATATGAGTTAACTACTTATGCATTTTTAGCAACATGGAAGCATATGATATGAAATATAGTCTAATCAAATATTGGAGAAGACATGTAAATGATACTGAATGTAGTCTCAAAAGATACCAATTGAAGATCAATGGCGAGCTTGAGAGACATGAGAGTTCTTGGAGATTTTGCAGTGGAAGATTGTTGTCTTTCTCCGGGGACTTCATTTTCCTTACAATGAGACTATCACATGAAATAGACTTGAAAAGGTGTTAGTCTCAAGGTGTTAGATTATAGAGTAACCTCCCCCTAAAGGTGTGCATACAAGTTTTGAATACTTGTAGGAGACATGCACTTTGATTTGATATCAAGAGGGGCAAATTATCCATAATCCAAACTTTGGCACATATAAGTTAAATGATACACTTTGTAGAAATCAAAATTTTCAATTGATGCATCATTTACTATGGAGTGATATAAAAGCTATGTGCCGTGCTTTAACTAAACATTTTAAGCCATGTAGGTTTGCTTAAGTATATGAATTTAAAAACTAGCAATCCTACCATATGATTTACCTAGTATGCATGATTTTGAACAAAAGTACATAACAAATGTAATACTAGGCAAGAAAGGTAAACTAGATAAAAGATAAATAGATACGCATATCTAAAAACGAGGAATACAATAAAGCTAGTTACCTTAGTCATGGGTGGGAAATTTGGGTCTAAAATTTTCACTAACCCACTTGGCAATAAACTTGATCCAATATGATGTATCCCATGATATACATCCCAATTTAGCCAAGTCTCCAAATTTCCCGACGACCTTTGGTTCACTCACTTCCCTTTCGGGATCCAAACCTTCTTGGTGCTTTTCATGGATGAAATTATCTCTTTTGGCACCCAGATGCGTTTGGCCCCCTTTCCTTTGTTGGCTTGCTTGTTGGCCTTGATTGCTATCACCTTTCCATTCTTTTTCTTCTTGATCAAATATGGTGTAGCGTCCTTTTTGTTCACCTTTTTGATGTAGGTGATGGAGATTTTGCTTGATGGCTTTTGCTTGAGCTTTTGCCTTTGTTTATCCCCGGTCATCGCCTTGCATTGGAAAGACTTGTGGCCTTCCTTGTGGCATAGCCTACAAATCACAGTTTCTCCCTCCATAGGCTTGTTCACTCCCGCAGTGGTGTTATCCTGTGGAGGTTGGATTTGTTTGGCTTTGCCTTTCTTGTCATACAAAGCCTTGCCAAGGCGAGCCACTTCTTGCTTTAATTGTTCATTTTCCTTAGCAACCTCATCCGTACATGTCTTTATAACAATATTCTCAACAGCGACTTGGTTGCAGGTGTTAGAATCATCAATTAAATCAAAGCAGGAAGTAGAAGCATCTTTCTTAATTATTTCAGGTATTTCAACTAAAGATGCTGCAGGGGTGCTACCAATGTTTTCTAGCTTAGTAGTTAGCTCATTATTGTGTATGCTAAGAATTTCCATTTTCTCTAGCAAATTTTCAATAGCTTCTTGGGAGCTAGCTAACTTAGCCTTAAGTTTTTCATTCTTTTTAATAAGGCTATCATCGGTAGCAGTGGATGGAGCACTAGATTCCAATAGCTCAATTTTAGTTGATAGCTCACTATTTAAGTTTGCAAAAGTTTCAAATTTTTCTAGCAAACCTTTGTAATCATTTTGAGAACTAACCAACTTATTTTTCAAAGTTTTAAGTTGAGCTTTTTGCTTAGTGCAAACATCCTGAAAAAATTCTATGGCTTCTGCAAGCTCATCTAGAGAGGCTTTTCCCTCACCTTCATCATCACTACTACTTTCATCACTAGAGGATGGAGTGCTTTTGTTACCTCTTGCCATAAGGCATTTGTGTGATGACCGTGATGATCGTGACGAGGATCGGTGGCTGCGCGTCCTTGGAGGTTCATCTTCACTTGAAGAATCATCCCAAGTTTTAACACTTGTTAGCGCCTTGCCTTTGCTCCTCTCCTTTTTGGGCTTGGCCATATTTGGACAGTTGTCCCTGAAGTGGCCCTTCTCCCCACATGCGAAGCATCCTCTCTTCCTTTGCTTTTTCCTGTCAATGTTAAAGAGAAGATCCTCGACCTGCAGGGGCACACCCATTAGATTAATCTTGCGGATCATCCCCATTACCTTTCCGACGCGTCGGATTGTCTCTTCGTCCTCGAAGGATGATGTGCATGGTTGATTATCTTCATCATCATCACTTTCTTCTTCTTCCTCTTCTTCACTTGAGGTACTTGGAGTAGGAGCCTTCTTTTTGCCCTTCCTTTCATCACATGCAAAGGCATATGGTCTTGAGGAAGTTGGCTCCTCTCCCCGACTCATTTTTCGCGACATCTCAAAGGCCGCGATTTTCCCAATCACAATGGTCGGGGTCATGTTGCTCAAGTCCTCCATGTTGTGAAGGATGGTGATGATGCTCCCATATCTTTGTTGTGGTAGCAGGGAGATAATCTTCCTCACAATGTCCGCGTCACCTAGCTTATTAATGCCAATAGAGTTGAGCTCATTGATTATTAGATTCAAACGAGAATACATGTCTCTAACAAGCTCATCATCTTTCATAGCAAAAGAATTGTACTCATTTAAGACTAGGCAATGTTTTTGCTCACGGACATTGGATGTGCCGTCATGGAGCTCATGCAATTTTAGCCAAATCTCATTAGCAGTTTTCAAGGTAAATACTTGATTAAAAATATCCATGCTAAGAGATTCATACAAGCAATTTTTGGCTCTAGCATTTAAATGAATTTCTTTTTCCTCACTCGTGGTGGGTTTCTCGGGATTCTTGAGGGGTTTCATCCCGTCACGAGTGACTCTCCAAACACCTAGATCAACGGCCTCTAGGTAACAAGCCATTCTAGCACTATAGTATGGGAAGTTAGTGCCGTCGAAGTGTGGTGGCCTATGGGTATCCATCCCTTCCTCTAAAAAGCGTCGGCTCTTTTAGCGGTAAAGCTAAAAAGTTTCAAATGAGCCAAACCAGGCTTTGATACCAATTGAAGGAAACGGGTGACGCCTAAGAGGGGGGGGGGTGAATTAGGACTTCTAAAACTTTTTACTAAACTTGGCCACAATTAAATCCCTAGAGCAAAACCTATGCAAGAATCAAAACTAGAATGTGTAAACTAGGTTTTGTCTAAGTGTTGCTATCTCTACCGCAAAGGCTAAGTTTCAATTTACACTAAATAAGTATGACAACAAGATTGAAACTTAAATGCTTAATATAAATGCGGAATGTAAAGAGCTAAGTAGAGAAGCAAACTCTCGTGGATGACGCCGGTATTTTTACCGAGGTATCCGGAACCGCGCAAGGTCCCGACTAATCCTCGTTGGTGCCCCTACGCAAAGGGAAGCCCACGCGAGGGCCAAGCACCTCGGTCGAGTAACTCCGTAGAGAGCCGCGGGCCTTCTCCACGCGCAAGTGGTGCTCCGCTTCCGGCTCCTCTCGGACGCTCCCCGCCGTCTCCACTATCGAGCTTCCGGCCGAAACGCCGCGGGCCTCGTTCCCTCCGGTACACGGTGGCGGCCGTGACACAAACACGGTTGTCACGGTCTCGCAAGACTCTCGCCCCACTCGGTACAATTACAACGGCTCGCGCAAGAGCCGAGGGGTTGTGAGGTTTATCTAAACTCACTCAACTAACTAGGATTCACCTAGAGCAAGCGCTAAAGCGGTCTAACTAACCTAAGCACTTCGCAAAGCACCTACGCTAATCACCGAGTGATTCTATTAAGCACTTGGGTGTTTGAGCACTTGGAAATATGCACTATGTGTATTGGAATGTTGCTTGGGCTCTCACACTTGAGAATGGCCGGTTGGGGTGTTATTTATAGCCTCCACACCCTCAACTAGCCGTTGGACAGAAAGCAGCAGCTTTCTGTCGTCGGGTGCACCGGACAGTCCGGTGCACCACCGGACACTGAACAGTAGATGTCCGGTGCGCCTATGTCAGCCGACCGTTGGCGTCTGTAGCAGTCGACCGTTGGATCCGACCGTTGGATTCGACCGTTGCCGTCTACCCGTTGGCACACCGGACAGTCCGGTGCACACCGGACAGTCCGGTGCTACAGCCCGAGAGCACCTACCTGCGGCCTCTCTGCGCAGACCGTCCGGTTGTCTCACCGGACAGTCCGGTGCACACCGGACAGGTACTGTGCACTGTCCGGTGCGCCACCAGGCGCTGGCTGACAGCCCTCTTCTCAGGTTTCTTTGCTGATTTCTATGGGCTTCTTTTGTTCTTGAGTCTTGGACTTCTATGCATCTTTTTATGTCTTCATTTGAGGTGTTGCATCCTCATTGCCTTGGTCCAATCCTCTTCGCATCCTGTGAACTACAAACACAAACACTAGAAACCTTATTAGTTCACGGATTGTGTTGTTCATCAAACACCAAAACTCAATTAGCCAAACGGCCCGGGGTCCATTTTCCTTACAGCAGCATCCCTATACTTTTGATAGCCACCATTTGTTTCCTTTCTTTGTCCCAACACCTAACCAAAGGTACCTGATGTATTCTAGACACATTCAGTTACAAACATAACCTGCTGCATGTATTGCACAACATGCACAATGCGGGTAATCAATTATTTCAAACACATGGCCATCCAAACTAACCTCCCATTTTTTCATTGATCTTGTCTGCAAACATTGAAAAGAAACTATAAGAATCAGAAATGAAGAAGTGATATATGTTTTTTTGCTAAACATGGACTTTTGTTGATGTAATAGCAACAAAATTCAGGCTCTCCATGATGGTTTTGCATTTACAGTAACTGTTGTATTCTCCTAATTTTTTGTAGAGAAAAAATAAAACCAAATAAACATAACCAATATAAAGCACAAGCGCACATGTTATTACTGCATATTATCTCATTGAAATGATTTTAGCATAGCACGCTGTCCGAATTTCTACTCTACCACCGACACATTTACAAACCGCAAATCATCCATATCATTCATTGAAATAATATGCAGTAATAACATGGTATGCCTGAGAGCATGTGAGTCTTTCTCACATGCACCCACCATCTTCTTTTTTCCGTATTTACATGGAAGCTCTGCACTAGAAGCTTTGCCACCAGCATACCTGTACACTCGCCAAATAAAAGTGGTAACCTTTTGTGTGTGGGCTGGGGGCAGTTGGGGAGAGCCATAATGTGTTACGGATCATTTAGTTTACTTAATTAAGGTTCTTCATGATCCATGCTAATTATTGAGGAGTATTGAGTTGTAGCATTTGAGAAACAGAGCTACCAAAAATCGTATGGACACTAGATTTTTGGTATGGGCACTAGATCACTTGGATTCTGCCAACCTCATATAGTTGTTCATTTCGATATGTGTTCTGTGCTTTCCAATCATTTCAAGGTAACCCACAGTTGTCTTGTCCTGTATTGTTCCTTTGTTTCCTAATTTCCTCTTTGAATCACGCAGTCGAATTAAATAAGCAGATCTCCTGCACGCTACAGCTGACGAACAAGACAGACAAGCATATCACGTTCAAGGTAAGATGAATCCTTCCTGCTCATTTTTAGGCAAAAGTAGCTATGCAAAATACAATGGTGTGTATCCTTGTGTAGCATCGGTGACTGTAGGTCAAGACAACAAGCCTACAAAAAGTACTGTGTTCGGCCAGACAACCCTATTCTTTCGACGCTCACTTAGGGGATTCGTTTTGAAATTGACACAAGTTTATTTATTATATTACAGACTTTGAATTCTTCTACCTGATTTCTCATGTGTTGCATGTGTGCAGATGCAAGTCATACCTTGTTACATTGTAGATAGAGTACGGGCAACTTAGACGCAAAAAATACTCCTAACCCACTGCTACATATCTAGCTGCTTTTTATGGTGGGGGTTTTTTGGGTCTAGGTTGAGAATACAAAGGCAGTGTATTGCTTAATGGTCCAATAGAGGAAAATGAATAAGAATAGGGTTGACTATCTAAACACAACATGCGCTAAAATGATAAGGCTTAAGAGAGGGTCATTTCTTTTAGTTGCGTCAAGTTTTACATGAATGCTCGTTGTTCCTAAGAATCAATACAATCATGTTTTAGTAAATATATGTACCAATATACATATTTATTCCCGTGCATATGGCCAACTTAAAAAAGTCCCCCAAAAGATGTTTACGAGGATTAGAATGCACTTACTAATCTATTCTGCAATTGATTTTACGAGGATTAGAATTCAGTTCTGAATTTGCGATCTTCTGTCTCAATGTTCAACTGCCCATCCACATTTTTGGGGTATTTTTTGTATTAATTCTGAAACATGTGATTTAAAAACTGCATAGCTCAATGTTCTTTAGACAGAAGTAATTATGTTGCCAAAATGGCGACAAACCAGATGAATGCACAATGTTGCAAACAAATCATTTTCGACATTTTGCCACATGTGAAAATTGGGCATAAACTAATCATGTAAAACTAAACATCATGTAATAGTAGATTTTGTTGCTGAGCACTACACAAAGTTCCGAGTGAAGTTTCTTGCTGCTTGTAATTTAGTTTGCCCATTACTTATCTGTGCAAATCTCATATTACTGACATGTCTATCTTAAGACGCTACTGTAGGCGTCCACAGATTATTTTGGTGCACGGTTCTGCCGATCCCTCTGCCCACCCACCGCCCCCTCTCCTCCCCGCCATCAACGCGACGCCTCACTTGTTTGGAGGTTGGCATGTGGTGGACAGGCGATGAGCGTTCTTTGGTAGCCGCTCCGGTAGAATAGCAAGGTAATCTCAACGCATCTTCCTCGGATCCGTTTGGCTTTCTGCTCCCTGTTTTGTCTCGGCGGTGAATGTTTTTGGGTCATGTAGCTATCAGTGGTACTATGTTTGTTTGGATCAGAGGAAGCTCACGCAGAGGTCGGAGAGGGTGAATTCCGTGGATCTGCATACGACATAGCCATGGTTAGTAGTTGGTTTTATGTACTGAAATGCTATAGGAATTGGATGGGAAAGAAAGTGGTTGAGCAAGAACATGAACTATATTTTAAATCTCAAGTAAATCCATATAATTGAAAGTCTGAATTTATTGTCTTAGTGCTATGGGATAATCCCTTGGTAGTAGATGATATTATTTACCGCCACTTTTCAGACTGCCTCATGATTACTGCTATAATTTAATTTGAAAAGCCTTCTATGCAAATAGCTGCTCTTAAGATGTTAGCAGCCCCCTTGTACCCACTAAGTAAGGCTCCAATTTGCTTTTGTCGATACCAGTTACATTCTAGCAATCATGTCCTATCATCCACAATGTGTTAGTGTCTGAAACTCGCAACCAAATTCTAGAATTAATGTTTGGTAGTACCAAAAAGGTTGTCCAAATATGTGTCAATTTTCTGCCATTTACAACCTATTTTCTGATTTAAGAATCTATCCGATAACGAGCAGCCTCTTAACTGATTTACGAACCTATTGGACAATTAACAACATAAAATAATCTTCAAGATAAATATTTCATTGTATCAATGCTATGTTTGATGGTTTTGCATCATATTTATGATATCAACAGTGTTTACAAATTTATGTCCCTTTTTATCTGTCTGCATATGGTGGTTACAAAGCTTCTATTGTCAACTGCCCCATTAGTTATACAAATCTAACATACTGATTGTTCTTCCTCTGCTTGTTTCCTTATATTGTCTTCTATATACAGGGGAAACAATGGATGGATAGATCATCAAGGTTCAGGTCTTCAGCTCTGAAGCTTGGTATGAAACGTCCAGGTATTCATCAATAAAGTTTGTCTGAGTTAATCTACTGTGAGTTCCCAGATTATTGGCCGACGATAAGGTTAGAAATTTGCTCTTTTTGCGCTGGCCAGAGAGATGACGGATGATGTTTTGATAGGCAGCTCATTCTTTAATTTTGCAATTCCAGCTAGGTAGGTTTTCTGTGACTGCTCATTCTTTTGCGATGAGTGTAATTCATCAAGAAATCTGAGATTTAAATGGGACATTCCTCAAGAAAAAGATGTCGGTATTGGTATGCAGATTGTCGTGATGATTATGGAGATACTCAATTGGAATCTAGGGAGAAAATCAGAAATAACACTAGAAGTTACAACACTGTATTTTAAAGTTATAACCCTTAACTTGTACGAATATTAATATATTAGTCGTCTGTTCATGTGCCTGATTGGAGACTGACTCTAACATGTTTTTTCGTTTTTGTCCCTGTGTGCAGGATGCCAAGTGGCAGGGCTATTTTAGCATGTAAGTTTTATTGATCCTTGCTCCTTTCTTTGTCTTTGTTTTACTACAATTACAATAGGTATTGACACTGTACCATTCCATTTATCCGTTGCTGATTGCTGATGTTATCTGCGAATATCATTTTGTTTGTTTTTCATTAATAGTTTAGCATGCTTAGTTTACTGGTAGAGTTGTGAGTGAGCTTCCATTCTACGCCAGAGCCACCACTGACCCTGCTATGTAGAAGCGGGGTATAGGTGGTGATAAATCAAGAGAAGCAACCGGCACAAAAATATATGGACAAAGCGACTTGTATGTATCCTTTTTACTAGCTAGGAGCATTAGCTAATAGGAACCTTTCTTCAAACATAGTTGAAAATATGTTTATCGGATGCATACGAGGTTAATGCTAATCAAGCATCACTTACTATTTCTTCTTTCTGTTTATGTGTGTTTGTGCTTCCAAAACTTTTTGACTTGTAATCTTATTATATTTTGCTATCTTATATTTTTGTAGGTGGTTAAAATAAAAGTTATCCGCAATAGGCAAACATGACAGTCAGAGGGGTATGGATTTGTTCAGTTCTTTTCTCATGCATTAGCAGAAAAGGCTCTTCAGGATTTTTATGGTCATGTGATGCCAAACCCTGACCAGGCATCTAAGTTGAACTGGGATCATATCGCATGGGTGAAAAGCGGTCAGAAGTACCTTCTGGTCACTTAATATTTATCAGTGATCTAGCTGCTGATGTTACTGATGAAGATCAGCCCCTCCTGAACCTTGTCCCAGTAACACCACCTTTTGATGTTTTCTTTTTATGTGTGGAAAGGAACAGAAGATTTTTCAATCTCTGTTCCTCGTGTCAATTACTGAACTTCACGCTGATGTGCATGTTCGCTGTTTTCAGAACAACGCCATATCAGATAAAAGCAGATGGAGCTTCTGTAGGAGGTCTACAAGGCACCGAGTTTTGAAGAACTCTGATATCTCAGAACCTGAGACTCTTAGTTCCAGCAAAGCAAAGGCTGACATTACACCGAGCAACAATGTTTATACTTCAACATATTCCTATGCCTCGGAGAAGCCTATGCAACAAGACAAGCCAGATGAAGAAGGTAGTCCTATACACATCATATGAAGAAGGTGATGATTTTGTTTTTGGAGTCATTTAATTTATATCAACCTTTTTCCATTCTAATTTAGGGTGCAATTATTTTTTGGATCGATATTGCTATATTGAGCAAGCTATGTATGCTTATGCTATTCAAATTTGCTCATTTAGATGGAGTAGAGAAATCTGGAGGGGGTTCGTGGAGATCCTGGGCCATTATTTGCAGACCATAGTGACAGCTTGTTGGACCACTTGGGCACTTGGGTTACCAATGGGGAGTAATTCCACAACATGAGTCTCCAACAATGGGTCATTTAAGTGATTTAAGATTCTGGCATTTTACTTTTAGCTACCAGGAAGCTGGTATGATATAATTGTTACTTGTTTGTCGGTCTATATGATTGAATGGTTTATACCTCAAGTACTTTCTTGAGAATAACGGGTTGCATTTGGTCTGTGATAACAGAGAAGGAATGATTTCATCCATGGGATGAGAAGAATGATGGGTGCCTAGCCTCATCGAGCTCTTTCACGAACAGTCCATGTCATCGACGTTGGTCAACATGTAAATTCTTGAGGTCTTTCGTGTTTGGATATATTTAGTTTTATATTTTTTTCTTGATATGTTAATCCCTTTAATTTGCATGTAACTGAATAGAAGTTTGCTGATGTTTTTTCAACCTATGGACAGTGTGTACTTCGTTTTCACTGGCATACTTTTTTAATAAACTTCCAGGGAAAGGATTCTGAAGGTCAGGACATACCGACATACCGATCGGGGCACCTCAGATCAGGCTGTGGTCAGCAGTGGTGGAGGAGAGAGGCAGACGATGGTGGCAGCAGAAGTGCTATGAGGAGGTGTGGCAGACACAATAGTTGGGTGAGTCTTGCTCACAGTGGCTAAGGTCATGACAGGTCCATGCAGAGTAGGAAGGCACCTTTTTGTCGCTTGAACCTGTTGCCTGACCTGCAAGTGTCGGGCGGTGCACCTGTGCCCTTGTTGCCGCGATGCTGTGGGTTTTGAGTTGGACAGCTGATGGAGTGCAAATCTCTGGCCTGCCAGGTAGTCCTCCTGGTTGTTGGTTCCTGCATCTATTTCTGATTGCGGGTAGGGTATACCTGAAGAAATGAACCTTAGTCGTGTCCTGACGACGATATGGTAGCCTTGTGGAATTGCCTCTGTGCTTGCGCTTGAAACACGACCTCCGTGCTTACTTACCTCGCTTAAGGCCTTAACGTTGGTGCATTCTTGCACAGCCCGCACATGTCAAGCACCACACTTCCATGATGGTATTTCGTTTTTCTGCTGAACTCAACCACCCCAAAAAATTCCCAAACGCGTTTTGTTTGTTTTCCTTCGTGTAAAACAGATAGCCATGTTAAAACTTCAACTTGTTTTGTTTTATACCATTCAAAATCAATGGCATGTGTTGCGCTCGTCTTGCGGCAAGGGTTCCAAATGGCTCCTTAAAAATGATGTGAACTACCCCTTTGTTCTTTTTTATTTGACCGTTGTTCAGTTCAAAAATAAACTAGCGGACGATAAACATTTGAAAATGGAGGTAGTAATAATTTAGAACAAAAGAAGTGTATTGGTGGGTTTCGACTTAGGGGAGGAGCCTTATCAAATGCTTCAGAAGAAATAGTTATTTACATCCACTTTTAGTGATTCTAACAAAATGTTAATTATTATTTTTATATATCAACATATTTTATCATATTGATACCGTAGCAACGCACGAGCATATACCTATATCCAAATAAGACTTAAAGGGTTTAACGGTTTTAGAGTTTTTATCTTAAAACTGTGGGTGGGGTTTGCTGATTTAGACCTTAAAAGTAAGGAGTGGTGAACCGACACAGAACCATCACAAAGCTTCCATCAAGGCAAAAAAACGTGAAGATAATGGGTCAGTCATATGCATGCACGACAAAAAAAAGATTGACGGTTTTGCCTCTTGGAGCGTGTATCTGTTGTAATATAACGTTTTATTGCAATAAATTAGGCCTAATTACTTTCAAAGCTCATATGGAATACTAGATATTATAGGAAAATTAGTCTCATATTACTAACTGAAAGAAAGTTTAACCAACTTAAATAGTGTGGTCTATTGAGAAGTTGAATGTGGGGAAGACGGAGTGGACAGGCGCATGCTCGCCACGCCGATACGATACAATACAATACATTAAGTGTACATACTCGGTGACGTAAAACAGACAGTAACGGACAAATTATGGTGTCTATTACCAGCAACGCCTGAGTTTATTCAGATATTTCGGATAACAACAAAATTTGTTCAAGGATTAATTCATCTGTTTTTGCTGACTGTTGGAGCACCGCGTCCATCTATATAAAATAAAATGGCATCCTTCTCATACACAAACTCTTCTTCTCTATTGCACTACTTTGTGGTGTTCCCGCCTCTGTTTCTACATGGCCAAAAAGTAGAGTAAGCAGGCCTCTACAACCATTGGCGCTTGGTGATCCTGCTCGGGATAGGTCGGGATAGGTGACCAATTAGGGCTTGTTCGGTTAGCTCCCAATCCACATGGATTGAGTGGGATTAGGTGGGTTTAAATCTCAACTAAGTCAAACTCTTTCTTAATTTTTTCCAATCTCATCCAATCCATGGGTAACGGAATTAACCGAACAAGGCCTTAAGTGTTTAGGGAGCACTCGTCGTGACTGCTAATTCATCTACTTCTCGATGATCTTGGCATTGGCCCTGCTACTCAATGGCGAACCCAGAAATTAGCAAAGGTCCGAGCTGAAGCGACTATAAACTCTAATAATAGCATTTAAAAAAATTGTACGGCAAAACAACGTTGTCATAGATGTTAAATATGACATACAAGTTATGATGTAGTTACTTCCAAATATATCATGTCAACATCAACATCAGTGCTTCTTGCTCTAAAACTTTGAAGGAAATCATATTAACAACGCGACTTGAAAGGTAATATTGAATAAATTTAATAATATTAGTAATTGGTACATATCACTAGTACGAGTTCGATTCACCCTGCGGGTTCTCATGCCTTGAAAATAATCCAATATCTTTGCATCCTCAATGCTTGTAAATATATCTCTCTCAATATAACACATCATACGATGATTAAGGCATTCGTCTCCTGTCTTATTCCGCAACTCAGTTTTAATGATATTCATATATGAGAAAACTCTCTTCATAAATGTTGTTGCCAACGGTAAAATCAAAGCTAATTCAATGAGACGATATACAAATGGAAAGACAACATGTCTGTCACTCTGAACCATTCTCACAGCAAGATCATTTAGGTCATTGCAACTTAGAATGTCTGGATCAGCTCTCATATCAAAAATGAATATCTCAAGTTGGTCTTTCAAAACTATGCAATTATATGTAGAGAAGTCTGCATCATACTGAAGCGCTCCAATCCTCTGGGACTCAAATGTGGTACAATTACTAGTCCAGGAGGCTAGTAAACACATTTATACATCAGATAGTTCTAGATCTGCTTAAACGAGACAAACCTATAAAGGTGACATCAACTTTAAGAGTTGGTCCACAACTCGGGACATATCATCATAGTGGGGCTGAAACAGCCCGATATACGCAGCGAGCAATTCAGCGGTCCAACAGCCACAGGCAAGGTTGGGAATAGGCGTAACCCTTACCCGATCAGCGATCTCCTTCTCTGAAAAACAACAAATAAGCAAGGGTGAGTACTTATGTACTCACCAGCCCACCTTCACCCACGGAATGGGGAAATCAGATATAATGCATGGAGTATGTGGAGCTCAGGATATTTTGTAGAAATAGCAATATTTGATACAGGGTTATTTTGTAAAACATTTTGTATTTTTCAAAGCGCATCCTCTCCCAAAGGAGCAGGAAGTTTTTCAATATAGAACAAAATCCCCTGGACTAAACCATCCAGGTATCTCAGCAGTTTCTCACTGGTTTTCTTTTCAAAAATAGCTACTGGACTTCCCGTCCACCATAGCTCACGGCTCAACCACTGGACCTTTTAAAAACCACTTTTCAAATGCATTTTTGGAAAACAAAACATGAATTGTCAAATCCATGCCATGACTCATCCATATCCGTGGACGCGGACTATTTGAATAGGTTTTCAAACTCTGCGCAGAGGTGTACACTTTATCCACTAGTCCGGTTTCTACAATCTCACCGTCGTGAGACCCGAATGCTGAATCTCTCTCTTTCCTTGCACGTCCTTACCTTAACGATTATACCAGAAGGAGTCAGGCCTCCACCATGCCCAAACCAGACAAAACATTCCCCCTCCTTATCCTCCCGGTGCTCCCCAGCCATCATAACCCTGGGGTTCGGACCGTACAAGTTCAGATTGAGCGACCGCCCATACAGTCTCGAGTGGTTGTACTTGATAAGAGTATAGGTAAGGAGTGATGACAAACCGGTCCTTAGGCGAGAGGGACAATCCTTCATGCTCACACCTAAACCAGCTGAGCCATCACCTTAGGCTCTCCCCTAAACCAGGGAGTCCCTGATCATCCCGCTCAAAAGGTGATAAGGGTGACAACCCTTCATCATACCCATTTTGAAAAACATTTTCTTTTGAAAACTCACACCTTTTCTCAAATCATTTGTAACAAAGATATCAATGAGTATAAAGATTAATTGTGGCAAGCGGCTGGGTGGCCATAATAACTTGTCTCAAAATCATATCATGCATAAAATAAAAGGCTGAGGGTTGTGGTTGAAAAGGCATAGGTAATTTATGCATCAAAGGGATCCAGTGAGCTTGCCGTTGCTTATCCGGCGAAAGGGGTGAGAGCTCGCGGAACTAGCTTCTGGCTCCACCGCCTGGCGTAGACTTGCAGATCTGGCCTCCACGAGACGGCACGAACGCTCCGATAACTATGCAACATGAACAAACAAACATACAAACCAGCAAGTATATCAACAAATATTTAGTATATTGGTCAGAATGGCGATACATGGATGGGTAGAGTCTTGAGCAGAATCTATGTCATGTGGTGTTGTGATATTACTGGTGGTGGAGCGGAGGTGCTTACTAGGAGGATGGATTGGAGGCGAAGCGACACTATGCGCGTAGCCGGCAGAGCGGAGTAACTTAGTGGGTGGGGTGTTTGCCTTGGCTGAGGGTGTTGAGTGTGTGGAGAGGGAGATGGTAGCTGGGTGTATGTGGTGTGGTACAGTAGAGTTTACTGTTGGTGAGAATAGTGACGAATGAATCGTTTGACTTAGTTTGAACAGGAGAGTTATATGCAGAATATGGGACAAGAGTATTTTGGGAGTTTTCTGAAATATGAACCATGCTTAAGGGATGACATGATTGGATAGGGAATAATTTGATAGGAATTTAGAAACAAGAATTATTGGAATCTGAGTTTGGAAGCTTGGTTCGAAGGAATCTCAAAGTTAAGCATGCTCAACTTGGAGAAACCTGGGATGGGTGACCAGATGGAAAGTTCTTACTGGAAGGAAAATCATAGTCACCGGACTTCGTATGACTGGAATATTGGTCTGGCTGGTCTTAGGTGAGTTGGACAGCATGATGGACGAGTAGTTGAAATCTGGGGTGATCGGATGATCGATGAATAGTAACAATGAATAGTGACGACGAAAAGTAACGATAGATATCATCGATGAATAGTAACGATGATGAATAGTACCAGTGAATAGTAACGGTGTTGAATAGTAACGGTGTTGAATAGTAACGGTGAATATTGATGGTGAATAGTCGTATGAACGAACGATGAATAGTGATTATGAACAAACGATGAATGATGAATAGGAACTATGAACGAACGGACGAACGATCGAATGATCGGACGAACGAACGATCGGAATTTCAGCAGCATAACGACTGAACAAAGATTATTTGGACGAACGATGAATAGGGACTATGAACGAACGATGAATAGGAACTATGAACGAACGACGAACGACCGAATGATCGGACGAACGAACGATCGGAATTTCGACAGCATAACGGCCGAACAAAGATTATTTGGACGAACGATCGAACGATCAGACGAACGGACGAACGAACCATGAATGTTTGGACAAACGAACAAACAAACTAAGAACAAGTGGACGAACGATCGAAGAACGACCGAACGATCCTTGTGCTAGTGTGTGCTTGTGTGGGAGGTGGAGTGGGCGTGTGGGGGGAGGGAGAGAGTTGCCTTGAAATGGCTTGGGGTGGCTTGAGAGGAGGCCATTGCCCCTCTATTTATAGGCTCGGTGGGGGGATTAGGGGGGAGGATGAGAGGATTAGTGGGAGGATGCGAGGATTAGTGGGAGATAAGCATGGATTTGTCTTGTATAAGTGTAATTAGCTTGTAGAGCTCACCGTATGACACCGGAAGCATACGTATACGTATGAGCATGAGGAAAGTTATGAAGAAAATATTTGTAGGGACTTTAAAAATGATTCTGAAGGTATTTCTCAGGAGTAAAATACTTGGAGGATTATCGGTGGAATATTTGGGCAAGATTTCTGGAAAGAACTTTAGGGGGTCACTGGGGAAATATTTGTAGGATATTTTGAGGAGGATTTTGGAGAGAATATAGACCACTATAATTTATTTGCTGATATCAACTCACAAACAAACATTTTGAAATGAAATTTAAAATTCATTTTGAATTTAGAGCGAGTTTGAGGAAATTTCAAGATTTGAATTTTTGGGATGCTACACATACAATTTAGCAAGCTCAATTAACTTATCTCCATCAAAATTGGCAAAAGAATTTCTTAGATCAAGGCAGGCAATGCATCTCAATAATTGGGTAGATCTTTCACCAAAACGGTTGTTCAACTCCACAATAAGTTGGTCAAGCACCACATTAAATATTTCATGTTTCAAGAGATGACGGTAAGTTATCAACTGACCTCCATGACCTCTTGAGAGACCTCTAGCAGTGGTTGTATCCAACATGTTTGGCACAATGATATTATATTGAATACAAAATGATTTTGTATCCTTAAAGAGATCTTCCCATCCATGTTGTCTAATTTCATCAATTTGTTGCAATGTGGCACCAATCAGTCCTATGGCACGAACAATATTTTGATCATTCTTTTGCAAGCATTGGGATAAATCATTAGTCTTACCCAATAATTTGATAACAAAATGCATAATAAGCACAAACTCAAAAGTCTCCATTTGTTTTTAGCAAAACAGATGTGGTAGTTCTTTGAGAACTAGGACCCTAAACCCAAAATATTTTAACATCGTATTCATCAATTGGTTTTCTAAGCCTAGGATCAGTAACTATATCGAATACCTGCTCAGAAGGTGGAATTTCTTGCTCTTGTTCATGTGAAGTTGGATTTACTACTGCCTCAACAATAGCCTCCTCAGTTGCAATTTCTTGGGCTTGATTATTACTGGTTCCGGTTTCCACTGTTGGTTGATAATTGAGGTTTGATCTTGGTTGCACATTAGGCACGACGGGTGTGAGAACTGGAGAGAAAAATGATTGCAATGTTCTATGCCTCTTCTTCATTTTGATTGTTACTGGCTCCTTGTATTGTATCTGAAACATTTTACAAAGACAATAAATTTCTATGAAACATCTAATTAAAGCCTTAAAAGTTAAAAGGGATTAAACACTTGAAGTCTTCTACCTCATGAAGGCACAGCCGAGAGGCGCCCAGTCGCCAGGGCGGCGCGGCGGACTAGGCTGGGCGTCTGTGGTCTGCGCGGGTGACGGGGAGTGGGCTGGGCTGGGAGAGTGGGCGTCTGCGCGGGCGC
Organism: Zea mays; assembly: GCF_902167145.1. NCBI lineage: Eukaryota > Viridiplantae > Streptophyta > Magnoliopsida > Poales > Poaceae > Zea > Zea mays. The sequence continues at coordinate 122,414,904 of NC_050104.1, read as the reverse complement.
CGCCGACTCACCGAGATGCGCCCAGTCGCCAGGGCGGCGCGGCGGACTGGGTTGGGTGTCTGCGGTCTGCGCAGGGGACGGGGAGTGGGCTGGGCTAGGCGAGTGGACGTCTGCGCAGGCGCCGCTGACTCGCCGAGAGGCGCCCAGTCGCCAGGGTGGCACGGTGGACTAGGCGGCGCGGCTGCGAGAGGCGCCCAAGCGCGGAGGCACCAGAGGCCCAGAGGGCGCGAGCGCGACGACAAGCCGGCAGCAGATGCAGTCTGCAGAGGCGGCATCGACGCGGCGAGTCCACGATGGCCGCCTAGGGTTCACGACTTCACCACGAGCTCTGGGTTGTGCGGCTGTGTTGGCTCTTCTAAACAAATATTGGGCCTGCGCCCCAGGCCGTGGCCCGGGCGGCCATGGGCCTGGGTCCGCCCCTGCTGCTACTAGTACATCATCTCTTATCTATTTATTTGTCCTCTAGTTCATGCCTATGAGTTCTTGTTTGACATGAATTCTAAACAAATCATATGTGCAATACTACTGATCACATATTTCATGTTATCTCATAACACATTGCTAGAGTTTAGAGGATCCCAGTTTGATAGAGTTTAGAGGAGTGTAGGCTTGTGGTCAACTAGTTAGTTGTCCGTGTAGAGTTGGGGCCTTCATCTGAAGAATAAAGTTATTTTTCTGTTATTTAAAGTCTATGATTATCTCTGGTACTAAATATGTCATTAAATTAAGCATTGTCTTTTGATATTACATCTTACATATGGTCATATGTGTCATTTGATTTTCTAGGCTCACATATGGTATGTATCTGGTTTTCTCAAAAAATGGATGCTACACCTGTAAGTCAAAATATTCTTTAATCCTATTGGATTGGAGGCTAACCGAACAAATCCTTAAACTTTGTCGGCATGCACTTGTACATATCCAATCCATCACAATCGTCAAAAATATGTATTGGCTTAGAAACTAAGGTAAGTTTTCACTCAAATAATCTACTCGTGTACACTTGCCTTTCATCAAGACCAGGGGCGGACGGACAGGGCCACAGGGGAGCAAAGTGGGTTATGAACTCACTCGGATTTTTTAAAACCATTTATTATATTTAAATACCTAATGTTTATTTACTATTAAGTATAAATTTTTTAAGTATAAAATTTGAAGTTTTGGGTAAGCCAAAACATCTTCCTCCTAGGCTTTCTTGTTAGATCGGACCAGTCTTCCCGACTCAAGTCCTTCTCGGCCCAGTCTTCGCATCTATTTGTCTAGCCTCATTCTTTCTGACATCGTCCGAGCTAGTCTATCCTGACACCCTGTTGTCGATGCTGTATGTCACAGCCCCCATTCTTGACGCCTAATGCCACCCTCTTCCCGGTGCCCTCGCGTCGCTTGTCATCATCGTGACACCGGCCCACCCGATTTTGCTCGTCACGACAACGTGACCCATCCTTGATGGTCGACGAGCTTGGCGAATCGGCGAGCACAGGCTCTCAACCGGCGATTCTACCCGACCTTGTCCCCTTCCTGACGCCACGTCCTTAAAGCAGATTGACATTCGACAAGATACACATGACTTCGATTCATTGGTTGTTGTTTTTATTCGATTGACAGATTGAGCATAATATTGGATATTTGTATTAGATTGGAATATTTACTTTTGATTGTGAATTGGAGATTAGATAAGTAGTGGATGATTATTGATCCTCTTTTAGATGTACGAGGAGATCTTTTCAACCTCTTTTAAGGGGTTTCACAATCAGTGGTCAGGACAATACCAACGTGAACGATATGCCTATTGCGCAAACAAGAAATTTAAGACATCAAGTGTTGGAAGGACATTTGATCTAGATGAAATAGTTGCAGATCTAGCATTACAAAGACCAATTGATTATGAGATCATTATTCGACGATCAATGATAATATCTTCAAATCCATTAATGATGAGATCATTATTTGACGATTTTAATATCTTAAAACTTGAAGGAAGCGATTGTCTCGTCACAAAGAAATTAGAGATATGTTTGCTTCTTTTGTTTATATTGTTTTCTTCTTTAAACTTGTATCAGGCATTGATATGAAGCTTGATTTTATGCAACACTATTATTTTACAATCTTATTTGATTTTGTCATGCGGTCTTCTTGGCATCCTATGAATCTTCTTGGTCCTCTAATGATTCATTTAATATGTTCTAAATACTTTTAGTCTCTACAACTAAACAGAGTATGAACTAAATTTTAGTCTTCTAACTAAACTTTAGTCCCTGGATTAAAGGAACCAAACTTGTCCTAAACTTTAGTCTCTAGACTAAAGGAACCAAGCTGGCCCTTCATTTATTGAACGAACCATACAATCAGATAACGACCCATGAGAACAAATCAAGAATATGTTGTAACATTGTTACATCGTTCAGCAATTAACTGATCATCCCAGGCCAGACATCTACGTGTGCACGCACGTGTGGTAGCCGCATAGGGTTTTGCTCCGCCACCTCCATTGTTCCCTACAATGGACCCTCCTCTGTTCCATACTCATGTGAGTATCAAAATTGTAGTTAGATATTGGTAATGCATCTAGTATAACACATGCAATCTCTTCTCTGTGCAGGGCTAATCTGGGGCGGCATCCAACAACCCTCATGAAGCGCCTAGCCCAATGCAGCTCCAGTCCAACCGCCCACCTCGATGAGAGTTATGTTTTTAGTGTTCATACTACAAAACTTATGTTGAATACTTATGTCAGAGCTTGAGACTTATGTGTTGATACTTCTGAACTTGTGTTGATACTTCTGAACTTGTGTTGATATTTGTCGGGTATCGTAATTAGGGGTACCCCCAACACTCCTAAACACATCTGGTAAACACCCGCAGAACAAACCATAAAAACTGATGGGCGCGGTTTAAGTTAAGGCTTCGTCTACCCAAGGGACGCGGTCTCGCCCGAGCCCAGCCTCGGGCAGGAGCCGTAGTCCCAGATGAATTCATGCCTCGCCCGAGGGCCCCCTCAGGCAGTGGGCGCACCCTCGGCTCGCCCGAAGCCCAGCTCGGGCAGGCTTCGTTGTGAAGCAACCTTGGCCAAATCGCCTCACCAACCGATCGTATCGCATGCACATTTAATGCGAGGATCGCCTGACACCTTATCCTGACACGCGCGCCTCAGTCGGCAAGGTCGAAGTGACCGCAGTCACTTCGCCCTTTCACTGACCGATCTGACAGGAAAACAGCACCGCTCACCCCGCTCCGACTGCTGTGCCAACCACCAGGGTAAGACTGACAACAGCCGAGTTCAGCCTCGGGCACAACAGGGAGCTCCGCCTCGCCTGACCCCCGGCCTCGGTGTCAGCCTCGGCCTCGGGAAGAGTCACGTCCTCGCCCGACCCCGGCCTCGGCCTCGGGAAGAGCCTCCGCCTCGCCCGACCTTGGGCTCGGACCGACCGTGCCGCAGGGGATACATCATTACCCTACTCCTAGCTAGCTCAGGCTACGAAGGAACAAGACCGGCATCCTATCTAGCTTACCCCGGTAATAGGTAATGATGGTTCCCCGCGTGCGTCCATGACGTCGGTGGTTCTCAGCCCCCTACGGAAGCAAGGAAACGTCAGCAGGATCCATGCCACACCGACAGCTGTGCTTCTACAAGGCTCAAACGCCTATCCGACGACCACGTTACCATGTACACAGGGCTCAGGAACCTCTCCGCTAGCCACGTAGCACATAGCTACACCCCCATTGTACATCTGGACACTCTCCTTACATCTATAAAAGGGGAGGTCCAGGGCCTTCCGCGGGGGAGGGGAGCGAGGAGGGAGAAGATGACTGCCGTGAGACTCTCTCTCTCTCTCTCGCGACACTTGTAACGCCTACTACGAGCACCCCCGGTGCGAGTGTTGGGGCGAAGGCAAAGACGCCACCCTTCGCTCGAAGCCTTCGCTGCAGCCGCTGGTCTGACAGAGACAAAACAGGCAGGGACACCCTTCGCTTGATCGGCACCAGACGAAGACCGGCGACGACGTCATCCCACAGTGCGGCCTCGTCCAGCTCAGAGGCCCACGTGCGATCCGGCCCATCGTAACGGGCCCTGCGTGGCCACCGCGCGTTACGGGCCTAATTTGTAAAGGCATCCCTGTAATTACAGTCTGTAACCCCGCTTTATGGGAATATTCTGGGGATAACCTAGGTAGCTGAGGGCACATGCGTCCTTAGCACAAGGCGCTGGGCGCTCAGGTACCTATAAATACCCCCACACAGTGCCCGTGGGAGGCGAGAAAAACAGAGCTATTGCCTTCTAGCACGTAACCCTGTTGTCATCACTGTTCACCCTCGTTGGCCTCCTTGCATCTGAGAGCAGGGTACCAACATTTGGCGCCCACCGGTCGTGCTACGAGAAAACCACCAGCGATGGCACCCAAGAGAGCTAACCCGAAGGCTGATGAGGCTGCGAAGGCAGCACTGCTCGCCGCAAGAAAGGGCAAGGCCCTCGCCCTCACCCAATCCACCCACCAAGAGGCCACTGAAGACAATGTTCCCCGCACCTGCGAAGACGACACTTTCCGCACCTGCAGCCCGGAAGGACAATCGCAGCCACCCCCAGGCTTCGCCCCACTGGAAGGCGCGGACCTCACCGAGGATGGTGAAGTCCTCGGCATCTCAGCGGAAGAACAGCTACAGCTGCGCGCCCTGCGCCTCAAGAACCGCAATCTCCAGAGGCAGAAAGAGATACTAGAGGCCAAGCGCCAGCGTGTGTCCGCACTAGTCAAAGTGCGGCAAATGATACGCGACGAAGAGCAGAAGGCCCAAGACCTCGAGCGGGAGATCGCACTGATGCAGCGCGAAGGCCACCTTGGCCTACAGCAAGGGCCACCCCTCCAGCAGCGCGCACAACTGGAAGACATGCGCGAAGGCCTGCAGCATGGGCCACCCCTGCAACACCGACCACAACCGGAAGACCCACGTTTCCCCCAGCGCGACCACACCTTCCAGCACGCCGCGCCATTCCAAGGGGTCAATTATCTCGACAAGCGAAGTCCCCTGGCGCCACACCTGCAAGTGACGCCTTGGCCAGCTAACTTTCGAGCAGGGACCTATCCCAAGTACAACGGCAGCACCGACCCGGCGTAACACATAATGAGTTATCAGGTCGCCGTTGCATCCGCCGGAGGAGACGACGCCACAATGGCGAAGTCTTTCATCATCGCCCTAGAGGGCCTAGCTCTCACCTGGTTCACCAGATTGCCTCCGCTGTCCATTGATTCCTGGCGAAGTCTCAGGGACAAGTTTCTGCTCAACTTCCAAGGGTACCGCCCAGACACTGACGCCTTGGCCGAGCTCTCGCTTTGCAAACAGCTGGAAAAGGAGACTCTGCGGGAGTACTACCGCAAATTTTTAACACTCAAGTCACAGCTGCCCTCCGTTGATGATCAGATCGCTATCCACTACGCCATCAGTGGCCTTCGTGTCGGCGTCCTCTACAGCCACTGTATCAGAGATCCACCCAAGAACCTCCAGGAGCTATATCAGCTCTTTGAAAAATATGCCAAATCCGAAGAGCTCCACCAGCGCAAGGTTGAGTCGCAGCGGAAACCCAAAGATGCCCCACAGTCCAGCCGCACGTGGACGAGGACTCCGCAGCCAGACTGGCCGTAATCAGCAGCAAGTGCACAACATCGCCAACCAGCATCCCGCCGCTGACCCCCCTCGCCGCCAGGAATATCCACCCCAGGGCCGCAGAAATGGAACTCGTGGTAGGGGCCGAGGGCGCACGCAGCCGCCGCGCCGATTCTACTGCCTTTTCCATGGCAAAGACTGCGCCCACCAAACTAAAGACTGCCCCGAAACGAAGGCCACAAGAGACAGAATGGCACGGGCGCAGCCAGCCGACAACCCCAGAATTGTCGCGCACAATTACCAGCAACCCCCTCCACCATATATCAACGCTCCCGCCCCGCATCCACCGCACCACGCTTACCAACACCATCAGGAAGTACAAATCGTACCTCCTCCACCCCCACCACCACACCATCAACATCAAAACATCCCCCATGCCCCAAAGCAGGAAGACTTCGCCGATCAACCATATCGCGGAGTCATTCACATGATAACTGGGGGGTCCAGCACTGACTTCGACACCAAGCGGCAGAAGCGGGACCACTACCGCAGCATCAACCATGTCGCCGTCACTGGCCTAGTCGTGCAGACAAAGTGGTCCCACATACCGCTGACCTTCGACGCACGAGACGTCGACCTCCGCAGCGCCCCCCACATCGACGCTATGGTTATCAATTGCAGCGTGGCAGGCTGGGACCTACACAAAGTCCTAGTCGACAACGGCAGTCAGGCGGACATCATATTCCTCCACGCCTTCGACCGCATGGGCATAAGCCACAGCCTGCTCAAGCCTTCGGACAACCCGTTGTATGGCTTCGGCGGCAAGGGCACCTTTCCCGTCGGCAAAATAGAGTTGCCCCTCTCCTTCGGTGTAGCACCCAATGCCCGAAGTGAGCAAGTAACTTTCAATATCGTGGATATGGTATATCCATACAACGCCATCATGGGCCGGGGCTCCATCAATAAGTTCGAAGCCGCCATTCATGGACTGTACCTATGTATGAAGATACCAGGTCCGCTAGGCGCCATTACGGTCTACGGCAACCAGCAGACGGCGCGCAACATAGAGCGGGACTTCGTGCCCGGTCAGAGAAACGTGCACTGCCTCACGGCCCAGCGCGAGCTCCCTGCGCCCGCCAGCTCAACCGATAAACAGCACGACAAGGCACAGCTACAGAGCCAAGACGGGACCAAGATTGTCCCCCTCGATCAGGCCACGCCCAAGCAGACAGTCATTATCAGCGAAGACCTCACCTCGCATGAAGAAGAGAGACTCCTCTGCTGCCTGTCCAAGAATAAAGATGTCTTCGCCTGGTCCGTCCTCGACCTGGTCGGAGTCAGCCGATCCATAATTGAGCACAGCTTGGGAATTGACCCTTCGGTGCGACCAAAAAAGCAGAGGCTTCGCAAAATGTCCGACGAAAAGACAGAGGCCGCCAAGGCGGAGGTGCACCGCCTCCTAGAGGCTAAATTCATCGAGCCAGTGGCTTACCCCACGTGGCTCTCCAATGTTGTAATGGTGCAGAAAAAAAGCGGGAAATGGCGAATGTGTATAGACTTCACCAGTCTCAACAAGGCCTGCCCAAAGGACAATTTCCCATTGCCGCGGATCAACAAAATAGTCGATAGCGCGGCCGGATGCGAGGTCATGTCACTCCTCGACTACTTCTCCGGTTACCACCAGATATACATGAAGGAGGAAGACAAGGCTAGCACCAGCTTTATAACACCCTTCGGCACATATTGCTTCATCAGAATGCCGGAGGGACTCAAGAACACCGGGTCCACCTTCTCCAGACTCACCAAAACAGTACTCGAAGGGCAGGTTGGCAGAAATATATTTACATATGTGGACGACATCGTCGTCGCTAGCAAGAACAAGGAAGACCATCTCGCCGACCTCGCCGAGACATTCGCGAACATGCGAGACGCACGACTCCGCCTAAACCCGGAAAAGTGTGTCTTCGGCGTTCGCCAGGGCAAAATATTGGGCTACCTGGTATCACACTGCGGCATCGAGGCCAACCCAACCAAGATCCAGGCCATCGTAGACATGTCGCCTCCGCAGTCCGCTAGGGACGTCCAGCGTCTGACGGGCAGATTGGCCGCTCTCAACAGATTCATCTCCAGGTCCGCCGAGCGAAGCCTCCCTTTCCTCAAAACACTCCGCGGTGCAAAGGACTTCGCCTGGGGACCAGAGCAGGCAGCAGCCTTTGCCTCACTAAAACAGTACCTGTCGGAGCTGGCCATCCTCACAAGCCCCGACTCCTCGCTCCCCCTATTGCTCTACGTCGCGGCTTCGCCGCATGCTGTCAGCGCGGCACTAGTGCAGGAGCAGACAGTTGAGGGCATGGTCAGGCAGTGCCCTGTTTACTATGTCTCCGAGGTACTGACACCGTCCAAGTGCAACATGACAGAGCTGGAGAAGATTGCCTACGCAGTCGTTATGTCTTCGTGCAAACTGCGCCACTACTTTGAAGCATTCAATGTCCAAGTCACCTCAGACAGGGGACTCGGCGAATTATTCAGAAACCCGGAGGCATCGGTGAGGATTGCCAAGTGGGCAGCCGAACTATCCGGCTACCACATCAGCTTCGAGCCCAGGACAGCCATCAAGTCACAAGTCCTGGCAGACTTCGTCGTCGACTGGACTGGGCCAATAACTCAACCAGACCCGTCCACAGAGAAGGTTTGGACGATCCATTGCGACGGCGCATGGTGCCATGCGGGGGCAGGCGTCGCTGCAGTCGTCACCTCGCCAGCCGGGGTCAAGCACAGATATGCAGCACGCCTCAGCTTCGCTCTGGAATCCGACAGATGCACAAACAATATAGCAGAATATGAAGCAGTCATCCTCGGCCTCCGCAAGCTAAGGGCCCTCGGAGTCACCACTTGTATCATCAAAACGGACTCCAAGATAGTTGCCGGCCAGGTCGAGAAAGACTACGCAGCAAAGGACCCCGCACTTATGCAATACCTCGCGGCCATCCGAAGTCTCGAGAGACAATTCAAGGGATTCACCTTGCAGCATGTGGATAGGGCCAAGAACGAGGAGGCCGACGCATTGGCCAAGGCCGCCGCCAGGGGCGAGTCCTTGCCCTCCGACGTGTTCTTTCATACCATCGGCACGCCAGCCGTCCGGAGCCCCGAAGGGCTCCAAATAACTAATGACAGCGAGGGCCACCGCATAGTCAACCTAATCATGACCGAGGACTGGCGGGCACCAATAACCCTGTTCCTACAGGGGTACTATCATCCAACCGACGTCAGCGAGGCCAAGCGCCTCAGACATTGAAGCCGGGACTTCGCACTGATTGAAGGCCAACTCTACAAGAAAGGGGTCAGTCAGCCAATGCTTAAGTGCGTCACCAAAACCGAAGGCATGCAGATCCTACGAGAAGTCCACAGTGGCACGTGCGGCTCACACGCAGGGCCAAGGGCCCTAGCTGCCAAGGTGATCCGCCAGGGCTTTTACTGGCCCGCAATGATCTGCGCCGCAAATCGGTTCACAAGGTCCTGCGAAGCCTGCCAGAAGTTTTCTCCTCGGTCAGGCAGCCCCTCGCAGTATACAAAGCTGATCGCCCATACATGGCCTCTCCAGTGCTGGGGCCTGGACATTGTCGGGCCCCTGCCCACCGCTCATGGGAACCTTAAGTTCGCCTTCGTCGTCGTCGAGTACTTCACCAAATGGATCGAGACGAGGGCTGTTTCCACAATAACATCAAAGACTGCCCAAAAATTCTTCTGGCAAAACATTGTTTGCCGCTTCGGAGTACCGTCCGAACTAACAGTGGACAACGGCAAGCAGTTTGACAGCCAAGACTTCAAGGATTTTTGTTTCTCCATTGGCACCAAGCTTGCCTTCGCCTCAGTTTATCATCCGCAGTCCAACAGGGTCGTGGAACGCGCCAATGGGAAAATCTTCACAGCTGTCAAGAAGATGCTCCTTGATGAAAAAAGGGCAGATGGACCGATTTGTTACCTGAGGCAGTCTGGGCACTAAACACGACTGAATGCAGGGCGACTGGGTTTACTCCCTTCCGCCTTCTATACGGATCGGAGGCCATGACCCCGCAAGAAATAAAGCATGGGTCCCCGTGAACAATTCCGTCAGCCGTCCCCGACGTGGACGAGCCAACTTCAAAGGATCTCATCGACGGAGACCGAGTCTTCGCCCTACAGGCCCTAAACAAATACCAAGCCCAGACCAAAGCATGGCGCGACCACACGGTCATCCCGAGGGAGTTTAGCAAAGGGGACCTCGTACTCGTCCGAACAGCTCGGACGGAGTCCAAGGGCAAGCTAGAGCCCAAGTGGGAGGGCCCCTTTATAGTCAAGACAAAAGCTTCCCCCAGCGCTTACAGGCTCACAACGCCAAACGGCGAGGACCTGGAGCACTCCTGGAACATCGACAACCTCCACAAATTTTTTGTTTGACTCATCAGGGCTGATTTCGCCCTTGTAATTCGCAAAAACAATCTTGTACCTGCCCGCACTCTTTTCCTCCCGGGGGGTGAGGTTTTTAACGAGGTGGAGCCATGTAATATATGTGTGAAAAATCCCCCGCAAAAACATGCGTCGAAAAAAGACCGCGACGACGGTCTTCGACATTCGACCAATACGAGGTCACCGCGAGGCTAAGCGCTAGCCACCCTCGCGTGCGACAAATCCGCACAGAAGTCGCCTAAGGGTGCAGCCGGACTAAGCACAACAAGTGCGAAAAAACCGAAGTCTACCGCGAAGACTATCCGCGCAGAAGTCGCCTAAGGGTGCAGCCGGACTAGCACAACAAGTGCGAAAAAACCGAAGTCTACCGCGAAGACTATCCGCGCAGAAGTCGCCTAAGGGTGCAGCCGGACTAGCACAACAAGTGCGAAAAAACCGAAGTCTACCGCGAAGACTATCCGCGCAGAAGTCGCCTAAGGGTGCAGCCGGACTAGCACAACAAGTGCAAAAAAACCGAAGTCTACCGCGAAGACTATCCGCGCAGAAGTCGCCTAAGGGTGCAGCCGGACTAGCACAACAAAAGCAGAAACGACAAACATCAAACCGTCCACGCCAAGACCGACTATAATTGCACCAGCACAGCATAACAAAACACACCAGACAAAGTACACAACGCCTTCGTAGGCATAGACAAGCGAGGGCACACAACTTCATCATACAAGCCTTTACACATATACAAGCGAGGGCATCACACTCTACATCGGCTCAACCTTAGGAATAATTCCCATCTCCCTATAATTAAATAACATTATCCTAAGCTCCTCACCCGCAAAAAGACTTCGCAGCTCCCCTTCACCTGTACTCGCGGCGGCCGGCAAAGACAACAGTTCCTGCCGACCAGCCCTATTCACACGAAGCCGAGCCCCCTCCGCCCTACTAACCCTACGCTTCGCAACCGCCCTTCGTCGACGGCGCCCGGTGCTAGGACCTGGCGCATCTTGTGCGTCCGCGGCGTGTGGCGAAGCCACCGCCGCAGCCACATCCAAGGCCGCAAAATAGTCCAAGTCCTCCTCCGATGACTCCTCAGTCCACTCAACCGAGCTCCTAGAGTCAGCAAAATCAAAAAACCCAGATGCAGATCCACCACATTCATTACCATCTTCCGCGGCCGAAGCCGCCAAAAATTTAGTAGTGGCGGTTGCGTGCGCAGGCCCAAAACCTTGAACCTGTGCAGCAACCAAAATTCAGCAACATATCCAAAATTCCACAACCCTCTACACCCACTACGCCACCTGCGAAGGCCCTGACGCTGCGGGAGCCTCCGCCGTTGCTTCCGCTGTTGTTTCCGCCACCACCATCGCGGGATCTTTAGCACTCGGCGCAGCGGCTGCGGGGGCATCAGGCGCGCCTTCGGCGACCTTTGGGGGCAGGTCTTCGCCGGCCGCAGCGGATGCGAGGGCATCCGGTGCGTCTTCCGCAGTATCCGGGGCCGGCTCCAGGGCGACCCCAGACACGGCCTCCGCCGAGGTCGGCTCTGGGTCAGCCAGCGCGCTGTTCAACGCCCCGAAGTCGTCCACCCGCTCGCCACGCGCCGCCTAAGATAAAACACACAAAATTAAGCAAACACACGCACAGCCCACATCCAACAAAGGCCAAACAAACGAAAACGTTACCTGAGCCCTCGCCGTCGCGGCCCGCTCCCTGACCACCCCGCAACCATGCGGACCCCACATCCGGTCGTAGATGGCCCCAGCGGATTCCTTCACTACGGGGTCTTCAACCTTATAGATATCTCGCTCAAAATCCTCATCGGCCTGGTCGAAGACCTCGAAGTGCCGGCACCCTTCGTGGGAGAGCGCGTTCATCGCCCCCTCGCAGGTGACCAGGGAGGCGTACGACATAAACCCCTCCACGACAGTGGGGAGTGCCTGCAGCTCCTCCTGCACCCATTCCAGACAGTGAAGTCCGGGCTCTCGGTCCGGCACTTCGAAGTCACCGGTCCGCGCACCCAGCTCACGATATGTATCCATAAGCTGCGTGCGCGTCCGTTCGGCCTCCGCTCGCGTCGCGGCCTCGGCCCGCTCCACGAGGCTCTCTAGGGCGATGAGCCGCTCCTGCAGCTGCTCGGCGCGCTCCCTGGCAAGATTGCCCTCCGCCCGCGCCAGATTGGCCTCCGCCTGCGCAGCCTGCGCCTTGACAAGGGCCTCGTTGGTCTCCCTCCTCTCCCCCGCCAATTGGCGCCGGAGGTCAGCCTTCTCTCCCTCCAGCGCGGCCACCTTGTCCGCCAGCTTGCGGCACTTGCTGTCGGCGGCCGATTTCTCTCGGACGGTGTCAACATGTTGTGTCCGAAGTCTCTCGACTTCGGCAGACACAACTGCCGTGAGGGCCCCCGACGCCGTGCGGTTGGCGAAGTCAGCCACCTGCACAACACACATAAGACCGCGGCCCCGGCAAAAAAAAAGAAGTCTGGCTCAGCGGACCTGACTTAGCGACTCCGCCACCTCCTTTAGCCGGCGGGACGCAGCGCCCGCCTCATCCCTGACAGCCGCGAGGGCCGCCACCTCACCCCCGGCGCTAAGAGCCCCGCCCTTCGCCTTCGGCGCTGCGGCAGCCGTCATTGTCGCCGCGGCAGGCGCAACTATAGCAAGTTGGCCCTCGTCCGACCCTGCGACGTATCAACGAATAAATAATAATAAAAAAGAGGAGCCAACGACTTACCACCAAGATAGTCCTCCACACTAATATCGGTGGCGAAATCGGCGACACGCTTGCCTGCCGACAGCAACTTCGCCGCCTTAGCGGCCTCCGGCACTCTGCTGGCCAGCGGCACTGCCTTCGTCGGTTTGGAGCCCTCGGCGCCTGCCGTCGCCTCCGGCGCTTTGCTAGACGCAGGGGCGCCCGACTTCGCCGCCAGCGGCGGTTTGCCTCCACCGGCGGACGCAGCTTTCGCAGATCCCCGCTGCCTCTTCGGCCTAGCTTCAACGAGCCTGACAACCGCCTGGCGCTTTTGTGCTGCTCCCTTGCGATCCTTGTCCATCACTGCCGACACAACAGCAGCAATATTCCGCCCGTAAGGAAAAACTCTCCACTCACGAACCATGTGAGATGTAAAAAGGTCCTCGCCAGCCGCGCGGGGGATAGGAACATTCCTAGGCCAGCAACCCCCGGTAACCCTCAGCATCCGAGCCGAAGACTCCCGGAGCTCGGGCGAAGACATCCTTCCCCCCGGGGGCGCGCACGTCCTCATCAACTCTCTAGCAAAACTATCAGAAACCCCAAGTCCTCCCATAACAGTACCTAGTTTTCTCTTTTTAGAGGATGGGGCGGCCGCCGGCGCAGGGTCATCTCCAGTCTCCACCACCGGCTTCTTCCCACGGTGGTCCACATCGTCTTGACCAGGATAGCCGTCATACGGCAATTGATTTAATTCAAAAACCCTGTTCAAACGGTCATTCGACCCGCGGATATCAAAGCTGCGCTGGCCCTCTGTCCTCGGCACGTAACGTCCAACGAGCCGCACCGCCCCATCCTCCGCCTCACGCACAAAGGCGGCCGGGTCGCGGCTTTGCAGATTCAGCGCAAAGGCAGGACTTCGCACCACCCTTCCACCGTGAAAAGGCACCTGGCGAGGGCACACTTCGCCCAGCGCCCAGCCATGCGCCAAGGGCCACACCCCGTACGCCACGAACTCTTCAACCAAATCGCGCCCACTGCTCAGGCCGGCGGCGCACCGAAGGGCCCCTTCGTCCACATCCTCCTCTGCCACTTCAAAGGGCGGGTACGCTGAGTAAAAATGAGAACACATTTCGGACACGGGGAGTCCCTCATGGCCTTCGACGGTACCCTCAGCAATGTAAAACCAAAATTCATTCCAGTTGCCCCACTTGTTGCGGGCGCAAGGAACCAACTCGACTACCTGCATCATGGTCTTGCTGGTCTTCGGCGTGAATGTGCAGGACCCAAACTGAGCAACTTCGTCTCCAATCATCCTCTTCTGCCAGTGCAAACAATAATACTTCGCAAAAACTTCGACCGATGGCTGTCCGCCGTATGAAGTCGTCGCCCAGACATACTTCGATAGAGCCACCACGGCATTCGGTGTCAGCTGATGTATCTGAACGTTGAACCTGCGCAAGACTTCGCCAACAAATCGGTGCGCAGGCAAGCGGAGGCCGGAGGCGAAGAACGCCTCGAAAACAACCAACTCGCCCTCCGGCTCGGGGACTTCCTCCGTCCCCGGGACACGAGCAACTCCGCCGCCGAAGTAACCCAATCGCTGCATATCTTGCACGCAGACCGACGACATCCGCGACACGCCAAAATCAACAGAATCGCCGGCGCGCAACTCCTCTGCCATCGAACTACTCAGCGTCTCCTCAGACGAGGCGGCGGCCGGAGGCGAGGGATCGGCCGGCGGCGTAGCGGCAGCGGAAGAAGAGGAGGTCGGCATCGCTACATACCGTCGGCGGCGGCGGGCGGTCTGCTTCACTCGAGCCAGATCTCCGGCGAACAAGAGCACGGCGGGCAGACGAGCAGCAAGACGGCGGGCGGCTAGGGTTTTCGCGGAGCGCGGAAAGTGAAGTTCAAAAAGCGCCGACCCCCGCCCCCTTTTATAGGCGGGGCGCGGCTCTTCGGGAAACCCGCAATCCAACAGGGCGCGGCGCTTCGGGAAACCCGCAATCCAACAGTACGCCGTCAATCAACGGTCACATCAAAAACCCCTGCGGAACCACTTCGAGCGAGGGCAGCGTCTCCGCCAACTAGCGACGTCTTCGGCACCAGATGACTTTGTCGAACTGGTCCCTCGGAGGGCAAATGTTGGGGCGAAGGCAAAGACGCCACCCTTCGCTCGAAGCCTTCGCTGCAGCCGCTGGTCTGACAGAGACAAAACAGGCAGGGACACCCTTCGCTTGATCGGCACCAGACGAAGACCGACGACGACGTCATCCCACAGTGCGGCCTCGTCCAGCTCAGAGGCCCACGTGCGATCCGGCCCATCGTAACGGGCCCTGCGTGGCCGCCGCGCGTTACGGGCCTAATTTGTAAAGGCATCCCTGTAATTACAGTCTGTAACCCCGCTTTATGGGAATATTCTGGGGATAACCTAGGTAGCTGAGGGCACATGCGTCCTTAGCACAAGGCACTGGGCGCTCAGGTACCTATAAATACCCCCACACAGTGCCCGTGGGAGGCGAGAAAAACAGAGCTATTGCCTTCTAGCACGTAACCCTGTTGTCATCACTGTTCACCCTCGTTGGCCTCCTTGCAACTGAGAGCAGGGTACCAACAGCGAGATAATACAAGCCACATTCCCCCTTGTGTTCCATCTTGCGCCAACCCATTTGGGCAGGGGCACGTAGCGATAAATTCACTGGTCGGCTCGGTTGAAGGTCCCTGGGTCTGAAACGCCGACAGTTGGCGCGCCAGGTAGGGGCATGCTGCGTGTTAACAAACACCTTCCCGTTGAGTTCCAGATGGGTAGTCTTCAGCAACCTCTTCAGCCCGGGACGGTGCTCTGCTTCGGGAGTCTCGAGTTCATGTCATGTGACGGCAGCTACGACATGGTACTCCTCCCCTTGCAGCACGACAACAGCGACGATCGTCAGCTCGCCCGGCGGTGGCAAACTCGACGACGTCTTCCCCCCATGGCGGAAGAGCAGCATCCGGGTTTGCCTCGCCACCCTCCTCGCCGCAGGAGGAGGAGACGGGGCAACCGTGGCCAGGCAGGAGGCGGCACCTCGTCGGTTGTCGGTCCAGAGCGAGTCGACGACGCCGACACCCCAGCGGGGGACATGTCGGGCGTTGTCCTCGCACCTGAGACAACGACGGATGTCGTTTCCCCGCAACGTGCCAACCCCAAGCGGACTGAGGACGCTAGCACACTCGCGAAGGACTTGCTGGGCGTTAGCCTCGTACCTGAGATGACGATGCATTCCGTCCCCGACGCGACTTCACCACTGTCCATCGATCAAAAGGTATCATCTGTTTTCCACCCTATCCCCTTTAGATTCAGCTTCGATCCACCAAGCGACCCTGCTTCGGTAAGCGCTTTCGTAAAGGCATATCCTAACCTTCCGGGGTACCATATGTGGTCAACCTGGGACCGACTGACGACCGTCTCAACCTACGGGCCCCTGGGTTCCGAGGAAGAAGACGACCCCCGACTCCGGTTGGGATTTCTCCGGGCTCCGTGATCCTAGTGCCATGCGAGACTTCATGACCGCATGTGACTACTGCCTCTCCGGTTGCTCTGACGATGGCCACAGCCTTGACGACGAAGGTTGTGGCCCAAGTCACGAATGTTTCCACATTGATCTGGGGGATCGCGACGAAGGCAACCACCTCGGTATGCCGGAGGATAACGTTCCCATGGGCCTGCTTCTCGCGTTGACATCCCGCGGGAGCTAGCTATGGTCCCAGTCCCTGCGGGGGGTCAGGACACACAGCTCGAGCAAATCCGCGAGATGCAGGCCAAGCTCGATGAGGAAGCAGGGCAACTTGTGCAGCTCCGGCAAAACGTCAAGCAGGAGTGGGCAGGCCGAGCACTCACCGGAGAAGCGCGTCATCGAGCCCGGGACATCCAACACCGTATCGTTGACGATGCCAGGGCAAGGCTGCCCCCGGCCTCCAGCGGGGTCGGCCAGAATCTAGCTGCAGCGGCAATGCTACTCCGAGCAATGTCGAAGCCATCCACCACCGAGGGGCGACGTGTCCAGGGCGAACTCAAGGGTCTCCTGGAAGACGCAGTGGTCTGACGAGCCGAGAGCTCTGCCTCCCAAAGGCAAGGGTGTCCCTCGGAGCATTGCGCAACAACTTCCCGACTCATGCGGGAGGCCTCGGTCTGCACCGGGTGCACGTGGGACAGGACGCCTGCAGCCCCGGATCGCCTCAGCAACGAGCACCACCGCCGCGACCGTCGAGCCCGCCTCGAAGAAAAGGTGCGCCGAGGATACCACCCTAGGCACAGAGGACGCTATGACAGTGAGGAGGGTCAAAGTCCCTCGCTCGAACCACCAGGTCCGCGAGCCTTCAGCCGGGCCATACGACGGGCGCCGTTCCTGGCTTGGTTCCGGGCCCCGACTACCATCACCAAGTACTCAGGGGAGACAAGGCCAGAGTTGTGGCTTGCGGACTACCGGCTGGTATGCCAGCTGGGAGGGACGGACGACGACAACCTCATCATCCGCAACCTCCCCCTGTTCCTCTCCGACGCTGCCCAGGCCTGGCTGGAGCATCTGCCTCCCGCACAGATCTCCAACTGGGACGACCTGGTCAAGCCCTTCGCTGGAAACTTCCAAGGTACGTACGTGCGCCTTGGGAACTCCTGGGATCTCCGAAGCTGCCGCCAGCAGCCAGGGGAATCCCTATGAGAGTACATCCGACTGTTTTCAAAGCAGCGCACCGAGCTGCCCAACATCACCGACTCGGACGTCATCGGGGCGTTCCTCGCCAGCACCACCTGCCGAGACCTGGTGAGCAAACTGGGGCGCAAGACTCCCACCAAGGCGAGCGAATTGATGGACATAGCCACCAAGTTCGCCTCTGGTCAGGAGGTGGTCGAGTCCATCTTTCGGAAGGACAAGCAGCCTCAGGAGAGGCAGAAGGAAGACGTCCCCGAGGCGTCCGCCCAGTGTGGCACGAAGAAGAAGGCCAAGAAGAAGGCACAAGCAAAGTGCGACGCCGCTGACGCGGATCTCGTCACTGCTGCCGAACACAGGAACCCACGGAAGCCTCCCGGAGGGGCCAACTTGTTCGATAAGATGCTCAAGGAGTCGTGCCCCTACCACCAGGGTCCCGTCAAGCACACCCTTGAAGAATGTGTCATGCTCCGGCGCTACTTCCATAAGGGCGGGCCCCGGCGAAAGGTGGCAAGGACCGAGGCAACAAGAAGGAGGGTGACAAGGAAGAGGAGTTCCCGGAGGTCCACGGCTGCTTCATGATCTATGGTGGGCAAGTGGCGAACGCCTCGGCTCGGCACCGCAAGCAGGAGCGCCGGGAAGTCTGCTCGGTGAAGGTGGCGGCGCCAGTCTACCTAGACTGGTCCGACAAGCCCATCACCTTCGACCAAGGCAACCACCCCGACTGCGTATCGAGCCCAAGAAGGTACCCGCTCGTTGTCGACCCTGTCATCGGCAATGCTAGGCTCACCAAGGTCCTCATGGACGGAGGCAGCAGCCTCAACATCATCTACACAGAGACCATCGGGCTCTTGGAGATTGATCTATCCATGATCCGGGCCGGTGCGACACCCTTCCACGGGATCGTCCCCGGTAAGCGCGTCCTACCCCTTGGGCAACTTGATTTGCCTGTCTGCTTCGGAACTCCCTCAAACTTCCATAGGGAAACCCTCACGTTCGAGGTGGTCGGGTTCCGAGGGACCTACCACGCGGTGCTGGGGAGACCGTGCTATGCCAAGTTCATGGTCGTCCCCAACTACACGTACCTCAATCTCAAGATGTCAGGCCCCAACGGGGTCATCACCGTCGGATCCACGTATCAACACGTGTACGAATGCGACGTGGAGTGCGTGGAGTACGCTGAGGCCCTCATCGCCGACCTAGAGTGCCTCTCCAAGGAGGTGCCTGATGCGAAGCGCCACGCCAGCAACTTTGAACCGGCCGAGGCGGTTAAGTCTGTCCCTCTCGACCCCAGCAATGACGCCGACAAGAAAGTCCAGATCGGCTCCGAGCTCGACCCCAAATAGGAAGCAGTGCTCATCGACTTTCTCCGCGCAAACGCCGAAACTTTTGCGTGGAGTCCCTCAGACATTCCCGGCATACCGAGGGATGTCGCTGAGCACTCACTGGATATCCGAGCCGGCGTCCGACCCGTGAAGCAGCACCTGCGTCGTTTTGATGAAGAAAAGCATAGGGCCATAGGCGAGGAGAGCTAACCATCGGTTAGCTCTCCTCGCCTATGGCCCTGTGCTTTTCTTCATCAAAACGACGCAGGTGCTGCTTCACGGGTCGAGGTATTCCATACCGAATGGTTAGCTAACCCTGTGCTTGTAAAGAAAAAAGGCGGGAAATGGAGGATGTGCGTAGACTACACTGGTCTAAACAAAGCATGTCCAAAGGTTCCCTACCCTCTTCCTCGCATCGATCAAATTGTGGACTCCACTGCTGGGTGCGAAACCCTGTCATTCCTCGATGCCTATTCAGGTTATCACCAAATCAAGATGAAAGAGTCCGACCAGCTCGCGACTTCTTTCATCACACCTTTTGGCATGTATTATTATACTACTATGCCATTTGGCTTGAGGAATGCAGGTGCAACATACCAAAGGTGCATTAACCACGTGTTCGGGGAGCACATCGGTAGAACGGTCGAGGCTTACGTCGATGACATCGTTGTCAAGATCAGGAAAGCCTTCGACCTTCTCTCTGACCTTGAGACAACATTCAAGTGTCTAAGAGCGAAAGGCGTGAAACTCAATCCCGAGAAGTGTGTCTTCGGAGTCCCCCGAGGCATGCTCCTGGGGTTCATCATCTCCGAGCGGGGCATAGAGGCCAACCTGGAGAAAATCGCGGCCATCACCAATATGGGGCCTATCAAAGATTTGAAAGGAGTACAAAGGGTCATGGGATGCCTTGTGGCTCCGAGCCGCTTCATCTCACGCCTCGGCGAGAAAGGATTACCCTTGTACCGCCTCTTAAGGAAGGCCGAGCGCTTCACTTGGACCCCCGAGGCCGAGGAAGCCCTCGGGAACTTAAAGGCACTCCTTACTAATGCGCTCATCTTGGTGCCCCCCGCTGCAGGAGAAGCCCTCTTGATCTACATAGCCGCAACCACTCAGGTGGTCAGCGCCGCGATCGTAGTCGAGAGACGAGAAGAAGGGCATGCACTGCTCGTCCAGAGGCCGGTCTACTTCATCAGCGAGGTGCTCCTCGGAAGGCCATAAAATCTCAAGCCTTGGCGGACTTCCTGGCTGAATGAGTCGACACCCAATTGCCGACAGCTCCAATCCAAGCCGAACTTTGGACCATGTACTTCGATGGGTCGCTGATGAAAACCGGAGCAGGTGCTAGCTTGCTCTTCATCTCACCCCTCAGGAAACATGTGCGCTACGTGATTCGCCTCCATTTCCCGGTGTCAAACAACGTGGCCGAGTATGAGGCTTT
Source organism: Zea mays (assembly GCF_902167145.1). Classification (NCBI taxonomy): domain Eukaryota; kingdom Viridiplantae; phylum Streptophyta; class Magnoliopsida; order Poales; family Poaceae; genus Zea; species Zea mays. Next base: position 122,394,742 of record NC_050104.1, on the reverse strand, counting down.
GGTTAACGGGCTGCACATCGCCGTCGAGCTAGGGGTTCGGTGCCTCGACGCTCGGGGCGACTCGCAGCTCGTCATCGACCAAGTCATGAAGAACTCCCACTGCCGCGATCGAAAAATGGAGGCCTATTGCGACGAAGTTCGACGCTTGGAGGATAAGTTCCACGGGCTGGAACTCAATCATGTTGCTCGATGGTACAACGAGACTGCAGATGAGCTGGCTAAAATAGCCTCGGGGCGGACGACGGTTCCCCGAACGTCTTCTGCAGGGACATACATCAACCATCTGTCAAACTCGACGACGCGCCCGAGCCCGACGAGACCTCGACCCAGCCCGAGGTACCCTCGGCCGCCGAGGGTGAAGCCCTGCGTGTCGAGGGGGAGCAGAATGGGGTCACGCCAAACCCGAACTGGCAGACCCCGTACCTGGAATATCTCCTCCTAGGAGAGCTACCCCTCGACAAGGTCGAAGCTCGGCGACTGGCTCGGCGCGCCAAGTCGTTCGCTTTACTGAGTGATGAAAAGGAGCTCTATCACCGCAGCCCCTCAGGCATTCTCCAACGATGCATATCCATCGCCGAAGGACAAGAGCTATTGCAAGAGATACACTTGGGGGCTTGCGGTCACCATGCAGCACCTCGAGCCCTCGTGGGGAACGCCTTCCGACAAGGTTTCTACTGGCCGACCATGGTGGCCGACGCCACTAGGATTGTACGCTCCTGCCAAGGGTGTCAATTCTACGCGAGACAGACGCACCTGCCCGCTCAGGCCCTGCAGACAATACCCATCACCTGGCCATTTGCCGTGTGGGGTCTGGACCTCGTCGGTCCCTTGCAGAAGGCACCCGGGGGCTTCTCGCACCTGCTGGTCGCCATCGACAAATTCTCCAAGTGGATCGAGGTTCGACCCTTAACCAGCATCAGGTTCGAGCAGGCAGTGGTGTTCTTCACAAACATCATCCATCGCTTTGAGGTCCCGAATTCCATCATCACCGACAATGGCACGCAGTTCAATGGGAAGAAGTTCCTGGACTTCTGCGAGGACCACCACATCCGTGTGGACTGGGCCGCCATAGCTCACCCCATGACGAATGGGCAGGTGGAGCGTGCCAACGGTATGATTTTGCAGGGACTAAAACTGAGGATCTACAACGACCTCAACAAGTTTGGCAAGTGGTGGATGAAAGAGCTACCTTCGGTGGTCTGGAGTCTGAGGACGACGCCGAGCTGGTCCACGGGTTTCTCGCCGTTCTTTATAGTCTATGGGGTCGAGGCCGTCCTACCCACGGACTTAGAATACGGTTCCCCGAGGACAAAGGCGTACGACGACCGAAGCAACCAGACCAGCCGAGAAGATTCATTGGACCAGCTGGAAGAGGCTCGGGATGTGGCCTTACTACACTCGGCACGGTATCAGCAGTCTCTGCGACGCTACCACGCCCGAAGGGTTCGTCCCCGAGGCTTCCAGGTGGGAGACTTGGTACTTCGGCTCCGACAAGACGCCCGAGGGTGCCACAAGCTTACTCCTCCCTGGGAAGGGTCGTTCATCATCGCCAAGATTTTGAAGCCCGGAACATACAAGCTGGCCAACGATCAAGGCAAGGTCTACCGCAACGCTTGGAACATCCAACAGCTACGTCGCTTCTACCCTTAAGATGTTTCAAGTCGCTCATATACCTCGTTTTCTTTACATACATAAATAAAGTCTAACTGTCAAGGAAGGATCAGCCTTGCCTCGGCAAAGCCCGACCCTCCCTCGGGGGCTAGAAGGGGGGAACCCCCTCTGCGTCAAAATTTTCCTCGGAAAATTTTTCTACCAAAACGACTTTCGTGCTTTCGACTATATCGATAGCAGGGTCCTAAAAACGACGAGAGTACACGTAAGCGGCAAGGCCGACCGAGCCGAGGGACTCCTACGCCTCCGGGATACGGATACCTCACTCATCACCTTCCGCGAAAAGTAACTCACGCTCGGATAAGCGATTCTGCTACCGAACAAGTCCTAATGCTCGGGTAAAAAACGACTTTCGTGCCTTCTCGACTGTATCGATAACAGAATCCTACAACCGAATGAGAGAGCACGTAAGCGGCAAGGCCGACCGAGCCGAGGGACTCCTACGCCTCCGGGATACGGATACCTCATTCATCACCTTCCGTGAAAAGTAACTCTCGCTCGGATAAGCGATTCTGTTACCGATGAACAAGTCTTAATGCTCGAAACGAGAGGAAAGAAAATGCAGCTTTATAATACGACAATAAAATGTTTAGGCCTCAGCGGCCACGAAAAATATACGCATGCTTCAGACAAACTGTTCCTGCAGGTTCAGACATCGGCAGGGGGAGGAGCAGCACCCTCGGCGTCATTTCCACCCTTGGCGTAATCTGGCTCGGCCTCAGACGGTGACACGGCAGAAGGATCTCCACCTCGAAGGAGGACGCCAGCACCGCGCTTGGGCCCTCATGGCTAGGCTCTCCGTAAGGGTCCCGGCCCGAGCGAACGCCTCGGCTGGCCGCTCCGTAGCCTCAGTCGGCTGTCCCCTGAGGACCTCAGCCCGGCTCACGGCCTCGGCAGCATGACTCCGGGGTTGGTCCCGCTCGCGGATGACCTGGCCAAGCTCCAGCCGCCGCTGCTGCACCTCCTCGGCCTGGGAAGCCACCTGCTCCCGGGCCGACGAAGCCTCTATTCGAGCCGACACCGCCTTCGTCCACGCCGACACCACTGCCTCCGGCTTCAGCTCATCGCAGAGCAGCCGAAGGTCCAAAAACTGAGCGAGAGAGGCCTTGAGCGGCAAGGCCGACCGAGCCGAGGGACTCCTACGCCTCTGGGATACGGATACCTCACTCGTCACCTTCCGCGCAAGGCAACTCATGTTCGGTTAAGTGGTTTCGCAAGCCGACAGGCAAGTCCTAGTGCTCGAAATGAGGAAGAAACACGGTTTCACGCTCAACTACCCAAATGTTCAGGCCTCAGCAGCCACAAAGAACAAACACACGTACTTGGGGTAACAACATGGGCGGGCCCGCACAGTAGCAAGGGTATTCAGTTGAATACCCATTTTTTGGCAAAAAATAGATATACATATATATATATATATGTTAGATATATACACTAAAATATTACAAAATACATAAAATATGCGGTCCTATTTTCAAATTCGCATTTCAGGTCTCGTTTTTTTTCCTAACGCACAGCCCATTAAAGCATAAGGCTCATTGAACGAGCCAACCAGCACCCTATCTTTCATGGCTTAGTGGCTGCCCTTCGGTTAGTCGCTTACTTCAAGGCTTCAAGGGCTCAACCTCTGGTGGCAGCATGCCAGCGTGGGTTTGCAGGAGTGGAGGAGCCACGAAGCCGGACTACCGTGTCAGGGCAGGAGCGTGAAGCGAGTGAGCAACCGATGGCCTGACCTCGATGCCTGCTGTGCCGCTCGCCGAGGCTCAAGAGAAGGAGCTGCTCGTCTGTGCATGCGAATAAATTATATATATCTAAAGGCTATTCTAATAGGCTTTACGCCATCAATTATATATGACTAAGGCTACTAAGATAGATTTTAGACTATCAAAACATTTTTTTTGCTCTAGTAAAATTTCGAATACCCATTGACTAAATCCTGGGCCCGCCCCTGGGTAACAATGGTACCTAGACTTGAACGTCGGCAGCGCCCTCGGCGGTTTTCCCGACCTACGGCAGATGTCATAGTACCTAAAGGTATTACATCTCGCTCTCAAAAGTGTACCATTACAAACGAGACTCCAGGTCCATTCCCGCAAGTATGAACAACCTCCACACCAGAAGGCTTGCGGGATAACAAACTCCGGGTGGCTCGCCGGCGACCGCTGCACCAACAGCGCGACAACGACCTCCGTCTCGGGCGGCAAGACAGCTGCAGTGATGGCCTCAGGGCAAACGCTGCTGCTGAAAGGTCCTCGTTCACGTCCCCTCACGGGGGACAAGAACCAGCGATTAAAACCAAAGAGCCAGAGGTCCGGAGCGCAGGTGGCACTGACGGTCTCATCAGTGGAGAGAACCGCTTCGGCAAGGGGAAGCCTCACCTATGGCAACCACCACCTCAGCACCGACAACAGCGGCCACCTGCCCACCAACACCGCACCGGCGAATGGCGGTCGCCCCAAAGCGCACTGACAGGTCCTCACTCCCGTCCTCGCTACAAGAACGAGAACGGGATCGTCCCAGAACACGAGTACCGCCCTCACGGCGTACGACGTGTTGTGCGACCCCCGGGCCAGCTGACGGCGCAAGGAGGACCTGGACGTGGCCGGACCGCGTGCGGCACGACCGTCGCCCGGGTGGAGGACGGACAGCTGCACCCTGTCCAGGCAGCAGCAATTTGCCTTCCCCCGCGTAGCTAGAGGATGTCTCCCCCGAATGCCGGAAGAAGAAGCGGGTCGCCGGCCCACGCGGAGGCAAGCCCCAACTCGGTGCGCCCTCCTCCCTAGCCCGGATGATGAAAATCCTTGAAGCCGAGCGATGTCTGAAGAGCGCCAACCCCCACGGGGTCGCGCTCCTCAAACAGCAGCAAAAAGAAGGCAACGCAGGCGCACCCCATCTGGGGGCTCGGAAGGTAAAAGGGCGCGATGAAAGCGAGAAGTGTGAAGGCATGTCTACTGCTCGGGGGACCGATCCCTTTTTAAAGGCGGCTCTCCCCACTCGCATCCCCAAGCGTCACGGGCAAAGTCTCCACCAACATGCTCCAGGGTTCCCACCCTGCGACACGAGGGCTGGGTCCCACACGTCATGCAGGCTGACCCGAAACGCGAAGAAGGCAAACCGCCGCACGCAGAGCATGTAACCGCCCCGCAGTTATAAGCACTCCTCCATCCTCGTCGAAACCAGCGGTCGAAAGGGTGGAACGCTATGCAAGAGGCGTGCAACCGCACCACGGTTGTGCACCCTTTCAGCTTCATCGCATCCGGTGGGTCAGCGTGAAGGCCCGGGCCCGCATGTCATGCAACCGGCGCGACGGTTACTGCGTGCAAAAAACCGCACCCCCGCTTGCGCCAATGCCGCATCTTCTCGACTGCAGAACCAGTGCCGCGATTTGAGGCAGCCCTGCGTGTGACCCAACAGTGCCAATTGAGTGCAACGATCACGGGTCAGTCAACCATGGGAGGAGGCACGGCGGTTGATATGGCCAAAAGTGGGCCGGCAGTAATTGCGGCAACAGACGAGCGGAAGCAGTGGTCAAATCGCCTGCAGGCTCGCGTCCCCTCCTGAAGCGGCAGGAGAGCCCTCTCCCACGGCACAAGGACGACGCACCCATGTTCCGTTCCTCGAACGACTCGCGCACGTGCAACAGACGCCCCGCGAATCGCCCGTCCCGTCGCATTAACTCCCTAGCAAGGCAAGCGACACCTCCGGCAGGCAAGGCGGGTGTTGTTTCACCTCCGCCATGATGACCACGTCAAAAAAGGTGCGCCACATTATTTAAATCCATATCTTTTTCCTTTTTCTATCTCTCTCTCTCTCTTGCCACAGGGACCGGGAAAGGGGATATTACGAAAAGGATCCTTCTCGGCGAAGGAAACAGGCTCCGAGCCCATTACTGATCAGAGGTTCGAAGGCTGGCCCATCGGAAGGGTTCGACAGCCGCCCCAGAGCACTCGGGCTCCGAGCCCATTACTGATAAGGGGTTCGAAGGCTGGCCCCTCGGAAGGGTTCGACAGCCGCCCAGAGCACGCAGAGTGAGGGATGACTCTGGGTACGTCTGTTACATGGCCGAGGCTCGGGCTACACTCCTGAGGTACCCTAGGACATTTCCGAGACCAGCAGGAGCGATTTTGTAATGGAATCCCACCTGTCGGGGACCATAATTAGGGGTACCCTCAAGACTCCTAATGCTCAGCTGGTAACCCCCATCAGCACAAAGCTGCAAAGGCATGATGGGTGCGACTAAGTCTGGGATCGGTCCATTCGAGGGACTCGATCACGCCTCGCCCGAGCCTAGCCTCGGGCAAGGGCAGCTGACCCCGGAGGATCTCCGTCTCGCCCGAGGCCCCCCTCCAGCGACGAACGAACTTCCGGCTCGCCCGAGGCCCAGTCTTCACCAAGAAGCAACCCTGGCCAAATCGCCACGCCAACCGACCAAATCGCAGGGGCATTTAATGCAAAGGCGGCCAAACACCTTTATCCTGACGCACGTCCTCCAGTCGACCGAGCCGAAGTGACTGCAGTCACTTCGCCGCTCCACTGACCGGCCTGATAGAAGGACAGCGCCGCCTGAGCCACTCCGACTGCTGTGCCACTCGACAGAGTGAGGCTGACAGGCAGTCAGGCCCGACCTCAGGCACCATAGGAAACTCCGCTTCGCCCGACCCAGGGCTCGGACTCGGGCTCAGCCCCGGAAGACGGCGAACTCCGCTCCGCCCGACCCAGGGCTCGGACTTGGGCCCAGCCCCGGAAGACGGTGAACTCCGCTCCGCCCGACCTAGGGCTCGGACTTGGGCTCAGCCCCGGAAGACGGCGAACTCCGCTCCGCCCGACCCAGGGCTCGGACTCGGGCTCAGCCCCATAAGACGGCGAACTCCGCTCCGCCCGACCCAGGGCTCGGACTTGGGCTCAGCCCCGGAAGACGGCGAACTCCGCTCCGCCCGACCCAGGGCTCGGACTTGGGCTCAGCCCCGGAAGACGGTGAACTCCGCTCCGCCTGACCCAGGGCTCTGACTTGGGCCCAGTCCCAGAAGACGACGAACTCCGCTTCGCCCGACCCCAGGGCTCGGACTTAGCCCTGGCTTCAGCCGACGGCCTCCGCCTCGCCCGACCCAGGGGCTCGGACTCGACCTCGGCCACGCAAGACAGACTCGACCTCGACCTTGGAGGAGCCTCCACATCGCCCAACCTAGGGCGCGGACCGACCACGTCAACAGGAGGCGCCATCATTACCCTACCCCAAGCTGACTCAGGCTACGGGGAACAAGACCGGCGTCCCATCTGGCTCGCTCCGCCAGACAAGTAATGATGGCACCCCGCACGCTCTATGACGATGGCGGCTCTCAGCCCCCTTACGGAAGCAAGAGGACGTCAGCAAGGACTCAACAGCCCCGACAGCTGTCCTTTCGCCAGGCTCCAGCGCTCCTCCGACGGCCACGACACCGCATGAACCGGGTGCCAAAACCTCTCCGGCTGCCACGATGGCATGTACTTAGGGCGCTAGCTCTCCTCCGCTAGACACGTAGCACTCTGCTACACCCCCCATTGTACACCTGGATCCTCTCCTTATGCCTATAAAAGGAAGGACTAGGGCCCTCTTACAGAGGGTTGGCCGCGCGGGGAAGAGAACGAGGCAGGCGCTCGCGTGAGGCTGCTCGCTCCCCCTCCCGCGTGGACGCTTGTAACCCCCTACTGCAAGCGCACCCGACCTGGGCGCGGGACAAACACGAAGGCCGCGGGATTTCCACCTCTCTCTCTCGCTCCGGCTGCCTTTTCTTCCCCCCTTCGCGCTCCGTCTCGCGCCGACCCATCTGGGCTGGGGCACGCGGCGACATTTTCACTCATCGGCCCAGGGACCCCCCGGTCTCGAAACGCCGACAGTTGGCGCGCCAGGTAGGGGCCTGCAGCGTGTTGACGAACAGCTTCCCGTCAAGCTCCAGATGGGCAGTCTCTAGCGACCTTTCCAGCCTGGGACGGTGCTCCGTTTCGGGAGTCTTGAGTTCATGTCCCTCGACGGCAGCTACGACATGGTACTCCTTCCCCCGCCGTGCGACAGCGACAATGGCGGCCGACAGCCTGCCCGCCGGCGGCGGAATCGACGACGTCTTCCCTGTGTGGTGGAAGAACGACATTCGAGCTCACCCCGCCCTCTCCCCCGCCGGCGGGGCAACCAAGGCCAAGCAGGAGGTGGCACCTCGTCGGCTGTCGAGCAAGTCGACGGCGCCGGCACCCCAATGGGGGGCGCGTCGAGCATCGACCTCGCGTTTGAGACGAAGACGAGCGCCGTCTCCCCGCAACACGCCAATTCCAAGCAAACGGACGACGCCAGCACGCTCGCGAAAGGCTTACTGGGCGTCACCCTCGTACCTGTGACGACGGTGTAGTCAGTCCCTGATGTGACTTCGTCACCGCCCGTCGACCAAGAGGTACCCACCGGTTCCCATCTCACGCCTCTTGGATTCAGCCTCGACCCGCCGAGCGGCTTCGCTTTGGCGGACGCTCTCGTGGAGGCGAGTCCGAACCCTCTGGGGTATCGTATGCGGTCACCCTGGGACCGGCTGACGGACGTCTCGACCTACGGGCCCTCGGGGTCCGAGGAAGATGACGAGCCCGACTTCTCTTGGGACTTCTCCGGACTTGGTAACCCCAGTGTCGTGCGGGACTTCATGACCGCATGCGACTACTGCCTTTCCGACTGTTCCGACGGTAGCCGCAGCCTCGGCGACGAGGACTGCGGCCCAAGTCGCGAATGTTTCCACGTCGATCTAGGGGGTCCCTCCGAAGGCAACCATCTTGGTATGCCGGAGAACGGTGATCTCCCTAGGCCTGTGCCTCGCGTTGACATCCTATAGGAGTTAGCTGTGGTCCCCGTTCCGGCGGGGGGTCATGACCCACAGCTCGAGCAAATCCGCGGGGTGCCGGCCAGGCTCGACGAGGGAGCGGGAGCACTTGAGCCGATCCGCTGGGACGTCAAGCAGGAATGGGCGGGCCAACCTCCGGCCGGAGAAGTGCACCATCTACCCCAGGGTATCCAGCAACGCATCGCCGACGATGTCAGGGTGAGGCCGCCACCCGCTTCCAGTGGGGTCGGCCGGAACCTGGCTGCAGCAGCAATGCTTCTCCGTGCGATGCCAAAGCTATCAACCACCGAGGGGCGGCGAATCCAGGGAGAGCTCAAGAATCTCCTGGAGGGCGCCACGGTCCGACGGGCCGAAAGCTCCGCCTCCCGAAGGCAGGGGTACCCCTCGAAACATCGTGTCGCGACTTCCCGATTCATGCGGGAAGCCTCGGTCCACACCGGGCGCACGCGCAACACAGCGCCTGCGGTCCCGGGACGCCTCGGCAACGAGCACCATCACCGCGACCGTCGGGCCCACATCGACGAGAGGGTGCGCCGAGGCTACCAACCCAGGCGTGGGGGACGCTACGACAGCGGGGAGGATCGGAGTCCCTCGCCCGAACCACCTGGTCTGCAGGCTTTCAGCCGCGCCATATGACGGGCGCCGTTCCCGACCCGGTTCTGAACCCCGACTACTATCACAAAGTACTTGAGGGAGATGAGACCGGAACTGAGGCTTGCGGACTACCGGCTGGCCTGCCAACTGGGTGGGATGGACGATGACAACCTCATCATCCGCAACCTCCCCCTGTTCCTCTCCGACACCGCTCGTGCCTGGTTGGAGCACCTGCCTCCGGGGCAGATCTCCAACAGGGACGACCTGGTCCAAGCCTTCGCCGGCAATTTCCAGGGCACGTACGCGCGCCCTAGGAACTCCTGGGACCTCCGAAGCTGCCGGCAGCAGCCGGGAGAGTCTCTCCGGGACTACATCCGGCGATTCTTGAAGCAGCACACCGAGCTGCCCAACATCACCGATTCGGATGTCATCGGCGCGTTCCTCGCCGGCACCACCTGCCACGACCTGGTGAGCAAGCTGGGTCGCAAGACCCCCACCAGGGCGAGCGAGCTGATGGACATCGCCACCAAGTTCGCCTCTGGCCAGGAGGCGGTTCAGGCTACCTTCCGGAAGGACAAGCAGCCCCAGGGCTGCCCACCTGAAGATGCCCCCGAGGCGTCAACTCAGCGCGGCGCCAAGAAGAAGGGCAAGAAGAAGTCGCAAGCGAAACGCGACGCCGCCGACGCGGACCTTGTCGCCGCCGCCGAGTACAAGAACCCTCGGAAACCCCCCGGAGGTGCCAACCTCTTCGACAAGATGCTCAAGGAGCCGTGCCCCTATCATCAGGGGCCCGTCAAGCACACCCTTGAGGAGTGCGCTATGCTTCGGCGCCACTTTCACAGGGTCGGGCCACCCGCGGAGGGTGGCAAGGCCCGCGACGACGACAAGAGGGAGGATCACCAGGCAGGAGAGTTCCCCGAGGTCCACGACTGCTTCATGATCTACGGTGGGCAAGCGGCAAACGCCTCGGCTCGGCACCGCAAGCAAGAGTGTCGGGAGGTCTGTTCGGTGAAGGTGGCGGCGCCAGTCTACCTAGACTGGTCCGACAAGCCCATCACCTTCGACCAAGCCGACCACCCCGACCACGAGCCGAGCCTGGGGAAATACCCGCTCGTTGTCGACCCCGTCATCGGCGACGTCAGACTCACCAAGGTCCTTATGGACGGAGGCAGCAGCCTCAACATCATCTACATCGAGACCCTCGGGCTCCTGCGTGTTGATCTGTCCTCGGTCCGGGCAGGCGCTGCGCCTTTCCACGGGATCATCCCCGGGAAGCGCATCCAGCCCCTCGGACAACTTGACCTTCCCGTCTGCTTCGGAACACCCTCCAACTTCCGAAGGGAGACCCTCACGTTCGAGGTGGTCGGGTTCCGAGGAACCTACCACGCAGTACTGGGGAGGCCATGCTACGCAAAGTTCATGGCCGTCCCCAACTACACCTACCTCAAGCTCAAGATGCCGGGCCCCAACGGGGTCATCACCGTCGGCCCCACGTACAAACACGCGTTCGAATGCGACGTGGAGTGCGTGGAGTACGCCGAGGCCCTCGCCGAATCCGAGGCCCTCATCGCCGACCTGGAAAGCCTCTCTAAGGAGGTACCAGACATGAAGCGCCACGCCGGCAACTTCGAGTCAGCGGAGACAGTTAAGTCCGTCCCCCTCGACCCCAGCAGCGACGCCTCCAAGCAGATCCGGATCGGCTCCGAGCTCGATCCCAAGTAGGAAGCAGTGCTCGTCGACTTTCTCCGCGCAAACGCCGACGTTTTCGCGTGGAGTCCCTTGGACATGCCCGGCATACCGAGGGATGTCGCCGAGCACTCGCTGGATATCCGAGCCGGAGCCCGACCCGTGAAGCAGCCTCTGCGCCGATTCGACGAAGAAAAGCGTAGAGCCATTGGCGAGGAGATCCACAAGCTAATGGCGGCAGGGTTCATCAAAGAGGTATTCCATCCCGAATGGCTTGCCAACCCTGTGCTTGTGAGAAAGAAAGGAGGGAAATGGCGGATGTGTGTAGACTACACTGGTCTAAACAAAGCATGTCCGAAGGTTCCCTACCCTCGGCCTCGCATCGATCAAATCGTGGATTCCACTACTGGGTGCGAAACCCTGTCTTTCCTCGATGCCTACTCAGGGTATCACCAAATCAGGATGAAAGAGTCCGACCAGCTCACGACTTCTTTCATCACACCCTTCGGCATGTACTGTTATGTCACCATGCCGTTCGGCTTGAGGAATGCGGGTGCGACGTACCAGCGGTGCATGAACCATGTGTTCGGCGAACACATTGGCCAGACGGTCGAGGCCTACGTTGATGACATCGTAGTCAAGACGAGGAAAGCCTCCGACCTCCTTTCCGACCTTGAAGTGACATTCCGATGTCTCAAGGCGAAAGGCGTGAAGCTTAATCCCGAGAAGTGTGTCTTTGGGGTTCCCCGAGGCATGCTCTTGGGGTTCATCGTCTCCGAGCGGGGCATCGAAGCCAACTCGGAGAAGATTGCGGCCATCACCAGCATGGGGCCCATCAAGGACTTGAAAGGCGTACAGAGAGTCATGGGATGTCTTGCGGCTCTGAGCCGTTTCATCTCACGCCTCGGCGAAAGAGGCCTGCCTCTGTACCGCCTCTTAAGGAAGGTCGAGTGCTTCACTTGGACCCCTGAGGCCGAGGAAGCCCTCGGGAACCTGAAGGCGCTCCTCACCAACGCGCCCGTCTTGGTGCCTCCCGCTGCCGGAGAAGCCCTCTTGATCTATGTCGCCGCGACCACTCAGGTGGTTAGCGCCGCGATCGTGGTTGAGAGACGAGAAGAAGGGCATGCATTGCCCATCCAGAGGCCAGTCTACTTCATCAGCGAGGTACTGTTTGAGACCAAGATCCGCTACCCACAAGTTCAGAAGCTGTTGTACACGGTGATCCTGACGAGGCGGAAGTTGCGACACTACTTCGAGTCTCATCCGGTAACTGTGGTGTCATCCTTCCCCCTGGGGGAGATCATCCAGTGCTGAGAGGCCTCGGGTAGAATCGCAAAGTGGGCGGTGGAAATCATGGGCGAAACAATCTCGTTCGCCCCTCAGAAGGCCACCAAGTCCCAGGTCTTAGCGGACTTCGTGGCTGAATGGGTCGACACCCAGCTCCCAACAGTTCCGATCCAGCCGGAACTCTGGACCATGTTCTTCGACGGGTCGCTGATGAAGACAGGAGCCGGCGCAGGCCTACTCTTCATCTCGCCCCTCGGAAAGCATCTACGCTACGTGCTACGCCTCCATTTCCTGGCGTCCAACAATGTGGCTGAGTACGAGGCTCTGGTCAACGGGTTGTGGATCGCCATCGAGCTAGGGGTCCGACGCCTCGACGCTCGCGGTGACTCGCAGCTCGTCATCGACCAAGTCATGAAGAACTCCCACTGCCGCGACCCGAAGATGGAGGCCTACTGCGATGAGGTTCGGCGCCTGGAAGACAAGTTCTACGGGCTCGAGCTCAACCACATCGCCCGGTGCTACAACGAGACTACAGACGAGCTGGCTAAAATAGCCACGGGGCGAACAACGGTTCCCCCGGACGTCTTCTCCCGAGACCTGCATCAACCCTCCGTCAAGATCGACGACACGTCCGAGCCCGAGGCACCCTCGGCTCAGTTCGAGGCACCCTCGGCCCAACACGAGGCACCCTCAGCTCGGCCCGAGGCACCCTCGGTTCAGCCCGAGGTACCCTCGGCCCCCGAGGGTGAGGCACTGCGCGTCGAGGAGGAGCGAAGCGGGGTCGCGCCTGATCAAAACTGGCAGACCTCGTACCTGCAGTATCTCCACCGAGGAGAGCTACCCCTCGATCGAGCCGAAGCTCGGCGGTTGGCGCGGCGCGCCAAGTCATTCGTCTTGCTGGGAGATGGGAAGGAGCTCTACCACCGCAGCCCCTCAGGCATCCTCCAGCGATGCATTTCCATCGCCGAAGGCCAAGACCTCCTACGAGAGATACACTCGGGGGCTTGCGGCCATCACGCAGCACCTCGAGCCCTCATTGGAAACGCCTTCCGACAAGGTTTCTACTGGCCGACGGCGGTGGCCGACGCCACTAGAATTGTCCGCACCTGCGAAGGGTGTCAGTTCTACGCGAGGCAGACCCACCTGCCCGCTCAGGCTCTACAGACGATACCCATCACCTGGCCTTTTGCTGTGTGGGGTCTGGACCTCGTCGGCCCCTTGTAGAAGGCACTCGAGGGCTACACGCACCTGTTGGTCGCCATCGACAAATTCTCCAAGTGGATCGAGGTCCAACCCCTAAACAGCATCAGGTCCGAACAGGCGGTGGCGTTCTTCACCAACATCATCCATCGTTTTGGGGTCCCGAACTCCATCATCACCGACAACGGCACCCAGTTCACTGGTAGAAAGTTCCTGGACTTCTGCGAGGATCACCACATCCGGGTGGACTAGGCCGCCGTGGCTCACCCCATGACGAATGGGCAAGTAGAGCGTGCCAACGGCATGATTCTACAAGGGCTCAAGCCTCGGATCTACGATGACCTCAACAAGTTCGGCAAGCGATGGATGAAGGAACTCCCCTCGGTGGTCTGGAGCCTGAGGACAACACCGAGCCGAGCCACAGGCTTCACGCCGTTCTTTCTAGTCTATGGGGCCGAGTCCATCTTGCCCACAGACTTAGAATACGGTTCCCCGAGGACGAGGGCCTATGCCGACCAAAGCAACCAAGCTAGTCGAGAAGACTCGCTGCACCAGCTGGAAGAGGCTCGAGACATGGCCTTACTACACTCGGCGCGGTACCAGCAGTCCCTGCGACGCTACCACGCCCGAGGGGTCCGGTCCCGAGACCTCCAGGTGGGTGACCTGGTGCTTCGGCTGTGACAGGATGCCCGAGGGCGGCACAAGCTCACGCCTCCCTTGGAAGGGCCGTTCTTCATCGCCAAAGTTCTGAAGCCTGGAACGTACAAGCTGTCCAACAGTCAAGGCGAGGTCTACAACAACGCTTGGAACATCCAACAGCTACGTCGCTTCTACCCTTAAGATGCTTTCAAGTTATTCATATACCTCGCTCCCACGCAAAGTTTAGTCATCAAGGAAGGGTCAGCCTTGCCTCGGCAAAGCCCGACCCTCCCTCGGGGGCTAAAAGGGGGGAACCCCCTCTGCGTCGAAATTTTCCTCGAAAAAAGATCTTTTCTGCCAGAATGTCTTTCGTGCTTTTCGACTGCTTCGAAAGTGGATCCTGAAAACGATGGAGTACACGTAAGCAGCCAAGGCTGACCGAGCCGAGGGACTCCTACGCCTCCGGGATACGGATACCTCACTCATCACCTTCTGTGATAAGTAACTCCCGTTCGGATAAGTGATTCTGCGGACCGAACAAGTCTTCACGTTCGAAAGCTCTTCTGCCGAAGCGATTCTTCGGGCTTTCTCGACTACGCCGGTGACAGAACCCCATGGACGGGCAAGAGTGCGCGTAAGCGGCAAGGCCGACCGAGCTGAGGGATTCCCATGCCTCCGGGATACGGATACCTCACTCATCACCTTCCGTGAAAAGCAACTCTCGCTCGCACAAGACAATTCTGTTACTGACGAAAAAGTCCAGATACTCGAAACAAGAGGAAAAGAAGCGCAGCTTTACAACACGGCGAGGGTGTGTTTGGGCCTCGGCGGCCGCAGAAAACACACGCTACAAGATAATCCGATTCTGCAGGCTCGGATCTTGACGGTTGAAGGGAGCAGCAGCACCCTCGGCGTCAACTACACCTTCGGCGAGGTCCGGCCTAGCCTCGGACGGCGACGCGGTCCGAGAATCTCCACTCGGAAGGACAACATCATCATCATGCCCGGGCCATCGCCGCCAGGGTCTTCTCCAAGAATCCGGCTCAAGCAGGCGACTCGGCTGGTCGCCCCGAGGCCTCGGCCAGTTGTCCCCCGAAGACATCAGCCCGGCCCGAGGCCTCGGCAGATCAACTCCGGCGTCGGTCCCGCTAACGGACGACCCGGCCAGGCTCCGGCCGACCAAGTCTTCTTTTCGAGCCAACTCTGCCTCTGTCCGTGCTGACACTGCTACCCCTGGCCTCGGCTCATCGAAGAGCGGCCGAGGGGTTCCTTTAACTAAGCAAGAGAAGCCTCGGACAGCAGGGCCGACCGAGCCGAGGGACTCCTACGCCTCCGGGATACGGATACCTCACTCGTCACCTTTGTACGAGGCGACTCACGCTTGGTGAAGCGGTTCAGACAACCAACATGCGAGTTTTAGTGCTCGGAAATGAGGAAAAAACACGGCTCCGCGCCAAAAATACATACACGTTCAGGCCCCGATAGCCACAATGAACAAAAGACCGGCATTCAAGGTGCCATTACAAACGGAACTCCGGTTCCGTCCCCGCGGGTATGAACGACCTCCACACCGGGGAGCCTGCGGGGCGACAAGTTCCGGGCGACTCGCTAGCGACCTCTGCAGCAGCAGCTATGGTCCCAGGACGAACGCGGCGACCGGAAGGCTTTCGTTCGCGTCCCTGCTCAAGGGACACGAACCAGACATCAAAGCTAAAGAGCGGGCCCTCCAAAGCGCACCGGCAGGTCCTCGCTCCCGTCCTCGCCACAAAAACGAGGAAGAGGGTGGAATGCTGCATCCTAGCTGGGCAGCAACAGTTCGCCTTCCCCGGCATGGCTAGAGGACGCCTCCTCCGCAGAGCTGGGGGATGGTTTCCACCACCAGAAGCTGGAAGAGGAGGTGGCCAGCCGACCCGTGCGGGAGGTAGAGCCCCGGCTCGCCTCGCTCTCCGCCCCAGCAAGGATGGTAAGCATCCTTGAAGCTGGGGAAGAGGCGGGGGCCGCTGCCCGGCTTGCTTCTCCCCATCCAGGGGCTGGTGGTCACCGTCTTGGGTGACCACCGGCGGAGGGGTGCAGCCGGGCTGCGTGATGAAAATCCTTGAAGCCGAACGATGGCTGAAAGGTGCCAACTCCCACGGAGTTGCGTTCCTCCAACGACGAGGCGGAAGGATTGTGGGTGTCCCCCATCCGAGGGCCCGAAAGGTGGAAAGACACGATGCATAAGGGAGCGCGAAGACATGGTCGCCTTCAAAGGCGGTCACCCTCCTTTTAAAGGCGACCCTCCCTACTTGCGTCCCCAGCCGTCGTGGGCTGAGTCTTCTCCAACACGCTCCAAGGTCCTCCCCCTACGGCGCGGGGGCTGGGTCCCACGCGTCATGCAAGCTGGCCCAGAGCAGAAGAAGCCAAACCGCCACGCGCGGTGCATGCAACCGCCCAGCGGTTACGAGCATTCCTCCGCTTTCGCCCAGACCAGCGGGCGAAAGGGCGGGCAGCCATGCAGGCGGCATGCAACCGCGCCAAGTGGGCGCGCCCCTCCGACTTCCAACGCACCCAGCGCGAGGGCCCATGCCCACGCGTCACGCAACCGGCGCGCCGATCGCTACGTGCAAGCAACTGCACCGCCACTCGCACCACTGCCACGCCTCCTCGACTGCGGAACTAGTACCGCGACTCGAGGCAACCCTGCGTATGACCCCGCAGTGCTAGCCAGGCGCGACGGTCAATACGGCCAAAAATGGGCCGGTAGTAATGGCGGTGGCAGGCGGGTAGGAGCAGCGGTCACGTCGTCAGCCAAGCTTACGTCCCATCCTGGGGCAGTGAGAGAACCCTCTCTCACGGCGTGAAGACGGCGCGCCCGTGTTCCGTTCCTCGAATGGCTCGCGCACGCGCAATGGCCACCCCGCGAACCGCCCGCTCCGTCGCATTAACTCCGCGGCGGGACAGGCGGCGCCTCTGGCAGGAGAAGCAAGCGACGCTTCGCCTTCGCCATAACGATCGCGTCCAAAAAGGTACGCCGCGTCATTCGATTTTGTATCCTTTTCCTCTTTCTCTCTCTTACAACAGGGACCGGGAAAGGGGGATACCCCGAAAAGGATCCTTCCCCGTGAAGGAAACAGGCTCCAAGCCTCCCTACTAATCAGGGGTTCGAAGGCTGGCCCCTCGGAGGGGTTCAACAGCCGCCTCAGAGCGCGTGGGCTCCACACCCACTACTGGTCAGAGGTTCGAAGGCCGGCCCCTCAGAAGGGTTCAACGGCTGCCTCAGGCCACTCGGGCTCCAAGCCCACTACTGATCAGGGGTTCGAAGGCTGGCCCTCG
This sequence comes from Zea mays, assembly GCF_902167145.1. NCBI lineage: Eukaryota > Viridiplantae > Streptophyta > Magnoliopsida > Poales > Poaceae > Zea > Zea mays. Next base: position 122,377,499 of record NC_050104.1, on the reverse strand, counting down.
AAGGGTTCACAGCCGCCTCAGACATAGAGCGAGGGATGACCCTGGGTACGTTCGATACATAACCAAGGCTCGGGCTATGCTCCCGAGGTACCCTAGGACATTTCCGAGACCAGCGGCAACGATCTTGTAACGGAATCCCATCAGAGGGAGGCATCGAGCCCTCGGACCCCGTCGACAGGGGACCGGGTCCGGTAGATCACCCGCAGGTACTTTTGGGCGCGCCTCTGGGCCTCTAGCCGACCCCTAACAAATGGGGCACGGACGTCCGCTCGGATTACCCGCCAGCAGCTCACCGGAGACACCATGTTCGGCGCCCTCCGAGGACAACATGGCGCTTCCCCCCCTCCTCCTTGCGGAAAGGCGATGCAGGGGCGTATGTAAAAAAGTCGAGTCTGTCCCTGACCGTCCTCTCGCCCTGTGCAGAGGCTCGGGGGCTGCTCTCGCAAACCCGGCTCCGGCCAAATCGTTGACAGCGTCAACATACCAGCCCGAGAACTTGGGACCCTACCGTGCACCCGGGCTACGGCCAGCTCGCATGAGGGAACGACCAGACCAGCCGAAGCATTGCGCGAGGCATTAAGACCTCGGAGGAGTCAAACCACTCCTCCGAGGCCTTGGGGGCTACACCCGGCGGGTGCGCTCGCGCGCACCCACCGGAACAAAACGCAACCGAGAAAGGCTGGTCCCCTTGCAAAAAAGTGCGACAAAAGCCTCCAAGCGAGTGTTAACACTCCCTTCGAGGCTCGGGGGCTACTGTCGGGGACCATAATTAGGGGTACCCTCAAGACTCCTAATTCTCAGCTGGTAACCCCCATCAGCACAAAGCTGCAAAGGCCTGATGGGTGCGACTAAGTTAGGGATCGGTCCATTCGAGGGACTCGATCACGCCTCGCCCGAGCCCAGCCTCGGGCAAGGGCAGTCGACCCCGGAGGATCTCCGTCTCGCCCGAGGCCCCCCTTCAGCGACGAACGAACTTCCGGCTCACCCAAGGCCCAGTCTTCACCAAGAAGCAACCCTGGCCAAATCGCCACGCCAACCGACCAAATCACAGGGGCATTTAATGCAAAGGCGGCCTGACACCTTTATCCTGACGCACGTCCTCCAGTCGACCGAGCCGAAATGACCGCAGTCACTTCGCCGCTCCACTGACCGGCCTGACAGAAGGACAGCGCCGCCTGCGCCGCTCCGACTGCTGTGCCACTCGACAGAGTGAGGCTGACAGGCAGTCAGGCCCGGCCTCAGGCACCATAGGAAACTCCGCTCCGCCCGACCCAGGGCTCAGACTCGGGCTCAGCCCCGGAAGACGGCGAACTCCGCTCCGCCCGACCCAGGGCTCGGACTTGGGCCCAGCCCCGGAAGACGGCGAACTCCGCTCCGCCCGACCCAGGGCTCGGACTTGGGCTCAGCCCCGGAAGACGGCGAACTCCGCTCTGCCCGACCCAGGGCTCGGACTTGGGCTCAGCCCCGGAAGACGGCGAACTCCGCTCCGCCCGACCCAGGGCTCGGACTTGGGCTCAGCCCCGGAAGACGGCGAACTCCGCTCCGCCCGACCCAGGGCTCGGACTTGGGCTCAGCCCCGGAAGACGGCGAACTCCGCTCCGCCCGACCCAGGGCTCTGACTTGGGCTCAGCCCCAGAAGACGACGAACTCCGCTTCGCCCGACCCCAGGGCTCGGACTTAGCCCTGGCTTCAGCCGACGGTCTCCGCCTCGCCCGACCCAGGGGCTCGGACTCGACCTCGGCCACGCAAGACAGACTCGACCTCGACCTCGGAGGAGCCTGCACATCGCCCAACCTAGGGCGCGGACCGACCACGTCAACAGGAGGCGCCATCATTACCCTACCCCAAGCTGACTCAGGCTACGGGGAACAAGACCGGCGTCCCATCTGGCTCGCTCCGCCAGACAAGTAATGATGGCACCCTGCACGCTCTATGACGACGGCGGCTCTCAGCCCCCTTACGGAAGCAAGAGGCCGTCAGCAAGGACTCAACAGCCCCGACAGCTGTCCTTCCGCCAGGCTCCAGCGCTCCTCCGACGGCCACGACACCGCATGAACCGGGTGCCAAAACCTCTCCGGCTGCCACGATGGCATGTACTTAGGGCGCTAGCTCTCCTCCGCTAGACACGTAGCACTCTGCTACACCCCCCATTGTACACCTGGATCCTCTCCTTACGCCTATAAAAGGAAGGACCAGGGCCCTCTTACAGAGGGTTGGCCGCGCGGGGAAGAGGACGGGACAGGCGCTCGCGTGAGGCCGCTCGCTCCCCCTCCCGCGTGGACGCTTGTAACCCCCTACTGCAAGCGCACCCGACCTGGGCGCGGGACAGACACGAAGGTCGCGGGATTTCCACCTCTCTCTCTCGCTCCGGCTGCCTTTTCTTCCCCCTTCGCGCTCCGTCTCGCGCCGACCCATCTGGGCTGGGGCACGCGGCGACATTTTCACTCGTCGGCCCAGGGACCCCCCAGTCTCGAAACACCGACACACCGAAGGGAGGCATCGAGCCCTCGGACCCTATCGAATGGGTCCGGGTCCGGCAAATCACCTGCAGGTACTTTTGGAGCGCGCCTCTGGGCCACTAGCCGACCCTTATCGAACGGGGCTCGAGCGTCCACTCGGATCACCCGTTAGCAACTCACTGGAAACACCATGTTCGGTGCCCTCCGAGGGCAACATGGCGCTTCCCCCCCCCCCCTTACTCCTTGCGGAAAGGCGACAAAGGGGCATATAACAAAAGTCGAGACGGTCCTTGATCGTCCTCTCGCTCCGTGCAGAGGCTCGGGGGCTGCTCTCGCACTCGGCTACGGCCAAACTGTTGACATCGTCAACGAACCGGCTTAAAAACTCGGCGCCTGACCATGCACCCGGGCCATGGCCAAGACGCATGAGGGAACAACAAGGCCGGCCGAGGCATCACGAAAAGCATTAAGACCTCAAAGGAGTCAAACCACTCCTTCGAGGCCTCGGGGGCTACACCCGACGGGTGCGCTCGCGCGCACCCATCGGAACAAAATATAACCGAGAAAGGCCGGTCCCCTCAGAAAAAATGCGGCAAAGCCTCCAAGCGAGTACCAACACTCCCTTCGAGGCTCGGGGGCTACTGTCGGGTATCGTAATTAGGGGTACCCCCAACACTCCTAAACACAGCTGGTAAACACCCGCAGAACAAACCATAAAAACTGATGGGCACGGTTTAAGTCAAGGCTTCGTCTACCCAAGGGACGCGGTCTCGCCCGAGCCTAGCCTCGGGCAGGAGTCGTAGTCCCAGACGAATTCACGCCTCGCACGAGGGCCCCCTCAGGCAGTGGGCACACCCTCGGCTCGCCCGAAGCCCAGCTCGGGCAGGCTTCGTTGTGAAGCAACCTTGGCCAAATCGCCTCACCAACCGACCGTATCGCATGCACATTTAATGTGAGGATCGCCTGACACCTTATCCTGACACGCGCGCCTTAGTCGGCAAGGTCGAAGTGACCGCAGTCACTTCGCCCTTTCACTGACCGATCTGACAAGAAAACAACGCCGCTCACCCCGCTCCGACTACTGTGCCAACCACTAGGGTAAGACTGACAACAGCCGAGTTCAGCCTCGAGCGCAATAGGGAGCTCTGCCTCGCCCGACCCTCGGCCTCGGTCTCAACCTCGGCCTCGGGAGGAGTCACATCCTCGCCCGACCCTAGCCTTGGTCTCGGGAAGAGCCTCCGCCTCGCCCGACCTTGGGCTTGGACTGACCGTGCCGCAGGGGATACATCATTACCCTACTCCTAGCTAGCTCAGGCTACGAAGGAACAAGATCGGCGTCCTATCTAGCTTACCCCGGTAACAGGTAATGATGGTTCCCCGCGTGCGTCCATGACGTCGGTGGTTCTCAGCCCCCTACGGAAGCAAGGAGACGTCAGCAGGATCCATGCCACGCCGACAGTTGTGCTTCTACAAGGCTCAAGCGCCTCTCCGACGGCCATGTTATTATGTACATAGGGCTCAGGCACCTCTCCGCTAGCCACGTAGCACATAGCTACACCCCCATTGTACATCTAGACACTCTCCTTACATCTATAAAAGGGGAGGTCCAGGGCCTTCCGCGGGGGAGGGCAGCGAGGAGGGAGAAGATGACTGCCGCGAGACTCTCTCTCTCTCTCTCTCGCGACGCTTGTAACCCCTACTACGAGCACCCGCGGTGCGAGATAATACAAGCCGTATTCCCCCTTGTGTTCCATCTTGCGCCAACCCATCTGGGCAGGGGCACGCAGCGATAAATTCACTGGTCGGCTCGGTTGAGGGTCCCCCGGGTCCGAAACGCCGACAATATTGTTTGTGTTGAGAACTTGTATATTAATGTTTGTGTTGAATATTTATGTCTGTGATGATATATGTGATGTATATATGTGATATCTGTGATGTATCTTTTGTTTGTTTGGATGGAATAGAAAAACAAATTTAAAAGGTGTGTACTGGTCACTTTGCCGAGTGTTACACTCGGCAAAGAGGTGGTTTATCGAGTGTCAGTGTCATAGCACTCGGCAAAGAACCAAGACCTGGACACCAGTATAGGTTCTTTGTCGAGTGCGGTGGACCTGGCACTCGACAAAGAGGAAGGCTTTGCCGAGTGCCTCACACAACACTCGACAAATAACCTGACAAAGAAACCCGCTGACGGATCCTTTGTCGAGTGTTGGCCGGTAGACACTCGGCAAAGATTAAGTTCTTTGCCGAGTGTATTAGGAGACACTCAGCAAAGACGTCATCTCCATTACCCGGCGTCGTGACGGCGGCTTTTCTTTACCGAGTATTGCCTGGCACTCGACAAAGTCTGTGCCGAGTGCCCAAAACAAAGTACTCGACAAAGAAGGCTTTGCCGATGTACTGTTCGCCGAGCCCTCTTTGCCGAGTGCGACACTCGGCAAAGCCTGTGCCGAGTGCTTCAGGCACTCGGCAAAGTCTGTGCTGAGTGCTTCAGGCACTAGGCAAAGAGATCAATTCCGGTAGTGATATATATGTAACAACACCACTCAAATATGCTGGAACTGACAAGAAAAGATCAATCAACCATTAAGCAAAGCATCAACGTATCACGCCACCCGATGATCGATGAACCACGGCCGGCGATGGACGACGATATATCGACTGATCATCTATGCGCAGTGGAAGTCGTTGGGGCAGTTCTTGCCGCAGTTGTTGAGGATGAGGCTGAGGTCGATGGGGAGGTTAAGGTTGATGCCGAGGATGTTGGCCTTGATGGCGGTGCAGAGGCAAGCGACGACCTCCAGGTCGACGAGCCTGTCCAACAACGAGCAGCACGGCTCGTACGGCGGCGAGCCGACCTTGGCCTTCACCAAGCCCAGCACGTCGGCGCACACGCCCAGCTTCAACGCGTCCCGGGGCACGACCCGTGGTGGTGGCCGTCGGGCGTTGGCGTCGGCGGCTTTGGGGCCGGCGGCGGCGGGCAGTAGGTCGCGCTGGCAACGGCTGCAGCCTGCAAGGACCAGGCCAATGGCCAGGAGCAGCGCCGCTCTCGCAGCCATGGCGATCAATCGAGCTGCTTGCACGCACACGTAGTAGTAGCTAATAAGCTTGTTCGCTTGGGGCGGCGGCGGCGGGCTCGGGCGGGCATCCCACGCAGGGGGCGTTGTGCGACACGGGGCTGGCCGGGGAGCAGCGGCGCGGCGGGTGCAGGGAAGGCAGGCAGGGCGGCGCGGTCGGGCAGAGAGAAAGAAACAGCGAAGAAAGAAGGGTCGGGCGACCGTTTTAAACTTTTGATTTTCGGTGGCCAGGGCTAGCCGCCGAAAATAAGCTGTTAAATTTGGCGGCTGTGTCAGAAGCTGCCGGAAATAACATTATTTTCGGCGGCCAACCCTCGCCGCCAAAAATAATAGTGGCCACCGAAAATGATGCACAGTGTTGTTGTGAGTGGTGCGGGAGTGCGGGTGTGCATGGCCAATGGTATTTATAGCGGTGCCGGAGGATGCAAGATGGAGCCACGCCATAGGGTGCTCGAGCTGGCCCGTTTAGATCATGACTAGGATAACAGCAGGTCGGATTTTATTCGAATATAATAATATTCGATCTGAAATTGTATAGGAGACTTTTACAAATATCCATACACACCAAATTAATCGAGCGAGAAATTGTATTTGTAACCGTACCCATCGAATATCCACCGGGTATCGGCTATCCATTGGATATGTTATTTGTACACTAAATAACATTCGGTTGGTGTTATAATAAATGCATAAATATTTTAGTTTCCATCTAAGCACTAGTGCAACACAAAAAATGACTATTTGGCTACACGTTGATACAATATCTCAACTTATAATTATCACATCCAATAGATTTAAATTCGAGTACAGAGAATAAAAGCTTAATGAGTTCATGACAGTTGACAGTCATAATATTATCAATGTCTCAGTGGTCTCTAGTACATTATAGTTAACACAACACAAATTAATATTCATTATTTAATAATACATACGACATGATAAATTGATAAATAAAAATAGCATGCAACAACCAGCTCTAGCAGCCCGTGACATGATGTATAATAGCAGTATTGCAGCAGCCTGCCGCTAACACCAGCAACCTGTGGTCTTGTCTGTACCCGTGGTGAAGTAGCAGCACGCAACAAACCAGGATTGCTATATATTTTTTGGCTCCATTCTATTATGAATCTTAATTTTTAGTGGATGTAGCAAATTTAAAGAGGTATATTGATATCTCAGTTATCTACTGGATACCCATGAGTAAAATATTTTACACATACTCGACCCGATATATTTTGGTTATCTGACCCGATAAGATTCTAGATAAGTTTTTCTACCCGTATCTATATCCACCAAGTATGAAACCGGCGGGTATTCATGCTCACGGGTCCCACTACCATTCCCTAATCATGCCGCTTATAAAAATGCCGTCGGATTCTCGACGTGAGCATACTGCATACCCGTGAGGCCGTGAACGTGAACCCGGTGATTAATTCGTGGAACCGTGTAGGTTTCGCACTCTAATGCTACTTTATTATTCTTGCATGTTCGGGCCAGATCACGTATATTCCTTCGTGTTCGGTGGTTGGATTTAGCATGTGAGTGAGATAAGCAATTGTTATTGGCACCGTCCAACACTACCAAATCTAGCTCTTTGCCGGGTGATCGGAGTTTTACCGAATGCTTTTTATCGTGCACTCAACAAAGTAGTCTTTGTCGAGTGCCGTACTTGATAAATTTCTACTATTGGTAATGACCATGTTTATCGAGATAAGGGCACTCGGCACAAGTAAACACTCGGCAAAGACATTTTGTCGAGTGCTAAACTCTCGGCGAACATAGACGCTCGGTAAAAGGCCGTCAGCATCCATCAATAGCTGACGGTCGTTACCTTTGCCGAGTGTCAGGCCTTGGCACTCGCCAAATTAGCTTTTTTGTCCAGTGTCGCAAGACCGACACTCGGCAAACAGTGATTTACCGAGTGCCATCCTTGGACACTCGGCATAGTATATTTTTATTTTTTCTTTTCCCAACCAAACTTTTAGTGGGATATTCCTACACTATGTAGACTTAAATGTTCTATTTTTGCACAATTATAAAAGTATTTGATATAACTATTAGATTTAGTTCGTTTAATTGAATTTCTTCGAATAATTCAGATTTGAACTGCAAGTCACTCGAAAAATGGAAAACCGTGAATGCAAAAATGATATCCATGTTAGATAACACAAGTTACGACCGATTTCAGGAGCAGACCAGAATTTTCGAGCACCATGCTCACTAAACATGACCGTGAAATTGCCATCAAGTTGTTTAAAAATTGTATAAAACACAGACAAAGTCAGAAAATCATGAAACTTGTCCATATATCATGATATCATATGTAGAGGTTGTGATAAAAATTTGAGAATGTCCCGATAAAGTTGTGACGCGCTATGTGTAGAAACCTAGCCGGTCTACATTGAAACTCTATAATTTCATGTGTAGGCAACTTAACTTTCTACACATAGTGTGTCACAACTTTCTTGAAACATTCTCAATTTTTTATCACAGCCTCTACATATGATATCATGACATGTGGACAATTTCCATGATTTTCTGACTTTGTTTGTGTTTTATACAATTTTTAAATAACTTGATTAGGGATAGCAACGGGGAATTCCCCGTCGGGGAATAGCTCCCCATCCCGTTCCCGCGGCAAAAAAATTTCCCCGCTAGGATCCACATGAACGCTTGCGAGGAACATTTTTCCCCATCCCTGCGGGGATAAATCCCCAACGGGGATCCCCATCCCCGTTTAAATTATAATTAGGACATATGCTCTTTGTTATTAATGTAAAACATGGTCACTTATACACATTGTCAGATGTAAGAAATCATTATACATACATCAAAATGAACACATTTGTACAATTAGTGGTCTATTGAAAACATAATTATTTATTTTTATCGTTAACTAGTACACGAACAAACCGTCGCATGCAAGTTTAACGGGTCCCCACGGGGAATGAGGACGTCCCCATCCCCATTTACGCGTCGGTGGATGAATTTTCCCCGTTTATATCCCCGCGGTGGAAGTTTCTTCCCAATCCCTTAATGGAGGAATTCCCCGCGGGGAATTAGGTATCGGGTCCCATTGCCATCTCTAAACTTGATGGCAAGTTAACGGTCATGTTTAGTGAGCATGGTGCTCGAAAATTCCAGTATGCTCCTTAAATCGGTCGTAACTTGTGTTACCTAACATGGATATCATTTTTGCATTGATGGTTTTCCATTTTTTCGAGTGACTTGCAGTTCAAATCTGAATTACCCAAGTAAATTCAATTAAAAGAACAAAATCTAATAGTTATAGCAAACACTTTGATAATTGTGCCAAAATGGAACATTTAAGTCTACATAGTGTAGGAACATACCATAAAAAGTTTGGTTGGAAAAAGAAAAAAAATTAAAATATACTTTACCAAGTGTCCAAGATTGACACTCGGCAAAACATAGTTTACCGAGTGTTATCCGGGCGACACTCGACAAAGTGTATTTTAAAAATATTAAAGCAATCTTTGCCGAGTGCTTGTTAGTAGGCACTCGGCAAAGCAATCTTTGTCGAGTGCCCGCGATCTGGCACTCGGCAAAGTATATTTTTAAATTAAAAAAAACTTTGTCGAGTGCCAGATCGCGGGCACTCGGCAAAGTAGTTTTACATAACTTCTGTAAACCCTTCTTTCTTCATCACTCTCACTCACTCACTCAAATCCGGCCGCCGCCGCGTCCTCACCGCCGCCTCCACCGCCGCGCCCCCACGCCGTCGGGCATCCGCAGCCACTGTGCCCCTACACCGTCGTCGTGTCCCCACACTGTCGCGCCCAGCCCCACGCTATCGGCCTCCACCGCCGCCGCTGTTGGAACTTGCTATCAGTCACAAGAAGGCCAACAGGGGTGAATTGTGTAGGCAGTAGGGTTACGCGTGAGATGGCAAATAGCTCTGTTAACCAGGCCTCTCACGGGCACTGTGCGGGGGTATTTATAGGTACCTGAACGCCCAGCGCCTTGTGTTAAGGACGCATGTGCCCTCAGCTACCTAGGTTATCCCCAGAATATTCCCATAAAGCAGGGTTACATACTGTAATTACAGGGATGCCTTTACAAATTAGGCCCGTAACACGCGGCGGCCACGCAGGGCCCGTTACAATGGGCCGGATCGCACGTGGGCCTCTGCCGCCATCTAGCGACGTCTTCGGCACCAGGTGACTTTGTCGAACTGGTCCCTCGGAGGGCAAATGTTGGAGCGAAGGCAGAGACCCCACCCTTCGCTCGAAGTCTCCGCTGGGGGTTTATGGCGTATGCCTCCCTGGTCACCTGCGAGGGGGCGATGAATGCGCTCTCCCGGGAAGGGTGCCGGCACTTCGAGGTCTTCGACCAAGTCGAAGAAGATTTTGAGCGAGATATCTTTAAGGTTGAGGACCCCGTAGTGAAGGAATCCGCCGGAGCTATCTTCGACCGGCTATGGGGCGAACACGGTCGCGAGGTGGTCAGAGAGCGGGCCGAGACGGCGAGGGTTCAGGTAACGTTTTCGAATGTTTGGTGTTTGTTGGATGTAGGCTGTGTGTGTGTTTGATGAGTTTGGTGTGTTTTGTCTTAGGCGGCGCGTGGCGAGAGGGTCGACGACTTCGGGGCGCTGAACAGCATGCTATCTGACCCGGAGCCAACCTCGGCGGAGGCCGTGCCTGGGCCCGTCCTGGGGCCGACCCCGGAGACTACGGGAGACGCGTCGGGTGCCTCCGCATCCGCTGCGGCCGGCGAAGGCCTGCCCTCAGAGGTCGCCGAAGGCGCACCTGATGCCTCCGCAGCGGCTGCGCCAAGTGCCGAAGGTCCCGCAGCGGTGGCGGCGGAGATAACGGCGGAAGCAACGGCGGAGCCAACGGCGGAGGCAACGGCGGAGCCAACGGCGGAGCCAACGGCGGAGGCAACGGTGGAGCCAACGGCGGAGGCTCCCGCAACGTCAGGGCCGTCGCAGGTGGCGTAGTGGGTGTTTAGGGTTGGGGAAATTTGTACATGTTACTGAATTTTGGTTGCTGCGCAGGTTCAAGATTTTGGGCCTGCGCACACAACCGGTACTACTAAAATTTTGGCGGCTTCGACCGCGGAAGATGGTAATGAATGTGGTGGGTCTACATCTGAGTTTTTTGATTGTGCTGACTCTGGGAGCTTGGTTGAGTGGACTGAGGAGTCGTCGGAGGAGGACTTGGACTACTTTGTGGCCTTGGATGTGGCTGCGGCGGAGGCTTCGCCGCACGTCGCGGACGCAGGAGATGTGCCAGGTCCTAGCACCGGGCGACGACGACGAAGGGCGGTTGCGAAGCGTAGAGTTAGTGGGACGGGGGGGCTCGGCTTCGTGTGAGTGGGACTGGTCGGCAGGAACTGTTGTCTTTGCCGGCCGCCGTGAATACAGGTGAGGGGGAACTGCGAAGTCTTTTTGCGGGTGAGGAGCTTAGGATAATGTTATTTAATTATAGGGAGATGGGAATTATTCCTAAGGTTGAGCCGATGTAGAGTGTGGTGCCCTCGCTTGTATATGTAGAGGCTTGTATGATGAAGTTGTGTGCCCTCGCTTGCATACGTGTGCAAAGGCGTTGTGTACTTTGTCTGGTTTGTTCTGTTGTGCTGATATGATTATAGTTGGTCTTGGCGCGGACGGTTTGATGTTGTCGTTTCTGCCTTTGTTAGGCGACTTCCGAGCGGATAGTCTTCGCGGCAGACTTTGGTTTTTGCGCATTTGTTGTGCTAGTCCGGCTGCACCCTTAGGCGAATTCTGCGCGGATAGTCTTCGCGATAGACTCTGGTTTTTCCGCACTTGTTGTGCTAGTCCGGCTGCACCCTTAGGTGACTTCTGCGCGGATAGTCTTCGCAATAGACTTTGTTTTTTTTCGCACTTGTTGTGCTAGTCCGGCTGCACCCTTAGGCGACTTCTGCGCGGATAGTCTTCGCGATAGACTCTGGTTTTTCCGCACTTGTTGTGCTAGTCCGGCTACACCCTTAGGCGACTTCTGCGCGGATAGTCTTCGCGATAGACTCTGGTTTTTCCGCACTTGTTGTGCTAGTCCGGCTGCACCCTTAGGCGACTTCTGCGCGGATAGTCTTCGCGATAGACTCTGGTTTTTCCACACTTGTTGTGCGGGTCCGGCTGCACCCTTAGGCGACTTCTGCGCGGATAGTCTTCGCGATAGACTCTGGTTTTTCCGCACTTGTTGTGCTAGTCCGGCTGCACCCTTAGGCGACTTCTGCGCGGATATGTCGCACGCGAGGGTTGCTAGCGCTTAGCCTCGCGGTGACCTCGTGTTGGTCGAATGTCGAAGACCGTCGTCGCGGTCTTTTTTCGACGTATGTTTTTGCGGGGGATTTTTCACACATATATTACATGGCTCCGCCTCGTTAAAAACCTCACCCCCCGGGAGGAAAAGAGTGCGGGCCGATACAAGATTGTTTTTGCGAATTACAAGGGCGAAATCAGCCCTGAGGAGTCAAACAAAAAATTTACGGAGGTTGTCGATGTTCCAGGAGTGCTCCAGGTCCTCGCCGCTTGGCGTTGTGAGCCTGTAAGCACTGGGGGAAGCTTTTGTCTTGACTATAAAGGGGCCCTCCCACCTGGGCTCCAGCTTGCCCTTGGACTCCGTCCGAGCTGTCCGGATGAGTACGAGGTCCCCCTCGCTGAACTCCCTCGGGATGACTGAGTGGTCGCGCCATGCTTTGGTCCTGGCTTGGTACTTGTTCAGGGCCTGTAGGGCGAAGACTCGGTCTCCGTCAATGAGATCCTTTGAAGTTGGCTCGTCCACGTCGGGGACGGCTGACGGGACTGTTCGCGGGGACCCATGCTTTATTTCTTGTGGGGTCATGGCCTCCGATCCGTATAGAAGGCGGAAGGGAGTAAACCCGGTCGCCCTGCACTCAGTCGTGTTTAGTGCCCATACTGCCTCAGGTAGCAAATCGGTCCATCTGCCCTTCTTTTCGTCAAGGAGCATCTTCTTGACAGCTGTGAAGATTTTCCCGTTGGCGCGTTCCACGACCCCGTTGGACTGCGGATGATAGACTGAAGCGAAGGCAAGCTTGGTGCCAATGGAGAAGCAAAAATCTTTGAAGTCTTGGTTATCAAACTGCTTGCCGTTATCAACTGTCAGTTCGGACGGTACTCCGAAGCGGCAAACAATGTTCTGCCAGAAGAATTTTTGGGCAGTCTTTGATGTTATTGTAGAGACAGCCCGCGCCTCGATCCATTTGGTGAAGTACTCGACAGCGACGAAGGCGAACTTAAGGTTCCCTTGCGCGGTAGGCAGGGGCCCGACGATGTCCAGGCCCCAGCGCTGGAGAGGCCATGTATGGGCGATCAGCTTTGTATACTGCGAGGGGCTGCCCGACCGAGGAGAAAACTTCTGGCAGGCTTCGCAGGACCGGGTGACCCGATTTGCGGCGCAGATCATTGCGGGCCAGTAAAAACCCTGGCGGATCACCTTAGCAGCTAGGGCCCTTGGCCCTGCGTGAGAGCCGCACGTGCCACTGTGGACTTCACGTAGGATCTGCATGCCTTCGGCTTCGGTGACGCACTTAAGCATTGGCTGGCTGACCCCTTTTTTGTAGAGTTGGCCTTCAATCAGTGCGAAGTCTCGGCTTCGATGTTTGAGGCGCTTGGCCTCACTGATGTCGGCTGGATGATAATACCCCTGTAGGAACAGGGCTATTGGTGTCCGCTAGTCCTCGGTCATGATAAGGTTGACTATGCGGTGGCCCTCGCTGTCGTTGGTTATTTGGAGCCCTTCGGGGCTCCGGACGGCTGGCGTGCCGATGATGTGAAAGAACACGTCGGAGGGCAGACTTTCGCCCCTAGCGGCAGCCTTGGCCGATGCGTCGGCCTCTTCATTCTTGGCCCGATCCACATGCTGCAAGGTGAACCCCTTGAATTGCCTCTCGAGACTTCGGATGGCCGCGAGGTACTGCATGAGCGTGGGGTCCTTTGCTGCATAGTCTTTCTCGACTTGGCCGGCAACTACCTTGGAGTCTGTTTTGATGATGCAGGTGGTGACTCCGAGGGCCCTCAGCTTGCGGAGGCCGACGATGACTGCTTCGTATTCTGCTATATTGTTTGTGCATCTGTCGGATTCCAGATTGAAGCTGAGTCGTGCTGCATATCTGTGCTTGACCCCGACTGGTGAGGTGATGACTGCAGCGACGCCTGCCCCCGCATGGCACCATGCGTCGTCGCAATGGATCGTCCAAACCTTCTCTGCGGATGGGTCTGGCTGTGTTGTTGGCCCAGTCCAGTCGACGACGAAGTCTGCCAGGACTTGAGACTTGATAGCTGTCCTGGGCTCGAAGCAGATGTGGTAGCCGGAGAGTTCGGCCGCCCACTTGGCAATCCTCACCGACGCCTCCGGGTTTCTGAATAATTCGCCGAGTCCCCTGTTTGAGGTGACTCGGACCTTGAATGCTTCGAAGTAGTGGCGCAGTTTGCGCGTCGACATGACGACTGCGTAGGCAATCTTCTCCAGCTCTGTCATGTTGCACTTGGACGGTGTCAGCACTTCGGAGACATAGTATACGGGGCACTGCCGGACCACGCCCTCGACAGCCTGCTCCTGCACTAGTGCCGCGCTGACCGCATGTGGCGAAGCCGCGACGTAGAGCAGCAGGGGGAGCGAGGGGTCGGGGCTGGTGAGGACGACCAACTCTGTCAGGTACTGTTTCAATGAGGCGAAGGCCGCCGCCTGCTCTGGTCCCCAGGCGAAGTCCTTTGCACCACGGAGTGTCTTGAGGAAGGGGAGACTTCGCTCGGCGGACCTGGAGATGAATCTGTTGAGAGCGGCCAATCTGCCTGTCAGTCGCTGGACGTCCCTGACGGACTGCGGAGGCGTCATGTCTAAGATGGCTTGAATCTTGGTTGGGTTGGCCTCTATGCCACGGTGTGATACCAGGTAGCCCAGTATTTTGCCTTGGCGAACGCCGAAGACGCACTTTTCCGGGTTTAGGCGGAGTTGCGCGTCTCGCATGTTCGCGAAGGTTTCAGCGAGGTCGGCGAGGTGGTCCTCCTTGCTCTTGCTGGCGACGACGATGTCGTCTACATATGTGAATATGTTTCTGCCGACTTGCCCCTCGAGCACAGTTTTGGTGAGCCGGGAGAAGGTGGACCCGGCGTTTTTGAGTCCCTCCGGCATTCGGATGAAGCAATATGTGCCGAAGGGTGTTATAAAGCTGGTGCTAGCCTTGTCTTCTTCCTTCATGTATATCTCGTGGTAACCGGAGAAACAATCAAGGAGGGACATGACCTCGCATCCGGCCGCGCTATCGACTATTTTGTCGATCCGCGGCAGCGGGAAATTGTCCTTTGGGCAGGCTTTATTGAGACTGGTGAAGTCGATGCACATTCGCCACTTCCCGCTCTTTTTCTCCACCATCACGACATTGGAGAGCCATGTGGGGTAAGCCACCGGCTCGATGAATTTGGCTTCCAGGAGGCGGTGCACTTCTGCCTTGGCGGCCTCCGTCTTCTCATCGGACATCTTGCGAAGCCGCTGCTTTTTCGGCCGTACCGAAGGGTCGATTCCCAAACTGTGCTCAATTATTGAACGGCTGACCCCGACCAGATCGAGGGCCGACCAGGCGAAGACATCTTTGTTCTTGGCCAGGCAGCAGAGGAGCTTCTCTTCTTCATGCGAAGTAAGGTCTTCGCTGATAATGACTGTCTGCCTGGGCATGGCCTGGTCGAGGGGGACAATCTTGGTCCCGTCGTTGCTCTACAGCTGGGCCTTGTCGTGCTGCTTATTGGTTGGGCTGGCAGGCGCAGGGACCTCGCGTTGGGCCGTGAGGCAGTGCACGTTTCTTTGACCGGGCACGAAGTCCCGCTCTATGTTGCACGCAGTCTGTTGATTGCCGAAGACTGTGATGACGCCTAACAGACCTGGTATCTTCATGCATAGGTACAGTCCGTGGATGGCAGCTTCGAACTTATTGATGGAGCCCCGGCCCATGATGGCGTTGTATGGATATACCATGTCGACAATATCGAAGGTGACTTGCTCGCTTCGGGCATTGGGTGCTACACCGAAGGAGAGGGGCAGTTCTATTTTGCCAACGGGAAAGGTGCCCTTGCCGCCGAAGCCATACAACGGGTTGTCCGAAGGCTTGAGCAGGCTGTGGCTTATACCCATGCAGTCGAAGGCGTGGAGGAAGATGATGTCCGCCTGACTGCCGTTGTCGACTAGGACTTTGTGTAAGTCCCAGCCTGCCACGCTGCAATTGATGACCATAGCGTCGATGTGGGGGGCGCTGCGCAGGTCGACGTCTCGTGCGTCAAAGGTTAGCGGTATGTGGGACCACTTTGTCTGCACGACTGGGCCAGTGACGACGACATGGTTGATGCTGCGGTAGTGGTCCCGCTTCTGCCGCTTGGTGTCGAAGTCAGTGCTGGACCCCCCTGTTATCATGTGAATGACTCCGCGATATGGTTGATCGGCGAAGTCTTCCTACTTTGGAGCATGGGGGATGTTTTGATGTTGCTGGTGTGGTGGTGGGGGTGGAGGAGGTACGGTTTGTACTTCCTGATGGTGTTGGTAAGCGTGGTGCGGTGGATGCGGGGCGGGAGCATGGATATATGGTGGAGGGGGTGGCTGGTAATTATGCGCGACAATTCTGGGATTGTCGGCTGGCTGCGCCCGCGCCATTCTGTCTCTGGTGGCCTTCGTTTCGGGGCAGTCTTTGGTTTGGTGGGCGCAGTCTTCGCCGTGGAAAAGGCAGTAGAATCGGCGTGGCGGCTGTGCGCGCCCTCGGCCCCTGCCACGAGTTCCATTTCCGCGGCCCTGGGGGGGTATTTCTGGTGACGAGGGGGGTCAGCAGCAGGCTGCTGGTTGGCGATGTTGTGCACTTGCTGCTGACCGCGGCCATCTCGACCGGAGTCTGGCTGCGGAGTCCTCGTCCACGTGCGGCTGGACTGCGGGGCGTCTTTGGGTTTCCGCTGTGACTCAACCTTGCGCTGGTGGAGCTCTTCGGATTTGGCATATTTTTCAAAGAGCTGATATAGCTCCTGGAGGTTCTTGGGTGGATCTCTGATACAGTGGCTGTAGAGGACGCCGGCCCGAAGGCCACTGATGGCGTAATGGATAGCGATCTGATCATCGACGAAGGGCAGCTGTGACTTGAGTGTTAAGAATTTGCGGCAATACTCCTACAGAGTCTCCTTTTCCAGCTGCTTGCAAAGCGAGAGCTCGGCCAAGGCGTCGGTGTCTGGGCGGTACCCTTGGAAGTTGAGCAGGAACTTGTCCCTGAGACTTCTCCATGAATCAATGGACAGCGGAGGCAATCTGGTGAACCAGGTGAGTGCTGGGCCCTCTAGGGCGATGATGAAAGACTTCGCCATTGTGGCGTCGTCCCCTCCGGCGGATGCAACGGCGACCTGATAACTCATTATGTATTGCGCCGGGTCGGTGCTACCGTTGTACTTGGGGTAGGTCCCTGCTCGGAAGTTAGCTGGCCAAGGCGTCACTTGCAGGTGTGGCGCCAGGGGACTTCGTTCGTCGAGGTAGTTGATCCCTTGGAATGGCGCGCCGTGCTGGAAGGTGTAGTCACGCTGGGGGAAACGTGGGTTCTCCGGCTGTGCTCGGTGTTGCAGGGGTGGCCCATGCTGCAGGCCGAGGTGGCCCTCACGCGTGTCTTCCGGTTGTGCGCGCTGCTGGAGGGGTGGCTCTTGCTGTAGGCCGAGGTGGCCTTCGCGCTGCATCAGCGCGATCTCGCGCTCGAGGTCTTGGGCCTTCTGTTCCTCGTCGCGTATCATTTGCCGCACTTTGGCTAGTGCGGACACACGCTGGCGCTTGGCCTCCAGTATCTCTTTCTGCCTCTGGAGATTGCGGTTCTTGAGGCGCAGGGCGCGCAGCTGTAGCTGTTCTTCTGTTGAGACGCCGAGGACCTCACCGTCCTCGGTGAGGTCCGCGCCTTCCAGTGGGGCGAAGCCTGGGGGCGGCTGCGATTGTCCTTCGGGCCCGCAGGTGCGGAAGGTGTCGTCTTCGCAGGTGTGGGGGACATTGTCTTCAGTGGGCTCTTGGTGGGTGGATTGGGTGAGGGCGAGGGCCTTGCCCTTTCTTGCGGCAAGCAGTGCTGCCTTCGCAGCCTCGTCAGCCTTCGGGTTAGCTCTCTTGGGTGCCATCGCGGGTGGTTTTGTCGTAGCACGAACGGTGGGCGCCAAATGTTGGAACTTGCTATCAGTCGCAAGAAGGCCAACAAGGGTGAATTGTGTAGGCAGTAGGGTTACGCGTGAGATGGCAAATAGCTCTGTTAACCAGGCCTCTCACGGGCACTGTGCGGGGGTATTTATAGGTACCTGAACGCCCAGCGCCTTGTGTTAAGGACGCATGTGCCCTCAGCTACCTAGGTTATCCCCAGAATATTCCCATAAAGCAGGGTTACATACTGTAATTACAGGGATGCCTTTACAAATTAGGCCCGTAACACGCGGCGGCCACGCAGGGCCCGTTACAATGGGCCGGATCGCACGTGGGCCTCTGAGCTGGACGAGGCCGCACTGTGGGATGCCTTCGTCGCCGGTCTTCGTTTGGTGCCTGTCAAGTGAAGGGTGTCCCTGCCTGCTTTGTCTGTCAGAGCAGCGGCTAGGCAGCGGAGACTTCGAGCGAAGGGTGGGGTCTCTGCCTTCGCTCCAACAGCCGCGCACCCACCGTCGTCGCACACAAGACTAGGTAAGTCCTTCTCTATGTGTGCTTGTGATTGATAGTTAGAGTTTGTAATTAGAATTTGTATATGATCCCTAGACATTAAATGCGTTAGAAAGCCATAGAGTCCCTGCTCGTCTTGTTCAGTCGGCGCCTAGAACATGCTCAGCTCCATCAGCGGTAGGGGAAAAAAGCTCTAGGAAGAAACCAAAAGTTGCAAGGAGTAGCAACGCTGTGAGGAAAATGAGAGAATACATAAATCGATCCTTTCATCGGCTTACCGTTGCGGCATATTAGCTTCCTCAATAGCTACTAAGGAGGATAATAGGTGATATCCGGAGGACAATTTTCACTCATATCACTTCTTTTCTACTCTATTGTAGAGTGGGTTGGGTTCATTCAAACAATATAAATCTTATTACTCACTCTATTGTTCACATGCTTGTTATATATGTTAGAGGATGGAGGACTGTGAGTGGATGTACGCGGGTCGTGTAGGAAGGAATGATGTCACCCCTGAATGGATTAAAAAGACTGATGCTTTCGTGGAATGGACATATGGCGAAGCTGCTAAAGGAGCGAGTCTAGTCCCATGCCCGTGCAACAAATGTGTCAACCGGAAAAGAAAATCAAAGAGGGTCATGGTAGAACATATTTGGAAGAATGGATTAGTCGGACTATACTCGGTGGATCTTCCATGGTGAAGCGCATCGTATGAGAGAGGAGGTGGTGAGACAACGCATCGAGGATTATGATGCTAATGTCGGGGTAACGGATATGTTGAACGACTATCATGAGGCATAGTTCGCTGGAGGATGTACGGAGGACGAGCCGAAGCCGACCGCAAAGACGTTCTGCGACATGTTTGACGCGGCACAGAAGCCCCTTCATGGCAAGACAAAGGTTTCTCAATTGGATGCCATTGGGCATGTAATGGCGTTCAAGTCGCAGTACAACATGAGTCGAGACGCATTCGATGGCTTGTTGGCGGTTATTGGCAGCCTACTTCCGAAGAATCACATTCTACCAAAGAGCATGTACGAGGCATAGAAACTCCTTTGTGCACTCAAGATGATGTGTGAGCAGATACATGTTTGTCCGAAGGGCTGCGTGCTATTTAGGAAAGAATACGCAGAGGCAAAGTATTGTCCGAAGTGTAAATCGTCTAGGTTCATAGAGGTAGACTCTGGTGATGGACAAAAGAGGCAGCTCGACATCCCCGTGACAATCATACGCCACCTTTCGTTCATACCGAGGATCCAGCATCTATACAGGACCGAGGGAATCCGCGAAATAGATGATATAGCATAAAAATGGCAAACGATACAGTCCCTATGGAATGAGCGTTGCCCCGTACACATGTTGGCCCGTGTTTGTTATCCTAAACAATCTCCCCCCCCCCCCCCGCGTGTATGCTTTCAAAGGCAGAACATATTCGTGTGGTTGATAATTCCTGGACACCCGAGGAATAAAATGGGCGTGTACATGAAGCCTTTGATTGATGAGGCGGGGCGAGAGGCCCGCTTGGCAGATCAGCAGAGGATGGTGGAGACGTTCCAATACATGTAGAGCCTTGGCGCCGCCCATTGCTCCACCACCTCCGTTGTTCCCTCCAGTTGACCTTGCTCAGATCCATACTCCTATGAGTATCAAAATTCTAGTTCTTAATGATATATATATATATTCATCTAGTATAACACATGCAATCTCTTCTCTATACAGGGACAATCTGGTGCGGCATCCAACAACCCTTATGGATCGCCCAGACCATCGCCGCACCAGTCCAGTCGCTCACCTCGATGAGATACTTTGTGCACATGATATTATCTTTGTTAGTGTAGAAAGCTAAGTTGCCTACATATTATCTTTGATCGCAAAGCCTTCACCGAGTGTTTTTCAAGCTTTGTCGAGTGCTTCAGACACTCGGCAAAGCAGCTGTTTCCGGTAGTGAGTGGGCAGCTTATGTAGATAGCTTGCATGTCGAGACAAACTTCTAGTGGGGTTTAGAATTATAAGATATACATAGAATATATAGATGCAGATACATAGATACATATAGATATAGATAATTACTATCGACAGTTCACATGGGATACAAACTATATGCTATGCATGGCCTAACCACCCACCTTCATTGATAAGTTTGCGTAATCTAACAACATCCCCACCAGCACAGAATGCTCATCCACTGCCCTTCATGCAATGAACAACTCAATTTATATTTGGTCAGTAATATTATCAGAACTGAAATGATGAAGCACCTACCTTCATCATAACAAAGCCAATGTCTGGGTTGTCCTCCCATGATTCATAAATTTTATTAAGCCTGGCTCCCTATCAGGACAGACATTTCACAGAACGTCAAATCCATTGTTTCCAATGTGAAGTTGTAAGCTATAATCTATACACATATGGACGAAAAATGATAAAGCCAGCATTAATGCAGTATCAACAAGAATAAAGTAAGACTTTATTGAAGAAATTATTTCCATTGCAAGAAAGGGACTAAATCATTTGCATTCCAAGAAAGGTACTAAATCAATCTGCAGGACCTCCTTTGTTGAAGAAAAGGGTAGTTCACAAAAGCCCCAACACCAAGGTACCCAGTCCCAGCAAGCATAGATGACTGTGTGGCATCACATTATCCACGTGTTCCACAAATGATAGCAGGGACCCTAAGTAAAAGAGCAACATAATTCGCCAAACCACTATGGTGCATGATCACTGACTCATTTCATCAAACAGCACACCTACATTTCAGTGATCCCGAACCCCACCACCGCACAACATTTCGTCGAACAAAGAGTTCCAATGACCATCGGAACAAAACTGCGCACCATCAACTACCTACTATAGTACGCGAGGAAACAGGAATGAAACCATGGTGGTGGTAGTGTGCGCGCTCACGCGCACCACCACCTAGGGACCTACTATAGTATGCGAGGAATTTCTTTTTGAAACAGGCAGGAGCTCTGCCTAATATATTGATAAAGAGAAAAAGACAGGTTATGGTTTAGGACAACAACGATAAGACCCTAGGCATAGAAGCCACTAGCCCGATGAAAACAAGAAACATAACCCCCATAATTACGAAAGCTCTAAGACAAAGATAAAGGAAGTAAGGAACTTTCAAGTGTCTAGCCTCGGTCAGCTTCTAGGTCGCTGCCTCACATTTAATGTTTGCAACGCTTTGCTGGCAACTCGAGAATCTGTGTTCAAAGATTCTCGCATTTCTTTCCTGCCAGATTGACTAGATCACCAGAATCAACAACGAGCTAAGGCCTTTCCTATTGCATCCCGACAAGCGACAACATGGTCGATCTCTCCCACCAGGGCAACAGAGAGTGAAAGCATGGTCAGCCTTTCAGAACCAGCCCAAAGGAACTGTCTTCTTCTAGAGTCGATAATAGCCATAATTTCCTTGGGGTGTTGACTGTTGAGTGTGGAAAGCAGGTAGATTGGTTGTAAGGTAATCACTGTTTTAATAAGCGTCAACCCGCCCGCCACCGAGAAATTTCTCCCATTCCAACTACTTAGCTTGTTTAAGATCTTGTCCACCAAGAACTGGAAGTCCCCTTTCCTGAGCCTAGCTGAAGAGAGCGGGAGGCCTAGGTACCGGATGGGGAAGGCTTCTCTTCTAGCTAGGAAGCAACCAAGGATGTCGTCAAGTGGGAGTCCCTAGCACCGGATCGGGACAATCATGGATTTCTGAAAATTTGTCACTAAGCCAGTAGCCTCACCAAATAAGGTCCGCAACCTGACAATTGTCTCGATTTTCTTTTTATCGGCTTAACAAATAAGGTGATGTCATCTGCAAATAGCGAAATCCTAAGGCTGGGCGAGCGGCCTCCCAATTTGGTCAGTGCACCAGTCTCTGCGGCAATCTTCAGAATTTTCTGCAAGGGATCTATGTCCAAAACAAACAAAACAAATAGTAGAGGTGAGAGAGGGTCCCCTGCCTGAGGCTTCTCTCATTGCGAATGGGCGGATTAGGAACCCCATTAATACTCAATCTTGAGGTTGAAGTGGAGAGGATTGAAGCGATCCAATCCGTCCACCTTATAGGGAAGCCCAAACTACGGACTAAGGCTAGTAGATAGTCCCAACAGATAGAGTCAAAAGACTTTGCAATATCAAGCCTGAGGAAAAGCGTGGGGGAGTTGTTATGTTGAAAACGCCTAATCATGCTGCTAACAGCCAGAAAGTTTTCATGGATGCTTCTATTCTTAATGAAGGTGCTTTGGCATGGAGAATCAATCTCATTCATTCTTTATGCCAGTCGAAGAGCAAGAGTTTTGGTAATAATCTTGATGAAAGAATGGATGAGGCTTATCGGCCTGAAGTCCCCCACTATCTCCACTCCATCTTTTTTGGCAATTAGGATGATGTTGCCATAATTGATTAGTTGGAGGTTGAGGCAGCGAAGATTAAAGAAATCATTCACCGCTGACATGACATCGTGCCTTATAATGGGCCAACATGATTTGAGGAAAATTCCAGTGAAGCCGTCATCAGGTCCCGGAGCCTTATCAGGTGGGAGAAGTTCAATACTTCTCCTAATTTCTTCCTCAGAAAATGGTGCATCCAAGTTTGAGAGATCATGCCACTAGTCACAGATGATATCCCAGTTCAAGTCAACAGTTCTAGGAGCTGGTCATTTCAACGCATTACAAAAGAAAGTTTGTATCTCGTGCTTTGTCCTCGTGAGAGAAGGCTCACCCATTACTGGTCTAAAGTTGTTGAATGAAGTTTTTTCGTCTTCAGGAGTCAGCTTTTCGATGAAAGGATTTGGTGTTGGCATCTCCAAATTTAAGACTCAACATACGGGAGTTTTGTCTTTTTCGCGCCCTTTTGATAATGGCATAGCCAAGGATGTGCATCTTCAATCTACTTTGGAGGTTAGATTCCAAGACAAACAACCGCCTCCTCTCTTGTGCTAGGTCTAGCCTTAGGATGACCTCCAGGGCCTTATGCATGAGCAGCCTGGCATCCGGGATCAGACTGGAGCTCCATCTTCTAAGCGCCTTGGTTGTATCTTGCAGCTTGAAGAACAACCTATGAAAAGGCTCACAGTGTTGCGATGGTGCCGACCAGGCATGCTCCACCACCAGGTGGAAACCCGGTAATTCCGTCCAGAAGTTCTCAAATCTAAAGGAACGCGGGCGTCTCGGCCTAGCAGCATTAGAAAGAAGCAACAGGCAGTGGTCCGAGACCGAGGACGAAAAGGCATGTAGCGCGAACATGCCAAATATATCTTCCCACTCATAGTTGCAAAAGAATCTGTCAAGACTAACGAGAGTGGGGTGTCGTCTCTCATTGCTCCACGTGAACTTCCTGTTTTGTAATGGAACTTCCTTCAAATCACAATTATCAAGGGTCTGCCTGAACAAAAGCATGCGGCGAGGATTAATTCTAGGATTATTCTTATCACTTGTTTTGTACGTGCAGTTGAAATCCCCAAGGACCAACCAGGGGGTGACTCAGGAGGTCTTTGCTCGCTCATCTCGCTTAAAAAAATAGGTGTGCGATTTCTACAGGATGGTCCATAGACTGTTGTTAGATAGAATGAGGCTCGCCGATCCTTTAGTGTGACATAAGCAGATATGTGAAAATCTCCGTCAGTTATATTAGACAGTTCTACCACCCCGAGTTCCACTGATTCCTTCAGCTGGCTTGAAGCTGAAATTATTAAGTTTTTGCCCTCCAAGCGCAGCTGCAGTGTATGTGTCGATCATCGCTAATTTAGTTTCTTGCAAACAAGCAAGGTGACAGGACGTGGAGGAGATCATCTCGCGCACCGCATCTCGTCGTGCCTGTAAATTTAGTCCCCTAACGTTCCAACAAGGGATGCCAAAATCAGACATGGTGGTGAAGAGGAACACAATCGACAGCTGCTAGACGCCCACGGTAGCAAAACCAAACATCAGCATTGTCTAAAATAACAAAGGCGCGCCATCCAAGCCACAACATTCATGTCTGACCCAATACAGAGAAGTAGCAGCAGTTGTACATAGCCGAAACTGCACACAAGAGGATAGTAGATAGAACCGTCGCTTATCATCATAACAAAAGGATCCCGCTTGCAGGCATCGCCACAATCCTAGCCGCATCATTTGATCTGGCCTCCACTTGCAGCCTTTCCACTATGGCATCACCTGCTATCCCCATCAAGGCCTTGTCGACGCTCAAAGAATCTGGCTTAACAAGGTTGAACAGCGCTTCTAAAGTCACCCCCATCTCCTCAGTCGTCAATGGCTCACGAAACCACGCCTTGAACTCCTGTAAAGCAGCTTCAAAATTAGAAGAATCGTCATTCGCCAGGAGACCAAGCTTGCGACACAGGTTTCTTTGCGCTCGTTGCGTGATGGACATTTTGGGGCCGTTTGCCAGACGTGCACTACGACGTACTGCAGACAGGTTGACGCCGCGTCGATGATTAGGCCTGTGATTCAGTGTTTCATCACCGGTGGCCACTACAGACACATTTGTTGCAGCTGTAGGAGTCGAAGTAGGCATCATGCGGGAGTCTAGGATGGCAGGCGTCGGCGTGATGAAGAGGTTATTGAGGAGATCATTCAGATCGCTGCATGGCGTGACGCTCTCCACATCAGCTCCATGTGGTGCGTCGCTGCTGGTAGAGTGGTAGTAGACATGGATGCTCCTGTAGGTTGGTGCGCAGTAGTAGAATAGTTGGGGTGGCTCACTGGGCAGAGGGCGCGCCCAGCCTCTCCGGACAAGATCCAGGGTGGTTCACTGGGCAGAGGGCGCCCAGCTTCTCCAGACATGATCCTGTCTGCACCACCGGCAGCTTCTGCACACAGGATGTCAACGAACTGGCCGTCCGATGACGCTCGCCGTCGACAAAGGAGAAGAACAGATCGGAAGAGCAGGCAAGAAGCGAAGCAGTGGAAGTCTGAATGAGATTAATTTCTTCTCCCTTCGCTCTGTCTTCAGTATTCAGTTTTATATTGCTAATGTCTTACAAGCCATCTTGGCCTAATACGACTACCAGCCCAACAACTAGTTCACCCATTCAGTTCTTGAAACTCGCGGATTCGGCCTTCTAAATCTGCGGCCCATTCTTTGAACGCCAGCCTCCTCTTTTTCTTTCCCGGTATTCTCCTTCTGCTCTTGCTGTGTCAGTATCCTGATTGTCCTCCCTTGATAAGCCGCTTGCCCCCAAGCGGGTGCCGCTGGAAATTTATCTCGCAATGCTTCTTCATCCTCCCATGTAGACAAAACATCATCCATATCAGACCATTTGATTAGAACTTGTTGTACCGGATTACCACCTCGGTGAATAACCCGCCGGTCCAGAGCTTGTAATGGAACCTGCAAATGGCACATCTCATCAGGCAAGGTGGAGCTTACCGACCTATCACCCACAGATCGTTTCAACTGAGATACATGCACCACCGGATGAATGTTTGCTGAGGGTGGCAGTTGGAGCTTGTAAGCGACTTTCCCTACTTTCTAGAGTATAAGGAATGGTCCAAAAAATTGAAACTGAGCTTGTGGTTTGCTCTGTTGGCCACGGAAGACTACACGTATGGCTGTAACTTCAAATACACCATGTCTCCCACCTCAAAGTGACGTTTTGTACGACCTTTATCTGCTTGAGACTTCAACCGCTGTTGAGCTCTAAGCAAATGTTGTTGTACCAGCCGAACCATCAACTCACGTTGCTGTAACCATGACTGGAGGTCCATATGAGTAGTGGCATCTGAAAGTTTTAAGCCCAAATTACGTGGAGTGTGTCCATATAAAACCTCAAAAGGGGAACGCCCAAGTGAGGAATGAAAACTGGTGTTATACCAATACTCTGCCACTGACAACCAACCAGACCATTTGGATGGACACGCATGAACAAAACTGTGAAGAAAAGTCTCCAAACATTGATTGACTCGTTCCGTTTGTCCGTCGGTTTGTGGATGATACAAGGAACTCATCTTCAATGTGGTACTAGCCAAACAGAAAAGCTCCTGCCAAAGCTTACTTGTGAAAATGCGATCTCGGTCCGACACAATAGCTTGAGGAAGACCATGTAACTTGTACACCGCATCAATGAAGAGCTGAGCCACCTTCAAAGCAGAAAATGGGTGTAATAATGGAACAAAGTGAGCATACTTCGAAAATGTGTCCACCACCACCATAATAGTGTTAGCACTGCCCGACCGAGGAGGACCTTCCACAAAATCTATATTGATCACTTCCCAAGCCTGACCAGGAACTGGCAACGGTTGCAAAAGTCCAGGATATTTATTTCGGTTTGGTTTGGACTGTTGGCATATTGTACAGGATGTCACATATGCTCTGATTATTGCTTTCATTGATGGCCAGGAAAATAATTGTTTGATCCTGCGATATGTAACAGGAAACCCCGAGTGTCCTCCTACTGGGCTGTCATGTAAAGCCTCCATAATTTGAAGCTCAAGAGCTGAATTATTTCCTATCCAGATACGGCCCTTGTAACGTATAAGACCACTTTTAAGAGTGTAATGCCCTGAACTGCTGGGATCAACATATAATGCTGCCAGTAAGTGCTGAGCTTGTGTATCATGTTTGTAAGCATCCACTATCTGGAGCTTTCGTTGATAATCCCTGACTTTTTACCCCCAACGCCTTGCTGACATAAGCCAAAGGATGGTTATCTTGCAACAGCACTGCTCCAATTCATTTACTAGAGGCATCTATCTCAATAGCAAAAGGCTTGGAAAAATTTGGCAACGCCAGAACAGGAGTTGTGGTAAGTGAATGTTTGAGCGTATCAAAAGTTGTTGCATTCTTTGGTCCGAGGTTCAAAAGATCCAGCTTGACCCAGGGGCTCAGGATATCATCACCTGGAAATTCACTGTAGACCATCGCTACTCAGTGAAATCAGCATATTTGGCGCAGTTTTTAGGCTCAGTTTGCACTAACTTAGACCTCATCATTTGGAAGAATTGGGCGCCCCCAAAGTGCAAGTTTTTCAGCTGGCTAGCGATTCAAAATCGCATTTGGACTGCGACCGTTTAGCTACCAGAAATTGGCCCCATTCCCCGACTTGTGTTCTTTATCAAGGTGTTCTGGAATCAGGTCTGCATCTATTTGTGGAATGTCGGTTCACTAAACGGATTTGGGAGGAGATTGCTGTTTGGGTTGCCATTGAGGATTTGAAGCCGTCTAACTGGGAGCTATCTCACACGCTGATGCATTGGTGGGAGAACTTGGCTATGATATCGGGGTGTAGCAGAAAGGGGCTCAGATCATTGCTGATCCTTGTTAATTGGATAATATGGCGGGAAAGGAATGCGAGGACTTTTGATCGCAGGTTTTTGACCAGTCAGCAGATCATAACTCTGATTAAATGCGACGCGGCAGCCTGGATTGCAGCCGGGGCTAGGCAATTAGCTACCCTCTTATCCTCGTCAACTTAGCTAGGTTGCTTGTTGTGTGTCTTTTTTAGTTGCTAAGGGATGCTTAGAGAGTATCTGTTGTGCTTGACATCGCCTGTGTATTGACTCTTTTGCCTTAGGGCATTTCTCTTCTTATCAATATATAAGGCAGAACTCCTGCCTGCTTGTTTCAAAAAAAAAGTTGTTGCATGTACTTGGGTCCAAACAAAGAGCATTCCCTTTTTAAGCAGATCAGTCAATGGCCTAGCAATCACACCGAAATTCTTGACAAATTTCCTATAATATCCCGCACGGCCAAGGAAACCCCTAAGCTCCTTGCAATTTACAGGCATCGGCCAAGAGAATACTGCTTTGATTTTCTCTGGGATTAATTTCTGAATACTGAAGACAGAGTGAAGGGAAAAGAAATTAATCTCATCAGCAATATACCAATTGTCAACGAATTGGTCGTCCGATGACGCTCGCTGTCGATGAAGGAGAAGAACAGGAAGGATATCGGAAGAGCAGGCAAGAAGCGAAGTAGTGTAAGTCTGAATGGGATTAATTTCTTCTCCCTTCACTCTGTCTTCAGTATTCAGTTTTATATTGCTAATGTCTTACAAGCCATCTTGGCTCAATACGACTACCAGCCCAACAACTAGTTCTCCCATTCAGCTCCTGAAACTCGCGGATTCGGCCTTCTAATTCTGCGGCCCATTCTTTGAACGTCAGCCTCCTCTTTTTCTTTCCCGGCATTCTCCTTCTGCTCTTGCTGCGTCAGTATCCTGACACAGGAATCCAGCAAAAGAAATTCACGAAGCCTATTGAATGCCAGCTGCACAGGGATCATCAGACGCGCGCTGTAAGATGAGCTCACCTGCATGTCGGCCGAGTCGTTCTGATCGCTGGTAAAGGCCGTGTGGTTAGGCCGGTCCTGCACTCCTGCTCCCCATCCATCAGGCAGCGACGTCTACGGTACACGCAGCCATCACGGAAACGACCTTGAGGTAGAGCTGCATTGGTCGCTGTGGATTTTGGGGGCTCGTCGTTGTCATCGTTGCGCGAACGACGACGGTCGTCGCTGCAGCTGCCTGGCTGCCTCCTGAGGCGAACATGACAGCGCAAGGGGGTGACAGAACGGGCATGGCGCCCACCGCCCAGCACCCCGTGGAAGCCGACGCACGCGGCTTCGTCCGTGCATCACCGATGGGTACCGGTCACCGCGCCACGCAGCTGCCGGAGCATCACCGGCATGACGAGGCAGCTGCGCACGCCACACACCTCCATATGCGCACCGCCGGAATGGCGACGGCGCTCTGAAGGTTCATGGTGCTGGTCGCGACGCGACCCCGAGCGCTCCCGCTCACGGCCAGAGGGCGCCCGCGAGATGCTTCTAAAAAAGGCGGGAGCTCCAGCTTTCATCGCGTCGTGGACGACGTCCACGGCGGTCGCTGTCATCGTCATCATCCCGATGACGACAGCTGCTGCTACGTGGCGGGGGGTCGTGCCGATCACGTGGCTCGCTCTCGCCATCGACAACACCAAGCCGCCAATCATAAGCACGTGTGCAGCCTTGACCATCCCTGGACGTGGAGCCTTCTACCAGATCGAGGTGAACAATGACCCTGAAAGTTAATCCACTGCGCCTCGCCGGCAGCGGGTCGCGGGCAGTGGTGTTACTACCAACAATGGTAAACCAAGTTACCTTAGGAATCTTTGATGGATTTCGCGCCCATGCCCAGAGGTTAAGGGTCCTTGTATCCTCCTTCATTAGGGGATTGAGCCTCGACGTAGGCAAGCATACTGCACACAGCACCTAGCCACTGCCCGCTTGGCGATGGCCTCATTCCACGCGTGCAGGGGAATACCTTCCAGGCAGAGTCGAACGTGGAAGCCGAAGTCGATGCAGTCACCGTGGACGGGGAGCTGCCACGGTCTGACGCGAATGTCGATGTTGCCGTAAGTGAAGTCGCGTCGTGCCACGGCGGCGTCCCGGTGGTGCTGGTGCTGGTGCTCGAAGGTGACGAAGGAGTCTTCATGGTAATGCTGCACCACTTTGATGTCTTCCTCCCGCATCCCGAACCTAGAGCAAAAGACCCTTCTCACTGTGTTAGAGCACCTCCAACAGACTCAGTAATTATCCTTCACTCGTTAAAAAAAAGAAAAACCATGTGAAACCCATAACCAACAGTCTCGCCATCTTTCTCGCTTATCCATCCCCCTCGTCATCCTGCTGCCTTTGCTAGGTATCTTTGCCGAGCGCTCGCCGCTCGTCATCTCTCGCCCTTTCGCACGCCATCTCGCCCTCCCTCTTCCGCGTCCCCCGCCCCCGAGCCCTCACGCTCCTGCTCCTGCGCGTACAGCCTGCGTCATCGCCCCGTACTTCCTGCGCCGCTGCCTGCAGCTTGCGCCGCGTACAGCCCACGCTGCCGCATTTTTTTCCTCGCCCCTCTTTCGTCCATGTACAGGCCGCCACGTCCTCATGCAATGGAGGTTTGAGAAAGTCTTCGTACTTCACCATTTGCGGCAGGAAGAATGCAACGAGATGCAGGTCTGACGAAGGAAGAGTTGGATGTATCTGGTGTGGGATCGATGCGACGTCAGGTGATTCCTGTCACAAGCTTCGACCACCGGATGCCAGAGGATGTGCCCAATGCTACACAATGTGACGGTGAGGACACATACACTGGTGAGATGCTTGTTAAATTAATCAATTTAGTCTTCAGTTTCAGTACGCACGAACAAAGGCAATATTACAAATCAATCTGTGTATTGCATTATTCATTGGTAAAATATGTTGTTTTTCATCATTTATGTATCAAGAGGCCATGATGCTTCCTTGCTATTACTACGTTCCCGAGGCTGTGTTCTTGGGGTCATGTCAAAATGATTTTGGTCTTTACATTGGTTTGTGTTAATTTATTTTTGGACGGCATCAGTTGTATTTGTTTAATATAAACTGATGAACAATGAAGCCAAAAAGCTGCTCTCGTTTCATTCAATGGCTTGCTTGGCGCTAATTTCATTTCGTTTGGAAAAACATGACTACATTCCTTTTCAATTGATTAGACCAATTCAGGCTTTGAGTCTCGACGACACTATACTGCGCCTGGTTGTCGAGCGCGTGAATTATCCGCACCTTCAGCTAGAAGATGCACCCACGTTAGGCACCGTCTGTTGAATAATTAGACAAATTCCAGTTTAAATTCCGAATATAAATCATGACCAAATCAGAAGAACTGAAATAACAAGCCAAATCAGATGATGCGTACTGATTAGACTTACTGATAGATGGCACGCGCCGGAATCAGCAGGGTCGACGATGTCGAAGTAGCGAAATCAGCAGGGTCGACGAGGTCAGCAGATCATGAGCAGTCGCGTGAAGACGCTTCCCAAAAACCTTATTCGCCCTCTCCCGGTGCAGGATCTAGAAGACGAAGGGTTCCGGAGACCTGCTCTCCTGATCGCAGATGCACCTCTGCGGTCGGGACGAAGGGAACTAAAAGGCGGCTCAGATATGAAGAGAGGCGAAAGCGAACTGGGATCTGGGATGATTTGGAGGCTGGCTGCCGGGCTCCTTTTATAGGGCCAAGTCCGCGACCCCCCGTGCTTATCCGCCCACGAAAATCTCGCAATCAGTTGAGATTTTATAGCGATCGGTTAGGATAAGCGTAACAGCCAAGAAACCAAAAAATCAAACGGCAAAAGGTAGCCGCGCCCCCGCAAGGCGAGGGGCCGGATTTCGGTGGACCATTCACGCGCATGTCGTGCGCCCGCGCCCTTCGCCCCGCCCCGCCCCGCCCCGGCCAGGCCAGGCCAGGCGAGGCGAGCGAGCGCGCGCGCGCGTGTGGCTCTCCACACTCTCTCCTCTCATTCATGACTTGGTGAGTGAGTGTGACTTCCATATTTAAGCTAGCTCTACTCCACTAGAGCTAGCAATATGGTGCTAATGGTTCCACCTATCCTCTAGCCATCCTCTTGTATGGGCTTTTGAGATTTTCTGGGATTTATTTGAATATCTTAATTGGGTCAAGCCCATAAATCCTAACAATCCCCCACCAGATCTCAAATGCCCATCTGCAGTTTTCGCCACTGTTCACTACTGTTTAATATACTAGTTTTTTCAGCAGAGACTGTTAAGTTGAACTTCCGCCTAGAACTCCAAGCTACACCAACCCACAACTTGGACAATGGACTATGCCTTGAATTGCAAGTTTTGCGTGAATGGGTTTCACTTGAAGTCATGACCAGTACTTGGCTACCAGTAGTCCCCTTCTCGGGTGGAGCATATACGTCGTACTCCAAGGTCTCTTCATGAGTTTACTAGAGATCACCCAGATCTCATAGACTGCGACGTTAGACAGTCTAACTCATATAGGTGTGTTCTTTCAAAGAATGTTCTGCAGGACAACATCTTCGCTAATACAAGCCAACAGAACACATTAAGGCACAAAGCCAACCTGCCTTACAGCATTTGAGAGTATTGCATCTTTACTTAGAGAGGGTCAAAGGCTACTCTCCTCAGTTCACCAATGGCTTGTTCTTCCCAGGACCTAATTCACGGGATCTCCGATCACATAGACTGGGTTTCCACCATGGCAACTTTATTCGGGTCTCATACCCATCTCTCTCGATGCGATTTCTATCACATTACGTGGTAGTCCCTTGGTAAAAGGATCTACCAGATTTTTATCTGTTGAAATATAAGTCACACTTATAACTCCGGAGTTTCTCAACTTTCTGACAGACTTCAATCGTCTTTTGACATGTCTTGATGACTTTCCATTATCCTTAGAACTCGTCACTTTAGCAATCACTGTCTGATTGTCACAGTTCATAAGGATAGCTGGTATTGGTTTCTCAACCACCGGCAAGTCCATCAAGAGTTCACGCAACCATTCTGCCTCAACGGTTGTTGTGTCAAGTGCAGCTAGCTCGGCTTCCATGGTTGACCTCGTCAAAATGGTCTGCTTGCATGACCTCCATGATACCGCACCTCCACCAATAGTAAAGACATAACCACTGGTGGCATAAAGCTCGTCTGCATCAGATATCCAGTTCGAATCACTATATCCTTCAAGTACCGCATGCTGACCAGAATAGTGAATTCCATAACTCATTGTACCTTGCAGGTAGCGCATAACCCACTCAAGTGCATGCCAATGATCAGTCTCGGGGTTTGACATGAACCTACTCAATTTGCTCACAGCAAACGAGATATCGGGCCTTGTTGCACCAGCAAGATACATGAGTGAACCGACAATCTGAGAGTATCTCAATTGGTCTAAACCAATTCTCTTGTTCTTTCGCAGTGTCACACTGGGATCATAAGGTGTTGGAGAAGGTTTGCACTCAGAGAAGCCAAATTGCTTCAAAACCTTTTCAACATAGTGAGATTGCGAGAGAGTAATCCCACCATCTGCCTTAATCAGCTTGATGTTTAGAATCACATCAGCTTCTCCCAGATCTTTCATATCAAAACTCTTTGATAGAAAATACTTGACTTCATTGATCACATCAATGTTTGTGCCAAATATCAATATATCATCAACATATAAGCACAATATAACTCCTTCGCCCCCACCACAGCGATAATATACACACCTGTCTGCCTCATTAATGGCAAAGCCTGCAGACGTTAGAGTCGTGTCAAACTTCTCATGCCACTGCTTTGGTGCTTGCTTCAGACCATACAAAGATTTCAATAACTTGCACACCTTGCTTTCTTGACCCTTTACTACAAATCCATCAGGCTGTTCCATATAGATTTCCTCATCCAGCTCTCCATTAAGAAAAGTTGTCTTTACATCCATCTGATGAACAAGGAGACCATACGAGGCAGCCAAAGAAAGTAGTACTCGAATAGTGGTCATTCTAGCAACAGGTGAGTAAGTATCAAAGAAGTCTTCTCCTTCTTTCTGAGTATAGCCTTTAGCCACAAGCCTAGCCTTGTACTTTTCAATTGTACCATCAGGCTTGAGCTTCTTTTTAAACACCCACTTACAACCCACAGGTTTGCATCCATAGGGTCGATCAGTGACTTCCCACGTACCATTTGAAAGAATGGAGTCCATCTCATTATGAACTGCTTCTTTCCAATCATCTGCATCTGGAGATGCAAATGCTTCTGCAATGGTAGTAGGAGTATCGTCCACAAGGTACACAATGAAATCATCACCAAAGGATTTTTCAACCCTTTGTCACTTGCTCCTTTTAGGAGCATCATTGTCATCCTCCTCTAGGACAATTTCATGTGGCTGTTCAAAACTCTCAATAGGTGTACTATGTTCAGGAGTTATCTCGGAAGAGTATCTAGAATTGCTATGAATGTCTTTCATTGGAAATATATGTTCAAAGAAAGTAGCATCACGTGATTCCATAATAGTATCAACATATACATCAGGAACTTCAGATTTAACTACTAAAAATCTATATGCTATGCTACACGAAGCATATCCAAGAAAGACACAATCCACTGTCCTTGGACCAAGCTTGCGCTTTTTATTAATTGGTACATTGACTTTCGCCATGCACCCCCAAGTGCGCAAGTATGAAAGTGATGGTTTTCTCCCAACCCACTTCTCATAAGGGGTTTTCTCTTCTTTGCCCATAGGAATTCTATTCAGAACATGACATGAAGTCAGGACTGCCTCCCCCCACCATGCCTTAGATAAACCACAAGTGTCTAACATGGCATTCACCAGGTCAGTCAACGTACGGTTTTTCCTTTCAGCAATCCCGTTTGACTCGGGTGAATAGGGAGGAGTCCTCTCATGAATAATGCCATGTTCTGCACAGAAATCGTCAAAGACTTTGGGAAAGAACTCGCCACCACGATCTGATCTAAGACGTTTGATCTTTCTTTCTAGTTGGTTTTCAACTTCAGCCTTATAGATTTTAAAGTAGTCTAAAGCCTCATCTTTAGTTTTTAGCAAGTATACATAGCAAAATCTAGACGCATCATCAATCAATGTCATGAAGTATCTCTTACCACCTTTTGTCAACACACCATTCATCTCACAAAGATCAGAATGTATGAGTTCTAGTGGTGCCAGGTGTCTCTCCTCAGCAGCCTTATGAGGCTTTCGAGGTTGCTTCGACTGCACACAACTATGGCACTTAGAACCTTTGACTATGGTGATATTCAGAATTAAACTCATGGTTGCAAGCCGAGACATAGAGCCAAAATTAATATGACACAAACGAGAATGCCAAATACTCGCAAGATCATCAACATTAGCACAAATATGGTTCACAGACTTATTATTGAAATCTAACAAAGAAAAGCGGAACAAGCCTCCGCAATCATAGCCTTTACCAATAAATTGTCCAGACTTGGACACAACTAATTTATTGGACTCCAAAACTACCTTGAACCCATCTCTACATAGAAGGGTTCCGCTAACAAGATTCTTGTGTATAGAAGGGACATGATGCACGTTCTTCAGCTGCACAATCTTTCCCGAAGTAAACTTCAGATCCACCGTGCCAGTGCCATGAACAGAAGCATGTGACCCATTCCCCATTAGCACGGAAGAATCCCGGGCGCCCTGATAAGAAGAGAACAAGTTAATGTCAGAACACACATGAACATTAGCACCAGTATCAAGCCACCAACTAGGTGATTGAAATACTGAGAAGATGAAAGGTAGATTACCATACCCTTTGTCTTCCTCATTGCTAGCGATCACTGTGTTGACATTGCCCTTTTTTGCCACGGCGATCCGCTCGATCAGGACAATCCTTGGCAAAATGACCCGCCTCGCCACATGCGAAACATGTCAATTCAGCCTTGTTCTTCTTCTTCTTGAAGTTGGTAGTTTTGTTGGGCTTGTTAGATTTTGGCTTTCCTTTGCCCTTGTTGTGGTTCTTCTGAACCATGTTGGCGCTGGAGTGGCCCTCGCCTCCTTTAGATCTCGTGTCCTTAGCCCGAGCTTTCTCCTCAACATCCAGAGACGCTATCAGATTTTCAACTGATATCTCCTGTCTCTTATGTTTCAGAGCTGTGGCGAAGTTCCTCCATGTAGAAGGCAACTTTGCAATAATGCACCCAGCCACAAATCGGTCAGGAAGGACTATCTTAAGGTGGTCGAGCTCCTTGGCTATACACTGTATTTCATGAGCTTGCTCTACAATAGAGCGATTATCAACCATCTTATAATCATGAAAGCTCTCCATGATATACAGGTCACTGCCAGCATCTGATGCACCATACTTAGTAGTAAGTGCATCCCACAACTCTTTTCCGTCTGTGTACTGCATATTCGCATCAACCAGACGGTCAACAAGGGCGCTAAGAACGGCTCCCGTGAACATAGTATTGGCATGGTCGTACTCTTTCTCCTGTTCAGGAGTCAGTGGACCCTCAGGTCTGCCTTTACTAACATGGAAGACATTCATAGCAGTAAGCCAGAGCGTGGCCTTGACTTGCCATCTCTTAAAGTGCATACCATTGAACTTTTCTGGCTTGAGCGCATCGGCAAAAGCAGCCATAGAAAAACTAGGAAATTGTCTACAATAAGGTTTTTGGATTGTTGAATAATTAGACAAATTCCAGTTTAAATTCCGAATATAAATCATGACCAAATCAGAAGAACTGAAATAACAAGCCAAATCAGATGATGCGTACTGATTAGACTTACTGATAGATGGCACGCGCTGGAATCAGCAGGGTCGACGATGTCGAAGTAGCGAAATCAGCAGGGTCGACGAGGTCAGCAGATCATGAGCAGTCGCGTGAAGACGCTTCCCAAAAACCTTATTCGCCCTCTCCCGGTGCAGGATCTAGAAGACGAAGGGTTCCGGAGACCTGCTCTCCTGATCGCAGATGCACCTCTGCGGTCGGGACGAAGGGAACTAAAAGGCGGCTCAGATATGAAGAGAGGCGAAAGCGAACTGGGATCTGGGATGATTTGGAGGCTGGCTGCCGGGCTCCTTTTATAGGGCCAAGTCCGCGACCCCCCGTGCTTATCCGCCCACGAAAATCTCGCAATCAGTTGAGATTTTATAGCGATCGGTTAGGATAAGCGTAACAGCCAAGAAACCAAACAATCAAACGGCAAAAGGTAGCCGCGCCCCCGCAAGGCGAGGGGCCGGATTTCGGCGGACCATTCACGCGCATGTCGTGCGCCCGCGCCCTTCGCCCCGCCCCGGCCAGGCGAGCGAGCGCGCGCGTGTGGCTCTCCACACTCTCTCCTCTCATCCATGACTTGGTGAGTGAGTGTGACTTCCATATTTAAGCTAGCTCTACTCCACTAGAGCTAGCAATATGGTGCTAATGGTTCCACCTATCCTCTAGCCATCCTCTTGTATGGGCTTTTGAGATTTTCTGGGATTTATTTGAATATCTTAATTGGGCCAAGCCCATAAATCCTAACACCGTCCACCGCATGCTATTTCAACTTGTGGACGAACAGATTGACTTCATGCTATGTGCGATGGTGGCTTCGGAAAGTGCCTGTGATGGCGGTGTGGGAAAGAGCATGTGCGCGTGTCATGCGATCGTACTAGTTAGATGAAGCGTAAAATTTGGTGCGTCCTAGGTTTCATGTTTGTGCAGTGGCAGCTAACGAGCAGGCGCGGGTACGTGGACCACAAAAGCTAACAAATAGCTAGTCTGTTGGTTATCCTCAGCAAAAGAAAGTTTTCTATTTTAAAAACTCCATTGCAAAATCCTATATTTACCTAGGATTTTATATAAACTGTTGGAGTTGCTCTTAGTGCTCCTATAGGTGGTCGAACACCTCCAAGCCAGGCCCACGCCGCATGGGTGTTGAGCCTCGCCATCTCGCTGTCCATATCCCTGTAGGATGCAGCAACGGCGAACGATTCCGTCGGGCGTTCCGAGCGGTCGCTGGACCTCACCATGTCGACCTGTTGAAGTGGAGGAAAGTCGGAGCTGTCGAAGCAGGGGGTCTCTTGGAGCTCTGGAGAGACCGGAGCAGGAGCTTTGAGCTTAAGGGACACTGCCATGCCCTGTGGCCCGGAGCTTTGAGCTTTGAGCAGAAGATGTCCAGAGGACGGGGCTGCCGCGGCGAACGTGACTCTCTTGGGGCCAGCGACCTGAGCTGGCCCTGTTCCTATGGTGGGCTTTAGGCATGGGCGCGCTGGAGCTAGCGAAGTTGCAGTGGGGGTGACAAGATCCTGTGTGTGACTGGGCAAACCCGACGGTTGCAGGGCTGATCTATCCATGGTGGAGGGGCAGATTTCCCGGCGAGAGGTTGGGTAGGGCGTCGGCGGCGGTCGGACTGTGGCCAGTCGCCGCGTGGGTGGGGGGAGGGGAACGGTGGGGCATTTTGTGTCTTGCCTGAAAATGGTACGCGAGGAAATCGGAATGAACCATGGTGGCGATGAGCGCATTTACCTCGGAAAACCATGGTGGCGGTGAGCGCATTTAGCTGGTCGAAGAGTGAAGGAGAATGAGATGACTCTATTTTTATTTTTTTAGGATATTTGGTTTTTAATTAAAAAAAAAGTTGCCTCTTGAAGTCTCTGTATAGAAATTTACCATAAATAGTTAGACTAACCGCAGCGCTACCCCTACGCAGCCCCCTCCCCTTGCATGCGGCGCGTAGGGGGCACCCTATAGCCGCAGCGGTGCCCCCTACAGCACCCCTACGTGTCGGTCCCCTTCTCTCTCCCCCCAGATTTAGCGTGTCACTGTTCATCACACTTAACACTGTGCTGTGGGTCCACGAGTAATTGTTAGTAGATAAAAAATTGATAGTTGGTATAGAAAATGATATTTTATAGTGGTAGTGGGGTATAGGGGGAGTATTTAGGGGGAACCGCTGCGGGAGATAAAAAAATAGGGGAGAAAATAGGGGGAAAAAGTGATATAGGGGGAAAAATTTAGGGGTAACGGTTGCGGATAGCCTTAGAATGTTCACCCTCCAAAAAAACGATTGAACGTGAGCGTTTTTCTAGACGCGAGCGCTCTTCTCCCTCTCCTTCCATCTATACCTATATGACTTTTCAACCAAACAAAGAACAGATTAGCTCCACTCTATTCTATTCGTCAACCAAACAAAAAATAGAGCGACTATGTTCTGTTTACCAAACGCAGAATAGAACGGCTACATTCTCAAAGCCTAGAATAGAGTCGCTCCGTTCTAATTGACTCTCCTACCAAATGCACCCTTAGGTGGCGGGGCAGTTGAGCACGGCGGCGCGTGCACCTACCTTTCCTTCCACGAGCACCTG
Source organism: Zea mays (assembly GCF_902167145.1). NCBI lineage: Eukaryota > Viridiplantae > Streptophyta > Magnoliopsida > Poales > Poaceae > Zea > Zea mays. The sequence continues at coordinate 122,338,749 of NC_050104.1, read as the reverse complement.
CGCAAGCTAAGTGTCAGCGGCCGAACCCCATGCCTCCGATGTTGATAGACGATACCACGATGGCAAACCTAGCAGACCAGACACTTAGGTTGTCTGCAGCGCAGACCCCTCCCCTAGCACTGTAGACGCGTAGAGGCGCTCTACGCGCGCAGCGGTGGTCTTCAAATGGCCCCCTACGCGCTACAGCGCTAGGGGAGGCCGCACAGGTCCCCTAGATCAAGGGGAGCACTGTAGCGCCCCCTTGCACAGTGCTCCCCTATTTAATAGTTGAAAAAATAGTAATAAAAGATGAATATGGTTAGATAATAATATTTTATAGTTGTATTGGGATATAGAGGGATAATATAGGGGGAATCGCTGCGGGAGATGAAAATTTAGGGGGTGAAATGTTGATGATGTGACGCAAAAAAGTGATATAGGGGGAAAATTTAGGGGGAACCGCTGCGGATAGCCTTACCTCGTCGCTGGAGGCGGCGTTCGATGGTTGGAGGGTGGAGAGAGACAGTCGTCCCCCAAACGCGCCGCGACGCAGGGCCTTGTCGGCGCGGCGTGATACAACGGTAGCGGCGAGGCGCGGCATGGTGGCGCCGATAGTAAGGTTTTGGAGTCAGGGGTGGTCCTGAACGGAAAAGTGCGGCCCATTGAAGTGCGAGTGTTGTGGTGGGAACCGGAAAGAAACTCGATCTGATCATGGCGTGTTTTATTGTAGTGACTAAAATTTAGCCTAGTAATTAAAGTTTAGCCTATATTGATTGTTTGAGTGTCTATTATAAATATTAAATATAGTCTAATTATAAAAATAATTACATAGCTAAAAACTAAAAGGTTATATAACCTTTTTAAACCTGATTAAACATGAGTGAAACATGAACTAATTAGATTGTCTTATTTAGTCTTTCTCTGTGTAATTACTTTTATAATCAGACTATATTCAATATTTTCTTTATCCCAAACTATAATTTATTTTAGATTGAACATATATTCATTAATTAACTTATAACTGTAGTTTATATCTAATTCTATATTTATATCATTCATTCTAACATGGAAGAAAAAAAAGCTAAAAAGAACTATATTTGGCGACAAATGGCTAGCATTTAAATATCTGATGTGATGGAGATTAAAATTTAACCCATATGATGTCATCATGGACCGAAATGTCAACCTGGTGACCTAATGACAAATTGCATCGAATCAAAATATCGAATGAAATAAATTACAATATTTTTTAATTTTACTAGCAAATAGCATGTGCTAGCACTATAATATCAGGAAGCGAAGGGGAGAGAGGTCAACGACGGAAGAGGCACCAGTGAGGAAGAAAGAGGGGACGAGAGATAATCTAAATAATATTGTTTATCCATTAAATTTAAGTAAGTGAGTGAGAGTTATTTAATGATCTGAACCGTTTGTTTTATGCTGAGTTAAATCTAGATGCAATTTATTTGGTGGAATGAGTGAATGTTATGGTGTGGAGTAATTTGGTTGGATAAGTGTTGTGATGTTTTTAGACTGATAGATTATATAGTGTTGTAGATAAAAATCGATCTTTAGACTAGCTCCAACAAGGAGTTCTAAAGGGTCCTGTACCCTAAATTTAGAGGACGAGGACGTCCTCTACTCCCTCCAGCAACGTCCTCTAAACGGTCCTCTAAATTTAGAGAACGCTGCTAGATCCTCTATATGTAGAGTTTCTCTAAACGGTTCTCTATCTATTTAAATACTTTAAACAACTGGTTTAATAAAACTAAAATATGTACAATACATTTGAGAGTATGACAAATACGTATGTACAAAAAAATAAAAAAATAAAAATGTCTTTAATATAAGTATTTACATATAGAGGACGTGATTTAGAGGACGTTGTTGGAGAGAAAGTAAATATAGGAGATGGAATCTTTTAGAGAAGACTGTAAAGAACGAATATAAAAGATGTATATAGAGAACGTTGCTAGAGACAGTCTTATAACTTTCTATCTTTCAACTCCCTGTATCTTTGTACGCACTTTGGCGATAGACTAAATAGATGGTGTAATATGTCAAAAATCTAATAAAGACTATTTTTCACTAAAATCTCTATTTCTATCAGACCAGATGATGCAATACTTAAAAATTTAAAAACCTAATCGAAAAAAGTATTTTTCATCAAAATCTCTAGCAATAAGAAAATAATATCTTTTAAGTTGCTCTTATAGATGTATTCAATGGATAGTCCAGTTGTGTCCAATCAAAATATCAATTGAAATGGATGAGATGGATGCAATCCTTCCAAAGAAATTGAAACCGACGCCAAAGAAAATAAAATCTTGTTCATAGAAGCTTTTATTGTCCTCAGCCACATGCATATGCTTTCCATTTGACATGATCGCTACCTCAAGGTCACGACATTGGCCATAAAAATTCACCCGCGAACTGGACAGATTATAGAATCGGTCCAGCTCAAGAATAGAACAGATTTGGAACAGGGAGACAGATACTTGCAGCAAAGATTAAATAAAAAAGGCCCAGGCACAGAACATGCATGCATCCGCGGCTCCTTGCTCATAACTTGACTTTCCATGAGGCATTGTCAAATGCTGTTTATACGAAGAACCGGTTCTTTACAGATTGCAGAATACAAAAATCGCAACACAGTGAAACACTAGAAGGAACCAAAAAATCCCTTTTAAGAATATTTGCATATATACTTAAGGAACCTAAATAATGAAAGAATTGAACTGTTTGAAAACCCATTTAACACAAGAACAAAGTGGGACTGAAAAAGTATGGAAATGTGGTAGCCTCTTATAAAATGCCAAATCAAAAAAATGGCTCGAGTCCTCCTAATAGCCGATTTATTTGATTAGCATTATATATTATATATCTTGCTAATATTTATAATCTTGTGGACTGCCCACATTCTCAGACCCAGCAAAACTGATATCAGGTGGACTGCTCCTTCCATGCTGCCAACATTCTCAGAAATTCCATCACCTATATGCATCAAAAGAATGTTTCACTTCTCTAAACTTGCAATACCCAACAATAGTCAAACATTCAGAAGTTTTCGGTTTTCCTTTTGACCCAAGAAATATTCAAAGCAAAAGTTCGTTGTGGTTGCCACAGTGCTATGAGTTACCTCAGCTGGATCCCTCAAGGAGTAGAAGGCGTCACTCTCTTTGGGTATAGACGACACCAATATTCCAAAGCCACGGTTGCTTGCCTTCAGAACCTATTTGAACCAAGAGTAAATTATGTGTTGTAGAAAATATATGCTTTAGGGTTAGTTTGGAATCTGAAATCCCCTCCAGGATTCCCACTCAATCTCTAGAATCCCACTCAATCTCTAGAAATCCCGGAGGGGATTTAAGTTTCCAAACTAGCCCTTAGAAATCCATCCAAGCGAACTACACATACTTTGAATGCATCTTCATCTGTTCTGTCATCTCCAACATAGATAGGGAGAACATCTTCACTCTCGCTGAGCCCAAGCGATTCAAGTAAAAACTCCACAGCTTTACCTTTGTTCCAATCAATAACAGGACGGACCTCAAAAACCTGGATTGGAGAGTGTGATTGAATATTAATCCAATTCAAACTGCTTACAACAAATATTTTGATAAGGAAAGCCTTACAACAGTGCATAATCCTCACCTTCCTCCCATGGGTTAGTCTTAGGCAAGGGTAACCTTCCAAAACAGCAGTTACACGATGGAAAACCTTTTTATAGTCCTGAGATGCAAGAGTAGGAATCTGAGTTTAAATGGGTCCATATTCAGCTCAAATAATCCCAATGCACATTTTTTGTATGAAATATAAACACTAAGATATAGAACTATTACATCTTCCGCCACATTACGGTAATGCACAGATACACAGAACTTGTTGTCTTCCATCCTTGCACCATCAATGTCCTTAACACTCTCACCAAGTTTTTCATACACCTGGCATGTACACCACTCAGAAGTCCAACCATATGACATAAGATGGCAACTTAAACTCAAGAGGCCGGTACAACATACCTCAGTGATCATAGGTAAAAACTCACTAGCAGGTTGGAACAGGTTGACTTCTTTACCCTACGAGGAGGATAAGAAGATACACACTAAGAAAGCAAGTAAAACATTTAAATTGAGGGTAAAGATCTAGAAAGTAGTTTCACATGCACATCAGTTGACCGAATACATTCCACGCCATTGGAGTCAGTAGTCTTCCTAACAGGGCCCATTATGTCCATTCCATGGCTTCCAGCGTAGTACAATTCATTTAGCTTCACAAAGTCAAAAACCTAAAAGAAACAATGAGAAAAATGCAAAATGCTGATAGGAGTTATTTGTGCAATGAACAATAACACTGTATACCTTATCACGAGATCTTCCGCTAATGATTGCAGTTGGGAAAAGTGATGCCGCATGCCTCACTGCAGCACGCATCTGTGAATACAATGTTTAGAAAGCGAACTGAAATTGCACTGGACTGCTAATTTTAAAAGGACTTAGGGAAAACATACCTCATCAGACATTAATGCATTTTCAGGATTGTCCACAATCGGTGAAAGTGTTCCGTCATAGTCAAGAAACAATGCCAACCTTTTACTCCCAGCAAGATCACTAATTGCCTCAAATGAGATCAAAGCAGAAGGATAGTTCACCTACAAAGGTGAAGCAATGGGAATCACTAACATCTTGTGCAATTCTGCCATACAGTATAGGTTCAGATACATACTGTCCAGTTGCAGTATTGCAAATCAAGATCAGATTGAGCATCACAGATGACATCCTTGATCTGCCTTTTGCGGGTAGGTGATGAGGCCTTCATGAGATCAAGCCATCCAGCAGCACGAACTTCTTCAATCTTACCAGGCAGAGGTATCTTCTTTGTAGTGTTCAAGCAAAGCCCCGGAGAGGGAAAGCTAGTAGGTGTTGTGAAAGTCATGACAGCAGCAGGCAATGCTAACGTAGGGAGATGGTCAGCAATAACAGGTGAATTGAGGCCTGTCTTCAAATCCATCAACAGGACACAACCCCCCAAGAAACTTGTTGTGAAACCAATTACAGACAACAAAAGGTTAGTGCACCAAAAATGCTTTAACAAGCCTCTTGTCAATGAAAAACCAACGTTTCAATGTGTTCTTGTCACTGCGAACATGCATGTACCACCTCCAGCCCATTAAATATCAAGGCCCTGCATTCTGTATTGGAAGGGAAAAAAAGATAAGCCTTGAACATAGCAATCACTAGGGGGGGGGCTACAAAATGTTGAAGCACATACATGTTCAGCACACCTAACAACCAACATACCAATCAGTTCCAAGCACAATAATTGTGCACAATCACAGCATACACTACAGTAATGAAAAAAAAACAAAAAAAGTGTTGACATGTAATGTCTAATGAAACGCCACACCACCTAATGCAAAAATAATTGACCACATTGAACAGCGTAGTTCCTGTTTCTGTCTTGCAAGTTTTAAAAGGAAAAAGACAGGAGTTACAAGGGAGGAAAATGAAAAAGACATCAGCTGGTGCCCATGATTCCTTTATGGACTACCACATATTAGTTGGAAAATGATGTTTGATCCATCCATCATTAAGAATTTAAGGCCAAATCACAACAATTGAATAGATGGTTTGGTGAGACCCATGTGTACTAATGGTAGATGCACGGCTGCTGGCATCGGAAAAGTCTCCACCGTGGTGAACTGCACAGGGTGCCCATGAGAACACTGAACACACATGGTAGTGTTCAGCAGTGGCACTGGAAAACAGAAGGGAAGCACATAATTGAGACTTAGGTCAGTAATCAGCGCGTATCATCACAGAACTAATCGACTGGACCATCGGTGCATGTGCATCTATCAGCCACTTAATAATCCTCTACAGCAGACGGCGCCAACCCAGGCTTGCAAGAAAAGCCTCGGCGATGCAAGTTGCAACATGCTTCTCGCAACGGCGGCAGTGAAAGACACAGCTCCCACCAACCCCAGCCAACAAGAACAAAATACGTGGGGGCCCTCGAGGACAAAGCCAGATCGGGTGCAGTGCGACAATCATCAACGATGTCTTTTATTTCCCTCCCAGACTCCCAGTCGCGATACATCCAAAAAGAATCAGCAAAAGGGCAAGAAAAAGGTACGTCTCCAGACCAGTTGGACGAACCCCGTCTCGGCCGCAGGGACCCCCCGCGAGGAAGAATCCCACACAGGACACAGCCAACCAACACGAGCCCACGGCCAACACCGTTCTCCGGCTCCCCTCCCTTCCCTCTGCATCCCACCTGCTCTCTCACGGCCGTGTTGTGGGCGGCTCGGTTAAAAAACTCGGCTTTGGGGTGCCTCATACAGTTCCACGCATGGGACGGGACAGATTCCCCATGGGGACGACGGCCGTCGCCGTCGCATGGGGAGGCGGAGACGACAAGGAATACGCACGAATAAGAAAGAAAAAATTACACGAACACGACAAGCGATTCTGCGCGAGATCTACGAGTGCCAGATGAGCCACGTGACATAGTTTCCAAGGGGACCGATCTCGGGAGGAGAAGCCTTACCGGACGGAGGTAGCGGGCGAGGTTATATCCAATGCCGGCGCCGGCGAGGCCCCCAACGGGGCTTGGAAACGACCTGGCGAGAGGCGGCGACGGAGAGGGGATTTTGGGAGCGGCGGCGACGGAGAGGGAATTTTGGGAGCTGGGAGAGAAAGGAGTGGAGAGGAGAGAAGTTGGAGGAGGGCGCGTATTAATATAGGCGGCGACAGTCGCCTCGCTCCTTCAGTCCTCTTTCTAGAAGCGGAGGCGGAGAAAGCAGTCACCGGTTATCTCGGTCATCAGCGTTTCGCCTCGTTTTCGCTGGTCACGGGATTAACCCCAAAGGCCAAAGCGACCGGGGCATGGACTATGGAGGATCGCTGGCGCGAGCTTTTGCTCACGCGAGCGGGTGGCGGGAAGTGACAGGAGGGTTCGCCTGGTCCAGGCCCCACACATGAGGCCTTGTTCGGTTATTCCCAGTACACATGGATTGAATGTGATTGAAAAAAATTCTTAAGAAATTTGACTTGTTTGGGATTTAAACTCATCCAATCTCATTCAATCCACATGAATTGAAAGCTAACCGAACAAGGCCTGAGCGAGGCAAGACAAAGATTAGGCTCGCCATGCGTGGAGTACAGATGAACAAATAGATCTTGCTCATCTAACAAACTTATAATATGTGTGAGTGGGTTATAACTACCGCATCAGATCGTGTATATGACCTAAGTTGTATGGCTGATCTAAATCACTCGAAATATTTTAGTGTTACATTGACTCAGCCTGATATTTTGGATTGTGTTTGGGTCGAAATCGTGACCCAAGGAGGGCACAGACAAGGTCTGTTTAAGACAGACAAAAAAATGGATCATACGGAGGCATGAAAAGGCTCATATATTCATTAAGTGCTAGTTTGAGAACCACATTTTCTTAATGGATTCGTATTTTCCACACTTTCATATACTTTGATAAAGAATGAATCTGGAGTTGATGCTAATTAGATGTTTCTTTTGTAGCTTTTGAATTAGAGGATATGGTGTAGAACTTATGAACTCTATGTAAAACTAACTGTAGCCTTTTTCCCTTCTGACCAGAGGGGTTTTAATGAGGCAGTCATTGCACAGCTCTAGTAACTTAATAGAAACTTAGTAATTTCATTTGTCTTGTTTTTTATTCTTTTTTATTAGATTTAATGTGTTTTTTGGATTTTATAATTTTGTTTTTTGGATTTTATAATTTTGGACAGTCTAAAAGTAGCTCGGCAGGTTTAAGCAATAATACGTCGTATCGTCGGTCGCCTCGCACAAGTTGGCCTAAAATTTAGATGTGGTGAACCTTGAAGTAACTGCATTGTTTACATAATATAGTTCGAAATATGAGATGCGGATGAGTAAGCTGTTAGAGATAGTTTAATAGACTCCACGTCATATTAATGATAATGTATAAGAAAAAGAATAAAGAGAAGGAAAGTGTTAGACAGTGTGTGGGTCGGCACTACTGTTGGACTACAGGTCCATTAGGGTTAGAGTTAAGTATATATATGTGTAACCTTCTTCTATGCAATACATCAAGAGTTCTTCCAGCATGGTATCAAACTAGGTTACGGTTAGGGTTTTCTTGTCCCAACCCCACAACCACCACCTTTGCCAACTCCTAGTCGCCGGCCTACCTGCTTCCGCTCCGTCGTCCACGGGAGGTTCGTCTTCCCTCCCAGGGCGGCTCCCCTTCCCATCCGCCAGCCGGCCCTCTCTTTGGTTGGCCCCGTCCCCTGCTCGCCTCCCTCCACAGCCACCCTGACTGTCACATACGCGTGCACTGCCGCCGGCCTCCTTGGCGGGGCTCCTCGACGACCGAACGATGGAGGAAGCAAGAAGGTCCCTCGTTTACTGCTTCTCTTTTGTTCTATCGTCCCGTCGACCGTTGATGCTCGAACGTTGACCCCTCCCGAAGAACAGACTACTGTTATGTGTCTTTTGACAACGCACCACCTTGATTTCGGCTACCTTGGCATCTATCGACTATAGTTTCCATGGAGTGCACGCTGGTCTCTACTCCAGCCACAACATTCGCACCTTCACGACATTGCGTCTGCAGGGGGATTTCAACCCATCAACTCCTACCTTCAGCTTCTACTCTAGTCTCATCATGTGTAGTGCCCCCGTTGTGACTTCAGGGATGTAGACTGTGGGGTGGGCACCACTGTTGGGCTGTCGGTCCATTAGGATTAGGGTTAGGGTTGAGTCTATCTGTATATGTAACCTTCTCCTATGCAATACATCAAGAGTTCTAGTTTCCAACAGAAAGCATGTTGTTGTAGGATCTAGGACACCGGCTAGAGGGGGGTGAATATACGGTTTTGACTAAAATAAAAAACACTAGAGAAATTTAATCAATATGACAAGAGGTATAAATTCTCTAGTGACAACAAGTAAACAATCTATGAGAATCAACTATCGTGATTGTAAACTCGAAGAACAATATGCAAAATACTAATCACTTGCACGACAATAAGTAATGCAATAAAAGACAGACACCGGATTTTATCCCGTGGTATCGGTGATTTGCCGATCACCCCTAATCCACGTTGAGGTGGACTTCAAGCTCTCACTTGCTCCTCTATCAAGACACGGCTTGATCTTTAAGCCAAGTGGACAAGAAATCACTCAATACCTCGTTTCCACTAATGTCACCTTTGCCGCTCCGGCGAGGTAGGCGCGAACCCCTCACAATTAACACCGCAGCTCCTTCACAATCTTCTTGGAGAGCTCGACGGAGACAACACCCGAGCCATCTAGGAGGCGGCAACCTCCATGAGTAACAAGTCGATGACGCTTGCTCGGTGTACCACCTAGTGCCTCAAGAATCACCAATGTACGCAAATGCACTAGGAACACTCAATCTCTCACTAGAATGCAATCTCAAGCAAGGAGTGTGAGAGAATGAGTTGGAGGATCACAAATGAGCTCAATGTGTGCAAGGAATGGCCAAGAGAACCCTCACACACGAGCTCCCCTTCTATTTATAGCCCACCTCACAAATCCAACTGTTATGTGCAACTTGCACATTTTCTGCACACACGCGGACGGTCCGCGCCCTAAGGCCGGACGGTCCGCCGTACATATGATGGCTATTTTTCTCGTTTGAAATCTGTCAGAGCTGTCAGAAAAGTGAGGTCCGGACAGTCCGCCAACCTTGGCCGGACCGTCCGCGACCTGGCAACTTGGAGCACCAGGGCTCTAACCAAGAGGAGTTAACACATGCGGACCGTCCGCCCTACAAGGCCGGACGGTCCGAGACCTAGGAGTCAGTACTGTCCGGGCTTATCCTCTGGACAGTTCGTAGTATAAATCCCAAAAACCACACAGTCCCTGCCCAAACCAATTTGGCACCTGCGGATAGTCCGCCCTACAAGGCCGGACGGTCCGCACAATAATACAGGGACTGTGCCGAGAGCAGCCTTCTCTGGTCAGGACTGCGGACGGTCCGCAGTACAAATGAACAGGACCAGTCCAAAGTAAACATACTTCGGACCCCACTGGAGGATCGCGGACAATCCGCCCACATAGCCCGGACAGTCAGCCCTATCCCAAGATTTAGTAATTTTCAAACACGCTTTTGAAAAGATTTTTAACTCTCAAAATTGGAAGCGTTGTTAGTCCTCATGCAAATGCAACCACTAGATGCTCTATGAGGCACTAAGTTTTACACAGATGAAAGTCAATGACCCTCTTAATAGTACGACTATCTAGCCTACTAATCCGATCAAATATCTTCTCTAAACTCCTGGAGACCGACAAAAACAAAACTAATGTTATACCTTTGCCTTCACTTGATTCACAACCAATGCTTATAAATCTCCAAGATTTTCTGTTCTATGTGGTCCAACCCTGGATTCTTATTTATCCCAGAACCGTTAGTCCACAAACAGTTGTCATTAATTATCAAAACATCACTAAGGGGCCTAGATGATTCACAATCTCCCCCTTTTTGGTAATTGATGACAACACTACACATTATATCCAAGAGAAGTTTTGGTTTTTAAATCTCCCTCATACCTTAGATATAATAAGGATTTTAGAGATGAGTTTCATAAGACTTATCTTGATTTGAAGTTTCGTCCGAGAGATAGATAAATCCCAATAAAACTCAGAATGTAGGAATAGCTCCCCCTATGTGTGTGCATGATATTTCTAGTTGAAGATACAACACACATAATCGATCGAAGTTTTGATGGAGATCTTCCTACAGTCATGGTTATCGAGGCATACAAGAAGTAATATGTAAAGTAAGCACAACAAATTTAATCACTCCTCGATCAACCATTCAAAGAATAATTCAAACTAATTTAAACATAAGATTTAACACACATAGTTCAACCCACTGAATATTACAAATAGTTGTCCACAGGCATAAGACATAGTTCACCAAATGCATAAGACATAAAGGAGGGGCCTCACTGACCACCAGGTGGAGGATACATGCTATAATAGTAAGTGCTGAAGGTGTCAAAGAGAGATGAGAACTGCCCAAAGTCCTGCTGGAGCTGCTCCTGCCTCTAACTTATATTTTGAATGCTTTCATTGGTAGATAGATTGTCAAACTGACTAGACACATCCCCTATATTGTCCTGAAAACTCTGCTGCATGTTGTTCAGTCTGGTCATGATGGGACCAGTGACATAGTCTTGGATGTGACTGCGAAATTCAGAAAGCTTAGAGTTTATCGCATCCAAGTTATCATCAAAGCGAGATTGCATGGCATCCATGCGCTGGTCCATATGGGTCATCATTCCCTGGAAGCGGACATCCATGTGGGTCTGAAGCCCTTGCTGCATGTTCTGAAAGTAAGTGTCAAAATAGCCTGGACCAGGCTGCCAGTACTGCTGAGGCTGAGGAGGAGGTGGAGGAGGAGGCATCTGCTCTGCATCAGCTTCAGGAGCTTCTCCTACATCATCACCAGCTTCTTCCTCATCATCTGGGAAGGGAGTAAGAGGCCTGGTGAGGAACCCAATCTCATTCTTGAAGGGCCTAAAAGGTATGTGAACTATCTCATAGTGCCCCTCAAATCTGATCTTGGCTTTAATGAGAGCCATAATGTATGGAGCATAGGCTAAGTTCTGGTTCTTGTCCATTTTGAGGTCATTTAATTGTCTCATCATGAATAGCACAACATTCATTACCTCACCATTCATGACATGGTGGATAATGTTCCAGAACTTGTCCCTAATTTTGCTCTTGTCGCCACTCTTGGGAAGAATTGTGACTCTGGCAATTTTGTTAATCACAGCAGGATGATGCCTCAGTCCTACTATCTCACCAAACCTCCTAGGAATTCCCAGCCTTGCTGGCTCATAGAATTGCACAAATTCTTTAAAGTTATCTTCAGTGTACAAATCAATCCCAGCTGAAATTGTATCATAATCCAGACTGTTGGCAGTACCAAATTCAGCAAATGTTGCAGAATACCTCTTGAAACCAGTCATCCATGTGATGGATTGCTCATCGATATCAATCTCAGCAGTGGCTAGGAATTGCTTTACAGTCATCTCACTGAAATCAGTCCTCTGACCCATAAAGTGATAGAGACCACATGCCTCAAATTTTGGAATCAGGTCCTCCATAACTGATTGACCCAGCATAAATGTCCAATCTATCACTTGATGCTTATGAAAGTTGGTATCCATCAGTGTGCCCCAAAAGACATCAAATTGGAGCTGAGTGTGAAAGAATTTAATATTGGTGTCTGAGGGTAGAGCATATTGATTGACAGTCCTCCTGGAGCAATATTCTGCCATAGAGAACCTCCTCTTTGGATAAGTCCATCTTGTGATGTCAATCGGATAGTCAGGATGAGCATGTGGAACATCTTCTGTGTCCATAGAGACACTACCCCCAGCTGAAGATTGGGCCTCTAAGTCTGTGGTTGGATTATAGTCTGCATCATCTGCACGAGGGCGCTTTGATTTGAAACGACCGGCAAGCTTCTTCCGAAGATCACCCAGACCACTGCAATATATGTGAGAAATAATCATAGGTGAATTGTTGATAACGCCACAATCATAGAGAAAGAAAGTGCAACTTTCTGTCAGGGGCCGGACTGTCCGCGCAAGGGGTCCGGACTGTCCGCGCAAGGGGTCCGGACAGTCCGCGCCAACCTGGCGAACGGTCTGCGACCGTCCAGGGGCGATTTTGCTGGAACCCTAGTCGCCCCATCCATTCAATCGACGATTCAACAGAAAATAGCCACCAAAACTCGTTCAAATTTTTGCACAACATTCACAATGAGTAACATTAGCAATTCCACCAATCATATTTGTAAATCCACTGCTCAATTCTAGATCAGAGAGAAAATCTGAAGAATCCCCAAATCTGAAGAAATCAGATAAAATCCAAGAGATTTTGAAATACTGGGATGAATACATGATTGTTGAACTTCCAACAAGCTTTCGGACAGTCCGTGCGCAAGTTCGCTTCATGGTCCGCTCACAATCGACGAGAGTCTCCTTTAGACGTGTGGAGAGTGTGAGAGGAGAAAGCAACGGATGAAAGTGACCATTTAACTGCCTCTTCCTGACATAAATGCATGTCGCGGACGGACCGCACAGGGACGGCGGACGGTCCATGCCCTGGTAATTCAGACTGTCTGCTCTGCTGACTCGGACTGTCCAGAACCTGATTGTCACACCCGACTTTAAAGGACAAAGTCGGGTGCATCTCATACATGCGCCAAGAAGACAACATATATAATAACAGAGTGTATAGAGATAAATGTCATAAAACATCAGAGTATTTATTACATAGCGGAAGACTTATTACAAAATAAAAGAATAAACATAAAACGAACTAAGGATCGTTGGCGCCAATGTCAACTGAGAAACGCCACCTAGATCAGATCATACTCCTCGCCTTGTGGCTCCTCCTGAACCACCTGCTCTTCTCCTGTGGGGGGGTGTGAGACAGCAAGGGTGAGCTCACACATGATCATAGCTCAACAAGTTGTGGGGAACCAGTGTACATAAACTCACAAAGGTGTGAGTTCATGTGATGTGTAAGGCTAATCAATGATAGGGGTTAAAGCTGAGCATTGCTTTTAAGTAGTTGGTCAAACTTTTATTAGCAGTTACTAAGTGTAAGTAAATACCAAACCATAAATAAAGTAATAGAACAAATTAATAATAAACCCATGCATATGCAAATGACAAAATTGAATTTAGGTTCCATAAATTAATCATCAGAGAGTCCTGAGCTGCTCATGACCGTGAGCTCGGCTAGTATACCAGTTTTACACTCTGTAGAGGTTGTACCCTTTACCCACAAGTCATGTTACCCATCTGCCAAGGGGTCGCGAATCCCATACACCTCTACCTAGGAAGCGCGGCAGGGCAACACTACGAGGCCTTTACAAAGTTCCACTAGCTTCTGAAAACCCGCTACAGTTTATAGGAAGCTCCAATGCAGGGTTCTTGGCTGACCGCCATCGCAGCAAAATCAACCAAGGACCTCCCTACACTGACCACTCCCCTACTGCCCTTGCCCCTTTCGGGTAAGGTAGTCTTCCACTAGCTTTCCTAATTAGTCAGCCAAGGGCGTCCCATTAAACCCTTGTGGTGGCACGTGGTTCTCAAGTTAAGCTCTATGTTCCAATTAACATTAATGATCTCAACATGAACATATATCGAATAACAAAAAGAATTGGAACATAGAGGTAATAAATGATTATCCCAAAACCATATAAAGCAATAGCAAACTACCCAAGTGATTCAGGGGTAAACAAGGTAATGAGATAAACAATCTAGGGTGACATATTGGGTCCCATCAAAATTAACCTATGCATGGATAAATGATATTAAAGAACATTATTGGGTAAAATATGGTCAAGGGCACAACTTGCCTTCAATGAGCTCCTGCTCAGCTACTTCAATCTGCTGCTCACCAGGGTCCTCGGTCACGGGCTCTTCTACTCGCCACAATACAAACAAGCACAGCGCGTATAGAGAAATTAACATTACACCAAACATATAAACAAAATACACAGTAATAATATACACATTAAAATAAAATCCTAGGAACAGGAATCATAATTTTTGGAGTTATAGATTTTAAGTTATGAATTTTCCAAGGTTTTATGCATTTAATACAAGATTGAGTGCTAGATAAATTTTAATGAGTCTTTCATGCCAAAACAGAGGCACTATTTGATAGAATAATATTACAAAATTATAGGAACTGGAATGGACCAATTTGGAGTTTATATGCATTTTCTATGAATTATACAAATTCTATGAATTGTTTTTATATTAAAAACTCATTTTCTAATTCATTCTCCCGATTTTATAATTCTCTGGACGAGGCCTCATTTTCTGGAAAACGCAGGGGTCTGCTCGCTAAATTCCCACAGACTCAGCCAGCCACCTGGATGGAGTGCGGGTTGATTCATGTAAAGTGCGGGGTCTCTTTAACAAAAATGCACGGCGAAGGGGTATGGAGTATTCAAATCTGTCCGATCTAAAACGGACCGCCCAGATCAGATCATTCCACGTAGTGAACCAGTGCCGTCTACAGGCCGTTGGATCAAGATCCGAGGGCCCAAATTCATTTCTACATGAGCTAATCTCAGCCACGCACGAGCAGATCAACGGCCCACGGTGCTTTCTCCCCAGATCTAATCCCGGCCATCCAAGAAAAGATCAACGACCAGAACTTTGTCTTCCTCCTCAGCCGGGCGGCGGCTGCGCGCAGGCCCTCCCGCGGTGGATTCATCGCACGAGACCCGAGGCCGGCAGCCAGCCATCACCTAGCCCCCACTGCCACGCCGCGGTCAAGCAAGCCCCATGGCGGTGAACCAATCCCGCGCCCAGGTGTACTACCTCCCAAAACCGACTGGCCTTCTATCATGCGGAGATTCAGGCGAGTGTGCGTGTAAGGGCACTGTACCGGTTCCTAAGGCGCAGAGAGCCCATGCTCGTATCGATGGCCGATCCATAGCGGTCACTTCCTACGGCAGGACGCGACAGCGGGGTACTCCGTACTCATCCATGGCGGAGGCCATGGCCAGCGCCCCCAACACGGCCCCAAGGAATACAGGGAAGAAGCAGACCCGCCCAGGCGCATGGCTACCGAAGCGGACGGAGTTAATCGATTCATAGGTCGTGGCGCATCGAATAGAGAACTTACCGAGGGTAGGTGCTACACCAAAGAGATCATCCAAGGGACGCAGTGACATGGTGGTGAGGGTTAGATTCCGATGATCCCGGCTTCCACCTCCACACGACAAGAACCCCAACGCCCTCTGCATGCTCCGCCCAACGCCCATGATCGCCCCAAGGGACCCGAGGTACAGCCAGTGTGGATTCACAACTTGGCGGACGATTCACCCACCAACTGCGTTCACGGCCGTGGAGGTGCTGTCGCGAGGTGGTGGTAGAGGCGAAATCAATGGGCGATGAACGCAGAGGAGAGGCTTCGGCTTGATTTTATACTCGTAGATCCACGGGAATCACGGAGGATTTGTGGGGAGTTAGTTGGGGAGCCCCCGCGCACAGCTCGGACGCAGAGAAGAGATAGGGGAGGAGAAGAGGATGGTTCTGACCGGCGGGTCCAGATGACAGAGGAAGACCATGGCCGAGCACCAGTGCGTGACTGTCCTGGTTGACCCACACATCGGCACCGCGAGATGGAGTTGGGTCTGGCGCACGCGGAGGGAAAAACAGTAATGGGCCGAATGGCGTGTAGTGAGCCCATCCAGCGTTTTTACCTTTTCTTTTATATTTTCTTTTATTTCTCTTTTTTTCCTTTTTCTTTTCAAATTCAAAATTTGAATTCCCTTTCCAACTCAAACTTCATGACAAATTTGTTCTCTCATTAAAGACTCATTTTAGACATGGTATGGATACATTTGTCTAAATTTAGTATTTACTTCATGATAATAGTGCTCTCTTTCTCAAATTTTAGAGTTTCTTTTAGATCTTAAATTCCCATTTGGGTATTAATATGTTTCTCTTTATTTTATTTTTGTATTGCCACAAAATGCACACAAAATAAAGTCCAGCATGATGCACAATTTAGTGACTTATCTTTTATTATTTATTTTTTTTAAATATAGTGTTCACATGTGATGGTAAATATATGCAATACACATATAAATAAAGAAAAAAATAATATTTTTTCTTCTCCTTTTATAATATCACTTACAAATTGAGTATTACAAATCCTACCCCCCTTAAAAATAATCTCGTCCTCGAGATTTATGAAAGACTAGGGAAAATGGGGAGAATCTATACGAAGCTCTTCTTCTCTTTCCCATGTACCTTCATCTTCTCCATGATGGTTCCATTGTACTTTGCACATTTTTATAACCTTATTTCTTGTAACTCGTGTCAATGTGTCAAGAACCTTGATAGGATACTCCGTGTAAATCAAATCACCCTGAACACTGAACTCATCCATTGGTAGCTATTCCTTAGGGACACGGAGACACTTCTTAAGTTAAGACACATGAAATACATTATGTACATCAGATAGATTATCTGGTAGCTCGCGTTGACAGGCCATCTCTCCAACTTGCCTAAAGACTCAGAACGGTCCAATATAGCGAGGGGACAATTTTCCCTTGACTTTGACTCTCCTCATTCCATAAAGTGGTGAAACCTTGAGGTACACATGATTCCTTTCCTTAAATTGCAATGGTCTTCTTCTATTATCCGCATAGCTCTTTTACCTGGTCCGATCTACCCTCAAATTCTCTCGAATTATACGAACTTGTTCCTCTGCTTCTTGAATAAGTTCAGGTCCGAAGAACTGTCTTCCTCTAGTCTTATCCCAATATAGAGGAGTCCTGCATTTCCTGCCATACAGAGTCTCGAACGGTAACATCTTCAGACTTGCCTGATAACTATTATCATATGAAGACTCAGCATGAGGTAGACTCTTGTCCCAACTATTACCATGCTGAAGGGCACAAGCTCTCAACATGTCTTCCAATTCTTGATTAGTCCTTTCAGTTTGTCCATCAGTCTGAGGTTGGTAGGCCGAACTAAAATCCAACTTCGTATCCATATTCTCACGAAAACTTTTTCAAAATTTGAAGGTAAATTGTGATCCTCTATCCGAAATAATCTTCTTCGGTACACCGTGTAGAGACACAATCCGAGCCATATATAACTCTACCAATTGAGATCCTTATAAGTAGTCTTGACCGGAATGAAACAAACTTTAGTCAATCTCTCTACAATCACCCATATAATCATATCCTTTCTGGGTGCGAGGCAATCCAGTAATGAAATCCATACCAATCTCTTCCCACTTCCACTCAGGTACCTTCAGTGGGTGTAACAATCCAGCTGGCCTCTGGTGTTCAGCCTTAACTTTTTGACATACATCGCACATAGCCACATGTGCAGCCACATCTCTTTTCAATCCATACCACCGATACTTCCGTTTCAAATCCTGATACATCTTAGTACTACTAGGATGAATAGAATAATCTGAATCATGGGCCTCCTTTAAAATAGTCTCTTGAAGGCTTTCAATATCAGGAACACACATTCTGTCCTTGAACCATACGGTGCCCTGCTCATCTTCGGTAAATTCCGGAACTCGACCTTCAGTAATCAAATCCTTAATCTCTTTTATTTTAGCATCACCAATTTGTCCTTTGCGGATCTCTTGCTCCAAAGTAGGTTCCACATCAATAGTAACTCCTTCAGTATGAGCAACTATCCCCAGGTTGAGTCTCCTGAAATCCTCAACAATCTCATCGGGTAGCTGGGCAACAATAGCTGAATGAACATGCTCCTTGCGACTCAAGGCATCTGCAACCGAATTCGCCTTGCCCGGGTGATAGTGAATCTCCAAATCATAATCCTTAATAAGCTCCAACCAACGGCGTTGCCTAAGGTTGAGATCCTTCTGAGTGAGTATATACTTCAAACTCTTATGATCCGTGTACACTTGGCACTTGGTCCCCATGATATAATGTCTCCAAATCTTAAGTGCATGCACAACGGCTGCCAATTCCAAGTCATGAGTGGGGTAGTTCAATTCATGTTTCCGCAACTGACGAGATGCATAGGCGATCACATGTCCTTCTTGCATGAGCACACATCCTAAGCCTTGGCCACATGCATCACAATAGATATCAAATCCTTTCTGTAGGTCTGGCATAACCAATACTGGTGGCGACATCAATCTTTTCTTCAATTGATCAAAGATGTCTTGACACTTCTCATCCCACTTAAATTCTCTTCCTTTCTCCAGAAGCGAAGTCATGGGTTTAGCGATCTTAGAAAATCCTTCAATAAATCTCCGATAATATCCAGCAAGTCCCAAGAAGCTCCGAATCTCAGTAACTGTAGTGAGTACTCTCCATTCCATTATCTCCTTAACTTTAGCAGGATCCACTGATATCCTCCCATCAGAAATGATATGTCCAAGAAATGGCACCTCGCCAATCCAAAACTCGCATCTGCTAAACTTGGCGTAGAGTTGAATATCTCGTAGCTTCTGTAGCACCAATCTCAGATGTTCCTCATATCACTTTCACTCTTGGAATAAATAAGAATATCGTCGATGAAAACCACAACGAATCTGTCCAGATCATGAACACCTTATTCTTCAGATCCATAAAATAGGCTGGTGCATTAGTTAGTCCAAATGACATAACAGTGAACTCATATAAATCATATCGAGTCGAGAAATCCGTCTTAGGAATACCCGATGGCCTAATCTTCATTTGGTGATAACCCGATCGGAGATCGATCTTCGAGCATACCCTAGCATCTCTCATCCGATTAAATAATCCCTTAATGCAGGGTAATGGACACTTGTTCTTCACAGTGACATCGTTAAGGGACCTATAATCCACGTACATCCCTTATGATCCATCTTTCTTCTGTACAAACAGTACCGGTGCTCCCCATGGTGAGGAACTCGGACGGATGTACCCAGCCTCTTGTAATTCCATTAATTGCTTCTTAAGTTCCTTTAGTTCTCCTACGAAGATCCTATATAGCCGTTTAGAAATAGGAGCAGTCCCAGGTAAGAGATCAATGACCAACTCAACTTCAAATCTTTGTCCTTTGGAACTGGTGAGTTCTACGTTTCCCTTAGCACATTGTATATACTGCCTTTGCCTTTCTTAACCATGACATACCAAGAATCACATTTATAGTGCTCTCTTCTAACACTATAGGGGTAGCCCATCTGGGTTAGAAACATAGGGTAAGAAAGGAAGAATTGTAGACGAGGCGAGTAATTACGAGAAATGTTACTGCGGGGGATTTATTAGCTAAGCAGATTAATGTTTTACCTACCATAGCTAATTCATTACCTTATGGTGGTACATGCTAAGATGTCCATCTATAATAATTCAATCAATCAAAGAAGCAAATCAGACATTTATCATCAGAACAATCAAACAACATTTTTAAATAGAGAAAATAGTTTTAATTTTGTCTTAGGCCTCCTATCTCTTAGAAAGATCATAGTGGTAGGATTCCAAGGTGTGAAATCCATCTTGTCTTAGAGTAGAAAAGATAAGATTAACTAGAGTAGAATAGAAAAAGGTGAGACAAGATCAAGATGAGATGAGTATAGAATGAATCAGAATAAGGTAAGTAGGAAAGAGTTTGTCCATTTCTATCTAGGTCTCGTCCTACAGTCAACATTTCCTCTGATACCACTTCTGTCACACCCGACTTTAAAGGACAAAGTCGGGTGCATCTCATACATGCGCCAAGAAGACAACATATATAATAACAGAGTGTATAGAGATAAATGTCATAAAACATCAGAGTATTTATTACATAGTGGAAGACTTATTACAAAATAAAAGAATAAACATAAAACGAACTAAGGATCGTTGGCGCCAATGTCAACTGAGAAACGCCACCTAGATCAGATCATACTCCTCGCCTTGTGGCTCCTCCTGAACCACCTGCTCTTCTCCTGTGGGGGGGTGTGAGACAGCAAGGGTGAGCTCACACATGATCATAGTTCAACAAGTTGTGGGGAACCAGTGTACATAAACTCACAAAGGTGTGAGTTCATGTGATGTGTAAGGCTAATCAATGATAGGGGTTAAAGCTGAGCATTGCTTTTAAGTAGTTGGTCAAACTTTTATTAGCAGTTACTAAGTGTAAGTAAATACCAAACCATAAATAAAGTAATAGAACAAATTAATAATAAACCCATGCATATGCAAATGCCAAAATTGAATTTAGGTTCCATAAATTAATCATCAGAGAGTCCTGAGCTGCTCATGACCGTGAGCTCGGCTAGTATACCAGTTTTACACTCTGCAGAGGTTGTACCCTTTATCCACAAGTCATGTTACCCATCTGCCAAGGGGTCGCGAATCCCATACACCTCTACCTAGGAAGCGCGGCAGGGCAACACTACGAGGCCTTTACAAAGTTCCACTAGCTTCTGAAAACCCGCTACAGTTTATAGGAAGCTCCAATGCAGGGTTCTTGGCTGACCGCCATCGCAGCAAAA
Organism: Zea mays; assembly: GCF_902167145.1. Taxonomy (NCBI): domain Eukaryota; kingdom Viridiplantae; phylum Streptophyta; class Magnoliopsida; order Poales; family Poaceae; genus Zea; species Zea mays. The sequence goes on along the minus strand of NC_050104.1, from coordinate 122,317,753 downwards.
TCAACCAAGGACCTCCCTACACTGACCACTCCCCTACTGCCCTTGCCCCTTTCGGGTAAGGTAGTCTTCCACTAGCTTTCCTAATTAGTCAGCCAAGGGCGTCCCATTAAACCCTTGTGGTGGCACGTGGTTCTCAAGTTAAGCTCTATGTTCCAATTAACATTAATGATCTCAACATGAACATAAATAGAATAACAAAAAGAATTGGAACATAGAGGTAATAAATGATTATCCCAAAACCATATAAAGCAATAGCAAACTACCCAAGTGATTCAGGGGTAAACAAGGTAATGAGATAAACAATCTAGGGTGACCTATTGGGTCCCATCAAAATTAACCTATGCATGGATAAATGATATTAAAGAACATTATTGGGTAAAATGTGGTCAAGGGCACAACTTGCCTTCAATGAGCTCCTGCTCAGCTACTTCAATCTGCTGCTCACTAGGGTCCTCGGTCACGTGCTCTTCTACTCGCCACAATACAAACAAGCACAGCGCGTATAGAGAAATTAACATTACACCAAAAATATAAACAAAATACACAGTAATAATATACACATTAAAATAAAATCCTAGGAACAGGAATCATAATTTTTGGAGTTATAGATTTTAAGTTATGAATTTTCCAAGGTTTTATGCATTTAATACAAGACTGAGTGCTAGATAAATTTTAATGAGTCTTTCATGCCAAAACAGAGGCACTATTTGATAGAGAATAATATTACAAAATTATAGGAACTAGAATGGACCAATTTGGAGTTTATATGCATTTTCTATGAATTATACAAATTCTATGAATTGTTTTTATATTAAAAACTCATTTTCTAATTCATTTTCCTGATTTTATAATTCTCTGGACGAGGCCTCATTTTCTGGAAAACGCAGGGGTCTGCTCGCTAAATTCCCACAGACTCAGCCAGCCACCTGGATGGAGTGCGGGTTGATTCATGTAAAGTGCGGGGTCTCTTTAACAAAAATGCACGGCGAAGGGGTATGGAGTATTCAAATCCGTCCGATCTAAAACGGACCGCCCAGATCAGATCATTCCACGTAATGAACCAGTGCCGTCTACAGGCCGTTGGATCAAGATCCGAGGGCCCAAATTCATTTCTACATGAGCTAATCTCGGCCGCGCACGAGCAGATCAACGGCCCACGGTGCTTTCTCCCCAGATCTAATCCCGGCCATCCAAGAAAAGATCAACGACCAGAACTTTGTCTTCCTCCTCAGCCGGACGGCGGCTGCGCGCAGGCCCTCCCGCGGTGGATTCATCGCACGAGACCCGAGGCCGGCAGCCAGCCATCACCTACCCCCCCAGTGCCACGCCGCGGTCAAGCAAGCCCCATGGCAGTGAACCAATCCCGCGCCCAGGTGTACTACCTCCCAAAACCGACTGGCCTTCTACCATGCGGAGATTCAGGCGAGTGTGCGTGTAAGTGCACTGTACCGGTTCCTAAGGCATAGAGAGCCCATGCTCGTATCGACGGCCGATCCATAGCGGTCACTTCCTACGGCAGGACGCGACAGCGGGGTACTTCGTACTCATCCATGGCGGAGGCCATGGCCAGCGCCCCTATCGGGGACCATAATTAGGGGTACCCTCAAGACGCCTAATTCTCAGCTGGTAACCCCCATCAGCATAAAGCTGCAAAGGCCTGATGGGTACGATTAAGTCAGGGGTCAGTCCACACGAGTGACTCGATCATGCTTCACCCGAGCCTAGCCTCGGCCAAGGGCAGCCGACCTCGAGAGACTTCCGTCTCGCCCGAGGCCCCCTTTTTATGGCGGACACATCACCGGCTTGCCCGAGGCCTTGGCTTCGCTCAGAAGCAACCTTGACTAAATCGCCACACCGACTGACCAAATTGCAGGGGCATTTGACGCAAAGGTGGCCTGACACCTTTATCCTGACACGCGCCCCCGGCAGAGCCGAAGTGACCGCCGTCACTCCACCGCTCCACTAACCAGTCTGACAGAGGGACAGCGCCGCCTGCGCCACTCCGACTGCAGCACCACTCGACAGAGTGAGTCTGACCGGCAGTCAGGTCTTGACAAAGGCGCCACGGCGAACTCCGCTCCGCCCGACCCCAGGGCTCGGACTCGGGCTAAGACCCGGAAGACGGCGAACTCCGCTCCGCCCGACCCCAGGGCTCGGACTCGGGCTAAGACCCGGAAGACGGCGAACTCCGCTCCGCCCGACCCCAGGGCTCGGACTCGGGCTAAGACCCGGAAGACGGCGAACTCCGCTCCGCCCGACCCCAGGGCTCGGACTCGGGCTAAGACCCGGAAGACGGCGAACTCCGCTCCGCCCGACCCCAGGGCTCGGACTCGGGCTAAGACCCGGAAGACGGCGAACTCCGCTCCGCCCGACCCCAGGGCTCGGACTCGGGCTAAGACCCGGAAGACGACGAAACTCCGCCTCGCCCGACCCTAGGGCTCGGACTTCGCCCTGGCCTCGGCCGAATGACTTCCGCCTCGCCCGACCCCATGGCTCGGGCTCGGCCACGGCAACAGAAGACGGACTCGACCTCAGCTTCGGAGGAACCCCCACGTCGCCCTGCCTAGGGCACAGACCGCCACGTCAACAGGAAGCGCCATCATCATCCTACCCCGAATCGACTCGGGTCACGGAGAACAAGACCGGCGTCCCATCCGGCCAGCTCCGCCGGAGGGGCAATGATGGCGCTCCACAAGCTCTATGACGACGGCGGCCCCCAGCTCTCTTACGGAAGCAGAGCGACGTCAGCAGGGACTCGAACGCTCCAACAGCTGTCCCTCCGCCAGGCTCCGCCGCACCTCCGACAGCCACGACATCACACCAGCAGGGTGCCCAGATCTCTCCGGCTGCCACATTGGCATGTACCTAGGGCGCTAGCTCTCCCTCCGCTAGACACGTAGCGCTCTGCTACACCCCCCATTGTACACCTGGATCCTCTCCTTACGACTATAAAAGGAAGGACTAGGGCCTTCTTAGAGAAGGTTGGTCGCGCGGGACCGAGGACGGGACATGCGCTCTCTTGGGGCCGCTCGCTTCCCTCACCCGCGTGGACGCTTGTAACCCCCTACTGCAAGCGCACCCGACCTGGGCGCGGGACGAACACGAAGGCCGCGGGACTTCCACCTCTCTCACGCTCGACTCCGGCCACCTCGCCTCTCCCCCCTTCGCGCTCGCCCACGCGCTCGACCCATCTGGGCTGGGGCACGCAGCACACTCACTCGTCGGCTTAGGGACCCCCCTGTCTCGAAACGCCGACAGTTGGCGCGCCAGGTAGGGGCCTGCTGCGTGCTGACGAACAGCTCCCCGTCAAGCTCCAGATGGGCAGTCTCCAGCAACCTCTCCGCCCCGGGACGGTGCTTCGTTTCGGGACTCTTGAGTTCATGTCCTTCGACGGCAGCTACGACATGATACTTCTTCCACCGCCGCGCGACTACGACAATGGCGGCCGACAACCCGCCAGCCGGCGGCAGAATCGACGACGTCTTCCCCGCGTGGTGGAAGGGCAACATTCGGGCTCGCTCCGTTCTCTCCCCCGCTAACGGAGGAGACAGGGCCGTCAAGGCCAGGTGGGAGGCCGCGCTTCGTCGGCCGTCGAGCAAATCGACGCCCCCGACACCCCGACAGAAGGCATGCCGGACGTTGACCTCGCGTTCAAGACGGAGGCAAGCGCCGTCCCCCCGCGGCACGCTGACCCCGAGCAAGAAGACGGCGCCGGCGCGCTCGCGGAAAGCCTGCACGACGTCGCCCTCGGACCAGAGATGATGGTGCAACCAGTCCCCGATGTGACTACGTCGCTCCTCGTCGACCAAAAGGTAACGACTAACTCCCATCTTGCGTCATTTCGACTCGGCCTCAACCCGCCAAACGACCTCGTTTTGGCGGGCGCTCTCATTGAGGCGAGTGCAACCCCACTGAGGTTCCGTATGCGGTCGCCTTGGGACCGACTGACGAACGTCTCGACCTACGGGCCCTCTGGGTCCGAGGAAGATGACGATCCCAGCATCGGTTGGGATTTCTCCGAACTTGGCAACCCCAGCGCCGTGCGGGACTTCATGACCGCATGTGACTACTGCCTATCCGACCGTTCCGATGGAAGCCGCAGCCTTGGCGACGAGAGCTGCGGCCCAAGCCGCGAATGTTTCCACATCGAGCTAGGGAATCCCTCCGAAGGCAACCATCTTGGCATGCCGGAGGACGGTGATCTCCCTAGGCCAGCGCCTCGCGCCGACCTCCCACGGGAGCTAGCTGTGGTCCCCGCTCCGGCGGGGGGTTACGACCCACAACTCGAGCAAGTCCGCGAGGCACAGGCCAGGCTCAACGAGGGAACAGGAGCGCTTGAGCCGATCCGTCGGGACGTCGGACAGGCGTGGGTGGGCCAACCCCTGGCCGGAGAAATACATCACCTGCCCCGAGGTCTCCAGCACCGCGTCGCCGACGATGTCAGGATCAGGCCGCCGCCCGCATCCAGCGGGGTTGGTCAGAACCTGGCAGCCGCAGCAATGCTCATCCGCGCGATGCCGGAGCCGTCAACCACCGAGGGTCGGCGAATCCAGGGAGAACTCAAGAATCTCCTGGAAGGCGCTGCGGCCCGGCGGGCCGAGAGCACTGCCTCCCGAAGGCAAGGTTGTCCCTCGGAACCTCATGCCGCGACTTCCCGATTCATGCGGGAAGCCTCGGTCTACACCGGGCGCACGCGCAACACCGCGCCTGCGGCCCCGGGCCACCTCGGCAACGAGCACCATCGACGCGACCGTCGGGCTCGCCTCGACGAAAGGGTGCGCCGAGGCTACCACCCCAGGCGTGGGGGGCGCTACGACAGCGGGGAGGATCGGAGTCCCTCGCCCGAACCACCCGGTCCGCAGGCCTTCAGTCGGGCCATCCGACGGGCGCCATTCCCGACCCGGTTCCGACCCCCGACTACTATCACAAAGTACTCGGGGGAAACGAGACCGGAACTGTGGCTCGCGGACTACCGCCTTGCCTGCCAACTGGGTGGAACGGACGACGACAACCTCATCATCCGTAACCTCCCCCTGTTCCTCTCCGACACTGCTCGCGCCTGGTTGGAACACCTGCCTCCGGGGCAGATCTCCAACTGGGACGACTTGGTCCAAGCCTTCGCTGGCAATTTCCAGGGCACATACGTGCGCCCCGGGAATTCCTGGGACCTTCGAAGCTGCCGGCAACAGCCGGGAGAGTCGCTCCGGGACTATATCCGGCGATTCTCGAAGCAGCGCACCGAGCTGTCCAACATCACCGACTCGGATGTCATCGGCGCGTTCCTCGCCGGCACCACTTGCCGCGACCTGGTGAGCAAGCTGGGTCGCAAAACCCCCACCAGGGCGAGCGAGCTGATGGACATCGCCACCAAGTTCGCCTCTGGCCAGGAGGCGGTCGAGGCTATCTTCCAAAAAGACAAGCAGCCCCAGGGCCGCCCATCGGAAGAGGCTCCCGAGGCGTCTGCTCCGCGCGGCGCCAAGAAGAAAGGCAAGAAGAAGTCGCAATCGAAACGCGACGCCGCTGACGCGGACCTTGTCGCCGCCGCCGAGTATAAGAACCCTCGGAAGCCCCCCGGAGGTGCGAACCTCTTCGACAAGATGCTCAAGGAGCCGTGCCCCTACCATCAGGGGCCCGTCAAGCACACCCTCGAGGAGTGCGTTATGCTTCGGCGTCACTTCCACAGGGTCGGGCCACCCGCCGAGGGTGGCAGGGCCCGCGACGACGACAAGAACGAAGATCACCTAGCAGGAGAATTCCCCGAGGTCCGCGACTGCTTCATGATCTATGGAGGGCATGCGGCGAATACCTCGGCTCGGCACCGCAAGCAAGAGCGCCGGGAGGTCTGCTCGGTAAAGGTGGCGGCGCCAGTCTACCTAGACTGGTCCGACAAGCCCATCACTTTCGACCAGGCCGACCACCCCGATCATGTGCCGAGCCCGGGGAAATACCCGCTCGTCGTCGACCCCGTTGTCGGCGATGTCAGGCTCACCAAGGTCCTGATGGATGGGGGCAGCTGCCTCAACATCATCTACGCCGAGACCCTCAAGCTCCTGCGCGTCGATCTGTCCTCCGTCCGAGCAGGCGCTGCGCCCTTCCACGGGATCATCCCCGGGAAGCGCGTCCAGCCCCTCGGGCGACTCGACCTCCCCGTCTGCTTCGGGACACCCTCCAACTTCCGAAGGGAGACCCTGACGTTCGAGGTGGTCGGGTTCCGAGGAACCTACCACGCCGTGCTAGGGAGGCCATGCTACGCGAAGTTCATGGCCGTCCCCAACTACACCTACCTGAAGCTCAAGATGCCGGGCCCCAACGGGGTCATCACCGTCGGCCCCACGTACAAACACGCGTTCGAATGCGACGTGGAGTGCGTGGAGTACGCCGAGGCCCTCGCCGAGTCCGAGGCCCTCATCGCCGACCTGGAGAACCTCTCCAAGGAGGTGCCAGACGTGAAGCGCCACGCCGGCAACTTCGAGCCAGCGGAGACGGTCAAGGCCGTCCCTCTCGACCCCAGTGGCGACACCACCAAGCAGGTCCGGATCGGTTCCGGGCTCGACCCCAAATAGGAAGCAGTGCTCGTCGACTTTCTCCGCGCAAACGCCGACGTCTTTGCGTGGAGTCCCTCGGACATGCCCGGCATACCGAGGGATGTCGCCGAGCACTCGCTGGATATTCGGGCCGGAGCCCGACCCGTCAGGCAGCCTCTGCGCCGATTCGACGAGGAGAAGCGCAGAGCGATTGGCGAAGAGATCCACAAGCTAATGGCAGCAGGGTTCATCAAAGAGGTTTTCCATCCCGAATGGCTTGCTAACCCTGTGCTTGTAAGGAAGAAAGGGGGGAAATGGCGGATGTGTGTGGACTACACTGGTCTCAACAAAGCATGCCCGAAGGTTCCCTACCCTTTGCCTCGCATCGACCAAATCGTGGATTCCACCGCTGGGTGCGAAACCCTGTCCTTCCTCGATGCCTACTCAGGGTATCACCAGATCCGGATGAAAGAGTCCGACCAGCTCGCGACTTCTTTCATCACGCCGTTCAGCATGTACTGCTATGTCAACATGCCGTTCGGATTGAGGAATGCGGGCGCGACGTACCAGCGGTGCATGAACCATGTGTTCGGCGAACACATCGGTCGCACAGTCGAGGCCTACGTCGATGACATCGTAGTCAAGACAAGGAAGGCTTCCGACCTCCTCTCCGACCTTGAAGTGACATTCCGGTGTCTCAAGGCGAAAGGAGTCAAGCTTAATCCTGAGAAGTGTGTCTTCGGGGTCCCCCGAGGCATGCTCCTAGGGTTCATCGTCTCCGAGCGAGGCATCGAAGCCAACCCGGAGAAGATCGCGGCCATCACCAGCATGGGACCCATCAAGGACTTAAAAGGGGTACAGAGGGTCATGGGATGCCTCGCGGCCTTGAGCCGCTTCATCTCACGCCTCGGCGAAAGAGGTCTGCCTCTGTACCGCCTCTTAAGGAAGGCCGAGTGTTTCGCTTGGACCCCTGAGGCCGAGGAAGCCCTCGGCAACCTGAAGGCGCTCCTTACAAAGGCGCCTGTCTTGGTGCCCCCGGCGGACGGAGAAGCCCTCTTGGTCTACGTCGCCGCGACCACTCAGGTGGTTAGCGCCGCGATTGTGGTCGAAAGGCAAGAGGAAGGGCATGCATTGCCCGTTCAGAGGCCGGTCTACTTCATCAGCGAAGTGCTGTCCGAGACTAAGATCCGCTACCCACAAGTTCAAAAGCTGCTGTATGCTGTGATCCTGACGAGGCGGAAGCTGCGACACTACCTCGAGTCTCATCCGGTAACTGTGGTGTCATCCTTCCCCCTGGGGGAGATCATCTAGTGCCGAGAGGCCTCGGGCAGGATCGCAAAGTGGGCGGTGGAAATCATGGGCGAAACGATCTCGTTCGCCCCTCGGAAGGCCATCAAGTCCCAGGTGTTGGCGGATTTCGTGGCCGAATGGGTCGACACCCAGCTGCCAACGACTCCGATCCAACCGGAGCTCTGGACCATGTTTTTCGATGGGTCGCTGATGAAGACGGGGGCCGGCGCGGGCCTGCTCTTCGTCTCGCCCCTCGGAAAGCACTTGCGCTACGTGCTGCGCCTCCATTTCCCGGCGTCCAACAATGTGGCCGAGTACGAAGCTCTGGTCAACGGATTGCGGATCGCCATCGAGCTAGGGGTCAGACGCCTCGACGCCCGCGGTGATTCGCAGCTCGTCATCGACCAAGTCATGAAGAACTCCCACTGCCGCGACCCGAAGATGGAGGCCTACTGCGACGAGGTTCGGCGCCTGGAAGACAAGTTCTTCGGGCTCGAGCTCAACCACATCGCCCGGCGCTACAACGAAACCGCAGACGAGCTGGCTAAGATAGCCTCGGGGCGAACGACAGTCCCCCCCGGACGTCTTCTCCCGGGATCTACATCAACCCTCCGTCAAGCTCGACGACGCGCCCGAGCCCGAGGTACCCCCGGCTCAGCCCGAAGTACCCTCGGCACAGCCCGAGGTACCCTCGGCCCCCGAGGGCGGGGCACTAAACATCGAGGAAGGGCAGAGCGGGGCCACGCCAGATCAAGATTGGCAGGCCCCATACCTGCAATATCTCCGCCGAGGAGAGCTACCCCTCGACCAAGCCGAGGCTCGGCGGGTAGCGCGACGCGCCAAGTCATTCGTCTTGCTGGGCGACGAAGAGGAGCTCTACCATCGCAGCCCCTCGGGCATCCTCCAGCGATGCATCTCCATCGCTGAAGGTCGGGAACTGCTGCAAGAAATACACTCGGGGGCTTGCGGCCACCACGCAGCGCCCCGAGCCCTTGTCGGAAATGCTTTCCGGCAAGGCTTCTACTGGCCAACGGCGGTGGCTGACGCCACTAGAATTGTCCGCACCTGCGAAGGGTGCCAATTCTACGCGAAGCGGACACACCTGCCCGCTCAGGCTCTGCAGACAATACCCATCACCTGGCCCTTCGCTGTATGGGGTCTGGACCTCGTCGGTCCCTTGCAGAAGGCGCCCGGGGGCTACACGCACCTGCTGGTCGCCATCGACAAATTCTCCAAGTGGATCGAGGTCCGACCTCTGAACAGCATCAGGTCCGAGCAGGCGGTGGCATTCTTCACCAACATCATCCATCGCTTCGGGGTCCCGAACTCCATCATCACCGACAACGGCACCCAGTTCACCGGCAAAAAATTCTTGGATTTTTGCGAGGATCACCATATCCGGGTGGACTGGGCCGCCGTGGCTCATCCCATGTCGAATGGGCAAGTAGAGCATGCCAACGGCATGATTCTACAAGGGCTCAAGCCTCGAATCTACAACGACCTCAACAAGTTCGGCAAGCGATGGATGAAGGAACTCCCATCGGTGGTCTGGAGCCTAAGGACGATGCCGAGTCGTGCCACGGGCTTCACGCCGTTTTTCCTGGTCTACGGGGCTGAAGCTATCTTGCCCACTGACCTGGAATACGGCTCCCCGAGGGCAAGGGCCTACACCGAACAAAGCAACCAAGCTAGCCGAGAGGAATCGCTGGACCAGCTGGAGGAAGCTCGGGACAGGGCCTTACTACACTCGGTGCGGTACCAACAGTCCCTGCGACAATACCACGCCCGAGGGGTCCGGTCCCGAGAACTCCAGGTGGGCGATCTGGTGCTCCGGCTGCGGCAAGACGTCCGAGGGAGGCACAAGCTCACGCCCCCCTGGGAAGGGCCATTCGTCATCGCCAAAGTTCTGAAGCCCGGAACATACAAGCTGGCCAACAATCAAGGCGAAATCTACGGCAACGCCTGGAACATCAAACAGCTACGTCGCTTCTACCCTTAAGATGTTTTCAAGTTGTTCATATACCTCGCACCTACGCAAAGTTTAGTCATCAAGGAAGGGTCGGCCTAGCCTCGGCAAAGCCCGACCCTCCCTCGGGGGCTAAAAGGGGGGAGACCCCCTCTGCGTCGAATTTTCCCTCGAAAAAGGATCTCTTTTTAGCAGGATTTCTTTCGTGCTTCTTGACTACTTCGAAAAGCAGATCCTGGAAACAACGGAGTACACGTAAGCAGCCAAGGCTGACCGAGCCGAGGGACTCCTACGCCTCCGGGATACGGACACCTCACTCATCACCTTCTGCGATAAGTAACTTGCGCTCGGATAAAGCGACCCCGTGGACCGAACAAGTCTTCACGTTCGGAAGTTCTCCTGCCGAAGCAGTCCTTCAAGCTTTCTCGACTGAGTCGGGGACAGGGCCTCATGGACGGGTGAAAGTACGCGTAAGCGGCAAGGCCGACCGAGCCGAGGGATTCCCACGCCTCTGGGATACGGATACCTCACTCGTCCCTTCCGCGAAAAACAACTCTCGCTCACACAAACATCCCTGTTACCGACAGAGTCCAGATGCTCGAAACAAGAGGAAAAAAGGCGCAGCTTCGCAAGCGCGGCGAGGGTGTGTTTTTTCTGGCCTCGGCGGCCGCAGAAAGCACACGCTACAAGATGATCTGATCCTGCAGGCTCGGGTCTTCACGCTGAAGGGAGCCATAGCACCCTCGGCATCGACGACGTCTTCAGCAAAGTCCGACCCAGCCTCGGGCGGCGACGCGATCCAGGGACTCCTCCGGGAATCCGGCCCGAGCAGGCGGCTCAACCGGTTACCCCCGGGGCCTCGGTCAACCGGCTTCCAAGGGCGCCAGCCCGACCCGAGGCCTCAACTGATCGACTTTGGCATCGGCTCCGCTGACGGACAACATGACTAGGCTCCGGCCAACCAGGTTCCCATTCTCGAGCCAACTCCGCCTCTGTTCATACTGATATCGCTACCCCTGGCCTCGGTCCACCGAAGGGCGGCCGAGGGGTCTCTTTAACTAAGCTAGAGGAGCCCCAGACAACAAGGCCAAACGGGCCGAGGGATTCCTACGCCTCCGGGATACGGATACCTCACCCGTCACCTTAACACGGGGCGACTCATGCTTGGTAAAGCGGTTCAGATAATCAACCGGCGAGACTTAGTGCTCGAAAATGAGGAAAAAACACGGCTCCGTGCCGAAATTACATACATGTTCAGGCCCCGACAGCCACAATGAACAAAAAACGCTGGCATTCGAAGTGCCATTATGAACGGAACTCCGGTTCCCCTCTCCGCAGGTACGAACGACCCCATTCCATGGGGAAGGCCTGTGGAGCAACAGAAGACCGAGCACGCTGCAGCTGCCGGACGCCACGGGCAATGCCCGCTTCTCCCCCCATCACTGAGTGAAGGAGCGGGCCGCCGCCCACGCAGGGGCCGACCCCGACTCGGCACTCTCCCCTCCCCAGCCTTGATGATGAAAATCCTTGAGGCTGAGGGAGGGGCAGAGGCCGCAGCCCGGCTCGCTTTCCCCCACCATTAAGCTGGAGGTCGCCCTCTTGGGTGACCGCCGGTGAAGGGGTGCGACCGGGCTGCGCGACGAAAATCCTTGAAGCCGAACGATGGCTGAAAGGTACCAACTCCCATGGAGTTGCGTTCCTCCAACGAGGAGGCGGAAAGGCGGCGGATACCCCCCATCCGGGGGCTTGGAAGACGGGAAGGCACGACGCTTAAGGGAGGAAGAAGACATGGTTGCCTTCCGAAAGGAGTCTCCCTCTTTTAAAGGCAACTCTCCCTACGTGCGCCCCCAGGCGCCACAGGCTGAGTCTTCTCCAACACGCTCCAAGGCCCTCCCCTGCGACTCGGGGGCTGGGTCCCGCATGTCATGCAAGCCGGCTCAGGGCAGAAGAAGCCAAACCGCCGCGCGTGGTGCGCACGACCATCCAGCGGTTACAAGCGACCCCCATTTTCGCCTAGACCAACGGGCAGAAGGGGCGGGCAGCCATGCAGGCGGCATGCAACCGCGCCAGGTGGATGCGCTTCTCCAACTTCTGACACGTCAGCTTGGGAACCCAGGCCCACGCGTCGAGCAACCGGCGCGCCAGTTGCTGCATGCAAGCAACCGCACCGCTACTTGTGCCGCCATCGCACCTCTTCGGTTGCGGAGCCAATGCCGCGACTCGAGGCAACCCAACAGCACCAGCCTGGCGCGTCGGTCAAAGCGACCGAAAGCGGGCCGGCAGTAATAGCGGTGGCAGGCGGGCGGGCGCAGCGGTCACGTCGTCAGCCAGGCTCACATCCCATCCCGGGACAGCAAGAGAGCCACCTCTCACGGCGTGGAAACGGTGCACCCGTGACCCGTTCCTCGAACGGATCGCACACGCGCAACGGCCGCCCCGCCAACCACTCGCCCCGTCGCATTTACTCCGTGGCGGGACAGGCGGCGTCTCTGACGGGAGGAGCGCGCGACGCTTCACCTTCGCCATAATAACCGCGTCAGAAAAGGTACGCCACGTCGTCCGATTTCGTATCCTTTTCCGTTTTCCTCTTTCTCTATCTCTTGCAACAGGGACCGGGAAAGGGGGATGCCCCGAAAGGGATCCTTCTCCGCGAAGGAACCGGGCTCCGAGCCCCCCACTACTGATCAGGGGTTCGAAGGCTGGCCCTCCGAAGGGTTCAACAGCCGCCTCAGATCGCGTGGGCCCGACACCCACTACTGGTCAGGGGTTCGAAGGCCAGCCCCCCGAAGGGTTCCATGGCCGCCTCAGGCTACTCGGGCTCCGCGCCCATTACTGATCAGGGGTTCGAAGGCTGGCCCCCGAAGGGTTCACAGTCGCCTCAGACACCGAGCGAGGGATGACCAGGGGTACGTTCGATACATAACCGAGGCTCGGGCTGCGCTCCCGAGGTACCCTAGGACATTTCCGAGACCAGCGGGAACAATCTTGTAACGGAATCCCATCGGAGGGAGGCATCGAGCCCTCGGACCCCGTCGCCAGGGGACCGGGTCCGGCAAATCACCCACAGGTACTTTTGGGCGTGCCTCTGGGCCCCTAGCCGACCCCCAACGAACGGGGCACGGACGTCCACTCGGATTACCCGCTTGCAGCTCACCGGAGACACCATGTTCGGTGCCCATCGAGGGTAACATGGCGCACTCCCCCCCTCCTCCTTGCGGAAAGGCGACGTAGGGGCGTATGTAAAAAGTCGAGTCTGTCCCTGATCGTCCTCTCGCCCTGTGCGGAGGCTCGGGGGCTGCTCTCGCAAAAACCGGCTCCGGCCAAATCGTTGACAGCGTCAACATACCAGCCCGAGAGCTTGGGCCCCGACCGTGCACCCGGGCTACGGCCAGTTCGCATGAGGGAACGACCAGGCCAGCCGAAGCGTTACGCGAGGTATTAAGACCTCGAAGGAGTGTAACCACTCCTCCGAGGCCTCGGGGGCTACACCCGGCGGGTGCGCTCGCGCGCACCCGCCGGAACGAAAGGCAACCGAGAAAGGCTGGCCCCCTTGCAAAAAAGTGCGACAAAAGCCTCCAAGCGAGTGCTAACACTCCCTTCGAGGCTCGGGGGCTACTGTTGGGGACCATAATTAGGGGTACCCTCAAGACGCCTAATTCTCAGCTGGTAACCCCCATCAGCATAAAGCTGCAAAGGCCTGATGGGTACGATTAAGTCAGGGGCCAGTCCACACGAGTGACTCAATCATGCTTCACCCGAGCCTAGCCTCGGCCAAGGGCAGCCGACCTCGAGAGACTTCCGTCTCGCCCGAGGCCCCCTTTTTATGGCGGACACATCACCGGCTCGCCCGAGGCCTTGGCTTCGCTCAGAAGCAACCTTGACTAAATCGCCACACTGACTGACCAAATTGCAGGGGCATTTAACGCAAAGGTGGCCTGACACCTTTATCCTGACACGCGCCCCCGGCAGAGCCGAAGTGACCGCCGTCACTCCACCGCTCCACTAACCAGTCTGACAGAGGGACAGCGCCGCCTGCGCCACTCCGACTGCAGCACCACTCGACAGAGTGAGTCTGACCGGCAGTCAGGTCTTGACAAAGGCGCCACGGCGAACTCCGCTCCGCCCGACCCCAGGGCTCGGACTCGGGCTAAGACCCGGAAGACGGCGAACTCCGCTCCGCCCGACCCCAGGGCTCGGACTCGGGCTAAGACCCGGAAGACGGCGAACTCCGCTCCGCCCGACCCCAGGGCTCGGACTCGGGCTAAGACCCGGAAGACGGCGAACTCCGCTCCGCCCAACCCCAGGGCTCGGACTCGGGCTAAGACCCGGAAGACGGCGAACTCCGCTCCGCCCGACCCCAGGGCTCGGACTCGGGCTAAGACCCGGAAGACGGCGAACTCCGCTCCGCCCGACCCCAGGGCTCGGACTCGGGCTAAGACCCGAAAGACGACGAAACTCCGCCTCGCCCGACCCCAGGGCTCGGACTTCGCCCTGGCCTCGGCCGAACGACTTCCGCCTCGCCCGACCCCATGGCTCGGGCTCGGCCACGGCAACAGAAGACGGACTCGACCTCGGCTTCGGAGGAACCCCCACGTCGCCCTGCCTAGGGCACAGACCGCCACGTCAACAGGAAGCGCCATCATCATCCTACCCCGAATCGACTCGGGTCACGGAGAACAAGACCGGCGTCCCATCCGGCCAGCTCCGCCGGAGGGGTAATGATGGCGCTCCACAAGCTCTATGACGACGGCGGCCCCCAGCTCTCTTACGGAAGCAGAGCGACGTCAGCAGGGACTCGAACGCTCCAACAGCTGTCCCTCCGCCAGGCTCCGCCGCACCTCCGACAGCCACGACATCACACCAGCAGGGTGCCCAGATCTCTCCGGCTGCCACATTGGCATGTACCTAGGGCGCTAGCTCTCCCTTCGCTAGACACGTAGCGCTCTGCTACACCCCCCATTGTACACCTGGATCCTCTCCTTACGACTATAAAAGGAAGGACCAGGGCCTTCTTAGAGAAGGTTGGCCGCGCGGGACCGAGGACGGGACAGGCGCTCTCTTGGGGCCGCTCGCTTCCCTCACCCGCGTGGACGCTTGTAACCCCCCTACTGCAAGCGCACCCGACCTGGGCGCGGGACGAACACGAAGGCCGCGGGACTTCCACCTCTCTCACGCTCGACTCCGGCCACCTCGCCTCTCCCCCTTCGCGCTCGCCCACGCGCTCGACCCATCTGGGCTGGGGCACGCAGCACACTCACTCGTCGGCTTAGGGACCCCCCTGTCTCGAAACGCCGACAGCCCCCAACACGGCCCCAAGGAATACAGGGAAGAAGCAGACCCGCCCAGGCGCATGGCTACCGAAGCGGACGGAGTTAATCGATTCATAGGTCGTGGCGCATCGAATAGAGAACTTACCGAGGGTAGGTGCTACACCAAAGAGATCATCCAAGGGACGCAGTGACATGGTGGTGAGGGTTAGATTCCGATGATCCCGGCTTCCACCTCCACACGACAAGAACCCCAACGCCCTCTGCATGCTCCGCCCAACGCCCATGATCGCCCCAAGGGACCCGAGGTACAGCCAGTGTGGATTCACAACTCGGCGGACGATTCACCCACCAACTGCGTTCACGGCCGTGGAGGTGTTGTCGCGAGGTGGTGGTAGAGGCAAAATCAATGGGCGATGAACGCAGAGGAGAGGCTTCGGCTTGATTTTATACTCGTAGATCCACGAGAATCACGGAGGATTTGTGGGGAGTTAGTTGGGGAGCCCCCGCGCACAGCTCGGACGCAGAGAAGAGATAGGGGAGGAGAAGAGGATGGTTCTGACCGGTGGGTCCAGATGACAGAGGAAGACCATGGCCGAGCACCAGTGCGTGACTGTCCTGGTTGACCCACACATCGGCACCGCGGGATGGAGTTGGGCCTGGCGCACGCGGAGGGAAAAACAGTAATGGGCCGAATGGCGTGTAGTGAGCCCATCCAGCGTTTTTACCTTTTCTTTTATATTTTCTTTTATTTCTCTTTTTTTTCCTTTTTCTTTTCAAATTCAAAATTTGAATTCCCTTTCCAACTCAAACTTCATGACAAATTTGTTCTCTCATTAAAGACTCATTTTAGACATGGTATGGATACATTTGTCTAAATTTAGTATTTACTTCATGATAATAGTGCTCTCTTTCTCAAATTTTAGAGTTTCTTTTAGATCTTAAATTCCCATTTGGGTATTAATATGTTTCTCTTTATTTTATTTTTGTATTGCCACAAAATGCACACAAAATAAAGTCCAGCATGATGCACAATTTAGTGACTTATCTTTTATTATTTTTTTAAAATATAGTGTTCACATGTGATGGTAAATATATGCAATACACATATAAATAAAGAAAAAAATAATATTTTTTTCTTCTCCTTTTATAATATCACTTACAAATTGAGTATTACACTGATACGGCGGACGGTCTGCAGTCCTTACCCGGACGGTCCGCGGCCTGATACTCAAATCTTCAAACTTTGTCCACTTTCTGATTTTGAATTTCAAATTTGATTTGATGCTCATATATGGACATTTCGACCAATCCAAGGGTTAGTATGCATGCATATACACATTATGTATTTGAGGAATACACATTTTCATATAAAACTACTTAGATCAAATGAGAATGAAAAATTCATCAAAAATACCCAATAAATTGCCTAGAGAGCATATTTAGAAGCGAAATGCAATACCACACATGTGTGTTCAACCTCAAGCCACATTTGAGAGATCTATCACATTCATTTCACTTCTTAATGTGCAAAATCTCGTTTCATCCAATGGCTTTGTAAATATATCGACCAATTGATCATTCGTGCCAATTGAATATATAGAGATATCTCCCTTTCCAACATGATCCCTCAAGAAGTGATGTCGTATATCAATATGCTTAGTTCTTGAGTGTTGGGCCGGATTTGTAGCCAATTTTACCGCACTCTCATTATCACACATGAGAGGCACATTCTTAAAAATGATCCCATAATCCAATAGAGTTTGTTTCATCCATAATAATTGAGCACAACAATTACCGGTCAATATATATTCCGCCTCGACGGTAGAAAGAGCAACGGAATTTTGCTTTTTAGAAGACCATGAAACAAGTGATCTTCCAAGAAATTGACAACAACCGGAGGTGCTCTTTCTACCAACCTTGCACCTCGCATAATTCGAATCCGAATATCCAATTAATTCAAATTGAGCACCTTTGGGATACCATAGACCAATATTGGGAGTATACTTCAAATATCTTAGAATTCTTTTTGCGGCCTTTAAGTGAATCTCTCTAGGTGAAGCTTGAAATCGAGCACACATGCAAACACTAAACATAACATCGGGCCTAGATGCGGTAATATAAAGTAAACTACCAATTATAGAGCGAAAAAGTTTTTGATCAACCATAGTACCTCCCTCATCTAAGTCTATATGACCATTTGTTGCCATAGGAATCTTAATAGGCTTTGCATTCTCTAAGCCAAACTTCTTGAGCATATCCTTCAAATATTTTGATTGACTTATAAAGATTCCATCTTTCAATTGTTTGATTTGAAGACCAAGGAAGAAGCTCAATTCTCCTATCATAGACATTTCAAATTCTTTTGACATCATTTTTTCAAATTCCTCACAAAACATTTCATTAGTAGATCCAAAAATAATATCATCAACATAAATTTGACAAACAAATAAATATTTGTCAATTCTTTTAGTGAATAGGGTAGTGTCAACCTTCCCAATTCTAAAGTCTTTGGAAAGCAAGAAATCCCTAAGCCTTTCGTACCAAGCGTGTGGGGCTTGCTTAAGCCCATAGAGAGCTTTAGAAAGCTTAAACACGTGGTTAGGTCTTTTGGGGTCCTCAAAACCGGGAGGTTGTTCAACATACACTAGTTCACTAATCTTACCATTTAGAAAGGCACTCTTTACATCCATTTGGTAGAGCTTGATATTATGAGCACAAGCATAAGCAAGAAGGATCCGGATTGCTTCCAATCTTGCCACGGGAGCAAATGTCTCACCAAAATTCAATCCCTCTATTTGAGTATACCCTTGTGCAACTAATCTTGCCTTGTTCCCTACTACTAATCCATCTTCATTGTGCTTGTTGCGAAACACCCATTGTGTACCAATAACATTGTGGTTCTTTGGTCTCTCAACAATCTCCCAAACTTCATTTCGAATGAAGTTATTTAATTCTTCATGCATTGCATTCACCCAATCAACATCAAGTAGAGCTTCATCTACACGGTTAGGTTCCATACAGGATACAAAAGAGAAATGTTCACAAAATGAAGCTATACGAGGGCGAGTTTGAACACCCTTACTAATATCACCCACAATTTGATCAACCGGATGATCCTTCACAATAGAATGATGAATTCTTGATACCGTTTGATAATTGCTAGTTGAAGCTTGAGGAGGAACCGAATGACTTGAATTATCTTGATCATGAGTATCCATAATTTCATCATTTTGTTGGCTTTGGTGATTTTCTTCATTTAGGGTTGAAGAGGATGGAATGACAACCACACTATTTTCATCATCATCTTCCTTTGGTTTTATTTCACCAATGGTCATTGTTTTTATAGCATTTTTCAATTGAGTTCCACCAACATCATCAAGATTATCACTTTCATCTTGAGATCCATTAGTTTCATAAAACTCAACATCATATGCTTCTTCAATAATACCATGAGTTTTGTTGAAAACTCTATAAGCCTTACTATTTGATGAATATCCAAGTAGAAAACCCTCATCACATTTCTTCTCAAATTTAGAGAGCTGGCTTCCCTTTCTCAAAATATAGCATTTGCAACCGAATACTCCAAAATATGAGATATTTGGCTTTCTACCAGTGAGCAATTAATAGGGAGTTTTCTTCAAAAGCTTGTGACAATATAGCCTATTTGATGAGTGACATGCGGTTTTATTGCTTCAGCCCAATAAGAATCTGACACATTATATTCCGCTAACATAGACCTAGCCATATCAATGAGAGTCCTATTCTTTCTTTCAAAAATACCATTTTGTTCCAGAGTATATTTGGAAGAGAATTCATGTTTAATACCCTTGTCATCACAAAATTCATCAATTCTTGCATTTTTGAATTCCAACCCATTATCACTTCTAACTTTCTTGATACCAAAATCAAATTGGTTTTGAGCCAATATAGCAAATGACTTGAATGTTTCAAACACATTAGATTTATTCCAAAGAAAGTAAACCCAAGTGAATCTAGAATAATCATCCACAATCACAAGACAATAGGAATTACCGCCAATACTCACAAACGATGTTGGCCCAAATAAATCTATGTGAAGTAATTTCAAAGGTCGATGAGTAGACATTTTACTTTTATTTGGATGAGTATTTGCCACTTGCTTCTCGGCTTGGCAAGAGCTACACAATTTGTTCTTCTCAAATTTCACATATTTCAAACCACGGACTAAATCATGTTTGGTTAAACGATTGAGTTGCTTCATCCCAACATGACCAAGTCTTCTATGCCATAACCAACCTAGTGAAGCCTTTGAGAATAAGCAAGTTGTGAGCTTTGCCTCACTAGATGAGAAATCAACAAGGTAAAGATTTTAATATCTAAAACCTTTAAACTTAAGATTGCTACCATCAACACTAGATATAATAACACCATCAACGATGAAATTACAACTAAATCCCAAATCACATAATTGATCTACATATAGTAAATTAAAATTCAAGGACTCAACCAAGAGCACATTTGATATGGAATGATCATTCGAAATAGCAATTTTACCCAAGCCTTTAACCTTTCCTTTGCGATTATCTCCAAATGTGATACTATCATAATTTGAGCAATCTTCCTCACTCATTTGGGTGAACATTTTCATATCTCCGGTCATGTGTTGAGTGCATCCATTATCCAACACCCAATGATTCCCTCCCGCCTTGTAGTTCACCTACAAAAGAAAATCAATCTCTTTTAGGTACCCAAACTTGCTTGGGTCCTTGGATGTTAGTGACCAAGGTCTTTGGCACCCAAATAGCTTTGTTTTTGTTGCCAACAATTGAAGTACCAACAAATTTAGCATGAACAACTTTTGCATTATGAGAAAGAACATAACAATGCTCAAAACAAGTGAAGGATACATTCAAGAGCTTAGGACAATTCTTCTTAATATGTCCCTTCTTGTGACACTTGTGACACACTTTGTCACATTTTTTCACAAACAATGTCTTTTGCTTTATAAAAGCATTGTTTCCTTTCTTGGGAACATATCCAAGACCCTCACGGTTAAGTGAGCACCGTTGACTTCCCAATATGAAATCCAATTTAGCCTTTCCACCATATGCCTTCTCTAGGTCATGAGTTAGAGCATTTACTCTATCTACTAACACTTCATTCTCAACAATGATTTGTGATTCATCAAGAGCAATATCATCATTCATAAGAGAAATTTTGCATTTATCACAAATAGAGTTAGTAGGTAGTGGTTCACTTGTAGGACTATCAAGTAAGTCACAAGTGACTCCAACATCCTCGGTGACCACCACAACTTCATGCACAATAGATGAGTTTTGAGCTTCTGCAAGCTTCTCACAATTCTCTTTTAGATTGTTGTGAGAGGTCTTGAGCTCCTCAAAAGACACTTGGAGGTTTTTATACAATTTCTTCAAGGTCTTAAATTTTTCTTTTTCTTTGTGCATGTAGTCATCGGCCTCACCTAACATTCTAACAAGATCATCATATGAATAGCCATCATCATCATCATCAACATCATCATTTATATCATTTAAATCGGTGATGATTTTTACCTTAGCATCTCCCTTTGCCATGAGACAATGAGGGGATGAGAAAAGTGAAGGAGCTTCCTTTATGGCGATTCCGGCATTAAGCTTGGATGAGGTGTCATCATCATCATCCGAGCTATCATCTGAATCCCATTCAACTAGGTAGGCTTTGTCATCTTTCTTCTTGTTGTAGAATTTCTTCTTCTTATCATCTCCATCTTTGCCCTTCTTCTTCTTGTTAGGGCAATTCATGGAAATGTGACCGGGTTCCCCACACTCAAAACATTTTCTATCATTGAAAGCATTTCTTCTTGATGTTTGGCCTCTTCTAGGTTGACCTCTCTTCATCTTCATGAATTTGTTGAATTTCTTTACAAATAGAGCCATATCTCCATCACTCTCACTTTCATTTTCTTCATCATCACTATCTTCTTTTTTCAATTGCCTTAGAAGCTTTAGCTTTAAGAGCGATTGATTCATTCTTCACTTTCTTTGCCAAACTTATAGCATTGGCTTGAGATTTCTTGAATATATCTTGAGTAAGAATTTCCCCCAATACTTCGGTTGGAGAAGCTGTAGAGAAGAGATCTAAGGAACTTATGAGTGAAATCCACATCTGGTACATTAAAACCAAGTCCCTTGAGTTCATTCACTATCTCATTTAACCGGTTGAACATATCAGATACACTTTCATCTTCTTTCATAATGAATTGCTCAAATTTTCATTTGCACACATATAGCTTGGCACCCTTCACAATTGTAGTTCCTTCATGAATTTTCATTAACTTAATCTAAATCTCATGAGCGGTTGTGAGATTCTTGATACGGTTGAACTCATTTATATCAAGAGCATCATAGAATACATTCATGGCTTGATCATTTGTAAGAATGTTTTCATTGTCACTAGCCGATGGTTCATCTTCTTTCAACACAACAAATCCATACTTGTGAAAGGGAAATGTGCCCTTGGGCCATTTCTAAGTATTTTGGTGATTGAGTGCCAACTCGAGTGCTTAAATGTGAATTTATGCCATGGATGAACAAAGTGCAAATCTAGAGCAAAGGTATGTTTCTAAGTCTTAGTACATTGGTTTTGTGTACTAATATACTTGTCTAAGTATTGGAAACAGGAAGAAAAAGAAAAGAAATAAGTTGGCTGTGTACAGCCAGAAGGCTGTTTCGGTCTGGAGCACCGGACTGTCCGGTGGTGCACCGGACAGTGTCCGGTGCGCCAGGCTGCCTCGGCAGAAGAGGCCGCTCTCGGGAATTTGCTGACGGCGTACGGCTAAAATTCACCGGACTGTCCGGTGTGCACCGGACTGTCCGGTGAGCCAACGGTCGGCCGGGCCAACGGTTGGCCGCGGATTCTGCGCGCGACACGTGGCCAAGCCAACGGTCGGAAGGGGGCACCGGACTGTCCGGTGTGCACCGGACATGTCCGGTGCGCCAACGGCTCCCAGATCTGCAACGGTCGGCCTCGCCAATTAAGGAAAGGAATCGGGCACCGGACACTGTCCGGTGTGCACCGGACTGTCCGGTGCGCCCGATGACAGAAGGCAAGGATGGCCTTCCAGATTTGTTCTCAACGGCTCCTAGCTGCCTTGGGGCTATAAAAGGGACCCCTAGGCGCATGGAGGAACACACCGAGCATTCCTACAACATTCCTAAGCACCAAGACATCGATCTCACGCATTCGTTTCATTGTGATAGCATCTAGAGCTCCTGTTGAGTTGCGAACTCTTTGAGTTGTGTTGCGAGCTCTTGTTGCAACTTGTGTGCGTGTTGTTGCTCTGATCTTTTGAAGTCTTGTGTGCGTTGCTCATTCCCCCTTTGCTCTGTGTTCTTTGTGAACTTCAATTATAAGGGCGAGAGGCTCCAAATTGTGGAGATTCCTCGCAAACGGGATTGAGAAAAAGCAAGCAAAACACCGTTGTATTCAAGTGGGTCTTTGGACCACTTGAGAGGGGTTGATTGCAACCCTCGTCCGTTGGGACGCCACAACGTGGAGTAGGCAAGCGTTGGTCTTGGCCGAACCACGGGATAAACCACTGTGTCATCTCTGTGATTGATCTCTTGTGGTATTGTGTTTTGTTGAGACTCCTTTCTAGCCACTTGGTAATCATTGTGCTAACACTTAACAAGTTTTTGTGGCTATAAGTTTAAGTTTTCACAGGATCACCTATTCACCCCCCTCTAGGTGCTCTCAATTGGTATCAAAGCCGTTCTCTTCAAGAAAGGGACTAACCGCCCGAAGAGATGGATCCTAAGGGGAAGGGAATCGTGATCAACGACAAGGAAAAGGAGTCCTTCGTCAACGAGCCAAAAGATGACAAATCCAACGACTCTGGCTCGGGCCACAGACGTAAAGATGGGAAGAAGAAGAAGACAAGACGTATCAAGGAGATCGTCTACTACGACAGCGACGAGTCTACTTCTTCCCACAAGGACGACGACTACGACAAACAAAAGACGGTTAACTCAAACTTTTCTTTTGATTATTCGCGCATTCCGCACAGCTCAAATGCTCATTTGCTCCCCATTCCACTTGGCAAGCCTCCTCACTTTGATGGAGAGGACTACGGATTTTGGAGTCACAAAATGCGTACACACCTATTTTCTCTTCATCCAAGCATTTGGGAGATTGTGGAAAGTGGAATGAAATTTGATAGCTCGAATAGTCCTTCGTTTATTAATGAACAGATCCATAAAAATGCACAAGCTACTACTGTGTTGCTAGCCTCTTTGTGCAGGGACGAGTATCACAAGGTGAGCGGCTTGGACAATGCCAAGCAGATTTGGGACACCCTCAAGATCTCTCATGAGGGGAATGATGTCACCTTACTCACCAAGATGGAGTTGGTGGAGGGCGAGCTCGGACGATTCGCGATGATAAGGGGCGAGGAGCCGACGCAAACATACAACCGGCTCAAGATCCTTATCAACAAAATAAGGAGCTACGGAAGCACGCGATGGACGGATCACGACGTCGTCCGCCTAATGCTAAGGTCATTTACCGTTCTTGATCCTCATCTCGTAAACAATATTCGTGAGAATCCCAGGTACACAAAGATGACGCCCGAGGAGGTACTCGGAAAATTCGTAAGCGGGCGGATGATGATCAAGGAGGCAAGATACGTGGACGACGCCTTGAATGGACCAATCAACGAGCCTCAACCCCTTGCTCTCAAGGCAACAAGAAGCAAGGAGGCGCTACCTAGCAGGGTGGCACAAATTGAGGCAGCCGGACTTAATGATGAAAAGATGGCCCTCATCATCAAAAGATTCAAGACGGCGCTTAAAGGTCGCAAGGAACAGCCAAGCAAGACCAAAGCCAAGGGGAAGCGTTCGTGCTTCAAATGCGGTAAGCTTGGTCATTTTATTGCTAACTGTCCCGACAATGATAGTGATCAGGACCAAGGGAACAAGAGGGAGAAGAAGAAGAATTATAAGAAGGCAAAGGGCGAGGCTCATCTTGGCAAGGAGTGGGACTCGGACTGCTCTTCGTCTGACTCCGACAATGAGGGACTAGCCGCCACTGCATTCAACAAGTCATCCCTCTTCCCCAACGAGCGTCACACTTGCCTCATGGCAAGAGAGAAGAAGGTAATCACTCGTAATGATGTCACTTATGATTCTTCTAGTGACGATGAGTCTAGTGATGATGAAATAGATTACTCTAGTTTGTTCAAGGGATTAGACAGAAATAAAATTGATAAAATCAATGAATTGATTGATGCCTTGAATGAAAAGGATAGGCTTTTAGAAAAGCAAGAGGATTTGTTGTATGATGAACATGATAAGTTTGTAGAGGCACAAAAATCCTATGCTTTAGAAGTTAAAAGAAATGAAGTGCTTTCTAGTGAATTATCTTCTTGTCATGAAAAAATTGCTACTTTAAAGAGTGTTAATGATGACTTAAATGCTAAACTAGAAGTAGCTAGTAAATCAACATCTTGTGTAGAAATTGTTGAAACGTGCACTAGGTGTAAAGATCTTAATGTTGATGCTTGTAGTAAACATCTAGTTTCAATTTCTAAATTGAATGATGAAGTGGCTAGTCTTAATGCTCAACTTAAGGCTAGCAAAAGCGAATTTGATAAGCTAAAATTTGCAAGGGATGCCTACACGATTGGTAGACACCCCTCAATTAAGGATGGACTTGGCTTCAAAAGGGAAGCCAAGAACTTAACAAGCCATAAGGCTCCCATTCCCGCTAAGGAAAAAGGGAAGGCCCCTATGGCTACTAGTGCTAAAAAGAACCATGCCTTTTTGTATCATGATAGGAAAAATTCTAGAAATGCTTTTAGAAGTTATGATGCTTTTGATTCACATGCTTATGATTCTTATGCTATGACTGCTTCTAGTTCTCATGCTGTGCATGATAGAAAGGTTGGTAGAAGTAATGTTATTCACAATATGCCTAGGAGAAATGTTGTTAATGCTCATAGGAAAGTTCATGGACCTTCTACAATTTATCATGCCCTAAATGCTTCCTTTGCTATTTGTAGAAAGGATAGGAAGATAGTTGCTAGGAAGTTAGGGGCAAAATGCAAGGGAGACAAAACTTGCATTTGGGTCCCTAAGGATATTTGCACTAACCTTGTAGGACCCAACAAGAGTTGGGTACCTAAGTCCCAAGCCTAAATTTACCTTGCAGGTTTATGCATCCGGGGGTTCAAGCTGGATTATTGATAGCGGATGCACAAACCATATGTCGGGGGAGAAGAAGATGTTCACCTCCTACGTCAAGAATAAAGATTCCCAAGATTCAATTATATTCGGTGATGGGAATCAAGGCAAGGTAAAAGGGTTAGGTAAAATTGCAATTTCTAATGAGCACTCTATCTCTAATGTGTTTTTAGTAGAGTCTCTTGGATATAACTTGCTATCTGTTAGTCAATTATGCAACATGGGGTATAACTGTCTATTTACAAATGTAGATGTGTCTGTCTTTAGAAGAAGTGATGGTTCACTAGCATTTAAGGGTGTATTAGACGGCAAACTTTATTTAGTTGATTTTGCAAAAGAGGAGGCCGGTCTAGATGCATGCTTAATAGCTAAGACTAGCATGGGTTGGCTGTGGCATCGCCGCTTAGCACATGTGGGGATGAAGAACCTTCACAAGCTTCTAAAGGGAGAACACGTGATAGGTTTGACTAACGTACAATTCGAAAAAGATAGACCTTGTGCACCTTGTCAAGCAGGTAAACAAGTGGGAGGAGCACATCACAGCAAGAATGTGATGACCACATCAAGACCCCTGGAGCTGCTACACATGGACCTCTTCGGACCCGTCGCCTATCTAAGTATAGGAGGAAGTAAGTATGGTTTAGTTATTGTTGATGACTTTTCCCGCTTCACTTGGGTGTTCTTTTTGCAGGATAAGTCTGAAACCCAAGGGACCCTCAAGCGCTTCCTCAGGAGAGCTCAAAATGAGTTTGAGCTCAAGGTGAAGAAGATAAGGAGCGACAACGGGTCCGAGTTCAAGAATCTTCAAGTGGAGGAGTTTCTTGAGGAGGAAGGGATCAAGCACGAGTTCTCCGCTCCCTACACACCACAGCAAAATGGTGTGGTAGAGAGGAAGAACAGGACGCTAATCGATATGGCGAGGACAATGCTTGGAGAATTCAAGACCCCCGAGCGTTTTTGGTCGGAAGCCGTGAACACGGCTTGCCACGCCATCAACAGGGTCTACCTTCACCGCCTCCTCAAGAAGACGTCATATGAGCTTCTAACCGGTAACAAACCCAATGTATCGTACTTTCGTGTATTTGGGAGCAA
Organism: Zea mays; assembly: GCF_902167145.1. Classification (NCBI taxonomy): domain Eukaryota; kingdom Viridiplantae; phylum Streptophyta; class Magnoliopsida; order Poales; family Poaceae; genus Zea; species Zea mays. Next base: position 122,291,394 of record NC_050104.1, on the reverse strand, counting down.
GTGCTACATTTTAGTAAAGAAGGGTAGAAATTCTAAGTTTGCTCCCAAAGCTGTAGAAGGGTTTTTGTTAGGTTATGACTCAAATACAAAGGCGTATAGAGTCTTCAACAAATCATCGGGTTTGGTTGAAGTCTCTAGCGACGTTGTATTTGATGAGACTAATGGCTCTCCAAGAGAGCAAGTTGTTGATTGTGATGATGTAGATGAAGAAGATGTTCCGACGGCCGCTATACAAACCATGGCGATTGGAGAAGTGCAGCCACAGGAACATGATGTACGGGATCAACCTTCTTCCTCAACAACGGTGCTTCCCCCACCCCAAGACGATGAACAGGTTCATCAAAAGGAGGCGTGTGATCAAGGGGGAGCACAAGATGATCACGTGATGGAGGAAGAAGCACAACCAGCACCTCCAACCCAAGTTCGAGCGATGATTCAAAGGGATCATCCCGTCGACCAAATTCTGGGTGACATTAGCAAGGGAGTAACTACTCGATCTCGATTAGTTAATTTTTGTGAGCATTACTCCTTTGTCTCTTCTATTGAGCCTTTCAGGGTAGAGGAGGCCTTGCTAGATCCGGACTGGGTGTTGGCCATGCAGGAGGAGCTCAACAACTTCAAGAGCAATGAAGTTTGGACACTGGTGCCTCGTCCAAAGCAAAATGTTGTGGGAACCAAGTGGGTGTTCCGCAACAAACAGGACGAGCACGGGGTGGTGACGAGGAACAAGGCTCGACTTGTGGCAAAAGGTTATGCCCAAGTCGCAGGTTTGGACTTTGAGGAGACTTTTGCTCCTGTGGCTAGGCTAGAATCAATTCGTATCTTGCTAGCATATGCCGCTCACCATTCTTTCAGGTTGTTCCAAATGGATGTGAAGAGCGCCTTCCTCAACGGGCCAATCAAGGAGGAGGTGTACGTGGAGCAACCCCCTGGCTTCGAGGATGAACGGTATCCCGACCATGTGTGTAAGCTCTCTAAGGCGCTCTATGGACTTAAGCAAGCCCCAAGAGCATGGTATGAATGCCTTAGAGACTTTTTACTTGCTAATGCTTTCAAGGTTGGGAAAGCCGATCCAACTCTGTTCACTAAGACATGTGATGGTGATTTGTTTGTGTGCCAAATTTATGTCGATGACATAATATTTGGTTCGACTAACCAAAAGTCTTGTGAAGAGTTCAGCAGGGTGATGACGCAGAAATTCGAGATGTCGATGATGGGCGAGTTGAACTACTTCCTTGGGTTCCAAGTGAAGCAACTCAAGGACGGCACCTTCATCTCCCAAACAAAGTACACGCAAGACTTGCTGAAGCGGTTTGGGATGAAGGACGCCAAGCCCGCAAAGACTCCGATGGGGACCGACGGACACACCGACCTCAACAAAGGAGGTAAGTCTGTTGATCAAAAAGCATACCGGTCCATGATAGGTTCTTTGCTTTACTTGTGTGCTAGTAGACCGGATATTATGCTTAGTGTATGCATGTGTGCTAGATTTCAATCCGATCCTAAGGAGTGTCACTTAGTGGCGGTGAAGCGAATTCTGAGATATTTAGTTGCTACGCCTTGTTTCGGGCTCTGGTATCCAAAGGGGTCTACCTTTGACTTGGTTGGATACTCAGACTCCGACTATGCTGGGTGTAAGGTCGATAGGAAGAGTACATCAGGGACATGCCAATTCTTAGGAAGGTCCCTAGTGTCGTGGAACTCTAAGAAACAAACCTCCGTTGCCCTATCCACCGCTGAGGCCGAGTATGTTGCCGCAGGACAGTGTTGCGCGCAACTACTTTGGATGAGGCAAACCCTCAGGGACTTTGGCTACAATCTGAGCAAAGTCCCACTCCTATGTGATAATGAGAGTGCTATCCGCATGGCGGAGAATCCCGTTGAGCACAGCCGCACAAAGCACATAGACATCCGGCATCACTTTTTGAGAGACCACCAGCAAAAGGGAGATATCGAAGTGTTTCATGTTAGCACCGAGAACCAGCTAGCCGATATCTTTACCAAGCCTCTAGATGAGAAGACCTTTTGTAGGTTGCATAGTGAGCTAAATGTCTTAGATTCGCGGAACTTGGATTGAATTGTAGCATACTTGTATTTATGCTTTCGATCATGTTCCTTTCTGCATTTTGTTGCTTATTATGGTGCTCAAGTTGTACAAACACTCCCTGGACCTCACAAGTCCGTTGCAAAGTGATGCACATGTTTAGGGGGAGATGTGTTACAACTTGACCCTTTGAGACTAACTATGTGCTTGAGTTGATGATTTAGTCTCGAAGGAGGATTGAAAGGGAAAAGGTGGACTTGGACCAATGAAAGACTTCCACTGCACTCCGATGAGAGGGTAACTTATTCCAAGTTCATCTTTAAACTCTTATTGCCTATTTGCTCTTAATTGAAGATTTTGGTGAGGCAATGGGGTTAAAGGGCCAAGATTGATCCCGTTTTGGTGTTTGATGCCAAAGGGGGAGAAAATAAAGGCCAAAGTGATAAATGGATCAGCTACCACTTGAGAAATTTTGAAAATAGTAGAATAGAGCTTTGTGTTTTGACAAAACTCTTTTATTGTCTCTCTTGTCAAAAGTTGGCTTTTTGTGGGGAGAAGTGTTGATTATGGAAAAAAGGGGGAGTTTTTGGATTCTTGAATCAAATTTCTTTGGAAAACCTCTCTTTATATCTCTACAAGTGGATTTGACTTAGAGATAGGATTTTGAGTTTGATTTGCAAAAACAAACCAAGTGGTGGCAAAGGATGATCCATACATGCCAAATTGAATCAAAATCAAATTGAGTTTTATTTGAAGTGATTTTGCACTTGTTCTAGTTGCTTTATGTTGTGTTGGCATAAATCACCAAAAAGGGGGAGATTGAAAGGGAAATGTGCCCTTGGGCCATTTCTAAGTATTTTGGTGATTGAGTGCCAACTCGAGTGCTTAAATGTGAATTTATGCCATGGGTGAACAAAGTGCAAATCTAGAGCAAAGGTATGTTTCTAAGTCTTAGTACATTGGTTTTGTGTACTAATATACTTGTCTAAGTATTGGAAACAGGAAGAAAAAGAAAAGAAATAAGTTGGCTGTGTACAGCCAGAAGGCTGTTTCGGTCTGGAGCACCGGACTGTCCGGTGGTGCACCGGACAGTGTCCGGTGCGCCAGGCTGCCTCGGCAGAAGAGGCCGCTCTCGGGAATTTGCTGACGGCGTACGGCTAAAATTCACCGGACTGTCCGGTGTGCACCGGACTGTCCGGTGAGCCAACGGTCGGCCGGGCCAACGGTCGGCCGCGGATTCTGCGCGCGACACGTGGCCAAGCCAACGGTCGGAAGGGGGCACCGGACTGTCCGGTGTGCACCGGACATGTCCGGTGCGCCAACGGCTCCCAGATCTGCAACGGTCGGCTTCGCCAATTAAGGAAAGGAATCGGGCACCGGACACTGTCCGGTGTGCACCGGACTGTCCGGTGCGCCCGATGACAGAAGGCAAGGATGGCCTTCCAGATTTGTTCTCAACGGCTCCTAGCTGCCTTGGGGCTATAAAAGGGACCCCTAGGCGCATGGAGGAACACACCAAGCATTCCTACAACATTCCTAAGCACCAAGACATCGATCTCACGCATTCGTTTCATTGTGATAGCATCTAGAGCTCCTGTTGAGTTGCGAACTCTTTGAGTTGTGTTGCGAGCTCTTGTTGCAACTTGTGTGCGTGTTGTTGCTCTGATCTTTTGAAGTCTTGTGTGCGTTGCTCATTCCCCCTTTGCTCTGTGTTCTTTGTGAACTTCAATTGTAAGGGCGAGAGGCTCCAAATTGTGGAGATTCCTCGCAAACGGGATTGAGAAAAAGCAAGCAAAACACCGTGGTATTCAAGTGGGTCTTTGGACCACTTGAGAGGGGTTGATTGCAACCCTCGTCCGTTGGGACGCCACAACGTGGAGTAGGCAAGCGTTGGTCTTGGCCGAACCATGGGATAAACCACTGTGTCATCTCTGTGATTGATCTCTTGTGGTATTGTGTTTTGTTGAGACTCCTTTCTAGCCACTTGGTAATCATTGTGCTAACACTTAACAAGTTTTTGTGGCTATAAGTTTAAGTTTTCACAGGATCACCTATTCACCCCCCCCCCCTCTAGGTGCTCTCAACTTGACAATTGGCCAAATTTTTCAACCCATTGCTCTAAGATGCATTGACATTCTTATTTTCCAATAGTCATAGTTATTCCCATCAAAATGTGGTGGCTTCCCAATGTGCACATTATTGTTACTAGCCATTTTGTCCCACTCTGGGATGATTAGATCCACAAACAATGGAGTCCTCGGCTCCGATACCACTTGTAGGATCTAGGACACCAGCTAGAGGGGGGTGAATAGACGGTTTTGACTAAAATAAAAAACACTAGAGAAATTTAATCAATATGACAAGAGGTATAAATTCTCTAGTGACAACAAGTAAACAATCTATGAGAATCAACTATGGTGATTGTAAACTCGAAGAACAGTATGCAAAATACTAATCACTTGCACGACAATAAGTAATGCAATAAAAGAAAGACATCGGATTTTATCCCGTGGTATCGGTGATTTGCCGATCACCCCTAATCCATGTTGAGGTGGACTTCAAGCTCTCACTTGCTCCTCTATCAAGACACGACTTGATCTTTGAGCCAAGTGGACAAGAAATCACTCAATACCTCGTTTCCACTAATGTCACCTTTGCCGCTCCAGCGAGGTAGGCGCGAACCCCTCACAATCAACACCGCGGCTCCTCCACAATCTTCTTGGAGAGCTCGACGGAGACAACACCCGAGCCGTCTAGGAGGCGGCAACCTACAAGAGTAACAAGCCGATGACGCTTGCTCGGTGTACCACCTAGTGCCTCAAGAATCACCAATGGACGCAAATGCACTAGGAACACTCAATCTCTCACTAGAATGCAATCTCAAGCAAGGAGTGTGAGAGAATGAGTTGGAGGATCACAAATGAGCTCAATGTCTGCAAGGAATGGCCAAGAGAACCCTCACACACGAGCTCCCCTTCTATTTAAAGCCCACCTCACAAATCCAACCGTTATGTGCAACTTGCACATTTTCTGCGGACACGCGGACGGTCCGCGCCCTAAGGCTGGACGGTCCGCCGTACACATAACGACTATTTTTCCCGTTTGAAATCTGTCAGAGCTATCAGAAAAGTGAGGTCCAGACAGTCCGCCAACCTTGGTCGGACCGTCCGCGACCTGGCAACTTGGAGCACCAGGGCTCTGACCAAGAGGAGTTAACACATGCGGACCATCCGCCATACAAGGCCGGACGGTCCGAGACCTAGGAGTCAGTACTGTCTGGGCTTATCCTTCGGACAGTCCGTAGTATAAATCCCAAAAACCACACAGTCCCTGTCCAAACCAATTTGGCACCTGCGGACAGTCCGCCCTACAAGGCTGGACGGTCCGCACAATAATAGAGAGACTGTGCCGAGAGCAGCCTTCTCTGGTCAGGACTGCGGACGGTCCGGCCCCAAGGCCCGGACGGTCCGCAGTACAAATGAACAGGACCAGTCCGAAGTAAACATACTTCGGACCCCACTGGAGGATCGCGGACGGTCCGTCCACATGGCCTGGACGGTCTGCCCTATCCCAAGACTTGGCAATTTTCAAACACGCTTTTGAAAAGATTTTTAACTCTCAAAATTGGAAGCGCTGTTAGTCCTCATGCAAATGCAACCACTAGATGTTCTATGAGGCACTAAGTTTTACATAGATCAAAGTCATTGACCCCTCTTAATAGTATGGCTATCTAGCCTACTAATCCGGACAAATATCTTCTCTAAACTCCTGGAGACCGGCAAAAACAAAACATATGTTATACCTTTGCCTTCACTTGATCCACAACCAATGCTTATAAATCTCTAAGATTTTCTGTTCTATGTGATCCAACCCTGCATTTTTATTTTTCCAAAAATCGTTAGTCCACAAACAGTTGTCATTAATTACCAAAACATCACTAAGGGGCCTAGATGATTCACAGTTGTTCACTAGTAGTAAGCTAAAAGTGGTATATTCTTAAACTCCAGGACACTTCCAAGTACTAAATACACAGTTTGGTTCATGATAGATTTAGTATATAACTATAATTTTAGTTGGACATATGTGGCATGACAACCTCGTAAAACCCACTACCGTCTATATTATTAATAATGTTCTTAACATGGCTATGGACATGAAAATGTGTGACTTTTCTTATACTATGTTCTTATAAAAGTTCATAATTCTATATAAGTTATAATATTGCTCGAAATACTTTTGGTCTCCACGCTATCCCGTCAGCATTTAGTTAGATTTTTCCATAATTTGCGAGCCCTCACATGTGGGCCTGAGGAGTGAAAATGCATGTCTTACCCATGAAAGAGACATAAAATGTAAAAAATGTATAGATCGCTCTTAAATAGCATCTTGATCGACTATATTTCTTTTCCCTAATCATAGTGCATGGTGGAGGTAATGACGGTAGGAAGAGAAGAAACCTAATTCCCTATGCATGTGGCATCGCGTGGGGTAGGAGACTTGGATTTCACCATGGTTCCTACAAATTGGTGTCACATTGTGGCAAACAGGAGGCGGTGTCACAGTCTAGAGTGGCTTCATGGCGGGTGAGTACCTTATTTTTTCCACTTGAATTGCTCCTTTCTTTGTGATTATTGACCCTTAGGTGTGATAGATGTAAGTTAGGTAGTGTTGATCTAGACTCACAAATGTACGTGAACTCATTTTCATTTGTTTGTATGATGGACGCAAATAGTAGCTTCAACCTAGAAATTTGGATTATTGCTTTCAACTCTCGTGCTAGGTGGTTTAGCTTGAACAAGTCATGGATGATGATGTCACAGAATTTAGAGATCTAGTTGATGAAGTTGCGGATAAGTATCCTTGTGATTTTGGTGGCACGGTGAGATTGTTTTACTTCTATATTGACAATAAGATTAACATTATATTGAAGCATGATTTAACCAAGTGTTACTTGAAATATTTGCAAAAAAAACTTAAGGCCTCAAAAGTGCATATCTTCTTGTCCTTCTTACCATAGCTATTTAGTGAGCCTCATGTAATACCTTTATGGGATTGTAGCAGTATTGGTTAGTCTATTGAAGCCCCATTTACCCCTTTAATATTTTGTCCCTTACTTTCTAACCCTTTTAGTCAAGAGGGTTGTATCAACTTTTCCCATCTTTAATCCATTAGAGAGTATGAAGTCTCTCAACCTCACATACCATGTTCTAGGTGACTGCTTCAATCCATGCAATGTATTCTTAAGCTTGTGAATATGGTTGAGTTTCTTGTAATCTTTGAATTTAGGTAGTTGCTCAACATATACTATAGCTCATTGATGAGTTCATTCGAGGATGCGCTATTTACATTCATTTGATGTGGTTTGATATTGTGAGAATAAGCATATGCGAATAAGATCATTATTGATTTCAACCTTGTAATCAGGGATATGTTTTACCGAAGTCAAGACACTCTGCTTGAGCATAACATTGAGCCACAACTCTTGCATTGTTCCTCACCATAATGTCATATTTTATTTTGCATGTTTCTAAACACTCATCTGCTACCAATGGTATTGCAGTTTGTCGGGACTCTCAACTAGCTCCCAAACTTGATTTTTATTATGGATTTGTTGAGCTCTTCGTGCATAGCAATGACCCGATCAACATCCTTCAAAGCTTCAACAATATCAGGTGGTTCGTTGGAACACATAAATGAATAGTGCTCGCAAAAGTATGTAAGCCTTGATCTTGTTTGAACACTACCTTTTAGCTATTTACATAGTGAACAACATATGCGTGTGGCATGCAAAATTTTGTTTATCTCACAAATCTTGCATGTGCAAATACATTGCCAACCTAAAGAATATTGTGTTAACAAACATTTTTTAGTCATCACCGCCTCCCTCACATGCAAAATTATACTCTCTCCGTTTCTTTTTATTTGTCGCTGGATAGTGCAATTTTACACTATCCAGCGACAAATAAAAAGAAACGGAGGGAGTATTTTGGAGGACAGAGAGGGTGTGCAAATTTGCATAATCTCTCCCCGGATGTGTATTTTGCCTCTCGTGCTGTTGAAGACACATGCACTGCGCTATATTAGAGATATTTTCGCATTTACATAATCTTTTGTGTGGCACGTTTGAATGGAATAAAATTGGTGGAGGCAGCAAGCACGCCGCTAGGTGCTTTCCCCCAGCCGATTGAAGACACGTGGACCAGGGTGACGCATGAACCGTCCGTTCTCTTAGGAAACGTAGGCCCGGCTCCCGGTGCCTCTTTCCTGCGCTTGAACGATTCGTCGGCTCAATTTCACCAAAAGTTCAGACCGTACCATTGGTTTAACAGACGGTTCGTTGGAACACATAAATGAATAGTTATTTCTAGAATTCTATTTTCGTCGTTTGTACAATGCACACTCCAGAAATTCCAGAGCATTGGTTTAACAAGCATATGTTATTTATTTTCAGATATTATGTATCTGTATTTTTTGTAGACATGATTTGTTTTGCAAAGATAGAAAGAGTCGAAAAGATGCATCCGGAAACATTTTGATACTCAGCACAGAGAGGGAGCGGTGAGTTTTCGTGAACAACGGAGCTAATAGTCTAATGGCTAAGAAATTTCTAGTTAGCTAACTTTTAGCATATTTTAGCTAGATTGGACCAGCTAATAATGAACAAATGGTTAGTTAAAGGTAGAGCTAATAGTTAATTAGACTATTAACAGGAAGTGTTTAAGGTGTTTGATGTAATAGAGTTAATATTTAGTTGCTAAAAAACGGAGCTCAACAGAGCTCGTTGCGCACGTGGTCTTGGTTGGAGCATCGTCACCATGGTTTTGTCTCAGTGCGAGTATATGCACCGGGCGTTCGAGCGTCCACGAAAAACTCAGCACGCGCGTGCGTGGCGCTGACGGTGAAAGCGTGGACTCAAACAAAAAAAAAAGTCGGCGGGTGGCATGCAGTCTGGAACCATGACACGTACGAATTACGTGTGGGTCTGCCTGATTTAAATATTTTTCTCTGAATGAACAATGAGAGGGCGGGCAGCCGGGCCCGGGCAAGCCAGTCCATCCCAGAATAATAATCACCGACGAAACCAAGCAACAACTGAGCAACGTCAACGCGCGAAAAATTCTGCAGAAGCTTCAGCTAGCCCGCCGAATCCAGGCATCCTCCAGCGGCGTCGTGGATCCTACGACGTCGTCTGTCACGAAGCAAACTAATTTCTTCTTTCCTATTTTGCTTTCCATTAACGACGACCACGAATTAGTATGATGACTCAGAGTACGTGCCACGCAACTACTCCGTTGATTTGGTTTATTTAATTTCTTGTTGCGCGAGGAAAAGGAATATTAGTATATTTTTTTAAAAAAATAGTACAATGTATATATAAGTACGTCTCTACGGTAGTAAATGTAGCTTGGAAACTTTTGCCACCGCTAAAGTACGTACGCGTATGATGCCATGCCGGTGGCGTGTTTGACAACTTGATTTGCTCCGTTTTGTTTGTTTGTTGATTACTTACTGTATACTATGAATGTTCGATACTCTGACTGAGATCGATAGTAGGTGGGACGATGACTTGTGCTCCAAGGAAGACGTTTAGGACGATATCATTTTATAAATAAAAAACTATGGCTGCTGATATAAAAAAACTACACGGGTGTTGATTTGCTAGTCCCCTCTTGTACATGTCACGTTAGATTTATTCTGAATCGAACATTATAGTTTCCACTAATATTTTAGAAATTCTTAGTATTTACTCTCTCTGTTTTTTTATTTGCCACGGTGTAGTTTCAAATAAACTAACGAACTTCAAATATCCGAGAACGAAAATAATATAATTTTATGATACATTATGCATAGAGACTAGAGAGAGAGCACGTGTGTGTGGATTCGTAGCACTATCTCACGAGTTCGCGACGCGGCCGAAGCACCACCCGGCCGACGGGTAGGACGTCGATGGATGGACATGGACGGTGTGGGATGACGAGGCGGCGCGATAAAAATTTAAGCAACGTGCAACATGCATGCACTGATTTGACGAGATTGCCCTCCGCCTCTGCAACGGAACGCACGGTGCAGGTAGTTGGCAGTTGGCACCGAACGCGCGCTACTGGCCTAGACGCCTAGTACTAGTTTGTTATTTCCGCACGTTGCGCCATATGCTAGCGGTGGTAGTTGCACGAATTGAACTATATACATACATTCGTAAAGAAATGAGCTCGTTTGCGGCATGCAAATGCAACGCAGGGAACGTGACAGCGACACACAAATTTTGCAGAGACTTTGTTTTTCGTTCTTAGAACAATCCCGTACCTTCCAAAGTACTTACTTCGTTTCAAAATAGCAGTTGTTTTTAAAGAGTTAGTGAGTTCACACAATTCTTGATACATGTGTTTTGTATATGTGTCTAAATTTACCATCATTATAAATATAGACATAAAAGTTAAGAGCTACAACGATTAATATTTTAAAACGGGGAGTAAATAATGCATCATGCATGGTTCGATCAAAATCAGCTGCGTCTTGCATATGTGCTGGAAAGAATCCAAGCTAGGTCACGATGAGTCAGCAGCTGTATTGCAGAGCCAGCCTTTTTTTTACCGGTTCCAAGCTGCAAAGCAAGCTGAAGCTGCGACACAGAGCTGCTAGCTGTGTATATGCATGCACATGCACTCCTACATAGCCGTTCGAGCTAGCGTGTACGTAGAGACCGATTCACAGCTGCATGCTACAGTGCTCTGACGACGTGTCGCCAGATCACCATCGTGCTCTCGCGTGCAGCCTAGGGCTCCCAGAATGCACGTTCCCGCGTGATGCGTGGCAGACTTGCGGTGCAGTGCAGGCGTCGTCGCGCTGGACGTGACTGGACTCGTCGTCCTGTTGCGTACGGCAGTACATAACGTGTTAGTGCATGTCTGGGCGGAGTTGCAGAGCTACGGCCCGTTTTCCTTCCTCTGTCCTCCCACTCACCCAGCTGGCATGGCAGGTTGATGACATCGGACGCCGAGGGCGCATGGTGAGCCAGCCCATCTTGCGGGTTAAAGCTGTTAGAAATCAGTGGGCAACCCAGTGGAGAGAGACAGAGAGAAATGACAAGACTGTTGTCTTTATTGCAGAGTGTCATGTATTTATACAGGGGATACAAAGTCTCCCAAGGGGTGTGTCCCTTGGGAGTAACTGTCAGTTGATCACAGGACAATATTTTGTAACACTCCCCCTTGATCAACCAATATCCATTTGATCATCTGCAAGCTGTTGTCCAATGTTTCATCTCCTCAAAAACCCTGTGGGAAAAATAAGGAGTACACAATGCTTTTGGATCATGAGTAAAACTCACATTGAACTCCAAAAGAAAAATATGCTTGTAATCATCATTCGTAAAAACCCCCTTGGGGAAAAATCAATGATGAAGCATATAGCTTAGTTGATATTACCTCGTTAAAAACTTTGGATGAGAAAACCTCAATAAGGCAAAACTCATACAAAGAAAAGAGCGTAATATGATGGTTCAAAACAGGTCAAATATCATGGAGAATTACTCCCCCTGATCCTTGCAAGCACTTAAGTCTTCTCGTACCAATCCCCTCAACACATTTCTGAAACGTGGAGTGTGGTAGAGATTTTGTGAATAGATCAACAAGATTATCACAAGACTTTGTTTGCAAGATGTTAATATTTTTATTTTCCTGTTTCCATCTGAACAACACAAGCTCAATTATCCTTATAGATAATTGTCGGTGATTCAATCGAATCATGGTACGTTGTTCTCCAATGGACCTCTAGTCCAAAGAACAATAATATGTCTATAGCCATCATCTCAAAAACCCCAGTGGGGAAAATAAATGATGAGACATATAACTCAGGCTAATATTTCTCCAAGATAATCTTGCCAGAAAATCTGAGAAATCAACATATCAGCTGAGTCTCCTTAAAAACCCAGTAGGAGAAATAAGGAGAGTAGTCATACTCTATTGTTGATTCATTTGAACTCTAGGGAGATAAACTCATATCCTAGTTCAAATACAACAATAACTATGTCATAATGTATCATCCTCAAAAACCTCAACGGGAAAATAGATGATACGACATAGGCCTTGTGTTAATGTTGCCTCGTTAAAAACTTTGAATGAGAAACCCAAACAGGGGAAACTCATGCAAAGAAAAGAGTACAACATGATGTATAAACAAGTTCTTCCGATCAAGAGGAAACTCCCCCTGATCTTTGCAAATCACTAAGTCATCCCATACATGTTCTCAAACACATTAAAAATGTGGAGTAAGGTAGAGACTTAGTTCGTAACTTGTTTTTCATCTAAACAACACAAAGTAATATTATCTCCATAGATAATAAGGTCAATGATATAAAATCATGACCACCACATGCCCTCAGTATGTAGTATATCATTCTGTACAATCTCACGAAGTGTACTATAGAATGATTAGTGTAAGTGACCATTAATCTCTGTTGATCAACATTGATCAAATAGTAGGTCCAACTTACCAGAAGTATGTCATTGATCTTGTACCTGGGGATCTTCTATAGATATCCAAGATCAGTATATCCAAACATAAGGAGAGCATGAGTACATCTGGAGATCATAACTCGATCTCATGTGCTGTTAGCTAGCAAATCTTTGCAAAGCAATATCCGGCCGGATGCTCTTGCAAGATACAATAGCACATCTCATGATCGGAAAGAATCAAATAACAATGATTCTCTCATATTGAATTTCTTCAATATATGTTGGATATAGACAATTTTGTATCCAAGATACTCAAGATAGTTTACTTTGAATTGAAAATCTCTTTCAATTCATATCCTCTATCTTGAACTCCGTCGATAAGTAATGTATGTTTAAAATATGCTGCACATATTTACACTGAACATACCATTCTTTGTGTATCCTTTCAGAAGGAAGGATTCACTAGGTCGAATGTACCATATTTGACCTGGATGCTCTAAGTCACAAAGACTTTCCAAGCATCGCAAATTTGTGATTGGTGATTATGTATTTGGAATCCTTCAAGACTCCATAAATACCATAATCCAGTGACCACATAAGCATATGTTGTCACTACATCTACCAACTGCAACGGTAGATGATTTACTGCCCATATTATTGTATCGGAATTTAACTACTCACAGTAGAAGAGAATTTATAGCATTAAAATAATGCTTGGGTTTGCGTATAAACCCAGTTGCTACTAGCCATGCTTTCTCACCACCTCATTGTTTCCAAGTCCATGAAAACAAACTTGTATCCACAGTAAGATACCTTGAAGTGAAAATAAGTTAACACTTCTTTCCGGTGAGCAAGGCTATCTCTGCAACATTGTATCACTCAATAAGATCCAATTTGAGCATACTCGTGCTCTGCTATGGCCATAGTCTTTTGGATCACTTGGAGTGCATATACAATTGCTGAGATGTATGTGTCGACACTTGTAGCTTTTAAATAACACAATTCTCCAGTTGACATAAAGTCATTTTTTATGTACCCTTATGATTCCTCGTGAAATCCCAAAACGAGAATCAAGGGCTTCCGATAACCTAGCCTCATCAGTGCGCACTGAGCTAGGTTGTGAATGTCTTCCATTCACAGGATAATCCATATCCTCTAGGTGTCTACCAACACTAGGTTGGTTACCAACGAATAGTTGGTCTGCATTTACTATCTCAGAAGGCCTAGCCTTCAGCTGCTTGCAAGCATCTTAATCCCAATTTGTGACCATACTTCTCCCCCTCTTATTTACAACAACGTTGCAATAGGGAGTTTAGTGGTGTTCTATTTAACCACTCTTTCTGGCACTTCCACATAGGATTAATTTGAGTGACACCTCATAGTAAATGCATGTGGCAGTTAATTTGCAACTTCTTGCAAATCATTCGAACCCAAAGGTTCAGTTTTAGTACGTGATCCTGAGCCTGAATGCTTACTGCATTCATTATAATTTCCTGGCATTCATTTTTGGTACTTGAAATCTCCCCCTAATGCCTGGAAAAGCTCATGTTTCAAGCAAGCGTACGAGCCATAAATAGATTCTCATGAAGAGATTCTAAAACTTAATGATCGACGGAGAATGAATTCTCACATAGATCCCCAGTTTTCTGTGTGCCCATACATGTACGCTGCGGTGGTGAGATTGGGAACATACCCAATTTACGCATGGGAAATCTTTCTAGGATTCCCACGTACTAAAAACCATAGGGGAACTTGTACATGCAGTACATGCAGTTAATCACAAGTCAGAAGCGTGCAAAGCTTCCTGAATCCAACTATAACCAGTTGGAAATGACAATTCATTGCTGATGGTTATTAATGATCTGAAATTTTCGAATCTATCACAGACTCGTCATATCCTTTATGGATATCATGCTGAATACCAAGACAAACAATCACCATTGTAAGCACATTTGGTAAATTCAGTAGTGTGGAGGCTAATGTGCTCAAGCTTGAGACATTATTGCTTAATGGTCATGTGTTGTCTGAAGGACACACTTGAGGTCATCATATAGATGCACCAAAGAACCATATAAAGCCTTCAATGTCCATACAATCTATGTAATGGACCACACTCGTTCCTTTGAAACAATTCAAAGAACTTAACCAATTCAGATCAGATTTTAAGATAAGAGGGACTTAAAATCTCATTTCCGATGATACTCATCAAGTATCCATCTTATGGGAAAAACATGACCAATAGAATTGTTCATAACTTTTCATTTCATCCCAACAATGGGATGACCAATTCAATCTTACCCAGCATGGTAAGTAGCATCACTTGAAAAGTTATAACATATGCAACACTTTGTATGGGAGGATGTATGTAGAATACAGTCCATAAGAAATGTTTCTGAGAAACATATGCAATATCCATCACTATCACCTTGTGTTTCCACATGATAGTAATTTTATGGATATCTCTATAATTTGGTAAGATAAATTAGGATATATCAACACATCCTTGATACTTCCATTACCAAAAGGGGACTAGATATTAACATATCATGATATCGCGCGAAGCGATTGTTAAAATATTCTTTCCTTTTTCCAAAGAAATATGAGAATATTTTGTTTCCCCACTTATAGAGTTTGTGGCTCAATTCTCCACATTGCATTTTTCTTCCTCAATTGGAAGAATCCCTGTACAAGTTTGCACAACTCAAATCAATGAGTCTTCAACTCCCTTGATGAGTTGGTTCAACTCTAATCGATGAGTTTGTTTAACTCAAATTCATATGAGTTTTTACACTCAAATCACATGAGTGTGTTCAACTCACACCGCATGAATTGAACCTATCACAACATCAATTATGAGATTATACCAAATCTCATGCATCATTTAAATATTACTCAAAAGCAAATCATCTAACGAAGTGGTCTTCTCTTAGAAAAGGAAGTGTTGTTACATGATTAGTCCAAATCATGAATTACACAACTAACCACTGTTATCATGTCAGATGGAAGATTGAAGTACACTTCATATCTTAGCTTTCAAGAGTAGTATGCATCTATTGGGATTTCATATACATGATTAGATGCCTGGGCATACAACACTATATCATGTATAGTGTAATGACAAAAGAGTTTGTCATACTCATCGCCCTTCCCTTTTTAATGTGCTTATATATTTGCTTTCAAGCAAAATATATGAATACAAAGTGTTAGTCTACAACTTAATGTAGACATATACTCATGAGTCCACAAGTCTTATGATTTTCTTTGTTATTCATTTTGCGCTTGCACATCAAGCCGCAAAAGCACATAAGTTCTTTTCATAAGAACCATAAGAGAAAGAGAGCATCTCATTTTCTCCAAATTGAAGAGGTGAATTCCCATATCATGAAAAAAATGAAATGAACATTAAGGATAATTAAGCCCATTAGGCGAGTTCATCAAACTCTATTAAATAATTATCCCCTGAATTGCTTAACCATTTTCTGATGTTGTAATATGCCACAAAATATATCATATCTTTATATGATGGAGAATTCTAGGTATCACATAAAGTGTACCAAAGATTTTTGAAAATTGGTGTACACAACATAGATAATCTCCATGTAATGAAACAATGGAGTAGATCTCTCAGTAGTGGGCAAAACTTTTGCTGCCTAAAAGCATGGTCTCTGGGCTGATATATTCAAGGAACATACCGCAGCCAATGCTTAGGACTCCACTACCCTGTCCTTGACCAAAATTTCAAAAATAAAATGGAAATCACCATAAAGGTGAATAACCAACATCACATCTCCAACATATCTACTTGGAATAACACATAGGTAATCATCATAACCATATGATGTAGACCACTTACTGATGGGCAAATAACATTTTGTTGTCTAAAAGCTTGGTCTCAGGGCAAATAAATTCCAAAAACTTATTGCAGCCAAAGCCTAGATCTCCATCATGTGTTGAATAATCCCAAGTTCAAGATATGTATCATATCTTGCAAGAATTCATCATTTAATTAAGTAGGACTTAATTAAAAGAATTCTTTTAGCAGTCACCATGACTGCAGCGTCCAGCCTGGCTCCATAGCCCGCGACGCCTGCTTGGTCCGTGATCTTTTTGGGTTAGCACGTATAGGTAATCATCTCGAAAGATGTAGACCTCATAGTGATAGGCATTTCAAATGCGGCCTAAAGCACGGTCTCTGGGCTACTAAACTCTATAAAGAATTTAGCGCAGCCAGTGCTTAGGACTCCATCACCCTATGCTTTTCCAAAAAATGCAATATTTTGCATGAGGACCATTAGTTTCGACTTAATTATGTGCTATGTTTTTTATGCAAACATAAAAGAATGTAAAAACAAAAGCAAGTCGAAAATATGTGAATTATAAATGTAAATAAAATTATAATTCACTTAACAAGTCTGCATTTTTTATAATAAAAACAGACAAGTATGTACAATTACATATATCATCAGTAATCTAAACATCAAATTTAGATACTAAATACTGATTAATATAGTAATTATGTATAAATATGAATATGAAGACATATGTCTGAAATTATAGAAAATTGAAAGAGCAAATTTAGCCCAGCCAGCCCAGGTGGCCAGGCGCGGCCCAGGTGGCCACACGCGGCCCAGCCGGCCGACCCAGGTGGCCAGACGCGGCCTACGCAGTGAGACGCGAGGACGGTTAGGGTTTGCAAGTCCATCTTCCACCTTGCAGCCGCCGCCATGGTGACTCAGTCGGTCTTGGCGGCTCCGATCCGGGCTCCTCTGGCATGGGCGGGTGCGGGTGCGTCGGGACAGCCCCTCCCCGGCGCACAACACGGGCGCGGCCCGACCCCCGGCGTGGGCGAGCAGGGGCGCGGCGGCCTCGGCCCCGGCGACGAATGGGCGTGTGGCGTCCCTCGACCCTGGCGGCCCCCAGCCCCGACGGCTTGGGCGCGTGATCCCCTGCGTCGGCGCGCGGGCGCAGTCCTCCGGCAGTGCGGCCCCGTCCAGGCGGGCGGCTTTGGCGCGGCAAGAGGCTAGGCCCGGCGGCGCACAGCAAGCCGCTGCGAGGCGGGCGCGGGATCCAGCCATGGGGAGGACGGCCGCGGCAGTGCGAGCCGGTGCACAGCCCCAACCCCAGCCAGGGCCCCGGTGGCGGCGCGGGCACGGCCCCCGGCGTCGGCGCGCGTTCCGGCGGTCGCGCGGGCGCAAGGCCAGGCGAGGCGCGGCGCGGGCGCTCGGACCCCGGCGGCACCATCGCGGCCCGGTGGCACGGCCCCGGCCAGGCGCGCGCGACGGGCGGGCGCTCTCCGGCGCGCAGCTTCACGGCTCTGGCACAGCCCTCGGCCCCGGCAGCGTCGCGGGGGCAGGCCCCGGGTGGGCCATGGCGGCGCAGGTGAGGCGCCCCCCGGCGCGGGCGCGGCCACCCGGCAGAGCGCCGGTGCAGCCCCTGCGGCTCGCGGGCGAGGCCCCGACGGTTGTCGGCCCCGGTTCCTGTGCAGTTGCCTAGCCTTGGGCGGGCACGCGACTCGGCGGCAGCCTGGGCTGGTGGCTCCGACGCACAGCCCAGCGGCGGTGCGGGCAGGGGTGCCACGCGCAGTGCACAGCCGTGGGGTTCCAGTCCCACACGCGTACACAAAAACATTGTCCACGCGCATTGCATGTAGACGTAGGTAATAACATACTGAAATACTTACGATTTTCATGCTTTTGATCCTTTCTTCTTTTTTTTCATTTGGCTCTGATGGCCGACGCCATCGTTTTCTCCTGTTCTCGCGCTGCACGCATACGAGGGCAGATATGTTCTGGAACCTCTCGTTCATGCAGCGTCACGGCCTTCTGGTCTCCGCTCGGTGGAGAGCACGTGCTGATAACGTGTTAGAAATCAGTGGGCAATCCAGTGGAGAGAGACAGAGAGAAATGACAAGACTGTTGTCTTTATTGCAGAGTGTCATGTATTTATACAGGGGATACAAAGTCTTCCAAGGGGTGTGTCCCTTGGGAGTAACTGCCAGTTGATCACAGGACAATATTTTGTAACAAAAGCAAACGTACACTTCCACGGCCCACCAATGCTACTAGCTACTATGCAGATACGTATGTATGCTGACATGCTGTGTTAGTGAATAATTAGTGTGTGTGCTCAAAGATCGACTCAAGACCTAGCTGGTGAGCCAAAAGATGATGCTGATTGCTATAGGCATTATATTCAATGGCGGACCAAGGCTTTCTATATAGGGGGTGACACAACATTTTTTTATACACAATTGTGTGTGTATACTTCTAGTAAATTCAGTAACTAGTTCGGTAAATAGATAGAAAGTTTAATATTTACCTATTAAATGTGAAAGTTACATATATTAGAATACATGCAGTTTGAACATGTTATAATAGATGCATAAAAATTACACAAAGAAAAAAACCTTATAGTGTTAGTTTTAATAATATCTCGGAGTCTACAAACATCATGTGAAGACTATCTATATGTTCTAGGCTTCTATCTTTAAACAGGATCTATAAACACAGAGAAAACAACTTGTTGCTTTAAGTTGGTGTATGCTTTACAAGCACATACAACAAGCTTCCTCCTGCATAAAAAGTTGTCATAGCACCTCTAGGGTGTTACTCAAAGGAGAGAAAAAAACCTGATTAATCTATTCATAGCAATTTCCTATTCCCATCGTGTTCTCATCTAACTGTATGTGTTAATTCTCAAGGGTAAAATGCTACATTTAGTTGTTTTTTCAATGCTAAAATCCTGAATAATCTAGAAGTCTGTACCAGATTATTTTTTTAAGACACATGTACCAAGTCTATCTCGATATCCTAATTGTGTCACGCAAGTTTTGAACTACAGATGAACTTTACAGGGACCGGTGGGGTGATTGGATAAGGGGTATTTTCTTTGGGAACTTGCACTCAAATCAGCGTCTTCAAATAAATATACCTAATCCAAGCAGAACCTTGAAGATATAGCAGCATTGCCATCACTAAAGATTTTGCACAGACAACACATGACCGGATCAAGTTCAAACGATTAGCAACACAACATGCCACAACGCTGCTTGCTTGTGCAGTTCTGCCACTACAAACTGTAATGAATAAAAACACTTATAGAGTTATAGTACTCGCAAAGAGCACGATTCAGTTCATGATCCACAGACGCCGAGCGGGGGAGCCAGGAGGCGACGCGCGCGCTAGCCGTCGGGGAGGTAGGGCCGCGGGACCAGGTGCCGACGACGAGGCACACCAGCCTGGCGCTAGGCAGGGGTAGGGCACGTGGCGGCTGAGGCGCTGGCTGTGATGTCTGCTGACGGCTAGGCGGGACGAGCCACGACGGCGACACAGATCGTTCGGGCGTGCTACCACACGAAGCCCGAAGGGGAAGGGATCAACTAGGGTCTTGGTGGGCTGGGTGTGGCTAGGGTGTGCCACGGCCCACTTAGACCCACTTGTGGGTTCACCACTGATTATATTAATGACATTCTGGTATGACTTTTTGAGTTTACTAATATTTATAAAAGTTGTACCAAATACTATTTGTCTATTTTCTAAAATGGCTTTATATGAAAAGCACTTGTCTTGTTTGTTTTAGGTCCCCTTTGGCAGGGCTTTGGCAGGGCTTATATTCAGCGGCTTCTCCTTTAGCTTCACGCCTTTTCCCACAAGCCATACCAAACACGCTTTTATTAGATGGCTTTAGGTGGAAAGCACTTCCCTGTTTTGTACTAGATAGGTGAAGCCAAAAAATGTGGCTCACCCAGCTTTGGCTCCTGTCTTTTTTGTGAAAACCCCCTCCCACCGATCCCATCTCGTCTCTATTCGAGATTCGTACGCCTGCACACATCCTATCATGAAGAACATGAATCCCTTACGGACCTGGCAAGGGATCGCCGGCGCGGACGACGGAGGCTATGGCGCGGCCAGGCGAGGCCAAATCGCGCCCGTAGGAGGCGACGTAGCTAGTGGCGGCCACGGCGCAGCCGGGCGAGGCCATAGCGCGCCCGCACCCGCACTCGGCCATGGCGCGCCCGAAGGATCCCTCGGCGCGGCCAGTGGAGGCAATGACGCTGCTGGGCAAGGCCACATCGCAGGCGCGCCTGCAATCGGAATGGCTGGGGGAGGTAGCGGCGCGTCCGGGCAACTCCACGGATTAGCCGGTGATGGCCACGATGCGGTCCGTGGAGGCATCCGACCTGGGATTGCTGGAGGCGGCCGCGGATTCCCAGCAACACGCATGGCGGCGGGCCATCTTGGCGGCCTGGGTCTCTCCCATCCAACGACGGCGCGGTCTTCAGTTCCCATCGGCGCAGGCGTGGCCAGATTCCCCACCATCGCGGCCTCGGCTTGTGTGGTTCCCACCGGCGCGACAGGTTTGGATTCTTCCGTTCCACGCGATCTCCATTTGGTTTGCATCTGTTGCTGACCGGCGCTTGCAAGTAATTCCACGTTTGTTTTGTGCAGGGCTGCCAGACACCGTCTCCTCTGCATTTGTCTTGCCTGGGCGTAGCCACACCCCATTGGTGGACGGACTTGGCTTCTCCACGCCTGTGCACAACCAACCAATGACCGGGCATGGCCATGGATACACTAGACAGGGAGACGATAGTCAATCAGTACCACAAGATGTGATATCAAACGAAGAACAAGCTGGAAACGTCGACATAACAGATCCTAGGTAATTGCCGCATTTGCTACTTTCTATGTTACAAAGTTTGATATATTGTATGTTATCGTGTCATTTGGTTGTCTGTGATGTTATGTTCATCTGTCAAATTTGTTGTATACAGTATGGCCACTTGGTGTGATGAGTATACTAGGATAGCATGTGAAATTTTTGCTGACGAAGTCCTCATCGGAAATCGTTCAAGCACTCATTTGAACAAAACCGGTTACCAAAATGTGATTCAGAAAATCAAAGAAAGGACAAGAGTTGTGTACACCCATAAACAATTTAAGAACAAATGGGACAGATTGAAAATTGATTACGGGATTTGGAAGCAATTAACAAGACATACTGGTTTAGGTTGGGATGCTAGTGGTGAAAGTCGCCTAGAGGGGGGTGAATAGGGCGAATCTGAAATTTATACACTTAAGCACAACTACAAGCTGGGTTAGCGTTAGAAATATGAACGAGTCCGAGAGAGAGGGTGAAAACAAATCGCGGGCAAATAAAGAGCAAGACACGATGATTTGTTTTACCGAGGTTCGGTTCTTGCAAACCTACTCCCCGTTGAGGTGGTCACAAAGACCGGGTCTCTTTGAACCCTTTCCCTCTCTCAAACGGTCACTTAGATCGAGTGAACTTCTCTTCTCAATCAAACGGGACACAAAGTCCCCGCAAGGATCACCACACAATTGGTGTCTCTTGCCTCGGTTATAATTGAGTTTGATCACAAGAATGAATGAGAAAGAAAAGAAGCAATCCAAGTGCAAGAGCTCAAATGAACACAAATGTCGCTCTCTCTAGTCACTATTTGATTTGGAGTGATTCCGGACTTGGGAGAGGATTTGATCTCTTTGGTTGTGTATAGAATTGAATGCTATAGCTCTTGTAATGTGTTGAAGGTGGAAAACTTGGATGCAATGAATGGTGGGGTGGTTGGGGTATTTATAGCCCCAACCACCAAAAGTGGCCGTTGGGAGGCTGTCTGTTTCGCATGGCGCACCGAACAGTTCGGTGCGCCACTGGACACTGTCCGGTGCGCCAGCCACGTCAGCCGGGCGTTGGGTTCTAACCGTTGGAGCTCTGACTGGTGGGGCCTATGGGCTGTCCGGTGGTGCACCGGACAGGTCCTGTAGACTGTCCGATGCGCCTTCTGCGCGTGCTCTGTCCTCTACACGCGCAGGCGCGCATTAAATGCGTTGCAGTCGACCGTTGCGTGCGAAGTAGTCGTTGCTCCGCTGGCACACCGGACAGTCCGATGAATTATAGCGGAGCGGCCTCCCATTTTCCCGAAGGTGGTGAGTTCAGCGTCAAGTTCTCTGGTGCACCGGACACTGTCCGGTGCGCCAGACCAGGGTGCCTTTTGGGATGTCCTTAGCTCTCCTTATTTGAACCCATCTTTGGTCTTTTTATTGGCTTGTTGTGAACCTTTGGCACCTGTAAAACTTATAGACTAGAGCAAACTAGTTAGTCCAATTATTTGTGTTGGGCAATTCAACCACCAAAATCAATTTAGGAAAAGGTGTAAGCCTATTTCCCTTTCAATCTCCCCCTTTTTGGTGATTGATGCCAACACAAACCAAAGCAAATATAGAAATGCATAATTGAACTAGTTTGCATAATTGTAAGTGCAAAGGTTACTTAGAATTTAACCAATATAAATTCTCATAAGATATGCATGGATTGTTTCTTTATATTTTTAACATTTTGGACCACGCTTGCACCACTTGTTTTGTTTTTGAAAATTCTTTTGTAAATTTTTTCAAAGTACTTTTGCAAATGGCCAAAGGAAAAAATGAATAAGATTTTGAGAAGCATTTTCAAGATTTGAAATTTTCTCCCCCTGTTTCAAATGCTTTTCCTTTGACTAAACAAAACTCCCCCTTAGTGAAATCCTCCTCTTAGTGTTCAAGAGGGTTTTGCAATTTTCGAAGATACTACTTTCTCCCATTTTTGAACATACTTTCTCCCCCTTTTGAACACAATAGGATATCAATTTGAGAATCTTTATTTTAAAATTAGGTGGTGGTGCGGTCCTTTTGCTTTGGGCCAATACTTTCTCCCCCTTTGGCATGAATCGCCAAAAATGGATACTTGAGTGAAATATAAGCCCTTTTGACTACTTTCTCCCCCTTTGGCGAACAATATATGAGTGAAGATTATACCAAAAGTTGGAGAGTGGCTCGGAGCGACAGCGAAGGATGAGTAATTTGATGGAGTGGAGTGGAAGCCTTTGTCTTCGCCGAAGACTCCAATTCCCTTTCAATCTAAGACTTGGTTTGAAATACACTTGAAAACACATTAGTCATAGCAAATAAAAGAGATATGATCAAAGGTATAATTATGAGCTATGTGTGCAAAACATCAAAAGAAATTCCGAGAATCAAGAATATTTAGCTCATGCCTAAGTTTGTTAAAAGTTTGTTCATCTAGTGGCTTGGTAAAGATATCGGCTAATTGTTCTTTAGTGTTGATATAAGCAATCTCGATATCCCCCTTTTGTTGGTGATCCCTTAGAAAATGATACCGAATGGCTATGTGTTTAGTGCGGCTATGTTCAACGGGATTATCCGCCATGTGGATTGCACTCTCATTATCACATAGAAGAGGAACTTTGGTTAATTTGTAACCATAGTCCCTAAGGGTTTGCCTCATCCAAAGCAATTGCGCGCAACAATGGCCTGCGGCAATATACTCGGCTTCGGCTGTAGAAAGAGCTACAGAATTTTGCTTCTTTGAAGCCCAAGACACCAGAGACCTTCCCAAGAACTGGCAAGTCCCCGATGTGCTCTTTCTATTAATTTTACACCCCGCCCAATCGACATCCGAATAACCAATTAAATCAAATGTGGATCCCCGAGCGTACCAAAGCCCAAACTTAGGAGTATAAACTTAATATCTCAAGATTCGTTTTACGGCCGTAAGGTGAGCTTCCTTAGGGTCGGCTTGGAATCTTGCACACATGCATACGGAAAGCATAATATCCGGTCGTGAAGCACATAAATAGAGCAAAGAACCTATCATCGACCGGTATACCTTTTGATCTACGGATTTACCTCCCGTGTCGAGGTCGAGATGCCCATTGGTTCCCATAGGTGTCTTGATGGGCTTGGCATCCTTCATCCCAAACTTGTTTAGAATGTCTTGAATATACTTCGTTTGGCTAATGAAGGTGCCCTCTTGGAGTTGCTTCACTTGAAATCCTAAGAAGTACTTCAACTCCCCCATCATAGACATCTCGAATTTTTGTGTCATGATCCTACTAAATTCCTCACATGTAGATTCGTTAGTAGACCCAAATATAATATCATCAACATAAATTTGGCATACAAACAAATCATTGTCAAGAGTTTTAGTAAATAAAGTAGGATCGGCCTTTCCGACTTTGAAGCCATTAGTGATAAGAAAATCTCTTAGGCATTCATACCATGCTCTTGGGGCTTGCTTGAGCCCATAAAGCGCCTTAGAGAGTTTATATACGTGATTAGGATACTCACTATCTTCAAAGCCGGGAGGTTGCTCAATATAGACCTCTTCCTTGATTGGTCCGTTGAGGAAGGCACTTTTCACGTCTATTTGATAAATCTTGAAGCCATGGTAAGTAGCATAGGCAAGTAAAATGCGAATTGATTCTAGCCTAGCTAAGGGTGCATAGGTTTCACCGAAATCCAAACCTTCGACTTGTGAATATCCCTTGGCCACAAGTCGGGCTTTGTTCCTTGTCACCATACCATGCTCATCTTGCTTGTTGCGGAAAACCCACTTGGTTCCTACAACATTTTGTTTAGGACGTGGAACTAAATGCCATACCTCATTTCTAGTGAAATTGTTGAGCTCCTCTTGCATCGCCACCATCCAATCCGAATCTTAAAGTGCTTCCTCTACCTTGTGTGGCTCAATAGAGGAAATAAAGGAGTAATGTTCACAAAAATGAGCAACACGAGATCGAGTAGTTACCCCTTTTGAATATCGCCGAGGATGGTGTTCACGGGGTGATCTCGTTGTATTGCTTGGTGGACTCTTGGGTGTGGCGGTCTTGGAACTTGTTCACCTTCCTCATCTTGATCATGGGCATCTCCCCCTTGATCATTGCTCTCCTCTTGAGGTGGCTCAACTTCTTGACTTCTCCTTCATTATCTTGAGCCTCATCCTCATCTTGAGTTGGTGGAGATGCTTAGATTGAGGAAGATGGTTGATCTTGTGCATGTGGTGGCTCTTCGGATTCCTTAGGACACACATCCCCAATGGACATGTTCCTTAGCGTGACGCACGAAGCCTCTTCATCACCTATCTCATCAAGATCAACTTGCTCTACTTGAGAGCCGTTAGTGAAAGTCACCTAGAGGGGGGGTGAATAGGGCAAATCTGAAATTTATAAACTTAAGTACAACTACAAGCCGAGTTAGCGTTAGAAATATAAATGAGTCCAAGAGAGAGGGCGCAAAACAAATCGTGAGCAAATAAAGAGCGAGACACGATGATTTGTTTTACCGAGGTTCGGTTCTTGCAAACCTACTCCCCATTGAGGTGGTCACGAAGACCGGGTCTCTTTCAACCCTTTCCCTCTCTCAAACGGTCACTTAGACCGAGTGAGCTTCTCTTCTCAATCAAACGGAACACAAAGTTCCTGCAAGGACCACCACACAATTGGTGTCTCTTGCCTTGGTTACAATTGAGTTTGATCACAAGAACAATGAGAAAGAAAAGAAGCAATCCAAGCGCAAGAGCTCAAATGAACACAAATGTCGCTCTCTCTAGTCACTATTTGGTTTGGAGTGATTCCAGACTTGGGAGAGGATTTGATCTCTTTGGTTGTGTCTAGAATTGAATGCTATAGCTCTTGTAATGTGTTGAAAGTGGAAAACTTGGATGCCATTGAATATGGGGTGGTTGGGGTATTTATAGCACCAACTACCAAAATATGGCCGTTGGAAGGCTGTTGTCGCATGGCGCACCAGACAGTCCGGTGCGCCACCGGACACTGTCTGGTGTGCCAGCCACGTCAGCAGACCGTTGGGGTTCGACCGTTGGAGCTCTGACAGGTGGGGCCTCTGGGCTGTCCGGTGGTGCACCGGACAGGTCCTATAGACTGTCCGGTGTGCCAACTACGCGTCCTCTGTCCTCTGCGCGCGCAGGCGCGCATTAAATGCGTTGCAGTCGACCATTGCACGCGAAGTAGCTATTGCTCCGCTGGCACACCGGACAGTCCGGTGTGACACCGGACACTGTCCGGTGCTTCACCAGACAGTCCGGTGAATTATAGCGGAGCGCTCTCTGGTTTTCCTGAAGGTAGCAAGTTCAACGTCGAGTGCCCTGGTGCACCGGACAGTCCGGTGCGCCAGACCAGGGTGCCTTTTGGGATGTCTTTAGCTCTTTTTATTTGAACCCATCTTTGGTCTTTTTATTGGTTTGTTGTGAACCTTTGGCACCTGTAGAACTCATAGACTAGAGCAAACTAGTTAGTCCAATTATTTGTGTTGGACAATTCAACCACCAAAATCAATTAGGAAAAAGGTGTAAGCCTAATTCCCTTTCAATCTCCCCCTTTTTGGTGATTGATGCCAACACAAACCAAAGCAAGTATAGAAGTGCATAATTGAACTAGTTTGCAAAATGTAAATGCAAAGATTACTTAGAATTGAACCAATAAATATTTTCATAAGATATGCATGAATTGTTTCTTTATAATTTTAACATTTTGGACCACGCTTGCACCACATGTTTTGTTTTTGCAAATACTTTTGTAAATTCTTTTCAAAGTCCTTTTGTAAATAGTCAAAGGTAAATAAATATGATTTTGAGAAGCATTTTCAAGATTTGAAATTTTCTCCCCTGTTTCAAATGCTTTTCTTTTGACTAAACAAAACTCCCCCCTCAATAAAATCCTCCTCTTAGTGTTCAAGAGGGTTTTAGATATTAGTTTTTGAAGAGGGTGATCCAATTTGAAATTCTATCAAAAATAAGATATCAATTGAAAAATTCATCATTTCAAGACCCTTTTCTTAACTCAAATTTTGAAAATTGGTGGTGGTGCGGTCCTTTTGCTTTGGGTTATACTTTCTCCCCCTTTGGCATGAATCGCCAAAAACGGATATTTGAGTGAAATATAAGCCCTTATAACTACTTTCTCCCCCTTTGGCGAACACAATATGAGTGAAGATTATACCAAAGTTGGAGAGTTGCTCGGAGCGACGGCGAAGGATGAGTTATGGAGTGGAGTGGAAGCCTTTGTCTTCGCCGAAGACTCCAATTCCATTTCAATCTATGACTTGGTTTGAAATACACTTGAAAACACATTAGTCATAGCACATGAAAGAGATATGATCAAAGGTATATTTATGAGCTATGTGTGCAAAACATCAAAAGAAATTCCTAGAATCAAGAATATTTAACTCATGCCTAAGTGTGTTAAAAGTTTGTTCATCGAGTGGCTTGGTAAAGATATCGGCTAATTGATCCTTGGTGTTAATGTATGCAATCTCAATATCCCCCTTTTGTTGGTGATCCCTTAGAAAATGATACCGAATGGCTATGTGTTTAGTGCGGCTATGCCCAACGGGATTATCCGCCATGCGGATTGCACTCTCATTATCACATAGAAGAGGAACTTTGGTTAATTTGTAACCATAGTCCCTAAGGGTTTGCCTCATCCAAAGCAATTGCGCGCAACAATGGCCTGCGGCAATGTACTCGGCTTCGGCGGTAGAAAGAGCTACAGAATTTTGCTTCTTTGAAGCTCAAGACACCAGAGACCTTCCCAAGAACTGGCAAGTCCCCGATGTGCTCTTTCTTTTAATCTTACACCCCGCCCAATCGGCATCCGAATAACCAATTAAATCAAATGTGGAACCCCGAGGGTACCAAAGCCCAAACTTAGCAGTATAAACTTGTCGGGGACCATAATTAGGGGTACCCCCAAGACTCCTAATCTCAGGTGGTAACCCCCATCAGCACAAAGCTGCAAAGGCCTGATGGGTGCGATTAAGTCAAGGCTCGGTCCACTCAAGGGACACGATCTCGCCTCGCCCGAGCCCAGCCTCGGGCAAGGGCAGCCGACCCCTGAGGGTTTACGTCTCGCCCGAGGGCCCCCTCAAGCAACGGACACACCTTCGGCTCGCCCGAGGCCCAGTCTTCGCCAAGAAGCAACCTTGGCCAAATCACCACGATGACCGACCGTATCGCAGGAGCATTTAATGCAAAGACGGCCTGACACCTTATCCTGACGCGCGCCCTTCAGTCGACTGAGCCGAAGTGACCGCAGTCACTTCGCCGCTCCACTGACCAGTCTGACAAGAAGACAGCGCCGCCCGCATCGCTCCGACTGTTGTGCCACTCGACAGAGTGAGGCTGACAGCGGCCAAGTCCGGCCTCAGGCGCCATAGGAAGCTCCGCCTCGCCCGACCCAGGGCTCGGACTCGGGCTCGGCCCCGGAAGACGACGAACTCCGCCTCGCCCGACCCAGGGCTCGGACTCGAGCTCGGCCCCGGAAGACGACGAACTCCGCCTCGCCCGACCCAGGGCTCGGACTCGGCCTCGGCCCCAGAAGACGACGAACTCCGCCTCGCCCGACCCAGAGCTCGGACTCAGCCTCGGCCTCAGTCGACGGTCTCCGTCTCGCCCGACCCAAGGGCTCGGACTCGACCTCGACCTCGAAAGACAGACTCGACCTCGACCTCGGAGGAGCCTCCGCCTCGCCCTACCCAGGGCTTGGACCGACCACGTCACAGGAAGGGCCATCATTACCCTACCCCTAGCTAGCTCTGGCTACGGGGAACCAGACCGGCGTCCCATCTGGCTCGCCCCGGTAAAACAAATAATGATGGCGCCCCGCGTGCTCCATGACGACGGCGGCTCTCAGCCCTCTTACGGAAGCAAGGAGACGTCAGCAAGGACTCGACAGCCCCGACAGTTGTCCTTCCGCAAGGCTCCAGCGCTCCTCCGACGGCCACGACATCACACGAACAGGGTGCCAAAACCTCTCTGGCTGCCACGACATCATGTACTCAGGGCACTAGCTCCTCTCTGCTAGACACGTTAGCACACTGCTACATCTCCCATTGTATACCTGGACCCTCTCCTTACGCCTATAAAAGGAAGGTCCAGGGCCCTCTTACAGAGGGTTGGCCGCGCGGGGAAGGACGGGACGGCGCGCGCGTAAGCCTCTCGCTCCCTCCCACGCGGACGCTTGTAACCCCCTACTGCAAGCGCACCCGACCTGGGCGCGGGACAAACACGAAGGCCGCGGGTTTCCCCTTTTGTGCCTGTCTCCCTCTGGCTTTTCCCCCCTTCGCGCTCCGTCTCACGCTGACCCATCTGGGCTGGGGCACGCGGCGACAATTTACTCGTCGGTCCAGGGACCCCCGGGGTCGAAACACCGATAGTTGGCGCGCCAGGTAGGGGCCTGCTGCGTGTTGATGAATAGCTTCCCATCAAGCTCTAGATGGGCAGTCTCCAGCAACCTTTCCAGCCCGAGACGGTGCTCCGTTTCGGGAGTCTTGAGTTCATGTCCCTCGACGGCAGCTACGACATGATACTCCTTCCCCCGCCGCGTGACAGCGACAATGGCGGCCGACAACCCGCCCGCCGGCGGCGGAATCGACGACGTCTTCCCCACGTGGCGGAAGAACGACATTCGGGTTTGTCCCGTCCCCTCCCCCGCCGACGGAGGAGGAGGAGGGGCAACCAAGGCCAAGCAGGAGGCGGCACCTCGTCAGCTGTCGAGCGAGTCGACGGCGCCGGCGCCCCAACGGGGGACACACCGGGCATCAACCTCGCGTCTGAGACGAAGACGAGCGCCGTTTCCCCGCAACACGCCGACTCCGAGCGGACGGACGACGCCAGCACGCTCGCAAAAGACTTGCTGGGCGTCCCCCTCGTACCTGAGACGACAGTGCAGTCTACCCTTGACGTGACTTCGTCACTGCCCGTCGACCAAGAGGTACCGACCGATACCCATCTCGTGCCCTTTGGATTCAGCCTCGACCCACCAAGCGACTTCGCTTCGGTGGACGCTTTCATAGAGGCAAGTCCAAACCCTCCGGGGTACGGTATGCGGTCACCCTAGGACCGGCTCACAGCCGTCTCGACCTACGGGCCCTGTTCCGAGGAAGATGACGAGCCCGACTTTTGTTGGGATTTCTCCGGACTTGGTAACCCCAGTGCCATGCGGGACTTCATGACCGCATGCGACTACTGCCTCTCCGATTGTTCCGATGGTAGCCGCAGCCTCGGCGATGAGGACTGCGGCCCGAGTCGTGAATGTTTCCACGTCGATCTAGGGGGTCCCGGCGAAGGCAACCATCTTGGTATACCGGAGAACGGTGATCCCCCTAGGCCTGCGCCTCGCGTTGACATCCTACGGGAGCTAGCTGTGGTCCTAGTCTCTGCGGGGGGTCAGGACTCACAGCTCGAGCAAATCCGCGAGATGCAGGCCAGGCTCGACGAGGGAGCAGGAACACTTGAGCCGTTCCGTCGGGACATCGGGCAAGAATGGGCAGGCCAACCTCCGGCCGGAGAAGCGCGTCATCTACCCCAGGGCATCCAACACCGCATCGCCGACGATGTCAGGGCAAGGCCGCCACCGGCTTCCAGTGGGGTCGGCCAGAACCTGGCTGCAGCGACAATACTTCTCCGCGTGATGCCGAAGCCATCAACCACCGAGGGGCGGCGTATCCAGGGAGAGCTCAAGAATCTCCTGGAGGATGCCGCGGTCCGACGGGCCAAAAGCTCTGCCTCCCGAAGGCAGGGGTACCCCTCGGAGCATCGCACCCCGACTTCCCGATTCATGCGGGAAGCCTCGGTCCACACCGGGCGCACGCACAACACAGCGCCTGCGGCCCCGGGTCGCCTCGGCAACGAGCACCATCACCGCAACCGTCGAGCCCACCTCGACGAGAAGGTGCGCCGAGGCTACCACCCCAGGCGTGGGGGACGCTACGACCGTGGGGAGGATCGGAGTCCCTCGCCCGAACCACCTGGTTCGCAGGCTTTCAGCCGGGCCATACGACAGGCGTCGTTCCCGACCCGGTTCTGAACCCCGACTACTATCGCAAAGTACTCGGGGGAGACGAGGCCGGAACTGTGGCTCGCGGACTACCGGCTGGCCTGCCACCTGGGTGGAACGGACGATGACATCCTCATCATCCGCAACCTCCCCCTGTTCCTCTCCGACACCGCTCGAGCCTGGCTGGAGCATTTGCCTCCGGGGCAGATCTCCAACTGGGACGACCTGGTCCAAGCCTTCGCCGGCAACTTCTAGGGCACGTACGTGCGCCCTGGGAACTCCTGGGATCTTCGAAGCTGCCGCCAGCAGCCGGGAGAGTCTCTCCGGGACTACATCCGGCGATTCTCGAAGCAGCGCACCGAGCTGCCCAACGTCACCGACTCGGATGTCATCGGCGCGTTCCTCGACGGCACCACCTGTCGCGACCTGGTGAGCAAGCTGGGTCGCAAGACCCCCACCAGGGCGAGCGAGCTGATGGACATCGCCACCAAGTTCGCCTCTGGCCAGGAGGCGGTTGAGGCCATCTTCCGGAAGGACAAGCAGCCCTAGGGCGGCCAGCCGGAAGATGTCCCCGAGGCGTCCACTCAGCGCGGCACTAAGAAGAAAGGCAAGAAGAAGTCGCACGCGAAACGCGACGCCGCCGACGCGGACCTTGTCGCCGCCGCTGAGTACAAGAACCCTCAGAAACCTCCCGGAGGCGCCAATCTCTTCGACAAGATGCTCAAGGAGCCGTGCCCCTATCATCAGGGGCCCATCAAGCACACCCTTGAGGAGTGCGCCATGCTTCGGCGCCACTTTCACAAGGTCGGGCCACCTGCGGAAGGTGGCAGGGCCCACAACGACGATAAGAAGGAGGATCACAAGGCAGGAGAGTTCCCCGAGGTCCACGACTGCTTCATGATCTACGGTGGGCAAGTGGCGAACACCTCGGCTCGGCACCGCAAGCAAGAGCGTCGGGAGGTCTGCTCGGTAAAGGTGGCGGCGCCAGTCTACCTAGACTGGTCCGACAAGCCCGTCACCTTTGACCAGGGCGACCATCCCGACCGCGTGCCGAGCCCGGGGAAATACCCGCTCGTTGTCGACCCCGTCATTGGCAACGTCAGGCTCACCAAGGTCCTCATGGACGGAGGCAGCAGCCTCAATGTCATCTACGCCGAGACCCTCGGGCTCCTGCGGATCGATCTGTCCTCGGTCCGGGCAGGCGCGGCGCCTTTCCACGGGATCATCCCCGGGAAACGCGTCCAGCCCCTCGGACAACTCGATCTACCCGTCTGCTTCGGGACTCCCTCCAACTTCCAAAGGGAAACCCTCACGTTCGAGGTGGTCGGGTTCCGAGGAACCTACCACGCGGTGTTGGGAAGGCCATGCTACGCTAAGTTCATGGCCGTCCCCAACTACACCTACCCCAAGCTCAAGATGTCGGGCCCCAACGGGGTCATCACCGTCGGCCCCACGTACCAACACGCGTACGAATGCGATGTGGAGTGCGTGGAGTACGCCGAGGCCCTCGCCGAATCCAAGGCCCTCATCGCCGACCTGGAGAGCCTCTCCAAGGAGGCCCCAGACGTGAAGCGCCATGCCGGCAACTTCGAGCCAGTGGAGACGTTTAAGTCCGTCCCTCTCGACCCCAGCAACGATGCCTCCAAGCAGATCCGGATCAGCTCCGAGCTCGATCCCAAATAGGAAGCAGTGCTCGTCGACTTTCTCCACGCAAACACCGACGTTTTCGCGTGGAGTCCCTCGGACATGCCCGGCATACCGTGGGATGTCGCCGAGCACTCGCTGAATATCCGAGCTGGAGCCCGACCCGTGAGGCAGCCTCTGCGCCGATTCGACAAAGAAAAGCGCAAAGCCATAGGCGAGGAGATCCACAAGCTAATGGCGGCAAGGTTCATCAAAGAGGTATTCCATCCCGAATGGCTTGCCAACCCTATGCTTGTGAGAAAGAAAGGAGGGAAATGGCGGATGTGTGTAGACTACACTGGTCTAAATAAAGCATTTCCGAAAGTTCCCTACCCTCTGCCTCGCATCGATCAAATCGTGGATTCCACTGCTGGGTGCGAAACCCTGTCTTTCCTCGATGCCTACTCAGGGTATCACCAAATCAGGATGAAAGAGTCCGACTAGCTCGGGACTTCTTTCATCACACCTTTCGGCATGTACTGCTATGTTACCATGCCGTTCGGTTTGAGGAATGCGGGTGCGACATACCAAAGGTGCATGAACCACGTGTTCGGCGAACACATTGGTCGAACGGTCGAGGCCTACGTCGATGACATCATAGTCAAGACGAGGAAGGCCTCCGACCTCCTTTCCGACCTTGAAACGACATTCCGGTGTCTCAAGGCGAAAGGCGTAAAGCTCAATCTCGAGAAGTGCATCTTCGGGGTCCCCCGAGGCATGCTCTTGGGGTTCATCGTCTCCGAGCGGGGCATCAAGGCCAACCCGGAGAAAATCGCGGCCATCACCAACATGGGGCCCATCAAGGACTTGAAAGGCGTACAGAGGGTCACGGGATGCCTTGCGGCTCTGAGCGGTTTCATCTCGCGCCTCGGCGAAAGAGGCCTGCCTCTGTACCGCCTCTTAAGAAAGGCCGAGTGCTTCACTTGGACCCCCGAGGCCGAGGAAGCCCTCGGGAACCTGAAGGTGCTCCTCACGAACGCGCCCATCTTGGTGCCCCCCGCAACCGGAGAAGCCCTCTTGATCTACGTCGCCGCTACCACTCAGGTGGTCAGCGCCGCGATCGTGGTTGAGAGACGAGAAGAGGGGCATGCATTGCCCGTCCAGAGGCCAGTCTACTTCATCAGTGAGGTACTTTCCGAGACCAAGATCCGCTACCCACAAATTCAGAAGCTGCTGTACGCGGTGATCCTGACGCAGCGGAAGTTGCGACACTACTTCGAGTCTCATCCGGTGACTGTGGTGTCATCCTTCCCCCTGGGGGAGATCATCTAGTGCCGAGAGGCCTCGGGTAGGATTGCAAAGTGGGCGATGGAAATCATGGGCGAGACGATCTCGTTCGCCCCTCGGAAGGCCATCAAATCCCAAGTCTTGGCGGACTTTGTGGCTGAATGGGTCGATACCCAACTCCCAACAGCTCCGATCCAACCGGAACTCTGGACCATGTTTTTCGACGGGTCACTGACGAAGACAGGGGCAGGCGCGGGCCTGCTCTTCATCTCGCCCCTCGAGAAGCACCTACGCTACATGCTACGCCTCCACTTCCCGGCGTCCAACAATGTGGCCGAGTACGAGGCTCTAGGTCAACGGGTTGCGCATCGCCATCGAGCTAGGGGTCCGACGCCTCGACGCTCGCGGTGACTCGCAGCTCGTCATCGACCAAGTCATGAAGAACTCCCACTGCCGCGACCCGAATATGGAAGCCTACTGCGATGAGGTTCGGCGCCTGGAAGACAAGTTCTACGGACTCGAGCTCAACCACATCGCCCGACGATACAACGAGACTGCGGACGAGCTGGCTAAGATAGCCTCAGGGCGGACAACGGTTCCCCCGGACGTCTTCTCCCGAGACCTGCATCAACCCTCCGTCAAGACCGACGACGCGCCCGAACCCGAGAAAGCCTCGGCTCAGCCCGAGGCACCCTCAGCTCAGCCCGAGGCACCCTCGGCCCCCGAGGGTGAGGCACTGCACGTCGAGGTGGAGCGGAGCGGGGTCACGCCTAATCGAAACTGGCAGACCCCGTACCTGCAATATCTCCACCGAGGAGAGCTACCCCTCGACCGAGCCGAAGCTCGGCGGTTGGCGCGGCGCGCCAAGTCGTTCGTCTTGCTGGGGGACGGGAAGGAGCTCTACCACCGCAGCCCCTCAGGCATCCTCCAGCGATGCATATCCATCGCGGAAGGCCAGGAGCTCTTACAAGAAATACACTCGAGGGCTTGCGGCCATCACGCAGCGCCTCGAGCCCTTGTTGGAAACGCCTTCCGACAAGGTTTCTACTGGCCGACCGCGGTGGCCGACGCCACTAGAATTGTCCGCACCTACGAAGGGTGTCAGTTCTATGCGAGACAGACACACTTGCCCGCTCAGGCCCTGCAGACGATACCCATCACCTGGTCGTTTGCTGTGTGGGGGTTGGACCTCGTCGGCCCCTTGCAGAAGGCACCCGGGGGCTACACGCACCTGCTGGTCGCCATCGACAAATTCTCCAAGTGGATCGAGGTCCGACCCCTAAACAGCATCAGGTCCGAACAGGCGGTGGCGTTCTTCACCAACATCATCCATCGCTTTGGGGTCCCGAACTCCATCATCACCGACAATGGCACCCAGTTCACCGGCAGAAAGTTCTTGGACTTCTGCGAGGATCACCACATCCGGGTGGACTGGGCCGCCGTGGCTCACCCCATGACAAATGGGCAAGTAGAGCGTGCCAACGACATGATTCTGCAAGGATTCAAGCCACGGATCTACAACGACCTCAACAAGTTCAGCAAGCGATGGATGAGGGAGCTCCCCTCGGTGGTCTGGAGTCTGAGGACGACGCCGAGCCGAGACACGGGCTTCACACCGTTCTTTCTAGTCTATGGGGCCGAGGCCATCTTGCCCACAGACTTAGAATACGGTTCCCCGAGGACGAGGGCCTACGATGACCAAAGCAATCGAGCTAACCGAGAAGACTCACTGGACCAGCTGGATGAGGCTCGGGACATGGCCTTACTACACTCAGCGCGGTATCAGCAGTCCCTGCGACGCTACCACGCCTGAGGGGTTCGGTCCCGAGACCTCCAGGTGGGCGACTTGGTGCTTCGGCTGCACAAGACGCCCGAGGGCGGCACAAGCTCACGCCTCCCTGGGAAGGGCCGTTCGTCATTGCCAAAGTTCTGAAGCCCGGGACGTACAAGCTGGCTAACAGTCAAGGCGAGGTCTACAGCAACGCTTGGAACATCCGACAGCTACGTCGCTTCTACCCTTAAGATGCTTTCAAGTCGTTCGTACACCTCATTCACGCACAAAGTCTAACCATCAAGGAAGGGTCAGCCTTGCCTCGGCAAAGCCCGACCCTCCCTCGGGGGCTAGAAGGGGGGAACCCCCTCCGCGTCAAAATTTTCCTCGGAAAAGATCTTTTCTGCCAGAACGTCTTTCGTGCTTTTCGGCTACTTTGAAAGTGGGATCCTGAAAACGACGGAGTACACGTAAGCAGCCAAGGCTGACCGAGCCGAGGGACTCCTACGCCTCCGGGATACGGATACCTCACTCATCACCTTCTGCGATAAGTAACTCACGCTTGGATAGGTGATTCCGCGGACCGAACAAGTCTTCACGCTCGAAAACTCTTCTGCCGAAACGATTTTTCGGGCCTTCTCGACTATATCGATAGCAGAATCCTACGGATGAGTGAGAGTACACGTAAGCGGCAAGGCCGACCGAGCCGAGGGACTCCTACGCCTCCGGGATACGGATACCTCACTCATCACCTTCCGTGAAAAGTAACTCTCGCTCGGACAAACAATTCTGTTACCGACAAATAAGTCCAGATACTCGAAACAAGAGGAAAAGAAACGCAGCTTTACAACACGACGACAGTATGTTTGGGCCTCGGCGGCCGCAGAAAACATACGCACACTACAAGATAAACCGATCCTGCAGGCTCGGACCTCGACGGAGGGGGAGCAGCAGCACCCTCGGCGTCAACTACACCTTCAGCGAAGTCCGATCTAGCCTCGGACGGCAACGCGGTCGGAGGATCTCCACTCCGAAGGACGACATCAGCGCCGCGCCCAGGCCATCGCCGCCAGGGTCTTCTCCAGGAATCCGGCTCGAGCAAACAAGCTCGGCCGGCCACCCCGAAGCCTCAGCCAGCTATCCCCCGAGGACATCAGCCCGGCTCGTGGCCTCGGCAACTCGACTCCGGTGTCGGTCCCGCCAGTGGATGGCCCGGCCAGGCTCCGGCCGACGAAGTCTTCTTTTCGAGCCAACTCCGCCTTTGTTCGTGCTGACACCGCTGCCTCCGGCTTCGGCTCATCGAAGAGCGGCCGAGGGATCCTTTGACTAAGCGAGAGAAGCCTCGGGTGGCAAGGCCGACCGAGCCGAGGGACTCCTACGCCTCCGGGATACGGATACCTCACTCGTCACCTTCGCACGAGGCAACTCACACTTGGTTGAGCGGTTCAGTTAGCCGACAGGCGAGTCCTAGTGCTAGAAATAAGGAAAAAACACGGCTCCGTGCCGAAAATACATACATGTTCAGGCCTCGACAGCCACAATGAACAGACACTGGCACTCAAGGTGCCATTACAAACGGAACTCCGATTCCACCTCCGCGGGTACAAACAACCCCCCACATCGGAGGGCCCGCGGGGCAATAAGGCTCCAGGTCGCCCACCGCCGCCCGCTCCAGCAGCAGCGACAACGACCTCCGCTCCGGGTGGCCGAACTGCAGCAGCAATGGCCTCAGGGTGGACGCCGCTGCAACAATGCCCTCGCCCACGTCTCCGCTCGAGGGGCGAGGACAAGCTATCAAAGCCAAAAAGCCGGAGGCCCGGGGCGCGGATGGTGGCGGTGATCCCGTCGGCGATGAGGACTTCTTCAGCCGCCACCACCTCAGCACCGACGACGGAAGCCATCTGCCCACCGGCAGATCCCCACTCGGATCCTCCCGGACGAGCGGAGCACCGACCTCCGTGCAGAGGCGTCGTACCGGGGCAAAGGCAGGACAGCCCCAGAACACGAACGTCGCCCTAGCAGCGCGCGACGTCTTGGGCGGTCCTCCGGTGCGCGCGGCGCGACAACCGCTCTTGCGGCGGGAGGGGGCGCCGGGAGCCGAGCCAGAGCCAGCTAAGCCAGCAAGCCCAACGCGCTGAAGCTGACGGCGCTCGCCGCCGACCAGCCCCGCGTTGTCGAAGTCCGACCCTCCTGCTAGGCCGGTGAGCGCCCTCTCCCTTGAATGCTGAGGGAGAAGGTGACCCACGAACCCGCGCGGGAGGTAGAGCTCCGGCTCAGCCCAGCCTCCGCCCCAGCCAGAATGATGAAGATCCTTGAAGCTGAGGGCGGGACCAAGATCACAGCCCGGCTCGCTTCTCCCCACCATCGAACTGGTGGTCACCGTCTTGGGTGACCGCCGGCGAGGGGATGCGGCCGGGCTGCCTGATGAAAATCCTTGAAGCCGAACGATGGCTGAAAGGTACCAACTCCCGCGAAGTTGCGTTCCTCCAACGACAAGGCGGAAGGATTGCGAGTGCTCCCCATCCGGGGGCTCGGAAGGTGAAAAGACGCGATGCATAAGGGGAGCGCGAAGACATGGTTGCCTTTCAAGGGGTCACCCTCCTTTTAAAGGCAACTCTCCCCACTTGCGTCCTCAGCCATCGCAGGCTGAGTCTTCTCCGACACGCTCCAAGGTCCTCCCCCTACGACACGGGGGCTGGGTCCCATGCGTCATGCAAGCTGGCCCAGGGCAGAAGAAGCCAAACTGCCGCGCGCGGTGCGCGCAACTGCCCAGCGGTTACGAGCATTCCTCCACTTTCGCCCAGACCAGTGGGTGAAAGGGCGGACCGCCATGCAGGCAGCATGCAACCGCACCAAGGGGGCGCACCCTTTCGACTTCGACGCATCCAACATGAAGGCCCAGGCCCACACGTCATGTAACCTGCGCGCTGGTTGCTACGTGCAAGAAACTGCACCGCCACTCACGCCACTACCGTGCCTCCTCGACTGTGGAACCAGTACCGCGACTCGAGGCAACCCTGCGTATGACCCAACAGTGCCAGCCAGGCACGTCGGTCACGGGTCAGTCAGTCGCAGGAGAAAGCGCGACAGTCGAAACGGCCAGAAATGGGCCGGCAGTAAAGGCGGTGGCAGGCGGGCGGAAGCAGCGGTCGAGTCGTCAGCCAAGCTCACGTCCCCTCCTGGGACAGCGAGAGAACCCTCTCCCACGGCGTGAAGACGGCGCGCCCGTGTTCCGTTCCTCGAACGGCTCGCGCACGCGCAACGGCTGCCCCGCGAACCACTCGTCCCGTCGCATTAACTCTGCGGCGGGACAGGCGGCACCTTTGGCAGGAGAAGCGGGCGACGCTTCACCTTCGCCATAATGACCGTGTCAAAAAGGTGCGCCACGTCATTCGATTTCGTATCCTTTTCCTTTTCCTCTTTCTCTCTCTTACAACAGGGACCGGGAAAGGGGATACCCCGAAAGGGATCCTTCTCCGCGAAGGAAACGGGCCCCGAGCCCCCCTACTGATCAGAGGTTCGAAGGCTGGCCCCTCGGAGGGGTTCAACAGCCGCCTCAGAGCGCTCGGGCTCCGCGCCCGCTACTGGTTAGAGGTTCGAAGGTCGGCCCCTCGGAAGGGTTCAACGGCCGCCTCAGGCCACTCGGGCTCCGCGCCCACTACTGATCAGGGGTTCGTAGGCTGGCCCTCGAAGGGTTCACAGCCGCCTCAGACGCAGAGCGAGGGATGACCCTGGGTACGTTCGATACATAACCAAGGCTCGGGCTATGCTCCCGAGGTACCCTAGGACATTTCCGAGACCAACGGGAACGATTTTGTAACGGAATCCCATCAGAGGGAGGCATCGAGCCCTCGGACCCCGTCAAAAGGGGACCGGGTCCGGTAAATCACCCGCAGGTACTTTTGGAGCGCGCCTCTGGGCCTCTAGTCGACCCCTAACAAATGGGGCACGGGTGTCCACTCGGATTACCCGTTAGCTGCTCACTGGAGACACCATGTTCGGCGCCCTCCGAGGGCAACATGGCGCTTTCCCCCTCCTCCTTGCGGAAAGGCGACGCAGGGGCGTATGTAAAAAAGTCGAGTCTGTCCTTGACCGTCCTCTCGCTCTGTGCGGAGGCTCGGGGGCTGCTCTCGCAAACCCGGCTCCGGCCAAACCGTTGACAGCGTCAACATACCAGCCCGAGAACTTGGGACCCGACCGTGCACCCGGGCTACGACCAGCTCGCATGAGGGAACAACCAGACCGGCCGAAGCATCGCGAAACACATTAAGATCTCAAAGGAGTCAGACCACTCCTCCGAGGCCTCGGGGGCTACACCCGGCGGGTGCGCTCGCGCGCACCCACCGGAACAAAACGCAACCAAGAAAGGCCGGTCCCCTTGCAAAAAAGTGCGACAAAAGCCTCCAAGCGAGTATTAACACTCCCTTCGAGGCTCGGGGGCTACTGTCGGGGACCATAATTAGGGGTACCCCCAAGACTCCTAATCTCAGCTGGTAACCCCCATCAGCACAAAGCTGCAAAGGCCTGATGGGTGCGATTAAGTCAAGGCTCGGTCCACTCAAGGGACACGATCTCGCCTCGCCCGAGGGTTTACGTCTCGCCCGAGGGCCCCCTCAAGCAACGGACACACCTTCGACTCGCCCGAGGCCCAGTCTTCGCCAAGAAGCAACCATGGCCAAATCGCCACGACGACCGACCGTATCACAAGAGCATTTAATGCAAAGACGGCCTGACACCTTATCCTGACGCGCGCCCTTCAGTCGACTGAGCCGAAGTGACCGCAGTCACTTCGCCGCTCCACTGACCAGTCTGACAAGAAGACAGCGCCGCCCGCATCGCTCCGACTGATGTGCCACTCGACAGAGTGAGGCTGACAGCGGCCAAGTCCGGCCTCAGGCGCCATAGGAAGCTCCGCCTCGCCCGACCCAGGGCTCGGACTCGGGCTCGGCCCCGGAAGACAACGAACTCCACCTCGCCCGACCCAGGGCTCGGACTCGGGCTCGGCCCCGGAAGACGACGAACTCCGCCTCGCCCGACCCAGGGCTCAGACTCAGCCTCGGCCCCGGAAGACGACG
The DNA here is from genome assembly GCF_902167145.1 of Zea mays. NCBI lineage: Eukaryota > Viridiplantae > Streptophyta > Magnoliopsida > Poales > Poaceae > Zea > Zea mays. The sequence continues at coordinate 122,250,488 of NC_050104.1, read as the reverse complement.
AACTCCGCCTCGCCCGACCCAGGGCTCGGACTCGGCCTCGGCCTCAGCCGACGGTCTCCGCCTCGCCCGACCCAAGGGCTCGGACTCGACCTCGACCTCGGAAGACAGACTCAACCTCGACCTCGGAGGAGCCTCCGCCTCGCCCTACCCAGGGCTCGGACCGACCACGTCACAGGAAGGGCCATCATTACCCTACCCCTAGCTAGCTCTGGCTAGGGGGAACCAGACCGGCGTCCCATCTGGCTCGCCTCGGTAAAACAAATAATGATGGCGCCCCGCGTGCTCCATGACGACGGCGGCTCTCAGCCCTCTTACGGAAGCAAGGAGACGTCAGCAAGGACTCGACAACCCCGACAGTTGTCCTTCCGCAAGGCTCCAGCGCTCCTCCGATGGCCACGACATCACACGAACAGGGTGCCAAAACCTCTCCGGCTGCCACGACGGCATGTACTCAGGGCACTAGCTCCTCTCTGCTAGACACGTTAGCACACTGCTACATCTCCCATTGTACACCTGGACCCTCTCCTTACGCCTATAAAAGGAAGGTTCAGGGCCCTCTTACAGAGGGTTGGCTGCGCGGGGAAGGACAGGACGGCGCACGCGTAAGCCTCTCGCTCCCTCCCACACGGATGCTTATAACCCCCTACTGCAAGCGCACCCGACCTGGGCGCGGGACAAACATGAAGGTCGCGGGTTTCCCCTTTTGTGCCTGTCTCCCTCCGGCTTTTCCCCCCTTCGCGCTCTGTCTCGCGCCGACACATCTGGGCTGGGGCACGCGGCGATAATTTACTCGTCGGTCCAGGGACCCCCCGGGGTCGAAACGCCGACAAAACTAAATATCTCAAGATTCGTTTTACGGCTGTAAGGTGAGCTTCCTTAGGGTCGGCTTGGAATCTTGCACACATGCATACGAAAAGCATAATATCCGGTCGAGATGCACATAGATAGAGTAAAGAGCCTATCATCGACCAGTATACATTTTGATCGACGGATTTACCTCCCGTGTCGAGGTCCAGATGCCCATTGATTCCCATGGGTGTCTTGATGGGTTTGGCATCCTTCATCCCAAACTTGTTTAGAATATCTTGAATATACTTCGTTTGACTAATGAAGGTGCCCTCTTGGAGTTGCTTTACTTGAAATCCTAAGAAGTACTTCAACTCCCCCATCATCGACATCTCGAATTTCTGTTGTCATGATCCTACTAAATTCTTCACATGTAGATTCGTTAGTAGACCCAAATATAATATCATCAACATAAATTTGGCATACAAACAAATCATTGTCAAGAGTTTTAGTAAATAAAGTAGGATCGGCCTTTCCGACTTTGAAACCATTAGTGATAAGAAAATCTCTTAGGCATTCATACCATGCTCTTGGGGCTTGCTTGAGCCCATAAAGCGCCTTAGAGAGTGTATATACATGGTTAGGATACTCACTATCTTCAAAGCCGGGAGGTTGCTCAACATAGACCTCTTCCTTGATTGGTCCGTTGAGGAAGGCACTTTTCACGTCCATTTGATAAAGCTTAAAGCCATGGTAAGTAGCATAGGCAAGTAAAATGCGAATTGATTCTAGCCTAGCTACGGGTGGATAGGTTTCACCGAAATCCAAACCTTCGACTTGTGAATATCCTTTGGCCACAAGTCGGGCTTTGTTCCTTGTCACCACACCATGCTCATCTTGCTTGTTGCGAAAGACCCACTTGGTTCCTACAACATTTTGATTAGGACGTGGAACTAAATGCCATACCTCATTCCTAGTGAAATTGTTGAGCTCCTCTTGCATCGCCACCACCCAATCCGAATCTTGTAGTGCTTCCTCTACCCTATGTGGCTCAATAGAGGAAACAAAAGAGTAATGTTCACAAAAATGAGCAACACGAGATCTAGTAGTTACCCCCTTTTGAATGTCGCTGAGGATGGTGTTAACGGGGTGATCTCGTTGGATTGCTTGGTGGACTCTTGGGTGTGGCGGCCTTGGAACTTGTTCATCTTCCTTATCTTGATCATGGGCATCTCCCCCTTGATCATTGCTCTCCTCTTGAGGTGGCTCAACTTCTTGATCTTCTCCTTCATCATTTTGAGCCTCATCCTCATCTTGAGTTGGTGGAGATGCTTGTATGGAGGAAGATGGTTGATCTTGTGCATGTGGTGGCTCTTCGGATTCCTTAGCACACACATCCCCAATGGACATGTTCCTTAGTGCGACGAACGGAGCCTCTTCATCACCTATCTCATCAAGATCAACTTGCTCTACTTGAGAGTCGTTAGTCTCATCAAACACAATGTCACAAGAGACTTCAACTTGTCCAGAGGACTTGTTAAAGACTCTATATGCCCTTGTGTTTGAACCATATCCTAGTAAAAAGCCTTCTACAGCCTTAGGAGCAAATTTAGATTTTCTACCTCTTTTAACAAGAATAAAGCATTTGCTACCAAAGACTATAAAATATGAGACATTTGGCTTTTTACTGGTTAGGAGTTCGTATGATGTCTTCTTGAGGATTCGGTGTAGATATAACCGGTTGATGGCGTAGCAGGCTGTGTTGACTGCCTCGGCCCAAAACTGATCCGAAGTTTTGTACTCATCAAGCATGGTTCTTGCTATATCCAATAGAGTTCGATTCTTCCTCTCTACTATACCATTGTTGTGGGGTGTAGGGAGACGAGAACTCATGCTTGATTCCCTCCTCCTCAAGGAAGCCTTCGATTTGTGAGTTCTTGAACTCCGTCCCGTTGTCGCTTCTTATTTTCTTGATCCTTAAGCCGAACTCGTTTTGAGCCCGTCTCAAGAATCCCTTTAGGGTCTCTTGGGTATGAGATTTTTCTTGCAAAAAGAACACCTAAGTGAAGCGAGAATAGTCATCCACAATAACTAGACAGTACTTACTCCCGTCGATGCTTATGTAAGCAATCGGGCCGAATAGGTCCATGTGTAGGAGCTCGAGTGGCCTGTCGGTCGTCATGATGTTCTTGTGTGGATGATGAACACCAACTTGCTTCCCTGCCTGACATGCGCTACAAATCCTGTCTTTCTCAAAATGAACATCTGTTAATCCCAAAATGAGTTTTCCCTTTAGAAGCTTGTGAAGATTCTTCATTCCAACATGTGCTAGTCGGCGATGCCAGAGCCAGCCCATGTTAGTCTTAGCAATTAAGCAAGTGTCGAGTTCAGCTCTATCAAAATCTACTAAGTATAGCTGACCCTCTAACACTCCCTTAAATGCTATTGAATCATCACTTCTTCTAAAGACAGTAACACCTGTATCCGTAAAAAGACAGTGATAACCCATTTTACATAATTGCGAAACTGAAAGCAAGTTGTAATCTAAAGAATCTACAAGAAAAACATTGGAAATGGAATGGTCAGGTGATATAGCAATTTTACCCAATCCTTTGACCAAACCTTGATTTCCATCCCCGAATGTGATCGCTCATTGGGGATCTTGGTTTTTCTCGTAGGAGGAGAACATCTTCTTCTCCCCTGTCATATGGTTTGTGCACCCGCTATCGATGATCCAACTTGAGCCCCCGGATGCATAAACCTACAAAACAATTTTAGTTCTTAATTTTAGGTACCCAAATGGTTTTGGGTCCTTTGACATTAGATACAAGAACTTTGGGTACCCAAACACAAGTCTTGGAGCCCTTGTGTTTGCCCCCAACATACTTGGCAACTACCTTGCCTGATTTGTTGGTTAGCACATAAGATGCATCAAAAGTTTTAAATGAAATGTTATGATCATTTGATGCAGTAGGAGTTTTCTTCTTAGGCAATTTTGCACGGGTTGATTGCCTAGAGCTAGATGTCTCACCCTTATACATAAAAGCATGATTACGGCCAGAGGGAGACTTCCTAGAATGAATTCTCCTAATTTTGCTCTTGGGATAACCGGCAGGGTACAAAATGTAACCCTCGTTATCCAGAGCCATGGGAGCCTTGCCCTTAACAAAATTAGACAATCTTTTAGGAGGGGCATTAAGTTTGACATTGTCTCCCCTTTGGAAGCCAATGCCATCCTTGATGCCAGGGCGTCTCCCACTATAGAGCATACTTCTAGCAAATTTAAATTTTTCATTTTCTAAGTCATGCTCATTTATTTTGGCATTAAGTTGATCTATGTGATCATTTTGTTTCTTAATTAAAGCTAGGTGATCATGAATAGCATCAACATTAATGTCTGTACATCTAGTACAAATGGAAACATGCTCAATAGTAGATGTAGAGGGTTTGCAAGATTTTAGTTCAACAATCTTAGCATGTAAAATGTCATTTTCACTTCTAAGATTGGAAATTGTAACATTGCAAACATCTAAATCTTTAGCCTTAGCAATTAATTTTTCATTATTATTTCTAAGGCTAGCAAGAGATATATTCAATTCTTCAATCTTAGCAAGTAAATTAACATTATCATCTCTAAGATTGGGAATTGAAACATCACAAACATTTGAGTCAACCTTAGCAATTATTTTAGCATTTTCATTTCTAAGGTTGGCAATAATATCATGGCAAGTGCTTAGCTCACTAGATAGTTTTTCACATTTTTCTACTTCTAGAGCGTAAGCATTTTTAACCTTAACATGCTTCTTGTTTTCCTTAATTAGGAAGTCCTCTTGGGAGTCCAAGAGTTCATCCTTCTCATGAATAACACTAATTAATTCATTTAACTTTTCTTTTTGTTGCATGTTTAGGTTGGCAAAAAGGGTACGTAAATTATCCTCATCATCACTAGAATTAGCCTCATCGCTAGATGTCGCATATTTAGTGGAGGTTTTAGATTTAACCTTCTTCTTTTTGCCATCATTTGCCATGAGACACTTGTGGCCGACGTTGCGGAAGAGAAGACCCTTGGTGACGGCGATGTTTGCGGCGTCCTCGTCGGAGGAGGAGTCGGTGGAGCTCTCGTCAGAGTCCCATTCCCGGTAAACATGGGCATCACCGCCCTTCTTCTTGTAGTACCTCTTATTCTCCTTTCTTCTCCCCTTCTTGTCGTCGCCCCTATCACTGTCACTAGATAGTGGACATTTTGCAATAAAATGACCGGGCTTACCACACTTGTAGCACACTTTCTTGCAGTGGCATTTGTAGTCCTTCCCCCTCCTTTGTTTGAGGATTTGGCGGAAGCTTTTGATGATGAGCGCCATCTCCTCATTGTCGAGCTTAGAGGCGTCGATGGGTTGTCTACTTGATGTAGACTCCTCCTTTTTCTCCTCTGTTGCCTTGAATGCGACCGGCTGTGCTTCGGACATGGAGGGGCCATCTAGCTCGATGATTTTATTTGAGCCTTTGATCATCAACTCAAAGCTCACAAAGTTTCCTATTACTTCCTTGGGAGACATTAGTGTATATCTAGGATTACCACGAATTAATTGAACTTGCATAGGATTAAGAAAAACGAGGGATCTTAGAATAACCTTGACCATCTCATGGTCATCCCATTTGGTGCTCCCGAGGTTGCGCACTTGGTTCACCAAGGTCTTTAAGCGGTTGTACATGTCTTGTGGCTCCTCCCCTTGACGAAGCCGGAAGCAACCGAGCTCCCCCTCAATCGTCTCCCGCTTGGTGATTTTGGTCACCTCATCTCCTTCGTGTGCGGTCTTGAGTACGTCCCAAATCTCTTTGGCACTCTTCAATCCTTGCACCTTGTTATACTCCTCTCGACTTAGAGAGGCGAGGAGTATAGTGGTGGCTTGAGAGTTGAAGTGCCGGATTTGGGCGACCTCGTCCGAATCATAGTCTTCATCCCCCGGTGATGGTACCTGTACTTCAATCTCAACAACATCCCAAATGCTAGTGTGGAGTGAGGTTAGATGATGCCTCATTTTATCACTCCACATATTATAATCTTCACTATCAAACATAGATGGTTTGCCTAATGGGACGGAAAGTAATGGAGTACGTTTGGAAATGTGAGGGTAGCGTAGGAGAATCTTACTAAACTTCTTACGCTCATGGCGCTTAGAAGTTACGGACGGCATGTCGGAGCCGGAGGTGGATGGCGACGAAGAATCGGTCTCGTAGTAGACCACCTTCCTCATCTTCTTCTTCTTGTCACCGCTCCGATACGACTTGTCGTGTGAAGGGGATCCCTTCACCTTGTTGGCGGACTCCCGGGATGGAGCCTTCCCATGGCTTGTGGTAGGCTTCTCGCCGGTCCCGATCTCCCTCTTAGCGGATGCTCCCGACATCACTTCGAGCGGTTAGGCTCTAATGAAGCACCGGGCTCTGATACCAATTGAATCTCACCTAGAGGGGGGTGAATAGGGTGAATCTGAAATTTATAAACTTAAGTACAACTACAAGCCGGGTTAGCGTTAGAAATATAAACGAGTCCAAGAGAGAGTGCGCAAAACAAATCGTGAGCAAATAAAGAGCGAGACACGATGATTTGTTTTACCGAGGTTCGGTTCTTGCAAACCTACTCCCCGTTGAGGTGGTCACGAAGACCGGGTCTCTTTCAACCCTTTCCCTCTCTCAAACGGTCACTTAGATCGAGTGAGCTTCTCTTCTCAATCAAACGGAACACAAAATTCCTGCAAGGACCACCACACAATTGGTGTCTCTTGCCTTGGTTAGAATTGAGTTTGATCACAAGAACAATGAGAAAGAAAAGAAGCAATCCAAGCGCAAGAGCTCAAATGAACACAAATGTCGCTCTCTCTAGTCATTATTTGGTTTGGAGTGATTCTGGACTTGGGAGACGATTTGATCTCTTTGGTTGTGTCTAGAATTGAATGCTATAGCTCTTGTAATGTGTTAAAAGTGGAAAACTTGGATGCCATTGAATATGGGGTGGTTGGGTATTTATAGCCCCAACCACCAAAATATGGCCGTTGGAAGGCTGCTGTCGCATGGCGCACCGGACAGTCCGGTGCGCCAGCCACGTCAGCAGACCGTTGGGGTTCGACCGTTGGAGCTCTGATAGGTGGGGCCTCTGGGCTGTCCGGTGGTGCACCAGACAGGTCCTGTAGACTGTCCGGTGCGCCAACTGTGCGTCCTCTGTCCTCTGCGCGCGCAGGCGCGCATTAAATGCGTTGCAGTCGATCGTTGCGCGCGAAGTAGTCGTTGCTCCGCTGGCACACCGGACAGTCCGGTATGACACCGAACACTGTCCGGTGCTTTAGCGGAGCGCTCTCTGATTTTCCCGAAGGTAGCGAGTTTAGCGTCGAGTGCCCTGGTGCTCCGGACACTGTACGGTGGTGCAGCGGACACTGTCCTATGGCACACCGGACAGTCCGGTGCGCCAGACCAGGGTGCCTTTTGGGATGTCTTTAGCTCTTTTTATTTGAACCCATCTTTGGTCTTTTTATTGGTTTGTTGTGAACCTTTGGCACCTGTAGAACTCATAGACTAGAGCAAACTAGTTAGTCCAATTATTTGTGTTGGGCAATTCAACCAACAAAATCAATTAGGAAAAAGGTGTAAGCCTAATTCCCTTTCAGTTAGTCTCATCAAACACAATGTCACAAGAAACTTCAACTTGTCCAGAGGACTTGTTAAAGACTCTATATGCCCTTGTGTTTGAATCATATCCTAGTAAAAAGCCTTCTACAGCCTTAGGAGCAAATTTGGATTTTCTACCTCTTTTAACAAGAATAAAGCATTTGCTACCAAAGACTCTAAAATATGAAACATTGGGCTTTTTACCGGTTAGGAGTTCATATGATGTCTTCTTGAGGATTCGGTGTAGATACAACCGGTTGATGGCGTAGCAAGCGGTGTTGACCGCCTCGGCCCAAAACCGATCCGAAGTCTTGTATTCATCAAGCATGGTTCTTGCCATGTCCAGTAGAGTTCGATTCTTCCTCTCCACTACACTGTTTTGTTGTGGCGCGTAGGGAGAAGAGAACTCATGCTTGATGCCCTCCTCCTCAAGGAAGCTTTCGATTTGAGAGTTCTTGAACTCCGTCCCGTTGTCGTTTCTTATTTTCTTGATCCTCAAGTCGAACACATTTTGAGCTCGTCTCAAGAATCCCTTTAAGGTCTCTTGGGTATGAGATTTTTCCTGCAAAAAGAACACCCAAGTGAAGCGAGAATAATCATCCACAATAACTAGACAGTACTTACTCCCGCCGATGCTTATGTAAGCTATCGGGCCGAATAAGTCCATATGTAGGAGCTCGAGTGGCCTGTCAGTCGTCATGATGTTCTTGTGTGGATGATGAACACCAACTTGCTTCCCTGCCTGGCATGCGCTACAAATCCTATCTTTCTCAAAATGAACATTTGTTAGTCCCAAAATGTGTTCTCCCTTTAGAAGCTTGTGAAGATTCTACACTCCAACATGTGCTAGTCGACGATGCCAGAGCCAGCCCATGTTAGTCTTAGCAATTAAGCAAGTGTCGAGTTCAGCTCTATCAAAATCTACTAAGTATAGTTGACCCTCTAACACTCCCTTAAATGCTATTGAATCATCACTTCTTCTAAAGACAGTAACACCTATATCTGTAAAAAGACAGTTGTAACCCATTTTACATAATTGCGAAACTGAAAGCAAGTTATAGTCTAAAGAATCTACAAGAAAAGCATTGGAAATGGAATGGTCAGGTGATATAGCAATTTTACCCAATCCTTTGACCAAACCTTGATTCCCATCCCCGAATGTGATAGCTCGTTGAGAATCTTGGTTTTTCTCATAAGAGGAGAACATCTTCTTCTCCCCTGTCATGTGGTTTGTGCACCCGCTGTCGATGGTCCAACTTGAGCCCCGGATGCATAAACCTACAAAACAAGTTTAGTTCTTGATTTTAGGTACCCAAACGGTTTTGGGTCCTTTGGCATTAGATACAAGAACTTTGGGTACCCAAACACAAGTCTTGGAGCCCTTGTGTTTGCCCCCAACATACTTGGCAACTACCTTGCCTGATTTGTTGGTTAGCACATAAGATGCATCAAAAGTTTTAAATGAAATGTTATGATCATTTGATGCAGTAGGAGTTTTCTTCTTAGGCAATTTTGCACGGGTTGATTGCCTAGAGCTAGATGTCTCACCCTTATACATAAAAGCATGATTACGGCCAGAGGGAGACTTCCTAGAATGAATTCTCCTAATTTTGCTCTTGGGATAACCGGCAGGGTACAAAATGTAACCCTCGTTATCCAGAGCCATGGGAGCCTTGCCCTTAACAAAATTAGACAATCTTTTAGGAGGGGCATTAAGTTTGACATTGTCTCCCCTTTGGAAGCCAATGCCATCCTTGATGCCAGGGCGTCTCCCACTATAGAGCATACTTCTAGCAAATTTAAATTTTTCATTTTCTAAGTCATGCTCATTTATTTTGGCATTAAGTTGATATATGTGATCATTTTGTTTCTTAATTAAAGCTAGGTGATCATGAATAGCATCAACATTAATGTCTGTACATCTAGTACAAATGGAAACATGCTCAATAGTAGATGTAGAGGGTTTGCAAGATTTTAGTTCAACAATCTTAGCATGTAAAATGTCATTTTCACTTCTAAGATTGGAAATTATAACATTGCAAACATCTAAATCTTTAGCCTTAGCAATTAATTTTTCATTATCATTTCTAAGGCTAGCAAGAGAAATATTCAATTCTTAAATCTTAGCAAGTAAACTAACATTATCATCTCTAAGATTGGGAATTGAAACATCACTAACATTAGAATCAACCTTAGCAATTGTTGGGGGCCTTCGGCTTCTGAAGGTCCTCAAAAACATGATTTAACAATGTTTCTGGAGTATAATGTGTGAACAGGTATCTTCGGACTTGAATCAGAAAGGGAGAAGCTCAAAAGATACGAAGGTTGACACAGTGCCGAAGCTGTGAAGCAGGAAAGCTTCGGCATGTTCGCAGAAAAGGGGAAACCGACTTAAAGATGAAAAGGCCATTTAGACCTCGATAGAATGCTATAGAATTATCACCAAATGTAAAGGGCATGTATGTAATTTTGTATGGGTTGCACCCCGTGCCTATAAATAGGTGAACAGTACCCCCGTACTGTTCACGCTGACTTGGCATTTGCTTTTGCGTCACACTTGTATTTTCATCTCCTTCCAAGCCGAAGGTACATTTATAATTCAATATTGTTTCTATTTCTTTATGATGAATTAATAAAGTTAAATGAATAATGTTATATGATTATTCACGCTATCTTTTATGTTTCATATGCTTCGTCTTTTACTAATGTATATGATAGTGATGAAGGTTGATCCTTCATGACCTTCGTCCGAAGATCGTTATATCCTAAGGGAAATAATGCTTCGAAGGACGAAGGATCTTAATGTTTAACATTTTCTGTGTTGCCTTGTTCTTAACTCATAGCATTTGAGAACAAGTCCCCAACATTGGCGCCCACCTCCGGTGAACTCACTTCCACTTCGAGTCTTCGTGAACACCTTCGGAAGCTATAGACCTTCGCTATGGCGCCGAAGAAAGCTTCAGCGGCTGGGGCTGCAGCACTACAACCGCTGGACCACAACCAGGAGACCGTCTCTCTTCGGGAGGCCAGAAGCCAGAAGAGAAAAGCCGTCAGCCCGACGCTTGAGGAAGAAGAGCTAGACCAAGAAATCAGAGAGATGGAGATGCTACATCAACAAGTGCAGAGGAAGAAGGAGAAGATGGCCCGCCTAGCTGAGTTGCAAAGGCAAATTGACGAAGCTTCTGAGGAAGTTCGCCATCTCACTCACGATGAGCAGAACAGAAGGCCTCATCAGAAAGACCTTCATCAGGAGGGCTTCGTCAACGAAGACGACTGGAACAATCACTTCATGGCAGAAGTTGAAGGATATGTTACTGACCAGCTTTCAAGGATTTCAAACGAAGCCGGTTACAGCTCAAGCTCTCTTCCAGTGTATTCAGGATCACGAAGAATACCTTCAGGCGTATGTCCGAAGGTTCTTACGATTGAGGGCGCAGGCACCAACGGTGCCCAATGAAATCGTTATCGAAGCCATGATCAAGGGGCTTCGTCCTGGACCTGCAGCTCAATACTTTGCTCGGAAGCCTCCTCAGACCTTGGAGAAATTGCTCCAAAAGATGGATGAGTACATTCGTGCTGACAATGACTTTCGCCAAAGAAGGGAGGAGGCCTTCAGATTTTCTGAGATGACCAGGGGCTTCGGAGGAAGATACTACCCGAGGCATGTCCGTTCCATTCACAGCACTCAGAATGATGATAAGGGGAGTCAGCAAAACAGGCCGCAGTGCTCCTCACAGGCTTCGGGGCAACAACAAACTTCCTTTCGGCCACCAGCTCCAAGAGGCAGAGGCGCCAGGGGCTTCGGCGGAAGATTCGGAGATCAGCCAAGGAGACTGTTTTGCCTATTCTGTGGAGAGGGCAAGGGCCACACCACTAGGACGTGCCATGTTACAATCCAGAAGCAAAAGGAACTAGCCGAAGCTGCATCTCAACAAGCTCAGTCGAAGCAGGTTATGCATACTGCTTCGTTTCATCCGCCTTATGTCCCACAATACATAGACAACCACCCTGCGGCTTCTGTAGCTTCGGCAAGTCAACCTCAAGCTTCCTGGCAGCAGCTTCCGCCTCCACCTCCATTGCAGCAAGGTCAACAGCCAGAAGGGAGTCAATACGCTCCACAGCAGAGGGACTTCAGAGAACAGTCCGAAGCTCGCACAGTCAACAGCACTGTGCCAGAGTCGAAGCACATTTATTGACATATCCTACCTTTGATAGCAGTCTTTTCTATTCAGTTTTATTTTCTGTGAAGCAAAAAACATTGATAGTTTCCATGTAATAATTTCGTTGTTTCCACGAGAAAAATTTATTTGATTCACAGGCCTAAGTTGCCGAAGCCTAAAATTTCTTCCGTTACCAAGAAGGACCTTCGGACTAAAAATCCTTCGGAGTAACAAAAAGTCGTTCTAAGGAACGCAGAGTAAGTTTATAAAGTCACAAAAAGTCGTTCCAAAGGGAGCGCAGCGTAAGTTTTCTGCTCAGAAGTCGTTCCTAAAGGAATGCAGAGCCTACAGCGAAAAATCAACGCTGATACCGTCTAAGTAAAAGACGAAGAAGCTCCTAAGGGAGGCTTACAGCGAAAAGTCAACGCTGATACCGTCTAAGTAAAAGACGAAGAAGCTCCTAAGGGAGGCTTACAGCGAAAAGTCAACGCTGATGCCGTCTAAGTAAAAGACGAAGAAGCTCCAAAGACGTTCCTAAGGGAATGCAGAGCTTACGAATATATTTTATGTGTATCTTCGGAACAAATGTCACATGCATAACATAACATCATCACATCATTTTGCATAGCATAAGCATCATACATCATATCGCATTTGGCAAGAGAAGGGGACACTCTCAACCTTCGAAGGGATGCTTTGAAAAAGTGACATTGAAATTGTATAGCTTCGGAATACAGTTTCGGGGAATATTTTCACGAAACATGGGCGAATTTTATCAGATCAATATCAAAGTTGCATAGCTTCGGAAAATAGCTTCGGAAAATGTTTTCACGAGGCATCGATGTCATTCATCAGAATAATTTTGACGAAGGCTATCTTCTTCACGACGCATGAAAAGAAGGGAAGGTGTTTTTTCGCCGAAGGCTCAAAAGTGGTATGTATTTAAAGTTTCATGCATCGTAAAGAATTCAATAATGAAAAGAGACCTGTATATTACATTCAAATGTACAAAGTGTTGCATAGATTACACTTTAAATGTTTTTTCCAAATAGCACCTAATCTTCCCTCAATACTGCTTCGGCGGCTTTATTCAGAAGTTGGTCAACAACCTTGTCCATGATAGTTTCGGCCATTTGATTAATTTCTTCATCCCCTTTTGTGTGGGGGTCGGCAGATCGTCCAACAGTTTCTGAGCGAAGAGAACACTTCTTCAGTACTTTTACAAATCGCGAGCAAAGTTTAAAATAAAAATTACAACGCAACAAGAACGACTAGTTGGTACCTAACTGTCTTTCGGGCTCCCTACTCCTTTCGGCAGCGTCTGCTACTCTTCTAGCATCGTGAATGCCTTTTTCGCTTCTTTCAATGATCTCTCGCGCCATTCCTCGGCCGCCGTCGTTCCAGATATCAGTAAAAAATTTGCCTCCAACTGCGCTCGCTTCGGCCGAGGGGTCTTTGATGTCTTCGGTAGATAAGGTAGCTTCGGATCGAGCTAAAAATTTTACATGTTCGCAACCTTTCTTCTCTAAGACGGAAGCAATTCCTCTGGCGCCCGAAAAAGCACATATGTCGCCACGACTGTTCAGAATCTCTTCGAAGGCCTCTGCTTCGTGGCTAATCCATTCCAGCGGACCTTCGGGATTGCCTCGAGAGAAATTCTCTTCGCTGGAAAAAGCGCCTACACTGGCGAAGCTGGATTTAATTTTATTAACACATTCTACAGATTTCACATAATATTTCCCCTGAGATGTGCGAAGCTCCTTAACTCTTGATTCCAATTTGCTGACCATAAAATCACTAAGTTCTCGTTTCGTTTCCTCAAGAGCGCGATCCTCTTCGGCTCTGGCCAGCTGTTTCTGAAGATTTTTAATTTCGAGTTTTTGAGCTTCGGCCTGGGCCTTTGAAGCAGCTTCGTCTTTTCTCACTTTATCTACCAGTGTAAGCAGAATCTTATCTTTTTCCAAAGCTTCGTTTCTCAGTTTGATAACTTCGGAGCGTAAATTATTAAACGCAATTTCATAACTTTCATCTTCGGCGCTCTTTTGCGCTCTTAACGCGTTGCTTAGGATCAGGCCCTATATGAAAAAAGAATTCATATAAGAAAAAAGGAATGAGTTGCGTAAAAAAATAGGGGGTTTTTTCTCAAGTGTTTAATTCTCGTACCTTCAGGCTGTTGTACGCGAGGCTGTCTGCGAGATCCTCTTTCGTCATGGCACTTAACCCAGCTTCAAGCTTCGGAAAGCCTATGCTTCTCGCCATCTCTCGGCAGACGGATAGCTCTTTGTTATCAGGCAGGCAGTATAAGAAGTCATCTTCATTTGTTCCATTGAATATTACTGCCCCCTTCGGATATTTCAGCTCCTTTGCATAATGGTTGGCCTCATGAGTTTCTTCCTCAGATAGCTTTTTCCCCGAAGCATGTCGTATGATGTAATCATGCATGCCGGCAGGTGCTTCGGGGATGACGGTGTCCGTTTCTTCAACTAATATTGGTTCCGGAATTTTTACTGCTTCGGCTTCAAAAGGTTGTTCTTTGAAGGGCTCTGAAGGCCCAGCTTCAGCTTCAGCTTGTTGAGCCGAAGCTTCAGTAGAAGCTTCAGCAACTTCAACACTCTTTTTTGGAATTGTGCTTGAAGACTTAATTGTCTCCAAGACGTCTAGTACATTTACCATTCTTTTCCTTTTTGGGGTCACTGATGGCCCCTTTTGGTTTTTTGCTGTCCCAATGATTGCTGTAGGACTCAAAACTTCTGATGTTTTGGAGCCCTCAGTTGCTTCTCTTACCTCCTCAATTTTTTCTATGAGCGGCGCTTCGGTTTTCTCTTTTGTTTCTGACAACAAAATGTTTGATTGTTTTGATTCTATCTTTGGTGGCACTTCGGCCGTTTCTGCGATCTCTGGCAACAAGGCTGGCTCGATTAGTTTTTCAGCTTCGGTGGCTGAAGAAGTTTTCCCGGTAAACTCCGACACCGAAGCTGGTTCAATATAACGCGGCCGTTGTGTAAGAACCTTTATCTTTTTCCTTTTCGGTTCTGGCTCGCTAGGAGCAGCTGCAGCTTCTTCTTTTGCAGAGATTGTGTTTTTTCTCTTCTGCCTTCGAATGGGATAGCAGTAATCAGGGTAGACAAACCCAATGGCATCAAATACCCGATTCAGTCTCTTCTTTTTTCGGCCTCCGAAGGCTGCTGACATTGCATTATCTTCAGCCTTCGAGTAGGTCCCGAGTAGCTCATCACTTAAATTGTCAATGCTTTTCAACCAATCATCATCTGGCTCAATAAATTTATCTCCAAATTTGAAGGTGTACTTCAGTCTCACAAGCTCACCTTCGTCGGCCTCTTTTATGGTTTCTTGTGGCATTTCCCATTTCTCAGCAAGCGGCCACACCCTGAAGGCGATATGTTCTTGTACTAAGTCCCTTGTTCCTATAAAAGAGCAGACAACGCCGAAGGCTCTTTGGCACTCTTCGGCGGCTTCGTTCATTTCAACCTTCGGCCTCCGAAGGCCGAAGCTTTGCCAAATAGGACGCATAATTATACCTTTGATGTCTTCTCGTGCTGATAAGTCATTCTTCACATAAAACCATTCTGTCATCCAATCCCCGGGCCATCTCTTCCGAAAGGTTGGTACGGGACAGCTTGCCCCGGACCGAGAAACGAAGCTGTAGCAGCCAAAGTTGTTATGGTACTGTTCTTTGCCCCAAGGCTTTGTTTCATATAATAATTCATGAACATTACAAAAGCTTCTTGCGTCAGGCTTCAGACCTTGACTCCTCGCGGCCCACACGAAGATATTTAGCCTTATAATTGCCTCGGGAGTAAGTTGATGAAGATAGACTTCGAAGATTTTCAACACCTCCACGACGAAGCTGCTCAAGGGGAATCGCAATCCAGCTTTCAAAAAGCTTCGGTACACCACAACTTCATTTTCTTCAGGGTGTGGACAAGTTTTTTCCCCTTCGTCCGCCCTCACAATGGACAGATCCCGAAAATACCTTCCTCTCATATTAACAAGATGATTCTCTTTGATAGTTGATTTACCATAAACTGAATGGCTTGGTCGCCAGGGGCGATCTTCGGAGTCTTCGCCACCGCTGTCCATATCATAACTTTCACTGTCACCAGTATCTTCAGACAGCCCCTCCAGAATTTCCTTGGTAATCTTTTCTGTGTTGGACTTCGACATCGCTATAAGAAACCCTAGGTTCTTCTCTTCATCAAGACTCAGCTTCATCTCAGCAGCAGCCTTCTTAGCAGCTTCAGACATCTTCGGAAGCGCTAAAAAACTGTTTTTAAAAAGCCGAAGCTTCAAAGCTAAAAACTTAGCAGATCACAGTGCACAAGAGCTAAAAAATGAGTGAGCAGGAGTGGTTGGCCAGAAAGCGTGCAAAATAAGTTTGCGGTATGGCCTTATTTATACGCTTGATGCGTTGAAAGTTGAAAGACCCCACTTGTCATTGAATGTTGCTATTCTAGCAAAGGGAAGGTGTTTTTTCGGACCTTCGGCATAAAGCCTTCGTTCATATCGCAATCTGAATTTATTATTTCAAACAAATTAATATTGCGAGGGGCTACTGTTGGGGGCCTTCGGCTTCCGAAGGTCCTCAAAAACATGATTTAACAATGTTTCTGGAGTATAATGTGTGAACAGGTATCTTCGGACTTGAATCAGAAAGGGAGAAGCTCAAAAGATACGAAGGTTGACACAGTGCCGAAGCTGTGAAGCAGGAAAGCTTCGGCATGTTCGCAGAAAAGGGGAAACCGACTTAAAGATGAAAAGGCCATTTAGACCTCGATAGAATGCTATAGAATTATCACCAAATGTAAAGGGCATGTATGTAATTTTGTATGGGTTGCACCCCGTGCCTATAAATAGGTGAACAGTACCCCCGTACTGTTCACGCTGACTTGGCATTTGCTTTTGCGTCACACTTGTATTTTCATCTCCTTCCAAGCCGAAGGTACATTTATAATTCAATATTGTTTCTATTTCTTTATGATGAATTAATAAAGTTAAATGAATAATGTTATATGATTATTCACGCTATCTTTTATGTTTCATATGCTTCGTCTTTTACTAATGTATATGATAGTGATGAAGGTTGATCCTTCATGACCTTCGTCCGAAGATCGTTATATCCTAAGGGAAATAATGCTTCGAAGGACGAAGGATCTTAATGTTTAACATTTTCTGTGTTGCCTTGTTCTTAACTCATAGCATTTGAGAACAAGTCCCCAACAGCAATTAAATTAGCATTTTCATTTCTAAGGTTGCAAATAACATCATGACAAGTGCTTAGCTCACTAGATAATTTTTCACATTTTTCTACTTCTAGAGCAAAAACATTCTTAACCTTAACATGCTTTTTGTTTTCTTTAATTAGGAAGTCCTCTTGAGAGTCCAAGAGTTCATCCTTCTCATGAATAACACTAATTAGTTCATTTAATTTTTCTTTTTGTTGCATGTTTAGGTTGGCAAAAAGGGTGCGCAAATTATCCTCCTCATCACAAGAGTTATCCTCATCACTAGAGGTTTCATATTTAGTGGAGGATTTTGATTTTACCTTCTTCCTTTTGCCGTCTTTTGCCATGAGGCACTTGTGGCCGACGTTTGGGAAGAGGAGTCCTTTGGTGACGGCGATGTTGGCGGCGTCCTCGTCCGAGGAGGAGTCGGTGGAGCTCTCGTCGGAGTCCCATTCGCGGCACACATGGGCATCACCGCCCCTCTTCTTGTGGTACCTCTTCTTTTCTCTCCTCTTTCCCTTCTTGTCGTCGCCCCTGTCACTGTCACTTGACATTGGACATTTTGCAATAAAGTGACCGGGCTTACCACACTTGTAGCACACTTTCTTCGAGCGGGATTTGTAGTCCTTCCCCCTCCTTTGCTTGAGGATTTGGCGGAAGCTCTTGATGATGAGCACCATTTCCTCATTGTCGAGCTTAGAGGCGTCGATGGGTAGTCTACTTGATGTAGACTCCTCCTTCTTCTTCTTCGTCGCCTTGAATGCGACCGGTTGTGCTTCGGGCGTGGAGGGGCCATCTTGCTCGATGATCTTCTTTGAGCCTTTGATCATCAACTCAAAGCTCACAAATTTTCCTGTCACTTCCTCGGGAGACATTAGTGTATATCTAGGATCACCACGTATTAATTGGACTTGCGTAGGGTTAAGAAAAACGAGTGATCTAAGAATAACCTTGACCATTTCATGGTCATCCCATTTTTTGCTCCCGAGGTTGCGCACTTGGTTCACCAAGGCCTTGAGCCGGTTGTACATTTCTTGTGGCTCCTCCCCTTGGCGAAGCCGAAAGCGACCGAGCTCCCCCTCGATCGTTTCCCGCTTGGTGATTTTGGTCACCTCGTCTCCTTCGTGCGCGGTCTTAAGTACGTCCCAAATCTCTTTGGCACTCTTCAATCCTTGCACCTTGTTATACTCCTCTCGACTTAGAGAGGCGAGGAGTATAGTGGTGGCTTGAGAGTTGAAGTGCCGGATTTGGGCGACCTCGTCCGAATCATAGTCTTCATCCCCCGGTGATGGTACCTGTACTCCAATCTCAACAACATCCCAAATGCTAGTGTGGAGTGAGGTTAGATGATGCCTCATTTTATCACTCCACATATTATAATCTTCACCATCAAACATAGGTGGTTTGCCCAAAGGGACGGAAAGTAATGGAGTACGTTTGGAAATGCGAGGGTAGCGTAGGGGGATCTTACTAAACTTCTTGTGCTCATGGCGCTTAGAAGTTACGGACGGCGTGTCGGAGTCGGAGGTGGATGGCGACGAAGAGTCGGTCTCGTAGTAGACCACCTTCTTCATCTTCTTCTTCTTGTCACCGCTCCGACGCGAATTGTTGTGTGAAGGGGATCCCTTCACCTTGTTGGCGGACTCCCCGGATGGAGCCTTCCCATGGCTTGTGGTGGGCTTCTCGCCGGTCCCGATCTCCCTCTTGGCGGATGCTCTCGACATCACTTCGAGCGGTTAGGCTCTAATGAAGCACCGGGCTCTGATACCAATTGAAAGTCGCCTAGAGGGGGGTGAATAGGGCGAATCTAAAATTTATACACTTAAGCACAACTACAAGCTGGGTTAGCATTAGAAATATGAACGAGTCCGAGAGAGAGGGTGAAAACAAATCGCGGGCAAATAAAGAGCGAGACACGATGATTTGTTTTACCGAGGTTCAGTTCTTGCAAACCTACTCCCCGTTGAGGTGGTCACAAAGACCGGGTCTCTTTCAACCCTTTCCCTCTCTCAAACGGTCACTTAGACCGAGTGAGCTTCTCTTCTCAATCAAACGGGACACAAAGTCCCCGCAAGGATCACCACACGATTGGTGTCTCTTGCCTCGGTTACAATTGAGTTTGATCACAAGAATGAATGAGAAAGAAAAGAAGCAATCCAAGTGCAAGAGCTCAAATGAACACAAATGTCGCTCTCTCTAGTCACTATTTGATTTGGAGTGATTCCGGACTTGGGAGAGGATTTGATCTCTTTGGTTGTGTCTAGAATTGAATGCTATAGCTCTTGTAATGTGTTGAAGGTGGAAAACTTGGATGCAATGAATGGTGGGGTGGTTGGGGTATTTATAGCCCCAACCACCAAAAGT
The DNA here is from genome assembly GCF_902167145.1 of Zea mays. Classification (NCBI taxonomy): domain Eukaryota; kingdom Viridiplantae; phylum Streptophyta; class Magnoliopsida; order Poales; family Poaceae; genus Zea; species Zea mays. The sequence goes on along the minus strand of NC_050104.1, from coordinate 122,231,275 downwards.
GGCCGTTAGGAGGCTGTCTATCGCACAAACACGTCAGCCGGCCGTTGGGTTCTAACCGTTGGAGCTCTGACTGGTGGGGCCTCTGGGCTGTCCGGTGGTGCACCGGACAGGTCCTGTAGACTGTCTGGTGCGCCTTCTGCGCGTGCTCTGTCCTCTGCGCGCGCAGGCGCGCATTAAATGCGTTGCAGTCGACCGTTGCGTGCGAAGTAGTGTTGCTCCGCTGGCACACCGGACAGTCCGGTGTGACACCGGACACAGTCCGGTGCATCACCGGACAGTCCGGTGAATTATAGCGGAGCGACCTCCCATTTTGCCGAAGGTGGTGAGTTCAGCGTCAAGTTCCCTGGTGCACCGGACACTGTCTGGTGCGCCAGACCAAGGTGCCTTTTGGGATGTCCTTAGCTCTCTTTATTTGAACCCATCTTTGGTCTTTTTATTGGCTTGTTGTGAACCTTTGGCACCTGTAAAACTTATAGACTAGAGCAAACTAGTTAGTTCAATTATTTGTGTTGGGCAATTCAACCACCAAAATCAATTTAGGAAAAGGTGTAAGCATATTTCCCTTTCAAGTGGTAAAAATATTGACATGCCTGAAGATTGGTGGAAAAAGATGGCAAAAGTGAGTTCCTTATTTTAGTATGTACCATCTTAATTTTAATCATGTTGCAACCTAGTTTGGTTAATTTTTCTTTAATTGATAAAATACAGGCTATTAAAGGATCAACTAGATTTAAGACTAGAGGGCTGCAGAATGAGGACCACTTAGCTACTATGTTCGAAGATCTACGCAACACTGGTGATGACCATTGGAGTGCATCCAGTGGTCTTCCACCAACTCAACAAAATGTAGAGCAATCACCTATAAATGTTGATGTGGAATTTGAACCTACCAATGAGGATGATAGTGAGCCTGAGGAGATCACCCCTAGTAGTGGTAAAGGAAAGAGGCCAAGAATCCCTGCCAATAACAAAGGTAAACGAGCAAGGAGTGGTAAAGGAAGTTGGGTTTCTGATGGTTTTGATCAAATACTTGAGATGACAAAAAGAACCACATAGACTTGTGAGTCCATTGCTAGGAGGTAGGATACATATGGATGCTAAATCCAACAAGTTATGACATTGGTAAAGGAATGTGGTGCCACTGTTGGAACAAAAGAGCATTTCATCGCCTCTATAGTGTTTACTAAAAGAGTGGAAAGAGAGATGTTCATGACTCTGGATACTCCTGAAGATAGGGTTCTGTGGTTAAAGAGCAAGCATGAATGGATGACAAGAAATGATGTGACTAGGAGAAATTAGTTGCATATTTAGATAAAATATTTTGCCTTGCATTTCTATTTGGATATTGTAATAATGAAAGCATTTGTTCGAACTATTTCTGCAGGGGTGATTATAATAATAATGTCGTTAATGATTGTTCGAACGTTGTATTCTTTCAATTGCAGTGATGATGTCGATGATGGTGTCGACCTGAATGAATTTTTTTGGATACAGATGATGATCAAATTACTTCCAGTTCTGGTACTACGGACAGTGATTCCGACGACGATAATATTATTGGGCAAGTTATTCCATTGCTACAATGTGCACAATACAGCCTACTTTGTGCTGCTCGTTTTGCTTCTAATTATTATTTCAAGTACTATGATAAAAATGAGGCTAGGACAGTTGGGCAAACTGGATATGGTTGGTTGATGGACACCTTAAAAACACCTGGATCAAGTTATAACATGTTTCGAATGAATAGTTCGTTGTTTTATAGTTTGCATGATTTGCTAGAGAGTTCGTATGGTCTGAAATCATCTATACATATGAGTTCTATGGAGTCGCTAGCTATTTTTCTTGTCACTTGTGGCCATGGTTGGTCAAACATTGCTTTAACAAATATATTCAGACATTCGGGGGAGACTATTAGCAGGAAGTTTCATGAAGTACTTCAGTGTGTGGTGTGTATGTGCAAGGACTACATCAGACCAATTGATCCAAAATTTTCCACTGTACATAGTAGAATTGCTGGTGATCGAAGGATGATGCCTCATTTCAAAGATTGCATTGGAGCATTAGATGGTACCCATATTAATGCCACACCGCCGCCAGAAGATGTTATTAGATACATTGGGAGAACTGGTAAAGCAACTCAAAATGTGATGGCTGTAGTTGATTTTGACATGAGATTTACTTATGCATCTATAGGCCAACCTGGGTCTATGCACGACACAAATGTCATATTCCATGCATTGAGGAATGATACCGAAAATTTTCCACACCCTCCTGCAGGTATGTATTAATAGTATACTACTTTTCAACATTTGTAGTAAGACCCTAATTTTTTATCATGTTATTCGTTTTAATTGTAGGGAAATATTATTGTGTCGACGCAGGATATCCAAATCGACCTGGGTACTTGGCACCATATAAAGGTCAAAGGTACCATGTACCTGACTAGAGGAGAGGACCGGCTCCAAATGGTGAGCAAGAGCACTTTAACCATTTGCATTCAAGTATTCGTAATGTTGTGGAGCGAGCATTTGGAGTCTGGAAAATGAAGTGGAGAGTGCTACTGAAAATGCCGTCTTACAAAATGGAAGTTCAAAAAATGATTGTGGCAGTGACTATGTGTTTGCATAACTACATTCGAGAGAACCATGCTTTAGATTTGGATTTTGTGAAGTGTGATCGGAATCCTGATTATGTGCCCACAATTCCAGAAAGGTATGCTAGATTTCAGCCATCGCAAAATGCATCGGATACATCGACAACACAATCAAATGATCGAACCATGGACAGATCCCGGGATGATATTGCTAGGGCAGTCTTTCTTTCTAGATCAGCGTGAATTTTATATGCATACATATTTGTATATAATGGATCATCGTCACTTTTATCTGAATATTTTACAATTTCTAGTTCATATGTGGATGACATTAATTAATCGTTGTTATATACTATTATGTTAATTTATTTGATACTTAACCGAAATCTTCATAATACTATTTTGTTTATATTTGCGTACGATTTCCAAAGTTCCTTATGTATGGCGACGACATCCAGATATTTTTAAAAAGTAATGATGCATATCGTGTACGTTATCAACTTGTGTATCTGCGTACGAGCAAACCAGCGAAGCAACAATACTACAATATATTAAAAAAACTATCAAAGGTTTATTTTGCAAAACAGTACAGAAGCTGTGTTACTAAACGATTTTTAAAAATGGCTTTAGCTCTCAAAAAAGCTGCTCGCACCAGGAAGCTAGAGCCAAAGCTATTTTTCTAAAAGCTAAAGCCCTGGCAAAGAGGTCCTTGTAGAAGGATGAAGCCAAAAAAAAAAAAGGGCTCCACCTCCACCAGCTTTGGCTTGCGCGCATGGTACGAAGAGACGCAGCCGGTCTTGGTACCGCACCGACGCGCGGCTCCTGAAACGAGGCTGCTTGACCGACGACGCGGCCAAAGCCGATGCCGTGTTCGTGCCCTACTAGGCTACTACGCGGCTCTCGACGCACTGCCGTCGTGCTCGATCCGGGCCGCAGGAGCATGCGATCCCGCACTCGACGTCCTTCCACCCGTCGTCTCTCGCGCACCTCCGCGCCACGCTGATGCTCTAAGCGGGCGCGGCGCCTCCCGCCCGTCCCGGCCCAACATCCGGGGCTCCATCCTCTCCGAGTGCGCGAACCGCACCGACGCATGCGTCGTCGTCGACTGCTCCGGCGGCAGATGCGCGCACGACCCAGTCCGGTACATGCGCCCCATGCTGCGCGCGGTCCAGGTTCTGCCTGCAGCCGCCGGGGGGGACGCCGACGCGGCGCTCCACGTTCGACGCCATCCTCGCCGGCTGCGTGCCCGTGTTCTTCGAGGACCTGCGGCGCGGAGGCAGTACGGGTGGCACCTGCCCCCGGTGCGGTACGGCGAGTTCTCGGTGCACATGCCCAAGGAGGCCGCGGTGTTCGGCGGCGTCCGGATCGTCGAGACGCTCGAGGCCGTGCCGGAGGAGGAGGTGCGGCGGATGCGGCAGCGCGCGCTGGAGATGGCGCCGAGGGTGGTGTACCGGCGGCACGGGAGCACGCCCGAGCTGAGGCAGGCCGTGAACGACGCCGTCGACCTCGCTGTGGACGGCGTGCTGCAGAGAATTCGAAGGCGGACGCACGCACTGGAGGAAGGACTGCCGGAGAGGCTTTACGCGCAAGAGGAGGATAGCGTTAGCGTTGACATATAGGATCAGGAGCACGCCCTTCGGCTGCATCAGGGCATTATTCAGTGAAATAGAGTGTGTACATGTTGCTGTTGTAGTGGAGAAATGAGATTTGTGTTCCATGTCTGTAACTGCAGTAGTTTATTTTTTTTGGTTACCTTGATTCACCCAACTGGGAGCCATGAAACGACATCATTTTTGAACCACCAATGGAACGAAGGCACTTTGGAATCAAAGAACGAAATGAAATCACGCAGCTTCAGGAAACACATATTGACCTTTTTACAGATGAAAGAGACCAAATTTGGTTGCAAATAATGTTGAGATGATAAATAGATGGCATTGCCATTGCGTTTCCTCAGTGTTCATTGTACAGTTGATGACTGTCTTATTGGCGCATCGAAACTCAACTGGCACATGCATCGATTTGGTGGAAGAAATAGGACCCCATCTGTTATGGCGTACTTGCACGCAGGAACAGAAGATACTGTAATTATCAGAACTTAGGCATGAAAGCACCAGTGGTCTAGTGGTAGAATAGTACCCTGCCACGGTACAGACCCGGGTTCGATTCCCGGCTGGTGCAATTTTTACCACTTTTTTTTTGTTCATGTTGTTTTGCTTTTGAACCCACACTCTTCAAGATTGTTTCCTCTGCAATTCCTATGGCAATGAAGAACAGTCTCATGTATACATCGATCGAATGATCAATGAAATGCTAACCCAGAAGTGTGCCTAATCCACTTCACATAACTAATTAAATGATTATGCATATTGCAGTTGAGATTAGCCTCAGCCCTCAGGTATGTCGAAAGAATATGGGATGGCGAATAGTAAGAAAGAAATTACAAGAACTTCTTGAAGCCTTCATTTGCTTCGGCCACCGGATGCTCGTCATCGCATTCATCACGGTGACTCTCAGGACGAGCTGCCTTGTTCATTGAATTAACAGCATACATCTGCTCCCTCCTTTCTTCGATCGATTGGGGGATGGCCACATTGCTCAGCGAGCCAATCATCATACTCAAACTAAACGTAAAGGTATGGATATATACGAAGAAAAATACAAGTGCATCAACGGTGAAATCTTTAATAATACATGGTTGTGGTCAGGTAACTAAGCATTGTCACACATCTCTAGGCTACTACCTGATAGTTTGAGAAGTTATGTATCTCTTAGGCCATCAATGTGCTGCTAGATTCAAATAGAAAGTTTTCACATTTTCCCATCATTTTTTCACTAGATGGAATGGAAGCTTGATCCGACCTGATAGAACACTAGCAACCCACTTACTTTGGAGTTCAAACAGTGGAAAGGGAACAATCTGGAAAGAACAGAGGTTGAAAGGTTTAAGATCTGACAAGGTAAGTTACAAGATGCATCTTAAGGGCCAACCGAACATGGCCTAGTCGGCTGGGGTTTATTTCTACAAAACTCAAATCATCTCTTTTTTTTTCTTAATTATTATGTTAAATCATTTAATGTACTGATATGATATAATATTCAGTGCTAATGAAGCTTCTGTAAAACTGCTATTGAGACTGATCTTTAGCCATACAAAACAGTAGAGATTTATTATGGACCGATGGACATAAACAATAAAATGTTCTTATCTCTCCCTTCTCTGATGAAAACATAAGATGCCTACACAAACATGACATATATGCTACAAAATAGAGTTAGCTACATACGACACAACATAAGAGAGAGAAAAACAATTTTATCAGAACGAAATGCCTACAGGATAAGGATATAAAACCAAGACATTATATATTTTTACACTATCTTGGACTGGCCGGTCGCTCCAAATGTGCTGTCGGCCTAAGGCCACAATTAAAATATAATTATCTACCCGCAAATAAAAAGACCACAATTAAAACCTACCGGCAAATATAAAGGCCACAATTAATCTGCTTATCAGGGCGAGAATCCATGCCACATGCGTTGTTGTTATCTTGTCTGGTTAGTGGGTTCATTTCATCTCTGATAAAAGGTAGGTCGAGTGTAGTATCACTGACAGCTACAAAAAAAAGTGTACCATAAAAAAAATAAAAGCAGAGGATTACAGGGACGGCAAAATAATGTGTTGTTGTTGCTTGTATTGTATTAGATCTTATGCATCAAAGGCTAAACTATGTGTAAACCTGTAAGCATCTCCAAACATCATGACATATAATTTAAAAAATAAGTATATTTTGTAGGATTTAGTACACCAATAAAATATTCTGCTGCAACAGTAAAGTCATAAATCTAGTTTATATGGCATTCCACTACGATCTATTATTTTTGAGGTACTTGAGAGATTGTTTTATAATTTTTTTTTATCAAATTTTATAAAATTAGTCATTGTTGGAGTAATTTTTTCTACATAGAGTCATATGTTTTAATTTAAGACACCAGTTTTAGACATTGTTGGAGACGCTTTAATAGTATATATAACAAATCTTTAGATCTTCTAGGTATTAAGCTATCTTCAGCGGTTCTTATATTCCACCTTTTATTTTAAAATCCACTCTATAAAAAGTATTGTCTACCGTGCAACATGTTTTATGCGGCTACATAGCATAGAGATATACTGAGATGAGTAGATGACTAGGATATGAAACTCTGAAGTTTGCGGTACATAGATTGTGGATTACGCAGCAGGTACGTTCCATCTGAAATTCTGAATGGACTAGATCGAGAGGTCAGCCTTCGTTTGGAACGTGGAAAGTTCTCCAGTTTCAATGTACAATAATTTTTTTACGTGAGTACGTGTACGTGACACTTCACAGCCTTTTCTGCTATAAATAAAATAAAAAAGGACGATGGACCTGGTTCTGTCTGTGGGCCAGAAGAATTATTATATGGATCGTCCACTCTGCGAAGCATCAGGAGCTGAGGGGACAAAACACGATTGGCTTTTCAGGGCGACGCTTAAAATCTGTTCAGAGATACTATTCCGGTATTCGCCTATGCCAGCTGTTTGGTAGTAGGATCTAAAGTTTAGCCCGTGATATATTAAATATTTAAATATCTATTATAAATATTAGATGTAGTTTAATTATAAAACTAATTACACAAGTCAAGATTAAATGACGTGAGAATTTTTTTAACCCTAAGTAATTCATAATCAGTAAACATTATTATAGGTCACATGATCGAATCATGTATTAATTAAATTTAAAACTTGTTTTACCATTTAGTCCTCATCCATATAATTAGTTTTGTATTTAGATTATATTTAATACATCTAACTAGTATTTAAACATTCAATACCACTTGACTAAAAATTAATAGGGTGCACCAGCTTTTCCCTAATGTACTGCGCCTGCGTACCATGTAGTATTTGTTGCGGTGGACCGTACCATCAGCCATCACTACCAGTGTTGAAGGTACAAATCCAAAGGAACACATAAAAAGTAACTAAACTGCAGATATACCTTTTTTTGAGACGAAAAAAAATAGTTGACGACAGAGATTATGAGCTATAGTGGCTTTCGGAACGCAGATTTGATCATTTGAGCCAGATATATCCATGCACATGTTTTAATAGGAAATACCAGTAACACCCAACAACACCTACTTCCTCCTCCGGAATTGTGATTCTTGACCACAAAGTGGCAGATTTGACACATCTCGGTCCCCAACCTCACCTCGCTCCTTCCTTGCATATGCAAGCGGCAACGACAGGTTCGCAGAGCCCTAGAAAAGATTAGATCCCCATCTCCCACTGCCCATGCAGCAGTAAATCAAGGCAGGTGAAAAAAGGCATGTGAGCCGAGAGAGAAACAGGAAAGAAGACGGAAAAAAAAAGAAAGAAAGAAGCCGCTGGGGCTGTGCTGACGGCTGGCGCTACGGGCAGCCGTCTGCACCAGTATCCAGCCGCGAAAAAAATCAGAAGATCCGAGACGGAGTTCGACGAGGGGAGGCGCGACAAAGAAATATCCAACGGAAAGGTTTCCTTTTCTCCCTGTTTATTATGCGCAATAATCTCTCCTTTTATGTTTTCCTGTTTTATGTATGTATTAGAGCTTCTCCTGTTGCTTCGGTAGCTAGGAAGCGGTTGTTCTTCACGGAGACAACCAAAAGAAAAGGATAGGGAGATTTGGTTAGTTGCCAAATTAAGGTCGGTTTCGTGTTTATGCTTGTAAGCTGCTGAGGTAGGGTTAACAAACTTTGGTAAAATTGGATTGCGAGGTTCCTTTGGGTTGCGACGAACATGAATGTGATGCGATATCCTTTTTGCAGATGGAGGATCTGAATAAGTTTTATGCTTCTTTCTGGAAGCAGTCTAGCAGTTCACTTAGTAGCCTGCACTCTGTTCATGAGCATAAGCTGGTGAGGAGAATAGCTAGATTTTTTTCCTCCCATGTAAATTGCTCTATTTTTATCTTGCTAAAGTAAGGGTTTTTGGTGCCCCAGATGAACTTGGGTTCGAAGCGCAATCAAACCCAAGAAGTTTCCACCAACTACAATAAACGTAAATCGTTGTCCGGAATTGTGGAACTGAGTTCAGATGTTAGGAGTTCAATCCGGAGGAAATCTGATGCTTATCGCGAAGTGATTGACTTGGAGAAGCCATCGGTTTATGGTGATGCCGTGGAAGCTATCGGTTGCTCTGGCCTTGGCAACCTTGCCAACCAAAATGGCAAGTCTCAGGATGTTTCTCCACAGAACAACTCACTTGCAGAGTCTCTTCAGTTGTGTAGAGACTGGAAGACATCGCGCGTAAGTGTTGGTGAGTGTCTATTTAACCTTTGTGTCTTGTGCTAACATGTTTCAGAACTACTTAGATGCAAGCATGTTGCTGTTATCTTGTACGACCTATTTTATGACTATTGATTTCTCATGCATATGTGCCGATAAGTTGAGCCTTTGTTGAAAAACGGATGTAGAGCTCAATTAATGAATGCTTGATCAAGAGGATGCTATTGCCGCACTGTTTGTTCACTGTCATCAGACAGTTACATAGATAGCTAAAGTTGTTATGTATCTTCTGACTACTGGCGGTAATTGAGTTTTGAAGAACAAGATCAATGTCATTTGACTACTTAGACGGTTTTTCCCTCTAGAGATCTGCATATCATTATATTATGGAGAAAAAATATTTTCCAATCTTCACAGAAACTAGAAACAGCTATGTCACGGCAATGTGGTTTTTTTTTCTAAATTCTATCCATGTTTGCATTCAAATATTTTCTGCATTTTTATAGGAAGTTTTGTTGCTAGCTAGCTCTACTGAGCCTTTTTCAATTCAAAGTTTAGTATAGAACAAGTCATGAACCTGGATCACATATTTGTAGCTCTAATATACCTCTAGATCTATGTCTATTAACTGAAATTTATGAACTTCTATATTAATAATTCATGTGAGTGTTCGGAGTTCTGCAAGTCCATATATTCCCATTGTAGCATCATTCATGCTTTAGTTGATATTAGACATGACCACGAGTCCAAGATCACAATGAGATTATTGGAACATTTTTCAGGTTTTATTCTCCTTACTTTATTCTCTTATGCGATGCTTTGTTCATTGCAAGCTAAATCATAATCCAACAAGGCAACAAGATGGCCTGCACATAGAGCTTCATGACTATTCTAACCTTATGCATTTTCAGGTTCAGTTGGATCTAGTCACACTCCGGATTGCCAGTCCCCTACCAAAACAAGTAACAATGAAGCAAGACAATCACTATTTGACCTGAATGTTCCTCCAGAAGAAAGCCTTCTTATGCCTTCTACTCTATTTCCTTCTTCCTCAACGTATTGTGGAAATTTTTCAGACAGACCTAGAGAAACTTCTGAAAAAGAACGTGTCTCTGGTATTGGATCAACGAAAGGATCTTCCATCACGGTGATCACGCCCGACTCAGCTGCAGACAGTTCAAGGGATGTGGTAACTGAATCGTCAGTCCAACAGAAGTTCCCTTTTGACCTTAACGTGTCACCTGAAAACACCAACATGCCATCAGAAATCAACGATTATAGAGATAAGGTTGTAAATAATGGTGTAAGTAAAGGAACAGCACCCGATCATTCTTTCTCCACGAAAAATGGCCTGCTTGCAGAAACGTCCACCAAACATGTGGTTCTTGGACATGATAGTGTATTGGCACACAAGCAGGATGACAGTCACGTGCTTCTCACAGTCCCGACAGCTAATGGTATCGATAAAGCTCACTCGCCACAGCCTGGAACCATTAACAAGGAGTTTTTAGACCCTGGATCTCCTCTTCTTGATAACAATTTCCATCCAAGACTTGGGACATCCCACAATGGAGCATCAGATATTCAGGAGTTAAGCATGCTTCAATGTAAGGTCGACGATGGTGGCACCACAGCTGATACTGCAGCTAGAACCCTTCTTTCCATGTTTCAGCATAGTTCTGAATGTGTTGCTCATCGCCCTGGAAGCAGCAACCAGACAGCAGCTCAGAAGGTGGACGACGAGCCTCAGCCTTCGTTGGACTCGTTCGAGAAAACCGTGTTGGATTCAGAGGAGGCCAAAGATGACGGGCAATCCGTCACCGTGACCCCACCTTTCAAGGAAGGGCCAGCATGTCGGATCAAGCTAAAGAGAGGGAGGGGCATGAGAAATTTCCAGAGGGAGATAGTTCCTGGGCTCCTTCTAGGGAGGCAGGAGATATGCGAGGACCTGAAAGCTATAGGTTACGAGGCAAAGAAGGCTCGGTCTAGGAAACCTCGCAAGGGTCCAGGTGCGTCTTCGGCTCGACCCAGGCCGCGCAAGCGTGGAGCTGCCAAGCACTGACCAGGAGCATCTGTGCGTTCCGTGGCAGGGCGCCATGGGGCAGGCGAGATCCAGAAGAATCGTTCTAACCATGTGAATATTCATTCGTGTGTATCAAGCCTAGTTTCAAACACTCGGTTTGCTAGCTAGTGGATATTTAGACCCTATTTGTTTTGCTCTCCTAGATTATATAAGTAGATTATATAAGTTCGATTATGGTGGAAAGTTATGAGAGTAAATTATTATTTTGATATCACAAATAAACTGAAATAAGGTACCCCAGTACTAGTTTAGATTTAACGTACTTCCCTAGGTTAGATTTATCTGTGCCTCTCGACTACTGCATCTCTGCAACAGCCCTCGCTGAGTCGCTGCAGTTGAGGCGATCCACAGGTTCCACTGGCCTGCGAACGAAAGAAAGGCTGTCTGTTAGTGCAATCTACGACCATACTGATCGGTCCTAATTAGTGGTCCCAGATTTGGTATCCTTTGCGCAGCCACGCGAAATTTCGCCAGAAAAAGGAGGGCCTTGCTCTCTTCTCTTCTCCAGCTGGTCGCCTGATCTTGCGACGTCGTCTGTCGTCTCCATTGGTGAGGTGGAAGAACAGGCAGGATAGTAATAATGCCCGGTGTCACGAGACATCGAGCAGGGATCGCCGACGAGAGCTCGGGCCTATTTAACGCCTGATCTTGCGAGGCATATATGGTAGGTACTCACTCATCAAGCAAGCGAAGGTGGCCTACTGGCTACTGCTACAGTGCTACTGCCATGATCCGAGCTGCTGAGACGGTGAAGTATGATCAGTCATCAGTGCTACTGCCATGATCTGAGACGGTGGATATATATGCTGGGTGGGCGACATCTGGGGCTGTTGTTGTATCGATGACTACTCCCTCCATGACCATGATCCAGGCGAAGCCGTCCGTACTCATCTGCTCCACGATCCTCGCACCGCGTCCGTCACGGATCACCCACCACCTGCAATAAAAGGGGAGGGACATGGTCGGTGGCAAAAGCCCAGCTAGCGCCGCACGATTGGCTTGGCGCCTAGATTTTACTGCCGTCGCCAGAGCCCGTATCGTTCGTTGCTCGTACGTTCGTCGTACCGGTCAAGGCGAGGCCAGATCTTGACAAAGACCAGCACGAATCTATAATTCAGAGAGATACTGAAACGCAGGCAGGTTGCTGCTGGGTGCTGATTGCTGTGCAGGCTGCAGGGCAGGTGTACGGCTGCGCATGGAATAACTCCCGTGGGCCCCGGGGTCCAGAGAGAGCCGGCTCTGGGAACTGGGTGCGGAGTATACATGTCCTTTGCTCTTGTTCAGTCTTCAGCGTTCATGTTTCGCCATGTCATGTGAGGCTGAACCGCTGAGCAGTGAAGCAATGACCACTAATAACTAAGGATGAAAACGGACAGAAACGGACGGAAAAACTCATCTCTCGTTTACGTATCCGCATTTTATCATCGGAAACGGGACCGGGTCCGGAATAGTCGGGAACGGAAACGAGAGCGGGATAAACGGAATTGCAAAAACCAACGGAAACGGAAATACTAACGGAAACTCATAATTTAATATAAATAGAAATGTTATTGATGTTTGACTAGTGATTGATTGGCAAAACAATAACATAAAACAAATAAATATAGAGAGGCAACATTCTATTGTTGTTTGGTTGCTAAATGTCTACATTTAGCTACATCCGATGTTGTTTAAGACTTTAGATCACTTGTCATTTGACCAATTGTGCTATAATTTATCACCTAAATACACGAGGATTTAGTTTATATACTAATGCATATTAGGCTCGTCTCATATTTCTCAAATACAGAATAAATACGGGTTCAATCCAGAAAAAGGGATCCCGCAAAAACGGACGGAATAAGTCATCTCCTGTTTGCATCCCGTTTTCATATTTTTCTGTAAATACAGAAAACGGTCGGATCAAATGTAGAAAACGGTACGGGTCGGGATGAGATTTTTTTCGTCCGTTTTCAACACTACTAATAACTCGCTCACTCGGGCAGGACCGCAGGAGTACGTCCCAAATCTCCTGGATAGAGGTCAAGTCTACAGTAGTTAGCACTGGCAGCTGTTTGATTGTTTCAGTGGTCAGCGTTGGCGTCATCAGCTGGAATACCAGAGGTGAAGAGACGCAGGGGCATGGTGATATGCATGCGCATCGCATGGCATGCCGTCGCTCACTTGCCCTGCATTTGGTTTGGATTGGATTGGATGGATGGAACCCATCTCATCATACTGCTGTCCATTCAGTCGTGAGGTTCTCGTGACTTTCAGTAAAATCTCCTGTCGTCGGAGAGCTCGCGCTGTTCCCAGAAGGGAAAGAAGCCAGCCAAAAAGGCGTGCGCTACCAGGACATGCCGCTGCGAGATCGTGAGGTTCCGGTGAACACAAGCATCCCCCGTGGACGGTGGTGGATGCGGCAAACACACGCTCAGCTCAGGAAGGACAAACGTCGCTGCCGATGCGGATGTGAATTGGCGATGGTTACCCAACGGTGGATGCCTTGTGCTTACGGAAGACAGACAGTGGTCCAGGTCAGGTGCCTCCGATCCGCAAGAGACACCTGAGGAAACTGGTGGGGCCCAGTGTCAGCCAAACAGATGTATGCCACGTCAGCCCGATCTATATTCTACGCAGTCGCTGACTCGCTTCCAGCCAGGAGATGCATAATTAATTACACAGTTAATCTGAACACCAATGTTCAAACCTGTCAATCTGTGTTCGAATAGTTTAACTACCTCGCAATTTACTTCCACATCAACACCCCGGACGCCTTTGCCTGGATTGTAGTTGCCACCAAACGAAACACCCCTGTTCAATGAAAACGCCATTGAAACAAATAAAACCCAACAAAGCAGCTAGCTAGCTAGCAAAAGCGGCCACCAAGAACACGAAGGGGGAGACAGCAACGCGCCCTGCTGCGGTTTCTTTCTTTCTTTCTATCACTGAAGAAAGGAAGGGAAAAAAAGGCGACAAGGACAGCGCGGGACAAACGAAAGAGAGACGGCCGTCAGAGAGCAGATAACAAGCAAAGCATGGGAGTGAGGTAGCACCAGTAGCAGGACAGCGCCATGAGTGACAAGGCCCAAGCAGAGGTAGAATGGAGCTCGTTCTAGTACAAATGCAACACGAGCCCGGCAACGGCCAACCTCTTCGATCGCCTGCCTCCCCAAGATGTTGCCAACGCATACTGCCAAATCGCGTGTCACGGAAACCTATTGGCGCTGGGGGGGGAAATCATGGTCCTTGGTCGACGGAAGGAAACAGACGAAGAGATTGATCGACGGGAGCAAACAAACGAGCGGCGACGTCCAGATGAAGAAGAGAACACGGGCGCAGCGCCAAAAGCACTTTAAACAGGGACGGTGATGAGAAGCCGTGAATCTCGCTCGCTGCCACGGGGAGGAGGAGCCGTCCGGGCGATCGGATGCTTTCTGTCTTGTCTTCTGCCGTCCTCTGCAAAGTGCACCAGAGCAGAAGCAAAGAAGGCCAAGGTATATTGGATGACAGAGCGACGCGATTGGAAGAGACAAGCTGTTTGAATGGACAGCCGAAAGCCGAAAGCAAAATGCTTCTCTATACCATTTCGAGATTCAAACACCCCCGAAAAAAATAGGCAGCGGTTTTTTACACGCACGGCAGGGCTCCATTTCCTGTGGCTCATCCACACCTGACAGGCTGACACTGCTGAAAAGCAGGGTCCCAAAACAACGCTAGAGAGGCCTAGCGATTAGCGTGGACATTAACGATGGCGGTTAGCGGTCACGGCGGTCGGTCAGTGCTCCAGCCACGTCCCGAGTCGGCTCGGCGGCGCCTAGACCTTGTAGATGATGAGGAAGCAGGGGAGCACGGCGCGGCTGTCGAGGACCACCAGCTCGCCGTCGCCCATGTCCACGGAGTCGTACGCGGCCGCGGCGGAGCTTTGGCCTTGGCCGTGGCGCGGGTAGTTGGCGGGGCAGACGCGGCCGGCGATGACGCGGCACACCAGCATCGCCCGTCGCCCCACCGCGGCGGCGGCGGCGGCGGCGCTGGCGTGCGCGGCGCCGCTGCAGGCAAACGTGCGCACGGCCGAGGCCGACGCGCCGAGGCGGCAGGTGGCGACGCCCGCGCCGAACACGCCGCCGGGACCGGGGGCGCGGCACTGGAACCGCATCATCTCATTGCCGTCGGCGCCGCACCGCGCCGCGGCGCCGCGCGCGCGGGCCGCCGCCGCCCTCGCCTCCTCGAACCGCGCCACCGCGCGCGGCGCGCTGCGGACGCGGAACAGCGCCTCCACCGACGGCGGCGGCGACGGAGACAGCTCCGGGGACCCCGCGCCTCCCCATCCGGACGCGAAGATCAGCTCCACGACCCGCCGCGACGAGTGGCCCTCCGGCAGCTCCGCCATCGTGAGGAACGCCGAGCTTACGGGCGCCGGCGACGGCGTGGACAGCGCCTCGGCGCCCGCGTCGTTCGCCATCGGCTTGGGCTTCTTCTTGGGCCGCGGGCGCGGCTCCCGCGCTAACCTCTGCCCCTCCATCTTCTTCCTCCGGGCCCGCTGGGCGTAGGCCACGGCATCCATCACGTCCGCTGCCGCCGCAGTGGCGCAGGGGAAGGGGAGTGGCGGCGGCGGCGGGGGCTTCTTGGCCGGGGACGGCGCGATGGCGGCGTCGGTCATGGCGTAGGAGGACCTGCAGCTGAGCGAGCGCACCCACGCCGTCGCCATTGGCCGTCGCCGCGGCAACTCCGGGTTTGGGCTTTTGGGGCTGGGGCGCTGGGCGGTGATGGACTGACTGGTGGAGTGGTGATGGTGGCCGCAGACGGTTGCCTCCTCTTCGGGTGTTATTAGAATGTTTGCAAAGTCTTTCTAAATTCTACATTATCATTTACGCACGTTTGGATCACTAGAATTGAATTTCATTGTAATAATAATAATTTAGACATATATCAATTAAGATAATTCAGTTTTATATAAAATATATTTATATGCTATTATTAGCAAGATGTCAGAGATATTTATGTGCTACATTTTTACTATAGAGGAGTGAGACGAAGAGTATCATGTAAGTTACAGAGTAGAAACAAATTCTACTAATGCATAAAATAATTTCTCATCCCCTACCCCATGAATTTGAGATAGGCTTATATATGAACTTTGGAAAGTAGTGGAATGTCAAATTCCAAACTAAATAAGTTACTCTATTGAGTGAATTCCAATTCCTCTAAAATGAAGGGATCCAAACGCCCCGTTAGGGATTTATTTATATAAACATTTTTTTATATATATTTTATTCTTTAATTCTTTTTTTATATTTCAGAGAGTTATTTTATTTTTTTTATTTTTGGCTTGCGAGAAATCTAAAATAAGAATGCCTATTTTCAAAATTTATTGTCTACAAAAGTTATTAGAAAATATTTTGTTTTTAAAATTTCTTTTTTGTGCAGTTTAGGAATAATATTCACGACCCTGTCGGTGGGGCGCCGCGTCGTTGACAATACTATTACACTGCACTTGTCTCCCTGGCTTTACAGCTTACTTGACTAGCCCACCACCAATATCCGTCGCTGACAGGTGGGCGCAGCCTTACGGGTCCAGGATGCCAGTTACAGTAGTCGCCCGTGACGGAAGTAGCTCTGGTATTGCACGGCAGGAATGATCGATCATTCGGATTGGGAGCACTTGCAATGCATGCCTCCCTCTCTGCTGTGCTGCCCTCCTCCCAGAATCCATCCCCCACCACTCCTCGCTGCTGGTTTTGTCTCTTTTTCAGCCTTCCTTCCTTCCTTTATTTGCTCTTTTTTATGGTTCCTGCTCTTTGTTAGAGGAGGCGTGGTACAGGAATGGATCTGCAGCGTTGATCAGTGAGTGCCTCCTCTTTCTTTTCTTTTCTTTTTTTCTAGCTACGATCTAGTACGACTGTGACGTACAGTTCGTGCGGTTTGATGTGGCACGCGTCGGTGAAATCTGCTAGTGTGTCTCTCTCTGTATATGTGTCGACAAAAGAGACTTCTCTTTTGGGTTGTTGTGGCCCTATCCCTTTTCGTCTTGCTACTTTGCTAGTGGATGGAGGCATTTTTTGCCGCTGATACAAATTGAGCGAGAGGGGAGAGCGCAGAGACGAGGAAACAGAGAATTCGAATTCAAACTGTTACGGGAGCGGGGCGCAAGCGCGACTAATGCACACGTATATTGGGCTGTTCGATTTGGATTAAATCCCGATGTTTAGACTAATACGTACAACTGCAATCTTTTGCCTGTTGGGATCAGGAAATGCCTCAACTCATAGGCATAGCTGCGTATTACTATGCATTTCTTCAGTGTAGAAGAAACAAAACTCGGTCTCTGCCATCAACGATTCTCGTGGGTTTGCGCATATGGAGTGATTCCCCGAGACCATATATGAGCGGCCGCCGGCCGGCAGCTGACCCAGAGAAACAGGCACATTTTAGGCATGCAAATGTCAGCTGGGCACGGCAACTGCAAGGGCGTACTACTGCTACTACTAGGAATGATTGGACGGTTCGCACGTGTGAGCGACGCCTGCCAGCTCGGAAAACTATAAAATCCCGCGAAACCGTCGTTTTGTTTGTTCCGGGATAGTACCACACGCTACGCCTACACGCACGTACACTACAGCGCAGTAGGTTCAGGCGACAACATCTGACAAGATTGCTTGCCAGCGAAACAGCTTAGCAAGTGTATAATCTCACTGCAGCATTTTGTTAGTCCCGTAAGATCAGTTCTTGATGATGCAGATCGGATTCCTCTCGAACTCGTTTTTAATTGGCAGTATGCCAACCGCAGAGAGAGAGAGAGAGAAGTTCAGAAGCGTGTGTCGTGGTCGTTGATTCTCTTGTCCGTGCAGGGAGGAGAGCGAGATGCCTGCCTCTGCCTTCTTGCTTGCTCTGCATGCTGCTGCCCCGATGCTACTCGATCTTGTCCGTGCAGCGGCCCATGCCTGCTTTCCCGGCCTTCGAGGGATCCATCATCCACATATCAATGGCAATGCCAACGCAAGCTTCTCAATGCTTTCCACCGACGACTGCGAGCCATCATTCCGGAGCTCAAAGCACAGGCGCCATCGCAATTTGCCACCCGCGCGAGGTCACTCTGGCCGGGTGATGATGGCGTCGTCGTATCGTATCGATCCACACGACCTGCGTCTTCGTACACATGGCTGCATGCTAGAGAGAACCCCACCCCGGCCGGCCGATCATTCCCAAATCCATGCGTCCACCACGTCTCATTCACCCTCGACCCGTTGCCCCCAAAACCGCTCATTGCCGCACGGCATCGAGGGCGCCTCAAGCCCGCGTCCAACGCATGCAGCGACCGTGCATATTATTTGAAACCATGCAATGCACCTCTCGCATATATATCTGAATGATGTCAGTGTGTCTCTCCATCTTTATTTGCTGTGTGCTGCTTTTCAGCCATGCATTGACGCCCATGCCTTCCTGATGCCTCCGAAAGTGACGCTCCAACTCGCAGCGACGACGCAGCACGCACCTAACCTGATCAATTCGGGGTTCAGACACTTGTCTGAATGTTTAGTGGGTGTTTGGTCTGAAGAATGGATCCATTTTAGAAAAGATGGTGCATTGTAAATTCATTCTACAAAAGTTAGTGAGATGAACTCATTTGTCATATCAATACTAATTATTAGTTTATAAGGAATAAATAGTGATGAATAATCAATTTATTTAATTTTACAAACCAAATAAGAATGTGAGGAGTGAGAAGACGATAACACGCTATCTAGTCAGATGAGCAGATAGATCGTTAGCAACTAGTGGTCGCCTTATGTTCATGGGTTATGCAGCCCACCAACGGATACATTAATTTTCGACTGCCTCTAAAAAGACCGAAAAAATCATGTTGTTTTCGGTTGCTACAAAAATCTGTTAAGGGCTACCCAATAAAAAAAATGGAAATCTCTTGTAAAATTAGGTTTCCAAACTAGCCCTAAAAATAACATAATTTTCAGTGGATAAAAAAAACCCGCACAACCTGCGTCGTCATTCCGTCCGCGTGCATATGCCAAAGCTAGCTATAGTCAACCCCGGCCCTTGCATTGCTTCAGATTATATTACGGAGTATACGCGGACGACCTGCAAATAACGCGGAGAGGCGCAATTAGATCGCGGTTTCAGTTATACATACATTGTAGGCAAACACGAAGTGTAGAAGAAGAAGCAAGACAATGGCACGAACGAACGGCCTTTGTGCGCAAGGAGCTCTGCTGCTCCCACGAGCAAAATCAATCCAGTCCACACCCTCCACATGCAACGGTGCTACGTCTATTTTGCAAACAAGCCTCTCCACGACTCTCACTCTTGCTATGTACATTTTACAAAAGCCTCCCTAATGCAGCACCGTTGGATGTGGAGGGTGTGGTCTGAATTGATTTTGCTCATGGGAGCAGCAGCGCTCCTTGCGCATAAGATACGGTCTCTTGCTTTAGAGCAGAACCGGCGCCCCCTGTGCTGTGTGGTTTGCAGAGGTGGCTGTTGAATTCACAGTCACAGTCGCGTCGCATGCATATATGAACCCCGGCTAGCGTGCATGCATGAGAATTCTTGCTTGATGAACCAGACAGATTTTCAGTCCTTGAAGCAAACCGCGCGCCGCTAAGGGTTACAGTATTTGAGATGCATGCTAACTTATCTAGTCAACGTTACGTCCTCGTGTATCCGGGTTTTTTTAAAGTCAGGGTGGATCTGCTCCTCTTCCTGCCTCCCGGGCATTAGTATATGTAGCTTCCTGACTCTAAAAGGATTTGAAGAAAATTTTTTTCTAAAAACATCTAAATATGTTTCTAGAATAAATATGCATTTAGAAAATATTAAATTTCTATTTACCACTAAAAATATTTTAACTCAGGAAAATATGAAACCAGTTACCTAAAGTCATGCTCTACGTTCTGAGCTACGTACTATAATCTAGAACATGTGCAAATCTGTTAACAACGATATCGGACAAGGATTCAAGGAATACAGTCACGTCCATTTGGATGTTTGTTAGGGTTGGATAAAATACTTGTGGTTGGTCGGCTCGCTCGATTAGTAATCGGCTCGAATCGGCTCGTTTGATTTTTTTTTTCACGAGCTGAGATAATATTCTAGCTCTATTCATGAACAAACCAACTCGGTTTATTGACGAGCTAGCTCGTGAGCTAAATGGCCTATTATATTTAAGCAAAATGAAACTATATGCATATCGTTTACGTACAATTGATGGACATGTTATATATATATGTGATGTCTATGGCCTACAAGTTAAATTAACGATTAATGAACTATGTCTATGTGTTAAATTGGTCCGTGCGAATATAATTGTGGGTAAAACGGATGAACATGTGTGTGATTTGTGAATTGATGAGTGATGAATTATATTAATTTAGTGTTACATTGATGTGGTATGTGAAACTATGAATTAGTTTAAAATTAACTAAAAAATGATTACCATGTACATATTTTTTCTGCTCTAGCTCGCGATCTAATAAACGAACCAGCTTAACCTCGTAAACGAGACGAGTCGAGCTGACTCTGACTCTGTGACTCGATAGCTTACCAAGCCGAGTCGAGCTGACTCGATATCTAGTCCTAGATGTTGTTGGTCAGGTCGTAGTAATCGGTTTGGGAGGCTAAAAAGTCACATGTCTTCATGGTTAAGCAAGACATTGCTGTCGAGTAAATGTTTTTTTAGTTTGCGTGGAGGGTTGCACGGTGATGCATCTTGCGGTCGGTAAAAAAATCTTGATCGGTATCCTCTATTTCATATTTGACCGGTTTGATATTTTAGAGACCGTGTATAAGATTCAACAATTTCTAAGAAAGGAATAAAACAGTATGATTTTAGTAAACATATGGAACTAGTTTCATTTTTTAAGATAAAATAAAACATTTTTATGTTTTTAATTTGAGTTTTAGTATTTTAAATTCATAATTATTCTACAAACATGGTTAAGTAAGTTAAAACAAACAGTTTTAACAGTTCAAAAAGTCTAAAAACGCTCTTTCAATTAAGAGACGTAAATCGAATTTATTCAATAGGTGAAAGGAGCTAAAAATAAACCTCCCAAGGACGTCCATACCTTGCACTCTGTGAGGCCCAAATCTAGTCCCAAAACCCAAGAGGAGTAACACAAAGGCTCCAAACGGCCCCAAACCGTGGTGGCCCCATACCACAAGCCCAGAAACGTGTTTTAGTCGAGTTAGATGGCCCACTCGTCATATGGTGAAACTTAGAAAAATCATAGGGCCCCTTTGGTAGAGCTTATTTTTCAGCTTCGGCTCTGGCTCATGTAAAAGTTGTGCCAAACACCTCTTTTTCAAATGGCTTTCACCAGTGAAGTGCTTTTCCAAAATGAACTAGAGGGCATGAGCCAAAAAAGTGGCTCACCCGGCTTCAGCTCACGTCATTTTTGCACAATAGCCCTCCCACCAGTCCAAATTATTATTTTTTGGTCCTGCCCTCAATCCCTAGCCACGTACAGGAGAGATCGACCAGTACAGGGTCTTTCTGAAAAACAACCTATAAGCCGTTTTGCCAAATGATTTTTCAGAATGGATTTGGCTCATCTAAAGAAGTGGCTTCACCTCGTGAGCCAGAGCCAAAGCCGTTTTTAGAGAAGTCAGAGCCCTGCCAAAGGGGCCCATAGTATGATGTGTGTGCGTTGTGATGGTTTACGTTTATAAAAAATAAATTTAATAATATATAGTCTATATATTAGATATTAAACTAATAATAACAAACATTATACTTATTTTACCCAAAAGGCTGAAAATGTATGAGTTGAAAATGAGCTTGAACCTTTTTTTTATAGGTTTATCAGTCGCTCATTATTCTTCGGCTATTGAGGTGGTACTTTGTAGGATCACTATGCTGACGAGGACTTCCCTATCGCGTTGGTCTATCATATTGACCTTGGGTGTCGCGTTGGACTTAGGTGGTTTCTTAAGGTTAAATTGTGTGTAATTGTCCATTGTTTGTTATATGATAAATGGGAAAGAGAAATAGACCTACGTGCTTTGCATGCGACGTACGACACACAACACATAAAAATAGTGCTTCAAAAGAGTAGAGAAAAGGAAAAATTGATGCAGACTCATGTCCTTAGACTATATCCAGTAGACTACTTAGATGGGCCTAGGCCGGGTGTCAAATTCCGGTCCGTCGGGCCCATGGCATTGCCCGCATACATGGGCTGGGCTAAAGCTGGCACGGGCCAATGAAGCCCATGTTGTTAAATTTATTGAATTTAGTAAGCTATGAATTTTATATTGTTGTAATATTTAGACTTTATTTGGTTAAAGGACGTTAACATTGTTTAATTGTTTAATATCTTTAATTTAGTAAGCTATGAATTTAAGCCCATGTTGTTAAATTTATTGAATTTAGTAAGCTATGAATTTTATATTGTTGTAATATTTAGACTTTATTTGGTTAAAGGACGTTAACATTGTTTAATTGTTTAATATCTTTAATTTAGTAAGCTATGAATTTTACGTTGTTATAATATTTTGATTTTATGTGGTCAAATATATAGGTCGGGATTGGGCCGGCACGGCCCAATAAAGACACGACGTGGTTTAGTGCCCGACGTGCCACTATTTTTACATTTCGAGTTAACACGACACAGTCTAAATATTTTTTAAGCTCTCTTGGTCTAAACCCGTTTGACACGAACAAACAGAATGAGCTCAAGCCGGGACGACCTAGCCCAATTCGCAGCCACCTCGGCTCCGGCTCATGCTCCTGGGCGGGGCAATCACGTTTTCCTTGACCATTGGGTGGCGGATTGAACCGTCGCGGCCGGCGGTCGCGCAGACATGGCTGAATGGGTCGCGGCCGCGGAGCACATGCATGTACGTGTACGTGTGATACAGACGTCTCGTATGTTTGTGCCGGCGGTTTTTGGTGGGCGGACGCGTTCTTGGCTTGGGTCAGGTCTCGTTTCGCTTGGCCCGCTAGATTCGCGCGTTCGTGGTTGCGACGCCGGATGCTCAATTGTCCGACCCGTTCTTCTCTCCGTCATAAAACATTTTCTTTGTGAAGCTTCTCCAAAATATACTAGTCCCATATAGGGGTGGAAACGAGGCTTGGCTCGCTCCGGCTCGCTCATGCAATAAGCCCAGCTCGGTTCGGCTCGTCCATCTTGCGAGTTCGAAAAAGTGGCTCGGCTCGGCTCGCTCCTGGCGAACGAGCCGACTCGACGAACCAACGAGCCTAGGCATAAACGTAAATCCACCCTCTAAATTATAATATAAAATTTTAAAAATATTTTAAATAACATATTTTAAATTAGTAAATTAGATATATCACTAATATAATATATAAAATAGATTATTTTTTATAATAATATCAAATAACATAAATTAATTGTCTACTCGGTACTAATATTACATGCTAATTAAGATTTTATATAATAAATTATTGTTGGGTCGAGCCACGAGCCAGCTCGCGAGCTGCACCGAGCCGAGCCGAGCTGACTCGCTCTTTTCAGGAGCCACAAAAACAGGCTCGACTCGAGCTTGTTCTGAACATCAAGCCGGTCCGAGTCAAGCCGAGCTGCTACGAGCCCGAGCCAACTCGTCAAACTGGAGCTTTTTTTTCGGCCCTAGTCCCGTATGCTCGAGGACCCTAGTGGTGTGGTACTAGCGGAAGCCCGAAGGACCATCGACCAAGGATGCCTTTTTTCTTTGTAGTACCGTCCATTTCGATGCAAGCAAGTTGCACGTTTTCTCCTTACGAGCATATTCCTGTCGCATCGTTGCCCCCCGCTCCTCTCTATGGAGTATGATTACAACTTCTAGATGGAATAGTAAAATGGGTATTGTCTAAAACAGTGGACAGCAATGAGGTAGAGCCAACTGTCAGGTCGGCCCCGCTCGCCAGCGTGCCTACACAGAGGACATGCCAGCCCAGCTGCAAGGCACACTGCACCGAAATTACTCACCCACCAGTCCACCACCACCAGCGACACGCCCGTTCCCCTGATCGGACCAACCAAGCGCGCACGGCACGAACACGGATCCTGCGTCCTGCCACTGCCGCTGTCACTCACGCGGGACCCAACAAGGCCGCGTGCCCGCGTCCAGCCGGCCGAACCACCCCGCAGCGCGCATCCACCGACACGCGGGGCCACCAGGCAGGCAGAGGCTGTGGCGCGGGGCAGGGCAGGAGCAGGCCGGTGGCTTGCTTGCGATTCGCGAAGACGCCAGTTCCCAACTATTCCGCGGAAGGCAGCGAGCATAACTCCCTGGCGCCCGCCCGCCGCATCAAGTTCAGAACCCTCTGTTGTAGTATACTCAGTGGTAAACAAGTAGAGAGACAAAGAAATGACAGCGATATTCTTTATTGCAGAGGAGATTCTATTTATATACAACCAAAGGGTGCATCCCCAAGGGATGTGTCCTTTAGGGAGAAACAGTCGCGCCCTTTGGAGTGGATTGATCACAAAATATTGTAACACTCCCCCTTGATCAATCCAATTCCATTTGATCATCTTTGTCTTCCAGTATATTATCTCCTCAAAAACCCTGTGGGAAAAATAAGGAGTACACAATGCTTTTGGATCATGAGTAAAACTCACATTGAACTCCAAAAGAAAATATGCTTGTAATCATCATTCATAAAAAAAACCCCTGTGGGGAAAAAATCAATGATGAAGCATATAGTTTAGTTGATATTACCTCGTTAAAAACTTTGGATGAGAAAACCTCAATAAGGCAAAACTCATACAAAGAAAAGAGTGTAATATGATGGTATAAAACAGGTCAAATATCACGGAGAATTACTCCCCTGATCTTGCAAACACTTAAGTCTTCTCATACCAATCACCTCAACACATTTCTGAAAACGTTGAGTATGGTAGAGATTTTGTGAATAGATCAGTAAGATTATCACAAGACTTTGTTTGCAAGATGTTAATATGTCCATTTTCCTGTTTCCATCTGAACAACACAAGCTCTATTATCCTTATGGATAATGGTCAGTGGTTCAATTGAACCACAATACGACATTGTTCTCCAATGGACCTCTAGCCCAAAGAACAATAATATGTCTATAGCCATCATCTCAAAAACCCCAGTGGGGAAAATAAATGATGAGACATATAACTCAGGCTAATATTTCTCCGAGATAATCGTGTCAGAAAATCTGGGAAATCAACATATGAGCCGAGTCTCCTTAAAAACCCAATGGGAAAAATAAGGAGAATAATCACGATCTATTGTTGATCATTTAAACTCTTATGAGATAAACTCATAACCTAGTTCAAATACAACAATAGCTATGTCATAATGTATCATCCTCGAAAAACCTCTATGGGAAAAATAGATGATACGACATAGGCCTTGTGTTGATGTTGCCTCGTTAAAAACTTTGAATGAGAAACCCAAAATAGGGGAAAAACTCATGCAAAGAAAAGAGTACAACATGATGTAGAAACAAGTTCTTCCGATCAAGAGAAAACTCCCCCTGATCTTTGCAAAACACTAAGTCATCCCATACATACTCTCAAACACACTTAAAATGTGGAGTAAGGTAGAGACTTAGTTCGTAACTTGTTTTTCATCTAAACAACACAAAGTAATATTATCTCCATAGATAATAAGGTCAATGATATAAAATCATGACCACCACATACCCTCAGTATGTAGTATATCATTCTGTACAATCCCACGAAGTGTGCTACAGAATGATTAGTGTAAGTGACCATTAATCTCTGTTGATTGACATTTATCAAACAGTAGGTCCAACTTACTAGAAGTATGTCATTGATCTTGTACCTGGGGATCTTCTATAGATATCCAAGATCAATATATCCAAACATAAGGAGAGCATGAGTACATCTAGAGATCATAACTCGATTTCATGTGCTGTTAGCTAGCAAATCTTTGCAAAGCAATATCCGGCCGGATGCTCTTGCAAGATACAATAGCACATCTCATGATCGGAAAGAATCAAATAACAATGATTCTCTCATATTGAATTTCTTCAATATATGTTGGATATAGACAACTTTGTACCTAAGATACTCAGGATAGTTTACTTTGAATTGAAAACTCTTTCAATTCATATCATCTATCTCGAACTCCGTCGATAAGTAATGTATGTTTATAAATATGCTGCACATATTTATACTAAACATATCATTCTTCGTGTATCCCTTCAGAAGGAAAGATTCACTAGGTCAAATGTACCATATTTGACCTGGATGCTCTAAGTCACAAAGACTTTTGAAGCATCGCAAATTTGTGATTAATGATTATGTATTTGGAATCCTTCAAGACTCCACAGATACCATAATCTAGTGACCACATATGCATATGTTGTCACTACATCTATCAACTGCACAGATAGATGATTTACTGCCCATATTATTGTATCGGAATTTAACTACTCACAGTAGAGGAGAATTTATAGCATTAAAATAATGCTTGGGTTTGCGTATAAACCCAGTTGCTACTAGCCATGCTTTCTCACCACCTCATTGTTTCCAAGTCCATGAAAACAAACTTGTATCCACAGTAAGATACCTTGAAGTGAAAATAAGTTAACACTTCTTTCCGGTGAGCAAGGCTATCTCTGCAACATTGTATCACTCAACAAGATCCAGTTTGAGCATGCTCGTGCTCTGCTATGGCCATAGTCTTTTGGATCACTTGGAGTGCATATACAATTGCTGAGATGTATGTGTCGACACTTGTAGCTTTTAAATAACACAATTCTCCAGTTGACATAAAGTCATTTTTATGTACCCTTATGATTCCTCGTGAAATCCCAAAACGAGAATCAAGGGCTTCCGATAACCTAGCCTCATCAGTGCGCACTGAGCTAGGTTGTGAATGTCTTCCATTCACAGGATAATCCATATCCTCTAGGTGTCTACCAACACTAGGTTGGTTACCAACGAATAGTTGGTCTGCATTTACTATCTCAGAAGGCCTAGCCTTCAGTTGCTTGCAAGCATCTTAATCCCAATTTGTGACCATACTTCTCCCCCTCTTATTTACAACAACGTTGCAATAGGGAGTTTAGTGGTGTTCTATTTAACCACTCTTTCTGGCACTTCCACATAGGATTAATTTGAGTGACACCTCATAGTAAATGCACATGGCAGTTAATTTGCAACTTCTTGCAAATCATTCGAACCCAAAAGGTTCAGTTTTAGTACGTGATCCTGAGCCTAAATGCTTACTGCATTCATTATAATTTCCTGGCATTCATTTTGGTACTTGAAATCTCCCCCTAATGCCTGGAAAAGCTCATGATTCAAGCAAGCGTACGGGCCATAAATAGATTCTCATGAAGAGATTCTAAAACTTAATGATCGACGGAGAATGAATTCTCACATAGATCCCCAGTTTTTTGTGTGCCCATATATGTACGCTGCGGTGGTGAGATTGGGAACATACCCAATGTACGCATGGGAAATCTTTCACGGATTCCCACGTACTAAAAACCATAGGGGAACTTGTACATACAGTACATGCAGTTAATCACAAGTCAGGAGCGTGCACAACTTCCTGATTCCAACCATAACCAGTTGGAAATTACAATTCATTACTGATGGTCATTAATGATCTGAAATTTTCGAATCTATCATAGATTCATCATATCCTTTATGGATATCATTCTGAGTACCAAGACAAACAATCATCATTGTAAGCACATTTGGTAAATTCAGTAGTGTGGAGGCTAATGTGCTCAAGCTTGAGACATTATTACTTAATGGTCATGTGTTGTCCAAAGGACACACTTGAGGTCATCATATAGATGCACCAGAGAACCATATAAAGCCTTCAATGTCCATACAATCTCTGTAATGGACCACACTCGTTTCTTTGAAACAATTCAAAGAACTTAACCAATTCAGATCAGATTTTAAGATAAGAGGGACTTAAAATCTCAATCCCAATGATACTCATCAAGTATCCATCTTATGGGAAAAACATGACCAATAGAATTGTCCATAACTTTTCATTTCATCCAACAATGGAATGATCAATTCAGTCTTACCCGCATGGTAAGTAACATCACATGAAAAGTTTAACAAATGCAACACATTATACGAGAGGATGTATATAGAATACAATCCATAAGAAATGTTTCCGAGAAACACATGCAATATCCATCACTATCATTTTGTGTTTCCACATGATAGAAATTTTATGGATATCTCTATAATTTGGTAAGATCAAATTAGGATATATCAACACATCCTTGATACTTCCATTACCAAAAGGGGACTAGATATTAACATATCATGATATCACACGAAGCGATTGTTAAAATATTCTTTCCTCTTTCCAAAGGAATATGAGAATATTTTGTTTCCCCACTTATAGAGTTTGTGGCTCAATTCTCCACATTGCATGTTTCTTCCTCAATTGGAAGAATCCCTGTACAAGTTTGCACAACTCAAATCAATGAGTCTTCAACTCCCTTGATGAGTTGGTTCAACTCTAATCGATGAGTTTGTTCAACTCAAATCACATGAGTGATCAACTCCAATCGATGAGTTTGTTTAACTCAGATATTTGAGTTTTTACACTCAAATCACATGAGTGTGTTCAACTCACACCGCATGAGTTGAACCTATCACAACATCAATTATGAGATTATACCAAATCTCATGCATCATTTAAATATTACTCAAAAGCAAATCATCTAACAAAGTGGTCTTCTCTTAGAAAAAGAAGTGTTGTTACATGATTAGTCCAAATCATGATTTACACAACTAACCACTGTTATCATGTCAGATGGAAGATTGAAGTACCCTTCATATCTTAGCTTTCATGAGTAGTTTGTATATATTGGGATTTCATATACAAGATTAGATGCTTAGGCATACAACACTATATCACGTATAGTGTAATGACAAATGAGTTTGTCATACTCATTGCCCTTCTCTTTTTAATGTGCTTGTATATTTGCTTTCAAGCAAAATATATGAATACAAAGTGTTAGTCTACAACATCATGTAGACACATACTCATAAGTCCACAAGTCTTATGATTTTCTTTGCTATTCATTTTGCGCTTGCACATCAAGCCGCAAAAGCACATAAGTTCTTTTCATAAGAACCATAAGAGAAAGAGAGCATCTCATATCCTCCAAATCGAAGAGGTGAATTCCCATATCATGCAAAAATGAAATGAACATATCCAATGAACATTAAGGATAATTAAGCCCATTAAGCGAGTTGATCGAACTCTATTAAATTATTATCCTTTAAATGGCTTAACCATTTTCTGATGTTGTAATATGCTGCAAAATATATCATATCTTCATATGTTGGAGAATTATAGGTATCACATAGTGTACCAACAGATTTTTGAAAAATTTTGGTGGACACAACGTAGATAATCTCCATGTAATGAAACAATGGAGTAGATCTCTCAGTAGTGGGCAAAACTTTTGCTGCCTGAAAGCATGGTCTCTGGGCTGATATATCCAAGGGACATACCGCAGCCAATGCTTAGGACTCCACTACCCTGTGCTTGACCAAAATTTCAAAAATAAAACGGAAATCACCATAAAGGTGAATAACCAACATTACATCTCCAACATATCTACTTGGGAGAACACATAGATAATCATCATGACCATATGATGTAGACCTCTTACTGATGGGCAAATAACATTTTGCTGTCTAAAAGCTTGGTCTCAGGGCAAATAAATTCAAAGAACTTATTGCAGCCAAAGCCTAGATCTCCATCATGTGTTGAAATATCCCAAGTTCAAGATATGTGTTATATTTTGCAAGAATTCATCGTTTAATTAAGTAGAACTTAATTAAAAGAATTCTTTTAGCAGTCATCATGACTGCAGCGTCCAGTCTGGCTCCATAGCCCACGACGCTTGCGTGGTCCGTGATCTTTTTTAGATAGCACGTATAGGTAATCATCTCGAAAGATGTAGACCTCATAGTGATAGGCATTTCAAATGCGGCCTAAAGCACGGTCTCTGGACTACTAAATTCTATAAAGAATTTAGCGCAGCCAGTGCTTAGGACTCCATCACCCTATGCTTTTCCCAAAAAGTGCAATCTTATGTTGCATGAGGACCATTAAGTTTCGACTTATTTATGTGCTATGTTTTCTATGCAAACATAATAGAATGCAAAAACAAAAGCAAGTCGAAAATATGTGAATTATAAATGTAAATAAAAATATAATTCACTTAACAAGTCTGCATTTTTCATAATAAAAACAGACACAGGGTAATCTCCAAAAATTTGGAGTAGACAAAGTATCATATTCATTATTTTTATATGAACATATGTAGGTAATCACTGTGTTGGTACACAGTGTAGACCTCTCAGTGACAGACGAAATTAATCGCTTCATTAGACATGGTGTCTAGGCAGGATTATTCATGAGAATAAAACGCAGCCAATGTCTATAACTCTATCACCTTATGTTCAAATTCAAAATAACGAGTGATATGTGATAAATATGTATGAGATAAATCCTTCTGAAAATTTAAATTTAAAGAATTCATCGCACGAACAATAATCAATGTATGTTTAGAATTATGCATGAAAGCATATATGAAAACATACATAGGTCGTTCATCCAGTTCTTTTATTGCTGGAAGCGGAAGCCCGTGTGCTGCCAGGCTGCAGCATCACATTGATCTACTGCGGACGCGTTCCCGCCGAGGTTCGTCGTCTCGGTCTCACAGAGTCTGCAGCCATAGTCCACTGCGCCAGCCATCTTTCCAATGATTTCTCTTCACATCCGTATTAACACAGACATAGAGTAACCATTTAATGCTGGGCATAATGAATCAGACAATGTGATTTTGAAATCCAGATTAAATCAATGGGAACATAGGAGATGGGGACAAGGAAAACAAAACAAAATTCCCCTTCCATCCACCACGGCAGCATCAGAACTGGAATGACAGGCCACATCGCCTATCTGCTTAGGATCAATATCAAAAAGGTCACATCGCCTATCTGCTTAGGATGCAGCTGTCTCGTGATCCCACTTTCTTTTGTCCCTCATCAGTCGCATGAGCAGGGAAGTTAGTTTATTTTACAATAAATAAACGATAACAATAATCATTGTAAGCGAACAAACAAACAAATTGCTCATCTCTGTATTGTGCGGCGACCACTATTCCTCCTGGCTAGTAGTGCACCTCAGCGCGGGTGCAGACGCCAGGACGTCGTCCGCGTGGTCCGGCGGCAGGAACCGCGCCCAGGCGGCGTCGGAGTCTGCAGCGGCCCTGAAGGGCGCCGGCGACACCGCAGACGAGTGGCACGCGTAGCCGAGCGCCGTCAGCGAGATGGCGTGCGCCACGCATTGCTCCGGTAGCCGGCAGACGATCTCCGCCGCCGATTCCGTCGCCATGAATGCAGAGTACTCGTACGTACGGCAGCGTCGCCGGTGTGTGTATGATGGTCACGTCGGGTCTCGATCGTGATAAAACCGCTCAGTGGAGAGCAAAGTTGCTGATAACGTGTTGTAGTATACTCAGTGGTAAACAAGTAGAGAGACAAAAAAATGACAGCGATATTCTTTATTGCAGAGGAGATTCTATTTATATACAACCAAAGGGTGCATCCCCAAGGGATGTGTCCTTTAGGGAGAAACAGTCGCGCCCTTTGGAGTGGATTGATCACAAAATATTGTAACACCCTCCTCCTCCCTCCGCGCGAGTCCACGTCTCGTCTCCTCCTCGCCCCACTCGCCAACCACGCCGGCCGCACCGAATCCGCTGCTCGAATACTAGACTAGTCCGAAGAGCCAAATGGTGGTCGCGTGAGGGGCGGGCGGCAGGAGATCGGCCCGCCCGGGGAGGGGGGAGACTACGATGCGGGCGTGGGAGATGCACCCGCTCTGCTGCCTCGCCGCCGGGGAGTGGCCGGCCTCGGGCGCGGCCCGCGACGACCGCTCCCCGCCGCCCGAGGGCTCGGGGGAGGCGCCGGCGGTGGCGGGGGTGCTGTACAAGTGGACCAACATCGGCAAGGGCTGGCGCCCGCGCTGGTTCGCGATCCGCGGCGGCGTGCTGGCCTACTCGAAGATCCGCCGGCGCGTCGCGGCGGCTCCTCCGCGTCCCGCCTCCGAGGCCGCGGGCGGCGTCAGGCTCATCGGGGTGGCGCGCGGCGCCGGGGAGCGCCCCATCGGATTCGTGCCTCTCAAGGTCACACCGCCTCGCGCTCGTCTCCTCTCCTTGTCGCTTCGATTCGTTTCCCCTCCCGCTCGCCCTCGCCGTGAATGATGTCGCCATTGTTTTATAGAGCAACGGCCCACTGCAGCGTCTCGGTTTTCCCTCCAAACTGCGAAACGTTGAGCATAATCAGCCGTTAAACAGTGCTAGCACTATGCATTTCATCGCGTAAATTAATTAATCAACCGTAGTATAGCCCGCTCAAGCGAACATGTATTCAAAACCTCTGTTACAAATTGCAATCCCTCCCTTTTCCGCGTCACGTCGGATCGGAACAGTCCAGTAGAGAAGCAACTCCGGTCTCCAGCTGTAAAGTTCCCTGGCGCCGTACGGTCGTCATGATCTGCAGCGGGGAACGCTCGCAAACACACTCGCACTCATCACACTTCACACGCCCGTGGTAAAGGAACTGCAGAAAGTTACTACTACAAGCGATTCCTAGCCCCTGTCGGAATAAAGCGATGCCTTGTTTTGATTGGAGGTCGCCTTTTACAGCGTCAGCTCAAAGTGTAGTGCTACTGCTCAATGTGAAACAACAGTCTTTGCATCGACTTGCAACAGTGACGTTCTTGTCCCGTGCTCTGGACTGGAGGCGAGGGCCCGGCGAGATGTTTACAGGTGGGGGCAAGGCAACCGGGCTCCCAGGCCCAGCTGAATCTTGTTCAAACGCCCTGGCGTCTTGGCGTTCGCGCCTCCGTTTTGTGTCGCATTGGGAGTCTATTGGTTGGTGGGAATCTGAGGCGGTACGGATCACTCTGTCCGTAGCGAATTAAAAGGGACTGGGAGCTTTTTCCCTCGCCTGCTGCCTGTGCTCCAGTCAATGGGCTGTAAAGCTGCTTGTCTTTTTTGGCTATCTGTTTCTTTAGCTGGAGGAAGCAGTGATTAACTGGCATGGCAATGCAATGGTGGAGGTTTCAAGATGTTTGTTTAAGTTTGGATGACACAATTCAAAGTTTCAGTTACTTGCATGCTTCCGAATAGTCTGCTTGCTGATTAGCCATTCTGTTTACCTGTTTGTAGATGTCATCATTTAGTGAAAGTAAATCAGATGATAAACGTTTTTATATAATTACTCCGACCAAAACACTTCAACTGAGGACTGGTTGCGCAAAGGACCGGGCGACTTGGATTGAAGCGCTTGTCACTGCAAGAAGCGAGTATTCTTTTAATGGGGATTTATCAGGTGACCAAAACGTCGCATCATTTTCTACAGAAAAGCTCAGAAATCGCTTGCACGTCGAAGGTGTTGGTGAGGCAGTTATTAAAGACTGTGAACAGATTATTCAGTCAGAATTTTCGCAGTACCAAACACAGATGAAGCAGCGTTGCGAAGAGTATTTGAGTTTTATTGGCAGTCTTCCACGGGAAGTTGAGGTAATGTTTTCTTGGAAATAGGTAAAATAACTTTATAGAGTTACTGTTCATATTACAATATCTTATTGCTTATAGCATGGCATTAAACTAATGATGGTTTTCCTTTAGAATCGTATACCCAAGTGTTATCTTTTTCTCTCGGATTGGGTCCTGCATGTGCCTATCTATTATGGATAAATTGCTGTATATTCAGCAGGTTACAATCATACTATATGTTTTTTTGCCAACTATAATTTGATCAACACTTGTATTTATAAGACAGATCATAGCAATTCTAGTCTACTAGCCAAATGCACTGTCACAAGTTAACTGAAAGGGTTATTTGGACTGTGATTGTAAGTCGAATAATAAATGGGTGGGAGTGGGACGATGTCCACTGATCAGACAACTTTTTCTGTTCATGCAGGTAGTTAATTCAGTAGATTCAACTGTCCCTGAGAAGTCACAGCTGGAACTGTTCAAGCATGACTGCTCCAGCTCCGGAAAATGTAGTGGTACTTGATGTTCCCTTTGCTGCTCCTTTTTCTTTGAAAATTTCTGCCTAGTCAAATTAAATTTTTACTCGGTAATAGTGATATAACCGTTTTCCAAGCCATGCTAGGGCTTTTGTCAGTGATGTAATATACATTCCATTGCTCCATATAGCTGTGGCTATTCATTGCACATTTTTACTGCTGGATACTTTTTCAGGAGTGATGTTTCAGTACATTGTTTCTTTCCTATCTTCATTTGATCATGTGGAATGAAATGTGAGTATAGCGAATAGTTTTATATCATTCCACCTGTAAACATGAAACACAGAAGCTCCCTGGGCTATAAATATCTATGACATGTCAATATTCAAAATGATGTTAGACGCTCAGCATTTGAGTTGTTGCTAGTCATTGATATCTGATCACTTGCACTTCTTGCATTTTCCCCCTTGGATTGCCTGGATATCAAATGGTTTAAATACCAGGAATAGGCATTGCCCAAGCATTATTGTGGCTTAGATGCACTTTTGTTGCAGCCATTTTCCTTTGCATGTGATCTGAAATAAGCTTACTATCCCTACGTTTGTTTTCTAATCAGAATATAGCAACACAGAATCTTCTGATGATGTTGGCAAACAAGAGATTAGTGAACTATCAGATGGAGATGATTTTCATTTCTATGACACAAGGCAAAGTTTCAGTGAATTTACTACGACTCCTGCTGACCTGAGAAAGGGATGTGTAAACACCGGAAATGAAGATCATAAATCTGTTGAATCACTGACTGTTGATGAGGCCGAGAAATATATGCTGTCACATCCAAAAAGGCGCTCACAGTTGCCTGAGCCAATAGAAAAGGAGAAAGGGGTTAGCCTTTGGTCAATGATTAAAGACAATGTTGGAAAGGATCTAACAAGAGTCTGCCTTCCTGTTTACTTCAATGAGCCTTTATCTTCTCTCCAGAAGTGCTTTGAAGAGTTGGAGTACTCTTATTTGCTGGATCGTGCATATGAATGTGGTTTAAGAGTATGCCTGTTTCTCTACTTTCCTGTTTTCCTCGACTCAAATATTTTCTTTTGAATGATAATCTGACCCAAACACCTAAATTTAACTACTTAAACCTGCTGAAATTTACTGTTGGGGGGAATGATCCAATAGTAGGGAATAGGCAGGCCCATGAAGAGAAACTGACTAACACAACGACTGGCAGTGAAATAAATAAAAATTTCGAGCCAAGGGTATATGATAAATATTTTAAATCAGTAAGTTTGCACTTTCAGTCTTAAACATTAGCACTGGATATTGGGTCATTTTTTTGGCTGGTGAACTTATCCTTCAATTCAGTCAGTGTTTTTTCCTAAAAACAAATCAACCATGTAGAGATGGCATCCCCTTACCTTTGTCTTAAAATAGTTACTGGAACTTCAGAAATATATCAGAACCAGTTCATAGGGAGAACCTAGGTTTGAGCCTGGGTGGTGGCCTCCTCGATGGGAGACACTACCAACCAAGTTATCACTCAGTTCTCAGACTAATTGTGTTTCTTATTTATCTCTAAATTGATTTGACAGTATTATAATAATTTTGCTCCTGCATTCAGGGGAATGGTCTGATGAGAATTATTTATGTCGCTGCATTTGCGGTCTCTGGATATGCGTCCACAGATTCCCGCCCCTGCAAACCATTTAATCCATTGCTTGGGGAAACCTATGAAGCTGATTACCCTGAAAAGGGGATCCGTTTCTTCTCTGAGAAGGTCAGTTTGGTATCCACCACATAAATTAATGCTCAATTATTGTTTAGTCACTTAACAGACTATACTGAATATAGGCCTGAAAGAGGAATCACTAAGAGCATCACGTACATGAATACAGCAATGGAGTATTATTACTAAAGTTCTATTATATATGAGAACACACCTGACTAAATGTGCTTATTTATTCTTGGCACCAGGTCAGTCATCATCCTATGGTCATGGCATGTCACTGTGAGGGGAAAGGTTGGAAATTTTGGGGAGACAGCAATCTAAAGAGCAAATTCTGGGGACAATCCATTCGACTGGATCCTAATGGTGTGCTAACTTTAGAGTTTGATGATGGAGAAACTTTCCAATGGAGTAAGGTATAATTTTCTTGTCAATGGATAATACTCGTATTTTTTTCTTTTGATTGATAACTATGCAGAAATTATCCCCCCTAGTTTACCATCTCCATTGGCTGTAGGGCATGTGCAAGCTAGATACTATGTTGCGGTTCTTCAAGCACTAGATATATACCTAAGAAACTTGTTCATACAATCCAATGTATTTAATCTTTATATCTTATTCACTATAACCCCCTAAGATACAACTTATTTATGTGAGTTGTATATGTGGAACTATATTAAGACTTAGAGAACCGTGCTAGAGACATCCTTCAACAAGATCAACAACATAGCCTTTTAGTCCCAAGCAAGTTTGGGTAGGCTAGAGTTGAAACCCAATAAGATGTCACCAAAAAGAGAAAGAGAAAGAACGGGGAGAGGAAAAGCTTTTGAGAGCACTAAAAGGAAAAAGGTCTAATCACGGTTTGGACACGTGGATAGCTTCTTTCTAAGTATTTCTATCCAAACACAACTCCGTTGTGATATTCCATTCCTTCAAATCTCTTTTGATTGTCTCTTCCCATGTTAAGTTTGGTCGACCTCTACCTCTCTTCACATTATTATTCCGTCTTATGATGCCTCTAAACACCGGTGTCTCTGGGGTTGGTCTCCGGTGGACATGCCTAAACCATCTAAACCGTTGTTGAATAAGCTTTTCATTTACGTCCTGTTTTTTTTTTGCACTTACGCCTTTAGATACCACTTAAGATACGGTTCATTTATGTGGGTTGTACATGCCCTTAACACATCCTAGTTTAATTATCTTTGTATATTGTGTTTCATTTATTA
Source organism: Zea mays (assembly GCF_902167145.1). NCBI lineage: Eukaryota > Viridiplantae > Streptophyta > Magnoliopsida > Poales > Poaceae > Zea > Zea mays. Next base: position 122,194,382 of record NC_050104.1, on the reverse strand, counting down.
CTAGAATTTGATTGCCTTAGAGATGCTGGCCTTGACCTGGTTCCATGGCCTCAAGGCCAAACTCAGAGGCCAGGAATCAGCCCATTTTAGCTAAAGATTCTGGCCTGATGGCTCAACGCGCATCATGGGTTGGTCCAAATATTTTTTTCATAAAAAAGTGAGATATTTGAGGTGGATCCTAGTAAATAAATTGGTTTTGTGGTAATCTAACAACATTTGCAAGATTTTAAATCGATCATATATGTGCACAACAATACAAGCAGTGGATTTAAAAACAAAAGCATAAAAAATTGATTTCAAATCCATCACATGGAAAAAAAAAATCTATGCATGCGTGGACAGATCATGAACAGTGCAACACCTCATCACCGCCGTCCAAGTGAGATGCAGATCAGCCCTCACGAGTGACGAAGTTGTGACCAGCGAAAACTCTGGGCAGGACAACGGTGTACAATGCTGTGAATGACCAGTCGAGCATCCATCAAGTCGCATCAACGCTCAACAGCAGTGATACGGTGCTGCACGGGTCCTCATCTGTATGACTGTATCACATATGCATACGATTCTGTCCGCATCAACGCTCAAAGGCACATGCGGGCTGCGGCATGGTGTGAGGGGTGGGGATGAAGTGGAGGCAGGAAGGTGGCGCGTCCAGCGGATTGGCCTTGGGCATCATGGTCAGGTGGTCGTGCGGGGACCAACCCTTCTTACGCATCGGGTCAATAGTTCTGGTTCTGTTGGCGCATTTTTTAATTTTGGACTTGTGGTTGATCTTTGCGGCCTATTGCCCTTGCTTTCGTGGATTGGGCCAACTATCCAATGGGTCAACCCAGCCCATCTCTGGATTGCCTTTACATATCTACACTCTGAGATCTTCAAGAGATAGTAAATGCTTGTTGACTATTATGCTTAAATGTTTTTCCTTTTCCTTGTCAGGTTACAACAACAATTAACAACCTTATCCTTGGTCGAGTATATTGCCATCACCATGGCACAATGAACATAAGTGGGAATAGACGATATTCATGCAAACTGACGTTTAAAGAGCAGTCTTTCCTTGATCGGAATCCTCGCCAGGTAAAGAAAGGATAAAAAAAAAGAGTAAGCGCACATAAGATTAATAATATGGGTTGTGCTAATATATATCTCTATGGAAGGTTCAAGGAGTTGTCAACGATGCTGATGGAAGCAAGGTCGCAACATTGATGGGGAAGTGGGATGAAAGTATGCATTATATCATCAACAATGATGCCTCCAAGACCAACTCCCATGGTTCACATGAGGGTTCTGGTGCCACTTTGCTATGGGAGAAAAACGAGCCTCCAGTCAATCCCACTCGCTACAACTTGTCCACATTTGCAATAACATTAAATGAGTTAACACCAGAGCTCAAGGTACACATGGAACATAAATATAACCCATCATTGGACTTCCGTTAGTTCTTAACCTATAATGCTAAGGCACATTTCTACCCTTTTGTTAAGGAGAAGCTGCCACCAACGGATTCAAGGCTGAGACCAGATCAACGTCACCTGGAGAATGGGGAGTACGAGAAGGCCAATGCTGAAAAACTGCGTCTCGAGACACGGCAGCGGATGGTTGTACCCATTTTGCATTGCTCTGCTTTTCATGAAAGTTACATCATGATCACTGATTGACTCCATTCTTATATTGTTTGAATACCTGCCTGGACCTTGTGGTCTTGGACGTACGTGGTGGACTGAATTCCATCGTTGGATGTCTGATGCTTTTCTGCCCTATAACTGAAGTTTTGTGTGGTCGTCGTCTGCAGGCAAGGAAGATGCAGGAGAGTGGCTGGAAACCAAGATGGTTCCAAAGGGACAGCGAGGATGGGACATACCGCTACGTCGGAGGCTACTGGGAGGCAAGGGAGCAGAGAACATGGGTTGGCTGCAATGACATATTTGGTAACTTGTCTAGCAGCCCAAAGCTGCCGCCATCCGGTCTCAACACTAGCTCAAGTATATAGAGGTAAGGGCATACTGTAGTCAGTATGTGTTGACGTCACATTAGTCACTTATGGTACATAATTGAGAGGGGCTTCTCTCGTTTCTGTTGTGTTACGTGTTAAGCTGTGAGCTAACATGCTTCTGTCGATACTAGGAGCTGACATCGCATTAATCACTTGGGTTTAGCTGTGAGCTAACATCACTTGTGGTACACTGAATCATTTGTCACATTGAAGCCAAGGACATTCAAGCTTAACCCAAGCTTTTGTCGATACTAGAAAGAACACGAGAAATATTGCCAAAACTATTGTTAAAAGAATTCTTTATGATATCATTTTCTTCTGCATTGCACAAGGACGTTTTGCATGTTTGGTGCTTGTGTTGTTTGTCTCGTTGGTGATGCTGCTCAAGGTTGTTCAAGAACTAGAGCATCAGGCTGGGCTTCATATTGTGATGCTAAAATTTGTAGGAAATTGGTCAAAGAATACTTCCCTTCCTCAAATCTCTGCTCAGCAACCAAGGAGCTGATCGCGTTAGCTTATGCTCCTTGTCTACAGGGATCTGATCATACAGACAATAAGCATAAACACAAAGAACATGCAACCAAATATCAAAAACTAGATTATAAGATGTTTCTGAGATTATTCTACTACTTGCTATGAACTCGTAGGTTTGAAAACTACTTAAATAATAGAGAATCCTACACAAAAAGTAGAGTTTAGGGGGCTGCTTTTGGGTAAAAAGAGGACATGAGATGGGATGCCATGAATCTACAGCCATAGAATATCCATGGGATTATTTGGTGTAAAGGCGAATGGATCCGATGTAGTGCAGGTGTGGAGAGAGAGAGAGAGACAAAGCTTCTAGGTTTCAGTTTGGTTTTAATGATTTAGTGTCGGGTCTTGGTTTAGAGCCCAGCTGCCCCAGCACTAGTCGAGACGGAGGAGCGGGCACCCTGGTGTGTGAATCTGGCGGCCCTACTGGGTGGGCATGCGTTGCAAACGGCGACACCGAATGGTTAGCGCGAGATGACAACGACATGGACATGGACGGAGCCGAGGCCGAGAGTTGGGCAACAGCGCACCGCCCCAACGTATAGATGGCCAAAAAGCACGAGGCCCGTGAGCCCGGCACGAAGCCCGCTTTTTGGGCCCGGTCTGAGCCCGGCACGGTAGAATAAGCGGGCGGGCTTGGACAGGAAACTAGGCACGGCGGGCTAGCCCGACACGACCCGTTTACCTCTAAGCCCGTTAAGCCCGTTTTTTTACACTAAAACGTGCTTACCGGCCCGTTTAGCCCGCTTTTTGGCCCGTTTTTTCGTGCTAAACGGTTTAGGCCCGCTGCGGGCCGGGCTTGGACAGAAACTTAAGCCCGCTGGCTCAGCAGGCCCAGACCGTTTTTGGCCGGGCTTCACCGGGCTCGGGCCGGGCTGGGCCGGCCCGTTTGGCCATCTCTACCCCCACGTCAGTTTGGCGAAACGAAACGGCGGTCAACCGCAGGCCAAACTGGACGTACGGTTGGCGCTGTCTGGTACGCGTGGAGATCTCGTTCGTCTCTTCTATGAGCGCTTTTTTTTTATCTCCTCCAAAAAGATCGGTGCGACTCGCGCGTACTACGTACTAGGAAGCAGCAGGGAAGCCTGTGGCGGTCGTGATGTTCTAGTAGCCCGGCCGGTCTCCCACTTTCCCCTTGTGATTTTCGATCTAGTAGTAGTGGATTAGATCCATGATTATTGATTGATGGTTCCTAGTATCTATCAGCTAGCCGTACGTACGTACGTTCCTACTCTACTACTCCCTCCGTTTCTTTTTATTTGTCGCTGGATAGTGCAATTTTACACTATCCAGCGACAAATAAAAAGAAACGGAGGGAGTACTTCCTAGTAGGAGGTCATTAATTAACAAGCAGAAGAAGCAGGGTGTTTGAATGCAAACAAAAATTATAACTAAAACAATTAATATAGCTTACATCTAAAAAAGGTCAGAAAAGCGGAGCTAGCGCTCCTGATCCATTTAGAGTTGGTCTAAATAAAATGTCGCTATCAAACATGCCTGCCCCTAGATGACGAAGCAGACATGGCCGAGCCTTAGCAGAAAAGTCGACGAAGTATGTATGTAAGGTCGCGCCTTGTTCCGTTCATCCTTCTTCATCAGTGGACCGGGTCATCGGCGGCGGCGTGCTTCGGTCTGGACTCTGGCTGGACAGGGGCAGGCAGCGTTGCGTTGCGTGGGCGTGGCTCTCCGAGCGCGTGCTCCTTCCAGGGACTGCGGTGGTGCCGAGGATCGTGTCGCAGTTGGTTTGTTCATCCTACTGTATAGGACTAGTAGTCGTAGTAGAACCGGCTACGGATAGAGCGCCACCGGACGCACGCTGCACGCCGCTTTAGCTTTTGCACGGGCACGACCGCACGAGTACTCAACGACGAGTCGGAGGAGGTGAGCAGCACGGCCCGGGGTGATGAGTAGTCAGCTCGTCGATGCGACACGCACGCACGGCCTTGTTAATGTTATCTACTGTGTCACGACGACGTCTATATGTTATCAGAGAAAGTACGTACGTACAGTACAGCTTTACGAAGGCGGAAGCCGATTCCCACTTGTTTACGGAGATGATGGTGGCGGCGCCCCAAAACAAACAAAAAGGGGGGGACGATCCATTCCATGGGGATTTAGCTTACTGTATGCGACTGCGTGTTGTCATGTACACCGATCCCCGCGCGTATATACTACAAACAAGAGACTATACTATACGGACTCGTTCCATCTCTCTACAAATGTGCGTCATGGAGAGCTAAACCAAGTCAGACGTGTGTAGGCGCGCCACTGCTTCCACTCCATATATTATTCCATCTTCAGTACGTACACAGGTGTGTGTGCCTGGTGCCCTTGACGTAGCTGCACCAGCTCTTGCTCTACTTATCCAAACACTGTGGGGTCGGGCTCGGAGTCGGATACAACAAGTGCGCCTGGCGTGGCCCCCAGCAGAGCGACGGTGCCTTCGCTTGGATGGTCACGTCTAGTGGTTATCAGGTTAGCAGGTTTCTCATTAGCTAGTGGGTATGGAGCAAGACACATACACTACTACAGCAAACCTCTGTATAGGCGGTTTGGTTCGCCTCTTCACAGGCGGTTCCAGGAACCGTTTGTGGTGCACCGTCTATGATGTAAAACAACATCACAGACGGTCAATCAAAAACCGCCTGTGAAAGACACACATTACAGGCGGTCCAGTTCAAAGGAACCGCATGTGATAGACACACATCACAGGCGGTTTCTTATCCTAGCCGCTTGTGTTAGCCACACATCACAGACGGTTTTTAATATAAGTCCGACTGCATACAATATAAATCACAGACGGTTTTTAATATATAGATTCATATACAGAATTTTCAAACACAGATTATACACAGATTTCATACACAGATTCACACAGATTGCATACACAGATTTATACATATCAAGTTCCATAATACACAGATTCATCCACATATCAAGTTCCATCGTCATACACAGATTTATACACATATCAAGTTCCATAGACAACTAAACATCCCAAAGTTCCATAGACAACTAAACATCTAAAGTTCCTAACTAAAGACCTAAACACTGTGTGATATTGTGTACAAACTTAGTTCTGGGAATTGTTGCAAATTTCCATTTGTATTGTAGAATAGCCCTTGTTGATGAAGAACTTCACGGCGCATAAAGTAAAGCAAGTCTCTTACAACCTTAGCCACGCCGACGGAAACCATATCTCTTTCTAACCATTCAGCATTAATCTTGGATTTAGGAACCTGCAATGAAAGCAAAAAACAAGCAGTGCTAAGAGTAATGTGATGAGCAACAATATAACATAAAAATTGCAACATAGACAATGATAGCGAACTTACATCCTCACGATTGACCATGTAATGGAAGGTGACACGACACCATTCGCATACATAATAACCGCACGGGACAGTACCCGGAGATTGTTTGTCACCATATGGAAATAATGATATTGACAAATTAGGCTTGTCCTCTGGATGTTCGCCGCCAAGATCTTTCCAATAAAAACGGTATGCACTGCATATAAGAATAGCATTGTGAGATTAAGAATACATTTGTTAAGTTGTAATAAGTACAAGTGTGCAATAATAATCATACTTCTCTAAAATCTTCAAGAAGTCATTATACATAGCCTTTTCCATTCTTAGTGAGTCGAAGACCACGACTTTACCATCCTTTGGAAAGATCATGATACAAATGTAGTGGTCACTATATAGACATAGACGAAAACACATGTTAAGATCACGATAGCCATAATTTATAGTTCAAAATTAAACCATGTCGATAACTTACTTAAAGTGGTGCGGAGCTATTATTAAGTCCTTGCCATGTTGTACATGATTATACATGGCTCGTCCAATGTATGCCGCCATTACCTTCATTTTCTGTCGGGGACCATAATTAGGGGTACCCTCAAGACGCCTAATTCTCAGCTGGTAACCCCCATCAGCATAAAGCTGCAGAGGCCTGATGGGTGCGATTAAGTCAGGGATCAGTCCATACGAGCGACTCGATCACGCCTCGCCCGAGCCTAGCCTCGAACAAGGGCAGCCGACCCCGAGGGATTTCCGTCTCGCCCGAGGCCCCCCTTTAACGGCGGACACATCTCCGGCTCGCCCGAGGCCTTGCCTTCGCTAAGAAGCAACCCTGACTAAATCGCCGCGCCGACCGACCGAGTCGCAGGAGCATTTAACGCAAAGGTGGCCTGACACCTTTATCCTGACGCGCGCCCCCCGGCAGAGCCGAAGTGACCGCCGTCACTTCGCCGCTCCACTGACCGGTCTGACAGAAGGACAGCGCCGCCTGCGCCACTCCGACTGCAGTGCCACTTGACAGAGTGAGACTGACAGGCAGTCAGGCCCTGCCAAAGGCGCCATAGGAAACTCCGCTCCGCCCGACCCAGGGCTCGGACTCGGGCTAAGCCCCGGAAGACGGCGAACTCCGCTCCGCCCGACCCAGGGCTCGGACTCGGGCTAAGCCCCAGAAGACGGCGAACTCCGCTCCGCCCGACCCAGGGCTCGGACTCGGGCTAAGCCCCGGGAGACGGCGAACTCCTTATAGTCGCCTAGAGGGGGGGGTGAATAGGGCGAAACTGAAATTTACAAATATAAACACAACTACAAGCCAGGGTTAGCGTTAGTAATAAGGAGCGAGTCCGCAAGAGAGGTTGCAAAACAAATCCCAAGCGAATAAGTAAGTGAGACACGGAGATTTGTTTTACCGAGGTTCGGTTCTTGCAAACCTACTCCCCGTTGAGGAGGCCACAAAGGCCGGGTCTCTTTCAACCCTTCCCTCTCTCAAACGATCCACGGATCGAGTGAGCTTTCTCTTCTCAATCACTTGGAACACAAAGTTCCCGCAAGGACCACCACAAGATTGGTGTCTCTTGCCTCAATCACAAGTGAGTTTGATTGCAAAGAAAGGATCAAGAAAGAAGAAAGCAATCCAAGTGCAAGAGCTCGAAAGAACACAAGCAAATCACTCTCTCTAGTCACTATGGCGTTGTGTGGAATTTGGAGAGGATTTGATCTCTTTGGTGTGTCTAGAATTGAATGCTAGAGCTCTTGTAGTAGTTGGGAAGTGGAAAACTTGGATGCAATGAATGGTGGGGTGGTTGGGGTATTTATAGCCCCAACCACCAAAAGTGGTCGTTGGGAGTCTGTCTGCTTGATGTGCCCCCTGCCACGTCATCACTGCCGTTGGATTCTAGCCGTTGGAGCTTCTGTCTTGTGGGCCCGCCTGGGTGTCCGGTGCACACCGGACAGTTACTGTTTGTTGTCCGGTGTGCCAGTATGGGCGTGCCTGACATCTGCGCGCGCTGCGCGCGTATTTAATGCACCGCAGAGAGCCGTTGGCACGGAGATAGTCGTTGCTCCGGAGTCGCACCGGACAGTCCGGTCCACACCGGACAGTCCGGTGAATTATAGTGGACTAGCCGTTGGAGTTTCCCGAAGCTGGCGAGTTCCTGAGGCTGCTCCTTCGTGGCGCACCGGACACTGTCCGGTGTACACCGGACAGTCCGGTGAATTATAGCGCGAGAGCATCTGGAAATTCCCGAAGGTAGCGAGTTCGTGTTGGAGTCCTCTGGTGCACCGGACACTGTCCGGTGTACACCGGACAGTCCGGTGCTCCCAGACCAGAGGGCCTTCGGTTCCCACTTTGCTCCTTTGTTGAATCCAAAACTTGGTCTTTTATTGGCTGAGTGTGAACCTTTTACACCTGTGTAATCTATACACTTGGGCAAACTTAGTTAGTCCAAATGTTTGTGTTGGGCAATTCAACCACCAAAATTAATTAGGGACTAGGTGTAACCCTAATTCCCTTTCAATCTCCCCCTTTTTGGTGATTGATGCCAACACAAACCAAAGCAAATATAGAAGTGCATAATTGAACTAGTTTGCATAATGTAAGTGTAAAGGTTGCTTAGAATTTGAGCCAATATAAATACTTACAGGATATGCATGGTTTGTTTCTTTCTTATAACATTTTGGACCACGCTTGCACCACATGTTTTGTTTTTGCAAACTCTTTTGTAAATCCTTTTCAAAGTTCCTTTGCAAGTAGTCAAAGGTAGTGAATAAGAATTTTGCAAAGCATTTTCAAGATTTGAAATTTTCTCCCCTTGTTTCAAATGCTTTTCCTTTGACTAAACAAAACTCCCCCTAAAAGAGATCCACCTCTTAGTGTTCAAGAGGGTTTTGATAAACTATTTGTGAAATACTACTTTCTCCCCCTTTTGAACACAATAAGATACCAATTAAAAATAAGATACCAATTGAAAAATATTCAACACTAAGTTTTTGAATTTGGTGGTGGTGCGTCCTTTTGCTTTGGGCTCATTTCTCCCCCTTTTTGGCATGAATCGCCAAAAACGGAATCATTAGAGCCCTCGAAGTGCTATCTTCCCCTTTGGTCATAAATGAGTTAAGATTTTACCAAAGACGAAGTCCGGTCCTTTTGCCTTGGGCTCATTTCTCCCCCAAGGATGAAGTCCGGTCCTTTTGTGTGATGCTCATTTCTCCCCAAAAATTAGAGAGTTGCTTGGAGTGATGGCGAAGTATGAGTTACGGAGTGGAAGCCTTTGTCTTCGCCGAAGACTCCAATTCCCTTTCAATATACCTATGACTTGGTTTGAAATAGACTTGAAAACACATTAGTCATAGCATATAAAAGAGACATGATCAAAGGTATATCAAAGAGCAATGTGTGCAATTTTTAACAAAAGAAGTTCCTAGAATCAAGAATATTGAGCTCATGCCTAAGTTTGTTAAAAGATTGTTCATCAAGAGGCTTGGTAAAGATATCGGCTAATTGATCTTTAGTATTAATGTAAGAAATCTCGATATCTCCCTTTTGTTGGTGATCTCTAAGAAAGTGATACCGAATGGCTATGTGCTTAGTGCGGCTATGCTCGACGGGATTGTCGGCCATTTTGATTGCACTCTCATTATCACATAGCAAAGGGACTTTGGTTAATTTGTAACCGTAGTCCCGCAGGGTTTGCCTCATCCAAAGCAATTGTGCGCAACAATGGCCTGCGGCAATGTACTCGGCTTCGGCGGTGGAAAGAGCAACCGAATTTTGCTTCTTTGAAGCCCAAGACACCAAGGATCTTCCCAAGAACTGGCAAGTCCCGGATGTGCTCTTCCTATTGATTTTGCACCCCGCCCAATCGGCATCCGAATAACCAATTAAATCAAATGTGGATCCCCTAGGATACCAAAGCCCAAACTTAGGAGTATAAGCCAAATATCTCAAGATTCGTTTTACGGCCGTAAGGTGAGCTTCCTTAGGGTCGGCTTGGAATCTTGCACACATGCATACGGAAAGCATAATATCCGGTCGAGATGCACATAAATAGAGTAAAGAACCTATCATCGACCGGTATACCTTTTGATCCACGGACTTACCTCCCGTGTCGAGGTCGAGATGCCCATTAGTTCCCATGGGTGTCTTGATGGGCTTGGCATCCTTCATTCCAAACTTGCTTAGAATATCTTGAGTGTACTTTGTTTGGCTAATGAAGGTGCCCTCTTGGAGTTGCTTCACTTGAAATCCTAAGAAATACTTCAACTCCCCCATCATAGACATCTCGAACTTCTGTGTCATAATCCTACTAAACTCTTCACATGTAGACTCGTTAGTAGACCCAAATATAATATCATCAACATAAATTTGGCATACAAACAAGTCACTTTCAAGTGTTTTAGTAAAGAGTGTAGGATCTGCTTTTCCGACTTTGAATCCATTTGCTATAAGAAAATCCCTAAGGCATTCATACCATGCTCTCGGGGCTTGCTTGAGCCCATAAAGCGCCTTAGAGAGCTTATAGACATGGTTAGGATACTCACTGTCTTCAAAGCCAGGAGGTTGCTCAACATAGACCTCTTCTTTGATTGGTCCATTGAGGAAGGCACTTTTCACGTCCATTTGATAAAGCTTAAAGCCATGGTAAGTAGCATAGGCCAATAATATGCGAATTGACTCAAGCCTAGCTACGGGTGCATAGGTTTCACCGAAATCCAAACCTTCGACTTGGGAGTATCCTTTTGCCACAAGTCGAGCTTTGTTCCTTGTCACCACACCATGCTCATCTTGCTTGTTGCGGAAGACCCATTTGGTTCCTACAACATTTTGATTAGGACGTGGAACTAAATGCCATACCTCATTCCTCGTGAAGTTGTTGAGCTCCTCTTGCATCGCCACCACCCAATCCGAATCTTGGAGTGCTTCCTCTATCCTGTGTGGCTCAATAGAGGAAACAAACGAGTAATGTTCACAAAAATGTGCAACACGAGATCGAGTAGTTACCCCCTTATGAATGTCGCCGAGGATGGTGTCGACGGGGTGATCTCGTTGGATTGCTTGGTGGACTCTTGGGTGTGGCGGTCTTTGCTCTTGCTCATCCTCCTTGTCTTGATCATTTGCATTTCCCCCTTGATCTATGCCTTCATCTTGGGGTGGCTCATTTGATTGATCTTCTTCTTCATCAACTTGAGCCTCTTCCTCATTTTGAGTTGGTGGAGATGCTTGCGTGGAGGAGGACGGTTGATCTTGTGCATTTGGAGGCTCTTCGGATTCCTTAGGACACACATCCCCAATGGACATGTTCCTTAGCGCGATGCACGGAGCCTCTTCATCACCTATCTCATCAAGATCAACTTGCTCTACTTGAGAGCCGTTAGTTTCATCAAACACAACGTCACATGAGACTTCAACTAGTCCAGTGGATTTGTTAAAGACCCTATATGCCCTTGTGTTTGAGTCATAACCAAGTAAAAAACCTTCTACAGTCTTAGGAGCAAATTTAGATTTTCTTCCTCTTTTAACAAGAATAAAGCATTTGCTACCAAAGACTCTAAAATATGAAATGTTGGGCTTTTTACCGGTTAGGAGTTCATATGATGTCTTCTTGAGGATTCGGTGTAGATACAACCGGTTGATGGCGTAGCAAGCGGTGTTGACCGCCTCGGCCCAAAACCGATCCGAAGTCTTGTACTCATCAAGCATGGTCCTTGCCATGTCCAGTAGAGTTCGATTCTTCCTCTCCACTACACCATTTTGTTGAGGCGTGTAGGGAGAAGAGAACTCATGCTTGATGCCCTCCTCCTCAAGGAAGCCTTCGATTTGGGAATTCTTGAACTCCGTCCCGTTATCGCTTCTAATTTTCTTGATCCTTAAGCCGAACTCATTTTGAGCCCTTCTCAAGAATCCCTTTAAGGTCTCTTGGGTTTGAGATTTTTCCTGTAAAAAGAATACCCAAGTGAAGCGAGAATAATCATCCACAATAACAAGACAGTACTTACTCCCGCCGATGCTCATGTAAGCGATCGGGCCGAATAGATCCATGTGTAGGAGCTCCAGTGGCCTGTCAGTCGTCATTATGTTCTTATGCGGATGATCAACTTGCTTCCCTGCTTGGCATGCGCTACAAATCCTGTCTTTCTCAAAATGAACATTTGTTAATCCTAAAATGTGTTCTCCCTTTAGAAGCTTGTGAAGATTCTTCATTCCAACATGGGCTAGTCGGCGGTGCCAGAGCCAACCCATGTTAGTCTTAGCAATTAAGCAAGTGTCGAGTTCAGCTCTATCAAAATCTACCAAGTATAGCTGACCCTCTAACACTCCCTTAAATGCTATTGAATCATCACTTCTTCTAAAGACAGTGACACCAATATCAGTAAAAAGACAGTTGTAGCCCATTTGACATAATTGAGATACAGAAAGCAAATTGTAATCTAATGAATCTACAAGAAAAACATTGGAAATAGAATGGTCAGGAGATATAGCAATTTTACCAAGACCTTTGACCAAACCTTGATTTCCATCCCCGAATGTGATAGCTCGTTGGGGATCTTGGTTTTTCTCGTAGGAGGAGAACATTTTCTTCTCCCCTGTCATGTGGTTTGTGCATCCGCTGTCGAGTATCCAACTTGAGCCCCCGGATGCATAAACCTACAAAACAAGTTTAGTTCTTGACTTTAGGTACCCAAATGGTTTTGGGTCCTTTGGCATTAGACACAAGAACTTTGGGTACCCAAACACAAGTCTTGGAGCCCTTGTGCTTGCCCCCAACATATTTGGCAACTACCTTGCCGGATTTGTTAGTTAATACATAAGATGCATCAAAAGTTTTAAATGAAGGATTATGTTCATTTGATGCAGTAGGAGTTTTCTTAGGCAACTTAGCACGGGTTGGTTGCCTAGAACTAGATGTCTCACCCTTATACATAAAAGCATGATTAGGGCCAGAGTGAGACTTCCTAGAGTGAATTCTCCTAATTTGCTCTCGGGATAACCGGCAGGGTATAAAATGTAACCCTCGTTATCCTGAGGCATGGGAGCCTTGCCCTTAACAAAGTTGGACAATCTCTTAGGAGGAGCACTAATTTTGACATTGTCTCCCCTTTGGAAGCCAATGCCATCCTTAATGCCCGGGCGTCTCCCATTATAAAGCATGCTACGAGCAAATTTAAATTTCTCATTTTCTAAGTTGTGCTCGGCAATTTTAGCATCTAGTTTTGCTATATGATCATTTTGTTGTTTAATTAGAGCCATGTGATCATGTATAGCATCAATGTTAACATCTCTACATCTAGTACAAATAGAAGTGTGCTCAACAGTAGATGTAGAGGGTTTGCAAGAATTAAGTTCAACAATCTTAGCATGAAGAATATCATTTTTATCCCTAAGATCGGAAATAGTAGTTTTGCAAACATCAAAATCTTTAGCCTTAGCAATTAAATTTTCATTTTCTATTCTAAGGCTAGCAAGAGAAATGTTTAATTCTTCAATCCTAGCAAGCAAATCATTATTATTATCTCTAGGATTGGGAATTGAAACATTACAAATATGTGAATCAACCTTAGCATTTAAACTAGCATTTTCATGTCTAAGGTTGTCAATCATCTCACGGCAAGTGCTTAGCTCACTAGATAATTTTTCACATTTCTCAATTTCTAGAGCATAAGCCTTTTTAACCTTAACATGTTTCTTGTTTTCTTTAATTAGACAATCCTCTTGGGAATCCAAAAGGTCATCCTTTTCATGAATAGCACTGACTAATTCATTTAATTTTTCCTTTTGAGCTATGTTAAGGTTGGCAAAAAGGGAACACAAACTATCCTCCTCATCACTAGCATTATCATCACTAGAAGATTCATATTTAGTGGAGGAGTTAGATTTAACCTTTTTCTTTTTGCCGTCCTTTGCCATGAGGCACTTGTGGCCGACGTTGGGGAAGAGAAGTCCTTTGGTGACGGCGATGTTGGCGGCGTCCTCGTCGTCGGAGGAGTCGCTTGAGCTTTCATTGGAATCCCATTCCCGACAAACATGGGCATCGCCGCCCTTCTTCTTGTAGTACCTTTTCTTCTCCTTTCTTCTCCCCTTCTTGTCGTCGCCTCGGTCACTGTCACTAGATATGGGACATTTAGCAATAAAATGACCGGGCTTACCACACTTGTAGCAAACCTTCTTGGAGCGAGACTTGTAGTCTTTTCCCTCCTTTGCTTGAGGATTTGGCGGAAGCTCTTGATGACGAGCGCCATTTCCTCATTGTCGAGTTTGGAGGCGTCGATTGGTTGTCTACTTGGTGTAGCCTCCTCCTTCTTTTCCTCCGTCGCCTTGAATGCGACGGGTTGAGCTTCGGATGTGGTGGGTTCGTCAAGCTCGTTGATCTTTCTTGAGCCTTCGATCATGCACTCAAAACTTACAAAATGCCCGATTACTTCCTCGGGGGTCATTTTAGTATATCTAGGATTACCACGGATTAATTGAACTTGAGTAGGGTTAAGGAAAATAAGTGATCTTAGAATAACCTTAACCACCTCGTGGTCGTCCCACTTTACGCTCCCGAGGTTGCGCACTTGGTTCACCAGGGTCTTGAGCCGGTTGTACATGTGTTGTGGCTCCTCCCCTTTGCAAAGCCGGAACCGACCGAGCTCCCCCTCGATCGTTTCCCGCTTGGTGATCTTGGTGAGCTCATCTCCTTCGTGTGCGGTTTTGAGTACATCCCAAACCTCCTTGGCGCTTTTCAACCCTTGCACTTTGTTATACTCCTCTCTACTTAGAGAGGCGAGGAGTATTGTTGTCGCTTGAGAGTTGAAGTGCTTGATTTGGGCCACCTCATCCTCATCATAATCCTTATCCCCTACTGATGGTACCTGTGCACCAAACTCAACAACATCCCATATACTTTTGTGGAGTGAGGTTAGATGAAATCGCATTAAATCACTCCACCTAGCATAATCTTCACCATCAAAAGTTGGTGGTTTGCCTAATGGAACGGAAAGTAAAGGTGCATGTTTAGAAATGCGAGGGTAGTGTAGGGGGATCTTACTAAACTTCTTACGCTCTTGGCGTTTAGAAGTTACGGAGGGCGCGTCGGAGCCGGAGGTCGATGTTGATGAAGTGTCGGTCTCGTAGTAGACCACTTTCCTCATCCTCTTTTGCTTGTCCCCACTCCGATGCGGCTTGTGGGAAGAAGATTTTTCCTTCTTCTCTTTGTGGTGAGAAGAAGATTTCTTCTCCTTCCCTTTGTTGGAGGAGATCTTCTTCTTCTCCCTCCTCTTGGTGTGGGACTCTTCCGATGAAGTGCTCCCTTGGCTTGTAGTGGGCTTTTCGCCGGTCTCCATCTCCTTCTTGGCGTGATCTCCCGACATCACTTCGAGCGGTTAGGCTCTAATGAAGCACCGGGCTCTGATACCAATTGATAGTCGCCTAGAGGGGGTGAATAGGGCGAAACTGAAATTTACAAATATAAACACAACTACAAGCCGGGGTTAGCGTTAGTAATAAGGAGCGAGTCCGCAAGAGAGGTTGCAAAACAAATCCCAAGCGAATAAGTAAGTGAGACACGGAGATTTGTTTTACCGAGGTTCGGTTCTTGCAAACCTACTCCCCGTTGAGGAGGCCACAAAGGCCGGGTCTCTTTCAACCCTTCCCTCTCTCAAACGATCCACGGATCGAGTGAGCTTTCTCTTCTCAATCACTTGGAACACAAAGTTCCCGCAAGGACCACCACAAGATTGGTGTCTCTTGCCTCAATTACAAGTGAGTTTGATTGCAAAGAAAGGATCAAGAAAGAAGAAAGCAATCCAAGCGCAAGAGCTCGAAAGAACACAAGCAAATCACTCTCTCTAGTCACTATGGCGTTGTGTGGAATTTGGAGAGGATTTGATCTCTTTGGTGTGTCTAGAATTGAATGCTAGAGCTCTTGTAGTAGTTGGGAAGTGGAAAACTTGGATGCAATGAATGGTGGGGTGGTTGGGGTATTTATAGCCCCAACCACCAAAAGTGGCCGTTGGGAGTCTGTCTGCTTGATGGCGCACCGGACAGTCCGGTGCCCCCTGCCACGTCATCACTGCCGTTGGATTCTAGCCGTTGGAGCTTCTGTCTTGTGGGCCCGCCTGGGTGTCCGGTGCACACCGGACAGTTACTGTTTGTTGTCCGGTGTGCCAGTATGGGCGTGCCTGACATCTGCGCGCGCTGCGCGCGTATTTAATGCACCACAGAGAGCCGTTGGCACGGAGATAGCCGTTGCTCCGGAGTCGCACCGGACAGTCCGGTCCACACCGGACAGTCCGGTGAATTATAGTGGACTAGCCGTTGGAGTTTCCCGAAGCTGGCGAGTTCCTGAGGCTGCTCCTTCGTGGCGCACCGGACACTGTCCGGTGTACACCGGACAGTCCGGTGAATTATAGCGCGAGAGCATCTGGAAATTCCCAAAGGTAGCGAGTTTGTGTTGGAGTCCTCTGGTGCACCGGACACTGTCCGGTGTACACCGGACAGTCCGGTGCTCCCAGACCAGAGGGCCTTCGGTTCCCACTTTGCTCCTTTGTTGAATCCAAAACTTGGTCTTTTATTGGCTGAGTGTGAACCTTTTACACCTGTGTAATCTATACACTTGGGCAAACTTAGTTAGTCCAAATGTTTGTGTTGGGCAATTCAACCACCAAAATTAATTAGGGACTAGGTGTAACCCTAATTCCCTTTCAACTCCGCTCCGCCCGACCCAGGGCTCGGACTCGGGCTAAGCCCCGGAAGACGGCGAACTCTGCTCCGCCTGACCCAGGGCTCGGACTCGGGCTCAGCCCAGAAGACGACAAACTCCGCTTCGCCCGACCCCAGGGCTCGGACTTCGCCCTGGCCTCTGCCGAACGACCTCCGCCTCGCCCGACCCAGGAGCTCGGGCTCGGCCCCGGCCATGGAAGACAGACTCGACCTCGGCTTCGGAGGAGCCTCCACGTCGCCCGACCTAGGGCACAGGCCCGCCACGTCAACAGGAAGGGCCATCATCACCCTACCCCGAGCCGACTCGGGCCGCAGAGAACAAGACCGGTGTCCCATCTGGCTAGCTCCGCCAGATAGGCAATGATGGCGCCCCGCAAGCCCTGTGACGACGGCGGCTCTCAGCTCTCTTACGGAAGCAGGGGGACGTCAGCAAGGGCTCAACCGCTCCGACAGCTGTCCCTCCGCCAGGCTCCGTTGCTCCTCCGACAGCCACGACATCACACCAGCAGGGTGCCAAGATCTCTCCGGCTGCCACATTGGCATGTACTTAGGGCGCTAGCTCTCCCCCGCTAGACACGTAGCACTCTGCTACACCCCCATTGTACACCTGCACACTCACTCGTCGGCTTAGGGACCCCCCGGTCTCGAAACGCCGACAGTTGGCGCGCCAGGTAGGGGCCTGCTGCGTGTTGACGAACAGCTTCCCGTCAAGCTCCAGATGGGCAGTCTCCAGCAACCTCTCCGGCCCGGGACGGTGCTTCGTTTCGGGAGTCTTGAGTTCATGTCCTTCGACGGCAGCTACGACATGATACTCCTTCCATCGCCGCGCGACAACGATAATGGCGGCCGACAACCCGCCCGCCGGCGGCGGAATCGACGACATCTTCCCCGCGTGGTGGAAGAACAACATTCGAGCTCGCCCCGTCCTCTCCCCCGCCAACGGAGGAGGAGGCGGGGCAACCAAGGCCAAGCGGGAGGCCGCGCTTCGTCGGCTGTCGAGCGAATCGACGTCCCCAGCGCCCCAACGGGGGGCGCGTCAGGCGTCGACCTCGCGTTTGAGACGAAGGCGAGCGCCGTCCCCCCGCGACACACCAATCCCGAGCAAGTGGACGACGCCAGCGCGCTCGCGGAGAGCTTGCAGGACGTCGCCCTCGTACCTGAGACGACGGTGCAATCAGTCCCCGATGTGACTATGTCGCTTCTCGTCGACCAAAAGGTACCGACTGATTCCCATCCTACGTCATTTCGACTCGGCCTCAACCCGCCTAGCGACCTTGCTTTGGCGGGCGCTCTCGTTGAGGCGAGTGCAACCCCTCTGGGGTTTCGTATGCGGTCGCCTTGGGACCGGATGACGGACGTCTCGACCTACGGGCCCTCTGGGTCCGAGGAAGATGACGATCCCAGCATCTGTTGGGATTTCTCTGGATTTGGCAACCCCAGCGCCATGCGGGACTTTATGACCGCATGTGACTACTGCCTCTCCGACTGTTCCGACGGTAGCCGCAGCCTTGACGACGAGGACTGCGGCCTAAGCCGCGAGTGTTTCCACGTCGAGCTAGGGGATCCCTCCGAAGGCAACCATCTCGGCATGCCGGAGGACGGTGATCTCCCTAGGCCGGTGCCTCGCGCTGACATCCCGCGGGAGCTAGCTGTGGTCCCCGTTCCGGCGAGGGGTCACGACCCACAGCTCGAGCAAGTCCGCGGGGCGCAGGCCAGGCTCGACGAGGGAGCAAGAGCGCTTGAGCCGATCCGCCGGGACGTCGGGCAGGTATGGGCGGGCCAACCCCCGACCGGAGAAATACGTCACCTGCCCCAGGGTTTCCAGCACCGCGTCGCCAACAACATCAGGGTCAGGCCGCCACCCGCATCCAGTGGGGTCGGTCAGAACCTGGCAGCCGCAGCGATGCTCCTCCGCGTGATGCCGGAGCCATCAACCACCGAGGGTCGGCGAATCCAGGGAGAGCTCAAGAATCTCCTGGAAGGCGCTGCGGTCCGACGGGCCGAGAGCTCTGCCTCCCGGAGGCAGGGATACCCCTCGGAACCTCATGCCGCGACTTCCCGATTCATGCGGGAAGCCTTGGTCTACACCGGGCGCACGCGCAATACCGCGCCTGCGGCCCCGGGCCACCTCGGCAACGAGCACCATCATCGCGACCGTCGGGCCCACCTCGACGAGAGGGTGCGCCGAGGTTACCACCCCAGGCGTGGGGGACGCTATGACAGCGGGGAGGATCGGAGTCCCTCGTCCGAACCACCCGGTCCGCAGGCCTTCAGTCGGGCCATCCGACGGGCGCCGTTCCCGACCCGGTTCCGACCCCCGACTACTATCACAAAGTACTCGGGGGAAACGAGACCGGAACTGTGGCTCGCAGACTACCGCCTGGCCTGCCAACTGGGTGGAACGGACGACGACAACCTCATCATCCACAACCTCCCCCTGTTCCTCTCCGACACTGCTCGCGCCTGGTTGGAGCACCTGCCTCCGGGGCAGATCTCCAACTGGGATGACTTAATCCAAGCCTTCGCCGGCAATTTCCAGGGCACGTACGTGCGTCCCGGGAATTCCTAGGACCTCCGAAGCTGCCGGCAACAGCCGGGAGAGTCTCTTCGGGACTACATCCGGCGATTCTCGAAGCAGCGCACCGAGCTGCCCAACATCACCGACTCGGATGTCATCGGCGCGTTCCTTGCCGGCACCACCTGCCGCGACCTGGTGAGTAAGTTGGGTCGCAAGACCCCCACCAGGGCGAGCGAGCTGATGGACATCGCCACCAAGTTCGCCTCTGGCCAGGAGGCAGTCGAGGCCATCTTCCGAAAGGACAAACAGCCCCAGGGCCGCCCATCGGAAGATGCTCCCGAGGCGTCAACTCCGCGCGGCGCAAAGAAGAAAGGCAGGAAGAAGTCGCAAGCGAAACGCGACGCCGCCGACGCGGACCTTGTCGCCACCGCCGAGTTCAAGAACCCTCAGAAGCCCCCCGGAGGTGCTAACCTCTTCGACAAGATGCTCAAGGAGCCGTGCCCCTATCATCAGGGGCCCGTCAAGCACACCCTCGAGGAGTGCGTCATGCTTCGGCGCCACTTCCACAGGGCCGGGCCAACCGCAGAGGGTGGCAGGGCCCGCGACGACGACAAGAAGGAAGATCACCAAGCAGGAGAGTTCCCCGAGGTCCGCGACTGCTTCATGATCTACGGTGGGCATGCGGCGAATGCCTCGGCTCGGCATCGCAAGCAAGAGCGCCGGGAGGTCTGCTCGGTGAAGGTGGCGGCGCCAGTCTACCTAGACTGGTCCGACAAGCCCATCACCTTCGACCAAGCTGACCACCCCGACCACGTGCTGAGCCCGGGGAAATACCGGCTCGTCGTCGACCCCATCGTCGGCGACGTCAGGCTCACCAAGGTCCTGATGGACGGGGGCAGCTGCCTCAACATCATCTACGCCGAGACCCTCAGGCTCCTGCGCGTCGATCTGTCCTCCGTCCGAGCAGGCGCTGCGCCCTTCCACGGGATCATTCCCGGGAAGCGCGTCCAGCCCCTCGGACGACTCGACCTTCCCGTCTGCTTCGGAACGCCCTCCAACTTCTGAAGGGAGACTTTGACGTTCGAGGTGGTCGGGTTCCGAGGAACCTACCACGCGGTACTAGGGAGGCCATGCTACGCGAAGTTCATGGCCGTCCCCAACTACACCTACCTGAAGCTCAAGATGTCGGGCCCCAACGGGGTCATCACCGTCGGCCCCACGTACAAACACGCGTTCGAATGCGACGTGGAGTGCGTGGAGTATGCCGAGGCCCTCGCCGAGTCCGAGGCCCTCATCGCCGACCTGGAGAGCCTCTCCAAAGAGGTGCCAGACGTGAAGCGTCATGCCGGCAACTTCGAGCCAGAGGAGACGGTTAAGGCCGTCCCTCTCGACCCCAGTGGCGACACCTCCAAGCATATCCGGATCGGTTCCGGGCTCGACCCCAAATAGGAAGCAGTGCTCGTCGACTTTCTCCGCGCAAACGCCGACGTCTTTGCGTGGAGTCCCTCGGACATGCCCGGCATACCGAGGGATGTCGCCGAGCACTCGCTGGATATTAGGGCCGGAGCCCGACCCGTCAGGCAGCCTCTGCGCCGATTCGACGAGGAGAAGCGCAGAGTGATAGGCGAGGAGATCCACAAGCTAATGGCAGCAGGGTTCATCAAAGAGGTATTCCATCCCGAATGGCTTGCCAACCCTGTGCTTGTGAGAAAGAAAGGGGGGAAATGGCGGATGTGTGTAGACTACACTGGTCTCAACAAAGCATGTCCGAAGGTTCCCTACCCTCTGCCTCGCATCGATCAAATCGTGGATTCCACTGCTGGGTGCGAAACCCTGTCCTTCCTCGATGCCTACTCAGGGTATCACCAAATCCGGATGAAAGAGTCCGACCAGCTCACGACTTCCTTCATCACGCCCTTCGGCATGTACTGCTATGTCACCATGCCGTTCGGTTTGAGGAATGCGGGCGTGACGTACCAGCGGTGCATGAACCATGTGTTCGGCGAACACATCGGTCGCACAGTCGAGGCCTACGTCGATGACATTGTAGTCAAGACGAGGAAGGCTTCCGACCTCCTCTTCGACCTTGAAGTGACATTCCGATGTCTCAAAGCGAAAGGCGTCAAGCTCAATCCCGAGAAGTGTGTCTTCAGGGTGCCCCGGGGCATGCTCTTGGGGTTCATCGTCTCCGAGCGAGGCATCGAAGCCAACCCGGAGAAGATCGCAACTATCACCAGCATGGGGCCCATCAAGGACTTAAAAGGCGTACAGAGGGTCATGGGATGTCTCGCGGCCCTGAGCCGCTTCATCTCACGCCTCGGTGAAAGAGGTCTGCCTCTGTACCGCCTCTTGAGGAAGGCCGAGTGTTTCGCTTGGACCCCTGAGGCTGAGGAAGCTCTCGGGAACCTGAAGGCGCTCCTCACAAAGGCGCCTATCTTGGTGCCCCCAGCTGATGGAGAAGCCCTCTTGGTCTACGTCGCCGCGACCACTCAGGTGGTTAGCGCCGCGATTGTGGTCGAGAGGCAAGAAGAGGGGCATGCATTGCCCGTTCAGAGGCCAGTTTACTTCGTCAGCGAGGTACTGTCCGAGACCAAGATCCGCTACCCACAAGTTCAAAAGCTGCTATATGCAGTGATCCTGACGAGGCGAAAGTTGCGACATTACTTCGAGTCTCATCCGGTAACTGTGGTGTCATCCTTCCCCATGGGGGAGATCATCCAGTGCCGAGAGGCCTCGGGCAGGATCGCAAAGTGGGCGGTGGAAATCATGGGCGAGACAATCTCGTTCGCCCCTCGGAAGGCCATCAAGTCCCAGGTATTGGCGGACTTCGTGGCCGAATGGGTCGACACCCAGCTGCCGACGGCTCCGATCCAACCGAAGCTCTGGACCATGTTTTTCGACGGGTCGCTGATGAAGACGGGAGCCGGCGCGGGCCTGCTCTTCATCTCGCCCCTCGGGAAACACCTACGCTATGTGCTACGCCTCCATTTCCCAGCGTCCAACAATGTGGCTGAGTACGAGGCTCTGGTCAACGGGTTGCGGATCGCCATCGAGCTAGGGGTCAGACGCCTCGACGCCCGCGGTGACTCGCAGCTCGTCATCGACCAAGTCATGAAGAACTCCCACTGCCTCGACCCGAAGATGGAGGCCTACTGCGATGAGGTTCGGCGCCTGGAAGACAAGTTCTACGGGCTCGAGCTTAACCACATCGCTCGGCGCTACAACGAGACTGCGGACGAGCTGGCAAAAATAGCCTCGGGGCGAACGACGGTTCCCCCGGACGTCTTCTCCCAGAATCTGCATCAACCCTCCGTCAAGATCAACGACACGCCCGAGCCCGAGGCACCCTCGGTCCAGCCCGAGGTACCCTCGGCCCAGCCCGAGGCGTCCTCGGTTCAGCCCGAGGTACCCTCGGCCCCCGAGGGCGAGGCACTGCACGTCGAGGAGGAGCAGAGCGGGGCCACGTCTGATCGAAATTGGCAGACCTCGTACCTGCAATATCTCCGCCAAGGAGAGCTACCCCTCGACCAAGCCGAGGCTCGGCGGGTAGCGCGACGCGCCAAGTCGTTCGTCTTGCTGGGCGATGAGAAGGAGCTCTACCACCGCAGCCCCTCGGGCATCCTCCAGCGATGCATCTCCATCGCCGAAGGACAGGAACTCCTGCAAGAAATACACTCGGGGGCTTGCGGCCATCATGCAGCGCCTCGAGCCCTTGTCGGGAATGCTTTCCGGCAAGGCTTCTACTGGCCAACGGCGGTGGCTGACGCCACTAGAATTGTCCGCACCTGCGAAGGGTGCCAATTCTATGCGAAGCAGACCCACCTGCCCACTCAGGCTCTGCAGACGATACCCATCACCCGACCCTTTGCTGTGTGGGGTCTGGACCTCGTCGGTCCCTTGCAGAAGGCGCCCGGGGGCTACACGCACCTGCTGGTCGCCATCGACAAATTCTCCAAGTGGATCGAGGTCCGACCCCTGAACAGCATCAGGTCCGAGCAGGCGGTGGCGTTCTTCACCAACATCATCCATCGCTTCGGGGTCCCAAACTCCATCATCACCGACAACGGCACCCAGTTCACCGGCAGAAATTTCTTGGATTTTTGCGAGGATCACCACATCCGGGTGGACTGGGCCGCCGTGGCTCATCCCATGTCGAATGGGCAAGTAGAGCGTGCCAACGGCATGATTCTACAAGGGCTCAAGCCCCGGATTTACAACGACCTCAACAAGTTCGGCAAGCGATGGATGAAGGAACTCCCCTCGGTGGTCTGGAGCCTGAGGACAACGCCGAGCCGAGCCACGGGTTTCACGCTGTTCTTCCTGGTCTATGGGGCCGAGGCCGTCTTGCCCACTGACCTGGAATACGGCTCCCCGAGGACGAGGGCCTACAGCGATCAAAGCAACCGAGTCAGCCGAGAAGACTCGCTGGACCAGCTGGAAGAAGCTTGGGACAAGGCCTTACTACACTCGGCGCGGTACCAGCAGTCCCTGCGATGCTACCACGCCCGAGGGGTCCGGCCCCGAGACCTCCAGGTGGGCGACCTGGTGCTTCGGCTGCGGCAAGACGCCCGAGGGAGGCACAAGCTCACACCCCCCTGGGAAGGGCCATTCGTCATCGCCAAAGTTCTGAAGCCCGGAACGTACAAGCTGGCAAACAGTCAAGGCGAGGTCTACGACAACGCTTGGAACATCCAACAGCTACGTCGCTTCTACCCTTAAGATGTTTTCAAGTTATTCATATACCTCGCACCCACGCAAATTTTAGTCATCAAGGAAGGGTCGGCCTCGCCTCGGCAAAGCCCGACCCTCCCTCGGGGGCTAAAAGGGGGGAAACCCCCTCTGCGTTAAAATTTTCCTCGAAAAAAGATCTCTTCTGCCAGAATGTCTTTCGTGCTTTCTGACTACTTCGAAAAGCGAATCCTGAAAACGACGGAGTACACGTAAGCAGCCAAGGCTGACCGAGTCGAGGGACTCCTACGCCTCCGGGATACGGATACCTCACTCATCACCTTCTGCGATAAGTAACTCGCGTTCGGATAAAGTGATTCCGCGGACCGAACAAGTCTTTACGTTCGGAAGCTCTTCTGCCGAAGCGGTCCTTCGAGCCTTCTCGACTGAGTCGGTGACAGGGCCTCATGGACGGGTGAAAGTACGCGTAAGCGGCAAGGCCGACCGAGCCGAGGGACTCCCACGCCTTCGGGATACGGATACCTCACTCATCACCTTCCGCGAGAAGCAACTCTCGCTCGCACAAACATCCCTGTTACCGACAAAAAAGTCCAGATACTCGAAATAAGAAGAAAAGAGATGCAGCTTTACAACGCAGCGAGGGTGTGTGTTCTGGCCTTAGCGGCCGCAGAAGGCACACGCTACAATACAATCCGATCCTGTAGGCTCGGGTCTTCACGCTGGAAGGGGGCTGTAGCACCCTCGGCATCGACGACACCTTCAGCGAGGTCCGACCCAACCTCGGACGGCGACGCGATCCAGGGACTTCTCCGGGAATCCGGCCCGAGCAGGCGGCTCGGCCGGTTACCCCAGGGGCCTCGGCCAACCATCTTCCAAGTGCGCCAGCCCGGTCCGAGGCCTCGGCTGATCAACTCCGGCATCGGTCCCGCTGACGGACAACCCGGCTAGGCTCCGGCCAACCAGGTTTTCATTTTCGAGCCAACTCCGCCTCTGTTCGTGCTGATATCGCTACCCCTAGCCTCAGCTCGTCGAAGAGCGGCCAAGGGGTCCCTTTAACTAAGCTAGAGGAGCCTCAGACAACAAGGTCGACCGAGCCGAGGGACTCCTACGCCTCCGGGATATGGATACCTCACTCGTCACCTTGACACGGGGCGACTCATGCTTGGTGAAGCGGTTCAGATAATCGACAGGCGAGTCTTAGTGCTCGAAAATGAGGAAAAAACACGGCTCTGTGCCAAAATTACATACATGTTCAGGCCTCGACAGCCATAATGAACAAAAACACTGGCATTCAAAGTGCCCTTACAAACGGAACTCTGGTTCCGTCCCCGCGGGTATGAGCGACCTCGAGCCTGCGGGGCGACGAACATCGGGAGGCTCGCCAGCGACCTCTGCAGCAGCAGCCATGGTCCCGGGTGGACGCAGCCACCGGAGGGCTCTCGTTCGCGGTCCCGCTCAAGGGACGCGAACCGGCTATTAAAGCCAAAGAGCGGGCCGCTCCCAAGCGCACAGGCAGATCCTCGCTGCCGTCCTCGCCGCGAATGCGAGGGAGAGGACGGAATGTTGCATCCTAGCTGGGCAGCAACAGTTCGCCTTCCCCGGCATGGCTGGAGGACGTCTCCGTCGCAGCGCGGGAGGACGATTGCCACCACCAGAAGCTGGAAGAAGAGGTGGTCCACCGACCTGCGCAGGAGGTAGAGCCCCGGCTCGCCTCGCTCCCCGCCCCAGCGAGGATGACGAACACCCCCGATGCTGAGGGCGGGATCACAGCCCGGCTTGCCTCTCCCCATCCAGGAGCTGGAGGTCACCGTCTTGGGTGACCACCAGCGGAGGGGAGCAACCGGGCTGTGTGATGAAAATCCTTGAAGCCGAACGATGGCTGAAAGGTACCAACTCCCACGGAGTTGCGTTCCTCCAACGATGAGGCGAAAAGACGGTGGGTACCCCCATCCGGGGGCTTGGAAGGTGGAAAGACGCGACGCATAAGGGAGGAAGAAGACATGGTCGCCTTCCGAAAGGGGTCGCCCTCCTTTTAAAGGCAACTCTCCCTACGTGCGCCCCAAACGTCACGGGCTGAGTCTTCTCCGACACGCTCCAAGTCCCTCCCCTGCGGCGCGAGGGCTGGGTCCCGCATGTCATACAAACCGGCTCAGAGTAGAAGAAGCCAAACCGCCGCGCGTGGTGCACACAACCGCCCAGCAGTTACAAGCGACCCCCCACTTTTGCCCAGACCAACGGGCGGAAGGGGCGGGCAGCCATGCAGGCGGCATGCAATCGCGCCAGGTGGACGCGCTTCTCTGACTCCCAACACGCTAGCATGGAGGCCCAGGCCCACGCGTCACGCAACCGGCGCGCCAGATGCTGCATGCAAGCAACTGCACCGCCACTTGCGCCACCACCGCGCCTCTTCGGTTGCGGAACCAATACCGCGACTCGAGGCGGCCCAGCGCACGACCCAGTAGCGCCAGCCTGGCGCGACGGTCAATGCAGCCGAAAGTGGGCCGGCAGTAATGACGGTGGCAGGCGGGCGGGAGCAGCGGTCACGTCGTCAGCCAGACTCACGTCCCATCCAGGGGCAACAAGAGAACCCCCTCTCACGGCGTGAAGACAGGGCGCCCGTGATCCGTTCCTCGAACGGCTCGCGCACGCGCAACGACCGCCCTGCCAACCACTCGCCCCGTCGCATTAACTCCGCGGCGGGACAGGCGGCGCTTCTGGCAGGAGAAGCGGGCGACGCTTCGCCTTCGCCGTAATAACCGCGCCAAAAAAGGTACGCCACGTCGTTCGATTTCGTATCCTTTTCCTTTTTTCCTCTTTCTCTATCTCTTGCAACAGGGACCGGGAAACGGGGATACCCCGAAAAGGATCCTTCCCTGTGAAGGAACCGGGCTCCGAGCCCCCCTATTGATCAGAGGTTCGAAGGCTGGCCCTCCGAGGGGTTCAACAGTCGCCTCAGATCGCGTGGGCCCTACACCCACTACTGGTCAGAGGTTCGAAGGCCGGCCCCCGAAGGGCTCCACGGCCGCCTCAGGCTACTCGGGCTCCACGCCCATTACTGATCAGGGGTTCGAAGGCTGGCCCCCGAAGGGTTCACAGTCGCCTCAGACGCCGAGCGAGGGATGACCAGGGGTACGTTCGATACATAACCAAGGCTCGGGCTGCGCTCCCGAGGTACCCTAGGACATTTACGAGACCAGCAGGAGCGATCTTGCAACGGAATCCCATCGGAGGGAGGCATCGAGCCCTCGGACCCCGTCGCCAGGGGACCGGGTCCGGCAGATCACCCGCAGGTACTTTTGGGCGTGCCTCTGGGCCCCTAGCCGACCCCCAACGAACGGGGCACGGACGTCCACTCGGATTACCCGCTTGCAGCTCACCGGAGACACCATGTTCGGTGCCCATCGAGGGTAACATGGCGCTCTCCCCCCTCCTCCTTGCGGAAAGGCGACGTAGGGGCGTATGTAAAAAAGCCGAGTCTGTCCCTGATCGCCCTCTCGCCCTGTGCGGAGGCTCGGGGGCTGCTCTCGCAAACCCGGCTCCGGCCGAACCGTTGACAGCGTCAACATACCAGCCCGAGAGCTTGGGCCCCGACCGTGCACCCGGGCTACGGCCAGTTCGCATGAGGGAACAGCCAGACCAGCCGAAGCATTACGCAAGGCATTAAGACCTCGGGGGAGTGAAACCACTCCTCCGAGGCCTCGGGGGCTACACCCGGCGGGTGCGCTCGCGCGCACCCACCGGAACAAAATGCAACCGAGAAAGGCTGGTCCCCTTGCAAAAAAGTGCGACGAAAGCCTCCAAGCGAGTGCTAACACTCCCTTCGAGGCTCGGGGGCTACTGTCGGGGACCATAATTAGGGGTACCCTCAAGACGCCTAATTCTCAGCTGGTAACCCCCATCAGCATAAAGCTGCAGAGGCCTGATGGGTGCGATTAAGTCACAGATCAGTCCATACGAGCGACTCGATCACGCCTCGCCCGAGCCTAGCCTCGGACAAGGACAGCCGACCCCGAGGGATTTCTGTCTCGCCCGAGGCCCCCCTTTAACGGCGGACACATCTCCGGCTCGCCCGAGGCCTTGCCTTCGCTAAGAAGCAACCCTGACTAAATCGCCGCGCCGACCGACCGAGTCGCAGGAGCATTTAACGCAAAGGTGGCCTGACACCTTTATCCTGACGCGCGCCCCCCGGCAGAGCCGAAGTGACCGCCGTCACTTCGCCGCTCCACTGACCGGTCTGACAGAAGGACAGCGCCGCCTGCGCCACTCCGACTGCAGTGCCACTTGACAGAGTGAGACTGACAGGCAGTCAGGCCCTGCCAAAGGCGCCATAGGAAACTCCGCTCCGCCCGACCCAGGGCTCGGAGTCGGGCTAAGCCCCGGAAGACGGCGAACTCCGCTCCGCCCGACCCAGGGCTCGGACTCGGGCTAAGCCCCAGAAGACGGCGAACTCCGCTCCGCCCGACCCAGGGCTCGGACTCGGGCTAAGCCCCGGAAGACGGCGAGCTCCGCTCCGCCCGACCCAGGGCTCGGACTCGGGCTAAGCCCCGGAAGACGGCGAACTCCGCTCCGCCCGACCCAGGGCTCGGACTCGGGCTCAGCCCCAGAAGACGACGAACTCCGCTTCGCCCGACCCCAGGGCTCGGACTCCGCCCTGGCCTCTGCCGAACGACCTCCGCCTCGCCCGACCCAGGAGCTCGGGCTCGGCCCCGGCCATGGAAGACAGACTCGACCTCGGCTTCGGAGGAGCCTCCACGTCGCCCGACCTAGGGCACAGGCCCGCCATGTCAACAGGAAGCGCCATCATCACCCTACCCCGAGCCGACTCGGGCCGCAGAGAACAAGACCGGTGTCCCATCTGGCTAGCTCCGCCAGATAGGCAATGATGGCGCCCCACAAGCCCTGTGACGACGGCGGCTCTCAGCTCTCTTACGGAAGCAGGGGGACGTCAGCAAGGACTCAACCGCTGCGACAGCTGTCCCTCCGCCAGGCTCCGTTGCTCCTCCGACAGCCACGACATCACACCAGCAGGGTGCCAAGATCTCTCCGGCTGCCACATTGGCATGTACTTAGGGCGCTAGACACGTAGCACTCTGCTACACCCCCATTGTACACCTGGATCCTCTCCTTACGCCTATAAAAGGAAGGACCAGGGCCCTCTTAGAGAGGGTTGGCCGCGCGGGGACGAGGACGGGACAGGCGCTCTCTTGGGGCCGCTCGCTTCCCTCACCTGCGTGGACGCTTGTAACCCCCTACTGCAAGCGCACCCGACCTGGGCGCGGGACGAACACGAAGGCCGCGGGATTTCCACCTCTCTCACGCCCGTCTCCGGCCACCTCGCTTCCCCCCTTCGCGCTCGCCCACACGCTCGACCCATCTGGGCTAGGGCACGCGGCACACTCACTCGTCGGCTTAGGGACCCCCCGGTCTCGAAACACCGACATTTTCTTTCTCTGATTCTGTTTGACGGCTTTCTCAAATTCAGCATCGTCCAAGTCTTTGTATTCTTCTCCATGCCTCCGAGCAACTACTTTGTAGCGAGCTTGGGATATCATCAACGGGTCAAGAAACTCTGTCTTAAGTTGTTTCTTCTTATCATCCATGTATTGCATCCTACGTGTAATAGTGTTAATCGTTAGACTCTCGTTTATGTGTGCGTGTACAAAACTAACAAATATGAAAGTTTAGAGGTACTTACAAGCAAAAGAGGGTTAAGTAGTTGGTTTCCATCCTTTGTCGGTGGTACAACGACCAGAGATCGTCAAAGAATAAATGCAGCACATGATCTATATGATCATTGCTCCAAAATGCATCTTCTGGCACAACAAATGTGAAGTCCTCGGGTTTGTATTTGTTGTTAGCCACCATGTACCACTCATGCATTCTAATCTCCGGAGTCGACAACTTAGAAAGTTGCACCGTCGTCAAGAACGGCCTCCCATTCACAAATTTTGGAGGAACATCCTCCTTCTTGTATACCGAGATATTGGTTTTAAGACGTAATGATTCTCGAGTATGAATCATTCCATCTTCTTCCCATACTTCGAAATTGTCTATTTGGGACCGTGTGCCTACTCCATGAGATGCTGATTCCGCTTTTGATTGATTTGTCATAACTCTCTGCAATTTATGCAGGTAGCGTGACACTGATTCTGACGGTTTCTTGACATCGTCAGAGGCGATTCGCTTATGAATTTTCTTTGAAATAGTTGGCCCTTCAACATTGGTGCCAACCTTTGGTTCCTTTTTGATGTTGACGTCGACATTCTGAGGAACAATTTTGTCTACGTCCCCCTCGTCGAGTTCCTTCGCAAGAGGCGATATGATTGTTTCAACGATTTTTTTGGAGGTCGGTGTCATATTTTCCTGCACCATGGGGTGTGGAATGATCGAACTATCTTTTTGTTGCATTGGTGTTGAATTCGACTCATCACCCAACTTGATGTCGCGTCGATGCCAAAGGACCAACTCGTTCATTGCCTCCTGCAAAGTTATGATCCCCTCAACTGGAAAATCTATCTCCCAATCTTCACAACCACTGTCTGTGATTTCTAGAACTTGGACCACAGCATAGTGTGGCGGGACAGGATTATCCTTGTAGTTAACAAGTCCTGGTTTTACCAAACTAGTAGCAGCTTGCTTTGTTTTTGTCCCAGATCGATTGATTGGAATATGAAGAAAGCAAGGCTTGTCCTCAACAATATCGTCTACAGGGTACTTGGTCAAGTCTTGCACAGATCCTACGCTGCTAGGGACTATAGGTGGACTCATGTGGCTTGGCTTGAGTTCAAATGATATGCATTCTGTTTTCTTCATTTTGTTCATCACGTCATTAATAGCCTTTTGTACCCTTTCATCAATAGTCTCTTCAAGGGTCCTTTTCGACTTCTCGTGTTTCCTATATGACGACGCATACTCTGGAAACGCCTCTCTCCAGGAAATCTTAGAAGAGATTCCCCGAGCCCGTCCAGTGTGTTCAGGATTGCCTAGTGCTGCAGTTAGTATGTCATTCTCCCTCCGAGGCTTAAATTCTCCTTTTTTTCTCTTAGCTGCATATTCTTGATTTTTTGTCGAAACTTCTATCTGCTCCGTGCTTCCCGACCCGATTCAGGCATTCAGCCGATGCCATTCTCCATATAATTCCCAAACAAAGAATAGGGATGAGGTAGTCAAGATTTTAGGCGCTAGTGCTCAACTACTAGCATCTATAGATATGGACACAAGTCCAAATTTGGTGCTACTCGGCACCATTGATATCACTATGGAAAACAAATACATCATATCGAAGATAGTTCATTGACTTGACAATAGTACTCGAAGATAGTTCATTGACTTGACACTCTCTAAGAGGTTCATACAAAATACACTATCTCTAAGAGTGAAACCTACGATACTCATATCGTGTTGTTTAGGACTAAACATCAACAACCCCTTGACTGGTCGCTATCATACTCAATTCCAAAATATTTTTCCAATATGTCGGCTTGAGTAAGGAGATCTGGGCTTGGGAGTTCCTCCAAATCATCTGCAGCTTCATCATCTTCAGCATATTGCAGGGCTTCATCTTGAATAATTTTAGCCCTCTTGGAGTCAGCATACTTTTTGATAGACAGAGCACACTTCTCAAGCATGTCGCATACATCTCCAATTTGAAACAAAGTGGTCTTAAGTGTGTACACTGATTCCGGTTCACTAGTATCCACAACCCCATCAGTCACTAGACTGCGAATGATGTCAACATGTGTCTCGATGACTCGAACTGAGGTCTCAACCATGTTAAGTGGCTCTTTTTCCATCTCTGAAACTGAAAATGACCAAGTCTCACAATCAAAAGAACAAAGGCAACAAAGGCAGGGATCAGAGGGAAAACAAGGATGTGGCTTATAGGGCAAAAAGAAGGGTCCAAATAACATTGTCATGGCTATGAACAAGTCAAAGATGGGAGATAAGAACAAGTCTTATAACATAGGGTTGGGAAGCAAAGATAGGTATTCAAAAAACTTAGAAGGGAGATAAAAACAAGTCTTATAACATAGGGAGATAATAACATTGTCATGGCTATGTACTTCCATGATGTATGTGGCCATAAGCACATTTGGCCTAATGATTATCAAACAAAGATAGGTAGTCAAAAAACACTAAAAATAGACTTCATTCGAAGGATACTAACACCTTAATGGTATACAAACATTTAATCAACAGGGATAAAAGAAATAAAAAAAACTGATACATGAGAAGTAATTGACAACCAAACAATAAGCAATAATGAGAGCACCTAGAGGGGGGGTGAATAGGTGATCCTGTAAAAGCTTAAACTTATAGCCACAAAACTTTGATTAAGCGTTAGCACAGTTTATGCCAAGTGGCTAGAGAGGAGTCAAAAACACAATAACCACAAGAATTCAATCACAGAGATGACACGGTGGTTATCCCGTGGTTCGGCTAAGTACAAAACTTGCCTACTCCACGTTGTGGCGTCCCAACGGACGAGAGTTGCACTCAACTCCTCTCAAGTGATCCAATGATCAACTTGAATACCACGGTGTTCTTGCTTTTCTTTTCTCAATCCCGTTTGCGAGGAATCTCCACAGCTTGGAGCCTCTCGCCCTTACAAAAGATGTTCACAGAGAATCACGGAGCAAGGGAGGGAATGAGCAACGCACACAAGACTTCAAAAGATCAGAGCAACACGCACACAAGCAGCAATAAGAGCTCGCAACACAACTCAAAGAGTACACAACTCCACAAGAGCTCTATATGCTATCACAATGAATCGAATGCGCTAGATCAATGTCTTGGTGCTTAGAAAGGTTGTAGGAATGCTTGGTGTCCTCCTCCATGCGCCTAGGGGTCCCTTTTATAGCCCCAAGGCAGCTAGGAGCCGTTCAGAACAAATCTGGAAGGCCATCCTTGCCTTCTGTCATCGGGCGCACCGGACAGTCCGGTGCACACCGGACACTGTCCGGTGCCCGATTTATTTCCTTAAACAGCGCAGCCGACCTTTGCCGACCGTTGCAGATCTGGCGCACCGGACAGTCCGGTGCACACCGGACAGTCCGGTGCCACTTTCCGACCGTTGGCCAGACCACGTGTCGCGCGCAGATTCCGCGGCCGACCGTTGGCTCGGGCCGACCGTTGGCTCACCGGACAGTCCGGTGCACACCGGACAGTCCGGTGAATTTTAGCCGTACGCCGTCGGCAATTTCCCGAGAGCGGCCTCTTCGCCCGAGGTAGCCTGGCGCACCGGACACTGTCCGGTGCACCACCGGACAGTCCGGTGCCCCAGACCGAAGCAGCCTTTTGGCTGTACACAGCCAGCTCTTTTCTTTTCTTCTTTTCTCTGTTTCTAACACTTAGACAAGTATATTAGTACACAAAACCAATGCACTAAGGCTTAGAAACATACCTTTACTTGTGATTTGCACTTTGTTCATCCATGGGCATAGATTTACATTTAATCACTTGTGTTGACACTCAATCACCAAAATACTTAGAAATGGCCCAAAGGCACACTTCCCTTTCAATCTCCCCCTTTTTGGTGATTTATGCCAACACAACATAAAGTAACTAGAACAAGTGCAAAAACACTTCAAATAGAATAAATTTGAGTTTTATTCAATTTTGGCATATATGGATCATCCTTTGCCACCACTTGGTTTGTTTTTGCAAATCAAACTCAAATCTCTATCTCTAAGTCAAACACACATGTTGAAGCATAAAGAGAGTCATTCCAAAAGAGATTGATCAAAGATTTCAAAAACTCCCCCTATTTCCCATAATCAATACTTCTCCCCACAAGAAGCCAACTTTTGACGTAAGAGAAAATAAGAGAGTTTTGCCAAAACAGAAAGCTCTATTCTACTATTTTCAAAATCTCTCAAGTGGTAGCTGATCCATTTATTGCTTTGGCCTTTATTTTCTCCCCCTTTGGCATCAAACACCAAAACGGGATCAAATTTGGCCCTTGAACCCCATTGCCTCACCAAAATCTTCAATAAGAATACAAAGGCGATAAGAGTACATGAGATGAACTTGGAATATTTTACCCTCTCATCGGAGTGCAGTGGAAGTCTTTCATGGTCCAAGTCCACCTTTTTCCTTTCAATCCTTCTTTCGAGACTAAATCAAGCAAACTCAAGCATATGGTTAGTCTCAAAGGGTCAAGTTGTAACACATCTCCCCCTATACATGTGCATCACTTTGCAACGGACTGTGAGGTCCAGGGAGTGTTTGTACAACTTAAGCACCACAATAAGCAACAAAGTGCAGAATGAACATGATCAAAAGCATAAACATATGTATGCTACAATTCAATCCAAGTTCCGCGAATCTAAGACATTTAGCTCACTACGCAGCCTACAAAAGGTCTTCTCATCTAGAGGCTTGGTAAAGATATCGGCTAGCTGGTTCTCGGTGCTAACATGAAGCACTTCGATATCTCCCTTTTGCTGGTGGTCTCTCAAAAAGTGATGCCGGATGTCTATGTGCTTTGTGCGGCTGTGCTCAACAGGATTTTCCGCCATGCGGATAGCACTCTCATTATCACATAGGAGTGGGACTTTGCTCAGATTGTAGCCAAAGTCCCTGAGGGTTTGCCTCATCCAAAGTAGTTGCGCGCAACACTGTCCTGCGGCAACATACTCGGCCTCAGCGGTGGATAGGGCAACGGAAGTTTGTTTCTTAGAGTTCCATGACACCAGGGACCTTCCTAAGAATTGGCACGTCCCCGATGTACTCTTCCTATCGACCTTACATCCAGCATAGTCGGAATCTGAATATCCAATCAAGTCAAAGGTAGACCCCTTTGGATACCAGAGCCCGAAGCAAGGCGTAGCAACTAAATATCTAAGAATTCGCTTCACCGCCACTAAGTGACACTCCTTAGGATCGGATTGAAATCTAGCACACATGCATACACTAAGCATAATATCCGGTCTACTAGCACATAAGTAAAGTAATGACCCTATCATTGACCGGTATGCTTTTTGATCAACGGACTTACCTCCTTTGTTGAGGTCGGTGTGTCCGTCGGTCCCCATCGGAGTCTTTGCGGGCTTGGCGTCCTTCATCCCAAACCGCTTTAGCAGATCTTGCGTGTACTTCGTTTGGGAGATAAAGGTGCCGTCCTTGAGTTGCTTCACTTGGAACCCAAGGAAGTAGTTCAACTCGCCCATCATTGACATCTCGAATTTCTGCGTCATCACCCTGCTAAACTCTTCACAAGACTTTTGGTTAGTAGAACCAAATATTATGTCATCGACATAAATTTGGCACACAAACAAATCACCATCACATGTCTTTGTAAAAAGAGTTGGATCGGCTTTCCCAACCTTGAAAGCATTAACAATTAGAAAGTCTCTAAGGCATTCATACCATGCTCTTGGGGCTTGCTTAAGTCCATAGAGCGCCTTAGAGAGCTTACACACGTGGTCGGGGTACCGTTCATCCTCGAAGCCAGGGGGTTGCTCCACGTACACCTCCTCCTTGATTGGCCCGTTGAGGAAAGCGCTCTTCACATCCATTTGGTACAACCTGAAAGAATGATGAGCGGCATATGCTAGCAAGATACGAATAGATTCTAGCCTAGCCACAGGAGCAAAAGTCTCCTCGAAATCCAAACCTGCGACTTGGGCATAACCTTTTGCCACAAGTCGAGCCTGGTTTCTCGTCACCACCCCGTGCTCGTCCTGTTTGTTGCGGAACACCCACTTGGTTCCCACAACATTTTGCTTCGGACGAGGTACCAGTGTCCAAACTTCATTCCTCTTGAAGTTGTTGAGCTCCTCTTGCATGGCCAACACCCAGTCCGGATCTAGCAAGGCCTCCTCTACCCTGAAAGGCTCAATAGAAGAGACAAAGGAGTAATGTTCACAAAAATTAACTAGTCGAGATCGAGTGGTTACTCCCTTGCTAATGTCACCCAGAATTTGGTCGACAGGATGATCCCTTTGAATCATTGCTCGAACTTGGGTTGGAGGTGCCGGTTCCGCTTCTTCCTCCATCACATGATCATCTTGTGCTCCCCCTTGATCACACGCCTCCTGTTGATGAACCTGTTCATCGTCTTGAGTTGGGGGATGTACCAATGTTGAGGAAGAAGGTTGATCTCGTTCATCATGTTCCTGTGGCCGTACTTCTCCAATCGCCATGGTTCGTATAGCGACCGTTGGAACATCTTCTTCATCTACATCATCACAATCAAAAACTTGCTCTTTTGGAGAGCCATTAGTCTCATCAAATACAACGTCGCTAGAGACTTCAACCAAACCCGATGATTTGTTGAAGACTCTATACGCCTTTGTATTTGAGTCATAACCTAACAAAAACCCTTCTACAGCTTTGGGAGCAAACTTAGAATTTCTACCTTTCTTCACTAGAATGTAGCACTTGCTCCCAAATACACGAAAGTAAGATACATTGGGTTTGTTACCGGTTAGTAGCTCATACGACGTCTTCTTGAGGAGGCGATGAAGGTAGACCCTGTTGATGGCGTGGCAAGCCGTGTTCACGGCTTCCGTCCAAAAGCACTCGGGGGTCTTGAACTCTCCTAGCATCGTCCTCGCCATATCGATGAGCGTCCTGTTCTTCCTCTCTACCACACCATTTTGCTGTGGTGTGTAGGGAGCGGAGAACTCATGCTTGATCCCTTCTTCTTCAAGGAATTCCTCCACTTGAAGATTCTTGAACTCGGACCCGTTGTCGCTCCTTATCTTCTTCACTTTGAGCTCAAACTCATTTTGAGCTCTCCTGAGGAAGCGCTTGAGGGTCCCTTGGGTTTCAGACTTATCCTGCAAAAAGAACACCCAAGTGAAGCGGGAAAAGTCATCAACAATAACCAGACCATACTTACTTCCTCCTATGCTCAGATAGGCGACGGGTCCGAAGAGATCCATATGCAACAGCTCCAGAGGTCTTGAAGTGGTCATCACATTCTTGCTGTGATGCGCTCCTCCCACCTGTTTACCTTGCCTTGATTCCCATCACCGAATATAATTGAATCTTGGGAATCCTTATTCTTGACGTAGGAGGTGAACATCTTCTTCTCCCCCGTCATATGGTTTGTGCATCCGCTATCAATAATCCAGCTTGAACCCCCGGATGCATAAACCTGCAAGGCAAATTTAGGCTTGGGACTTAGGTACCCAACTCTTGTTGGGTCCTACAAGGTTAGTGCAAATATCCTTAGGGACCCAAATGCAAGTTTTGTCTCCCTTGCATTTTGCCCCTAACTTCCTAGCAACAATTTTCTTATCCTTTCTACAAATGGCAAAAGAAGCATTTAAAGCACAATAAATTGTAGAAGGTTCATTTACTACTTTCCTAGGAGCATTATGAACTACATTTCTCCTAGGCATTTGATGTATATTTTTCCTAGGCATATTTCTATTATGCACATAAGAAGAACTAGAAGCAACCATGACATGAGCATCAAAATCATCATAAGCATTATAACCCCTATAAGCACTTCTAGTTTGTCTTCTATCATGATACAAAAAAGCATGGTTCTTTTTAGTGCTACTAGCCATAGGAGCCTTCCCTTTCTCCTTGGCGAAGATAGGAGCCTTATGGCTTGTCAAGTTCTTGACTTCTCTCTTGAAGCCAAGCCCATCCTTAATTGAGGGGTGTCTACCAACCGTGTAGGCATCCCTAGCAAATTTTAGTTTATCAAAATTACTCTTGCTAGTCTTAAGTTGAGCATTAAGACTAGCTAATTCATCATTCAATTTTGAAATAGAAACTAAGTGTTCGCTACAAGCATTAATATCAATATCCTTACACCTAGTGCAAATTTCAACATATTCAACACAAGAGTTGGATTTATTTGCTTCTACTAGTTTAGCATTTAAATCATTGTTTATGCTCTTTAAGTTAGAAATAGAATCATGGCATGTTGACACTTCACAAGCAAGCATTTCATTCCTCTTAATTTCTAATGCAAGGGATTTTTGAGCCTCTACAAACTTATCATGTTCTTCATACAACAAATCCTCTTGCTTTTCTAAAAGTATATTCTTTTCATTCAAGGCATCAATTAATTCATTAATTTTGTCTATCTTAGATCTATCTAAGCCCTTGAACAAACATGAATAATCTACTTCATCCTCATCACTAGATTCGTCCTCACTTGAAGAAGCATAGGTAGAGTTGCGAGTACATACCTTCTTCTCCCTTGCCATAAGGCATGTGTGACGCTCGTTGGGGAAGAGGGTTGATTTGTTGAAGGCGGTGGCGGCGAGTCCTTCATTGTCGGAGTCGGAAGAGGAGCAATCCGAGTCCCACTCCTTGCCTAGATGCGCCTCGCCCTTTGCCTTCTTGTAATGCTTCTTCTTTTCCCTCTTGTTTCCCTTTTCCTGGTCACTATCATTATCGGGGCAGTTAGCGATAAAATGACCAATATTACCGCACTTGAAGCATGAGCGCTTCCCCTTCGTCTTGGTCTTGCTTGGCTGTCCCTTGTGACCCTTTAGCACCGTCTTGAAACGTTTTATGATGAGAGCCATCTCTTCATCATTAAGTCCGACCGCCTCAATTTGTGCCACCTTGCTAGGTAGCACCTCCTTGCTTCTTGTTGCTTTGAGAGCAAAAGGTTGTGGTTCGTTGATCGGTCCATTCAAGGCGTCGTCCACGTACCTTGCCTCCTTGATCATCATTCGCCCGCTGACGAATTTTCCTAAGACTTCTTCGGGCGACATTTTGGTGTACCTGGGATTCTCACGAATATTATTCACCAAATGAGGATCAAGAACGGTAAAGGACCTTAGCATTAGTCGGACGACATCGTGGTCCGTCCATCGCGTGCTTCCGTAGCTCCTTATTTTGTTGATAAGGGTCTTGAGCCGGTTGTATGTTTGAGTTGGCTCCTCGCCCCTTATCATCGCGAACCGTCCAAGCTCGCCCTCCACCAACTCCATTTTGGTGAGCAAGGTAGCGTCATTTCCCTCATGAGAGATCTTGAGGGTATCCCAGATTTGCTTGGCGTTATCCAAGCCACTCACTTTGTTATATTCATCCCTGCACAATGAAGCTAGAAGAACAGTAGTAGCTTGTGCATTCTTATGGATTTGCTCATTAATGAATATAGGACTATCCGAACTATTAAAGTGCATTCCACTATCTACAATCTCCCATATACTAGGATGGAGAGAGAATAGGTGACTACGCATTTTGTGGCTCCAAAATCCGTAGTCCTCCCCATCAAAGTGTGGGGGCTTGCCGAGTGGAATGGAAAGCAAATGTGAATTTGAACTTTGCGGAATACGAGAGTAGTCAAAGGAAAAGTTAGAATTAACCGGTTTCCTTTGCTCGTAGTCGTTGTGGTCGTCGTCCTTTTGGGAAGAGGTAGACTCATCACTGTCGTCGTAGTAGACGATCTCCTTGATGCGCCTCGTCTTCTTCTTCTTCCCTTCCTTTTGTCTATGACCCGAGCCGGAGTCGGTTGGCTTGTCATCTTTAAGCTCATTGACGAAGGACTCCTTCTCCTTATCGTTGATCACGATTCCCTTCCCCTTAGGATCCATCTCTTCGGGCGGCTAGTCCCTTTCTTGAAGAGAACGGTTCTGATACCAATTGAGAGCACCTAGAGGGGGGGTGAATAGGTGATCCTGTAAAAGCTTAAACTTATAGCCACAAAACTTTGATTAAGCGTTAGCACAGTTTATGCCAAGTGGCTAGAGAGGAGTCAAAAACACAATAACCACAAGAATTCAATCACAGAGATGACACGGTGGTTATCCCGTGGTTCGGCCAAGTACAAAACTTGCCTACTCCACGTTGTGGCGTCCCAACGGACGAGAGTTGCACTCAACTCCTCTCAAGTGATCCAATGATCAACTTGAATACCACGGTGTTCTTGCTTTTCTTTTCTCAATCCCGTTTGCGAGGAATCTCCACAGCTTGGAGCCTCTCGCCCTTACAAAAGATGTTCACAGAGAATCACGGAGCAAGGGAGGGAATGAGCAACGCAAACAAGACTTCAAAAGATCAGAGCAACACGCACACAAGCAGCAATAAGAGCTCGCAACACAACTCAAAGAGTACACAACTCCACAAGAGCTCTATATGCTATCACAATGAATCGAATGCGCTAGATCAATGTCTTGGTGCTTAGAAAGGTTGTAGGAATGCTTGGTGTCCTCCTCCATGCGCCTAGGGGTCCCTTTTATAGCCCCAAGGCAGCTAGGAGCCGTTGAGAACAAATCTGGAAGGCCATCCTTGCCTTCTGTCGTCGGGCGCACCGGACAGTCCGGTGCACACCGGACACTGTCCGGTGCCCGATTTATTTCCTTAAACAGCGCAGCCGACCTTTGCCGACCGTTGCAGATCTGGCGCACCGGACAGTCCGGTGCACACCGGACAGTCCGGTGCCACTTTCCGACCGTTGGCCAGACCACGTGTCGCGCGCAGATTCCGCGACCGACCGTTGGCTCGGGCCGACCGTTGGCTCACCGGACAGCCCGGTGAATTTTAGCCGTACGCCGTCGGCAATTTCCCGAGAGCGGCCTCTTCGCCCGAGGTAGCCTGGCGCACCGGACACTGTCCGGTGCACCACTGGACAGTCCGGTGCCCCAGACCGAAGCAGCCTTTTGGCTGTACACAGCCAGCTCTTTTCTTTTCTTCTTTTCTCTGTTTCTAACACTTAGACAAGTATATTAGTACACAAAACCAATGCACTAAGGCTTAGAAACATACCTTTACTTGTGATTTGCACTTTGTTCATCCATGGGCATAGATTTACATTTAATCACTTGTGTTGACACTCAATCACCAAAATACTTAGAAATGGCCCAAAGGCACACTTCCCTTTCAAATAAGCATATTGACAATATATGTAATTGAAAATATGCACTTATGAATATGCAAACAATAAGCAATAAGCAATAACCAAACAATAAGCAATAAGCATATTGACAAACATTTAATCTAAGCACTGATAATCAGGGATAGCCATCGATTGGGCAGAATGCATATACACAATTTGTCAATATGCACTTATGAAATATACACAATGAAATACTCCAAGTACTTGAACTAAAATATACACAATGAAATACACAATTCTGCTTGGCTCTTGAACTGAAATAAGAATGCATATACACAATTTGTAGAACATTGCTTGCTTGTAGCCAATGGAACCTAAACATTGCTTGCTTGTAGCCAATGGAACCTGAACATTGCTTGCTTGTAGCCAATAGAACATTGCTTGCTTGTAGCCAATGGAACCTGAACATTGCTTGAACTGATTTAAGAGCTCGGGGAAGAAGAAATGGAACCTGAACTTCGACCTTATCGAGAGGAAGAAGACAGAGCTCGTGGACGGCGGCGCTTCGGGCTCGGGGACCGTGACGGCGGCGCTTGGGCTCGGGGACTCGGCGCTCGGGCTCGGGGACGGCGGGCGCTCGGGCTCGGTCTCGGGGACGGCGTTGCTCGGGCGCTCGGGGACGGCGGCGCTCGGGCTCGGGGACGAGGACGGCGGGGCTCGAGCTCGGTGAAGGGGACGGCGGCGCTCGGGCTCGGTGAAGGGGACGGCGTTGCTCGGGCGCTCGGGGACGGCGGCGCTCGGGCTCGGGGACGGGGACGGGGACACGGCGGCAGCCTGGCGGCGCAACTGTGTCAGCTCGGGCGGGAAGATTTAGGGTTCCTGCCAACCAACGAGCCTTTTATATTGTAAAGAATCCCAGGCGGATATTTAGCAAAACCGCTTGTAATAGACAACATCACAGGCGGTTGTTAATTCCGACCGCCTGTGATAAATTAACTTCACAGGCGGTCGACGTAAAAAACCGCCTGTGATGTTATCTATCACAAGCGGTTTTGCTAAATATCGGCTTGTGATGTGTGTACACTATAAAAGGGCTAGCCCCCACGGGTTCCAGAACCCTAACTCGCAGAACCCTAATTCACAGCACTGTAGCGGCAGCGGGTTTTTTTTGAGATCTACAGGGAGAAGGTTTTGTTTTTGAGTTTATTGATTGATTTCAATAGTTTATGCATATATATGATCTCCATTTGTTTTCTTTCTCATTTTGATGCGATTTTTGCCTCAATTTTGTAATATAGAACGAATTTGAAGAAAAGCTTTGGAATTCAAGATTTGGACTTATAATAGTTGATCTAGTTTAAAGATTCTTTAAAAACACAATTGTCTCACCTCAAGGTATCTATTGTTGCAATGTTTGTTTTATTTTCATACATATCAATTCGTTTCATGTTTTATGGATGAATTCAATTAATTAATGATTTTATTGATGTTAATCAATATAAGGATAGGTAATGGACCGAGGTTGGATGTACAATGTGCCAAGACCACATCCGTTGTATATTCGAAATTTGAGAAGCTTTATTGAAGCAGCAAAAAAGCACGCGAATTTGCGAAAGAGCAAGGAGATATTATGTCCGTGCATCGACTGTGATAATAAGATAGCTTGGAGAGATACAGGAGTAATCCAATCACATCTGCTAAAAAGAGGGTTTAAAAACAATACACGATATGGTCAGAACATGGTGAGTTGGATCCGTGTGAAGTGTCTGGTAATGACGAGAAAGTTGTCGGAATTTTAGATCTTAAAGTTGATGGTAAAGTGGATAATGTGGATGCTAATCAAGATTTTGAAGAATTTGATTGCGAAGAGATGTTGCGCCATATGGAACTAGAAATGTTGAGTTCTGTGGGATCGCAGAAAGGGCTATCTAAAATGGAGGGACTGGAAAGTGCTTCAAAAGAACCTTTATATGATGAATCAAAGGGTTGTGACAAAGAGTTTACTACACTGCGTACAGTTCTAGAACTTCTGAAGTTGAAGGCTAGCGCCGGATGGTCTGATACTAGCTTCACAGATCTTTTGAATTTTCTATCCCAATTACTACCAAAACCCAACAAACTACCAACAAGCACTTATAAAGCGAAGAAGCTTATATCTCCCATAGCTCTGGGTGTGCAAAAAATTCATGCATGTCTGAACCATTGTATTTTGTATCGTGGCGATTTTGAGAACGCATCAAGATGCCCAGTTTGCAATGTCAGTCGATACAAGAAGAGCTACAATCAAGACTGTGTAAAAAAATTCCCGAAGAAAAATAAAAACAAGAAATCCACTATTGGTCCTGAAAGTGACGATGACACTTTTGATGACATGGATGGGAAAAAGAAGTCAAAGAACCCAGCTTTGGTGATGTGGTATCTTCCAGTAATTGATCGCTTAAAACGTTTGTTCTCAAATCCTAGGGAGGCTGAGCTTATGCGTTGGCATGCTGAAAATCGCAAGCAGAATAACAAACAGATTCGACACCCTGCTGATGCATCACAATGGAAAAATTTCGATCTTATGTATCCTGAGTTTGCCAAAGAAACCAGAAATGTAAGATTTGCTGTGGGTACAGACGGAATGAATCCATTTGGTGAAAAAAGAAGTGTACATATCACCTGGCCCGTGACTTTAACGATGTACAACCTTCCATCATGGCTGTGTCACAAAAGAAAGTACATTATGTTGACTATTCTTATTCAAGGTCCGAAATCAGCTGGTGCTGATATTGATGTGTTCCTAGAACCTCTTATGGAAGATATGACAAAGCTCTGGAATGAAGGAGTTAGAATATGGGATGAGTATTGTCATGAGTATTTCAACTTAAGAGCAATTATATTTGTTACCATCCATGATT
The DNA here is from genome assembly GCF_902167145.1 of Zea mays. Lineage (NCBI taxonomy): Eukaryota > Viridiplantae > Streptophyta > Magnoliopsida > Poales > Poaceae > Zea > Zea mays. Next base: position 122,150,991 of record NC_050104.1, on the reverse strand, counting down.
CTCCCGGTGGCGCCACACTATCAGGACAAAAGACTAAAGGAAAGAATGGTTGTGTAGTGTGCGTCGATGGAACTGCTTCCATGTACCTTAAATCATCCAAGAAGTTGGTGTTCATGGGACACAGACGGTTCTTGATGAAGCAGCATAAGTACCAAAAGATGAAAGCGGAATTTAACAATCAACTGGAAAGTGAAGGTGCACCAAAGCCTTATAGTGGGAAACTTGTTTTTGAAATTGTAAAGAACATTCATGTTGTATTCGGAAAGGGAAAAAACAAAGGAGAAAAGAGAAAGAGAACTGACCCTTCAACTTACACAACTTTCAAGAAGCAATCAATTTTTTTCAAGTACCTCCCATACTGGAAGGATATGGAAATTTGCCACAACATTGATTTGATGCATGTAACAAAAAATGTTTTTGACAGCATCATTGGAACCTTGCTGGGCATGCCGAGTAAGACAAAAGACGGACTCAAATCACGCAATGATCTAGTAGATCTTCAAATCAGACCGGAACTTCATCCAGTGGATAGTGGCAAAGGGAAGCCTTACCTCCCCCCAGCTAGCTACAACTTGTCAGTTGAGGAGAGAACAAAGATTTGCAAATGTTTGTGTGGGGTCAAAGTGCCCACAGGTTTCTCATCCAATATCAGCAGACTAGTCAGGATGAAGGACTTGTCTCTATTTGGCTACAACTCTCATGACTGCCATGTGATGATGATAGTGTTCCTCCCAATTGCGGTAAGAGCCCTCGAAACAGAGCATGTCAAAGTTGTCATCACACGCTTGTGTTACTTTTTCAATGCGGTTTCACAAAAAGTAATAGCTTTAGAAGACTTGGACTATCTAAAGGCATACATCATCGAGACTATGTGCAAGCTTGAAATGTGTTTTCCTCCATCATTTTTTGATATGCAAGTACACCTAATCATACATCTCGTGGATCAGATAAAAATATTAGGGCCACTATATTTACATCATATGTTTCAGTTGGAGCGATACCTGGGAGTATTAAAAGGTTATGTGCGAAATCGCGCTCACCCAGAGGGTTCAATCATGGAGGGATACACTACAGAAGAAGTGATTGAGAGCTGTATAGATTACATCAGTGACGGAACAATGATAGGTGTGCCTGTACCTAAACATGAGGGTAAACTATGTGGGAGAGGGAGAATGGGCAAGAAAACTTTTCGCGTTGAGGATTACAAGCTAGTACATTGTGCTCATGGTAGTGTACTACAACATCTCACGATAGCCGAGCCTTACATAGAGGAACACCTGGATGAGCTTCGTAAAGAAAATCAGAACCGCACAGAGGACTGGATCATGAGGGAGCACAAACATCGTTTCAGCGAATGGTTAATGGACAAAACATCCCATTCGGAGACTCTTTGGAAGAGAAAACAATGAAGAATTTGGCTTCTGGGCCATCGTGTTTTGTGACATCATGGCAAGCATATGACATCAATGGGTACACATTCTACACTAAATCAAAAGACATGAAAAGTGTTGCACAAAATAGCGGTGTTCGTATCGATGCTTTTGACCTACATGGACAGCTAGAAGACCACATATTTTGGATTCATAGAGGAAATATGGGAACTTGATTATGGCCCAAGCATGAAAATACCCTTATTTAAGTGCCAATGGGTACAACATCCCGTGGGGGTGATAGTGGATAACTACGGACTCACACTGGTAGACTTAAAGAAAGTAGGATATAAAGATGACCCGTGGGTTCTTGTTGAATGTGTTGCACAAGTGTTCTATGTACTCGATCCAGCAGATGAGAAGATGCATGTAGTTATTTCTGGAAAGCAAAAAATTGTTGGAGTTGAGAATGTGGGAGACCAAGATGAGGAATACAATAAGTATGAAGAGATGTTCGTCTTTAACGGTCCAGAGAGAATCAAGCGTGTGGAAAAGAAAATTGATAAGAACTTAAAGCCATACATGCGGAAAAATGGTAGTTCATGAAAAATTGTATGAATCAAATTGTATTTGTTATCATGTATGATCGACTATGAATTGTGGTTGCCAATTAATTTAAAATCTCTCTAGTTATCTATGTGTGCTATTATAATTCATTTAAATTGTATTTGCATATTATTGTTAAAAATTAAATATTAATTCATTTAAATTGTATTTGCATATTTCTGTTAAAAATTAAAATTATTTTCATATTTAAATTGTATTTTCATATTTTTACAATCACATGCGGTTTTTTCTTAGGGCCCGTTTGTGAAAAGGATAGAGCACCACAGGCGGTCCTAAACAAAAACCGCTTGTGATACTATTACATCACAGGCGTACTGAACCGCCTGGGACATCACAGGCGGTTTTCTAACCGAACCGCCTATGATGTAAAAAGCCTACCGCTTGTATAGAGCCAAATTGTACTAGTGATATTTACCATAACCGATGGATATAGTAAATCACCCAATCAAATACCATGGTTATCAAAATTCGTCATGCACATGCCCTGACGAGGTTTTTATGCATCGGGTATCGGGTTCGAGTACCCATTTACATCTCTAGTTGAGTAGGATTGCGTATGATTATAATATTTATGCCCACCTAAGATTGTATATATAAAAGTAACAATCAGAAAACATATCAGTCACACGCTAATGTAATTAAGCATGTCAACACAAGGTATGTTGATCAATTCTGCATGGAAGTAGTATTCAATATAATAAGGGGGTGTTAGGTTTCAGGGACTACAGTTTAGTCTGTGTCAATATCTGTCGGGGACCATAATTAGGGGTACCCTCAAGGCTCCTAATTCTCAGCTGGTAACCCCCATCAGCATAAAGCTGCAAAGGCCTGATGGGTGCGATTAAGTCAGGGATCAGTCCATTCGAGCGACTCGATCACGCCTCGCCCGAGCCTAGCCTCGGACAAGGGCAGCCGACCTCGGAGGATTTCCGTCTCGCCCGAGGCCCCCCTCCAACGACGAACATATTTCCGGCTCGCCCGAGGCCCTGCCTTCGCTAAGAAGCAACCCTGACCAAATCGCCGCACCAACCGACCAAATCGAGCATTTAATGCAAAGGTGGCCTGACACCTTTATCCTGACGCGCGCCCCCCAGCCGGCAGAGCCGAAGTGACCGCCGTCACTTCGCCGCTCCACTGACCGATCTGGCAGGAGGACAGCGCCGCCTGCGCCACTCCGACTGCGGTGCCACTTGACAGAGTGAGACTGACAGGCAGTCAGGCCCTGCCAAAGTCATCATAGGAAGCTCCGCTCCGCCCGACCCAGGGCTCGGACTCGGGCTAAGTCCCGGAAGACGGCGAACTCCGCTCCGCCCGACCCAGGGCTCGGACTCGGGCTAAGTCCCGGAAGACGGCGAACTCCGCTCCGCCCGACCCAGGGCTCGGACACGGGCTAAGTCCCAGAAGACGGCGAACTCTGCACCGCCCGCCCCAGGGCTCGGACACGGGCTAAGTCCCGGAAGACGGCGAACTCCGCTCCGCCCGACCCAGGGCTCGGACACGGGCTAAGTCCCGGAAGACGGCGAACTCCGCTCCGCCCGACCCAGGGCTCGGACACGGGCTAAGTCCCGGAAGACGGCGAACTCCGCTCCGCCCGACCCAGGGCTCGGACTCGGGCTAAGTCCCGGAAGACGGTGAACTCCGCTCCGCCCGACCCAGGGCTCGGACTTGGGCTCAGCCCTAGAAGACGACGAACTCCGCCTCGCCCGACCCAGGGGCTCGGACTCGACCTCGACCACGGAAGACAGACTCGACCTCGGCCTCGGAGGAGCTTCCACATCGCCCAACCTAGGGCGTAGACCAGCCACGTCAACAGGAGGCGCCATCATCACCCTACCCTGAGCTGACTCGGGCCGCAGGGAACGAGACCGGCGTCCCATCTGGCTAGCTCCGCCGGATAGGCAATGATGGCGCCCCGCGTACCCTGTGACGGCGGCGGCTCTCAGCCCCCTTACGGAAGCAAGAGGACGTCAGCAAGGACTCAACCGCTCCGACAGCTGTCCCTCCGCCAGGCTCCATCGCTCCTCCGACGGCCATGACATCACACCAGCTGGGTGCCAAAATCTCTCCGACTGCCATGACGGCATGTACTTAGGGCGCTAGCTCTCCTCCGCTAGACACGTAGCACTTTGCTACACCCCCCATTGTACACCTGGATCCTCTCCTTGCGCCTATAAAAGGAAGGACCAGGGCCCTCTTAGAGAGGGTTGGCCGCGCGGGGACGAGGACGAGACAGGCGCTCGCTTGGGGCCGCTCGCTCCCTCTCCCGCGTGGACGCTTGTAACCCCCTACTGCAAGCGCACCCGACCTGGGCGCGGGACGAACACGAAGGCCGCGGGATTCCCACCTCTCTCACGCTGGTCTCCGGCCGCCTCGCTCTCCCCCCTTCGCGCTCGCCCTCGCGCTCGACCCATCTGGGCTGGGGCACGCGGCGACATTCACTCGTCGGCCTAGGGACCCCCCGGTCTCGAAACGCCGACAGTTGGCGCGCCAGGTAGGGGCCTACTGCGTGTTGACGAACAGCTTCCCGTCAAGCTCCAGATGGGCAGTCTCCAGCAACCTCTCCAACCCGGGACGGTGCTCCGTTTCGGGAGTCTTGAGTTCATGTCCCTCGACGGCAGCTACGACATGATACTCCTTCCACCGCCGCGCGACAACGACAATGGCGGCCGACAGCCCGCCCGCCGGCGGCGGAATCGACGACGTCTTCCCCGCGTGGTGGAAGAACAACCTTCGAGCTCATCCTGCCCTTTCCCCCGCCGACGGAGGTGAAGGCAGGGCGACCAAGGCCAAGCAGGAGGCAGCGCCTCGTCGGCTGTCGAGCGAGTCGACAGTGCCGGCACCCCAACGGGGGGCGCACCGGGTATCGACTTCGCGCTTGAAACAAAGACGAGCGCCGTCTCCCCGCGACACGCCAATCCCGAGCAAGCGGACGACGCCAGCACGCTCGCGGAAAGCTTGCTGGACGTCACCCTCGTACCTGAGACGACGGTGCAGTCAGTCCCCGACGTGACTTTATCGCCACTCGTCGACCAAGAGGTACCGACCGATTCCCATCCCACGTCATTTGGATTCAGCCTCAACCCGCCTAGCGACCTCGCTTTGGCAGGCGCTCTCGTAGAGGCGAGTCCAAACCCTCTGGGGTTTCGCATGCGGTCGCCTTGGGACCGGCTGACGGACGTCTCGACCTACGGGCCCTCTGGGTCCGAGGAAGACGACGAGCCCAGCATCTGTTGGGATTTCTCTGGACTTGGCAACCCTAGTGCCATGCAGGACTTCATGACCGCATGTGAGTACTGCCTCTCCGACTGTTCCGACGGTAGCCGCAGCCTTGGCGACGAGGACTGCGGCCCAAGCCGCGAATGTTTCCACGTCGATCTAGGGGGTCCCTCCGAAGGCAATCATCTTGGCATGCCGGAGGACGGTGATCTCCCTAGGCCGGTGCCCCGCGTTGACATCCCACGGGAGCTAGCTGTGGTCCCCGTTCAGGCGTGGGGCCATGACCCACAGCTCGAGCAAATCCGCGGGGTGCAGGCCAGGCTCGACGAGGGAGCAGGGGCGCTTGAGCCGATCCGCCGGGACGTCGGGCAGGCATGGGCGGGCCAACCCCCGGCCGGAGAAATACGTCATCTGCCCCAGGGTTTCCAGCACCGCGTCGCCGATGACGTCAGGGTCAGGCCATCACCCGCATCTAGTGGGGTCGGCCGGAACCTGGCTGCAGCAGCGATGCTTCTCTGCGCGATGCCGGAGCCATCAACCACCGAGGGCCGGCGAATCCAGGGGGAGCTCAAGAATCTCCTGGAGGGCGCCGCGGTCCGACGGGCCGAGAGCTCTGCCTCCCGAAGGCAGGGGTACCCCTCGGAACCTCATGCCGCGACTTCCTGATTCATGCGGGAAGCCTCGGTCTACACCGGGCGCACGCGCAACACCGCGCCTGCGGCCCCGGGCCGCCTCGGCAACGAACACCATCGCCGCGACCGTCGGGCCCACATAGACGAGAGGGTGCGCCGAGGCTACCACCCCAGGCGTGGGGGACGCTACGACAGCGGGGAGGATCGGAGTCCCTCGCCCGAACCACCCGGTTCGCAGGCCTTCAGCCGGGCCATCCGACGGGCACCGTTCCCGACCCGGTTCCGACCCCCGACCACTATCACAAAGTACTCGGGGGAGACGAGACTGGAACTGTGGCTCGCGGACTACCGTCTGGCCTGCCAACTGGGTGGAACGGACGATGACAACCTCATCATCCGCAACCTCCCCCTGTTCTTCTCCGACACCGCTCGCGTCTGGTTGGAGCACCTGCCTCCGGGGCAGATCTCCAACTGGGACGACCTGGTCCAAGCTTTCGCCGGCAATTTCCAGGGCACGTACGTGCGCCCCGGGAATTCCTGGGACCTCCGAAGCTGCCGGCAGCAGCCGGGAGAGTCTCTCCGGGACTACATCCGGCGATTCTCAAAGCAGCGCACCGAGCTGCCCAACATCACCAACTCGGATGTCATCGGTGCATTCCTCGCCGGCACCACCTGCCACGACCTGGTGAGCAAGTTGGGTCGCAAGACCCCCACCAGGGCGAGCGAGCTGATGGACATCGCCACCAAGTTCGCCTCCGGCCAGGAAGCGGTCGAGGCTATCTTCCGGAAGGACAAGCAGCCCCAGGGCCGCCCACCGAAAGATGCTCCCGAGGCGTCGACTCAGCGCGGCGCCAAGAAGAAAGGCAAGAAGAAGTCGCAAGCGAAACGCGACGCCGCCGACGCGGACCTTGTCGCCGCTGCTGAGTACAAGAACCCTCGGAAACCCCCCGGAGGTGCCAACCTCTTCGACAAGATGCTCAAGGAGCCGTGCCCCTATCACCAGGGGCCCGTCAAGCACACCCTTGAGGAGTGCGTCATGCTTCGGCGCCACTTCCACAGGGTCGGGCCACCCGCGGAGGGTGGCAGGGCCCGCGACGACGACAAGAAGGAAGATCACCAAGCAGGAGAGTTCCCCGAGGTCTGCAACTGCTTCATGATCTACGGTGGGCAAGCGGCGAATGCCTCGGCTCGGCACCGCAAGCAAGAGCGCCGGGAGGTCTGCACGGTGAAGGTGGCGGCGCCAGTCTACCTAGACTGGTCCGACAAGCCCATCACCTTCGACCAAGCCGACCACCCCGACCACGTGCCGAGCCCGGGGAAATACCCGCTCGTCGTCGACCCCGTCATCGGCGACGTCAGGCTCACCAAGGTCCTCATGGACGGAGGTAGCAGCCTCAACATCATCTACGCCGAGACCCTCGGGCTCCTGCGTGTCGATCTGTCCTCCGTCCGAGCAGGCGCTGCGCCCTTCCATGGGATCATTCCCGGGAAGTGCGTCCAGCCCCTCGGACAACTCGACCTTCCCGTCTGCTTCGGAACACCCTCCAACTTCCGAAGGGAGACCCTGACGTTCGAGGTGGTCGGGTTCCGAGGAACCTACCACGCGGTACTGGGAAGACCATGCTACGTGAAGTTCATGGTCGTCCCCAACTACACCTACCTGAAGCTCAAGATGCCGGGCCCCAACGGGGTCATCACCGTCGGCCCCACGTACAAACACGCGTTCGAATGCGACGTGGAGTGCGTGGAGTACGCCGAGGCCCTCGCCGAGTCCGAGGCCCTCGTCGCCGACCTGGAAAGCCTCTCTAAGGAGGTGCCAGACGTGAAACGTCATGCCGGCAACTTCGAGCCAGTGGAGACGGTTAAGGCCGTCCCCCTCGACCCCAGTGGTGACGCCTCCAAGCAGATCCGGATCGGCTCCGGGCTCGATCCCAAATAGGAAGCAGTGCTCGTCGACTTTCTCCGCGCGAACGCCGACGTCTTCGCGTGGAGTCCCTCGGACATGCCCGGCATACCGAGGGATGTCGCCGAGCACTCGCTGGATATTCGAGCCGGAGCCCGACCCGTCAAGCAGCCTCTGCGCCGATTCGACGAGGAGAAGCGCAGAGCGATAGGCGAGGAGATCCACAAACTAATGGCGGCAGGGTTCATCAAAGAGGTATTCCATCTCGAATGGCTTGCCAACCCTGTGCTTGTGAGAAAGAAAGGGGGGAATTGGCGGATGTGTGTAGACTACACATGTCTCAACAAAGCATGTCCGAAGGTTCCCTACCCTCTGCCTCGCATCGATCAAATCGTGGATTCCACTACTGGGTGCGAAACCCTGTCTTTCCTCGATGCCTACTCAGGGTATCATCAAATCAGGATGAAAGAGTCCGACCAGCTCGCGACTTCTTTCATCACACCCTTCGGCATGTACTGCTATGTCACCATGCCGTTCGGCCTGAGGAATGCGAGCGCGACGTACCAGCGGTGCATGAACCATGTGTTCAGCAAACACATTGGCCGCACGGTCGAGGCCTACGTCGATGACATCGTAGTCAAGACGAGGAAGGCTTCCGACCTCCTTTCCGACCTTGGAGTGACATTCCGATGTCTCAAGGCGAAAGGCGTCAAGCTCAATCCCGAGAAGTGTGTCTTCGGGGTGCCCCGAGGCATGCTCTTGGGGTTCATCGTCTCCGAGCGGGGCATCGAAGCCAACCCGGAGAAGATCGCAGCCATCACCAGCATGGGGCCCATCAAGAACTTGAAAGGCATACAGAGGGTTATGGGATGTCTCGCGGCTCTGAGCCGCTTCATCTCACGCCTCGGCGAAAGAGGTCTACCACTGTACCGTCTCTTAAGGATGGCCGAGTGCTTCACTTGGACCCCTGAGGCCGAGGAAGCTCTCGGGAACCTAAAGGCGCTCCTCACAAAGGCGCATATCTTGGTGCCTCCTGCTGCCGAAGAAGCCCTCTTGGTCTACGTCGCCGCGACCACTCAGGTGGTTAGCGCCGCGATTGTGGTCGAGAGACAAGAAGAGGGGCATGCATTGCCCGTTCAGAGGCCAGTTTACTTCGTCAGCGAGGTACTGTCCGAAACCAAGATCCGCTACCTACAAATTTAGAAGCTGATGTATGCAGTGATCCTGACACGGCGGAAGTTGCGACACTACTTTGAGTCTCATCCGGTAACTGTGGTGTCATCCTTCCCCCTGGGGGAGATCATCCAGTGCCGAAAGGCCTCAGGTAGGATTGCAAATTGGGCAGTGGAAATCATGGGCGAGACAATCTCGTTCGCCCCTCGGAAGGCCATCAAGTCCCAGGTTTTGGCGGACTTCGTGGCCGAATGGGTCGACACCCAATTACCGACGGCTCCGATCCAACCGGAGCTCTGGACCATGTTTTTCGACGGGTCGTTGATGAAGACGGGGGCCGGCGCAGGCCTGCTCTTCGTCTCGCCCCTCGGGAAACACCTACGCTATGCGCTACGCCTCCATTTCCCGGCGTCCAACAATGTGGCTGAGTACGAGGCTCTGGTCAACGGGTTGCGGATCGCCATCGAGCTAGGGGTCCGGCGCCTCGACGTCCGCGGTGACTCGCAGCTCGTCATCAACCAAGTCATGAAGAACTCCCACTGCCGAGACCCGAAGATGGAGGCCTACTGCGATGAGGTTCGGCGCTTGGAGGACAAGTTCTACGGGCTCGAGCTCAACCACATCGCTCGGCGCTACAACGAGACTGCGGACGAGCTGGCTAAAATAGCCTCGGGGCAAACAACGGTTCCCCCGGACGTCTTCTCCCGAGATCTGCATCAACCCTCCGTCAAGATCGACGACACGCCCGAGCCTGAGGCGCCCTCGGCCCAGTCCGAGGTACCCTCGGCACAGCCCGAGGCACCCTCAGCTCGGCCCGAGGCGCCCTCGGTTCAGCCCGAGGTACCCTCGGCCCCCGAGGGTGAGGCGCTGCGCGTCGAGGAGGAGCGAAGCGGGGCCACGCCTGATCGAAACTGGCGGACCCCGTACCTGCAATATCTCCACCAAGGAGAGCTACCCCTCGACCGAGCCGAGGCTCGGCGGGTGGCGCGGCGCGCCAAGTCGTTCGTATTGTTGGGCGATGAGAAGGAGCTCTACCACCGCAGCCCTTCTGGTATCCTCCAGCGATGCATCTCCGCCGTCGAAGGTCAGGAACTCCTGCGAGAGATACACTCGAAGGGCTTGCGGCCATCACGCAGCGCCTCGAGCCCTTGTCGGGAATGCTTTCCGACAAGGCTTCTACTGGCCGACGGCGGTGGCCGACGCCACTAGAATTGTCCGCACCTGCGAAGGGTGTCAATTCTACGCGAGGCAGACCCACCTGCCCGCTCAGGCTCTGCAGATGATAGCCATCACCTGGCCTTTCGCTGTGTGGGGTCTGATCTCGTTGGCCCCTTGCAGAAGGCACCCGGGGGCTACACGCACCTGCTGGTCGCCATCGACAAATTCTCCAAGTGGATCGAGGTCCGACCTCTGAACAGCATCAGGTCCGAGCAGGCAGTGGCGTTCTTCACCAACATCATCCATCGCTTCAGGGTCCCGAACTCCATCATCACCGACAACAGCACCCAGTTCACCGGCAGAAAGTTCTTGGACTTCTGCGAGGATCACCACATCCGGGTGGACTGGGTCGTCGTGGCTCATCCCATGTCAAATGGGCAAGTAGAGCGTGCCAACGACATGATTCTACAAGGGCTCAAGCCTCGGATCTACAACGACCTCAACAAGTTCGGCAAGCGATGGATGAAGGAACTCCCCTCGGTGGTCTCGAGCCTGAGGACAACGCCGAGCCAAGCCACGGGCTTCACGCCGTTCTTCCTAGTCTACGGGGCCGAGGCTGTCTTGCCCACAGACCTGGAATACGGCTCCCCGAGGACGAGGGCCTACAGCGATCAAAGCAACAAAGCTAGCCGAGAAGACTCGCTGGACCAACTGGAGGAGGCTCGGGACAAGGCCTTACTACACTCGGCGCGGTACCGGCAGTCCCTGCGACGCTACCACGCCCGAGGGGTCCGGTCCCGAGACCTCCAGGTGGGCGACCTGGTGCTTCGGCTGCGACAAGACGCCCGAGGGCGGCACAAGCTCATGCCCCCCTGGGAGGGGCCCTTTGTCATCGCCAAAGTTCTGAAGCCCGGAACGTACAAGCTGGCCAACAGTCAAGGCGAGATCTACAACAACGCTTGGAACATCCAACAGCTACGTCGCTTCTACCCTTAAGATGTTTTCAAGTTGTTCATATACCTCGCACCCACGCAAAGTTTAGTCATCAAGGAAGGGTCGGCCTCGCCCCGGCAAAGCCCGACCCTCCCTTGGGGGCTAAAAGGGGGGGAACCCCCTCTATGTCGAAATTTTCCTCGAAGAAAGATCTTTTCTGCCAGAATATCTTTCGTGCTTTTTGACTACTTCGAAAAGTGGATCCTGAAAACGACGGAGTACACGTAAGCAGCCAAGGCTGACCGAGCCGAGGAACTCCTACGCCTCCGGGATACGGATACCTCACTCATCACCTTCTGCGATAAGTAACTCACGTTCGGATAAGTGATTCCGCGGACCGAACAAGTCTTCACGTTCGGAAGCTCTTCTGCCGAAGCGATCCTTCGAGCCCTCTCGACTGCGTCGGTGACAGAGCCCCATGGATGGGTAAGAGTGCGCGTAAGCGGCAAGGCCGACCGAGCCGAGGGACTCCTATGCCTCAGGGATACGGATACCTCACTCGTCACCTTCCGCGAAAAGCAACTCTCGCTCGCACAAACATCCTTGTTACCGACAAAAAAAGTCCGGATACTCGAAACAAGAGGAAAAGAGACGTAGCTTTACAATACAGCAAGGGTGTGTTTTGGCCTCGGCGGCCGCCGGAAACACACGCTACAAGACGATCTGATCCTACAGGCTCAGGTCTTGACGCTGGAAGGGGGCGGCAACACCCTCGGCATCAACGACACCTTCGGCGAGGTCCGACCTAGCCTCGGACGGCGACGCGATCCGAGGTCCTCCACTCTAAAGGACGACGTCGTCGCCACGCCCGGGCAATCGCTGCCAGGGCCTTCTCCGGGAATCCAGCCCGAGCAGGCGGCTCGGCCGGTCACCCCGGGGCCTCAGCCAGCCGTCCTCCAAGGACGTCAGCCCGACCCGAGGCCTCGGCTGGTCAACTCCGGCGTCGGTCCCGCTAACGGACGACCCGACTGGGCTCTGGCCAACCAGGTTTCGTTTTCGAGCCGACTCTGCCTCTGTCCGTGCTGACACCGCTACCCCTGGCCTCGGCTCATCGAAGAGCGGCCAAGGGGTCCCTTTAACTAAGCTAGAGAAGCCTCGGACAACAAGGCCGACTGAGCCCAGGGATTCCTACGCCTCCGGGATACGGATACCTCACTCGTCACCTTTACACGGGGCGACTCACGCTTGGTGAAGCGGTTCAGACAACCAACAGGCGAGTCTTAGTGCTCGAAAATGAGGACAAAACACGGCTCTGTGCCAAAATTACAAACATGTTCAGGCCTCGACAGCCACAATGAACAAAAACACTGGCATTCAAAGTGCCATTACAAACGGAACTCCGATTCCACCTCCGCAGGTACGAACAACCCCACTCGATAGGGGGGGCCTGCGGAGAAATAGAAGACCGACGAACGGCGCGCCGTCGCCCGCTCCAGCAGCAGCGACGACGACGACTTCTGCTCCGGGGGGCCGAACAGCGGTAGCACTGACCTCAGGGCGGATGCTGCTGCCAAGAGGCCCCCGCCCATATCCAAACTCGTGAGGCAAGGACGGGCAGAAGGCCGTAGAGTTGGAGGTCGGTCCGTGGGTGGCCCTGGCTATCTCGTCGGCGGAAGAACCTCTTCCAGCTGCCGTGGCAGACGCCGGCGCCGCGAGCGGCTCCGAAGCCACTCGCGCCCGAGAGCCAGGCACGCTGCAGCTGCCGGCGCCACGGACGACGACCGCCCTTCCCTCCGATCACTGAGGGAAGGAGCGGGCCACCGCCCACGCAGGGGCCGACCCCAACTCGGCACACTCCCCTCCCCAGCCCTGGTGATGAAAATCCTTGAGGCTGAGGGAGGGGCAGAGGCCGCAGCCCGGCTCGCTTTCCCCCACCATCAAACTGGAGGTCACCATCTTGGGTGACCGCCGGCGGAGGGATGCAGCCGGGCTGCATGATGAAAATCCTTGAAGCCGAACGATGGCTGAAAGGTACCAACTCCCACGGAGTTACGTTCCTCCAACGATGAGGCGGAAATACGGCGGGTATCCCCCATCCGGGGGCTTGGAAGGCGGAAAGACACGATGCATAAGGGAGCGCGAAGACATGGTCGCCTTCCAAAGGGGGTCACCCTCCTTTTAAAGGCGACTCTCCCTACTTGCGCCCCCAACCGTCGCGGGCTGAGTCTTCTCCAACACACTCCAAGGTCCTCCCCTGCGGCGCGGGGGCTGGGTCCCACACGTCATGCAAACCGGCTCAGAGCAGAAGAAGCCAAACCGCCGTGCGCGGTGCGCACGACCGCCCAGCGGTTACAAGTGACCCTCCACTTTTTGCCCAGACCAACGGGCGAAAGGGGCGGGCAGCCATGCAGGCGGCATGCAACCGCGCCAAGTGGGCGTGCTTCTCCGACTCCCAACACGCCCAGCATGGAGGCCCAGGCCCACGCGTCATGCAACCGGCGCGCCGAATGCTTCGTGCATGCAACTGCACCGCCACTTGCGCCACCACCGCGCCTCCTCGACTGTGGAAACAATACCGCAACTCGAGGCGACCCAGCGCACGACCCAGCAGCGCCAGCCTGGCGCGGCGGTCAGCGCGGCCAAAAATGGGCTGGCAGCAATGACGGTGGCAGGCGGGCAGGAGCAGCAGTCACGTCGTCGGCCAAGCTCACGTCCCATCCGGGGGCAGCGAGAGAACCCTCTCTCACGGCGTGAAGACAACGCGCCCGTGTTCCGTCCTCGAACGGCTCGCGCATGCGCAACGGCCGCCCCGCCAACCACTCGCCCCGTCGCATTAACTCCGCGGCAGGATAGGCGGCGCCTCTGGCAGGAGAAGCAGGCGACGCTTCGCCTTCGCCATAATAACCGCCTCAAAAAAGGTACGCCGCGTCGTTCGATTTCGTATCCTTTTCCTTTTTCCTCTTTCTCTCTCTTGCAACAGGGACCGGGAAAGAGGGATACCCCGAAAAGGATCCTTCCCCGTGAAGGAACCAGGCTCCGAGCCTCCCTACTGATCAGAGGTTCGAAGGCTGGCCCCCCGGAAGGGTTCGACAGCCGCCTCAGATCGCGTGGGCCCTACACCCACTACTGGTCAGAGGTTCGAAGGCCGGCCCCTCGGAAGGGTTCCACGGCCGCCTTAGGCTATTCAGGCTCCGCGCCCATTACTGATCAGGGGTTCGAAGGCTGGCCCCCAAAGGGTTCACAGCCGCCTCAGACGCCGAGCGAGGGATGACCATGGGTACGTTCGATACATAACCAAGGCTCGGGCTGCGCTCCCGAGGTACCCTAGGACATTTCCGAGACCAGCGGGAGCGATCTTGTAACGGAATCCCATCAGAGGGAGGCATCGAGCCCTCGGACCCCGTCGCCAGGGGACTGGGTCCGGCAGATCACCCGCAGGTACTTTTGGGCGTGCCTCTGGGCCCCTAGCCGACCCCTAACGAACGGGGCATGGACGTCCACTCGGATTACCCGCTTGCAGCTCACCGGAGACACCATGTTCGGCGCCCATCGAGGGCAACATGGCGCTTTCCCCCCCCCCTCCTTGCGGAAAGGCGACGCAGGGGCGTATGTCAAAAAGCTGAGTCTGTCCCTGATCGCCCTCTCGCCCTGTGCAGAGGCTCGGGGGCTGCTCTCGCAAACCAGGCTCCGGCAAACCGTTGACAGCGTCAACATACCAGCCCGAGAACTTGGGACCCGACCGTACACCCGGGTTACGGCCAGCTCGCATGAGGGAACGACCAGGCCAGCCGAAGCATTACGCGAGGCATTAAGACCTCGAAGGAGTAAAACCACTCCTCCGAGGCCTCGGGGGCTACACCCGGCGGGTGCGCTCGCGCGAGAACAAAACGCAACCGAGAAAGGCTGGTCCCCTTGCAAAAAAGTGCGACGAGAGCCTCCAAGCGAGTGCTAACACTCCCTTCGAGGCTCGGGGGCTACTGTCGGGGACCATAATTAGGGGTACCCTCAAGGCTCCTAATTCTCAGCTGGTAACCCCCATCAGCATAAAGTTGCAAAGGCCTGATGGGTGCGATTAAGTCAGGGATCAGTCCATTCGAGCGACTCAATCACGCCTCGCCCGAGCCTAGCCTCGGACAAGGGCAGCCGACCCCGGAGGATTTCCGTCTCGCCCGAGGCCCCCCTCCAACGGCGAACATATTTCCGGCTCGCCCGAGGCCCTGCCTTCGCTAAGAAGCAACCCTGACCAAATCACCGCACCAACCGACCAAATCGAGCATTTAATGCAAAGGTGGCCTAACACCTTTATCCTGACGCGCGCCCCCCAGCCGACAGAGCCGAAGTGACCGCCGTCACTTCGCCGCTCCACTGACCGATCTGGCAGGAGGACAGCGCCGCCTGCGCCACTCCGACTGCGGTGCCACTTGATAGAGTGAGACTGACAGGCAGTCAGGCCCTGCCAAAGGCATCATAGGAAGCTCTGCTCCGCCCGACCCAGGGCTCGGACTCGGGCTAAGTCCCGGAAGACGGCGAACTCCGCTCCGCCCGACCTAGGGCTCGGACTCGGGCTAAGTCCCGGAAGACGGCGAACTCCGCTCCGCCCGACCCAGGGCTCGGACACGGGCTAAGTCCCGGAAGACGGCGAACTCCGCTCCGCCCGACCCAGGGCTCGGACACGGGCTAAGTCCCGGAAGACGGCGAACTCCGCTCCGTCCGACCCAGGGCTCGGACACGGGCTAAGTCCCGGAAGACGGCGAACTCCGCTCCGCCCGACCCAGGGCTCGGACTCGGGCTAAGTCCCGGAAGACGGCGAACTCCGCTCCGCCCGACCCAGGGCTCGGACTTGGGCTCAGCCCTAGAAGACGACGAACTCCGCCTCGCCCGACCTAGGGGCTCGGACTCGACCTCGACCACGGAAGACAGACTCGACCTCGGCCTCGGAGGAGCTTCCACATCGCCCAACCTAGGGCGTAGACCAGCCACGTCAACAGGAGGCGCCATCATCACCCTACCCCGAGCTGACTCGGGTCGCAGGGAACGAGACCGGCGTCCCATCTGGCTAGCTCCGCCGGATAGGCAATGATGGCGCCCCGCGTACCCTGTGACGGCGGCGGCTCTCAGCCCCCTTACGGAAGCAAGAGGACGTCAGCAAGGACTCAACCGCTCCGACAGCTGTCCCTCCGCCAGGCTCCATCGCTCCTCCGACGGCCACGACATCACACCAGCTGGGTGCCAAAATCTCTCCGGCTGCCACGACGGCATGTACTTAGGGCGCTAGCTCTCCTCCGCTAGACACGTAGCACTCTGCTACACCCCCCATTGTACACCTGGATCCTCTCCTTGCGCCTATAAAAGGAAGGACCAGGGCCCTCTTAGAGAGGGTTGGCCGCGCGGGGACGAGGACGAGACAGGCGCTCGCTTGGGGCCGCTCGTTCCCTCTCCCGCGTGGACGCTTGTAACCCCCTACTGCAAGCGCACCCGACCTGGGCGCGGGACGAACACGAAGGCCGCGGGATTCCCACCTCTCTCACGCCGGTCTCCGGCCGCCTCGCTCTCCCCCTTTCGTGCTCGCCCTCGCGCTCGACCCATCTGGGCTGGGGCACACAGCGACATTCACTCGTCGGCCCAGGGACCCCCCGGTCTCGAAACGCCGACAATATCATATCTAAATATTAAATGTATCTAATTATAAAAATAACCATACAACTAAAGATTAATAAACGACTCGACAAAGTTACTAAGCCTAATTAATACATGATTGGCAAATATTTACTGTAGTGTCACAGGAGTGAATCATAAACTAATTAGGTTTAACAGATTTTTCTTATCGTTTAATCCTCGTTTGTGTAATTAGTTGGCATCCGAATATTCCATGTGACAGGGACTAAAATTTTAGCCAGTGGATTCAGAGGTTGTTGGTGGTAGCAATGCGAATGAACGGAGCCACTGTAGAGAGGATGCACTTATTGCAAACGCGTGTATTGATGTGTTTTGTGCGCATGGGTGATATCCTAATGGGTCTGCATCCTTCTATTATGTGCCTGCATCTTGTAACCGTCTTTGTATGACTACGCTAAAATTAGTATATGGTATATACTAGGTGCTTCTTATGTTGCATACAAAACTAGTTATAGTGAGTAAATTTTTACCTTACATGCGTCCCGATCATCTAATATCAATGTATCTATAAAATAGTCTTAGGCCATCTCCAGCTTACACGAGTAGTCTTAGGCCATCTCCAGCAGAACGTGTAAGTACTGTTTTTGGAACTGTACGTAGATTACATTGTTCGCAGCGTGATGTTGGAAATAGGGAGTAAGATAAGGAATCTGCTGGAGATAGTATTAAATTTGCTCTAGCTTTACCATTATATTGTGTGTATATATATATCATACAATATTTTTTCATATTATATTATTTATGAATTACTCACTCCCTTGTATCATAATTCTAGCTCCGCCAATGCGAACGGTGACAGTATGACACGGTAGCCGTTGCCGTGCTGGGAATTGACTGGATGATCTGATCCCGCGTCCCTCCCGGCTGTTTTATAACCATGGGACCGTCAGTTGCCAAAATCGGAACGACAATAATACTGAAGTCCAGCCAAAACGCCATCCACTGCAGCTGGCCTAGTAGCTTTATTTTTTTATATAGTACCCATCGAGGCGTAAAACTCTGGTCGCTTTTCGCAAGAAAGACAAAAACAAAGTTCTGTTTAGATTTATCTTAGCTACGGATTAGTTGCCTAAAGGTTTGCCAGCTAAAACTTAACTAGATATATTTACATCTATCTCCGGTAGGCGAATCAACAGAGCTAAGTGCGCCCATTCATCAACCGGACAGCCAGCTATTAGGGCATGTACAGTGGTGTTTAATGTGGGGGCTCTTAAGGTGTTTTAGGGGGTTATTTGCAAAAAAATCTTAGAGCCGTCTCTCCGTGAAGAGACGCCTCTGGCTCGTAAACCAAGTAACAACAGACGCCTCACTTCCCACTGTACGAATTTGTCGTCTGTTCTATCGATCTGATGCTATACAAATACATTTAATTCTGTATTTATTAATAGACTACGTTTATAGACACTCTATTGTACAATAGAGTCTCTTAGTTGTCTCCTGTGCTTGGAGAACCGTTTTGGTGTCTCTCCACTGTACATGCCCTTAGGCCCTTCACCCGCATGCTGGAGCTGTGAGTTGCCACTCGCGACTCGCCACCACCTGTACTACGAGTACGACGTATAGAGTCGTCGAGCGCGTGTAGAACGGGTCCGGTCAATCCGGGCCGTCCCACCAACCCACCGCGCAGCGGCGCAACGCACCACCCAGTCTACTCCCTCCTCGTCTCCGCTCCGCGCCCTCACGTTGCACTTGCACAGGCGGTCCGGTATGCCGAGGAGGGACGGACGACGGAGGCGTTGTTGCCGTTGTTGGCCTTTGCTTTAGCCGCGGCCACTCCACGCGTCGCCGTCGCTGCGGGGCCGGGCCAACCAGGGACCCAGTCCCGCGTGTCAGACACGTACCAGGTGGGGGCGTACCGAGCGTCGTACGCCGGACCGGGACAAGGGGAAAGTATCTGCTGCTCCGGCAGGTCTCGGTCTCTCTACGAGAACTCATAAATAAACGCCGCCCCGTTTCACCTCCCCTCTGCTCTGACCTTCCCTCCCTCCCTCCCTCCCTCTTGGACCGAGCGTTCTTCTCTTGCTTTTGCCAACCAGAAGCCTCGAGCCGACGCATCCAAGCATCTCCTCCCCCTCTAACCTCCCCTCCTCCCAACACCATCAGCGAGCGGTGCCGACTGCCTCGCAAGGCCAGCAGCGCCTCGCAAGCGAGCCCACCGCCGCTGATCACCAGGCCTGGTTGTTGAGGCGACCCTCGCGTGGGACTGCGACAGCGCCACAGCGGCGATGGCGGGGCTGCCGCCGGTCGCCAGGCGGCTCCGGCTCCGGCTCGCGACCGCGGCGCTCCTCCTCGTCCTGCTGCTCGCGGTGACCGCGGCGGTGGCGGCGCGCGAGGGGCGGGGCCTGGCGCGGGTGCAGGGCCCGCCGCCGCGGCACCGCCACGCGTACGCCGCGATGATGTACATGGGCACGCCGCGGGACTACGAGTTCTACGTCGCCGTGCGCGTCATGATGCGCTCGCTCACCCGGGTCCGCGCCGACGCCGACCGCGTCCTCATCGCCTCCGCCGACGTGCCGCGCGACTGGGTCCGCGCAATGTGAGTGCTGCCTCCGCCTCCTCCTCCCCTTCTACGCGTCTCCGCTGTTCGACTCCCCTGGAGGGTAGGGTACTGTTTGATCGACATCGACCACAATAGCGAATCCAGAGTTTGGAGCCGTTCCTAGGAAAACCTTCCCTGGCCCATTTTTTAGCTGTAATTAATTCGATTGTTATTACGCACTGGCGCACTGCAAACCCGCGGCGTATCGTTGCGGTACAAGCTACAGTGGAAACTGAAGGCGATGGTTTGGTTTGCAGCTTTGGGAGTGGAACAGGGACCACTTGCAGAGAGGAAGCCTTGACTACTGGCTTCCTGTCTCTGGTTGCATTGCAACATGGATAGTTTTAAATTGTCTGCTGTCCAATTACACTGGTCAACGTCCTTTTTCTTTATTTAGTGACGGCACAGTGGATTTTCTTTTGTAGGAAAATAAATGTTTTACGTAGTTTGTCTGACCAGGTTCCTAGCTAGTAATACATTTATATCATCTACTAAAGAAATAGCGACAAAGTCAAAATCCCAAGTGATTAACAGCGATTGGTAACATCGGGGTGGTGGCGCAGTTGGCCAGCGCGTACGTCTGATAGCTTATTATTAATAGCTATCATTTCACAAGACATGGCTTCATCATTTCACAACGGTCAACAAAACATTTAGTACTCGTTTTACTTCCATAGGAATATTTGTTTCAACAAACTAGGAGTTTTTTTCTTTTTACTGCAAGATGTGGAATGAAATGGAACACCTATTGACAATGCTTGGGGGGGACTTATGCAGGACAGAAGAGGATGGCATGAGGGTGGTGATAGTGGAGAACCTCAGGAATCCTTATGAGGGCAACCTAGGAGGGACCAACAAGAGGTTCAAGTTGACACTGAACAAGCTTTATGCGTGGACCCTGGTGGACTATGAGCGTGTCGTCATGATTGATTCTGATAACATCTTCCTCCAGAACACAGACGAGCTATTCCAGTGTGGACAGTTCTGTGCTGTGTTCATCAACCCGTGCTACTTCCACACTGGTCTTTTCGTGCTCCAGGTATGTCCCAAACTTTTATTGTGATACAACCTGTCATTTTGCTTGAAATCGTGAGGACTTGTTGACTGACCTAGGCACCTAGCCGTCATACAAAACCTCTTTTAGTCTAGTAACAGTATGTATCTTAAATTGAACCAATCTCCCTGCATATACAACTGTATTAATAATTGCATAAATTAGTCATATGCCAGTTATAAAGGATAGGCCCAGTGTCGAAGGCTCCCATATCAGTGGATCTAGGGATGGTATAATCCGAGTCAAGCCTTCTCCCGCAAATGTGGAGAAGCTGCTTCGAACTCGCGATCTAGTGGCTCAGCTCTCACCACATAAGCAAATTAGTCATATTCCAATTACAAACCGATAGAATTTGAGTATGCGTTGACACCCCCAAAGATGAAGTAACCATCGCCCAGTGTGAATGATCCATAGACAGTGCCCACCATCCATAAATTGATTCTTGTTAAACTCACACACTGAGATATGTTTCGACTCAAACATTTAATGGCTAACTAGACTAACACTGGATTCTTCTTCAATCTGCAGCCTTCTATTGATGTATTCAAGGGCATGCTTCATGACCTGGAGACCGGCCGTGAAAACTCTGATGGTGCTGACCAGGGCTTTTTGGTTGGGTGCTACCCAGACTTGCTCGATAAACCAATGTTTCACCCTCCTGAGAATGGCACAAAGCTCAATGGGACCTATCGCCTTCCTCTCGGCTATCAAATGGATGCATCCTACTACTGTGAGTGATGCAAGTTACAGAGCTTCAATACCAATGCACCTGCTTGTGGCGACTGCTTCTGAAAATTTCAACCACCCTTTTCATTGAACACTGCAGATCTCAAGCTACATTGGCATGTCCCGTGTGGGCCAAACAGTGTTATCACATTCCCCAGCGCACCTTGGTTTAAACCTTGGTACTGGTGGTCATGGCCGGTCTTGCCACTAGGACTTTCCTGGCACAAGCAGCGCTGGGACGATCTTGGGTGAGTCAATAAAACAACACAGAAGTAAATTATGTATCTGAGCTGAGAAGACAGGAAATTCATCGTCTGTTCTATCCACTTAACAGTTACCTGCTTACGTTTCACAGGTATGCTTCTGAAATGCCAGTGATCCTGATGGAGGTTTTAATGTACATAGTTATCATAACGGTCACCAGACTGGCAAGGCCAGGGATGACCAAACTGTGCTACAACCGGCGGCCTGAGAAGCAAAGTGCCCTGGTGCAGTGGCTGATCAAGCTAACTGCAATTGTGGCTATGGTGGCTGCGTACTCCATTCCATTCTTTGTGATCCCACGCACAGTTCACCCGATCATGGGCTGGTCCGTCTACCTGTTTGGCGCGCTCGCGTTGTCGGTGCTCGTTATCAACGTTTTTCTGCTCCCGCCACTTGACGTGCTTACAACGTGGCTCGCAATTGTGGGGATGCTCTTCGTTATGGCGTTCCCATGGTACCATGATGGTGTTGTGAGGGCTCTCGCAGTCTTTGGATACGCATTTTGCTCTGCGCCATTCTTGTGGGCATCCGTGGTGAGGATGATGGACTCACTGCAGACCATGCTCGAGAGGGATCCGTTCTTCTCCCGGATTGGTGAACCAACACAGGAGACTGAATTCAGCAAGCTGTACTGATTCTTTTGTGCACAGATTAGAGATGCTTCGTCACCATATGAACAGCTGGTTCGGACCAGTTAGTTTTCGATTGATTCTGGTGGTTTTCGCTCAGGCATTCCATTGTGTGCTCGGGTAGTAATGTATAAACATTGCCTGCGGCAGCCATGATTGATGCAGATACAGGAAAGATAGGCCAGTTGTACTGAACTGAAAAAAAGGAAGCATATTTGCTGCATGGAACGGGACAGGGGATTGTTGCGAAGTACCTTATTTCTTGCCAACTTGGATCGCCAAAACTATTTCTGAGCAAATTCCTTTTTGCAGTCTGCATTATGGAAACATGCTACATAAGGTAAACCTACTAGCAGTATGTCACTGATTTGCTCAACAGAGCTATAAATTATACGAGACTTCAGAAATAAGTAATCTAGGTAGGGTACCCAGGAAAAAAATAACGAAAATGCAACAACGAATATGCTACTAAATCTTGTTTTGGGACGATACTTAATTTGCGACCAGGACCATGTTCAAAAAGTGCTTTTGATTTTGACAGTACAATTAGAATACCTCAAACAATTATCTACATCACAGGGGCTGAGATGGTATAGAAAATGAGGTGCTCTCAACTGGACATGTTCTCTACTGATGGAGAAACTAGAAGACATGCCCCTCTAAATTTCAGCATCTTGCCTAGACCGAACCATTAACTTGTGCTGCAACTCTGGTTGCCTGGGAAGAACAATCTTGGTGCCGTTTGGTTCAGCTTCTGGGCGGCTTCTGGCCGCCAGAAGCAGAAGCTGCAACCAAACGCAGAAATTTTCGCTCCGCTTCTGGGCGCCGCGCTTCAGTTAGAAGCCGACCGCCCACAGTCCGCAGGAAGCGGCCCGCAGTTCGCTTCTGTTAGAAGCCCCCGCCCACTTCGCTAGGGTTTAGGTGACGCAACGCGCCTCCGCCGCCGCCAACGGAACGTGCCGCCGCTGCGCACCCAACGGACCGACGCCGGTCCATCTCCTCCCCGCAGTTTGTCGTCTTCACAGGTACGGGCGACTCCTCGGCGAACTCGTCCTTCGAGACCGTTTGTTCTCCTCCCACAGCCGCGTCTCATTGCCGTCTTCGCTAGGGTTCGTGCACCGACGTCGACGACTGAGACCCGTCGCCAAGGAACCTCTTCCCCCGTTGTTCGGAGGTACGTGTGCTCTCTCCTCCATTCGGCCCCTCTCATTCGCCACCTCCGCCGCGGTGGAGACTTGACCGTTTACTGTCGCTAGGGTTGCCTCACTCACACCGGCGACGCCGCTCCGTCTTCCTCTGGTACCCCCTCGTCGCGTCGGCATCTTCCCAGGTATGTTGTTGCTCGCCTCGATCCGGAGCCAGTAACTTGCGTTCATCGTTACGGTTATGCACGACGTACTAAATCAATTTTCCTTCAATGTCGCCTTCAGATTTCCGTATCATCTCGGGGTCTGCGTGTTCGGTTCCAAGATCAACAGCAGCCAAGGTAGTATGATTCACAAATTGTTGCACACTTTACTGTCCACATGGATGAAATTTTTTTTGTTTACGGTTTACTGGGATTACCATTGTTCTGTTGTATAATTCTTATTTCTGGAGTCATTATTTGTTAGTTTGTTTGTCACAACAACTATGTTGATGGTACGTGTTCGTACTCTATTAGTTACTACCTCTATGTTAGCTTCAACCAAAGGTTGTCCATGTTAGAAGGCAATTGATGTCAATACATGCAAGTTAGTAGATTGTCCCCTTGTTAGTTAACTAACCACCTAAATCCACATCAGATGGATTCAGCAGACTCCATAGCCGACAAGGCAATTGAAGCTTCAGAACCTGGAGTCATTCCAACTGCACCTCAATTTGGTGAAGTTGGCTTTGTTCGGTGGGAACTGAGCGCGAGAGGTGAGGGGCCGAGGGAGGGTGATCCCCCTCCCGATGGCGATGTCACGACCCTAATGCATAGATTCAGACAAGGTAACAAGAGGACAAGAAGGGAGACGCCCTGATAGTTCGAGTAGCACTTCGACGGCGCGGAGGCGGGAAGGAGGCGGTGGCCGTGCGGGCGGGGCCGCACGAGCGGCGCGGGCTCCACTGCCACCGCGTTTGTCATGGCGAGGTGTTTCGGCGGTCGTTGTGGCTGATTCGTTGCATTGGATAGGGGAAGAAGTTTGAAAAGAGTTTTATTCTCAATTAATACTATGACATATCGGCAAATTTACTTAGTTGATAGATTAATTATGAAGAGAGAAAATGAGATGAAGCTGGTTGTCACAGTTATTAACACAATGTATCATAAAAAGTCGCTGTTGAGACCGACTTTAAAAAAGCGTTTTGCAGACATACACCCAGGCCTATGTCAACCAAATTGTTCCATCATAGTACTACTAGCAATTCGACGGAAGCCTTGTGCATTTTGCAGACTGGGAGACGAGTTCTATGGTTTCATCTGATATTCAGATTGTTCAGTACTACTTCTACTACGAATTCGGTTGCTCTCCAGTCGCCCCCACCGAAAAGCAATGAAACCTGTGAGGCAGTAGACATCATGCGGGGCACATACAGGCATGCCTGTCACATTCTCACTTCAGCTTCCCCAACGGCTGTGCACAGTGATGCAGTTACAGGTCTTCCATTGCTAGCAGCACCGATTGCTAGCCACCGGTTGTGCAGGATAATCAGCAGCCATGATGGTTGGACCAGCTTGTGGAAGAACGGGCAACACGTGCTGCATCGCGCCAGCCAGATATGCCTCCTGCTCAACCAAAGAAGCTCCCATACTCTTAAAGCCAAAATACAGTGGCTCAGGGGCTCCTGTCATGTGAGCTGCGGACTGGTTTGGAGGAATATGCCCAACCAAAGGACCGAACAACACGTCTGGGCCTTGAGAACGCTTGAGTCGTGATTGATGCTTTTTACCAACCAGATGGATGTCAAATACAGCTCTTGTATCACAAATCGCGTTGCAAATGGTGCAGACTAGCGGTTGCTCCCTTACTCGCTCAGGCCGCCTTTGCTGTGGGGCTTGAGACACTCTCAGCTTCTTTCGACCACGGCCAGCTCCTGTCGGTTTCCTCTTTGAGCCATTGTTGTTGCCGTTGACACCCATCCTTGCTTCCACCAGTTGTGCATTTGATGGACCTGTTGCATTTGGTGGGGCTTCACCGCCATCTTTCATCTCATTTGAAGGCTGACAAGCTTGAACAGCGACATGCAGTTCTACCTGTGCTTCAACACCGTGACCAACTGTTGATGTATGATGTGTTTTGTTTTGCTTGGAAGAACTGCCTGGCACCTCAGTAATTTGCACCCCATAAACTGAAGCTCCGACATTTTCTGGAGCCAAGTCTTTGTGCTCCCCACTAAGGCTTGTTGAACCAAGAGGTGGGACCATATGTACTGACCTAGAGGGGCCTTCTACTTCAGCTAACTGAGAAGATGATGGAGCACCCATGTCAGCTATAGCAGGAGTCGTACCTTGCAGGCGAGCCATATCTTGCATTCTCTGAACAGACCGTTTATGCCTCTTTCCATTTTTGTGCTGCTCAAGGATTTCCTTGCTATTACACCCCACGTGGCATATATCACACCAAGCAGCTGGAACAACAGTACCCCGTGTTGAACTGCTGGTTGTAGCTTGCACCATGTGTGCTGGTGCACAGACCGTTTCGGGCTGAGCCTGTAATGCAAAAGATCCACCGGATGCTTGAATGGCTAACTGCCTATCACTGCTCTTGTTTCTACGACCTCGGCCACTGCCTCGACCTCGCCCACGGCCTCTACCACGTGGTGATGTAATTCCTGCATTCCATATAAGAGGATGATACATAGGGCTTCCACCTCTGCCTCCACCTTGCGAAGGCCCACGACCTCTGCTTACACCGTTGAGTGTACCTATACCACCCCCAACCTGCAAGAAAAGGTAGAACAACGCCATGGTTAGGTATTTGGCAACATGACTCGTGTGAATTTGCACTAAACCACAGCGTGTTGCAGCAATTGTGTATTGTTACCAATACTCTAGGAGCATATGGTTAACAGTTTGATGTAGCTTACTTACAAACACGGATGTACATTACATCAGTATAATACTCTTCTTTTGCATATATCTTATTTCCAGAAATATATTCTTAAACTTAGAAACTAAAAAACAGAAATCTCAAGCAAAGTTCAAAGCAGGTGTCAGGCAGATAAAACACCACAGTTTTTTTTTACCAGTGTTTCATTTATCCATGAATTATTGGTGTGATCATGGAGTATGTGACATTATTAGTACAATAACAGCAGAATCCATGGAACTGTGTTAGCAAATGTTCATTTGAAGGTACTATCCAACAGTCGGTCTTTCAACAGCAACCTGAACAAACTTGCATGCAACACCTCATTGGCCCAACCCTGGAATGAGGTTCCTGTTAGCCAACAGTGCCTCACAGGAATAGGTAAGGGAAAAAAACAGTTACCTCACAGGAATAGCTTGAAAGGAATGAGATGACAATGGATCAACTCATTCCATTCCCCAAACAAAACAAAACAAAAACATGGAGTGAGAATATGATGGATCACCCTATTCCTTAAAACAAACACCATATAATGTATAAGCAAACTGATTTATACAATACAATCATTTATCCATAAAGTGCATACAAAGAAACTTACTTTCATGTAATACAGGAAAGAGTCCATCAAAACTCCAGCTTTAATAAAGAACATAATATTTTCAAATACATATCTTGCTTCATAAACAAAACAGACTGTATTTGACCATCACGGCAAAAGCCCACATTTGCATTATGAAATGGTTCACCAGAAAACAGAACTGTCTTACGACCTTCAAAAAGACTGTATATGCAGCAAATATACCGAGTTCATGAGAGCTCTAATTCTGGGAAACTATACAAATCAGGTATGTCGAATAAACGTTTGGATATAGGTAAGAGCGTAAATAGACGTCCTTTAATGAATCAAGCAGTATTTACCATCATCGATCTCCAGAGCGGGGAATAGACTTCCTTTAGGGCCCGTTCGTTTCGGCAGGTTTATCCCATTCCGGGTCTGATTCCAGGCGGAAGGAAATGTCCCGGTTTAGAATTCGACCCTTTATGCGACAGCTGTTCGTTTGGGCCCAGATCGAAAGCGAGAGTGATCCGGTTTGAAGTTTTCTCTTCCACAACGGCCCGACATGAATCCTGGTCTACCGACCTCCGGATCCGATATCGACGAGACAGCGCAGCACTGGCGCGGAGGAGGCGAAGAGGCGACGACGCCAGTGACGGCGTGGCGGCGCAGCGCAGCGTTGACGGCCACCCTCCCCGTCGCTTTCTCACCGGTAAGCGTCACCCTCTCTTCCCCAACGCACCTGCCCTTGCGATGCTTTCCTTCTCCCTCCACATCCGCCCTCGACGAAGTCGTGTCCAGTTGTGCCTGCCCTTGGCGGCGCTTCCCTCTCCCTCCCCGCGACAAACCGCCAAGGGCTTGACCGCCTTGCAGATGCCGCACGTTGTGCGACCGAGGCATTTTTTTATATTCACTTTACAAGAATCTGAGAGAGAAACACAATCAGCGGAGTCGTTTTGGATGCTCAGATCTACTGCAGCCACACTGCTTAGATGTGCTGCTCTCCCTACCTATTCTTGTCCTAGCCGGTGATGAGAGATAAGATAGATCATCCGCATTCCTCTTCTTCATTCATAATCGTTATCGTCTCAGTAATCCCTCCTATCTTTCCTCTTGCTAGTGATGCATCCATGGGGTTCAGACATAGCTAGCGGTTATTCTTCTTAGATGCAAGTATATGTATATGGATCACCTAATTAGCTTCGTCTACACTCTACACCTTGGAGAAGTCGGACCATCTTGGAGAAGCAGTAGAAGCTAGCTGCAAGTAGGCACAAGCAAGCAGGACTATCTCTGCTTCTACTGCTATAACTGAGCCCAATGGATGCAGCCATATTCTCCAATGTCTGACTTCTCCAAGGTCAGATATAGCAGGCACAAGCAAATCGGACCATTTTTGCTTCTACTGCAAGCAGGCACAAGCAAGTCGGTCCATCTCTGCAAGTGGGCACATTATATTGTATATATTGTACTAGCAAATTAAAGTTGATCATATGACGAACAGGCCTGCAACTTATTTGTTTGACTAATTATTTATGTTTTGTTACATGTAGATCCCTACAACACTGATTAGATATTTTCCTTTCGTGTTTGTGCTATACTGATTTGATGTTAAATGTGTATATAGGGAAAAGGAATGTCAATGTCGTCAGTTTTGTTTTGATTTTCAAAAAATGTCCAGATTAGCTTTCCAAATCTGCGTTGTTTAAATCATTCTCTAACTACAAACCTAGATTCATTTGTCCTGAGTAGATTTATTTATCCTGATTCATTTGTGTGTCTAGATTCATGTGTTTTCTTCAAGAATTTAGTGTATACTTTATGATCATGTATGACAGCTACTTATTTGAGTTGTTACATGTAGATCCCTACAACACCAATTATAGTTGGGGAAGGTGAACCTCCTCCCTCTTGGGATCCGGTACCAACTCCAAAAGGTATTAAATTCTTTGTACGTATATATGGTTTACTTTAGTCCTTATTACTTGTACTTTTGAAATGATACATGATTTGCTTTAAGTCTATTTTATTATTTAACTTCTACCTGACAAAAAATATATATTATTTAGTTCTACAATGAGTATGTCATTGCAAGATCATATTAGAAAGAGGAGGGAAGAAGAAGATGATGACATGATGTTGTTTATTTTCCCTGCCTTACATCTGATGGGTTCAACTAGAGGTGGGGGACAAAAGAAGAAACGCCATACATCAGATGAGACAGGCGAGGTTAAGGTCCGACGACTCCTCGAGGGACATGTCAAGAACTGTCAAGTTACATTTCGGATGGAACCACACATCTTCAGAGAGCTGGCAACTTATCTTAGAAGGAGAAAGATCGTTGTTGATACAAGGATCACGGTCGAGGAGAAGTTGGCGTTCTTCTTATACATGCTAAGTTGCAACGCCTCATATCAGGATCTCCAAGTGTACTTTGGTCATAGTAATGACACCTTCCATCATCACATCAACCACTTCTTTAAGAAGGTCATTCATGTTCTCTCTCGTCGTTTCATTCAGCCTCCTGATCCTAATCAAGTGCATCAAAAAATACAAGATAATCCTAGATTCTATCCATTCTTTAAGAATTGTCTCAGTGCCATTGATGGAACTCATATTCCTATTTCTATATCTCCTGATAAACATTCTCCTTTTTGAAATCAGAAGGGAACACTTAGCATAAATGTGATGGTGGCATGTGATTTCGATCTCAGTATCACTTTTGTTTCTAGTGGATGGGAGGGATTGGCTACGGATTCTAGAGTGCTAACATCAGCTATGAGCAAGGGTTTTCAAGTACCTCCAGGAAAATTCTATCTAGTTGATGGTGGGTATGCAAATACTCCATCTTTTCTTGCTCCATACCGAGGAGTTCGGTACCACTTGAAGGAATTTGGGGCTGGACATCGAAGACCACAGAACCCGAAGGAGCTCTTCAACCATCGCCACACACTTCTGAGGAACCATGTGGAAAGGGCTTTGGGGGTGCTTAAAAAGCGCTTCCCCATTCTCAAAGTTGCCACGTTCCACACGCTGGAAAACCAAGTAAAGATACCTATAGCTGATGTCATCTTCCACAATCTAATTCGATCACTTCATGGTGATGAGGAATGGTTAGATCATCAGCCAGATAATATTGATCCATCAAACTTTGTTGCTCTACCAAGTGGTGATCAAATGAGTGACCCAGGCACTACACAAGGCAATGCTTTAAGAGATACCATCGCCCAAGAAATGTGGGCTCAGTACCACCAACATCTAAATTAGTATTTTCGCGGTTGAATAAGATGTAATAATTAGTAGTATTGTAACATATAAATCAACACTTTAAGTTAGTAGTATTGTAACATGTAATAAGTTTTTTCTTTGAAAAGCTATGGTTGGAAAAGGCTCCCCAAGGTTCAACATGAGCAGTTCCCCAAAGCTGCGTAGGTATATTCCTACAACAAGTGCTACTAAAAAGAAGCCTTCTCCTAAATGTTGTGGGGCAAAAAAGAGTGGAGGTTCTCCAAGAGGTATTGTGTTCAATGTTTCTTCATGCTTTCTTGTAAGTTTTGTATTACTAATGTGTGACCATTGTTTATGTAGTAGTGAAACAAAGAGCAGATTGGAATCCAGGACTTGAGAGATCTCTTGTTGATATTCTCCATGAATTTAAAGATAGTGGGTATAGAGGTGACAATGGTTGGAACTCTGAAGGGTGGAATAGGATGGTTAAGGAGTTTCATGTGAGGAACAAGTATGTCTCCTTTACAAAGGCTCAGATTCAGGATAAAGAAGGTCAGTTGAAGAGAGACTACAAGATGCTCAAAGCAACAGAGCGGGTCAACCTGGAATGAGAAAAGGAATATGGTTGAAGGACCACCAACTTTGTGGGAGAATCTCATGGTGGTAAGTTTATTTCTTGAAATTCAGTTATCAAATTAGTTATGTGGGAGAATCTCATATTTGATTAACGTTTTCTTTAATTATGCAGACATTTCCTAAAATCAAGAAGTTTAACAACAAGGCAACCTTCCCGCTCTTTGATGCTTTGGGAGAGCTTTATGATGGTAAGTTTCCAAACATGCATGATTCTAGTAGCTTTATGTTGGTGCTATAGCTGTAGCTTTGTTTAGTAGGTGTTGTTGATGGATTTCCTTGTATTAGTTAATTGTCGGTCAGTTCATATTTCCTTGTTATTGTGTAGGACACTTGGCTGAAGGGACTTGGAGTTGCACTTCTCTCGAGGCACTGCAAGAGGAAGAACCGAATGAGCAACTCCAGGATGCAGAAAATGGGCCACAAGGCTTTGATCTGAATGTTGTTCATGATGTAGATGATGAAGTTGATGATGCACTCACTGAAAGGAATGAAGATGTGCTTCAAGGAAGGGCTAATATTTTGTCACGAGATGAAGAAAGTGGACAACGAAGACCTGTTGCATCAAGAAACAAACAAGAAAAGGAACCAAAGAAGCCTAGAAAGAGTGACAACATAGAAAATATGATGAACAAATACCTATAAATGAGGAGCAAGCAAGTAGAATATGAATCTGCAAGAGAAAAGGAGGCAAGAGAAATGGAGGTAACTCAAAGTGATGATTTCTCCATCAAAAGGTGCATATCAGTTATGAATACAATAGAAGAAGTGACCAAATTGGAGAAGGCAAAAGCATATTCAATCTTCGCCAAGAGCAAAGAGAATAGAGAAACTTTCATATGTGCTTGTGAAGCAGATCAAGAATCAGCTTTGATTTGGCTAAGAAATGAGATGTCTTAGCAGCTTCGATATGGACATTATTGGGAAGCAAAGTATTGGAAAAAACTGCATTTAGTTGATGATCCACTAGAAGTTTAGGCTATGTCCCACTCGAGTCTTTATACTGTGGTGCTGTCTCTTGTTATGCTATATTCCCTGCATGATTTTTGTTTTTGGCATGTCTACAGCTGGTTCAGCTGTTCGGCTGCTCATTATGCTCATTATGGCCAGCAATATATTAAATCTGCATTGTGCAATATATTGTCAAACAAGACTTGGGTTGCTAGCTTTAACTGCATGGAATGGAATTAGTCCAGGCTGAAACGAACAGGCTTTAGTGGCCACCAGGTTTCATTCCAGAGCCGGATTTATAACAGACCAAGTTTCAGTGAACCACCTGGATCCACTCTATTTGGACCAGGAATAAATACATGCCTGTTTTCGAACCTAAGCAAACGAACGCGGCCTTAATGAGCAAGGAGTAACTAAGACCGTCTGCGGCAGTCTACCCAAAGTTTATCCAAAAAAACACTGTTTTGCACTTGTAGTACAAGTTTGATTGAATATGGGGATGGGTAAGCTGCTGGAGATAGACTAAGAGGACACATCGTCACAATACCATTACACTTACACCAATGCCATCTCATCAGAGTAAGTTCAGTCATAGATTACTATTATTATTATAATTTTCGGCAAACAGCGGTGGAATTTTACCCTCCTGATGAAATTTGACACACATCACAGTAAATAGAAAGACGTAAGCTGGGTCCGTGAATACCGCCGTGGGATGCTGCGCCGTCTGGTACTGCGGGTCGTAGTACGGCAGGTGTCCCACGTCGCCCCCGGACCACCCAATCGAGGTGGCGAAGCCGGTGGGCTGCGACAGCGCGGGGACGGCTAAAGGCTCCGCCCCTGGCCCGCCCACTATGACGCTGTTCGATGATCCCACTGCGGACGACCACGACGAGAAGGCGGCCGCGGGAGCAGCATGCTCCGTTCCCGGTGGGGGCGGCTGGTAGTAGGAGGAGGCGGCAGCGGCGCTGTGGCGGGCGTAGGCGTATGGGTCGTAGTCGGATCTCTGCGGCCAGGTGGCGTCATGGGGAGGCAGGCCCTGGTCGTAGCCCATCGCCGACGGCTCGCCGGCGGCGACGGCGGGGGGCGGCCGTGCGGGAGTCGGGGGCATTCGTGGGTCGATGGTATGGGATGGGGATGCCGATTCGTGGACGGAGGCAGCAGAGCCCTTCGCCAACGCCAGGGCCCTTTTACCTCTGGGCTGTGCAGTAAGTAGTAATACGAGATGCTGTTGGGTTCTCTGATGGGAGGTTCGGCCCAGAAGCCTTGGAGCGGGAGGAGGCCGGAACCACGTGCGATGGGCCATTTCTTAGCCTTGGTGAGCAATGCCATTTATCGCTGCACTGCACATTCCGTTCATTTCTTTGTGTGATGCCCTGATCATCCAGTCTTCATCATTAAACTAGGTCAGTGCACGTGTGTTGCAACGGGGACATATAATATCTCGATAAATTATATATACACATATGTGTTATATAGTTATGAGATAGAGGATGACATATACGAGCTGTCCGAGATGACATCGAAGAGAAACTCGGGCCTGCGACGCACGGGCACTCACCTAGTGTATTATATAAGATAGGTGAGTGCCCGTGCGTTACAACGGCAACATATAATACCATGATGAATTATGTACAAGTGTGTTTCATTGTTATAGTAAAATGTTCGTGCTTTGCACACAATCATATTTGATACCCAAAAAATATATGTTCTATACACATTTGGATCTTTTATACGCATTTAGATCTCGAGATGTCCAATTCCCTCCAACGAAATAAGTCCAAAAAATTTTGTTTGAGACCTAAATTACCTCAGAACAAATGTTTACATTCTAACAAATCTTTTTAAGATGCTAGAACATATTCGATCTTTAAAAAGAACCATAGATTCCAATCTGAAAAATCAGCTTGCTGATATTGCCTTGGCTCCACGGTGTCGTTGTCACCGCCACACAGGAACATCGGTCCCTCGTAGCCGCCACAATACGCCCTCCCTACAACCGCGTGCACAACAGCGCAACAAAACGGCCTGACATATAGCAATAAAAGGCAACAGTCAAAGACATTTACTAAAAACAACGTTGATGCACTAAGCACTTTTGAAAAAAAAAGAATGAAGGTAGTAAATGAGGCAGACATTGTTCTACATTGCTCTCATCTCAGCAACATGAAAGGGAAGATTTTCATGTAGGCTATCTTTTGAGACCACTCACCATGACTGAACCCGTTGTGGTACGCTCCCGGGAAAGTAACCACAAACTCCTCTGCATTCTGAACTAACCTGTTTGGACACATAAGAACCAACCGCTCATCAACCACCGAAGGTACCAAAGGAAGTCATTCGGTAAAGGAAGGAAGCAGTAGAAAACCACCTACAACAGGGAACCCCTGAATCCACGAGCACTTCAGGGGACATCACCATCGTCTTATCACCCAGCAATGCAAAGGTTTCTGCACCCCAGATCACAATCCCGAAATACAAAATCAAATGACAGTTACAGCAGCAAAGAACAGGGGTGGTAGGAAAATATGTCAGTCATTTTCTCAAAATGATACGAACCCAACCAATAAGCATATAACTGACTGAAACATTGAGAAATTCACATGACACGTGCAGTTGGCACACTCCTGATTTTAGTTTCAGCGGTCTTTGAAACGTAGGGATTTCACCAGAATTGTGAATTTCTTTGAAATGCATGTCGTGGATCAGGGAGTATAAAAATTTCACAGAAATTTGTTTAAGCGGTAGCTCTACCGGAACTATGGCATATTCGATGATAGTCACCTCCTCTCGGGCCTCCTGGTGCTCTTCTTCCGCCACGTCACCAAGTTCGGCGACACGGCCCACGCGGACCGGCTCATCTTCTCATTCCAGGATCCGGATCCAAAACACGCATACACAAATCTATATTAAAAAGGATTATCACCTTTGTGTTGGTCCAGCACCGATGTCCGACCAACACTCTAGCCATATATATTTTCATCAGTTAGCCCATTAACAGGTAGAACAATTGCTTGATATAATTACCTTAGATGAAATAAATTATGTTTTGCTGAGGTCAAAGCATTCTATAGGAAGATACCTGAAAAAGAATAGAAAAATAAGTGTAATGAGACATGCATGTCATTCCAAAGGAAAAATGGCCATAAAAAGAAATTTTTTTCTCTGATTGAATTCACAATCATTAAGTTCTTTGTTCATTCTTGTTCCTGCAATCTCTAAAGGCTGGACTAAAAAGCTGATGCAGGAACTGCTTGAATATGTAAAGCTGTGAAATGAAGTGTGGCACACACGGCCTTAGAGTCTGGCAACAGGCAGACAAAAGGCTACAAGAAAACACCACGAATGTGAAACGGGCGAACTACCCACAAAAGATGTGAATCGTCAGGTTGGGTCTAAAAATTGCACAGTTAAATTCAATGTTCGTTTCCTGAATAAACTAAGATCGGGACAAAAGCACGAATTGCTAATTCTATAGTACAAGAAAACAAAAGCTTCCTTTTCCCCCACTATGTTTCCTTCTATCTAAGATCGGTAATCTGCGTTTTTTTGCCGAGCAGACTCCCATGAGACTCCTGCAACAGATAGCAAGTCTTTATTTTAGTGTGGCAACGATAAATCTATTCAATGTATTTTTAAAATACTTGTCCCTTACACAAATTAAGAGTTTCAGGCTGTTCTTTTTGCGGCGTCTTAAAGCAAATCCAACACGACTATCTTTAGTCTCTTACCAATCCTCGTCCTCATATTTAAACTCCGCTCTGCAAATTAGTGTTTTGTATGGCAATATAGCTAACATATAGGTCTTACAATACAGCAAGCAGGCATGCCTAAAAATATGACAGCATTATTTTCCTATGGGCAAATCTTCCCGCTCAACCGCATGTGCAACGGCAATGGCGCAATAAAGCTCAGCTTCTCCAGATCAAAGAAATCGTGGTCAGCACCTGAAGACTGCAGCTTCTGCGTGGCCGCTAGATGTCAGGAAAGGATCGTCTGCTTGTAGTGTAGATGCAACTGAGGCTGCTGCTCATCTGTGCTTCCACCGCCCAATGGGACGCTTCCTTTTCTTGAGCATTTCCTCGTCGACTGTTTGCGGCATGGGAGCCTGGGAGGAGGCGTCCAGTTCTTGTGCGCTTGTCGTCCGTACTTGTAAAGAAAAAAAAGAGAAAGTATTTCGTACTAACCAGATCAACCCAAAAAATGTTGAGAGATACGTTTCAACATTTTCTATCGTTGCTACAGTAACACGATGAAGAAAATGGCAGCCACAGCTGCTGCGGCTGATAATGCCTCTGAATTTTCCTTGAAAAAATTTGTTCTAGCAAACATAGTGGGTGAACAAACCACATTGAAAACGAAGAAGAGTTCTGAGAAGTGAGATGGATCAGAGTTCCAGCAGATGTAGGAAAAGAAAGAAAAGTGTGGGACAAACAGACACAATGGAGTTCTATTCCAAAAGGTAAACAAAAACTCACTGGTAAACTTCGGACAAACCAAAATATTCCACCTAACACGAATCAATATCCATGGGTGTCTCATCATCATCATCTGCCCCTCATTTAGCCAAAACAAATAGATAATTACAGTTTTCTGAAAACAGATAAACAAGTTTTGGGTTTGAAAAAATGTACAGACGAATCTCAAATACAGAAAATTGTTATATGTACATAATTGTTATATGCCAACAATCATATTCTGTTAAGAACTTCATTCCATTAAAAACAAGTGTGGTTTTCCTGTTATGGACTTGATTCTATTAAATAAATAACAATACAACAAATACAAGAGTTGCGAGAATCCGAGCATATATACAAAACTAAAAGAGAGCCGATTCAAAGATCCATGCATGTATAAAAAGAGAGTAGTTAATAAAAAGAGAATGAGTAGTGCTACAAAAAGTAGAGTTTTCTACATCTTGGATCTGCCGATTCCTAACTGAAAGAGATTGATCCTCTGACATATGAAATATCAGTATGTCATATAATCAATTTGTTGCGTACGATGGAAAAGGGTCTAGCTCAAGTGGGTACAACAACAGCAACATCAAATGGTCTTATAAGGTCGTTACCAGCTGCACGAACAGATATGGTACCTGAATGACCATCTCCAACAACTATCAGTTCATTATCTATTCATGGGATAGACAATACATCAATCACTAATCAAATGATGAAGTTAATGTCCAATGATAAGTATAAAAATATTAACCCAATGGTAACCTGATTTAAACTTGCTTACATGCACTAATGGTTTCCAAATTCACATGCATTTGATTTATAAATAACAAAAAAATTGTTGTTCCGACATGTGATCAAATGATGAAGTTAATGGCAGAGGATAAGTATAAAATATTCGACAAAATAAAAGTGCAGAATGACTACATAAAAACAAACACATATATTATCGACCTCTATCTCACAAATTCTTTGGCAATAACCAATACAAAACTAAATTAACATTTCATTACTTAATATCTGATGGTGGTATGGAGTCTATGTGTGGGCTTCAACAATTTTTAGTGCCCAAACATTTTGAATAAAGCCTCTCCAACTGCTTCAGAAACATAGGGGTAGAACATTACAATTTGTCCCAATTGATACTACATTTCATAATGCCCAACAAATTCAGATCATAAATTACATGGATGAAGATGAAAAAAACACCTGGTTTAGAAGAATATAACTTCTTCCTCAATTCCATTCTACAGGCTACAATGGGAGGTGGGACAGACACTAATGGGGCACCTATTGTTGCAGGGATTGCAAGTTAACTACTCGACTTGTCACAACCCCATTTACATACAAAGGAAGAAAATGAACACTCCGGTCACGAGGAAATTGTATCCTTGATTGTAATTCCAAATAGACAAGTTACTGACTGGTGTATGCCCTAAATACACTCATGACAAACATGTTAATATTTTTTTAACTGGTTGTGATAGCATACTTTTGTCTAATGTAGGTGCCCTATGCTGCTCTACACTTTAGTAGGTCTTTACAATCTAATATTTTGGAAGGAATTCTCCCCTCGTTTAATTAAACTGGTCCTAGCTATACAACCACTACATTTCTTCCTCTAATCTTGTAGAGGTAGAGCCAGTATGACAATGGAGAAGAGAAGAGCAGTGCTTCCAAAGAAAACGACATATGCAAACCTCATGGTTAGTGGAAGTGTAAAACCCAATAGAAAAAAATGAATTAGCTTGTGGCATCTTTTGTTATTGCTAGAGACAGATTTGCTGTAAGGTAGAAGGATCCTAACAGTCAAATAAATAAGCTAGAGAAGGTACACAAGACAGATTAATGTCCAGAAGTTAGTAGCACAGTATCCTATATGACCTAGTTCTGCTACTTGAGCTAATTGCACCATTGCAGACAAACCGGTTGCCTCACTAAGCTATAATGTTGTACAGATCAAGTGGATAAAGCAAAGAGTATGCTAGCAAGTTAATTTGAATTTTGAGTCAAAATACAGAAACCAAAACACTGAAGAGTATGAAAAAGAAAGTGATAGAAAGCAGATACCCTTTCCTTTATGATATAAATTAAGGTGGATGGAGAAACAAACGCATCCATCTTACAAAAATATATGAGGCAAGAGGCTAACACAGGACAAAGTCCACCAAAATTTTAGACATATAACACATATGCCTTATTTCTCTGATAGACAAAAAATACTCATTAACTAATGAAAATGAAACATCTAGATCTCTTTCAGGGAATCAAGAAGTGTGTATTTAAGCAGGGACAAATATATATTATATCCATTAAAATATGCAAAGTTTCTAGATACAATAGTTTTCCTAAACTTGTTTCCCTTGTTAAAATGTTAGAGAGCCAATTTGAGGCAAAGAACATAGATATTCTGATAAAAGAAGAAAGGTGTTAGAAGAAAGGAGCCAATGTCATACCTGTTGGTAGGGGTAGAAACGAGCCGAGCCGAGCTCGGCTCGGCTCGGCTCGCTGCGGCTCGTTCACTCAACGAGCTCGGCTCGGCTCGGCTCGCTCATATGGCGAGCTCGGAAAAGCGGCTCGGCTCGGCTCGCTCCAGGCTCGCGAGCCGGCTCGCCGAGCCAACGAGCCCAGCCATAAATTTAAATCTGCTCTCTAAATTATAATATAAAATCTTAAAAATATTTTAAATAACATATTTTAAATTAGTAAAATAGATATATCACTAATATAATATAGAAAATAGATTATTTTTCTATAGTAATCTCAAATAACATAAATTATTGTCTACTTTGTACTAATATTATATGCTAATTAAGATTTTATGTAACAAATTGTTGTTGGATCGAGCCACGAGCCAGCTCGCGAGCTGCACCGAGCCGAGCCGAGCTGGCTCGCTCTTTTCACGAGCCACAAAAACAGGCTCGGCTCGGGCTCGTTCTAAGCGTCGAGCCGGTCCGAGCC
The DNA here is from genome assembly GCF_902167145.1 of Zea mays. Taxonomy (NCBI): domain Eukaryota; kingdom Viridiplantae; phylum Streptophyta; class Magnoliopsida; order Poales; family Poaceae; genus Zea; species Zea mays. The sequence continues at coordinate 122,112,250 of NC_050104.1, read as the reverse complement.
GAGCCGAGCTGCTGCGAGCCCGAGCCAGCTCGTCGAGCTCGAGCTTTTTTTCCAGCCCTACCTGTTGGTGTAACCACCTGCTTTTCTGTAAACAGCAAATGCGTGAACATATCCATCACTACAAATATTAACTATATAATAATTGAAAAACAAAGCAGAACTCATTAAAACCTTAAGATCCTATCAGTACCTGTAATTCGGGATATTAGCTAACTCTAACTTAAGAGGCCTGGTTGGAGTTCACACTTCACGGGGTAAAATAGCAGCCCAACTGGAAAAGAGAAGGTGAGGATTAGAAATCATAAAACACGCTGCGAATTATTATCACAACTGTGTGTTATATGTATCAAGATGTACCAACATTAACGAAAATATTACATGTGTCATGAGCTGTGGAGCAATTGCATCCCAAAAAGTAGGAACATAGTTCTCTCTCATCCATCCACAATAAAGAGAAATTGTCCTCGTAAACCAAAGGGAACAGATGAATATAGATAACTATATTATAAAACTACAAAAAGAGTATACATAACAAAATAAATGCAGTGAACTCATTAGATATTCATGATATCTAAACTCCCTTTGGTTTCCAAAAAATGATAAATGTACATGGACTCGATCTAACAGCGGGCCCAAAAAATGAATTCGAACTTGTGGTTGAATCAACTGATAAATGTATACTGCTAAGGGGCGCGTAATGACATGGACAAAAAAGTGAAACAAACTCTAAAAAGTGATCAGGCAACTTGTTGCGTTTGCAAACATATGTCCCGGTAAATAAGTTTCCACCCAACTGAAACTGTTCTCCAGGCAAAATATACCTTATCGAGTAAAATGCAATAGATTATCTATAAACAATTGATGATGATTTATTAGCAATAAAAAATAAAAGTAAACATGTGATGCAATTCTTCATAATTAACAGTTTCTTCAATTATTTCGGATGTTAAGTTATCATCGACCATATCCCTTCTATGTTGTGTATGGCGATTTTGCATTATCGAATGGAAATGTTGATCCATTGAACCTTCAAGGATATCCGCTGACATATTTAAGGCATCAGCACATACGTTCAAGTTTTCCTGGTGCCAAATAGAATTATATATAATGCATACTATAAATAGCAGAAACGGAATGGGGCATTAGGACATAACAGCAGACCATATCGGTGGTTTGTGGTGTTCGCTAACTTGACAGAACCTATGCAACCAAGTGTAGCAGTAAGATCCAATTGAAACACTAATATTCACAGCAGCATGTTGAATAAAATCACCATATGCAAATACAATTATTGGTCCTTTATTTCAGAAGACAACAAGGATATATGCATTCAAAATATTGTTTTACCTTTTTTAAAAAAAAACTGCACATGATCGTTGTTTTCTGTCAAAGACAATGAGAAGGATATTGTGGAGTCCTACGGGTTCACATTCATAAGCTCTCTGATATTGTCCTTCACATCTCATGCATTATAGAGGCCATACCTACAAGAAAAAGAAGATTAGGTGCTTGTGTAGACTCCAAAGGGTCGATAATATATAGGTGCTTTTGAAGAGTATCAGGGTCATTCTAGTACCTAGATGCAGACAGGCAATAATGTCATAAACGAACTATATAAACAAAACATATGTACAATAGATATGTGTTGTAGATATGTGCAGAAGATGGTGCTATAGTACGATAATCCAATCCCTAATAAAAATTCTCTTTGGGGTCTGAAGCACGTAGCACTTTTAGTTTAATGAGATGGGGCATGAGCTCACCTGTAGAGCTCTTTGTAAATGGAGCACACTTCTATTTCAACAATAATAAGATCGAGTAACTGCACATAGAGCTGAAAATTCGCAAGGATAGGTTTGGCTGAAACCATATATAACCTGGCTCAACTCCAACAATTTCACAGGGAAGGCCATCCGGAACCAGTGCATTGTCATATCTGTAAGGTGCCCTTCCATTGATTAGAATGGCCTCTGGTGCCCCTAGATCCTGAACATCATTCAACATGTTCCTTAGTTCCTACATGGGATAGAATGCTCAAGTTACAAGAGCAATATGCGAAAGCTTATTAAAGTGCTAAGCTAAATATTGTGCAACAAGTCCATTTTTAGTGAATCCATATGTACCGCATTTTTTGTTCTGTAAACTTAAAAATGAAATTAGATCCTTAGATGAATACTATTTTTTGGTGTAAACTTCTACTCCTTGTACAGATATATGCCTGGAAAATCACGAGAGAATTGTGCCAGAGATCAAGAAAAAGTGCAATATTTTCACTAACTATCTCTGAAACAAAAAAGATAAACCATCTCGATTCAATTGAAAACATAAAAACAAAACTCTTATACATCCCTAATGAACAGGGTGATGTCACCATGAGGCTGGTCGAAGGGGAGGGGCATGGTTGTTGACAGGTCGCTGGAGGCTGAGTGACGGGAAGTAGAAGAAATTGCCGATCTGGTCGTTGAGCTAGAATGGGTCATTGTTATGAACATGGCTGAAAATGTGGGAGTAGATCTTATACATCTTCTTAGTGGAGCGCAAGGTCTGGAGGACCTTGGAGGTCACCTTCTTGCCAATGAGGACCACGCTTGGAACCGGAACACACTCGCTCAAGAACGTGTCCCTCACCGCCTCACGAGACCTCTCTCCCCAAATCCTGAACCTATATAATTTCCCGCGCCTCCACCGGCAGCCCGCCTGACCCCGAGTCCCCGAGCCCCCCTGATATACGGCAGGCACGCAGCAGATCGGTCGGGCTCGGCGCCAATCGCGATGGACTTCTCATCCGGCGACGTGAAGGCCGCCGCCGGCGGCGGCGGCATGCCTTCGCTGCTGCGAGGGTGGCGGGAGTTCCGGCGGAGCGGCGCGCCGGCGAGGTTCCTCTGCTTTGAGGACGGAAAGTGGGTCGATGTTGCCGGAGAGACGGCGGTGCAGCTGCGGCGGGTGTTCCAGGAGAGGAGGGTGATGGCCGACGCTTCGTGCGGGGGCAAGGCGTACCTGTTTGACTTCCTCTGCATGGTCAGGATTGACTGAGAGGCTGACCGAGGAGATACTGGGCCGCACGTTGAAGAGGAGGCGCGCTGGGCTGCATGCTGGGCAGTTGGGCCGCACGTCCAATTGCTGGGCTGCACGAACGATAGGACATAGGCGTTGGTATAGGATTTGTTTGATTAGTACCATATCGTCCACTGAGAGAGATGGAACGTAGCTTATAAGTGTTGTTGTGGACCATCCATTGTTCACTCTAACTCCTCCAGCTCTAGCGCTACACTGAGGTGTGTCTTTTTGCTTTTGCGTGGGAGGGTGTGTACCGCCGTTGGGGGGCCCACTTGGCAGAACAGGTCCGGCCGCGGTGCGTGGATCGGATGAATCACAGAAAGCCAGAATGAACGGCTGAGATCACAGAACAGCAGAATGGACGGTTGAGATCACAGGACGGCAGAACGGTAGGGTACCCTTACCGTCTTAATAAGTAGTAGAGATTGACGAGAACAATGGTCGTCGACATGCATGGCCAACCTAGCTTGCTAGTTAACTAATATCTGTTGCATAAAGCTCCTCCTGACCATCTTTTACTCCATCAAACCACTTGATATCTTCGCTTGACGTACTTGATTTCCATGAAATAATATGATCCACTCCATTGCTCCACATGGCTTTCATAGTCCATCGATCATGGCGGGATAGACAGTGGTTACATTATGTAAAGCCCAAATTTTATATAAGGAAAAAGAGAAAGAGAAGGAAAATACTATATAAGGAAAAAATATAAATAAATATATTCTTGTTATAATAGTATTTGAATTTGTTCATTTAGATTAAATGTGAAACTCACAATCAAATTTGAATTCAAATTTGAACTCTAAATCTGAGAATAAAAACAATAAAAAAAGAAAGGTAAACGCCTCGTGGGCCGATTTTCCTTTAGTCGGCCCACCAACGGACTTCCACTAAACCCTCTCCACACGCGCACCGCGGCCACTGCCATCTGGGCCCCATTGTCCAGTCCCCAGGCGCGTGCTCGCGCTCCCTTCTGTCACCGCCACGCGGGCCCGCTCGTCAGCAAGCCCCTTCCACGCGCGCAGACTCATGTTTCTCTGTTTGTGAGCCCCTTCGTCAGGAGCATCTGTAGGAAACGGGTGACGCCTAAGAGGGGGGGGGGTGAATTAGGACTTCTAAAACTTTTACTAAACTAGGCCACAAATAAATCCCTAGAGCAAAACCTATGCAAATAATCAAAACTAGAATGTGCAAACTAGGTTTTGTCTAAGTGTTGCTATCTCTACCGCAAAAGGCTAAGTTTCAATCTACACTAAATAAGTATGACTACAAGATTGAAACTTAAATGCTTAATATAAATGCGGAATGTAAAGAGCTAAGTAGAGAAGCAAACTCTCGTGGATGACGCCGGTATTTTTACCGAGGTATCCGGAACCGCGCAAGGTCCCGACTAATCCTCGTTGGTGCCCCTACGCAAAGGGTAGCCCACGCGAGGGCCAAGCACCACGGTCGAGTAACTCCGTAGAGAGCCGCGGGCCTTCTCCACGCACAAGTGGTGCTCCGCTTCCGGCTCCTCTCGGACGCTCCCCGCCGTCTCCACTATCGAGCTTCCGGCCGAAACGCCGCGGGCCTCGTTCCCTCCGGTACACGGTGGCGGCCGTGACACAAACGCGGTTGTCACGGTCTCGCAAGACTCTCGCCCCACTCGGTACAATTACAACGGCTCACGCAAGAGCCGAGGGGTTGTGAGGTTTATCTAAACTCACTCAACTAACTAGGATTCACCTAGAGCAAGCGCTAAAGCGGTCTAACTAACCTAAGCACTTCGCAAAGCACCTACGCTAATCACCGAGTGATTCTATTAAGCACTTGGGTGTTTGAGCACTTGGAAATATGCACTATGTGTATTGGAATGTTGCTTGGGCTCTCACACTTGAGAATGGCCGGTTGGGGTGGTATTTATAGCCTCCACACCCCCAACTAGCCGTTGAACAGAAAGCAGCAGCTTTCTGTCGTCGGGTGCACCGGACAGTCCGGTGCACCACCGGACACTGAACAGTAGATGTCCGGTGCACGCCACGTCAGCCGACCGTTGGCGCCTGTAGCAGTCGACCGTTGGATCCGACCGTTGCCTTTCTGCCCGTTGGCACACCGGACAGTCCGGTGCACACCGGACAGTCCGGTGCTACAGCCAGAGAGCGCCTGTCTGTGGCCTCTCTGCGCAGACTGTCCGGTGCCTCACCGGACAGTCCGGTGCACACCGGACACCGATGTCCGGTGCGCCACCTGGCGCTGGCTGACAACCCTCGTCTTGGATTTCTTCGCTGATTTCTTCGGGCTTCTTTGTTCTTGAGTGTTGGACTCCTATGCATCTTTTTATGTCTTCTTTTGAGGTGTTGCATCCTCATTGCCTTGGTCCAATTCTCTTCGCATCCTGTGAACTACAAACACAAACACTAGAAAACTTATTAGTTCACGGATTGTGTTGTTCATCAAACACCAAAACTCAATTAGCCAAATGGCCCGGGGTCCATTTTCCTTACAATCTCCCCCTTTTTGGTGATTGATGACAACACAACCAAAGCAAGCAAATAATACAAGTATTTGAGTGAAAATATGCAATCTACTTGCTAGGATGCATGATTGTCCCCACAATGTGATATTATGGACTTAAGCCTCCCCCTAACTCCATAATTCACTTACTTCCTATTTTTGGACCAAATAACCAAAACCACTTAAAAAGCCATTTGTAGATATAAAATTTTAAATTTGTGGTGTTTGGTGTTTGATATAGTTTTCATTGCTTTGGCCCCTAAACTTCTCCCCCTTTGGCATCAACCACCGAAAAGGAAGACATTAAAAGCAAGTAGGAAGTAAAAGCTTGCCCTCAACAAGAATGATATCATTAGAAGGATATTAAATTAAGCCATGAAAGATACCACTTGTAGATCATTAAAGATACCATGTGTAGGAATTTCTCAAAAGATTACTCCCCCTAAATGAGTATTCTCCTTTTAGAAAGAGTCTTTCTCCCCCTTTAGAGATGAAGAAATACTCCCCCTGACAGAGATCCTCTACTTAGGAAAAAGCAGGTGAAAATTAGAGGTGCAAGACATGATTTGAAAAGACTAACTTCCCTTATGCATAGGTAACAGAATATGAGTTAACCACTTATGCATTTTTAGCAACATGGAAGCATATGATATGAAATATAGTCTAATCAAATATTGGAGAAGACATGTAAATGATACTGAAGGTAATCTCAAAAGATACCAATTGAAGATCAATGGCGAGCTTGAGAGACATGAGAGTTCTTGGAGATTTTGCAGTGGAAGATTGTTGTCTTTCTCCGGGGACTTCATTTTCCTTACAATGAGACTATCACATAAAATAGACTTGAAAAGGTGTTAGTCTCAAAGTGTTAGATTATAGAGTAACCTCCCCCTAAAGGTGTGCATACAAGTTTTGAATACTTGTAGGAGACATGCACTTTGATTTGATATCAAGAGGGGCAAATTATCCATAATCCTAACTTTGGCACATATAAGTTAAATGATACACTTTGTAGAAATCAAAATTTTCAATTGATGCATCATTTACTATGGAGTGATATAAAAGCTATGTGCCGTGCTTAAATAAACATTTTAAGCCATGTAGGTTTGCTTAAGAGTATGAATTAAGAACAAGCAATCCTACCATTTGATTTACCTAGTATGCATGATTTTAAACAAAAATACATAACAAATGTAATACTAGGCAAGAAAGGTAAACTAGATAAAAGATAAATAAATACCAATTGTGAAAACAAAGAATACAATAAAACTAGTTACCTTAGTCATGGGTGGGAAATTTGGGTTCAAAGTTTTTACTAACCCACTTGGCAATAAACTTGATCCAATATGATGCATCCCATGATATACATCCTGATTTGCCAAGTCTCCAAATTTCCCGAGGACCTTCGGTCCACTCACTTCCCTTTCGGGATCCAAACCTTCTTGGTGCTTTTCATGGTTGAAATTATCTCCTTTGGCACCCAGATGCGTTTGGCCCCTTTTCCTTTGTTGGCTTGCTTGTTGGCCTTGATTGCTATCACCTTTCCGTTCTTTTTCTTCTTGATCAAATATGGTGTAGCATCCTTTTTGTTCACCTTTTTGATGTAGGTGTTGGAGATTTTGCTTGATGGCTTTTGCTTGAGCTTTTGCCTTTGTTTATCCCCGGTCATCGCCTTGCATTGGAAAGACTTGTGGCCTTCTATGTGGCATAGCCTACAAATCACAGTTTCTCCCTCTACAGGCTTGTTCACTCCCGCAGTGGTGTTATCCTGTGGAGGTCGGATTTGTTTGGCTTTGCCTTTCTTGTCATACAAAGCCTTGCCAAGACGAGCCACTTCTTGCTTTAATTGTTCATTTTCCTTTGCAACCTCATCCGAGCAAGTTTCTACAACAATATTCTCAACAACTTGGTTGCAAGGGTTAGAATCATCAATTAAATCAAAGCAGGAAGTAGAAGCATCTTTCTTAATTATTTCAGGCATTTCAATTAAAGATGCTGCTGGGGCGCTACCAATGTTTTCTAGCTTAGTAGTTAGCTCATTATTGTGTATGCTAAGAATTTCCATTTTCTCTAGCAAATTTTCAATAGCTTCTTGGGAGCTAGCTAACTTAGCCTTAAGTTTTTCATTCTTTTTAATAAGGCTATCATCGGTAACAGTGGATGGAGCACTAGATTCCAATAGCTCAATTTTAGTTGATAGCTCACTATTTAAGTTTGCAAAAGTTTCAAATTTTTCTAGCAAACCTTTGTAATCATTTTGAGAGCTAACCAACTTATTTTTCAAAGTTTTAAGTTGAGCTTTTTGCTTAGTGCAAACATCCTGGAAAAAATTAACGGCTTCCGCAAGCTCTTCTAGAGAGGCCTTTCCCTCACCTTCATCATCACTACTACTTTCATCACTAGAGGATGGAATGCTTTTGTTACCTCTTGCCATAAGGCATTTGTGTGATGACCGTGATGATCGTGACGAGGACCGGTGGCTGCGCGTCCTTGGAGGTTCATCTTCACTTGAAGAATCATCCCAAGTTCTAACACTTGTTAGGGCCTTGCCTTTGCTCCTCTCCTTTTTGGGTTTGGCCATATTTGGACAGTTGTCCCTGAAGTGGCCCTTCTCCCCACATGCGAAGCATCCTCTCTTCCTTTGCTTTTTCCTGTCAATGTTAAAGAGAAGATCCTCGACCTGCAGGGGTACACCCATTAGATTAATCTTGCGGATCATCCTCATTACCTTTCCGACGCGTCGGATTGTTTCTTCGTCCTCGGAGGATGATGTGCACGGTTGATTATCTTCATCATCATCACTTTCTTCTTCTTCCTCCTCTTCTTCGCTTGAGGAACTTGGAGTGGGAGCCTTCCTTTTGCCCTTCCTTTCATCACATGCAAAAGCATATGGCTTTGAGGAAGTTGGCTCCTCTCCCCGACTCATTTTTCGCGATATCTCAAAGGCCGCGATTTTCCCAATCACAATGGTCGGGGTCATGTTGCTCAAGTCCTCCATGTTGTGAAGGATGGTGATGATGCTCCCATATCTTTGTTGTGGTAGCAGGGAGATAATCTTCCTCACAATGTCCGCATCACCTAGCTTATTAATGCCAATAGAGTTGAGCTCATTGATTATTAGATTCAAACGAGAATACATGTCTCTAACAAGCTCATCATCTTTCATGGCAAAGGAATTATACTCATTTAGGACTAGGCAATGTTTTTGCTCACGGACATTTGATGTGCCGTCATGGAGCTCATGCAATTTTAGCCAAATCTCATTAGCAGTTTTCAAGGTAAATACTTGATTAAAAATATCCATGCTAAGAGATTCATACAAGCAATTTTTGGCTCTAGCATTTAAATGGATTTCTTTTTCCTCACTCGTGGTGGGTTTCTCGGGATTCTTGGGAGGTTTCATCCCATCACGAGTGACTCTCCAAACACCTAGATCAACGACCTCTAGGTAACAAGCCATTCTAGCACTATAATATGGGAAGTTAGTGCCGTCGAAGTGTGGTGGCCTATGGGTATCCATCCCTTCCTCTAAAAAGCGTCGGCTCTTTTAGCGGTGAAGCTAAAGCGTTTCAAATGAGCCAAACCGTGCCTCTGATACCAATTGTAGGAAACGGGTGACGCCTAAGAGGGGGGGGGGTGAATTAGGACTTCTAAAACTTTTACTAAACTAGGCCACAAATAAATCCCTAGAGCAAAACCTATGCAAATAATCAAAACTAGAATGTGCAAACTAGGTTTTGTCTAAGTGTTGCTATCTCTACCGCAAAAGGCTAAGTTTCAATCTACACTAAATAAGTATGACTACAAGATTGAAACTTAAATGCTTAATATAAATGCGGAATGTAAAGAGCTAAGTAGAGAAGCAAACTCTCGTGGATGACGCCGGTATTTTTACCGAGGTATCCGGAACTGCGCAAGGTCCCGACTAATCCTCGTTGGTGCCCCTACGCAAAGGGTAGCCCACGCGAGGGCCAAGCACCACGGTCGAGTAACTCCGTAGAGAGCCGCGGGCCTTCTCCACGCACAAGTGGTGCTCCGCTTCCGGCTCCTCTCGGACGCTCCCCGCCGTCTCCACTATCGAGCTTCCGGCCGAAACGCCGCGGGCCTCGTTCCCTCCGGTACACGGTGGCGGCCGTGACACAAACGCGGTTGTCACGGTCTCGCAAGACTCTCGCCCCACTCGGTACAATTACAACGGCTCACGCAAGAGCCGAGGGGTTGTGAGGTTTATCTAAACTCACTCAACTAACTAGGATTCACCTAGAGCAAGCGCTAAAGCGGTCTAACTAACCTAAGCACTTCGCAAAGCACCTACGCTAATCACCGAGTGATTCTATTAAGCACTTGGGTGTTTGAGCACTTGGAAATATGCACTATGTGTATTGGAATGTTGCTTGGGCTCTCACACTTGAGAATGGCCGGTTGGGGTGGTATTTATAGCCTCCACACCCCCAACTAGCCGTTGAACAGAAAGCAGCAGCTTTCTGTAGTCGGGTGCACCGGACAGTCCGGTGCACCACCGGACACTGAACAGTAGATGTCCGGTGCACGCCACGTCAGCCGACCGTTGGCGCCTGTAGCAGTCGACCGTTGGATCCGACCGTTGCCTTTCTGCCCGTTGGCACACCGGACAGTCCGGTGCACACCGGACAGTCCGGTGCTACAGCCAGAGAGCGTCTGTCTGTGGCCTCTCTGCGCAGACTGTCTGGTGCCTCACCGGACAGTCCGGTGCACACCGGACACCGATGTCCGGTGCGCCACCTGGCGCTGGCTGACAGCCCTCGTCTTGGATTTCTTCGCTGATTTCTTCGGGCTTCTTTGTTATTGAGTGTTGGACTCCTATGCATCTTTTTATGTCTTCTTTTGAGGTGTTGCATCCTCATTGCCTTGGTCCAATTCTCTTCGCATCCTGTGAACTACAAACACAAACACTAGAAAACTTATTAGTTCACGGATTGTGTTATTCATCAAACACCAAAACTCAATTAGCCAAATGGCCCGGGGTCCATTTTCCTTACAGCATCTTCCCCACCGAAACAGACGCAGCGATTTCTCTGCGGTCCGTTTCGCCGGGATCTTCCGCAGCTTTCGAATCTCGCCAGCTCTCCCGTATTCCTCGCCTGGTCAGTCCATGCGCGGTCTCACCCTGTACCACTGCGTGTGGGCCCATGTGTTAGAGTCTCCCTTGTCCCAGCTTTCTTCTCGCGCTCAACAAACCCCGCCGGATTCACCCTCGTCCGTCGCGGCAGACCGAGGATTCCAGAACCGAATGTTGACTCTCCACAACTATAAAACCAACCCCCGAGACCCTCTCTCTCTTCCTCCATCGATTTCTACCGGACCTCAATGGGAGCTCGGAACAGGGCACTGGGCACGATGTGGTGGGCGTCGTGGCGGGCGAAACCAAGGGATGTCGCCGTCGCCATGGCCGAAATCCGCGCCGCGCGAGGACTCCCACACCGTAGAGCGACTCTCCCTCGCATTACCCTGCCGACTCAAAGTGCCCAGACTCCCTTCCCTCGAGCGCCATTCTAGCCGAGAGAGGAAGCAGCGCCGCCGCCGACCCGGTTTCGTGTGCACCGCCGTCGCGTCCACGATTTCGGCCCTGTGAGTCTCGCCGTGCGTCGGGGATTGAACCGGGGTGCTCCCTGCTGAGGATTGACGACCGGAGCCCTCGAATTTCGTCGCCGTGGTGCGAACTCCGCCGCGCGTCCGCCAAACTCCGTGGAGCGGTTCGTCCGGTGCCTGAATCAAGGTAAGAACCCATCCATCTAGTTCGCTTTATGCTTCTATACGCATAACACTGGGGGAATTTGGCTACGGGGCCTGGTTTGTGCGCGTACAGTGTGCTCCGACGGAGCTCCGCCGTTGTATGTGGGCGCGCCACCGTGGCTCGGTCTGGGAGGGAGGAGGACGACTCGTTGGCCGTTGATTCCCATGTGGACGGCTAGGAATAGATCTCGTGCGTTTGATGCCTAAGTCGTTGATCCGTGCGCGTGCGGCTGGGATTAGTTGGCGTATACCCATTCGATACATCAAATCCTTGACGTCAACCAGCGATCGAACGGTTTTGGAGTCACGTGATGCTCTGACCGTGGATCCCAGATCCAAGGGCTGATAGTGCATACTGGTTCAAGGAAAGTAGCATCTAATCTGGGCGGTTGGAGCACGATCGGTCGGCCAGTAGTATTCCATACCCCTTCGGCTGTTATGTTTTGCACATGAGCCCCTGTCCTTTGAGGTATTCAACCCACCGTCCTCACGGGAATAGTCTGAGTCTGGTAGAGTTTTGCAAATTTAACCCTGGGCTCTCTGATATTAGTGTCCTCGGTCCAGAACATTTAGGATATTCATAAATTAATTCAGAAACTGATTTTTAGATTAAAAATAAATCAAGAAACTTGTTTAATTTGTATTAAATCCATTTTAACTCCAAATTAATTCATTCTAGTTGCATTAGACTTGTAATAATATTGTTTATCATCCAGTAACTTTATTTTGTTATGAAACCTAAACTGAAATTTTGTACTTAATTTCTTTTATACACCACTATTAAATATTTAGAAATTCGTATCTCAATAATCGTAACTCCATTTTGATCCATTCTAGTTGCGTTAGTATCACAATAATATTTATTATCATCTGGTAACTTTGTTTTATCATTAAATATAGGTTAAACTATTGCACTTAGTCTATTCTACATTTAACCACGTGGATCTTCGAAAAATCATAACTTGGTAATCGTAGCTCCGAATGTAGTAATTCTTGTTCCCACGATCTCGTAGCAACGCGTAGATTATTATTACGCAGTTTATTCTTATGATTAGTGTAATGTTAATTTTTGTCTATACCATGTTTGTCTGTATTGCTACGTTTAGCAGTGAGGACACTTGTCATCTGAAGATCATCCTGGTACCTGGAATCTCAAGTCCCAGGCAAGTTGTGCCCTTGATCACTTCTTTTACCCACTCATGTTCTGATTAATCATAATGATCTGCATAGGTTAATTGTGATGGGACCCAATAGGTCACCCTAGTTTGACTATCTTTATGCCTTGTTTACCAATAAACTTCTGGGTAGTACTTGCTAGTGCTTTATGTGGATTTGGGCACTGAGATACACATTATTCATGATTATACTTTTGTTATCTGTTGTTATTTACTGTTCATGATAAGATCATTATGTTAATTGGAACTTGGAGCGACCACCCGGGAAAACAGTGCTACCACAAGGGTTTATGGACGCCCTTGGCTGATTAATTAGGAAAGCTAGTGGAGGACTACTGAAAGTCGCCTAGAGGGGGGGTGAATAGGGCGAAACTGAAATTTACAAAGTTAATCACAACTACAAGCCGGGTTAGCGTTAGAAATATAATCGAGTCCGCGAGAGAGGGTGCAAAACAAATCGCAAGCGAATAAAGAGTGTGACACGCGGATTTGTTTTACCGAGGTTCGGTTCTCGCAAACCTACTCCCCGTTGAGGAGGCCACAAAGGCCGGGTCTTTTTCAACCCCTTGAGAGCACCTAGAGGGGGGGGGTGAATAGGTGATCCTGTGAAACTTAAACTTATAGCCACAAAAACTTGTTAAGTGTTAGCACAATAATCGCCAAGTGGCTAGAGATGAGTCTCAACAAAACACAATACCACAAAAGATCAACACAGAGAAGACACAGTGGTTTATCCCGTGGTTCGGCCAAGACCAACGCTTGCCTACTCCACGTTGTGGCGTCCCAACGGACGAGGGTTGCAGTCAACCCCTCTCAAGCGGTCCAAAGACCCACTTGAATACCACGGTGTTTTGCTTGCTTTTTCTCAATCCCGTTTGCGAGGAATCTCCACAAGTTGGAGCCTCTCGCCCTTACAATTGAAGTTCACAAAGAACACAGAGCAAAGGGGGAATGAGCAACGCACACAAGACTTCAAAAGATCAGAGCAGCAACACGCACACAAGTTGCAACAAGAGCTCGCAACACAACTCAAAGAGTTCGCAACTCAACAAGAGCTCTAGATGCTATCACGATGAAACGAATGCGTGAGATCGATGTCTTGGTGCTTAGGAATGTTGTAGGAATGCTGGGTGTTCTCCTCCATGCGCCTAGGGGTCCCTTTTATAGCCCCAAGGCAGCTAGGAGCCGTTGAGAACAAATCTGGAAGGCCATCCTTGCCTTCTGTCATCGGGCGCACCGGACAGTCCGGTGCACACCGGACAGTGTCCGGTGCCCGATTCCTTTCCTTAAATGGCGAAGCCGACCGTTGCAGATCTGGAAGTCGTTGGCGCACCGGACATGTCCGGTGCACACCAGACAGTCCGGTGCCCCCTTCCGACCGTTGGCTTGGCCACGTGTCGCGCGCAGAATCCGTGGCCGACCGTTGGCCCGGCCGACCGTTGGCTCACCGGACAGTCCGGTGCACACCGGACAGTCCGGTGAATTTTAGCCGTACGCCGTCAGCAAATTCCCGAGAGCGGCCTCTTCGGCCGAGGCAGCCTGGCGCACCGGACACTGTCCGGTGCACCACCGGACACAGTCCGGTGCCCCAGATCGAAACAGCCACTTGGCTGTACACAGCCAACTCTCCTCTTTTCTTCTTCTTCCTGTTTCTGATACTTAGACAAGTATATTAGTACACAAAACCAATATACTAAGACTTAGAAACATACCTTAGCTCTTGATTTTCACTTTGTTCATCCATGGGCATAAATTCACATTTAAGCACTTGAGTTGGCACTCAATCACCAAAATACTTAGAAATGGCCCAAAGGCACATTTCCCTTTCAATCTCCCCCTTTTTGGTGATTTATGCCAACACAACATAAAGCAACTAGAACAAGTGCAAAATCACTTCAACTAAAACTCAAATAGATTTTGATTCAATTTTGGCATATATGGATCATCCTTTGCCACCACTTGGTTTGTTTTTGCAAATCAAACTCAAATCTCTATCTCTAAGTCAAACACACATGTTGAAGCATATAGAGAGTTATCCCAAAAGAGATTGATCAAAGATTTCAAAAACTTCCCCCTTTTTTTTCATAATCAACACTTCTCCCCACAAGAGGCCAACTTTTGACAAAAGAGACAATACAAGAGTTTTGCCAAACCAAAAGCTCTATTCTACTATTTTCAAAGTTTCTCAAGTGGTAGCTGATCCATCTATTGCTTTGGCCTTTATTTTCTCCCCCTTTGGCATCAAGCACCAAAACGGGATCAATCTTGGCCCTTTAACCCCATTGCCTCACCAAAATCTTCAATTAAGAGTACAAAGGCAATAAGATCATAGAGATGAACTTGGAATAAGTTACCCTCTCATCGGAGTGCAGTGGAAGTCTTGCATGGTCCAAGTTCACCTTTCCCTTTCAATCCACCTTCGAGACTAAATCAAGCAAACTCAAGCAAATGGTTAGTCTCAAAGGGTCAAGTTGTAGCACATCTCCCCCTAAATGTGTGCATCACTTGCAAAAAGGACTTATGAGGTCCAGGGAGTGTTTGTACAACTTGAGCACCACAATAAGCAACAAAATGCAGAATGAACATGATCAAAAGCATAAATACATGTATGCTACAATTCAATCCAAGTTCCGCGAATCTAAGACATTTAGTTCACTACGCAGCCTGCAAAAGGTCTTCTCATCTAGAGGCTTGGTAAAGATATCGGCTAGCTGGTTCTCGGTGCTAACATGAAACACTTCGATATCTCCCTTTTGCTGGTGGTCTCTCAAAAAGTGATGCCGGATGTCTATGTGCTTTGTGCGGCTGTGCTCAACAGGATTCTCCGCCATGCGGATAGCACTCTCATTATCACATAGAAGTGGGACTTTGCTCAGATTGTAGCCAAAGTCCCTGAGGGTTTGCCTCATCCAAAGTAGTTGCGCGCAACACTGTCCTGCGGCAACGTACTCGGCCTCAGCGGTGGATAGGGCAACGGAGGTTTGTTTCTTAGAGTTCCACGACACCAGGGACCTTCCTAAGAATTGGCACGTCCCTGATGTACTCTTCCTATCGACCTTACACCCAGCATAGTCGGAGTCTGAGTATCCAACCAAGTCAAAGGTAGACCCCTTTGGATACCAGAGCCCGAAGCAAGGCGTAGCAACCAAATATCTAAGAATTCGCTTCACCGCCACTAAGTGACATTCCTTAGGATCGGATTGAAATCTAGCACACATGCATACGCTAAGCATAATATCCGGTCTACTAGCACATAAATAAAGTAAAGACCCTATCATTGACCGGTATGCTTTTTGATCAACGGACTTACCTCCTTTGTTGAGGTCGGTGTGTCCGTCGGTCCCCATCGGAGTCTTTGCGGGCTTGGCGTCCTTCATCCCAAACCGCTTCAGCAAGTCTTGTGTGTACTTCGTTTGGGAGATGAAGGTGTCGTCCTTGAGTTGCTTCACTTGGAACCCAAGGAAGTAGTTCAACTCGCCCATCATCGACATCTCGAATTTCTGCGTCATCACCCTGCTAAACTCTTCACAAGACTTTTGGTTAGTAGAACCAAATATTATGTCATCGACATAAATTTGGCACACAAACAAATCACCATCGCATGTCTTAGTGAACAGAGTTGGATCGGCTTTCCCAACCTTGAAAGCATTAGCAAGTAAAAAGTCTCTAAGGCATTCATACCATGCTCTTGGGGCTTGCTTAAGTCCATAGAGCGCCTTAGAGAGCTTACACACGTGGTCGGGGTACCGTTCATCCTCGAAGCCAGGGGGTTGCTCCACGTACACCTCCTCCTTGATTGGCCCGTTGAGGAAAGCGCTCTTCACATCCATTTGGAACAACCTGAAAGAATGGTGAGCGGCATATGCTAGCAAGATACGAATTGATTCTAGCCTAGCCACAGGAGCAAACGTCTCCTCAAAGTCCAAACCTGCGACTTGGGCATAACCTTTTGCCACAAGTCGAGCCTTGTTCCTCGTCACCACCCCGTGCTCGTCCTGTTTGTTGCGGAACACCCACTTGGTTCCCACAACATTTTGCTTGGGACGAGGCACCAGTGTCCAAACTTCATTGCGCTTGAAGTTGTTGAGCTCCTCCTGCATGGCCAACACCCAGTCCGGATCTAGCAAGGCCTCCTCTACCCTGAAAGGCTCAATAGAAGAGACAAAGGAGTAATGCTCACAAAAATTAACTAATCTAGATCGAGTAGTTACTCCCTTACTAATGTCACCCAAAATTTGGTCGACAGGATGATCCCTTTGAATCACCGCTCGGACTTGGGTTGGAGGTGCCGGTTGCGCATCTTCCTCCATCACATGATCATCTTGTGCTCCCCCTTGATCACACGCCTCCTGTTGATGAACCTGTTCATCATCTTGAGTTGGGGGTTGCACCATAGTTGAGGAAGAAGGTTGATCTTGCTCCAATTGTTCCTGTGGTCGCACATCACCAATCGCCATGGTGCGCATAGCGGCCGTTGGAACGTCTTCTTCATCTACATCATCAAGATCAACAACTTGCTCTCTTGGAGAGCCATTAGTCTCATCAAATACAACGTCGCTAGAGACTTCAACCAAACCCGATGATTTGTTGAAGACTCTATACGCCTTTGTATTTGAGTCATAACCTAACAAAAACCCTTCTACTGCTTTGGGAGCAAATTTAGAATTTCTACCCTTCTTCACTAGAATGTAGCACTTGCTCCCAAATACACGAAAGTACGATACATTGGGTTTGTTACCGGTTAGAAGCTCATATGACGTCTTCTTGAGGAGACGGTGAAGGTAGACCCTGTTGATAGCGTGGCAAGCCGTGTTCACGGCTTCCGACCAAAAACGCTCGGGGGTCTTGAATTCTCCAAGCATAGTCCTCGCCATGTCGATTAGCGTCCTGTTCTTCCTCTCTACCACACCATTTTGCTGTGGTGTGTAGGGAGCGGAGAACTCGTGCTTGATCCCTTCCTCCTCAAGGAACTCTTCCACTTGAAGGTTCTTGAACTCCGACCCGTTGTCGCTCCTTATCTTCTTCACCTTGAGCTCAAACTCATTTTGAGCTCTCCTGAGGAAGCGCTTGAGGGTCCCTTGGGTTTCAGACTTATCCTGCAAAAAGAACACCCAAGTGAAGCGGGAAAAGTCATCAACAATAACTAGACCATACTTACTTCCTCCTATGCTCAGATAGGCGACGGGTCCGAAGAGGTCCATGCGTAGCAGCTCCAGGGGTCTTGATGTGGTCATCACATTCTTGCTGTGATGTGCTCCTCCCACTTGTTTACCTGCTTGACAAGCTGCACAAGGTCTATCTTTTTCGAATTGTACGTTAGTCAAACCTATCACGTGTTCTCCCTTTAGAAGCTTGTGAAGGTTCTTCATCCCCACATGTGCTAAGCGGCGATGCCACAGCCAGCCCATGCTAGTCTTAGCTATTAAGCATGCATCTAGACCGGCCTCTTCTTTTGCAAAATCAACTAGGTAAAGTTTGCCGTCTAATACACCCTTAAAAGCTAGTGAACCATCACATCTTCTAAAGACAGACACATCTACATTTGTAAATAGACAGTTATACCCCATGTTGCATAATTGACTAACAGATAGCAAATTATATCCAAGAGACTCTACTAAAAACACATTAGAGATAGAGTGCTCATTAGAAATTGCAATTTTACCTAACCCTTTTACCTTGCCTTGATTCCCATCACCGAATATAATTGAATCTTGGGAATCCTTATTCTTGACGTAGGAGGTGAACATCTTCTTCTCCCCCGTCATATGGTTTGTGCATCCGCTATCAATAATCCAGCTTGAACCCCCGGATGCATAAACCTGCAAGGCAAATTTAGGCTTGGGACTTAGGTACCCAACTCTTGTTGGGTCCTACAAGGTTAGTGCAAATATCCTTAGGGACCCAAATGCAAGTTTTGTCTCCCTTGCATTTTGCCCCTAACTTCCTGGCAACAATTTTCCTATCCTTTCTACAAATAGCAAAGGAAGCATTTAAAGCACAATAGATTGTAGAAGGTTCATTCACTACTTTCCTAGGAGCATGAATAATATTCCTTTTAGGCACATGATGAATAGCATTTCTCCTACCAACATTTCTATCATGCACATAAGAAGAGCTAGAAGCAAACATGACATGAGAATCAAAGGCATTATATGCATTACAACTCCTATAAGCATTTCTAGGTTGTATTCTATCATGATACATAAAAGCATGGTTCCTTTTAGTATTACTTGCCATAGGGGCCTTCCCTTTCTCCTTGGTGGAGATGGGAGCCTTATGGCTTGTTAAGTTCTTGGCTTCCCTCTTGAAGCCAAGTCCATCCTTAATTGAGGGGTGTCTACCAATCGTGTAGGCATCCCTTGCAAATTTTAGCTTGTCAAATTCATTCTTGCTAGTCTTAAGTTGAGCATTAAGACTAGCCAATTCATCATTAAGCTTGGAAATTGAAACTAGGTGTTCACTACAAGCATCAATGTCAATATCTTTACACCTAGTACAAATTACAACATGTTCTACATAAGAATTAGATTTATTTGCTACTTCTAATTTAGCATTTAAATCATTGTTGACACCTTCTAGAGTAGAAATGGTTTTATGACAAGTAGATAATTCACCAGAGAGTATTTCATTTCTTTTAATTTCTAGAGCAAGAGAATTTTGTGCACTAACAAATTTATCATGCTCCTCATATAAAAGATCTTCTTGTTTTTCTAGTAATCTATTCTTGTCATTCAAAGCATCAATCAACTCATTAATCTTATCTATTTTAGATCTATCTAAGCCCTTGAATAAGCATGAATAGTCTATGTCATCATCATCACTAGACTCATTATCACTAGAAGAAGCATAAGTGGAGTCTTGAGTACTCACCTTCTTCTCCCTTGCCATAAGGCATGTGTGACGCTCGTTGGGGAAGAGGGATGACTTGTTGAAGGCGGTGGCGGCGAGTCCTTCATTGTCGGAGTCGGAAGAGGAGCAGTCCGAGTCCCACTCCTTGCCTAGATGCGCCTCGCCCTTTGCCTTCTTATAGTTCTTCTTCTTCTCCCTCTTGTTTCCTTGATCCTGATCACTATCATTGTCGGGACAGTTAGCAATAAAATGACCAAGCTTACCGCATTTGAAGCATGATCGCTTTCCCTTGGTCTTAGTCTTGCTTGGCTGTCCCTTTCGACCTTTTAGCGTCGTCTTGAATCTTTTGATGATGAGGGCCATCTCTTCATCATTAAGACCGACAGCCTCAATTTGTGCCACCTTGCTGGGTAGCGCCTCCTTGCTCCTTGTTGCCTTGAGAGCAATGGGTTGAGGCTCGTTGATCGGACCATTCAAGGCGTCGTCGACGTATCTCGCCTCCTTGATCATCATCCTCCCGCTTACGAATTTTCCGAGTACCTCCTCGGGCGTCATCATCGTGTACCTGGGATTCTCACGAATATTGTTTACGAGATGAGGATCAAGAACAGTAAAGGACCTTAGCATTAGGCGGACGACGTCGTGGTCCGTCCATCGCGTGCTTCCGTAGCTCCTTATTTTGTTGATAAGGGTCTTGAGCCGGTTGTAAGTTTGGGTTGGCTCCTCTCCCCTTATCATTGCGAATCGTCCAAGCTCGCCCTCCACCAACTCCATTTTAGTGAGCATGGTGATGTCGTTCCCCTCGTGAGAGATCTTGAGGGTGTCCCATATCTGCTTGGCGTTGTCCAAGCCGCTCACCTTATTGTACTCTTCCCTGCACAAAGATGCTAATAGAACAGTAGTAGCTTGTGCATTTCTATGGATTTGTTCATTTATAAGCATAGGGCTATCCGAGCTATCAAATTTCATTCCATTCTCTACAATCTCCCATATGCTTGGATGGAGAGAGAATAAGTGACTACGCATTTTGTGACTCCAAAATCCGTAGTCTTCCCCATCGAAGTGTGGAGGTTTGCCAAGAGGAATGGAGAGCAAATGCGAATTCGAACTATGTGGAATACGAGAATAATCAAATGAAAAGTTCGAATTGACCGTCTTCCTGTAGTCGTTGTTGTCGTCCTTTTGGGAAGAAGTAGACTCATCGCTATCGTCGTAGTAGACGATCTCCTTGATGCGCCTTGTCTTCTTCTTCTTCCCATCTTTACGCTTGTGGCCTGAGCCCGAGTCAGTAGGCTTGTCATCCTTAGGCTCGTTGACGAAAGACTCCTTCTCCTTGTCGTTGATCACGATTCCCTTTCCCTTAGGATCCATCTCTTCGGGCGATTAGTCCCTTCTTGAAGAGAACGGCTTTGATACCAATTGAGAGCACCTAGAGGGGGGGTGAATAGGTGATCCTGTGAAACTTAAACTTATAGCCACAAAAACTTGTTAAGTGTTAGCACAATAATCGCCAAGTGGCTAGAGATGAGTCTCAACAAAACACAATACCACAAAAGATCAACACAGAGAAGACACAGTGGTTTATCCCGTGGTTCGGCCAAGACCAACGCTTGCCTACTCCACGTTGTGGCGTCCCAACGGATGAGGGTTGCAGTCAACCCCTCTCAAGCGGTCCAAAGACCCACTTGAATACCACGGTGTTTTGCTTGCTTTTTCTCAATCCCGTTTGCGAGGAATCTCCACAACTTGGAGCCTCTCGCCCTTACAATTGAAGTTCACAAAGAACACAGAGCAAAGGGGGAATGAGCAACGCACACAAGACTTCAAAAGATCAGAGCAGCAACACGCACACAAGTTGCAACAAGAGCTCGCAACACAACTCAAAGAGTTCGCAACTCAACAAGAGCTCTAGATGCTATCACTATGAAACGAATGCGTGAGATCGATGTCTTGGTGCTTAGGAATGTTGTAGGAATGCTGGGTGTTCTCCTCCATGCGCCTAGGGGTCCCTTTTATAGCCCCAAGGCAGCTAGGAGCCGTTGAGAACAAATCTGGAAGGCCATCCTTGCCTTCTGTCATCGGGCGCACCGGACAGTCCGGTGCACACCGGACAGTGTCCGGTGCCCGATTCCTTTCCTTAAATGGCGAAGCCGACCGTTGCAGATCTGGAAGTCGTTGGCGCACCGGACATGTCCGGTGCACACCGGACAGTCCGGTGCCCCCTTCCGACCGTTGGCTTGGCCACGTGGCGCGCAGAATCCGCGGCCGACCGTTGGCCCGGCCGACCGTTGGCTCACCGGACAGTCCGGTGCACACCGGACAGTCCGGTGAATTTTAGCCGTACGCCGTCAGCAAATTCCCGAGAGCGGCCTCTTCGGCCGAGGCAGCCTGGCGCACCGGACACTGTCCGGTGCACCACCGGACAGTCCGGTGCCCCAGATCGAAACAGCCACTTGGCTGTACACAGCTGTCACACCCGGTTTTAGAAGGCAAACCGAATGCGAACCATGTACGTGCCAGGATCAGTTATTCACGTACACAGCAGTTACATAACATGGACATCATCACACAGTGCTCAAAATAGTATTAATAAGGGAAATAGTCGATTACATCATACGTCTGAGACGTCCATATAGTTCTTACAATAAATCAAAGTGCGGAAAAGAAACGTAGATAACGCGGCCTTCACAGGCAGCCGACTGGGGGTTGCCGCTAACTCACTCCTAGAACTCGTCGTAGTCTTGGAACTCCTGGAAGTCTCCTTCCACAGCTTCATCTTCGCCTGAGCAGTGGTTGCAATGCTGACAACCTGGGGGGGGTTTGGTGTGTAGAGCAAGGGTGAGTACACATCAACATACTCAGCAAGTATCCTGTTTGGCTGTAGTGGACTAGCTTTATGTGGGGATAAGTCAAGCAATTGCTTTTAGTTGGTCAGATTATTACTTACTAGTAGAAAGCCAAGTTTTAGCATTAACCCAAGTTATTAACCCGATGTACCCTTTCCAAACGGAAAGAATACCACTTACCAGCACCATAGTCATAACCAAAACCATCAATCTCATAACCACCTGTAAACCAAAAGGTCTCTTATCAAGTACCACTAATCACTGGAGCTCCCTTGGCCGCTCATAACCGCGAGCACGGCTGATATATCAGTTTCATAACACTCTGCAGAGGTTGTGCACTTTACCCACAAGCCGTGATTCCCTCTTGCCTCGGGCCGATCAAACCCTTAAACACTACCAAGGTGAATAGGCAGGGTTTCACTACGTAGCCTTTACAAAGATTCGCCGGGGCTGTAGCCACCCGTTAGGTTTCCTAAATGCACCGCACTCCTCCCCAAGGGGCGAACCCAAACTTGGCAGAGCGAGCCGCATACACCGAGCCCCATTGACGGCACGACGGCTAAGTGAACTACACCCCGGATCCTCTAATTATTCAGCTAAGGGCACCCCATTCCACCCTCATGGTTGCACTGTTTTCCCGGGCGGTCATCCATAGAACAGGTCCTTACGGAGAGGCACTCGAGAAACCGCTCGAGCCCCCTTGAATACCACAAGTACAACATCATAATAAGAGAAGGGAAAACAGCGTATCATAGATAATCTCATCATGTTCATTGATTAGAGTTGAGCAATAGCATAAGGCTAAACAGTAATAATCCAACCCAAATAGGTAAACAAGGACATGGATAACAAAAGCTAGTCAATCCTTAGGTATAAAGGTGTAATGCGGGAGGTGAATTAAATAATGAATAGGACAGAGATAGGTCAAAGGACACTTGCCTCCACCAACCGACTGCTGCTCAGGGGCTTCTCCTGCGAATTCCTCGGGCTCTTCGACCGGATCATTCTCTATGCGATTGCAAACATACATACATCCATCCACATTTAATACAAAAGAACAGTACACCATACAAGGGAACAAATAAAGCGAATATGCATCGAGTATGACATTCGATATCGCATTTGTTATGGTTAGAAAGAAACGGGAAAGGGTCTCGCAGGGGGTTAAATCTTATGCACTAACGATCAATTACAATTGGTTCTTAACAAAAGAATTCCGTTATGTGCACTAATGAGAACCTAATCATTTTAAGTTGTTCAACATCGCACGAGATAAACAATTAACTACATAAATCAATTAGCATAACGGAATTTTAAATTAAGCTTCATATTTCAATAACATTAACAATGATTAGCCTACCTAAAATAAAATAGCTATGATCACAGAAAGTAAATAAAATAAAATAAAATAAAAAAAATAAAAAAAAACAGAGGGGGGCGGTTGAACCGGCCTAGGGGCGGTTGAACCGGCCCTAGGCAGGGCGGCCGAGCTGGGCGACCGGGGCGGCTGAGCCGGCCCGGTTGAACCGGCGGCCAGGCGAGCGCGCGGGGGGGGGGGGGGGGGGGTCAGGTTGGCCAGGCGGCCGAGCCGGCCAAGCGGCCAGGCGAGCGCGCGACCAGGGCGGCCAGGCGGGCGGCCGAGGGCGGCCAGCGGGGGGGTTGGGGTGGCCGGGGGCGCGGCCAAGGCCGGCCGGGGGCCAGGGGCCAGGCGGGCGCGCGACCAGGGCGCGGCCAAGGCCGGCCGGGGGCCAGGGGCCAGGCGGGCGCGCGACCAGGGCGCGGCCGGGCGGGCGGCCAGGACGAGCCGGCCATGGCGGCGGCCATGGCGCCGAGCGGCGAGGGGAAAGGGGAGGGGGGAATGGGGGAGGGAGGAGAGGGGGAGGGGCCTCACCGGCGACGGGGACGGGGACGGGGCGGGGCGGCCGAGCGGGGCGGCCGATCGGCGACGGGGCAGGGGGCGGCGGCGGCTTAGGGCAGGGGTAGGGGCGGCGCTAGGGAGAGAATGAGAGAAAATGAGAGGGAGAGGGAGAGGGTTTGGGGAAAAAAGGGGAGGTGGGGGGGCGGCATGGGCCAATTGGGCCCAAGGGGGGGGCGCCAGGGGCGGCTGGGCCGGCCGGGGTCGGCCCACGGCGCGGGAGAGAGAGAAAAAGAGGAGAGAGAAAGAGAGAGAAAAAGAAAGAAAAGATCTTCTCCTCATTTTCGAAATCCGATCTTTCTACATGAATGCAATTGCGCTTTCAAAGCAATCAAAAGAAATGCAAGGTTCGGCATGGTGCATCAAACAACATAAAGTATTTAGGGTTTTTCTTACACGGGAATTCCAAACCGAATCCCGCTAGAACTTTGGAAAAGGTCAAGGTTTAGCGAAGGGAAAAAGAAAAAGAAAAGGTAACGCCCGAATTTTGGCGAGTAAAGAAAAGAAAAAATTCAACTGCAAAAATTCGGGGCGTTACAAACCTATCCCCCTTAAAAGAATCTCGCCCTCGAGATTCAGGGCTGGCTAGCAAAGAGCTCTGGGTACTTGGCCACTAGATCATCTTCACGCTCCCAGGTTGCTTCTTCCTCAGAGTGGTGATTCCATCTGACTTTGCACATTCTGATGGTCTTCCTTCGGGTGACTCGGTCTGCAACCTCAAGGATTTGCACTGGCTTCTCAACGTAGGTCAAGTCCTCCTGGACCTCAAGACCTTCCACTGGCAACTGCTCTTCTGGCACACGCAAGCACTTCTTCAACTGAGACACATGAAAGACATTATGCACAACAGACAAACTCTCTGGCAAACTGAGCTGATAGGCCACTTCTCCTCGTCTTGCAAGAATCTGATACGGACCAATGTAGCGGGGTGCTAGCTTGCCTTTCACTCCGAATCTTCTGACTCCTCTGATCGGTGACACTTTCAGATAGACAAAGTCTCCGACTTCAAAACTCAGCTCTCTTCTTCTTGTGTCTGCATAGCTTCGCTGCCTCGATTGCGCTATCTTCAGATTCTCTCGGACCATCTTGATGTTCTCTTCGGCTTCAAGCAAAATGTCTGGCCCAAACACTTGCTTCTCTCCAGGCTGATCCCATTGCAACAGAGTTCTACAACTCCTTCCATAAAGCGCTTGAAACGGTGACATCTTCAAACTGGCCTGGTAACTGTTGTTATAGGAAAACTCTGCATAAGGCAATCGCTTATCCCATCCGGACTGATCTTGCAACGCACAGGCTCTCAACATGTCTTCGAGAATTTGATTGGTCCTTTCGGTCTGGCCATCTGTCTGCGGATGATAAGCTGAACTGAAATTCAGATGCGTGCCCAAGGCTTCATGCAACTGCTGCCAGAAATGAGAGGTGAACTGCGTTCCTCTATCTGACACTATCTTCTTTGGCACACCATGAAGACAAACGATCCGAGACATATACAATTCTGCCAATATTGCACTGTTGTAGTTGGTCTTGACAGGTATGAAGTGGGCTGACTTGGTCAAACGGTCCACCACTACCCAAATAGAATCGTAGCCGGCTCGAGTGCGAGGCAATCCGACTATGAAATCCATACCAATTTCATCCCATTTCCACTGAGGGATCTGCAACGGTTGCAACAATCCAGCAGGTCTCTGGTGCTCTGCCTTAATTCTTTGGCAACTATCGCACATAGCCACATGCTCTGCGATTTCCCTCTTCATTCCATACCACCAGAATTTCCTCTTCAGATCCTGATACATCTTCTCACTGCCAGGGTGAATCGAATAAGCTGTCTCATGAGCTTCCTTAAGAATCAACTCCCGAATGGACTGGACATTGGGAACACACAAGCGGTCTTTGAACCATATCACGCCTTCAGCATCCTCTCGAAAATCTTTGCTTTTGCCTTCTAGAATCAGTCGCCGAATCTCACTGATTTTCTCATCATTCTTCTGCGCTTCTTTGATTTCGCGCTCCAAAGTAGGTTCCAATTCAACTGTGACTCCTCGCGAATTGTTCAGAAATCCGAGACTCAACCTGTCAAACTCCTTGGCCAACTCATAAGGCATCGGACGAGCGACCATCAGATTGACTTGACTCTTTCTGCTCAAAGCATCTGCCACTACGTTTGCTTTGCCTGGATGGTAATGAATCTCCAACTCATAGTCTTTGATCAACTCTAACCATCTTCGCTGCCGCATATTCAACTCTGACTGAGTGAATATGTACTTCAGACTCTTGTGGTCTGTGTAAACATCGCACTTCTGTCCATACAGATAGTGCCTCCATGTCTTCAGTGCGTGAACCACTGCTGCCAACTCTAGATCATGGATTGGGTAATTCTTCTCATGAACCTTCAGCTGTCGGGACGAGTAAGCTACAACTCTTCCCTCTTGCATCAACACACATCCCAAACCTGTGTAACAAGCATCACAATACACCGAAAAGGGCTTGTGCACATCAGGCAAGACTAGGACAGGCACTGTAGTCAACTTCTCTTTCAGCGCTTCAAAGGCCTCTTGGCATTTCTGGGTCCACTTGAACTCAACCTTGTTGCCTAGCAACACTGTCATTGGTTTCGCAATCTTCGAAAACCCTTCAATGAATCGCCGATAATATCCGGCCATTCCAATGAAACTCTTGATTCCTCTAGCATCTGTTGGCGCTTTCCAGTTCAGAATGTCTGCCACTTTCTTCGGATCCACAGCCAATCCTTCCTTGTTGATTATGTGACCCAAGAACAGGACTTCACTGATCCAGAACTCACACTTGCTCAACTTTGCATACAACTGGTGCTCTCGCAATCTCTGCAATACCATCCTCAAATGATCTGCATGCTCTTCTTCGCTATGAGAGTAAACTAGAATATCATCAATGAATACCACCACAAACTTATCAAGGTAATCCATGAATACACTATTCATCAAGTTCATGAAGAATGCTGGCGCATTGGTCAAACCAAAAGACATCACTGTGAACTCATACAACCCATACTTGGAAATGAATGCCGTCTTCGGAATGTCCGAAGGTCGGATCCTGAGCTGATGATAACCTGACCTCAGATCAATCTTAGAGAACACACTGGCTCCTCTCAACTGGTCGAACAGATCTTCTATTCTGGGCAAGGGGTACTTGTTCTTGATCATGACCTCATTCAAAGCTCGATAATCAATACACATCCTTTTGGTGCCATCTTTCTTTTCTACGAACAAGACAGGAGCGGCCCAAGGCGAGGTGCTTGGCCGAATGTAACCTTTCTCTGACAGCTCATCAATTTGCTTCTTAAGCTCAACCAATTCTGGTCCAGATATTCTGTAAGCTCTCTTAAAGATAGGGGCGGTTCCAGGAAGAAGCTCTATGGCAAACTCAACTTTCCGCTCTGGTGGCATACCTGGTAAATCCTTTGGAAACACATCTGGGAATTCGGAAACAACCTTGATACTCTCAATTGGGTCTGCTTCACTGCTATCAATGGCCATCTGATAACAACTTCCTTTCTTTGGCTCAGGTGGGACTAGCTCGGTCACCACTTCCTCTCCTAGTGGGGACACCAACTTGATTGTCCTTTTATCACAGCTGATAGCTGCCTGATACTTATCTAGCCAATTTATCCCTAGGATGACATCTATTCCCTGAGTACCCATTACTATAAGGTTGGCGGGAAACGCTATCCCCCTTATTTTCACACTTATATTCAAACAAATGCTATCGGCTCGAATTCTACCACCGGCTGAGTCAATTTGAATGGGGGTTGACATGGTAGTAATTGGAAGATTATGTGCTTCTACCCATGATGCAGTAATGAAAGAATGCGTTGCTCCGGTATCAAATAACACTTCTGCAATATGGGAGTCGACTGGGAACATACCTACTATCATGCCGGGGGTCTCCTGAACTGCTTCAGCTTCCAAATGGTTCAGCCTTCCATGATTATAGCGCTGTTGAGGGCGATTGCCTGCTCCAGGCTGAGGCACATTCTGCTTCGCTGGGGCATTGGGGCCTGACTGCTGCTGGGCTGCCTTCTTCGGACATTGCATCACCCAGTGGCCTTGCTCTCCACAGTGGAAACACGCCCTGTTTCCAACCTGAGCTGGTGCTGCCTGACTGTTCTGCTGATTTGCTGGGGCAGGAAGACGAGGTGCTTGCTGATTCTGCTTCTGAAACTGACCTCCTGACTGATTGCTCTGACGGTTCTGGTACTGATTCTGAGGGTACTGCCTTTGAAACTGCTGATGCTGCTGAGGTGGACGCTGGTTCTGCCTGAACTGCTGGGGTTGATTGCCTGAGAAACGAGGGCGGCTGCTGCTTCCAGGCTGGGGTCCACTGATCTTGCGCTTACGATCTTCCATCTCCTTACGCTTCCTTTCTGTCATGATCGCTCTATCAATCAGGTGCTGGAATGTCGGGAAGGTGTGATTCATCAGCTGATACTGCAGAGGGTCAACCAAGCCTCTCAGGAAACGGTACTGCCGCTTGGCGTCAGTGTTGACATCTTCAGGAGCATAGCGAGACAATTGCAGAAACTTGTCCCGGTACTCACTGACAGACAATGGCCCTTGCTTGAGGGCCAGGAACTCCTCCTTCTTCACTGTCATCAGACCTGCAGGCACGTGGTACTGACGAAAGCTACCCCTGAATTCTTCCCAGGTGATGGTGTCGGGGTTGGCATGGGTGGCGAGGTAAGACTCCCACCATGATTGGGCTGCTCCTCTCAACAGACGGGGACCATACAAGACTTTCTCCCTGTCATCGCACTGAGCGGTATGCAACTCCCGCTCCACAGTGCGCAGCCAATCTTCAGCATCCATGGGGTCAGAAGAATGAGCGAACGTTGGTGGATGACCTCTCATGAATTCAGCACGCTTGTCTCTGGGCATCTGAGGCATCTGAGGCTGAGGTGGTGCTTGCTGCTGTTGCTGCTGCTGCTGCTGAATGGCGGCCAAAGTCTGACCGATGGCTTGAACTGCCTGGGTCTACATCAGAAACATCTGCTCGATGGACATCGGGGGCGGGGGTGGCAGCTGCTGCTGCTGGGGCACCTCCTCCTGTTGAGCGGCTCGCTCCTGCTGAGCACGCCTTCCTCCTCTGCGCCTGTTCTCTGACATCTGCAGAATGCAACCACACATCAGAACTGATCTGGCAGATCTTGCAGCATAAGAAAAGAGAATAGAATTCTTCAACAGCACTGAGCAGGTGAGCATCTTCACTGATCTCCAACACCGACCACACAGCTTCTCAGATAAAGAGGAAAGGAGAATAATGGGTTTCCCAACTATATAACTAACTTTATTAACATAATAGGTAAACCAAAATGCAGGGGATACCCACACTCTGGTGACAATCATTACAAAGATCCAAACCAATCATAGTTCATCATGACAAACATAAATGCACAGGATATAGCAAACTACCCTGTCTAACTAAGACTAACTAAGACTGAGACTAACGCTAAGACTGAAGCTTCTATGTATATATATTTCGTATTAATTACAAGATCCAACTCTAACGATCTATGGTTCTAGAGTTATCTTGGTCTTGCAGTCGGGATTGCCATAAGACTGGTGTCCACGCTGAGGTGAGCGGTACGGGTGCTGAGTCCCGACGGGAGCGGGGGAACCACCATCCAAGTGACGACGTTCCGCGCGCTCAGCCCGCAGCTGGGCGATCTCAGCACGAGCCCTACTCAGCTCATCTAATGCATGGTCCAGCTCCGTGTTTAGCACGGCGGCTAGGTTGACTGTGCTGCTCAACCTAGGATTGCCCTCACCGACAGGTGAGACAATCACGCCTCCTGTGCTGCCAGATGGACGGCGGGGGTAATACTTCAGGTCAAGACCGTCAGCTGCCCCACCGAAAACCGAGCAGTAGTGCGAAAGCGCACGCCGTGCAGCATCTTGCATGGCTGCCTCAGCTGAGTCCCGTTCAGAGATAGAATAGTGCTCTGAGCAGGCCTCTGCACCCTGGAGACTGTTCTCCGGACGGCGCACCAAGCAGGTTGCCTCCCAGCGGTCCGGGTAGACCCCGCGACTATGCTGGTAGACCACACAGCGATACTCGACGGACCAAGTATGCCGGTCAAATGCCCAACGTAGCAGGGTGTCGAGCGCATCGTGGAAGTGACACCCGCGAGCAGCGTCGCGAGTGATGGGTCGAGCAACCCATCCTTCCGGCTCAGGGTTAGCAGAGAAGTCGGTGTCGTGGCTCGAGCTGTCATCGCCATCTCCGTCGTCTGGGTCTCCTCCAGCAGCTACTCCAGAAGCTGGGGCGCCCAGTGGTGATGCAGGGGGCGGCTCCAGAGGAAGCACAGGGGAGCAGCTCCTCACAGACTCTATCTCCTGGTGGAGCGAGAAAGAAGAGCCCTGCTGCTCCTGCTCCTGTCGTCGACGTTCCTGCTCCTCATGCAGGCGGTGGTGTAGTCTCTCCAAGTGGCTGGACTGTCCGGCCACAGGACGGCGAAGCGGACGCTCAGCAAGGCGGGAGGGTAAGAAGGGGATGACTGACTTTCGTGCAGTGTGTCTAAGTCGAGCCATCTATAAAAGACATCGCAAGCAAAAGGGTGAGAACAGAATTAATAGGACCAGCAAATAATGAATCATGAGTGAATGAAGGATTAGAATAAAACATGATTTTCAGCAAGGTATAATATATAGTAGAACATAGGTTTGGTCGGTATGACCAACTTTTGAAGGGATATCAAAGTCAAGGCAGAGACAGAGGTCCATAGTCCTTAGAACGACCATTCTACTCTAGGTTAGCGGTCCTACAGTCAGCACGGCTCTGATACCACTTATGTCACACCCGGTTTTAGAAGGCAAACCGAATGCAAACCATGTACGTGCCAGGATCAGTTATTCACGTACACAGCAGTTACATAACATGGACATCATCACACAGTGCTCAAAATAGTATTAATAAGGGAAATAGTCGATTACATCATACGTCTGAGACGTCCATATAGTTCTTACAATAAATCAAAGTGCGGAAAAGAAACGTAGATAACGTGGCCTTCATAGGCAGCCGACTGGGGGTTGCCGCTAACTCACTCCTAGAACTCGTCGTAGTCTTGGAACTCCTGGAAGTCTCCTTCCACAGCTTCATCTTCGCCTGAGCAGTGGTTGCAATGCTGACAACCTGGGGGGGGTTTGGTGTGTAGAGCAAGGGTGAGTACACATCAACATACTCAGCAAGTATCATGTTTGGCTGTAGTGGACTAGCTTTATGTGGGGATAAGTCAAGCAGTTGCTTTTAGTTGGTCAGATTATTACTTACTAGTAGAAAGCCAAGTTTTAGCATTAACCCAAGTTATTAACCCGATGTACCCTTTCCAAACGGAAAGAATACCACTTACCAGCACCATAGTCATAACCAAAACCATCAATCTCATAACCACCTGTAAACCAAAAGGTCTCTTATCAAGTACCACTAATCACTGGAGCTCCCTTGGCCGCTCATAACCGCGAGCACGGCTGATATATCAGTTTCATAACACTCTGCAGAGGTTGTGCACTTTACCCACAAGCCGTGATTCCCTCTTGCCTCGGGCCGATCAAACCCTTAAACACTACCAAGGTGAATAGGCAGGGTTTCACTACGTAGCCTTTACAAAGATTCGCCGGGGCTGTAGCCACCCGTTAGGTTTCCTAAATGCACCGCACTCCTCTCCAAGGGGCGAACCCAAACTTGGCAGAGCGAGCCGCATACACCGAGCCCCATTGACGGCACGACGGCTAAGTGAACTACACCTCGGATCCTCTAATTATTCAGCTAAGGGCACCCCATTCCACCCTCATGGTTGCACTGTTTTCCCGGGCGATCATCCATAGAACAGGTCCTTACGGAGAGGCACTCGAGAAACCGCTCGAGCCCCCTTGAATACCACAAGTACAACATCATAATAAGAGAAGGGAAAACAGCGTATCATAGATAATCTCATCATGTTCATTGATTAGAGTTGAGCAATAGCATAAGGCTAAACAGTAATAATCCAACCCAAATAGGTAAACAAGGACATGGATAACAAAAGCTAGTCAATCCTTAGGTATAAAGGTGTAATGCGGGAGGTGAATTAAATAATGAATAGGACAGAGATAGGTCAAAGGACACTTGCCTCCACCAACCGACTGCTGCTCAGGGGCTTCTCCTGCGAATTCCTCGGGCTCTTCGACCGGATCGTTCTCTATGCGATTGCAAACATACATACATCCATCCACATTTAATACA
Organism: Zea mays; assembly: GCF_902167145.1. Lineage (NCBI taxonomy): Eukaryota > Viridiplantae > Streptophyta > Magnoliopsida > Poales > Poaceae > Zea > Zea mays. The sequence goes on along the minus strand of NC_050104.1, from coordinate 122,079,887 downwards.
AAAGAACAGTACACCATACAAGGGAACAAATAAAGCGAATATGCATCGAGTATGACATTCGATATCGCATTTGTTATGGTTAGAAAGAAACGGGAAAGGGTCTCGCAGGGGGTTAAATCTTATGCACTAACGATCAATTACAATTGGTTCTTAACAAAAGAATTCCGTTATGTGCACTAATGAGAACCTAATCATTTTAAGTTGTTCAACATCGCACGAGATAAACAATTAACTACATAAATCAATTAGCATAACGGAATTTTAAATTAAGCTTCATATTTCAATAACATTAACAATGATTAGCCTACCTAAAATAAAATAGCTATGATCACAGAAAGTAAATAAAATAAAAAAAATAAAAAAACAGAGGGGGGCGGTTGAACCGGCCCTAGGGGCGGTTGAACCGGCCCTAGGCAGGGCGGCCGAGCTGGGCGGCCGGGGCGGCTGAGCCGGCCCGGTTGAACCGGCGGCCAGGCGAGCGCGGGGGGGGGGGGGGTCGGGTTGGCCAGGCGGCCGAGCCGGCCAAGCGGCCAGGCGAGCGCGCGACCAGGGCGGCCGAGGGCGGCCAGCGGGGGGGTTGGGGTGGCCGGGGGCGCGGCCAAGGCCGACCGGGGGCCAGGGGCCAGGCGGGCGCACGACCAGGGCGCGGCCGGGCGGGCGGCCAGGACGAGCCGGCCATGGCGGCGGCCATGGCGCCGAGCGGCGAGGGGAAAGGGGAGGGGGGAATGGGGGAGGGAGGAGAGGGGGAGGGGCCTCACCGGCGACGGGGACGGGGACGGGGCAGGGCGGCCGAGCGGGGCGGCCGATCGGCGACGGGGCAGGGGGCGGCGGCGGCTTAGGGCAGGGGTAGGGGCGGTGCTAGGGAGAGAATGAGAGAAAATGAGAGGGAGAGGGAGAGGGTTTGGGGGAAAAAGGGGAGGTGGGGGGGCGGCATGGGCCAATTGGGCCCAAGTGGGGGCGCCAGGGGCGGCTGGGCCGGCCGGGGTCGGCCCACGGCGCGGGAGAGAGAGAAAAAGAGGAGAGAGAAAGAGAGAGAAAAAGAAAGAAAAGATCTTCTCCTCATTTTCGAAATCCGATCTTTCTACATGAATGCAATTGCGCTTTCAAAGCAATCAAAAGAAATGCAAGGTTCGGCATGGTGCATCAAACAACATAAAGTATTTAGGGTTTTTCTTACACGGGAATTCCAAACCGAATCCCGCTAGAACTTTGGAAAAGGTCAAGGTTTAGCGAAGGGAAAAAGAAAAAGAAAAGGTAACGCCCGAATTTTGGCGAGTAAAGAAAAGAAAAAATTCAACTGCAAAAATTCGGGGCGTTACAACAGCCAACTCTCCTCTTTTCTTCTTCTTCCTGTTTCTGATACTTAGACAAGTATATTAGTACACAAAACCAATATACTAAGACTTAGAAACATACCTTAGCTCTTGATTTTCACTTTGTTCATCCATGGGCATAAATTCACATTTAAGCACTTGAGTTGGCACTCAATCACCAAAATACTTAGAAATGGCCCAAAGGCACATTTCCCTTTCACCCCTTCCCTCTCTCAAACGGTCCCTTGGACCGAGTGAGCTTTCTCTTCTCAAATCAACCGGGAACAAAACTTTCCCGCAAGGACCACTACACAATTGGTGTCTCTTGCCTTGGTTACAATTGAGTATTGATCACAAGAAAGAATGAGAAAGAAGAAAGCGATCCAAGCGCAAGAGCTCAAAAGAACACAACAAATCACTCTCACTTAACACTAAAGCTTTTGTGGAATTGGGAGAGGATTTGATCACTTGGGTGTGTCTTGTATTGAATGCCTAGCTCTTGTAAGTGGTTGGAAGTTGGAAAACTTGGATGTCTTGAATGTGGGGTGGTTGGGGGTATTTATAACCCCAACCACCAAACTAGCCGTTTGGTGGAGGCTGTCTGTCGCATGGTGCACCGGACAGTCCGGTGCACACCGGACAGTGTCCGGTGCGCCAGCCACGTTACCAGGCCGTTGGGTTCCGACCGTTGGAGCTCTGACTGCTGGGCCCGCCTGGATGTCCGGTGGCACACCGGACATGTACTGTAGAGTGTCCGGTGTGCCACTTCGCGCGTGCCTGACTTCTGCGCGCTCTGGTGCGCATTAATTGCTTCTGTAGGTGACCGTTGGCGCGAAGTAGTCGTTGCTCCGCTGGCTCACCGGACAGTCTGGTGTACACCGGACATGTCCGGTGAATTATAGCGGAGCGGATTCCCAAAGCTGGCGAGTTCAGAGTCGCTCTTCCTTGTAGCACCGGACACTGTCCGGTGTACACCGGACAGTCCGGTGAATTATAGCGGAGCGCCTCTGAGTTTTCCCGAAGGTGGAGAGTTTGGCTTGGAGTTCCCTGGTGCACCGGACACTGTCTGGTGCGCCAGACCAGGGCTGCCTTCGGTTATCCCTTGCTCTCTTTGTTGAACCCAATTCTTGGTCTTTTTATTGGCTAAGTGTGAACCTTTGCCACCTGTATAGCTTATAGACTAGAGCAAACTAGTTAGTCCAATTATTTATGTTGGGCAATTCAACCACCAAAATCAATTAGGAAAATAGGTGTAAGCCTAATTCCCTTTCAATCTCCTCCTTTTTGGTGATTGATGCCAACACAAACCAAAGCAAATATGGAAGTGCATAATTGAACTAGTTTGCATAATGTAAGTGCAAAGGTTGCTTGGAATTGAGCCAATATAAATACTTATAAGATATGCATGGATTGTTTCTTCATTTTTAACATTTTGGACCACGCTTGCACCATATGTTTTCTTTTTGCAAATTCTTTTGTAAAACCTTTTCAAAGTTTTTTGCAAATAGTCAAAGGTAAATAATAAGATTTTGCGAAGCATTTTCAAGATTTGAAATTTTCTCCCCCTGTTTCAAATGTTTTCCTTTGACTTAAACAAAAACTCCCCCTAAATGGAATCCTCCTCTTAGTGTTCAAGAGGGTTTTAAGATATTGATTTTGAAAATACTACTCCTCTCCTCTTTTTGAACATAATGAGATACTAATTTGAAAATCATACCAATTGAGAAATTCTTTTTTAAAATTAGGTGGTGGTGCGGTCCTTTTGCTTTGGGCTAATACTCTCTCCCCTTTGGAATGAATCGCCAAAAACGGAGTCATTAGAGCCCTTTCCTAACGACTTTCTCCCCTTTGGCAAATAAAACATGAGTGAAGATTATACCAAAGCCGGAGAGGTGCTCGGAGCGACGGTGAAGGATGAGTTATGGAGTGGAGTGGAGTGGAGTGGAAGCCTTTGTCTTCGCCGAAGACTCCAATTCCCTTTCAATATACCTATGACTTGGTTTGAAATTTACTTGAAAACACATTAGTCATAGCACATGAAAGAGATATGATCAAAGGTATATGAATGAGCTATGTGTGCAAATCAACAAAAGAAGTTCCTAGAATCAAGAATATTTAGCTCATGCCTAAGTTTGTTAAAGGTTTGTTCATCAAGTGGCTTGGTAAAGATATCGGCTAATTGATCTTTAGTGTTAATGTATGAAATCTCGATATCTCCCTTTTGTTGGTGATCCCTTAAAAAAGTGATACCGAATGGCTATGTGTTTAGTGCGGCTATGCTCAACGGGATTATCTGCCATGTAGATTGCACTCTCATTATCACATAGAAGAGGAACTTTGGTTAATTTGTAACCATAGTCCCGAAGGGTTTGCCTCATCCAAAGTAGTTGCGTGCAACAATGGCCTGCGGCAATGTACTCGGCTTCGGCGGTAGAAAAAGCTACGGAATTTTGCTTCTTTGAAGCCCAAGACACCAAGGATCTTCCCAAGAACTGGCAAGTCCCCGATGTGCTCTTTCTATTAATCTTACACCCTGCCCAATCGGCATCTGAATAACCAATCAAATCAAATGTGGATCCCCTAGGATACCAAAGCCCAAACTTAGGAGTATAAACTAAATATCTCAAGATTCGTTTTACGGCCGTAAGGTGATCTTCCTTAGGGTCGGCTTGGAATCTTGCACACATGCATACGGAAAGCATAATATCCGGTCGAGATGCACATAAGTAAAGTAAAGAACCTATCATCGACCGGTATACCTTTTGATCCACGGACTTACCTTCCGTGTCGAGGTCGAGATGCCCATTTGTTCCCATGGGTGTCTTGATGGGTTTGGCATCCTTCATCCCAAACTTGCTTAGAATATCTCGAGTGTACTTTGTTTGGCTTAGGAAGGTGCCCTCTTGGAGTTGCTTCACTTGAAATCCTAAGAAGTACTTCAACTCCCCAATCATAGACATCTCGAATTTTTGTGTCATGATCCTACTAAATTCTTCACATGTAGACTCGTTAGTAGACCCAAATATAATATCATCAACATAAATTTGGCATACAAACAAGTCATTTTCAAGAGTTTTAGTGAAGAGTGTAGGAACGGCTTTTCCGACTTTGAAGCCATTTGCAATAAGAAAATCTCTTAGGCATTCATACCATGCTCGTGGGGCTTGCTTAAGCCCATAAAGCGCCTTAGAGAGTTTGTATACATGGTTAGGGTACTCACTATCTTCAAAGCCGGGAGGTTGCTCAACATAGACCTCTTCCTTGATTGGTCCATTGAGGAAGGCACTTTTCACGTCCATTTGGTAAAGCTTGAAGCCATGGTAAGTAGCATAGGCTAATAATATACGAATTGACTCAAGCCTAGCTACGGGTGCATAGGTTTCACCGAAATCCAAACCTTCGACTTGGGAGTATCCCTTGGCCACAAGTCGTGCTTTGTTCCTTGTCACCACACCATGCTCGTCTTGCTTGTTGCGGAACACCCATTTGGTTCCTACAACATTTTGATTAGGACGTGGAACCAAATGCCATACCTTATTCCTCGTGAAGTTGTTGAGCTCCTCTTGCATTGCCACCACCCAATCCGAATCTTGTAGTGCTTCCTCTACCCTGTGTGGCTCAATAGAGGAAACAAAAGAGTAATGCTCACAAAAATGTGCAACACGAGATCTAGTAGTTACCCCCTTATGAATGTCGTCGAGGATGGTGTCGACGGGGTGATCTCGTTGGATTGCTTGGTGGACTCTTGGGTGTGGCGGCCTTGGTTTATCATCCTCCTTGTCTTGATCATTTGCATCTCCCCCTTGATCATTGCCGTCATCTTGAGGTGGCTCATCTCTTTGATCTTCTCCTTCATCAACTTGAGCCTCATTCTCATTTTGAGTTGGTGGAGATGCTTGCGTGGAGGAGGATGGTTGATCTTGTGCATTTGGAGGCTCTTTGGATTCTTTAGGACACACATCCCCAATGGACATGTTCCTTAACGCGATGCTTGGAGCCTCTTCAACACCTATCTCATCAAGATCAACTTGCTCTACTTGAGAGCCGTTAGTCTCATCAAACACAACGTCACAAGAAACTTCAACTTGTCCAGAGGACTTGTTAAAGACTCTATATGCCCTTGTGTTTGAATCATATCCTAGTAAAAAGCCTTCTACAGTCTTAGGAGCAAATTTAGATTTTCTTCCTCTTTTAACAAGTATAAAGCATTTGCTACCAAAGACTCTAAAATATGAAATATTGGGCTTTTTACCGGTTAGGAGTTCGTATGATGTCTTCTTGAGGATTCGGCGTAGATACAACCGGTTGATGGCGTAGCAGGCGGTGTTGACCGCCTCGGCCCAAAACCGATTCGAAGTCTTGTACTCATCAAGCATGGTCCTTGCCATGTCCAGTAGAGTTCTATTCTTCCTCTCCACTACACCATTTTGCTGTGGCGTGTAGGGAGAAGAGAACTCATGCTTGATGCCCTCCTGCTCAAGGAAGCCTTCTATTTGAGAGTTCTTGAACTTCGTCCCGTTGTCGCTTCTTATTTTCTTGATCCTTAAGCCGAACTCATTTTGAGCCCGTCTCAAGAATCCCTTTAAAGTCTCTTGGGTATGTGATTTTTCCTGTAAAAAGAATACCCAAGTGAAGCGAGAATAATCATCCACGATAACTAGACAGTACTTACTCCCGCCGATGCTTATGTAAGCTATCGGGCCGAATAGGTCCATGTGTAGGAGTTCCAGTGGCCTGTCAGTCGTCATGATGTTCTTGTGTGGATGATGGGCACCAACTTGCTTTCCCGCTTGGCATGCGCTACAAATCCTGTCTTTCTCAAAGTGAACATTTGTTAATCCTAAGATGTGCTCTCCCTTTAGAAGCTTATGAAGATTCTTCATCCCAACACGGGCTAGTCGGCGGTGCCAGAGCCAACCCATGTTAGTCTTAGCAATTAAGCAAGTGTCGAGTTCAGCTCTATCAAAATCTACCAAGTATAGCTGACCCTCTAACACTCCCTTAAATGCTACTGAATCATCACTTCTTCTAAAGACAGTGACACCTATATCAGTAAATAGACAGTTGTAGCCCATTTGACATAATTGAGAAACGGAAAGCAAATTGTAATCTAAAGAATCTACAAGAAAAACATTGGAAATGGAATGGTCAGGTGATATAGCAATTTTACCCAATCCTTTGACCAAACCTTGATTTCCATCCCCGAATGTGATAGCTCGTTGGGGATCTTGGTTTTTCTTGTAGGAGGAGAACATCTTTTTCTCCCCTGTCATGTGGTCTGTGCACCCGCTATCGATGATCCAACTTGAGCCCCCGGATGCATAAACCTACAAAACAAGTTTAGTTCTTCACTTTAGGTACCCAAATGGTTTTGGGTCCTTTGGCATTAGATACAAGAACTTTGGGTACCCAAACACAAGTCTTTGATCCCTTGTGTTTGCCCCCAACATACTTGGCAACTACCTTGTCGGATTTGTTAGTTAAAACATAAGATGCATCAAAAGTCTTAAATGAAATGCTATGTTCATTTGATGCACTAGGAGTTTTCTTCTTAGGCAACTTAGCACGGGTTGGTTGCCTAGAACTAGATGTCTCACCCTTATACATAAATGCATGGTTAGGGCCAGAGTGAGACTTCCTAGAATGAATTCTCCTAATTTTGCTCTCCGGATAACCGACAGGGTATAAAATGTAACCCTTGTTATCCTGAGGCATGGGAGCATTGCCCTTAACAAAATTGGACAATTTCTTAGGAGGGGCATTAAGTTTGACATTGCCTCCCTGTTGGAAGCCAATGCCATACCTAATGCCAGGGCGTCTCCCTCTATAGAGCATGCTTCTAGCAAATTTAAATTTTTCGTTTTCTAAGTCATGCTCGGCAATTTTAGCATCTAATTTTGCTATATGATCATTTTGTTGTTTAATTAAAGCCATGTGATCATGAATAGCATTAATATCAACATCTCTACATCTAGTACAAATAGAAGTGTGCTCAACGGTAGATGTAGATGGTTTGCAAGATTTTAATTCTACAACCTTAGCATGCAATATATCATTTTTACTTCTAAGGTCGGAAATGACAGCATTGCAAACATCAAAATCTTTAGCCTTAGCAAGCAATTTTTCATTTTCATCTCTAAGGCTAGCAAGAGAAATGTTCAATTCTTCAATCTTAGCAAGCAAATCATCATTATCATTTCTAAGATTGGGAATAGAAACATTACAAGCATTTAAGTCAACCTTAGCTAACAAATTAGCATTCTCATTTCTAAGGTTGTCTATAGTCTCATGGCAAGTGCTTAGCTCACTAGATAATTTTTCGCACTTTTCAACTTCTAGAGCATAAGCATTTTTAACCTTAACATGCTTCTTGTTTTCCTTTATAAGGAAGTCCTCTTGGGAATCCAAGAGATCATCCTTTTCATGGATAGCACTAATCAATTCATTTAACTTTTCCTTTTTTGCATGTTTAGGTTGGCAAAAAGTGTACGCAAATTATCTTCCTCATCACTAGCATTATCATCGCTAGAAGACTCATATCTAGTAGAGGATTTGGATTTAACCATCTTCTTTTTGTCGTCCTTTGCCATGAGGCACTTGTGGCTGACGTTGAGGAAGAGAAGTCCCTTGGTGATGGCGATGTTGGCGGCGTCCTCGTCGTCGGAGGAGTCACTAGAGCTTTCGTCGGAGTCCCACTCGCGACAAACATGGGCATCGCCTCCCTTCTTCTTGTAGTACCTCTTCTTCTCCTTTCTTCTCCCCTTCTTGTCGTCGCCCCTGTCACTGTCACTAGAAATAGGACATTTTGCTATAAAGTGACCGGGCTTACCACACTTGTAGCAAACTTTCTTGGAGCGGGGCTTGTAATCTTTCCCCCTCCTTTGTTTGAGGATTTGGCGGAAGCTCTTGATGACGAGCGCCATTTCCTTGTTGTCGAGCTTTGAGGCGTCGATTGGTTGTCTACTTGGTGTAGACTCCTCCTTCTTCTCCTCTGTCGCCTTAAATGCGACCGGTTGTGCTTCGGATGTGGAGGGATCATCTAGCTCGTTGATTTTCTTCGAGCCCTTGATCATATACTCAAAGCTCACAAAATCCCCGATTACTTCCTCGGGAGTCATTAGTGTATATCTAGGATTACCACGAATTAATTGAACTTGAGTAGGGTTAAGGAAAATAAGTGATCTTAGAATAACCTTAACCATCTCATGGTCATCCCACTTTTTGCTCCCGAGGTTGCGCACTTGGTTCACCAAGGTTTTGAGCCGGTTGTACATGTCTTGTGGCTCTTCCCCTTTGCGAAGCCGGAAGCGACCGAGCTCCCCCTCGATCGTTTCCCGCTTGGTGATCTTGGTTAGCTCGTCTCCCTCGTGCGCGATCTTGAGCACGTCTCAAACTTCCTTGGCGCTCTTTAATCCTTGCACCTTATTGTACTCCTCTCTACTTATAGAAGCGAGGAGTATGGTTGTGGCTTGGGAGTTGAAGTGCTCGATTTGGGCCACCTCGTCCTCATCATAATCCTCATCCCCTACGGATGGTACCTGTGCTCCAAACTCAACAACATTCCATATACTTTTGTGGAGTGAGGTTAGATGAAATTTCATTAAATCACTCCACCTAGCATAATCTTCACCGTCAAAAGTTGGCGGTTTGCCTAATGGAACAAAAAGTAATGGAGTATGTCTAGAAATGCGAGGGTAGTGTAAGGGGATCTTACTAAACTTCTTGCGCTCATGGCGCTTAGAAGTTATGGAGGGCGCGTCGGAGCCGGAGGTGGAAGGTGATGAAGTGTCGGTCTCGTAGTAGACCACCTTCCTCATCTTCTTTTTCTTGTCGCCACTTCGATGCGACTTGTGGGAAGAGGCTTTCTTCTCCTTCCCCTTCCCTTTGTTGCGGGACTCTTCCGATGTGGCCTTCCCGTGGCTTGTAGTGGGCTTTTCGCCGGTCTCCATCTCCTTCTTGGCGTGATCTCCTGACATCACTTCGAGCGGTTAGGCTCTAATGAAGCATCGGGCTCTGATACCAATTGAAAGTCGCCTAGAGGGGGGTGAATAGGGCAAAACTGAAATTTACAAAGTTAATCACAACTACAAGCCGGGTTAGCGTTAGAAATATAATCGAGTCCGCGAGAGAGGGTGCAAAACAAATCGCAAGTGAATAAAGAGTGTGACACGCGGATTTGTTTTACCGAGGTTCGGTTCTCGCAAACCTACTCCCCATTGAGGAGGCCACGAAGGCCGGGTCTTTTTCAACCCCTTCGCTCTCTCAAACGGTCCCTTGGACCGAGTGAGCTTTCTCTTCTCAAATCAACCGGGAACAAAACTTCCCCGCAAGGACCACTACACAATTGGTGTCTCTTGCCTTGGTTACAATTGAGTATTGATCACAAGAAAGAATGAGAAAGAAGAAAGCGATCCAAGCGCAAGAGCTCAAAAGAACACAACAAATCACTCTCACTTAACACTAAAGCTTTTGTGGAATTGGGAGAGGATTTGATCACTTGGGTGTGTCTTGTATTGGATGCCTAGCTCTTGTAAGTGGTTGGAAGTTGGAAAACTTGGATGTCTTGAATGTGGGGTGGTTGGGGGTATTTATAACCCCAACCACCAAACTAGCCGTTTGGTGGAGGCTGTCTGTCGCATGGTGCACCGGACAGTCCGGTGCACACCGGACAGTGTCCGGTGCGCCAGCCACGTCACCAGGCCGTTGGGTTCCGACCGTTGGAGCTCTGACTGCTGGGCCCGCCTGGATGTCTGGTGGCACACTCGACATGTACTGTAGAGTGTCCGGTGTGCCACTTCGCGCGTGCCTGACTTCTGCGCGCTCTGGTGCGCATTAATTGCTTCTGTAGGTGACCGTTGGCGCGAAGTAGTCGTTGCTCCGCTGGCTCACTGGACAGTCCGGTGTACACCGGACATGTCCGGTGAATTATAGCGGAGCGGATTCCTGAAGCTGGCGAGTTCAGAGTCGCTCTTCCTTGGAGCACCGGACACTGTCCGGTGTACACCAGACAGTCCGGTGAATTATAGCGGAGCGCCTCTGAGTTTTCCCGAAGGTGGAGAGTTTGGCTTGGAGTCCCCTGGTGCACCGGACACTGTCCGGTGGTGCACCGGACACTGTCCGGTGCGCCAGACCAGGGCTGCCTTCGGTTATCCCTTGCTCTCTTTGTTGAACCCAATTCTTGGTCTTTTTATTGGCTACGTGTGAACCTTTGCCACCTGTATAACTTATAGACTAGAGCAAACTAGTTAGTCCAATTATTTGTGTTGGGCAATTCAACCACCAAAATCAATTAGGAAAATAGGTGTAAGCCTAATTCCCTTTCAACTACCTTACCTGAAAGGGACAAGGGCAGTAGGGGAGTGGTCAGTGTAGGGAGGTCCTTGGTTGATTTTGCTGTGATGGCGGTCAGGCAAGGGATCCCTGCATTGGAGCTTCCTATAAACTGTAGCGGGTTTTCTGAAGCTAGTGGAACTTTGTAAAGGCCTCGTAGTGTTATCCTGCCTCGCCTCCTCGGTAGAGGTGTATGGGAAGTCGCTATCCCTTGACATATGGGTAACATGACTTGTGGGTAAAGATGCGCAACCTCTGCAGAGTGTAAAACTGGTATACTAGCCGTGCTCACGATCATGAGCAGCTCGGACCCTCACATGATTAATTTATGGAACTAAATTCAATTTGTCATATGCATTGCATCGCAGGTGATGTTATTACTTTTCTTAATTGGGTTGGTATTTACTTATACTTAGTAACTGCTAATAAAATTTTGATCAACTTTAAAAGCAATGCTCAGCTCTAACCATCCTCTTTGGTAAGCCTTACACTTCACATAAACTCCCACCTTTGGCGAGTTCATTCACATTATTCCCCACAACTTGTTGAACGATGAACGTATGTGAGCTCACTCTTGCTGTCTCACACCCCCACAGGTCAAGAACAGGTACCACATGATGAGGCGCATGGAGGATGCTGCGATGTGTTCGTGAGAGGTCTAGGCCGTCGTCTCCCAGTCAACTTTGGGTTGCTGGACCGTTGTCTCCTTATAATGTAATTATTTATTTATTTTGTATAGAACTCATATTATATAGTAAAGTTGTGACATTCGATCCTGTGTCATGATTCATCATATGTGTGAGACTTGGTCCCAGCACACCTGGTGATTATGTTCGCGCCCGAGTCTTGCCGTCTTGGTGCCCTAAAACTCGGGTGTGACACATTACTTGGCTGCAGTATCGCGCGCCAGGCTCTTCTCCTTTTTTTTTCTCTCTCTGTAGGCAAAACTTGCTATTTTTATATTCGTTTTTGTGCTACTGAAAGCCCAAAAAATAAGGTTCATATTTTTCAAACTAATAATATCAGTAGAGCATCGTTGATGCCCTTTCAAAACCGAAAACGGGATCGGTTTACGATCGAACCGTATAGCTGGTAGGACTGCTCGTCGCACTATATACGTCGTCGCTGTAGCTGTAGTACGGTAGTACGATCGTGCTGCACCTGCACGCCGCAGCGCATCTCTCGTCGTGGCTTCTTAACTTCAGCGCTGCGCGCGGTTGACGGCGAGCGCAGAGGCGCGGATCCAGATCGGCCGTCGCCCGTCGGTCGCTCCAGCCAGACGAGACGACCGTGCAGAAACTTTGGCAGGAAAAATTGTTGCAAGGTTAGGTTAATGGCGCACGACGGTACGGTCTGGGAGCGACGGACTCTTGGATCTAGACTAGAGCCAGAATGGTTGGCGAGGGTACAGCACAAGCTAGTGCCACGACACTATGTCATTATGACAGTCCGCAACAAAGTCTAAAGGTCGTTCCTGCTGAGGTCCCAGGTCGCGCCTCCTGTCCTCCTCCTATTACGGCATGTACAGTGGAGAGACACCAAAACGGTTCTCCAAGCACAGGAGACAACTAAGAGACTATATTGTACAATGGAGTGTCTATAAACGTAGTCTATTAATAAATACAGAATTAAATGTATTTGTATAGCATCAGATCGATAGAACAGACGACAAATTCGTACAGTGGGAAGTGAGGCGTCTGTTGTTACTTGGTTTACGAGCCAGAGGCGTCTCTTCACGGAGAGACGGCTCTAAGATTTTTTTGCAAATAACCCCCTAAAACACCTTAAGAGCCCCCACATTAAACACCACTGTACATGCCCTTATGCGTGTGGTTTAGAGGATGTTTGAATGCACTAAATATAATAGTTAGTTAGCTAAAATTTGTTAGTGAAATTAGCTAGCTAACAAATAGCTGCCTAATTATTAACTAATTTACCAAAAAATAGTTAATAGTTGAACTATTAGTTAAGATGTTTATACTCCCTCCGGTGCAGTAAAAGAAGTCATCCTGCGCGTAACCGAGCGTGCATAAAAAGAAGTCATAGCGCGCATGGGTCTGGGATTTGGACGTTGTTGCCCCTAGTAATTGCACAAAAAAAAGATGCACTTAAGAGGAATCGAACTTGGGACCTCCAATCTAGAATGCCTTAGAGCTGCTGCTGCAACCAATCAAGTCTGATTGTTTTGGTGACATTAATGCACTCATATCCCTATTTAATAGGGGCAAACAGGGAAAACTCTATGATAATTAATCACTCTTTGGTATGCACAATCATGTCCTAAACGACTACCTTTACTGCACTGGAGGGAGTATGTCTTAACTAATTTTAGTCACTAACTATTATCTTTAGTGCATTCAAACACCCCTTAACCACGCCGGTACCATCCGCTGACCAACGAGTAGTCTATACGACTATACATGCACCAGGCCAAATACAAGTCACGAGTGGTCGCTCCACTGAATTAAACCCCAGGAAGAAAGCACCGCCGCCTCTCTCGCTGGTGTGTGTCCAACATTGTCACTACTTCTTACCAATGCACACCGTTCCGGCTAGTGGTGCCGCCGCCTCCAGCCAACCCGGTTTCTACTGGCGTGTTCGTCGTCTCTGTCTCACCTTGGACTCTGGAGGTGTGTCGAGTTTGGGCAAATGGAAGGAAGAGTCAACACAATCGCCCGCGGAGACGCTAGGTGAGACGAGAGACCGTGGGGAAGCGAGCGGAGTCGCTAGGCGCCGGTGCCCAGTACCACATGTGGTGGGCAGCCGGCCAACCGCAGACGCATGATGCAGGAGCCGCGGCAAGAAGCGACGGCGACGAGCGGACGGCGGCACGGCGCAGTCGCGTCCTGGTCGTGGTTCTTCCAGTAGGTAGCCAACAAGGGTTCTCGGTTCTCGCACCTGGGCCCGACCGCACGAACACGAGCGAGCATCGGCGGTGGAAACGAATCCCAAGCAAGCATGCAAACGGCGTGAACCGCTGTCTGGTGCTGACTGCTGTGAATTATGGTGCGCAGTGCTGTGCGGTATCGATCTCGATCAGCGTCCGAGACAATCAAAACGATCAGGAGTGCACCAATAGGTGTTAGGATATAGTACTTCCGTTTATAAATACATGATACCATAGATCATTTTAAAAAACTTTGATCACTCGTTTTATTCAAAATAATTATAAGTTATCATTTATTTTTTATATAATATGCTTTTTTTAAGGGTTTAGGGTAGTTTGTGTCTGACTTAAAATTTTATATTTTTTAATAAATATTTTGAATAAGACGAGTGGTCAAAATTTTTGAAAAAAAAAACATCAAGGATGTCATATATTTGTGTTTGAAGATAGTAGTAGACATGTTAGAATATATTAGACAACTTTTGATATAGTTGGTCTACGATTGATTGTAATCCCGTGATAATCTTCCCTGTATCTAGGATAACATCTAACAAGGACTTTAAGCATGGTCCTGTTTTAAAACACAAGGCTGTGGGATAAAAAAATAGCTTCCAACAGAAGTCCTATTCATCATATTTTATCAAACTGGTTTAGAACTCGATGACTTGTGTCATAAATATAGTAACCCCGCTATTTAGGTCTTATATGTATTTCCCATGCTGATCCGTGAAACTTCACATCCGCCTCCTGTGAAACCCTGCGATCACATCATCGTGGCGGCCTCACAAGGGATTCATCACTGGGCTTCCCCACCGCCGGTCGGAGGTCCACCTGCCATCGCCACCCAAGCTCCCTCGCAGCAAGTCGGAGGCCCACTCGACGCCCGCTGCCCAAGGGTCATCCCTGGGCCTCCTCGCCGCCAGCCAGGGATCCACCCACCTGTTGTCCCTGGTAGAAAACTTAGGACGTGATTGGTTGGTACGTTCAACCGCGCCGGGCTCACGCCGGCCTGGTCAGCTAGCGAACCTCCCCGCCTCCACTTCCCCACGCATGTAGGTGAAACTGTGAAAAAGCACCTACTATGCAACACGTGTGCATGCCCACTTTCACTCGTGCAGGCAACAAATCAGTCGCTCGTGCGCAGCCAACACACGTAGCTAGCCTGGGCACGGAGGACATGGCAACCAATCACGTCCTTAAGGATCTAAGGCCGTCTGCAGCACTGTACCTAAAATTTACCTAAAATCACTGTTTTGTACTATATACTGTACTGTTCGTAGAGTGAAGTTTGAATATGTGTAAGCTGGTGGAGATAGCCTAATGCAGCTTCATATGAAACACAAGAAGAATCTCAAAGGAGATTGATGGGATGCCTCGGGAAAAGGTGATTAAATGGATGCCTGAAGATGTCCAAGGCGTTGGTGATGCATTTTCGCATCTTATGTACAAGCTCTTGTATGTATTCAGCTTCTAAAATGGTAGCGTGCTAGGTAGGACACGGTATGCCCAACCCCTGGAAAGCTAGCTAATGACGTAGAGCAGGAGAACTCGGGGGAAGGAGCACGCTCTATCGGCGCTACACTTCCGTCGGGTTTTTGGATGGCATTCGAATTCTTGCACCAAGGCCGCAGCCCGCAGGCGTTGGTACTTTGTAGTTTGCCCAGCAATGGGCTCAAGTCACCAAATACTAGTGTAGAGTACTACTACTGTTGCTACTTGTGCTGTGAGGTTCAAGGAAGCAGAGTTTAATGGGACAGGTCAACATCAAGAACATGGTGGATGCACTTTCCAATGACGAGATTCGAGTAAGGGGACACTTTGATTTAGGTACAATAGAACCAAAAGAATATGAATGTGCTGTTCGTCTAACTTAGGTACGTACTTACTACACTAACAAGTAACAAAGAAGAAGAACACACAAAAAAATGCTCAACTGTTGTTCTTCTCCATCTGTTTCTCGCATCGAATATTCGAATGGAAGTATGGAACCCAAGCCCTTACCGCAGCAGCAGCTGTGCTGTGAAAGAGCACCGGCCGGTCCGAGTCGTACGTAGCAGGCATCGACGAGCGGGTCAGCAGCTGGCTGGCCTCACTGCCTGGCGCTGCCGAACTCGGCGTCGTACACGGCGGAGAGCTCGAAGTCGTCGTCCGTCGCGGCCGGCACGTTGAGGTCGATGGACCCCGAGCTGTCGCCGCATCTCGCTGGCGTCCATGGGGCGGGGGCGCCGTGCGCCACGTGCGCGCGCTTGTGGCCGCCCAGGGCCTGGCCGGACTCGAACACGCGAGAGCAGAACGGGCACTCGTGGACGGCCGGGCCGGTCTGGCCGCGGCGAGCCTTGGGCGACGGCGCGGCGGCGGAAGGCGGCACCGGCACCGGCACGCACCCGCCCTTGCCTTTCTTGACGCTGGCGCGGTGGCCGCCCAGCGCCTGGTACGACCGGAACACCTTCCTGCACACGCCGCACCGGTGCCTCCCGCGCGGGCGGGCGACGTCGCCGTGCTCGCGATCGGCCTCGTCGTCCGCGCCGACGAACGAGCGGACGCCGCCGTCCTTGCTCCGATCGGCCCCCGAGCTCGCCGGGCCCCAGCGGGGATCAGGCCCAGGCCCAGGCCCGGGCCTGGACCGCCGCGTCCACGAGTCCCGAGACAGCATGACGAGGGACATGGCCACGTCCTCCTCCGGCGTCGCGTCGGAGACGCTGCTCGCCGGATGCTCGGGATCGGACGCCGCCGGCGGCGGCGCGCGCCGGCGCGCCCGCTTGGAGCGTCGCCGGCTCACGGCGAACCGCGGGGACGACTCCGTGTCGCTCTCCCCGTCCTGCACGACCGACGACTCGCCGCGGGCGGCCCTGCCGCCGCCGGAGAGTTCAGGAAAGCAGAACGCTTTCTTGGCGCCTTCTTCGCGTGCAACGCACGGCGTGGGTGGCTTCTGCGGCGCCGGATCGGCGTCGTCGTCCATCTCTGTCGACGAGGTGGACGCCAGGGAGAGCGGCGGCGGCGAGTAGTACGCTGCAGCCGACGACGCGGCCATGACGTGGGAGCGCATGTGGCCGCCCAGCGCGCGGCCATTGTGGAAACGACGGAAGCAGAGCTTGCAGGTGTGCCTGTCCATGACCGAGCAAACAGGCAAGAGTTCCTACACCGAAGGCAGATGACCGGCGCAGAGCACATGCGCGGTAATGGTGAAGGAGGCTTGCCCGCTTGCTTTCTTTGCGGTCTTGCTCTGTGCTGCTGCTGCCTTTGGGCCTCACTCACTCAACGATAACAATAATCTGATGGAAAGTGAGGCGGAAGAAGTGTGTGAGGGGGTGGGCGGAGTGGGGAACTTAACAGGAGTAGATGACAAGCATCGCTCCTCCTCCTGTCCACTATTAAGCAAGACCGAGAGGGAGAGAGGAAAGGAACGAAGAGACGAGTGGAAAGTTGCAAGCACAGCACTTAAATAACACACAGAACAGTGCCAGGCTTTACAAAAATTAAGGGCGTTCAAGGCACTCGTAAAACTGAAGATCCGCACGATATTAAAAAAAAACAGAAAATAACTGCTCCAAGGAAATGGCGTAGCCCGTAAATGCGTGCCAACGCAACAGAGAGAAATTTGCAGTTGCATAACTGGCCGGATTGAATACGGAGATCAGTAGGATCTGGGCGTGGTGCTCGGCAATTCTTGAATTCTTGCGCGCGCGTACAGGGGAAGCGGCGAAGCGCCAAGCTTGCCTGCAGGAGTTTGCAGTTTTACTACACATTTTTTACAACCTTCTTATTTTTTTCAAAGAATTTTCATTTTCCTAAGGAAAAAATTTGTTTGGCAACCCGAATGTACATTGCATTTGGCCACCGGGAGATTATATGCTCCTGGCCAATGAACGGAATGTAATGACACCTGAGATTCTCTCGCACCTTCTCCGATTCAATTCCATCCCCTATCCAGCAATTTGGTCCACAGGTCTGCAGGTCCATATGCGGATCATCCGTTGTTGTTGTACTGAAAGTCTTGGCAGCTGGCTAGTCGATCGTAATGCCTGTAGCTACTAGGGCCCTGTTCTTTGGAAACACTGGCTTGCGAAATGGGCAAAGACCGCAGGATGCGATGTCTGTGTGGTGCTACCGGCTGCGCATCATATCACATCAGGCACTGCGCTAGTACTTTGTTGCCGCTGTTCTGTTATCAGGCAGAGGCAGAGGCAGAGGCAGCAGGGTGCCCGCCCCCACATGGACGTGCGATGCTTTTGTCGGCGCATGTACAGAGCGCATGAATAATCGCTCGCACATGCCTGTCTTTTTGTCGAACAAGACCGTGCTGCTAATTGCTTCCTCCAGTCACGGATGGGGATCACGAACAAGATTACAAGAAAGACAATGCTAAGTACTTAGCACACCTAGTACCTTTTGGTTGTATCGACCATACCAGAAAAGAGCAGCGCAAGGGATCATCAGCTGGCCATTGGTTTCTGTCAGTAGCCAGGATTTAGTTAGTTGGCACTTGGCAGCTTCGTCTTCGTCCATGCAGTTTGCAATAAACCTGTCCAAGCTGGCTGTGATCCGGGGTAGCTGGGTATTACTGGCCACTAACAACAACCACACCTTCCCATCATGGAGAGTGGAGAGTTGGAGACTAGTGCTCGCTTCGCCTCTTGTCGATTTGATTTTTGCTGCCAGCATCCACCATCACGCCGACCGGGCCCATGCAGGTCGAGGTCGTAGCTACTACTGACTGTTGGTAGTAAACACTGATCGCAGTTCCGATACACTAGGAAATTGAGAGCGGTAGCTAGAGAAAATCTGGAGAAGAAAAAGTAAAGCGGGATCATTATTAAAGCTTTAGGGAGTTAGGGTCGCGGCTCGCCAATGGCGCAGGCCCATGCATGGAATGGGCCATACACAGTACCAGGAAGTTTGGGCCCCACGAAGTCTTCAGTTCACGCCTTCTCCAAGTACGACTGAAAAGCCCACAAATCCTTGCTCCAAAGCGCCCAGCTGCGCACAAGCACTGACGACAGCTTTGTGCTGCACGCGCGGAGGCGAGGAGAGAGGAGCGTCCGCGGGGGCGGGGCGGGGCGGGGCGAAGGCGGGACGGGAAAGGCCGCATCAATCAGGCAGGCATGGCCGCTTCAAACTTTGGTGAAGCCGCTGAGTGAATTTCAGGCCCAACAGACTCTTTGGTGGGCTAGACGATGGGCCTTGGCGAGCACATTTTCCACCGCGGCCTGGCCTGGTACCAAAATAGTGCGCACCGTGTATGCGTGCACGCAAGTGGTGTGTGTCTAGACGCGAGCGCGTCTCGGTTTAGTCCCACCCCGGAGGCTTTGTGCGAGCGGAGCCAGAGGAACGCTATAAATGAAGACTCAGAACCACGTTGCAATTCATACCTTTCTCGGCCTTTTGGCTAAGATCAAGTGTAGTATCTGTTCTTATCAGTTTAATATCTGATATGTGGATCATGTGTCCATTTCGATATTAAATTTATTTTTTATGGGGAGAACTCGTAACAGTAGCTTGCTGCTGGAGTCTTCAAGTGTCGTTTGGGTGTTGCACTATTGCCCAGACCTGGCACACCCCAACCAAATCTAAACTAAATTTTGTTTTATTATCTTGAGAATTTTGTTTCATTATCTTGAGGTGGTTCTTTTGTATTTTGTTGTTTTATTGTTCTTTAAATTCTTTATAAATTATATTAGACTTTCATGATAATTTCTATAGCCATATCTTGAATGCAAATTTTGTAATTTATTTTAAAAATTAATATGAAACCTAGTTATATGCAAATTTTGTAACTTATTTCTCCTTTTGTTTGTGTGCGTTTAACATGTCTACCTTATATAAGATTTTATCCCCTTACCCACCCTGAAATGGTCATAGGAAAATGCAATTATTGATGAATTGAATATGTACTAGAAGGAATAAGTAAATTTTTTGGTTCTTTCCTGTTAAGTGTTCAATAACATTTGGTTTCAATTATGCATGCTATTTGAAATGTTGGGTCATTTCAACACAAAATGTTAGTCGGTTATTTTCTTAGTTTGTATCTCTATTGGAAAATTCTGATTATATGTTGCACGCTGAACCCATTGTATTCAACGAAGGGAACTACCAATCATGTATAGTTTTAAATTTCTTTTCTGCTCAATTAGCTGATATGCTTCTCATTATAGATTGCTGAATTTTTTCAAATAATGCGAGATTGGTGAAGGTAGTTTGCATATTACAATAAAAACTATTAAGCTGTTTGGTTTGAAGAATGAGCTAGTCCATCGTCTTTTCACTCCTCACTTTTTTTGTTTGGTTTGTGGAATGGATTGAGTTGATCCATAATCACCTCATTCCTTATAGTTATTTAGTTAGTACTAATACGAGGAATGAGATCATCCCACCAAATTTGAGTAATAAACCCATGATACATCACATTTTGGATGGAGTGATTCCTCAAACCAAATACCCCTATGTTGTTGCACCTCAAGCCATCCATTGCCGCAGATTTCTCATTTCATTTAGTACTATTTTTTCATTCGTGCAAAAATAAGTAATAAGGGTCACTTTCTTCATATTCAAACTTCCTAGAGTAGACCTCGAAATACTTTTTTGAGTTCCCTTCCGATTAGTTTGTAAAATAAATGACAAACAAATTCCGTGCACACATCTATCATTTTTCTTCTATTTCCCTTTGTGATCCAGACTTTTATGCAATTCCATTAGTTGCCTCAAACACTCACCGCAAATATGGAACTCAGATGACTCGATTCCTAAGTTCTAACCGATTTTTTATATCTATGTAAACATATAGTGCACGGACTCGTGCGAAGCGCAAGCAATTTACTAGTATATATATTATTCTTGCAAAAGATACAACACAAGTAGAGCTATAATTTGTGGGAACATATTCAGTGCACATAGAGATACTTTGATCAGAGATGGTTGGTTTACAGGTGGTGACAAGGATGATGTTTATGACTATGGTAATGGTAAGTGGTATTCTTTCCATTTGGAAAGGGTACTTTTGGGTTAACAACTTGGGTTAATGTTAAAACTTGGCTCTCTACTATTAATAATTACCTGACCAACTAAAAGCAACCACTTGACCTTAACCCCACATAAAGCTAGTCCACTTCAGCCAAACGGGACATTTGCTGAGTACGTTGATGTGTACTCACCCTTGCTTTCACAAAACCCCAGGTTGCGTTTGGTGCAATCTATGCTCAGGTAAAGAAAGAGAAGAAGGCATCGAGGCGGATCTCTAGGAGTTCTGGGACTTCGACGAGTTCGAGGATTAGGCTAGCGACCTCCCACAGTCGGCTGCCTGTGGTGGGTTGTGAAAGTCGCCTAGAGGGGGGGTGAATAGGGTGAAACTGAAATTCTCAAAAATAATCACAACTACAAGCCGGGTTAGCGTTAGGAATATAATCGAGTCCGCGAGAGAGGGAGCAAAACAAGCGAATAAGAAGTGTGACACACAGATTTGTTTTACCGAGGTTCGGTTCTCGCAAACCTACTCCCCGTTGAGGAGGCCACAAAGGCCGGGTCTGTAACACCCGGTTTTAAGGAACAAAGCCGGGTGCATCTCATACATGCGCCAAGAAGACAACATATATAATAACAGAGTGTATAGAGATAAATGTCATAAATCATCAGAGTATTTATTACATAGCGGAAGACTTATTACAAAATAAAATAATTAAGATAAAACGAACTAAGGATCGTCGGCGCCAATGTCGACTGGGAAACGCCACCTAGATCAGATCGAAATCCTCAGTATTAGGCAGCTCCTCCTGAACCACCTGTTCTTCTCCTGTGTGGGGGTGAGACAGCAAGGGTGAGCTCACACATGATCATAGCTCAACAAGTTGTGGGGAACCAGTGGACATAAACTCACAAAGGTGTGAGTTCATGTGATGTGTAAGGCTTAATCAATGACAGGGGTTAAAGCTGAGCATTGCTTTTAAGTAGTTGGTCAAAATTTTATTAGCAGTTACTAAGTGTAAGTAAATACCAAACCATAAGTAAAGTAATAGAACAAAATTAATAACAAACCCATGCAATGCAAATGACAAAATTGAATTTAAGTTCCATAATTTAAACATCAGAGAGTCCTGAGTTGCTCATGACCGCGAGCACGGCTAGTATACCAGTTTTACACTCTGCAGAGGTTGTACCCTTTACCCACAAGTCGTGTATCCCATGTCGCCAGGGTTTGCAAGGCCCTTAGACACTACCGAGGTGAATGGCTAGGGATCCACTACGAGGCCTTTACAAAGTTCCACTAGCTTCCGAAAACCCGCTACAGTTTATAGGAAGTTCCAATGCAGGGTTCCTGGCTGACTGCCATCCCAGCAAAATCAACCAGGGACCTCCCTACACTGACCACTCCCCTACTGCCCTTGCCCCTTTCGGGTAAGGTAGTCTTCCACTAGCTTTCCTAATTAATCAGCCAAGGGCGTCCCATTAAACCCTTGTGGTGGCACGTGTTACTCAAGTTAAGCTCTATGTTCCAATTAACATTAATGAACTTGACATGAACATAAACAGAATAACAAGAATAATTGGAACATAGATATAATCAATGATTATCCCAAAACCATGTAAAGCAATAGCAAACTACCCAGTGATTCAGGGGTAAACAAGGTAATGAGATGAACAAATCTAGGGTGACCTATTGGGTCCCATCAAAATTAACCTATGCATGGATAAGTGATATTAAAGAGCATTATTAGGTAAAAAGTGGTCAAGGGCACAACTTGCCTTCAATGAGCTCCTGCTCAGCTACTTCAACCTGCTGCTCACCAGGATCCTCAGCAACGGGCTCTTCTACTCGCCACAATACAAACAAGCACAGGATATAGGGAAAATTAACATTACACCAAGCATGTAAACAAAATACACAGAGATATTCTACATATTAAAATAAAATTCTAGAAACAGGAATCATGATTTTTGGAGTTATAGAATTTAAGTTATGGATTTTCAAAGGTTTTATGTGCTTTAAATAGGATTAAGGGATAAATAAATTTCTTACTGTTTTCATGACATAACAGAGGCTCTAGGTGACAGAGAATAAAATTACAAAATTTTAGGAATTGGAATGGATTAATTTGGAGTTAGTATGAATTTTCTATGAATTATTGAAGTTCTAGCAATTATTTTCCTATTAAAAATCTATTTAATAATCATTTACTCCGGTTTTATTATGCTCTGGACTGGGCCTCAATATCTGTGAAGCGCAGGGGCCTCGGGGATAAAATTCCAGAGACCCAGAGCACAGTGCCAGTGGACGGCGGGTTCATTCACTGAAACCCGAGGGGCTCTTAAGGAAATTTGCAGGGCCGAAGCGGTATCGCGAGAATCTGGCCGTCCGATCAGCGATGGATGCGCCAGATTAGATCTAGGTTAAAACAACCAGTACACGATGACCGCCCTCGGATTGAGGATCTACGGCCCAGATCTACCTACTCATACCACGAACCGGTACGCGATCTATGCCGTTCGATCCAATTCCGACGCCCCTGATTTAATTACCCTAACTCGGCTCTCGCCTGTACGATTGAAATCGGACGGCCATCGCCACGCCAACCCAATCGGTACGCAGCGACAAACGTGGACCGCAGATTACGCGATCGACGGACCTAGCCTATCTTGGCGTCACCCGGCCGGGACCGGCGGCGCCGCCCACCAACTCGCGACGGCCCATCGCCGGAGTAGGGCTAGCATTCGACCGAGTGCGCCAAATCTAAATGGGATAGGTGCTATACGTAGGTGGGATCAGTGCGAACCACATTAGGAATGCCTCACCAGCAATTCTGATGCCGAGACCCCAAGCAACGACGGGGCGCGGCTCCGCGGCGGAAGTACTGCTCCGGTGAGCAATTGCCAGAAGCACGGTGCATGACCCCGAACGAGGCTAAGCGCATATGAAGGAGAAGGTGCAGGTGCATACCCGTGAGAAGAATTTCGGCTAGCGGCGCGGCGGAGATGGCCTTCCAGCTCCAACCGGCGGCGCGGATCGACGGTCACGCCCCCGCCCTCTTCGTCCCGATAGTGGCGCGCGGTGGATTGCGGCGTGATGAAGTGAGAGGTCAAAGCCCTACTTACCCCGCACTTAAATCCCCCAGGTCCGGCCCAGGCGTACGCAACAAACGGCTCCGAATTCCACGGCGAAGCTCTGCCATGCGCGGCGGGATGGTTGAAGGCGAGCGCTTACAATCCGGGCCCACGCGTCAGAGGTACAAGCGAGAACGAGCGGCTGGGGCGCGGGGTCCCGCAGGCAGAGACCGTGAGGGTGAGCGCGCATGCGACGAGACTGACAGCCGGGCCCCGGGTGTAAGTGGCAGCGCGCGGTGGAGAGCCGCCTGGGCCGCGCGGGCGTGAATCCGGGGGTGGGCCAAAAGTGGAATCCGCGGCCCAGTTAGATATCCATCCCTTTTTCTTTTTCTTTTTATGTTTCTATTCTTCCTATTTTGTCTTATTTTGAATTCCAAATTCAAACTTCACTTTAAATTCAAACTTTGTGACCCCTTTGTACGCTGAATAATTATTTAGTTTGATCATACCTACTGCAATGAAGTTATTAAATTATACTTTTATTTATTGAATGAAATTCCTTTCTCTCATTTATTTTCATGGTTTTATTTTCCAAGTTAGACTTTGAATTCTATGGATCCATTGATATGCTATTGATGATACATTTATTTTATGAAGCACAAATGCACAATCAAAATAAAACTCAGCATGATGCACAGATTAATTATGTGTTCATTGTTCTATCCATCTACTTTTAACTAGTGTTGAGCACATGCAATAATTAGTAGAGGTCACAAACCATTGAGATTAACTCTATTCTCTTTATTACACTTTTGAGTATTACAAATCCTACCCCCCTTAAAAATAATCTCGTCCTCGAGATTTAAGAAGATCTAGAGAAAAGGTGGGGAAAATCTATGCGAAGCTCTTCTTCTCTTTCCCAAGTTGCTTCATCTTCACCGTGGTGACTCCATTGGACTTTGCACATCTTTATCACCTTATTCCTTGTAACTCGAGTCAAAGTATCCAAAATCTTGATAGGGTATTCCATGTAAGTCAAATCACCTTGAACACTGAGCTCTTCCATGGGTAACTGTTCCTCGGGAACACGGAGACACTTCTTGAGTTGAGATACGTGAAACACATTATGCACATCCGATAGACTAGCAGGTAACTCGAGTTGGTATGCCATCTCCCCAATTCTTCTAAAGATCAAGAATGGTCCAATATAGCGAGGGGACAATTTGCCCTTAACTTTGAATCTCTTCATTCCACGAAGTGGTGACACCTTGAGATACACATAATCCCCTTCTTCAAATTCCAGTGGCCTCCTTCTATTATCAGCATAACTCTTTTGCCTGGTTTGAGCCACCCTCAAATTCTCTCGAATTATACGAACTTGCTCTTCTGCTTCTTGAATCAATTCAGGCCCAAAGAATTGTCTTTCTCCAGTCTGATCCCAATACAAAGGAGTTCTGCACTTCCTCCCATATAAAGCTTCAAAAGGTGACATCTTCAGACTGGCCTGGTAACTATTATTATACGAGAACTCAGCATAAGGCAGACTCTTATCCCAACTTCGTCCATGCTGAAGGGCACATGCTCTCAACATATCTTCCAACACTTGATTAGTCCTTTCAGTCTGTCCATCAGTCTGAGGGTGATAAGCTGTACTGAAATTCAACTTTGTACTCATATTCTCATGAAAGCTTCTCCAAAACCTTGAGGTGAACTGTGAACCTCGATCAGACACGATCTTCTTTGGTACTCCATGTAAACACACAATCCGAGCCATATATAACTCTGCTAGCTGAGAACCTTTATAAGTAGTCTTCACAGGAATAAAGTGAGCCACTTTAGTCAATCTATCCACAATCACCCATATAGCATCATACCCTTTCTGAGTGCGAGGCAATCTAGTAATGAAATCCATACCAATCTCTTCCCATTTCCACTCGGGTATCTTCAGTGGATGCAGTAGTCCAGCTGGCCTCTGGTGTTCAGCCTTAACTCTTTGACATACCTCGCACATAGCCACATGCGCAGCTACATCTCTTTTCAATCCATACCACCAATACTTTCGCTTCAAATCCTAGTACATCTTGGTACTACCAGGATGAATAGAGTAATCCGAGTCATGGGCCTCTTTCAATATAGTCTCTCGAAGGCTTTTAATGTCAGGAACACACATCCTGTCCTTGAACCATATAGTGCCCTGCTCATCTTCCGTAAATTCCGGTACTCGACCTTCAGTAATCAGATCCTTAATCTCTTTTATTTTAGCATCACCAATTTGTCCTTTGCGGATCTCTTGCTCCAAAGTAGGTTCCACATCAATAGTGACTCCTTCAGTATGAGCAACTATCCCCAGGTTAAGTCTCCTGAAATCCTCAACAATCTCATCGGGTAGCTGGGCAACAATAGCTAAATGAACATGCTCCTTGCGACTCAAGGCATCTGCAACCAAATTCGCCTTGCCCGGGTGATAGTGAATCTCCAAATCATAATCCTTAATAAGCTCCAACCAACGGCGTTGCCTAAGGTTGAGATCCTTCTGAGTGAATATATACTTCAAACTCTTATGATCCGTATATACTTGGCACTTGGTCCCCATAATGTAATGTCTCCAAATCTTAAGAGCATGCACAACTGCTGCTAGTTCCAAGTCATGAGTGGGGTAGTTCAATTCATGCTTCCGCAACTGACGAGATGCATAGGCAATCACATGTCCTTCTTGCATAAGCACACATCCAAGTCCTTGGCCACATGCATCACAATAAATGTCAAATCCCTTCTGCAGATCTGGCATAATCAATACTGGTGGCGACATTAGTCTCTTCTTCAATAGATCAAAGCTGTCTTGACACTTCTCGTCCCACTTAAATTCTTTTCCTTTCTCCAAAAGCGAGGTCATAGGTTTGGCAATCTTAGAGAACCCTTCAATAAATCTCCGATAATATCCTGCTAATCCCAGGAAACTCCGAATCTCAGTAACTGTAGTGGGTGCTCTCCACTCCATTATCTCCTTAACCTTAGCAGGATCCACTGATATTCCTCCATTAGAAATAATATGACCAAGAAATGGCACCTCGCCAATCCAAAACTCGCACTTGCTGAACTTGGCATATAGCTGGTTATCTCGTAGCTTCTGTAGCACCAACCTCAGATGTTCCTCGTGATCACTATCACTCTTAGAATAGATAAGAATATCGTCGATGAATACCACGACGAATCTGTCCAAATACTCCATAAACACCTTATTCATCAAGTTCATAAAATAAGCTGGTGCATTGGTTAGTCCAAATGACATAACAGTAAACTCATATAATCCATATCGAGTCGAGAAAGCCGTCTTGGGAATATCCGATGGTCTAATCCTCATCTGATGGTATCCCGATCGGAGATCAATCTTCGAAAATACTCTTGCACCTCTCATCTGATCAAATAAATCCTCAATACGGGGCAACGGATACTTGTTCTTTACCGTAACATCATTAAGAGATCTATAATCCACACACATCCGCTGCGATCCATCCTTCTTCTGTACAAACAAGACCGGTGCTCCCCAAGGTGAGGAACTCGGTCGAATGTACCCAGCCTCTTGTAACTCAGTTAACTGCTTCTTAAGTTCCTTCAACTCCTCTACGGACATCCTATATGGCCGCTTAGAAATAGGGGCGGTTCCAGGTAAGAGATCAATAACAAACTCAACTTCTCTCTCAGGTGGCATCCCTGGTAACTCCTCTGGAAAGACATCCGGAAAATCTCTAACCACCCGGATGTTGTCACCAACAAACTCCTCCGGTATAAAGAACATTGCACGCATGGGTGAGGAGGTTACTGCAATATTAACTTGAAACCTTTCTCCCTTAGTAGTAGTGAGTTCTACGGTACCTCTACCACATGCTATGACGGCCTTTGCCTTTCTTAGCCATGACATACCAAGGATCAAATCTATACTGCTTGACTCTAATATTATAGCAGTAGCTCCAAATTCTCTACCCATAATGGTCAATGTCAATCTACGTGTCATTTGATTCGCCTCAACAGGCCCTTTAGGTGTAATTACTATCATGGGTTTTCTCATATTTAGCAGGGGTATCTCATTAGTGTTGGCATATCGAGCAGACATGAATGAATGTGTAGCACCAGAATCAAATAATATTGTTGCAGGAATTGCATTAACATAAAACATACCAATTACGAGGTCCCCTCCATCCGGAGTAGCATCGACACTGACTTGATTAACCTTGGCAATAGAATATCCCTTGCCAGAACTTGGTGTTTGCTGCCTGTTCTGAACTGGAGTAGTAGCCATCCTCTGTGGGCAGACATTTGCATAGTGACCAGTCTTCCCACACTTGAAACAAGTAGTGCCTGGACTCTGTCCTGAAAACTTCGTCGGGGTGCCAGTAGGGGTAGCCTGTCGAGGGGGTGGAGTCCTCAGTGGTGATTGCTGAACTGGGCGCGGTCCTCCTCGTCGAGTCGGTGTACCCTGTGGTGAACTGTAGCGAGGACGAACACTGCTGCTTCCTTGTCCTTGAGATATAGCCTTTCTCTTCAAATCTCCCAGCTGAACACGCTTGTGTTCAATAGCCAGGGCCTTATCAAGCAGCCTCTGAAATGATGGAAATGTGTGTGCCACTAGAGCATACTGCAGTGGTCCATTAAGTCCTTCAATGAAATGCTCCTGCTTCCTCTCGTCTCCAGCAACTTCTTCAGGGGCATATCTGGATAACTGAATAAACTTGTCGCGGTACTCGCTGACTGACATACTTCCTTGCTTCAGCGACAGAAATTCCTTCTTCTTGATCTTTATTATCCCAGCTGGAATATGGTAGTTCCTGAACTGTGTACTGAACTCTGCCCAAGTGATAGTATCAGCAGCATCGTGGGCAGTAGTATAAGAATCCCACCAGTCAGCAGCAGGACCAGTCAGACGTCTAGAAGCATATAAAACCTTCTCCCGATCAGTGCACTGTGCAATATTCAGCATCTTCTCAATGGACTTCAGCCAATCATCCGTGTCCAGTGGATCAGGTGAGCTAGCGAATGTAGGTGGCTTATGACTCATGAACTCCCGGTGCTTATCACGGGGCGGAACTGGTGGTGGTGGTGGAGGCAGTGGCACTTGTTGCTGTTGTTGTTGTTGTTGTTGCTGTTGTTGTGCCCTCCTTTCTTGGCGTATCTCATCTCGCTCCTGGCGCAACTCCTGGCGTATATCTTCTCTTTCCTGACGCATCTCTTGGCAATCTTGCTGCATCTGGGCACACATATCAGCCATAGTGTCCGCCATTTGCTGCATCACCGCCATCTGAGCAGCAACCAGTGGGTCAACTCCGCCTGGTGGAGGATTAGGAGGATTCATCTCTGCAGGTTGTGGCTGAGGTTGTCTATATATCCTCCGAGTGTGTCGATTGGGAGGCAAATCAATTCCACCACCCCGCCTGGTATTGACCATCTGAGTTAGATACATATGGTAAGAAAATAGTAGACAAGGCAGGTATTTACAAGCAAGTTACTTTGGGGAATTTTATTAGCTAAGCAGATTAATATTTTACCTACTAAAGCTAATTCAACACCTTATGTTGGTACATGCTAAGATGTCCATCTATAATTCAATCAATCAAAGAAGCAAATCAGGCATTTAGCATCAGCACAATCAAACAACATTTTTAAAGAAAATAGTTTTATTTTCATCTCAGGTTCCCTATCTCTTAAAAATGTCACAGTGGTAGGATTCCAAGGTGTGAAATCCATCTTGTCTTAGAGTAGAAAAGATAAGATTAACCAGAGTAGAATAGCAAAAGGTGAGACAAGATCAAGATGAGATAAGTATAGAATGACTCAGAGTAAGGTAAGTAGGTAGGGGTTTTGTCCATTTCTATCTAGGTTCCGTCCTACAGTCAACATTTCCTCTGATACCACTTCTGTAACACCCGGTTTTAAGGAACAAAGCCGGGTGCATCTCATACATGCACCAAGAAGACAACATATATAATAACAGAGTGTATAGAGATAAATGTCATAAATCATCAGAGTATTTATTACATAGCGGAAGACTTATTACAAAATAAAATAATTAAGATAAAACAAACTAAGGATCGTCGGCGCCAATGTCGACTGGGAAACGCCACCTAGATCAGATCGAACTCCTCAGTATTAGGCAGCTCCTCCTGAACCACCTGTTCTTCTCCTGTGGGGGGGGGGGGGGGTGTGAGACAGCAAGGGTGAGCTCACACATGATCATAGCTCAACAAGTTGTGGGGAACCAGTGGACATAAACTCACAAAGGTGTGAGTTCATGTGATGTGTAAGGCTTAATCAATGACAGGGGTTAAAGCTGAGCATTGCTTTTAAGTAGTTGGTCAAAATTTTATTAGCAGTTACTAAGTGTAAGT
This sequence comes from Zea mays, assembly GCF_902167145.1. NCBI lineage: Eukaryota > Viridiplantae > Streptophyta > Magnoliopsida > Poales > Poaceae > Zea > Zea mays. Next base: position 122,049,948 of record NC_050104.1, on the reverse strand, counting down.
AAATACCAAACCATAAGTAAAGTAATAGAACAAAATTAATAACAAACCCATGCAATGCAAATGACAAAATTGAATTTAAGTTCCATAATTTAAACATCAGAGAGTCCTGAGTTGCTCATGACCGCGAGCACGACTAGTATACCAGTTTTACACTCTGCAGAGGTTGTACCCTTTACCCACAAGTCGTGTATCCCATGTCGCCAGGGTTTGCAAGGCCCTTAGACACTACCGAGGTGAATGGCTAGGGATCCACTACGAGGCCTTTACAAAGTTCCACTAGCTTCCGAAAACCCGCTACAGTTTATAGGAAGTTCCAATGCAGGGTTCCTGGCTGACTGCCATCCCAGCAAAATCAACCAGGGACCTCCCTACACTGACCACTCCCCTACTGCCCTTGCCCCTTTCGGGTAAGGTAGTCTTCCACTAGCTTTCCTAATTAATCAGCCAAGGGAGTCCCATTAAACCCTTGTGGTGGCACGTGTTACTCAAGTTAAGCTCTATGTTCCAATTAACATTAATGAACTTGACATGAACATAAACAGAATAACAAGAATAATTGGAACATAGATATAATCAATGATTATCCCAAAACCATGTAAAGCAATAGCAAACTACCCAGTGATTTAGGGGTAAACAAGGTAATGAGATGAACAAATCTAGGGTGACCTATTGGGTCCCATCAAAATTAACCTATGCATGGATAAGTGATATTAAAGAGCATTATTAGGTAAAAAGTGGTCAAGGGCACAACTTGCCTTCAATGAGCTCCTGCTCAGCTACTTCAACCTGCTGCTCACCAGGATCCTCAGCAACGGGCTCTTCTACTCGCCACAATACAAACAAGCACAGGATATAGGGAAAATTAACATTACACCAAGCATGTAAACAAAATACACAGAGATATTCTACATATTAAAATAAAATTCTAGAAACAGGAATCATGATTTTTGGAGTTATAGAATTTAAGTTATGGATTTTCAAAGGTTTTATGTGCTTTAAATAGGATTAAGGGATAAATAAATTTCTTACTGTTTTCATGACATAACAGAGGCTCTAGGTGACAGAGAATAAAATTACAAAATTTTAGGAATTGGAATGGATTAATTTGGAGTTAGTATGAATTTTCTATGAATTATTGAAGTTCTAGCAATTATTTTCCTATTAAAAATCTATTTAATAATCATTTACTCCGGTTTTATTATGCTCTGGACTGGGCCTCAATATCTGTGAAGCGCAGGGGCCTCGGGGATAAAATTCCAGAGACCCAGAGCACAGTGCCAGTGGACGGCGGGTTCATTCACTGAAACCCGAGGGGCTCTTAAGGAAATTTGCAGGGCCGAAGCGGTATCGCGAGAATCTGGCCGTCCGATCAGCGATGGATGTGCCAGATTAGATCTAGGTTAAAACAACCAGTACACGATGACCGCCCTCGGATTGAGGATCTACGGCCCAGATCTACCTACTCATACCACGAACCGGTACGCGATCTATGCCGTTCGATCCAATTCCGACGCCCCTGATTTAATTACCCTAACTCGGCTCTCGCCTGTACGATTGAAATCGGACGGCCATCGCCACGCCAACCCAATCGGTACACAGCGACAAACGCGGACCGCAGATTACGCGATCGACGGACCCAGCCTATCTTGGCGTCACCCGGCCGGGACCGGCGGCGCCGCCCACCAACTCGCGACGGCCCATCGCCGGAGTAGGGCTAGCATTCGACCGAGTGCGCCAAATCTAAATGGGATAGGTGCTATACGTAGGTGGGATCAGTGCGAACCACATTAGGAATGCCTCACCAGCAATTCTGATGCCGAGACCCCAAGCAACGACGGGGCACGGCTCCGTGGCGGAAGTACTGCTCCGGTGAGCAATTGCCAGAAGCACGGTGCATGACCCCGAACGAGGCTAAGCGCATATGAAGGAGAAGGTGCAGGTGCATACCCGTGAGAAGAATTTCGGCTAGCGGCGCGGCGGAGATGGCCTTCCAGCTCCAACCGGCGGCGCGGATCGACGGTCACGCCCCCGCCCTCTTCGTCCCGACAGTGGCGCGCGGTGGATTGCGGCGTGATGAAGTGAGAGGTCAAAGCCCTACTTACCCCGCACTTAAATCCCCCAGGTTCGGCCCAGGCGTACGCAACAAACGGCTCCGAATTCCACGGCGAAGCTCCGCCATGCGCGGCGGGATGGTTGAAGGCGAGCGCTTACAATCCGGGCCCACGCGTCAGAGGTACAAGCGAGAACGAGCGGCTGGGGCGCGGGGTCCCGCAGGCAGAGACCGTGAGGGTGAGCGCGCACGCGACGAGACTGACAGACGGGCCCCGGGTGTAAGTGGCAGCACGCGGTGGAGAGCCGCCTGGGCCGCGCGGGCGTGAATCCGGGGGTGGGCCAAAAGTGGAATCCGCGGCCCAGTTAGATATCCATCCCTTTTTCTTTTTCTTTTTATGTTTGTATTCTTCCTATTTTGTCTTATTTTGAATTCCAAATTCAAACTTCACTTTAAATTCAAACTTTGTGACCCCTTTGTACGCTGAATAATTATTTAGTTTGATCATACCTACTGCAATGAAGTTATTAAATTATACTTTTATTTATTGAATGAAATTCCTTTCTCTCATTTATTTTCATGGTTTTATTTTCCAAGTTAGACTTTGAATTCTATGGATCCATTGATATGCTATTGATGATACATTTATTTTATGAAGCACAAATGCACAATCAAAATAAAACTCAGCATGATGCACAGATTAATTATGTGTTCATTGTTCTATCCATCTACTTTTAACTAGTGTTGAGCACATGCAATAATTAGTAGAGGTCACAAACCATTGAGATTAACTCTATTCTCTTTATTACACTTTTGAGTATTACAAGGTCTCTTTCAACCCTTACCCTCTCTCAAACGGTCCCTCGGACCGAGTGAGCTTTCTCTTCTCAATCACTTGGAACACAAAGTTCCCACAAGGACCACCACAAGATTGGTGTCTCTTGCCTCAATTACAAGTGAGTTTGATCGCAATGAAGAATCAAGAAAGAAGAAAGCAATCCAAGTGCAAGAGCTCGAAAGAACACAAGCAAATCTCTCTCACTAGTCACTAGGGCGTTGTGTGGAGTTTGGAGAGGATTTGATCTCTTTGGTGTGTCTAGAATTGAATGCTAGAGCTCTTGTAAGTGGTTGGAAGTATGAAAACTTGGATGATTTGAATGTGGGGTGGTTGGGGGTATTTATAGCCCCAACCACCAAACTAGCCGTTTGGTGCAGGCTGGCTGTCGTATGGTGCACCGGACAGTCCGGTGCGCCAGCCACGTCACCAAAGCTGTTGGGTTCCGACCATTGGAGCTCTGACTTCTAGGCCCGCCTGGATGTCCGGTGGCGCACCAGACATGTACTGTAGAGTGTCCGGTGCGCCAGCATGGGCGTGCCTGACCTCTGCGCGCGCTGGCGCGCATTTAATGCGTCGCAGGTAGCCGTTGGCGCCAGAAGTAGTCGTTGCCCCGCTGTTACACCGGACAGTCCGGTGTACACCGGACAGTCCGGTGAATTTTAGCGGAGCAGCTGAAATGAATTCACGAGGCTGGCGAGTTCTGGAGGCCGCTCTTCCTTGGAGCACCGGACACTGTCCGGTGTACACCGGACAGTCCGGTGAATTATAGCGGAGTCGCCTCTGGAATTTCCCGAAGGTGACGAGTTTGATTTGGAGTCCTCTGGTGCACCGGACATGTCCGGTGGCACACCGGACAGTCCGGTGCGCCAGACCAGAGGTGCCTTCGGTTGTCCCTTTGCTCTTTTGTTGAACCCAATACTTGGTCTTTTATTGGCTAAGTGTGAACCTTTGGCACCTGTATAACTTATACACTAGAGCAAACTAGTTAGTCCAAATATTTGTGTTGGGCAATTCAACCACCAAAATTAATTAGGGACTAGGTGTAAGCCTAATTCCCTTTCAATCTCCCCCTTTTTGGTGATTGATGCCAACACAAACCAAAGCAAATATAAAAGTGCATAAATGAACTAGTTTGCATAATGTAAGTGCAAAGGTTGCTTGGAATTGAGCCAATAAATGTTACTTACTAGATGTGCATGGATTGTTTCTTTATTTTTAACATTTTGGACCACGCTTGCACCACAAGTTTTGTTTTTGCAAATTCTTTTGTAAATTCTTTTCAAAGTCCTTTTGCAAGATAGTCAAAGGTAAATGAATAAGATTTTGAGAAGCATTTTCAAGATTTGAAATTCTCTCCCCTTGTTCCAAATGCTTTTCCTTTGACTAAACAAAACTCCCCCTCAAATAAATTCTCCTCTTAGTGTTCAAGAGGGTTTTTAAGATATCAATTTTGAAAATACTACTTGCTCCCCCTTTAGAACACAAAGAGATACCAATTTGAAATTTTCCAATTGAAAACCATTAATTTTAAAATTAGGGTGGTGGTGCGGTCCTTTTGCTTTGGGCTCATACTTTCTCCCCCTTTGGCATGAATTGCCAAAAACGGATACTTTGAGTGAGATATAAGCCCTTTCCTAACTATTTTCTCCCCTTTGGCAAATAAAACATATGAGTGAAGATTATACCAAAAACGGAGAGTGATGCGGAGCGACGGCGAAGGATGAGTAGTAGAGTGGAGTGGAAGCCTTTGTCTTCGCCGAAGACTCCAATTCCCTTTCAATATACCTATGACTTGGTTTGAAATACACTTGAAAACACATTAGTCATAGCATATAAAAGAGACATGATCAAAGGTATATTTATAAGCTATGTGTGCAAGTTTTAGCAAAAGAAATTCCTAGAATCAAGAATATTGAGCTCATGCCTAAATTTGGTAAAAGTTTGTTCATCAAGAGGCTTGGTAAAGATATCGGCTAATTGATCTTTAGTGTTAATGTATGAAATCTCGATATCCCCCTTTTGTTGGTGATCCCGAAGAAAATGATACCGAATGGCTATGTGTTTAGTGCGGCTATGCTCAACGGGATTATCCTCCATGCGGATTGCACTCTCATTATCACATAGAAGAGGAACTTTGGTTAATTTGTAACCATAGTCCCGCAGGGTTTGCCTCATCCAAAGCAATTGCGCGCAACAATGGCCTGCGGCAATATACTCGGCTTCGGCGGTAGAAAGAGCGACCGAATTTTGCTTCTTTGAAGCCCAAGACACCAAGGATCTTCCCAAGAACTGGCAAGTCCCCGATGTGCTCTTTCTATTAATCTTACACCCCGCCCAATCGGCATCCGAATAACCAATCAAATCAAATATGGATCCCCGAGGGTACCAAAGCCCAAACTTAGGAGTATAAGCCAAATATCTCAAGATTCGTTTTACGGCCGTAAGGTGGGATTCCTTAGGGTCGGATTGGAATCTTGCACACATGCAAACGGAAAGCATAATGTCTAGTCGAGATGCACATAAATAGAGTAATGAACCAATCATCGACCGGTATACCTTTTGATCCACGGACTTACCTCCCGTGTCGAGGTCGAGATGCCCATTTGTTCCCATGGGTGTCTTGATGGGCTTGGCATCCTTCATTCCAAACTTGCTTAGAATGTCTTGAGTATACTTGGTTTGGCTAATGAAGGTGCCCTCTTGGAGTTGCTTGACTTGGAATCCTAGAAAATATTTCAACTCCCCCATCATAGACATCTCGAATTTCTGTGTCATGATCCTACTAAATTCTTCACATGTAGATTCGTTAGTAGACCCAAATATAATATCATCAACATAAATTTGGCATACAAACAAATCATTGTTAAGAGTTTTAGTGAATAAAGTAGGATCGGCTTTTCCGACTTTGAAGCCATTAGCAATAAGGAAATCTCTAAGGCATTCATACCATGCTCTTGGGGCTTGCTTGAGCCCATAAAGCGCCTTAGAGAGCCTATAGACATGATTAGGATACTCACTGTCTTCAAAGCCGGGAGGTTGCTCAACATAGACCTCCTCCTTGATTGGTCCGTTGAGGAAGGCACTCTTCACGTCCATTTGGAAAAGCTTGAAGCCATGGTAAGTAGCATAGGCCAATAATATACGAATTGACTCAAGCCTAGCTACGGGTGCATAGGTTTCACCGAAATCCAAACCTTCGACTTGGGAGTATCCCTTGGCCACAAGTCGAGCTTTGTTCCTAGTCACCACACCATGCTCGTCTTGCTTGTTGCGGAAGACCCACTTGGTTCCTACAACATTTTGGTTAGGACGTGGAACCAAATGCCATACCTCGTTCCTCGTGAAGTTGTTGAGCTCCTCTTGCATCGCCATCACCCAATTCGAATCTTGTAGTGCTTCCTCTACCCTATGTGGCTCAATAGAGGAAACAAAAGAGTAATGCTCACAAAAATGTGCAATACGAGATCGAGTGGTTACCCCCTTATGAATGTCGCCGAGGATGGTGTCGACGGGGTGATCTCGTTGTATTGCTTGGCGCGCATTTAATGCATCGCAGGTAGCCGTTGGTGCCAGAAGTAGCCGTTGCCCCGCTGTTACACCGGACAGTCCGGTGTACACCGGACAGTCCGGTGAATTTTAGCGGAGCAGCTGAAATGAATTCCCGAGGCTGGCGAGTTCCGGAGGCCGCTCTTCCTTGGAGCACCGGACACTGTCCGGTGTACACCGGACAATCCGGTGAATTATAGCGGAGTCGCCTCTGGAATTTCCCGAAGGTGACGAGTTTGATTTGGAGTCCTCTGGTGCACCGGACATGTCCGGTGGCACATCGGACAGTCCGGTGCGTCGGACCAGAGGTGCCTTCGGTTGTCCCTTTGCTCTTTTGTTGAACCCAATACTTGGTCTTTTTATTGGCTAAGTGTGAACCTTTGGCACCTGTATAACTTATACACTAGAGCAAACTAGTTAGTCCAAATATTTGTGTTGGGCAATTCAACCACCAAAATTAATTATGGACTAGGTGTAAGCCTAATTCCCTTTCAGGTTGTTTACGTTGGCTACGTTTCGATTCTGTGTACTTTGATTTATATTATGTAAATGGCTCTAGTCTGTAATATTGTTACTTACTCTTTATTGTAATTCGAAGCATTGTGCTATGATGAGTCATTTATGTAATCGCTGTGTACGTGAATTACTGATCCTGGCACGTACATAGTTCGCATTCGGTTTACCTTCTAAAACCGGGTGTGACATAAGTGGTATCAAAGCCGTGCTGACTGTAGGACCGCTGACCTAGAGTAGCATTGGCCGTTTTAAGGACTTATTGATTTTTACTTCACCTCATCCTTGATGTTGTTTCAAAATATTAGTCACCTTGACTAATTCTATGTTGTGCTCCTATATGCCCCCTTGCCAAAAGTATTTTATTCTAGTATGGTCTATACTTCTCTCAATCTATTTGAACTGATCTCACTCTTGTGCTTGCGATATCTTTGTAGATGCCCCCTGACCATAACCTTCTTATCTTTTGGGATTCTTTCCTCTTTTGTCATTAAATTGTACCATTTGGCAAACTCTAGTCCTTCGGTATTGACATACTCATATCCCTGAATTCTTCAATTCTCTTGTTTCAAATACTTGCCTCTAAATTTTTACTGCCTACTTAAACATTTCAGTTTATATGACCATGGCCTTCCTGTCTTCTGAGACCCTTTCCTGTTCTGTTGTTAGGTCATTATCTTTCAACAATTTCTACTCCATTAGTTTTAGTATACTCGTGTCCTCAGAGTCTTGATACTATCATATTTTTTGATGTATGCTTATCTTCATACCCCAATATTTGTTTAATACATTTCAACTTACATGATCTTGACCACCCTGGTTTCATAATGATCCATGAACGGTCATTTTACTTTGCATATCCTTGGTAATCTCGTTGTCTCCTTGCAACTCCACTTGGTAATTAATTTTCTTTGCTACAACCATTTTGTTGAACCTTACCTATCTTACCCTTGCTTGTTTTCTCCACTTTGTCAGTCTTGCCTGAACTCTGTCCATGGTTATGCTTTTCATCATTATCGCATTTACCCTTATCGCCTTTGTATCTTACCTTGAGGTTTATCTTATACCAGCCTTTAAAATATCCTCTTTTCCATCTCAATCTGAGCATTGTACTGTACCTACTTTTTCCTTGGTCGTATCCTCTTCTTTGCCACCTGCGAGTTTTAACTCTATCCTTTGTTGTGTTCTGTTTGTCGTCTCCTTTACCCTTCTCATCACTCTATCCTACCTTGTGATGACATTATGTCTGTTATCTAAAATCTCCAACTTCCCATCTCATTTCGGGAGTGGTATTCTACTTATCCCGCCTTTTGGTCGTAACCTCATATTTGCCACGCGCCAGCCTGGCCTTAGCTTCATTCTTTATTGTACTCGTACCCTTGGTTCCCCTGCACTTTCACCTCTTCCCTTACACCCTTGTATGCTATCGCCTTTAACCCTTGTAATATATGTATCTTTACCTAAATGATTACCTTGAACTTATCGTTTAAAAGCCTCCCCTTTCTTTCAACCTAGTTTGAGAGTTGCGAGTTACCTATCTCTCCCTTGATTTCTTTCCACTTCTTGTCGCCTTACATGTTTTGTGTTAATTCCATTCTTTGTTGTGTTTTATTTGCTATCACCATCACCTTGTCATCCATCGATCCTGCCTTGATACTTATCTTTATTCCCACTCTAAAAAAATCTCCTCTCTTCCACCTAAATTTGAGAGTGGCAGTTTACCTATCTGGCCCATGGACGTACCCCCTCCTTTTCCATTTGCAGGTCTTGTCTTAACTCCATCCTTTGTGGTATTTATATCCTTGGTTCTTATGCTTATTTACCTTCTCTCCTATATCCTTGTCCGTTATCACCTTTAAAACCCTTGTGATACTTATGCCCTTGTCTTCCTACCTACCTTGAACCTACCCTTTGAAGCCTCCTCTTTTCCATCTCTGTTCGAGGATAATGCCTCATCTATTTCATGATTGACTGCTCCCTCTTCTTTGACACCTTGCTAGTTTTGTCTAAAATACATCCGGTGTTTGTGTGTTTGTCTGTTATCACCTTAACCCTTGTCATCCCTCGACCTTTACCTTGATGCTTATCATGTACCTGTACTTTAAAGCTTCCTCTCCCATTTCAATTCAAGAGTGTTGTCTTACCCATCCCGCTCTTGTTCGTTCCCTTTTCCTCTGTTGCGTTGCAAGTCTTAGCTTTTGCTCGATATCACCCTTACCTTCCTAATATCTAGATCTTTCCATGATGCTTATCTTATGCCTACCTTTTGAATTATCATCTTTCCCATCTCGATTTGAGAATGGTGTTTTACCTATCCTGACCTTGGTTGCATTCTCTCCCTGTCGGTTATAATCCTTGCTTTAGCTCCATCCTTTATTATGCTCATGCCCCCATCCTGCATGTATTATCACCCTCCTTGTCTTTTGATGGCCTTAGAGTAGTTTCCCCTAGGTAAGGAAAGACCACCAGCTAGTTAACATTAACGTGTAGCAACGAGATGTTTGTTGTTGTGTTCTCATGATGTTTGTCTTTGTGTTATGACTGATTTGCTTCTTTGTAATGAGTGTTGATGTGTTGTGGCCCTTGGTCCACAATGACATCAATTTACTAGTTGAGTGCCATAAAGTTAAGTAGTTGGGTTCTCCCCCTGCTCTCTCTAATCCATCTATACTTACCTTTTCTCGCTATTCTTTCCTCTTGCACCTGTCCATTTGGCAACCTCCAACTCCTCCAAATCGGTCAAGGTCAGAGTCGGCAACATCTTCACCAAATGCATATCAACGCTCCTGTTAAGGGGGTTAGCCGTTAACCCTAATGAAGACAATGCGATCAACATCAACCAATAAGATCAAGATGGCGCAGTGGAAGCATGTGTGGGTCCTAACCCACAGGTCTGAGGGACCCTCAAGAATTATATGAATTGGTCTCGAACATCTGAAAGACAAAAACAAGCAGTCCACAAAGCTGAGCCGGTAGAGTCAAAGATGAATCGAAGAAACTACATGCGAACAACCAATGAACCAATCTCATTTTCTTGCAAGCCTCTTCTTGAATCTCAAGGGCGAGATTCTGTTAAGGGGGTTAGATTTGTAACACCCTGAATTTGGGGGTATAAAATTTCTTTTCTAATATCCACTAAATCCAGGTGTTACCTTCTCCTTTCTTTGATTTACTTCTATTTTTTCTAAATATTGAAGAGTTATTTATACTATATAAGTATTAGTCTAGTAGGTTCAAAACCCTAGGGTAATTATTGTGGTTGCATCACATGCTGGAGCACCTAATTTTGTATGATGTTTTGAGTTGTTGTGCCTCTATTTAAACTCATGAAGCATGTTGATTTTGAATTTAAAAGCTAGAGCTAAATTCAAAATAGAAAGAAGAAGATAAAAAAAGGGAGAAAGGAAAAAGGCCCAAAGCCATCACGAATCCGGCCTCCTTCCCTCAGTACGCGTGGGCCGGCCAGCGCCCCTCCTTGCGGCCTGCTTCTCCCGCGCAGCCCACGCTCCTTTCCTCCCCCCGGCCCACCCCGCGTCCCGGCCCAGCTCCACACCCCGCGTGCCCCTCTGCGGCCCAGCTCGCGCGCGATGTCCGTGCAGCCCAACCGCACCCCTTGCCCTAGCGCGCCGCTGCACGTTCGCCCAGCCGCCGCCGCTGTGTTGCCGGGCCCACCCGTCATCCCTCCCAAACCGCCGCCATGCAGCTCATCCGCGCGTGGAAGAAGGAAACTGCCCACTCCCTCTCCCCATTTCTCTCCAACTCCCTCTTTGCCTCGCACCACGCCCGAACCGCCGGAGCTCGCGCGGCCAGCGCGGCCCGCGGCGTGTAGCTCGCGTGGCTAGCGCGGCGCGCCCGACCTCTGTGTCCTAGGGCGCGTGCAGGCCCCTGGTCGCGGCTCCCGACGCCCATGGTTGGGCCCAGGTCAGCCCTACGCCCCGACCCCTCTATCCGCGAGCCCCCTGGCGCGGCAACGCAGCAACCCCTGCGTGCAGCCTCGTCGCCCTGTCCTGCTCGACATCGCCGTCGTGCGCGCGCGCCCGGTGCACTTCGTCGTCCACGCAGAGCCGCTCCCCATCGTCGTCGTCCACGTCCTGCCGAGCGACGCCCTCGCTATCTTTGTCTACGTTAAGGAATTCGCCATGGCGCAAATCAGCGAGCGGCGCCCGGCGCGGCCAGCTGTGCCCCCGGCGCGGCTGCGTGTGCCCGCGGCGCATGACCGACGTGGATTGCCACCTATGCAGCACCGTCTCGGCCTGCACGTGGCCGGCGTGCTCACGGCTTGCCCGCGACTCGCTCGCACGCCCCCTTGGCGCAGCCCACGCGCTCGCCATCACCGCCGTTCGCCAGAGCAGCATCTGGCCGCGAGTGTCGTCGTCGCGCTATTGTCATCGCTGCGCAGCGGGGTCTACGTCGCTCTTGTCGTCGTCGAGGTGAGCTTCGTCTACCCCGATTTACTCTCCGTCTACTTCATGCGCAAGTCGCCGAACCTAGTCCCAAACCACATCGTCGTAGCTCCGCGCTTGTCGTCGTGCTCGTGCCGCGAACGTACCCACGTCCGTGTGTGCACAGCGTGTCGTCGGGGTTTAGATGACGCCCGTCTACCCGTAGACGACACCCGTCTACCCCCTGTCTACCCCCGAAACTGTTTGTCTACCCCGCGTGTCAGTAGTGTTGCTTTGTCGTAAGCATGTTTTAATTAATTAACTAATTATTTGTTAGTTTGATGGTTATTAAAATGGTATGTTAATTAAAAACTAACCCATAGCTTTAATTTATACTTTTATAAATAAATGTTAGCGTGATTAATATCAGCTCAAATGTTTCTGAGCTCATACTTGTTTATTATAAACAGGTTATTTGTTAGCGCTTATCGCGTGTCGCGCGCGTCGTCGTGTTATCCGCGTGTTGTTCGTACGCGTTGTCACGCATCGTTCGCGCGTGTCACGCATGTTGTTCCGCATGTGGTGGCGTGCTGGTTCGCGCGTCGTTCTCACTGGATGCGCGCTCTAGTTCGTGTGTCGTCCGCGTGCTATGTCGCGTGTGTCCGTGCGTCGTTCGCACGCTGTTGTGCGCGTCGTAAATTCGTCTCGCATAGACTCTCTCGTTGTAATTAAATTACTTATTTAACAGACAATTGTTAGTATAGCGGATTAATCGAACTAAATGGTAGATATTATTTATATTTGATAATGTCGACTTAAATGTGATAGTTAATATTTGTTTAGCCTATATCCGTTAACTTCTCGACCGTAGCTTCGACCGTCGCGTTTCTTATCCCAGCGTAACCATAGAAGCGCTCTCTATTTTATATTACTCGTTTTGATGATAATTTATCTTATATGGTGTAATGTTCTTATGCAAGTATATGTTTGTTTGCTTGTGTCTGTTTGTATTCGTTGTGCATCGCGAATAGATCGTGAGCCGTTTCCGAGCTTCGAGGAATTGACAGTCAAGCTTCGGCGACCAAGAGATGGAACTCTTCGAGTTCTACGAGATCGAAGACCCTGAGCATCTGTTTGGTGAAGGCAAGTGTCCCTTGACCTATTTTTGTCCTATACATTCTTTAAATTCACCTCCCGCATTTCACAGATATACTTAAGGATTTACTAGCTTTTGTTATCCATGTCCTTGTTTACCTATTTGGGTTAGATTATTATGATTTAGCTTTATGCTATTGCTCAACTCTAATCAATGAACATGATGAGAATTATCAATGATACGCTGTTTCCCTCCTTTATTATGATGTTGTATCTGTGGTATTCAAGGGGGCTTGAGCGGTTTCTCGAGTGCCTCTCCGTAAGGACCTGTTCGTTGGATGACCGCCCAGGAAAACAGTGCAACCATGAGGGTGGAATGGGATGCCCTTAGCTGAATAATTAGAGGAACCGGGGTGTAGTTCGCTTAACCGTCGTGCCGTTAATGGGGCTCGGTGTATGCGGCTCGCTCTACCAAGTTCGGTTCACCCCTTGGGGAGGAGTGCGGTGCATTTAGGAAACCTAACGGGCGGCTACAGCCTCGGGGAATCTTTGTAAAGGCTATGTAGTGAAACCCTGCCTATTCACCTTGGTAGTGTTTAAGGGTTTGATCGGCCCGAGGCAAGAGGGAATCACAGCTTGTGGGTAAAGTGCGCAACCTCTGCAGAGTGTTATGAAACTGATATATTAGCCGTGCTCGCAGTTATGAGCGGCCAAGGGAGCTCCATTGATTAGAGATACTTTGATCAGAGATGGTTGGTTTACAGGTGGTGACAAGGATGATGTTTATGACTATGGTAATGGTAAGTGGTATTCTTTCTATTTGGAAAGGGTACTTTTGGGTTAACAACTTGGGTTAATGTTAAAACTTGGCTCTCTACTATTAATAATTACCTGACCAACTAAAAGCAACCGCTTGACCTTAACCCCACATAAAGCTAGTCCACTTCAGCCAAACGGGACATCTGTTGAGTACGTTGATGTGTACTCACCCTTGCTTTCACAAAACCCCAGGTTGCCTTTGGTGCAATCTATGCTCAGGTAAAGAAAGAGAAGAAGGCATCGAGGCGGATCTCTAGGAGTTCTAGGACTTCGACGAGTTCGAGGATTAGGCTAGCGACCTCCCCCAGTCGGCTGCCTGTGGTGGGTTGTTTACGTTGGCTACGTTTCGATTCTGTGTACTTTGATTTATATTATGTAAATGGCTCTAGTCTGTAATATTATTACTTACTCTTTATTGTAATTCGAAGCATTGTGCTATGATGAGTCATTTATGTAATCGCTGTGTACGTGAATTACTGATCCTGGCACGTACATGGTTCGCATTCGGTTTACCTTCTAAAACCAGGTGTGACACAGCGCAACGGTCGGCCGCACAATCCGGGCGTGACGTGTGGCCCACGCCAACGGTCGGCTGGGGGCACCGGACTGTCCGATGTGCACCGGACAGTGTCCGGTGCGCCAACTAGCCCGAAGATCCAACGGTCGGCTGTGCCAGGAATGGAAGGAGATCCGCACCGGACATGCTACAGTGGCTGTCCGGTGCACCACCCGACAGAAGGCAAGAATTGCCTTCCAAGAATGCCTCCAACGGCTCCTAGCTGCCTTAGGGCTATAAAAGGGACCCCTAGGCGCATGGAGGAGAAAAACAAGCATTCCTTGATCATCTCTAAGCACCAAGACTCTATTCTCGCGCATTCGATTCTTTGAGATAGTGACTTGAGCACCATTTGAGTAGTGAACTCCTCGAGTTGTGTTGTGAGCTCAAGTTGTGGCTTTGTGTGCGTGATTGTGCTCGTGCTTTGAGTCTTGTGTGTGTTGCTTTTCCCACCCTTACTTCCGTGCTTCTTTGTGATCATCAATTGTAAGGGCGAGAGGCTCCAAGTTGTGGAGATTCCTCGCAAACGGGAAAGAGTATAAGAAAGAAAAACCGCGTGGTATTCAAGTCGATCATTGGATCACTTGAGAGGGGTTGAGTGCAACCCTCATCCATTGGGACGCCACAACGTGGAGTAGGCAAGTGTTATACTTGGCCGAACCACGGGATAAATCTCCGTGTCTCTTGTGCTTGTTTTCTTTGTGACCATTGTGTTTTACAAGAGCTTGGTCCTTAGCCACTTGATTCCATTGTGCTAACACTTAACCAAGTTTTGTGGCTACAAGTATTTGATTTTTTTTACAGGATCACCTATTCACCTCCCTCTAGGTGCTCTCAATTGGTATCGGAGCCGTTCTCTTCCCGCAAGGGACTAATCGCCCGAAGAGATGGATCCTAAGGGAAAGGGGATGGTGGTCAACGACAAGACAAAGGAGTCCATCGTCAACGAGCCAAGAGATGATAAGCCTTCGGACTCTGGCTCGAGTCATAAGAAAAGAGACGGGAAGAAGAAGAGGCGCATCAAGAAGATCGTCTACTACGACAGCGACGAGTCCTCTTCTTCCCCAAGAGACGACGACGACGAGAAAAAGAAACCGGTTAATTCAAAATTTTCTTTTGATTATTCTCATATTCCGGTTAACTCCAATGCTCATTTACTTTCAATCCCACTTGGGAAACCTCCACACTTTGATGGAGAAGACTACTCATTTTGGAGTCACAAAATGCGTAGTCACCTATTCTCTCTCCATCCAAGTATTTGGGAGATTGTTGAAAACAGAATGCTTTTTGATAGTACTGACAACCCCATTTTCATTAATGAGCAGATCCATAAAAATGCACAAGCTACCACTGTTTTGCTAGCATCCTTGTGCAGGGATGAGTACCACAAGGTGAGCGACTTGGATAACGCCAAGCAAATTTGGGACACCCTCAAGATTTCTCATGAAGGGAATGACGCCACCATGATCACCAAGATGGAGTTGGTGGAAGGCGAACTGGGAAGGTTCGCAATGATCAGGGGAGGAGCCAACCCAAACGTACAACAGGCTCAAGACCCTGGTCAACAAGATCAGGAGCTATGGAAGCACGAGATGGATGGACGATGACGTCCTCCGACTTATGCTCAGGTCCTTCACTGTACTTGATCCTCATCTTGTGAACTCAATCCGTGAGAATCCTAGTGTCGGGTACCGTAACTAGGGGGTACCCCCAACACTTCTAAACACGGCTGGTAACCACCCTCAGCACAAACCGCAAAGACTGATGGGCGTGGTTCAGGTCAAGGCCTCGTCTACGAAGGGACGCAATCTCGCCCCACCTGAGCCCGCCCTCGGGCGGCAACAGTAGTCCCGGATGAATTCACGCCTTTTCACTGACCGACCTGACAGGAAAATAGCGCCGCTCGCCCCGCTCCGACTGCTGTGCCACCCACCGGGGTAAGACTGACAACAGCCGAGTTCAGCCTTGGGCGCAACAGGAAGCTCCGCCTCACCCGACCTTAGGCCTTGGCCTCGGGAGGAGGTCTCCGCCTCGCTCGACCCCAGGACTCGGCCTCAGCCTCGGCCTTGGGAGGAATCGCGTCCTCGCCCGACCCCGGCCTCGGCCTTAGGAGAAGTCTCCGCCTCGCCCGACCTTGGGCTCGGACCGACCGCGCCATAGGGGATACATCATTACCCTACCCCTAGCTAGCTCAAGCTACGAGGGAATAAGACCAGCGTCCCATCTGGCTCACCCCGGTAACAGGTAATGATGGTTCCCCGCGTGCGTCCATGACGTCGGTGGTTCTTAGCCCCCTACGGAAGCAAGGAGACGTTAGCAGGATCCCAGCCGCACCGCCAGCTGTGCTTCTACAGGGCTCAGGCACTTCTCCGACGGCCACGTTATCGCGTACACAAGGCTCAAGCACTTCTCTGACAGCCACGTTGGCATGTACACAGGGCTTAGGCACTTCTCTGCCAGACACGTTAGCGTATAGCTACACCCCCCATTGTACATCTGTACCCTCTCCTTGCATCTATAAAAGGGAGGTCCAGGGCCTTCCTGCGAGGGGGGTCGCGCGGGGACGAGCAAACGAACATGCTCTCTCTCTCCCTCTCGCGACGCTTGTAACCCCTACTACGAGCACCCCCCGGTGCGAGATAATACATTCCCCCTTGTGTTCCATCTTGTGCCAACCCATCTGGGCAGGGGCACGCAACGATAAATTCACTGGTCGGCTCGGTTGAGGGTCCCCTAGGTCCGAAACGCTGACAGTTGGAGTGCCAGGTAGGGGACTGCTGCATGTTAACGAACACCTTCCCGTTGAGTTCCAGATGGGTAGTCTTTAGCAACCTCTTTAGCCCGGAACGGTGCTCCGCTTCGGAAGTCTCGAGTTCATGTCCCTCGACGGCAGCTACAACATGGTACTCCTCCCCTTGCGGCACGACAACAACGACGGTCATCAGCTCGCCCGACGGCGGCGAACTTGATGACGTCTTCCCCCGTGGCGGAAGAGCAGCATCCGGGTTTGTCCCGCCACCCTCCTCGCCACAGGAGGAGGAGACGGGGCAACCGTGGCCAGGCAGGAGGCGGCACCTCGTCGGCTGTCGGTCCAGAGCGAGTCGACGACGCCGGCACCCCAGCGGGCGACATGTTGGGTGTTGTCCTCGCACCTGAGACAATGACGGATGTCGTTTCCCCGCGACGTGCCAACCCCAAGCGGACTGATGATGCCGGCACTCTCTCGAAGGACTTGCTGGGCGTTAGCCTCGTACCTGAGATGATGGTGCATTCCGCCCCGGACGCGACTTCACCACCATCCATCAATCAAGAGGTATCATCTGTTTTCCACCCTATCCCTTTTAGATTCAGCTTCGATCCACCAAGCGACCCCGCTTCGGTGAGCGCTTTCGCTAGGGCATATCCTGACCTCCCGGGATACCATATGTGGTCAACCTGGGACCGACTGACTGCCGTCTCAACCTACAGGCCCCCGGGTTCCGAGGAAGAAGACGACCCTGACTCCGATTGGGATTTCTCCGGGCTCCGTGATCTCAGTGCCATGCGAGACTTCATGACCGCATGTGACTACTGCCTCTCCGGTTGCTCTGACGATGGCCATAGCCTTGACGACGAGGGTTGTGGCCCGAGTCGCAAATGTTTCCACGTCGATCTAGGGGGTCACGACGAAGGCAACCACCTTGGTATGCCGGAGGATGACGATCCCCCTGGGCCTGCGTCTCGCGTTGACATCCCACGGGAGCTAGCTGTGGTCCCAGTCCCTACGGGGGGTCAGGACACACAGCTCGAGCAAATCCGCGAGATGCAGGCCAAGCTCGACGAGGAAGCAGGGCAAAACATCGAGCAGGAGTGGGCAGGCCGAGCACTCACCGGAGAAGCGTGTCATCAGGCCCGGGACGTCCAACGCCGTATCGCTGACGATGCCAGGGCAAGGCTGCCCCCGGCCTCTAGCGGGGTCGGCCAGAATCTAGCTGCAGCGGCAATGCTATGCCGAGCAATGCCGGAGCCATCCACCACCGACGGGCGGCGTATCCAGGGAGAACTCAAGAATCTCCTGGAGGATGCCATGGTCCGACAGGCCAAAAGCTCTGTTGCCTCCCGAATGCAAGGGTGCCCCTCGGAGCATCGCGCAACGACTTCCCGACTCATGCGGGAGGCCTTGGTCCGCACCGAGCGTGCACGGGACGGGATGCCTACAACCCCGGGTCGCCTCGGCGACGAGCAACACCGTCGTGACCGTCGAGCCCGCCTCGACGAGAAGGTGCGCCGAGGCTACCACCCTAGGCGCGGAGGACGCTACGACAGTGAGGAGGACCGAAGCCCCTCGCCCGAACCGCCAGGGCCGAGGGTCTTCAGCCGGGCCATACGATGGGCGCCATTCCCGGCCCGGTTCCGGGCCCCGACTACCATCACCAAGTACTCTGGGGAGACAAGGCCGGAGTTGTGGCTTGCGGACTACCGGCTGGCTTGCCAGCTGGGAGGAACGAACGACGACAACCTCATCATCCGCAACCTCCCCCTGTTCCTCTCCGACGCCGCCCGGGCCTGGCTGGAGCATCTGCCTCCTGCGCAGATCTCCAACTGGGACGACCTGGTCAAGGCCTTCGCTGGAAACTTCTAGGGCACATACGTGCACCCTGGGAACTCCTGGGATCTTCGAAGCTGCCGCCAGCAGCCAGGGGAATCCCTGCGAGAGTACATCCGGCAGTTTTCGAAGCAGCGCACCGAGTTGCCCAACATCACCGACTCGGATGTCATTGGGGAGTTCCTCACCGGCACCACTTGCCGCGACCTGGTGAGCAAACTAGGGCGCAAGACTCCCACCAAGGCGAGCGAATTGATGGACATCGCCACCAAGTTCGCCTCTGGTCAGGAGGCGGTCGAAGCCATCTTCCGGAAGGACAAACAGCCTTAGGGACGGCAGCAGGAAGATGTCCCCAAGGCGTCCACCCAGCGTAGCACGAAGAAGAAGGCCAAGAAGAAGTCGCAAGCGAAGCGCGATGCCGCCGATGTAGATCTTGTCGCTTCTGTCGAGCACAGGAACCCTCGGAAGCCTCCCGGAGGGGCCAACCTGTTAGACAAGATGCTCAAGGAGTCATGCCCCTATCACCAGGGTCCCGTCAAGCACACCCTTGAGGAACGCGTCATGCTTCGGCGCTACTTCCATAAAGCCAGGTCCCCGGCGGGAGATGGTAAAGGCCAAGACAACAACAAGAAGGAGGGCGACAAGGCATAGGAGTTCCTCGAGGTCCACGGCTGCTTCATGATCTACGGTGGGCAAGCGGCGAACGCCTCGGCTCGGCACCGCAAGCAGGAGCGCCGGGAGGTCTGCTCGGTGAAGGTGGCGGCGCCAGTCTACCTAGACTGGTCCGACAAGCCCATCACCTTCGACCAAGGCGACCACCCCAACTGTGTGCCGAGCCTAGGATGGTACCCGCTCATTGTCGACCCCGTCATCGGCAACGCCAGGCTCACCAAGGTCCTCATGGACGGAGGCATCAGCCTCAACATCATCTACGCTGAGACCCTCGGGCTCTTGGAGATCGATCTGTCCACGATCCGGGCCGGTGCGGCGCCCTTTCATGGGATCGTCCCCGGAAAGCGCGTCCTGCCCCTTGGACAACTTGATTTGCCTGTCTGCTTCGGAACTCCCTCCAACTCCTGAAAGGAAACCCTCACGTTCGAGGTGGTCGAGTTCCGAGGGACCTACCACGCGGTGCTGGGGAGACCGTGCTACGCCAAGTTCATGGTCGTTCCCAACTACACGTACCTCAAGCTCAAGATGTCAGGCCCCAACGGAGTCATCACCGTTGGATCCACATACCGCCACGCGTACGAATGCGACGTGGAATGCGTGGAGTACGCCGAGGCCATCACCAAGTTCGAGGCCCTCATCGCCGACCTAGAATGCCTCTCCAAGGAGGCGCCAGATGCGAAGCGCCATGCTGGCAACTTCGAACCGGCTGAGGCGGTAAAGTCCGTCCCTCTCGACCCCAGCAACGATGCGGACAAGAAGGTCTGGATCGGCTCTGAGCTTGACCCCAAATAGGGAGCAGTGCTCATCGACTTTCTCCGCGCAAACGCAGAAATTTTTGTGTGGAGTCCCTCGGACATGCCTGACATACCGAGGGATGTCGCCGAGCACTCGCTGGACATCTGAGCCGGAGCCCGACCCGTGAAGCAGCACCTGCGCCGTTTCGACGAAGAAAAGTGTAGAGCCATAGGCGAGGAGATCCACAAGCTAATGGCCGCAGGGTTCATCAAAGAGCTATTCAATCACGAATGGTTAGCTAACCCTGTGCTTGTGAAAAAGAAAGGTGGGAAATGGAGGATGTGCGTCGACTACACCGGGTTGAATAAAGCATGTCCGAAGGTTCCCTACCCTCTGCCTCGCATCGATCAAATTGTGGACTCCACTGCTAGGTGCGAAACCCTATCATTCCTCGACGCCTATTCCGGTTATCACCAAATCAAGATGAAAGAGTCTGACCAGCTCGCGACTTCTTTCATCACACCTTTTGGCATGTATTGTTATATTACTATGCCATTTGGCTTGAGGAATGCAGGTGCGACATACCAAAGGTGCATGAACCACGTGTTTGGAGAACACATCGGCCAAACGATCGAGGCTTACGTCGATGACATCGTTGTCAAGACGAGGAAAGCCTCCGACCTCCTCTCTGACCTTGAAACGACATTCAAGTGTCTGAGAGCGAAAGGCATGAAACTCAATCCCAAGAAGTGAGTCTTCGGAGTCCCCCGATGCATGCTCCTGGGGTTCATCGTCTTCGAGCGGGGCATCGAGGCCAACACGGAGAAAATCGCGGCCATCACCAACATGGGACCGATCAAAGATTTGAAAGGAGTACAGAGGGTCATGGGATGCCTTGCGGCTCTGAGCCGCTTCATCTCGCGCCTTGGCGAGAGAGGGCTGCCCTTGTACCGCCTCTTAAGGAAGGCCGAGCGCTTCACTTGGACCCCCGAGGCCGAAGAAGCCCTCAGAAACCTTAAGGCACTCCTTACCAATGTGCCCATCTTGGTGCCCCCCGCTGCGGGAGAAGCCCTCTTGATTTATGTAGCCGCAACCACTCAGGTGGTCAGCGCCGCGATCATAGTTAAGAGACAAGAAGAAGGGCATGCACTGCTCGTCCAGAGGTCGGTCTACTTCATCAGCGAAGTGCTATCCGAGACCAAGATCCGCTACCCGCAAATTCAGAAGCTACTGTACGCGGTAATTCTAACGCGGCGAAAGTTGCGACACTACTTCGAGTCTCATCCGGTGACTGTGGTGTCATCCTTCCCCCTAGGGGAGATCATCCAGTGCCGAGAGGCCTCGGGTAGGATAGCAAAGTGGGTAGTGGAGCTCATGGACGAAACACTCTCATTCGCCCCTTGGAAGGCCATAAAATCTCAAGTCTTGGCAGACTTCATGGCTGAATGGGTCGACACCCAATTGCCAACAGCTCCGATCCAGGCCGAACTTTGGACCATGTACTTCGACGGATCGCTCATGAAAACCGGAGCAGGTGCTGGCTTGCTCATCGTTTCACCCCTCAGAAAACATGTGCGCTACATGATACGCCTCCATTTTCCGGCGTCAAACAACGTGGCCGAGTATGGGGCTTTGGTTAACGGGCTGCGCATCGCCGTCGAGCTAGGGGTTTGGCGCCTCGACGCTCGTGGCGACTCATAGCTTGTCATTGATCAAGTCATGAAGAAGTCCCACTGCCGCGACCGGAAGATGGAGGCCTACTGCGACGAAGTTCGGCGCCTGGAAGACAAGTTCTAAGGGCTAGAACTCTACCATATCGCTCGACGGTACAACAAAACTGCAGATGAGCTGGCTAAAATAGCCTCAGGGCGGACAACGGTTCCCCAGGACGTCTTATCCAGAGACATACATCAACCCTCCGTCAAGATCGACGACACGCCCAAGCCCGAGGAGGCCTCGGCCTAGCCCGAGTGTAGCATCCCAATTTCTAACCCAGGTTTGAAACCCTAATCTAACCCCCCCTTCTTTTTATCTATCCCAAAACTCCCTTAGATTCTTCCCAACATATGCATACACCTTGTTTGAATATGAGCACCTCACTTAAATTTTATTTTTCAGCACCTAGATTATCTATTAAATTAATTGTTCAAAAGAAAAGAATATAAAAAGATTTGGATATAGGGATTAGAAAATAAAAAGGAAAAAGAGAACCCCCCCTCCTAGCTGGGCTGAATCCAGCCCATGCCGCGGCCGCCTTTCCTCCCTCACGCCCGCGCTCCCCCCCCTCCGGCCCATTACCGGCCTGCTCCCGCGCGCGCGCAGCTGCTCCGCGCTCCCTCTCTCACTCTCGCTGACAGGCCGACCCCACCTGCCAGTCACTCTCTCTCACGCGCTCGCTTCCACTGGCAGACCGGCCCCACCGGTCAGCCGCTTCGTCGTCCTCCCCGCATACGACGCCCCGCCGTCCCTTCACCGCCGTCCTTCACCGCCGTCTCTTCACCGCCGTCTCCTCGCTGCACAGGAAAGGTTGGCACCGCTCCGTCCTCCTCCCCTTGACCAGCGTCCTCTCCAGTACCGCCCCGCCGTAGCGTCCCCTCGGCGGCGCTGTGCGCCATTAATGGCGGCACCGGGAAGCTCGCCGGAGTCAGGGAGCTCCACCGCTCCCCTCGCCCCCGCGCGCCTATAAAAAGCTCGCCCCGAACCCCGTCTTCCTCGCACCAGCCTCGACCACTACCCTCCTCCCCTCGCCCGAGCCCAATTCGTGAAGCGCCGCCGTCTCCCCCCTCTCCGGTGAGTCCCTCCCCCTCTTCTCTCTCCCTCTCTGTTAGCCCAGCAAGCGATTGAGTTAGCCTAGCAGCTTCCTCACTTTACCGCAAACACAATACACCACTCCCCCACCCCGATTGCTCGCCCAGAGCTCACCGACGGCAACCCCCGCCGCGAAGCTCCGCCACCTCCCCGCGGGCAGCCCCCTCCCGACCTCCTCTGACCAAATTGAGCCCACCTCTAGGTCCGCCACCCCCTCCCCGTGCTAAGACACCTGCGCATTGTCCAAGAACCGGGCCACCGGCGGCGAACCGCCGCCGAGCTCACCGGCGGCCAGTCCTCCCCGCGGACGGCCGGTTCACCCCCCCGTCAACCGTAACGCCGTTCCTTCTCTCCCCCCCTCTCGCTGGCAAGTGGGCCCTATGCGACGCCGTCACCCCCTCCCACGGCCGCGCCGTTCTCCCCGCTCATGGGCCGAAAGCGCCTCAGCGCGCGCGCTCGCGCCCGGGGTGGGCCAAAATTCATGCCCCCGGCCCAGATAAGGGGAAATCCCTTCTCCTTTTTCTTTTCCACCCCTTTTTCCCATTTAATTAGTATTCTTCAATATTTTATGCACCAAAAATTATCCAAAGAATTTCTAAAGATCTCATACAACATTGATGTTAGAAAATGACACACTATAATTTGTAAATCCCTGTTGATGTATTGTTTTATTGCCTGTTTTCCTAGAAGAAGCGGGGATCGTTGATCCGGAACCCGTAGCCCCGGAAGAGGGACCAGAGCCCGAACTTCCGGAAGTAGGTCTTCTGTGCCAGGAAAGCTTCGACGAAGGCAAGTCCATCCTTCCCTTGATGCATAAATTACCTATTCTCTCTACCACTGCCTAGGCCGGGAGCTATGGGGGAATATTGCATTGTGAGTAAGAGATGGCCCGCATTAACATATTATTTCCGATTACGAAATGTGGATCTGGAAGTAGGGCAAAGTGTTTCTTCAAATAAAACCTCTTTCTGAAAAGTTATACGATGAAGGGTACTCACCCTCATCACCTTGAGAGTGGGATGATCAGGGACTCCCTGGTTTAGGGGAGGGCCTAAGGTGTTGGCTCAGCTGGTTTAGGCGTGAGCAGAAGGATTGTCCCCTCATATAAGGACCGGTTTGTCATTTTTTCACTACCTGTACTCCTTTATCGTACAACCACTCGAGACTGTGTGGGCAGTCACTCAATCCGAACTCGTGCGGTCCAACCCCAGGGTTAAGAAGGCTGGGGAGCACCGGGAGGATAAGGAGGGGGAAAGTTTTGTCCGGTTTGGGCATGGTGGTGGCCTGACTCCTTCCGGATAACCGTTAAGGTTAGGATGCACGAGTAATGAAAGAGATCCGGCATTCGGGTCTCGCGACGGTGAGATCACAGAAACCGGGCTAGTGGGTAAAGTGTACCCCTCTGCGCAGAGTTGAAACCTATTCGAATAGTCCGTGTCCACTGGTATGGATGAGTCTGGTGTGGTATGACAATTAGCACTTTTTCTCTAAGTTTCTTATCAAGGAAAAGGTGTGTTTAAATGGGTTTTGAAAAAGAAAATGAAGCCATGGGAGCAGGAAGCTCAGTGGTGGTTGAGTTTTTGGTTACTGGCAATACCACGGGAAAACCTTCAAGCAACTGTCTCTCTCTAAGAAAATGATGAGCGACTACAACTCCACCAAATTGAGCATGTACATCGTAGGTCTCTTTCTCTCTACGGGAGCGGGGTGGGCTTGCGGAATACCTAGTGTATTCACCCAGATTTATTTATG
Source organism: Zea mays (assembly GCF_902167145.1). NCBI lineage: Eukaryota > Viridiplantae > Streptophyta > Magnoliopsida > Poales > Poaceae > Zea > Zea mays. Next base: position 122,025,597 of record NC_050104.1, on the reverse strand, counting down.
TTTTTCAGCAGCCGAGGACTTCTTTTCTGCTATGCTTGATTAAGAGGGTTGTGTCTGCACCCAGTTCTGCCTGTGGTTTGGGCTAGTGTATTTTCCTGCTACGCTTCTCTATTTGGCTCTCTCTCTCGAGCTTGTACCCCGGTATTGTAATAAATTTATCTAAACTCTGTACTATTTGAAGTAAGGAATGTGTTTACTAGCCTCCTGGGACTAGTAATTGTATCACATTTGAGTCCCAAAGGATCGGGACGCTTCAGGTGGTATCAGAGCCCATAGGACTGGTCGTAGGTCGCAGCCCTAACCCTAAAACTTACTCTAAAAAGAAAATACCTCTTACCTCAAGAAAAGTTTTCTCTTCCCTTCCCCGATTTTAACAAGACCCTTCTTTTCCTATTCCAGATGGAAGCCTCTCTGGCCATTAAGTCATCCTACTGCTCGGAAGTGGAAGGGTTCCCACGCCTCTTGCGAAGCTGTGCGCTCCGCATGGGAATCCGTAAGAAGCCGGAATACGTCTGGACGGAGCATATCGAGGGCGGAATAATGAGATGCTCTATGGCAGTCTACCTGGGGGAAAGCCAAAGCTATCCCAACCAACGTTCCTTCCAAGTCACTTTTACCGGAGCCCATTTCCTAGATGCTTGCCAAAATGTCGCCCGAAAAGCCCTCCGACAGCTTTGTCAGAACTACAACAAAGTAATCATTGAAACCCCCCTTCGCTACTTTCCACCCAGCAACAAGAATACCCCCACCTGGAGGAAAAGACTTCAGGCCCTATCAGGAGGAGATCCTATTGAGAATGATCCCACCATTGTCTACATGGCAGGATACCTTCATACCCTTGATAACCAATATGATGACCTCGCCCTCCACTGCACCTCCCTAACCTCCCAGGTGGAAAGCCTGGAGCAGAAAGTCAGGGAACTTTCAGAAGAAAAAGCGTCCCTTCAAGAGAGCCTCTCGCTAGCTGAAGGCGAAGAGGCCAATACCCGTGAAGCTTACCGCACCCTCAAATTGGACTACGACAAGAAACTGAAGAAGCTCGCCCCCGCAAGAAGACCAAAAGCCAAGGATGTCAGACTGAGCAGCAGGAAGAGAACCCTCCCAGGAACCAGTCCGACCCCGAGGTCATGTCCCTGGCCAGTCTTGATGACCTTCTCTTGGAATTTGGGGACACCTTAGAGAAAGAGTTCGGGGGTACCCTAGGTAGCACTCGTGTGTAATAAGCTTGTGGTAGTGGTGTGCTATGTAATGTAATGGCTTGATGTAATGAATAAAATAACTAGTAAAAAAAATGGCATGTGCATAATAGCGACTCTCTTCCCATGGCAGATGGCTTCGGATAGAACCACGCCTACCGCCTCCGGGATTGGAGCAAGACTTCCTCTAGGAGCTGAGGGAGAGGCTGGCGGAGAAGGGGGTGAGACCCACCTCCCCGCACCTCCAGAACTACCACTAGACCTAGCCCAAATTCTGGCCAATCAAACCAGACTCATTGAAGTCCTCACTCGAAGTCTGGAGAACCAGCGCCCAGGCGGTGGAAGGCCCCAGGACAGGATGGGAGAATTCCTGAGACTGAAGCCGCCCACGTTCGCGGGGTCCAGCAATCCCCTCGATGCAGATGACTGGCTTCGCACAATCAAGAGGAAGTTGGAAGCCATCGCTTGTCCTGAGAATCAACGTGTTCAGCTGGCAGCTCATCAGCTTTCAGGAATGGCTTTAGCATGGTGGGACACTTTCAGTGAAGCCATCAGAGACGCTACATGGGCAGAATTTGAAGCAGCCTTCCGTGAGCACCACGTACCCCAGGGGATAGTGCAACTCAAGGAAGATGAGTTCCGGGAGCTAACCCAAGGCGGAAGAACAGTCAGTGAATATGTGCACAAGTTCACAGAGTTGGCCCGCTACGCGCCCGAGGATGTCAGCACCGAGGCCAGAAAGATGGCTCGTTTTCTGAGAGGGTTAAGACCCGAGCTTAAGACCATCCTCGCCAGCCAGGACTTTCACAACTTCTCTCACCTTTCCAACAAAGCTATTCAAGTGGAGAGAGCAAAAGAGGAAGAAAAAGGGCACATCAAGAGAAAGTTCCAGGTCCTCCGAGCACAACAGCAAGAACGTCACCAGAGAGCTCGACCCTTTGGGCTCCCACCCAGGGGTCCAAGCTTTCATAAACAATCTGGACCCTCTCCATCACGCTACAGTCAGCAGAGTCAGAGCTCCCATCAGGCACCTTCCGTTGCAAGCAACCAGCCGCCAGCAAACGCCTGTTGGCACTGCGGGGACCCCAGTCATTTCAAAAACAACTGCCCCCAGTTGAAGGCACCAGGGCCAACCTACTCCAACTCGGTGAATGGCCCCAAGGTTCCATCAGCACCCACCCCCAAGGCGCTCCCCTCCAACAGCCAGCAGAGCAGGACTCAGTACCAGGGCAGGGCCCGGGTCAACCACGTCGACGCGCAGGAGGCCCAGCAAGCCCCGGGAGTAGTGCTCGGTGAGTTCCTCGTTGAATTTACTCCCGCTTCTGTGCTTTTTGATTCAGGAGCATCCCACTCATTTATAGCCGCTAAGTTTGTGGAGAAACATGGCATACCCTCTACACCTCTAGCTATCCCTTTGGTCACCCGAACCCCGGGGTCAGACCTTCTGTGCAAACTCAGGTGTTCCCAAGTCAGAATTCTTTTAAGTGGGGTAGTGTTCCTGGCAGACTTAACCATCTTGCCATCCCAAGGAATTGATGTAATCCTAGGAATGGATTGGCTAGCTAAGCACAAGGGTGTTATCAGCTGCGCAAGCAAGACTGTTCTTCTCATAGATCACCAAGGAAAGGCAGTTTCCTGTCAAGCCCAACCGCCCGCAAATGATCCAATGATATTTAATCTGGCAGTAGAAAGCATGTCTGTAATCAAGGAATTTGAAGATGTATTTCCAGAAGAGCTGCCCGGGATGCCACCAGAAAGAGAAGTAGAGTTCTACATAGATCTCATTCCCGGCACCGCACCCATCGCAAAGAGACCATACCGCATGGCCCCCACTGAGTTGGCAGAATTGAAGCTTCAGATTTCGGAACTACAACAAAAAGGGTACATCCGTCCCAGTTCGTCTCCCTGGGGAGCACCCGTTCTTTTCGTTACCAAAAAGGATGGGAGTATGAGGATGTGTATTGATTATCGATCCTTGAACGAGGTTACAATCAAGAATAAGTACCCTCTTCCTCGGATCGATGACCTCTTCGACCAACTACAAGGAGCCAAATACTTCTCCAAGATAGACCTCAGGTCAGGGTATCACCAACTGAGAATCAAAGAGGCAGACATTCAGAAAACTGCATTCGTCACCAGATATGGGCAATATGAGTTCACAGTGATGCCATTTGGACTAACCAACGCACCCGCCTTTTTCATGAACCTCATGAATAAGGTGTTTATGGAAGAATTGGATAAGTTTGTCGTGGTCTTCATCGACGACATCCTTATTTATTCAAAGAATCGCAAGGACCATGAGCATCACCTTCGAATCGTCCTCGGAAGACTCAGAGCGCATCAACTTTATGCGAAGCTCAGCAAGTGTGAGTTTTGGTTGGAGAAGATAGCTTTCCTAGGGCATATCTTGACTGCAGAAGGGATAGAAGTGGACCCATCCAAGGTAGAAGCTGTCTCAAATTGGAAGCAACCATCCAATGTCAGCGAAGTACGAAGCTTTCTGGGAATGGCAGGGTATTACCGCCGTTTTATCAAGGGATTCTCCAGCATAGCAAAGCCCTTGACCGAACTTCTCAAAAAGGACAATAAGTTTGTGTGGACTCCCAAGCGTGAAGAAAGTTTCCAAATCATTAAAGAGAAACTTACAACTGCACCAGTCCTGACTCTGCCAGACATACACCAGGATTTCGTCATCTTTTGTGATGCTTCCAAGCAAGGCTTGGGGTGTGTCTTAATGCAAAATGAGAAAGTCATTGCTTATGCATCTCGCTTACTCAAGCCGCACGAACAGAACTATCCTACCCACGATCTGGAATTGGCAGCCATAGTGCACGCCCTAAAAATTTGGAGGCATTATCTGATTGGGAACAAATGCCACATCTTCACTGATCACAAGAGTCTAAAGTACATTTTCACGCAGCCGGACCTCAACCTCCGTCAAAGAAGGTGGCTCGAATTGATCAAAGATTATGACCTCGAAATCCACTACCACCCCGGAAAGGCCAACGTGGTAGCTGACGCCCTCAGCAGAAAACCCTTTGGGATTAAGGGAGCAAACTTTCTGGAAGATTGGAAGAAAGAATCTGCTCAGCTAAATGCATGTCTGGGAGACAACGGTAGCCTGGAAGTCAAGCCAAATCTAGAAGATCTCATATGCAAGGCCCAACGCATGGACGCAGAAACAACCAAGCTTATGGAAAGAGCACGAAAGGAGCAACTTCCAGACCTCAGGGCAGATAATCAAGGAACCCTCTGGTTCAGGGATCGCCTGTGCGTGCCAGTGGGAGAAACACGAGAAACCCTGCTCAATGAAGCCCACAACTCAGCTTACTCTATCCACCCAGGGACCACCAAGATGTACCTAGACCTTAAGGCCAGATATTGGTGGAAAGGGATGAAGAGGGAAATAGCACAGTATGTGGCCCGATGTGACACCTGCCAGCGAACAAAGGCCGAACATCAGAAGCCTGCAGGCCTGCTTCAACCCCTCCCAATACCCGAATGGAAATGGGAAGAAATAGGCATGGATTTCGTCACCGGACTGCCCAGATCACAAAAAGGAAATGACTCCATTTGGGTAATCATCGACCGTCTCACCAAGGTGGCCCATTTCATTCCAGTAAAGACCACCTTTGGAGGAGCAGCCCTCGCCCGATTATACCTTAAGGAGATAGTCAGGCTACATGGCATTCCACGGAAGATAGTATCAGATAGAGGAACGCAGTTCACTTCAAAATTTTGGAAGGGCCTTCAGCAAGCAATGGGCACCAAGCTGGATTTCAGCACTGCTTATCACCCCCAGTCAGATGGTCAAACAGAAAGAGTCAACAAGGTCCTCGAAGATTTACTCAGAGCCTGCGTATTAGCCTTCGACAGAGATTGGGAGTCTAGTTTACCGTACGCCGAGTTCTCATACAACAACAGCCATCAGGCCAGCATCAAAATGTCACCATTCGAAGCACTGTATGGAAGAAAATGCCAGACTCCCCTAATGTGGTCCAATGTAGGGGAAAGAACACTAGAAGGACCCGACTTTGTTAAAGAAGCCGAAGAAAAAGTTGCTTTGATCCGCAGAAGGTTACTTGAAGCTCAGAGTCGACAGAAGAGTTACGCAGACAATAGGCGAAGGGAACTCAGATTTGAGGAAGGAGATTTTGTTTATCTCAAGGTTTCCCCAATGCGTGGTGTCAAGAGGTTTCAGATGAAAGGAAAGCTAGCACCCCGTTTCGTCGGTCCTTACCCGGTCATCTCCCGAATAGGACCTGTGGCTTACCGTCTTGAACTACCAGAATCCATGTCAGATATTCACAATGTGTTCCATGTGTCTCAACTGCGCAAATGTCTAAAAGTACCAGAAACCCGTATTGATGCAGAAGCAATTCAGATTCAAAAAGATCTCCAGTACCGGGAAAAGCCAGTGAAGATTCTCGACTCAGCAGTCAGAAGGACCCGCAATTCAAAAGTGAAGCTCTGTAAGGTTCAGTGGGGCAGAGATGGGGAAGAGGAAGCCACCTGGGAAAGTGAGGACTCTCTGAGGAAGGAATACCCTTACCTTTTCTCGAGCCCCGTCTGAATCTCGAGGGCGAGATTCCTTTAGGTGGGGTAGGTTTGTAGCATCCCAATTTCTAACCCAGGTTTGAAACCCTAATCTAACCCCCCCTTCTTTTTATCTATCCCAAAACTCCCTTAGATTCTTCCCAACATATGCATACACCTTGTTTGAATATGAGCACCTCACTTAAATTTTATTTTTCAGCACCTAGATTATCTATTAAATTAATTGTTCAAAAGAAAAGAATATAAAAAGATTTGGATATAGGGATTAGAAAATAAAAAGGAAAAAGAGAACCCCCCCTCCTAGCTGGGCTGAATCCAGCCCATGCCGCGGCCGCCTTTCCTCCCTCACGCCCGCACTCCCCCCCCCCTCCGGCCCATTACCGGCCTGCTCCCGCGCGCGCGCAGCTGCTCCACGCTCCCTCTCTCACTCTCGCTGACAGGCCGACCCCACCTGCCAGTCACTCTCTCTCACGCGCTCGCTTCCACTGGCAGACCGGCCCCACCGGTCAGCCGCTTCGTCGTCCTCCCCGCATACGACGCCCCGCCGTCCCTTCACCGCCGTCCTTCACCGCCGTCTCTTCACCGCCGTCTCCTCGCTGCACAGGAAAGGTTGGCACCGCTCCGTCCTCCTCCCCTTGACCAGCGTCCTCTCCAGTACCGCCCCGCCGTAGCGTCCCCTCGGTGGCGCTGTGCGCCATTAATGGCGGCACCGGGAAGCTCGCCGGAGTCAGGGAGCTCCACCGCTCCCCTCGCCCCCGCGCGCCTATAAAAAGCTCGCCCCGAACCCCGTCTTCCTCGCACCAGCCTCGACCACTACCCTCCTCCCCTCGCCCGAGCCCAATTCGTGAAGCGCCGCCGTCTCCCCCCTCTCCGGTGAGTCCCTCCCCCTCTTCTCTCTCCCTCTCTGTTAGCCCAGCAAGCGATTGAGTTAGCCTAGCAGCTTCCTCACTTTACCGCAAACACAATACACCACTCCCCCACCCCGATTGCTCGCCCAGAGCTCACCGACGGCAACCCCCGCCGCGAAGCTCCGCCACCTCCCCGCGGGCAGCCCCCTCCCGACCTCCTCTGACCAAATTGAGCCCACCTCTAGGTCCGCCACCCCCTCTCCGTGCTAAGACACCTGCGCATTGTCCAAGAACCGGGCCACCGGCGGCGAACCGCCGCCGAGCTCACCGGCGGCCAGTCCTCCCCGCGGACGGCCGGTTCACCCCCCCCGTCAACCGTAACGCCGTTCCTTCTCTCCCCCCCCTCTCGCTGGCAAGTGGGCCCTATGCAACGCCGTCACCCCCTCCCACGGCCGCGCCGTTCTCCCCGCTCGTGGGCCAAAAGCGCCTCAGCGCGCGCGCTCGCGCCCGGGGTGGGCCAAAATTCATGCCCCCGGCCCAGATAAGGGGAAATCCCTTCTCCTTTTTCTTTTCCACCCCTTTTTCCCATTTAATTAGTATTCTTCAATATTTTATGCACCAAAAATTATCCAAAGAATTTCTAAAGATCTCATACAACATTGATGTTAGAAAATGACACACTATAATTTGTAAATCCCTGTTGATGTATTGTTTTATTGCCTGTTTTCCTAGAAGAAGCGGGGATCGTTGATCCGGAACCCGTAGCCCCGGAAGAGGGACCAGAGCCCGAACTTCCGGAAGTAGGTCTTCTGTGCCAGGAAAGCTTCGACGAAGGCAAGTCCATCCTTCCCTTGATGCATAAATTACCTATTCTCTCTACCACTGCCTAGGCCGGGAGCTATGGGGGAATATTGCATTGTGAGTAAGAGATGGCCCGCATTAACATATTATTTCCGATTACGAAATGTGGATCTGGAAGTAGGGCAAAGTGTTTCTTCAAATAAAACCTCTTTCTGAAAAGTTATACGATGAAGGGTACTCACCCTCATCACCTTGAGAGTGGGATGATCAGGGACTCCCTGGTTTAGGGGAGGGCCTAAGGTGTTGGCTCAGCTGGTTTAGGCGTGAGCAGAAGGATTGTCCCCTCATATAAGGACCGGTTTGTCATTTTTTCACTACCTGTACTCCTTTATCGTACAACCACTCGAGACTGTGTGGGCAGTCACTCAATCCGAACTCGTGCGGTCCAACCCCAGGGTTAAGAAGGCTGGGGAGCACCGGGAGGATAAGGAGGGGGAAAGTTTTGTCCGGTTTGGGCATGGTGGTGGCCTGACTCCTTCCGGATAACCGTTAAGGTTAGGATGCACGAGTAATGAAAGAGATCCGGCATTCGGGTCTCGCGACGGTGAGATCGCAGAAACCGGGCTAGTGGGTAAAGTGTACCCCTCTGCGCAGAGTTGAAACCTATTCGAATAGTCCGTGTCCACTGGTATGGATGAGTCTGGTGTGGTATGACAATTAGCACTTTTTCTCTAAGTTTCTTATCAAGGAAAAGGTGTGTTTAAATGGGTTTTGAAAAAGAAAATGAAGCCACGGGAGCAGGAAGCTCAGTGGTGGTTGAGTTTTTGGTTACTGGTAATACCACGGGAAAACCTTTAAGCAACTGCCTCTCTCTAAGAAAATGATGAGCGACTACAACTCCACCAAATTGAGCATGTACATCGTAGGTCTCTTTCTCTCTCCGGGAGCGGGGTGGGCTTGCGGAATACCTAGTGTATTCACCCAGATTTATTTATGTTTTTCAGCAGCCGAGGACTTCTTTTCTGCTATGCTTGATTAAGAGGGCTGTGTCTGCACCCAGTTCTGCCTGTGGTTTGGGCTAGTGTATTTTCCTGCTACGCTTCTCTATTTGGCTCTCTCTCTCTCGAGCTTGTACCCCGGTATTGTAATAAATTTATCTAAACTCTGTACTATTTGAAGTAAGGAATGTGTTTACTAGCCTCCTGGGACTAGTAATTGTATCACATTTGAGTCCCAAAGGATCGGGACGCTTCACCGAGGTACCCTCGGCCGCCGAGGGTGAGGCCCTGTGCGTCGAGGGAGAGCGTAATGGGGTCACGCCAAACCCGAACTGGCAGGCCCCGTACCTAGAATATCTCCTTCGAGGAGAGCTGCTCCTCGACAAGGCCGAAGCTCGGCGACTAGCGCGGCACGCCAAGTCGTTCGTCTTACCGGGTGATGAAAAGGAGCTCTACCACCGCAGCCCCTCAGGCATTCTCCAACGATGCATATCCGTCACCGAAGGACAAGATCTGTTGCAAGAGATACACTCGAGGGCTTGCGGTCACCATGCATCACCTCGAGCCCTCATGGGGAACGCCTTCCGACAAGGTTTCTACTGGCCGACCGCGGTGGCCGACGCCACTAGGATTGTACGCTCCTGCCAAGGGTGTCAATTCTACGCAAGACAGACGCGCCTGCCCGCTCAGGCCCTGCAGACAATACCCATCACCTGGTCGTTTGCCGTGTGGGGGTCTGGACCTCGTCGGTCCCTTGCAGAAGGCACCCGGGGGCTTCTCGCACCTGCTGGTCGCCATCGACAAATTCTCCAAGTGGATCGAGGTCCGACCCCTAACCAGCATCAGGTCCGAGCAGGCGGTGGCGTTCTTCACAAACATCATCCATCGCTTTGGGGTCCCGAACTCCATCATCACCGACAATGGCACGCAGTTCACTGGGAAGAAGTTCCTGGACTTCTGCGAGGACCACCACATCCGTGTGGACTGGTCCACCGTAGCTCACCCTATGACGAATGGGCAGGTGGAGCGTGCCAACGGTATGATTTTGCAGGGACTTAAACCAAGGATCTACAACGACCTCAACAAGTTTGGCAAGTGGTGGATGAAAGAGCTACCCTCGGTGGTCTGGAGTCTGAGGACGACGCCAAGCCGAGCCACGGGTTTCTCGCTGTTCTTTCTAGTCTATGGGGCCGAGGCCGTCCTACCCACGGACTTAGAATACGGTTCCCCGAGGACAAAGGCGCACGACGACCGAAGCAACCAGACCAGCCGAGAAGATTCACTGGACCAGCTTGAAGAAGCTCGGAACGTGGCCTTACTACACTTGGTGCGGTATCAGCAGTCTCTGCGACGCTACCACACCCGAATGGTTCGGCCCCGAGGCTTCCAAGTGGGAGACTTGGTACTCCGGCTGCAGCAAGACACCCGAGGACGCCACAAGCTCACTCCTCCCTGGGAAGGGCCGTTCATCATCGCCAAGATTTTGAAGCCCGAGACATACAAGCTGGCCAACGATCAAGGCGAGGTCTACAACAACGCTTGGAACATCCAACAGCTACGTCGCTTCTACCCTTAAAATGTTTCAAGTCGTTCATATCCCTCGTTTTCTTTACATACATAAATAAAGTCTAACCGTCAAGGAAGGATCAGCCTTGCCTCGGCAAAGCCCGACCCTCCCTCGGGGGCTAGAAGGGGGGAACCCCCTCTACGTCAAAATTATCCTCGGAAAAGTTTTCTACCAAAGGAAAAGTTTTCTACCAAAACGACTTTCGACTATATCGATAACGGAACCCTAAAAACGACGAGAAGGACCTTGAGCGGCAAGGCTGACTGAGCCGAGGGACTCCTACGCCTCCGGGATACGGATACCTCACTCATCACCTTCCGCGAAAAGTAACTCACGCTCGGATAAGCGGTTCTGCTATCGAACAAGTCCTAAACACTCGGGTAGAAAACGACTTTCGTGCTTTCGACTATATCGATAGCGGGATCCTAAAAATGACGAGAGTACACGTAAGCGGCAAGGTCGACCGAGCCGAGGGACTACTACGCCTCCGGGATACGGATACCTCACTCATCACATTCCGCGAAAAGTAACTCACGCTCAGATAAGCGATCCTGCTACCGAACAAGTCCTAAACGCTCGGGTAGAAAATGACTTTCGTGCCTTCTCGACTATATCGATAACAGAATCCTGCAAACGAGTGAGAGTGCACGTAAGTGGCAATGCCGACCGAGCCGAGGGACTCCTACGCCTCCGGGATACGGATACCTCACTCATCACCTTCCGTGAAAAGTAACTCTCACTCGGATAAGTGATTCTGCTACCGACGAACAAGTCCTGATACTCAAAACGAGAGGAAAGGAAACACAGCTTTATAACACGACAATAAGATGTTTAGGCCTCAGCGGCCACAAAAAACATACGCATACTACAGACAAACTGTTCCTGAAGGTTTAGACATAGGCAGGGGGAGCAACAGCACCCTCGGCGACGTTTCCACCTTCGGCGGAACCTGGCCCAGCCTCAGACGGCGACACGAGCGGAAGGATCTCCACCTCGAAGGAGGACGCCAGCACCACGCTTGGGCCCCCACGGCCAGGCTCTCCGCAAGGGTTCTGGCCCGAGCAGACACCCCGGCTAGCCGCTCCGTAGCCTCAGCTAGCTGTCCCCCGAGGACCTCAGCCTGGCTCACGGCCTCGACGGCGTGACTCCGGGATTGGTCCTGCTCGCGGACGACTGGCCGAGCTCTAGCCGCCTCTGCTGCACCTCCTCGGCTTAGGAAGCCACATGCTCCCGGGCCGATGAAGCCTCTTTTCGAGTTGACTCCGCCTCTGTCCACACCGACACTGCTGCCTCCGGCTCCAGCTCATCGCAGAGCGACTGAAGGTTCTAAAACTGAGCAAGAGAGGCCTTGAGCGGCAAGACCGACCGAGCCGAGGGACTCCTACGCCTCCGGGATACGGATACCTCACTCGTCACCTTCCACGCAAGGCAACTCACGCTCGGTTAAGTGGTTCAGCTAGCCGACAGGCAAGTCCTAGTGCTCGAAATGAGAAAGAAACACGGCTTCATGCTCAAATACCCGAATGTTTAGGCCTCAGCAGCCGCAAAGAACAAACACCCATACTCAGGGTACCATTACAAACGGGACTCCGGCTCCATTCCCGCGGGTATGAACAACCTCCACACCGGAAGGCCTGCGGGATAACAAACTCCCGGTGGCTTGCCGGCGACCACTGCACCAGCAGCGCGACAATGACCTCCGTCTCGGGCGGCTAGACAGCAGCAGCGATGGCCTCAGGGTAAACGCTACTGCCGAAGGGCCCTCGTTCACGTCCCCTCACGGGGGACGAGAACCAGCCGTTAAAGCCAAAGAGCCGGAGGCCCCGAGCGCAGGTGGCACTGACGGTCTCGTCGGCGGAAGCAACCACCGCTGCGGTGGGAAGCCTCTCCAGCGGCGGCCGCCGCTTCAGCACCGGCGACAGCAGCCGCCTGCGCACGGCGCGACTATCGCCAGGGTGGAGGACGGACAACTGCACCCTGGCCAGGCAGCAGCAGTTCACCTTCCCCCGCATGGCTGGAGGACGCCTCCTCCGCACAACTGGAGGATGCCCCTCTCCCCCGAATACTGGAGGAAGAAGCGGGTCCCCAACTCGGTGCACCCTCCTCCCCAGCCCGGATGATGAACATCCTTGAAGCTGAGGGCGGGGCAGAGGCCGTAGCCCGGCTTGCTTCTCCCCACCACAAGGCTGGTGGTCATCCCTACGGATGACCATTGGTGAGGGACTGCAGCCGGGCTGCATGATGAAAATCCTTGAAGCCGAGCGATGGCTGAAGAGCGCCAACCCCCACGAGGTCACGCTCCTCCAACAACAGCAAGAGGAGGGCAACATGGATGCGCCCCATCTGGGGGCTCGGAAGGTGGAAGGACGTAATGCATGAGAGGAGTGCGAAGGCATGGCTACTGCCCGGGGGATCGACCCCTTTTTAAAGGCGGCTCTCCCCACTCGCATCCCCAAGCGTCATGGGCAAAGTCTCCACCGACGTGCTCCAGGGTCCTCCCCCTACGACACGGGGGCTGGGTCCCACACGTCATGCGAGCTGACCCGAAACGCAAAGAAGGCAAACCGCCGCACACGAAGCACGTAACCGCATCGCTGTTAAAAGCATTCCCTCATCCTCGCCGAAACCAGCAGTCGAAAGGGCGGACCGCCACGCAGGGAGCATACTACCGCGCCACGGTTGTGCACCCTTTCGGCTTCGTCGCATCCGGCATGGAGGCCCAGGCCCACACGTCATGTAACCGGCGCGCCGGTTACTACGTGCAAGAAACCGCACCGCCACTTGCGCCAATGCCGCGTCTTCTCGACTATGGAACCAGTGCCGCAACTCGAGGCAGCCCTGCGCATGACCCAACAGTACCAATTAAGTGCAACGATCATGGGTCAGTCAGCCGCAGGGATAGGCACGACGGTTGATATGGCCAAAAGTGGGCCGACAGTAATTGCGGCAACAGACGAGTGAAAGCAGCGGACAAATCGCCTGCAGGCTCGCGTCCACTCCTAAAGCGGCAGGAGAGCCCTCTCCCACGGCATGAAGACGACACGCCCGTGTTCCGTTCCTCGAACGACTCGCGCATGCGGCCGCCTCGCGAATTGCCCGTCCCGTCGCATTAACTCCTCGGCAGGGCAAGCGACACCTTTGGCAGGCGAAGCAGGCGTCGTTTCACCTCCGCCATGATGACCGCATCAAAAAAGGTGCGCCACACTATTTAAATTCATATCCTTTTCCTCTTCCCCTTTCTCTCTCTTGCTACAGGGACCGAGAAAGGGGATATTTCGAAAGGGATCCTTCTCAGCAAAGGAAACGGGCTCCTGAGCCCTCCTACTGATCAGGGGTTCGAAGGCTGGCCCCTCGGAAGGGTTCGACAGCTGCCCTAGAGCACTCGGGCTCCACGCCCTTTACTAATCAGGGGTTCGAAGGCTGGCCCCTCGGAAGGGTTCGACGGCCGCCCCAGAGCACGCAGAGTGAGGGATGACCCTGGGTACGTCCGTTACATGGCCGAGGCTCGGGCTATGCTCCCGAGGTACCCTAGGACATTTCCGAGACCAGCGGGAACGATTTGTAATGGAATCCCACCGAAGGGAGGCACCGAGCCCTCGGACCCTGTCGAAGGGGTCCAGGTCCAGCGAATCACCCGTAGGTACTTTTGAGCGCGCCTCTGGGCCACTAGCCGACCCTTAACGAACGGGGCACAGACGTCCACTCGGATCACCCGTTAGCAACTCACTGGAAACACCATGTTCGGCGCCCTCAGAGGGCAACATGGCGCTTTCCCCCCCTTCCTCCTTGCGGAAAGGCGACGAAAGGGCGTATAATAAAAGTCGAGACAGTCCTTGATCGTCCTCTCGCTCCGTGCAGAGGCTCGGGGGCTGCTCTCGCAACCCGGCTATGGCCAAACTGTTGACAGCGTCAACAAACCAGCACAGAAACTCGGAACCTGACCATGCACCTGGGCTACGGCCAGGCCACATGATGGAACAACCAGGCCGGCCGAGGCATCACGAAAAGCATTAAGACCTCAGAGGAGTCAAACCACTCCTCCGAGGCCTCGGGGGCTACACCCGGCGGGTGCCCTCGCGTGCACCCACCGGAACAAAATATAACCGAAAAAGGCCGGTCCCCTCACAAAAAATGCGACAAAGCCTCCAAGCGAGTACCAACACTCCCTTCGAGGCTCGGGGGCTACTGTCTGGTACCGTAATTAGGGGTACCCCCAACACTCCTAAACACGGCTGGTAACCACCCTCAGCACAAACCGCAAAGACTGATGGGCGCGGTTCAGGTCAAGGCCTCGTCTACCAAGGGACGCAATCTCGCCCCACCCGAGCCCGGCCTCGGGCAGGAACATTAGTCTCGGACGAATTCACGCCTCGCCCGAGGGCCTCCTCAGCCGGTGGGCGCACCCTCGACTCGCCCGATGCCCAACTCGGGCAGGCTTCGTTGTGAAGCAACCTTGGCCAAATCGCCTCACCAACCAACCGTATCGCATGCACATTTAATACGGGGATCGCCTGACACCTTATCCTGACACGCGCGCCTCAGTCGGCAAGGTCGAAGTGACCACAGTCACTTCGCCCTTTTACTGACCGACCTGACAGGAAAACAGCGCCGCTCGCCCCGCTCCGACTGCTGTGCCACCCACCAGGGTAAGACTGACAATAGCCAAGTTCAGCCTCGGGCGCAACAGGAAGCTCCGCCTCGCCCGACCTTAGGCCTCAGCCTCGGGAGGAGGTCTCCGCCTCGCCCGACCCTAGGACTCAGCCTCAGCCTCGGCCTCGGGAGGAATCACGTCCTCGCCCGACCTCGGTCTCAGCCTCAGGAGAAGTCTCCGCCTCGCCCGACCTTGGGCTCAGACCGACCGCGCCACAGGGGATACATCATTACCCTACCCCTAGCTAGTTCAGGCTACGAGGGAACAAGACCGGCGTCCCATCTGGCTCACCCCGGTAACAGGTAATGATGGTTCCCCGTGTGCGTCCATGACATCAGTGGTTCTCAGCCCCCTACGGAAGCAAGGAGACGTCAGCAGGATCCCAGCCGCACCGCTAGCTATGCTTCTACAAGGCTCAGGCACTTCTCCGACGGCCATGTTATCGCGTACACAGGGCTCAAGCACTTCTCCGACAGCCATGTTGGCATGTACACAGGGCTCAGGCACTTCTCTGCCAGACACGTTAGCGCATAGCTACACCCCCATTGTACATCTGGACCCTCTCCTTGCATCTATAAAAGGGAAGTCCAGGGCCTTCCTACGAGGGGGGGTCGCGCGGGGACGAGCAAACGAACAGACTCTCTCTTCCTCTCGCAAAGCTTGTAACCCCTACTACGAGCACCCCCTGGTGCGAGATAATACATTCCCCCTTGTGTTCCATCTTGCGCCAACCCATCTAGGCAGGGGCACGCAGCGATAAATTCACTAGTAGGCTCGGCTGAGGGTCCCCCGGGTCCGAAACACCGACACCTAGGTACACCAAGATGACGCCCGAGGAAATACTCGAAAAATTTGTAAGCGGGCGTATGATGATCAAGGAAGAAAGATACGTTGACGAGGCATTGAATGGTCCAATGCCCATCTACGAGCCTCTAACCGTTGCTCTAAAAGCAACAAGTAGCAGGGAGGCGCTACCTAGCAAGGTGGCGCAAGTTGAGGCGGCCAGGCTAAACGAGGATGAAATGGCCCTCATTATCAAACGCTTCAAGACCGCATTGAAGGGACGCAAGGAGTACTCAAACAAGAACAAGGCAAAAGGAAAGCGTTCCTGCTTCAAGTGCGGTAAGACAGGTCATTTTATTGCTCAATGTCCCAATAATGAAAATGACCAGGGAGACGAAAGACATGGTAAGAGGGAGAAAAAGAAGGCCTACAATAAGGTGAAGGGCGAGGCGCACCTTGGCAAAGAGTGGGACTCGGATTGTTCTTCGTCCGACTCCGACGACGAAGGACTCGCCGCCTCGGCCTTCAACAAATCGTCGCTCTTCCCCAACGAGCGCCATACTTGCCTAATGGCAAAGGAGAAGAAGGTAAACGCTCGAGAAACTCCTAAGTACTCTACTTCTAGTGATGAGGACTCTAGTGATGATGAAGTAGATTACACTAGCTTGTTCAAAGGATTAGATAGAGCTAAAGTAGAAAAGATTAATGAGTTGATTGATGCATTGAATGAAAAAGATAGACTGCTAGAGAGGCAAGAGGACATTTTGTATGAGGAACATGACAAATTTGTTAGTGTTCAAAAGTCTCTTGCCTTAGAGATTAAAAGGAATGAATTACTATCTTCTGAGTTATCTATTTGCAATGAATCTATTTCTAGCTTGAAGATTTTGAATGATAATTTAAATGCTAAGCTAGAAGTAGTTAACAAATCTAGTCCTTGTGTAGAGCACATTGTGATTTGTAATAGGTGTAAGGATTTCAATATTGATGCATGTGTTGAGCACCTTACTTCTATTGCAAAATTAAATGATGAAGTGGCAAGTCTTAATGCCCAACTTAAGACTTGCAAAGATGACTTTGACAAATTAAAATTTGCTAGGGATGCCTACACCATTGGTAGACATCCCTTAATTAAGGATGGGCTTGGCTTTAGAAGGAAGCCAAGAACTTAACAAGCCAAAGGGCTCCCATTTTCAACAAGGAAAAAGGGAAGGCCCCCATGGCTAGTAGTAGTCAAAAGAATCATGCTTTCATGTACCATGATAGAAAATACTCTAGAAATTGTCATTATAATATGAGTTACAATGTTTTTGATTCACATGCTATGATTGCTTCAAGTTCTACTTTTGTGCATGGTAGAAGTAGGCCTAGGAAGGGAAATGTTATTCATCATGTGCCTAAGAAAATGCATAATGAATCTGCTACTGTTTTTCATGCCTGCAACACTGATTTTGTACTTTCATGTAAAAATAAGAAAGTGGTTGCTAGGAAGTTGGGGGTCAAAGGCAAGGGAGACAAGACTTGTATTTGGGTCCCAAAGGATATTGTAACTAACCTTGTAGGACCCAACAAGAGTTGGGTACCTAAGACCCAAGCCTAATTTGCCTTGCAGGTTTATGCATCCGGGGGCTCAAGCTGGATTATCGACAGCGGATGCACAAACCACATGACGGGGGAGAAGAAGATGTTCACTTCCTACGTCAAGAGCAAAGATTCCCAAGATTCGATCATCTTTGGAGATGGGAACCAAGGCAAGGTTAAAGGTCTAGGAAAGATAGCTATTTCTTCCGAGCATTCCATATCTAATGTGTTCTTAGTTGAATCGCTCGGGTATAATTTGTTGTCCGTTAGTCAACTATGTAATATGGGTTACAATTGCTTATTTACCAATGTAGATGTGTCTGTCTTTAGAAGGATTGATGGTTCACTAGCTTTTAAGGGTGTACTAGATGACAAACTCTATTTAGTTGATTTTTCAAAGGAGGAGGCTGATCTAGATGCATGCTTAATTGCTAAGACTAGCATGGGCTGGCTGTGGCATCGCCGTCTAGCACATGTTGGGATGAAGAACCTTCAAAAACTTCTAAAGGGAGAACACGTGTTAGGTCTAACCAATGTTTCTTTCGAAAAAGATAGACCTTGTGTAGCTTGTCAAGCAGGTAAACAGGTGGGAAGTACTCATCACAGCAAGAACGTGATGACCACGACAAGACCTCTAGAGCTACTTCATATGGACCTCTTCGGACCCGTCGTCTACCTTAGCATCGGGGGAAGTAAGTATGGTCTTGTTATTGTTGATGATTTTTCCCGCTTCACTTGGGTATTCTTTTTGCAGGATAAATCAGAAACCCAAGGGACCCTTAAGCGCTTCCTAAGGAGAGCTCAAAATGAATTTGAGCTCAAGGTGAAAAAGATAAGGAGCGACAACGGGTCTGAGTTTAAGAATCTTCAAGTGGAGGAGTATCTTGAGGAGGAAGGAATCAAGCACGAGTTCTCCGCTCCCTACACACCACAGCAAAACGGTGTGGTAGAGAGGAAGAACAGGACGCTTATAGACATGGCAAGGATGATGCTTGGAGAATTCAAGACGCTCGAGCAGTTTTGGTCGGAAGCTGTGAACACAGCTTGCCACGCCATAAACCGGGTCTACCTTCATCGCCTCCTCAAAAAGACATCGTACGAACTTCTAACCGGTAACTAACCCAACGTGTCATACTTTCGTGTATTTGGGAGTAAATGTTACATTTTAGTGAAGAAAGGTAGAAATTCTAAATTTGCTCCCAAAGCTGTAGAAGGGTTTTTGTTAGGTTATGACTCAAATACAAAGGCGTATAGAGTTTTCAACAAATCATCGGGTTTGGTTGAAGTCTCTAGCGACGTTGTATTTGATGAAACTAATGGCTCTCCAAGAGAGCAAGTTGATCTTGATGATGTAGATGAAGATGATGTTCCAACGGACGCAATTCGCACCATGGCGATTGGAAATGTGCGACCACAGGAACACAAAGAGCAAGATCAACCTTCTTCCTCAACGACGGTGCACCCCCCAACTCAAGATAATGAACAGGTTCCTCAAGATGAGACGTGTGATCAAGAGGGAGCATACGAAGACCAAGTTGTGGAAGAAGAAGCACCACGGGCCCCTCCCACTCAAATTCGAGCGACGATTCAAAGGAATCATCCGGTCGACCAGATTTTGGGTGATATAAGCAAGGGAGTAACTGCTCGCTCTAGATTAGCTAATTTTTGTGAGCATTACTCGTTTGTCTCTTCTATTGAGCCTTTCAGGGTAGAAGAGGCCTTGCTAGATCCGGACTGGGTGTTGGCCATGCAGGAAGAGCTCAATAACTTCAAGCGAAATGAAGTTTGGACCCTGGTGCCACGTCCAAAGCAAAACATTGTGGGAACCAAGTGGGTGTTCCGCAACAAGCAAGACGAGCACGGAATGGTGACATGGAACAAGGCTCGACTTGTGGCAAAAGGTTATGCCCAAGTCGCAGGTTTGGATTTTGAGGAGACTTTTGCTCCTGTGGCTAGGCGAGTCTATTCGCATTCTATTAGCCTATGTCGCTCACCATTCCTTCAGGTTGTTCCAAATGGATGTGAAGAGCGCTTTCCTCAACGGGCCAATCAAGGAGGAGGTGTACATGGAGCAACCCCCTGGTTTTGAGGATGAACGGTACCCCGACCATGTGTGTAAGCTCTCTAAGGCGCTCTATGGACTTAAGCAAGCCCCAAGAGCATGGTATGAATGCCTTAGAGATTTTCTAATTGCTAATGCTTTCAAGGTTGGGAAAGCCGATCCAACTCTTTTCACTAAGACTTGTGATGGTGACCTGTTTGTGTGCCAAATTTATGTCGATGACATAATATTTGGTTCTACTAACCAAAAGTCTTGTGAAGAGTTTAGCAGGGTGATGACACAGAAATTCGAGATGTCTATGATGGGTGAGTTGAACTACTTCCTTGGGTTCCAAGTAAAGCAACTCAAGGACGACACCTTTATCTCCTAAACAAAGTACACGCAAGACTTGCTCAAGCGGTTTGGGATGAAGGACGCCAAGCCCGCAAAGACACCAATGGGAACTGACGGACACGTCGACCTCAACAAAGGAGGTAAGTCCGTTGATCAAAAGGCATACCGGTCTATGATAGGTTCCTTGCTTTACTTATGTGCTAGTAGACCGGATATCATGCTTAGAGTATGCATGTGTGCTAGATTTTAATCTGACCCAAGGGAGTGTCACCTTGTGGCCGTTAAGCGAATACTTGGATATTTAGTTGCTACGCCTTGCTTCGGGATCTGGTATCCAAAGGGGTCAACCTTTGACTTGATTGGATATTCAGACTCCGATTATGCTAGATGCAAGGTTGATAGGAAGAGTACATCAGGGACGTGCCAATTCCTAGGAAGGTCCCTTGTGTCTTAGAGTTCTAAGAAACAAACTTCTGTTGCCCTATCCACCGCTGGGGCCGAGTATGTTGCCACAGGACAGTGTTGCGTGCAACTACTTTGGATGAGGCAAACCCTCCGGGACTTTGGCTACAATCTGAGCAAAGTCCCACTCCTATGTGATAATGAGAGTGCAATCCGCATGGCGGACAATCCTGTTGAACACAGCCGCACAAAACACATAGACATCCGGCATCACTTTTTGAGAGACCACCAGCAAAAGGGAGATATCGAAGTGTTTTATGTTAGCACCGAGAACCAGCTAGCCGATATCTTTACCAAGCCTTTAGATGAGAAGACCTTTTGCAGGCTGCGTAGTGAGCTAAATGTCTTAGATTCGCATAACTTGGATTGATCTATAGCATACATGTGTTTTATGTCTTTGATCATGTTCCTTTATGCATATTATTGCTTATTTATGGTGCTCAAGTTGTGCAAGGGATCCCCGGACCTCACAAGTCCATGTGTGAATGATGCACATATTTAGGGGGAGAAATGCCACAACTTGACCCTTTGAGACTAACCGTGTGCTTGAGTTTACTTAATTTAGTCTCAAATGTGGATTGAAAGGGAAAGGTGAACTTGGACCATGCAAGGCTTCCACTGCACTCCGATGAAAGAGTAATTTACTCCAAGTTCATCTCCATACTCTTATTGCCTTTTTACTCGTAATTGACGATTTTGGTGAGGCAATGGGGTTTAGGGGCCAAGATTGATTCTGTTTTGGTGCTTAATGCGAAAGGGGGAGAAAATAAGGCCAAAGCAAATGGATCAGCTACCACTTGTGAAATTTTTTAAAAAGAGTATAGTAGAACTTTTGATTTGTCAAAATAACTCTTACTATCGAAATTTGGTCTCTTATGGGGAGAATGTTTGATTATGGGAAAAGGGGGAGTTTTTGGCTCTTAATCATTTTCACTCTTGGATTATCTCTCCTTGTGTATAAACATGTGTGTTTAACTTAGAGATAGGAAAATGAATTTGATTTGCAAAAAACAAACCAAGTGGTGGCGAAGAACGACCCAAATATGTCAAATCTTGTCAAAGACTATTTTTATTCTCAATTGCATTGATGTTGCACTTCTATTTGTTGCTTTTTGATGTGTTGGCATAAATCACCAAAAAGGGGGAGATTGAAAGGGAAATGTGCCCTTGGGCCATTTCTAGTATATTTTGGTGATTAAGTGCCCAACACATATTGAGTGAGTAATTATATGCCAAATGATGGATGAAGTGCAAATCAACAAGAAGGTATGGTTCTAGACTTAGTACATTGGTTTTTGTGTACTAATATATTTGTCTAAGTGCTAGAATCAGGAAAAGAAAAGGATTGGAAAAGAGTTGGCTGTGTATAGCCAACTGTAGCTCAGTCTGGCACACCGGACTGTCCGGTGGTGCACCGGACAGTGTCCGGTGCGCCAGGCTGGACTCCGGTGAACTGGCCACTCTCGGGAAACTGTGGCGGTGTATGGCTATAATTCACCGGACTGTCCGGTGGTGCACCGGACTGTCCGGTGAGCCAACGGCCGCCAGTGCAACGGTCGGCCGTGCAATCCGGGCGTGACGCGTGGCCCACGCCAACGGTCGGCTAGGGGCACCGGACTGTCCGGTGTGCACCGGACAGTGCCCGGTGCGCCAACCAGCCCGAAGATCCAACGGTCGGCTGTGCCAGGAATGGAAGGAGATCCACACCGGACATGCTATAGTGGTTGTCCGGTGGTGCACCGGACTGTCCGGTGCACCACCCGACAGAAGGCAAGAATTGCCTTCCAAGAATGCCTCCAATGGCTCCTAGCTGCCTTGGGGCTATAAAAGGGACCCCTAGGCGCATGGAGGAGAAAAACAAGCATTCCTTGATCATCTCTAAGCACCAAGACTCCATTCTCGCGCATTCGATTCTTTGAGACAGTGACTTGAGCACCGTTTGAGTAGAGAACTCCTCGAGTTGTGTTGTGAGCTCAAGTTGTGGCTTTGTGTGCGTGATTGTGCTCGTGCTTTGAGTCTTGTGTGTGTTGCTTTTCCCACCCTTACTTCCGTGCTTCTTTGTGATCATCAATTGTAAGGGCGAGAGGCTCCAAGTTGTGGAGATTCCTCGCAAACGGGAAAGAGTATAAGAAAGAAAAACACCGTGGTATTCAAGTCGATCATTGGATCACTTGAGAGGGGTTGAGTGCAACCCTCGTCCATTGGGACGCCACAACGTGGAGTAGGCAAGTGTTATACTTGGCCGAACCACGGGATAAATCTCCGTGTCTCTTGTGCTTGTTTTCTTTGTGACCATTGTGTTTCACAAGAGCTTGGTCCTTAGCCACTTGATTCTATTGTGCTAACACTTAACCAAGTTTTGTGGCTACAAGTATTTGATTTTTTTTACAGGATCACCTATTCACCTCCCTCTAGGTGCTCTCAGCCCGTCCCACGTGTCTCGCCTCGGCGTCGTGCCCTATGGGCCCCACGCCCAGCACTCGCAGCGCTCTCTCAGCTACTGAGCTATGGACCCTAGCGTTCGCGCATACTGCGCCTGCACAGCACCCGACCCGCCCACGTAAAAAATAGTATAGAGCGAGCACTCGAAAACACGCCCTTCTACTTTAGAAATTTAGGGCAAATAACTAGACCACACGTACTGTTTAGAAATAAACAATAATTAAATTTGAATAAATATCTCAAAACATATTTATATAATATATAATAACCGTAGAAAGTAGGGACAACCGGTTAGTAATATAACAGGATTGTATTCCTTTTTCATTTCTGTTGTTGGGAGTATTAATATGTTCATTACTAATAAACAACATTGATGAAATGGCCGAGTTGGTCTAAGGCGCCAGATTAAGGTTCTGGTTCGAAAGGGCGTGGGTTCAAATTCCACTGTCGTCAATATTTTTTTGTATTTTATGCAAAATTAATTTTTAACCGTTTGACAAGATCAAATGTATCCGATTTTTTTAGTTCTAACACTTTCACGAGCTCAACTGCTCAAGCGTTTCAAATCTACTCTCCGCCAGTTTTCTCTATTTCGTCCAGTTTTATTTCTAACTTTTTGACGGCGTGAGTTTTATCCAATTTTTATTGCTAACCACTGAAGAGCTCAATTGCAAGTTCTTTTCTGCAGGCGTGGATTCAATTTCCACTCTCGTCGGTTTTAGCTTATTATTTTATGTTTTTTCAATGTTCGGCTCAACTGATTACTGATTATAAGTGTTGTATATTTTGTACTTCAAGGTGCTGTTTTTTAGTTTGGAACTAATTTGCTAAGTATCTAGCTAATTGACTTGTTAATTTCTGTCGGCTGTATCAGTTTATCTTGACCCAGGAGCTTTGTTCACAATTTGAAAGCATTGGCTTATGGAGTGCCAGAAGAGTTGTCTTCTGATCACTATCACTTACTCCCAGGATATTGTAGATGGAGTGCCTTTGTATGTTTCATCAAACTGCCTGCATGTTAAAGCTTTGAAATATGAACCTGCTGGTCATTCGTTCCATGCTGTAGCAATGAAGCTTCTTGATCTTGGGCAGCATGAAGAAGAAGAAACTGATGATCCCAGCGTCTCATAGGATGATAAAAGCCAAGATTTTAATACTGCTTCTGATACCTTTAGCAACAAAGGGAAGAAGTCATCTGGTTGTCGACAGCAGGATCACTATGCATTACTTGTGTTGGGGCACGAGAGGTTCTTGGCCACTGAAGATCAGATACGAAGAAGTTATCGGGGCATGGCTCTCAAACATCATCCTGATAAGCAGGCTTCATCGATTCTTGTAGAGATAACAGAGGAGGCAAAGCAAGCAAAAAAGGATGAGATAGAGAATCATTTCAAGGCCATCTAGGAGAGGCCTATGAAGTCCTCATAGACCCTGCAAAGAGGAGGATTTATGATTCTACAAATGAGTTTGATGATAATGTCCCAACAGACTGTTCCCCACAAGACTTCTTCAAGGTTTTTGGCCCAGCCTTCATGAGAAATAGACGTTGGTCCGTTATGCAGCCTATTCCTTCTCTAGGAGATCATACTACTCCTATAGAGGATGTTGATAAGTTCTACAATTTCTGGTACAACTTCAAGAGTTGGAGGGAATTTTCAGATGATGATGATTATGACTTGGAGCAAGCTGAATCTCCTGAACATAAGAGATGGATGGAGAGACAGAATGCAAAGCTACACGAGAAGGCCAAAAAGGTAGAATATGCGCGGGTACACACTCTTGTGGACACCTTTGTGGTGTGGCCGAACCTCGGATTAAATCTTGTGTCTTGTGTTCTTGCTTGTCTTTAACTTAAGATATTTTTACTTGCAAGATTGACATATAGATTTTTCCGTAGTGTATATCTAGAAGTGAAATAGCCTTTACATACTCATCTTCTCATTCTAACTTAGTTATACTTACTTCTCAAAAGGACTCGCGAAATACTTTTTCGAGTAAATTATAGTCTAAAGTTTATAAAAAGTTGGATTGGTTCAAAGTGGTTTAACTTGCGCACGTAGCTGTTGAACCGGCCTGCACCAGTCGAACTGTGTATTTAACAATCTTTCGAAGTTTGTTGTGGAAATTTTCAGATTAGCCTATTCACCCCCCTCTAGGCTACTTTTAATTGGTATCAGAGGTACGTACCTCATTTTACGCTTAACCGCGCGAGGAAACGATCATGTCTACTCAAAGGGACCATGTGGATCCTCTCCTCGAGGAAATCCCCATCACATCTTCCGGTGAGGAAGTGGACCCCAAGATCCTCGACCTCGCCATGAAGATTGCCGAGAAGATGTTCCTCAAAATGAAAGAGGAAGATGCTAAGAAAAGGGCCGACGAAGAAGAATCAAGAAAAAGGCTGAAGAAGATAAAGGTAAGGGAAAATTTGAATACAATGATAACTTGGTAGAACTTTGGTGTCAAAGGTGATGAGCAAGGTAAGTATCACCACCGAAGGATCATCCACCAAAAGTAAAGGTAACGAGTTCAATAAAGTTCAATTTGATTATTCTAGAAATTTTATTCCCAACTTCTCTTCCGCCCCACTTGGAAAGTTACCAACTCTTAGTGAGTTGAACTATGACGAGTGGGCCGATAAGATGAAGTTGCGTCTAATCGGTGTACATCCTAGTCTTTGGGAGATTGTCAATATATGTATGCATAAGCCCGCTAAAGGAGAAGAGATGACTCCGGAAATGATGCAAGAAGTTCACCGCAATGCTCAAGCGGTGAGCATAATAAAAGGAAGTCTTTGTCTGGAAGAATACCGAAAAGTCCAAGGAAGAGAAGATGCTCGTGACATTTGGAACATTCTTAAAATGTCACATGAAGGAGACCCCAAAGCTAAGAGACATAGAATTGAAGTTTTGGAGAGTGAGCTTGCTAGATATGATTGGACTAAGGGTGAGTCACTCCAATTACTCTTTGATTGGTTAATGGTGTTGGTAAACAAAATAAGAGTGCTTGGAAGTGAAGATTGGAGTGACTCCAAGGTCACTAGACTATTCATGAGAGCATACAAAGAAAAGGACAAGAGTCTAGCAAGGATGATAAGAGACCATGACGACTATGAGGAAATGACGCCTCACCGACTGTTTGCAAAGATTCAACAACATGAATCTGAAGAAGCCCCAATCAAGTCAAGAGACTCTCATGCCTTGATCTCAAATGAACAAGACACCCCCAAGAAGAACAAAGACCACAAGGCAAAGAAAGTGGTCGAGACATCAAGTGATGAAGATAGCTCAAGTGACGAAGACACATCTATGTTCATCAAAACCTTCAAGAAGTTTGTAAGGAAAAATGATAAGTTTCAAAGGAAAGGAAAGAAGAAGGCATGCTATGAATGTGGCCAAACCGGTCATTTCATAGCAGATTGTCCTAACAAAAAGGAACAAGAAGCAAAGAAGGAATACAAAAAGGACAAGTTCAAAAAGGGAGGCAAGAACAAGGGATATTTCAAGAAGAAATATGGTCAAGCCCATATTGGTGAAGAATGGAACTCCGATGAAGAGAGTTCTAGCTCCGAAGAAGAGGAAGTGGTGGCAAACGTTGCCATCCAATCTACTTCAAGCTCGCAACTCTTCACCAACCTCCATGACGACTCCTACACTCCAACTTGCCTCATGGCAAAAGGAGAGAAGGTACATTTGTTTAATGATGACTTTATTAATGATGATGAAGAACAACTTGCTATGAAAAATAAGATGATTAAAGAATTTGGTTTAAATGGATACAATGTAATTACTAAACTAATGGAGAAGCTAGATAAAAGAAAAGCAACTCTTGATGCTCAAGAAGACTTGCTCATCCTTGAAAAGGAAAGAAACCTAGAGCTTCAAGAATTGATTTCCAATAAAGATGAGATGCTTGATGTTTTAACTAAGGAAATATCTTTAGCCAAAATAACTATAGAGGATAAAGAAAAAGAAATGACTAATGTAAAAACCTCTATAGTTAGTCTTGCAAATGAAAAGGATGCACTTGAATCAAGCTTGTCATGCTTAACAGTTCAAAATCAAGAACTTCAAGTGCAACTTGAAAACTGCAAGAACTTTAACACTTCATCTTTAATAGAAAAATCTAAGGCTAGCTCCTCAAATAATGATATTTGTAAACATTGTACAAAATATCATGCTTCTTGTTGTTTGACTAACCATGCAAGGAAGAAAAGCCCACAGGTTAAGGTCAAAGAAATATTGAAGAAGTGCTCTAGCAATGATGGGTTGAAGAAAGTTGAACCCAAGTACAAGTCCTTAAAGCCCAATAATGGGAGAAAGGGGCTTGGGTACAACTCACATAAGGTAAACCCTAGCATAGAGCATAAGGGGTGGAGATCCCCTAAGTTCATAGAGGGAACCACCCTATATGATGCCTTGGGGAGGATTCACTCCTCAAATGACAAGTCAACTCAAGCAAAGGTAAACTTGAGTTACACAAAAGACAAGATGAAGGATGTGGTCTCCACAAGTGGAGAAAAGTTTAGAGCTCCCATTTCGCATTCTTACCTTTGTGATTATATGTTGACTTGGGATTCAGGGAAATTGGTTGTTAAATATGTGGGTGCCTACACTAAAAGAAAAGTCATGAAAAGAACTGTGTGGGTACCCAAGGCTATAACTAACACTGCAGGACCTAATTCAATTTGGGTACCTAAAAGCATAGCCTAAATTTGTTTTGCAGGTCTACTCCTCCGGTGGGTCAAGCTGGGTGCTTGACAGTGGATGTACAAATCACATGACCAGGGAGAAAGACATGTTTCACTCCTTGCAACTAACCCAAGAAGCACAAGAAATTGTGTTTGGAGATAGTGGCAAGAGTGAAGTGATTGGTGTTGGTAACATTCCTATCTCTGACCACCAATCACTTTCAAATGTTTTGTTAGTTGATTCATTAAGCTATAACTTGATGTCTATTTCACAACTTTGTGGAATGGATATAATTGCCTATTTACTGATGTTGATGTGAAGATTCTTAGAAGGGAGGATTCCTCTGTTGCTTTTACAGGTCACTTGAAGGACAAACTCTATCTTGTTGATTTCACAACTAGTAGAGTGACGCCTGAGACTTGTTTAGTGGCAAAATCCGACAAGGGTTGGCTTTGGCATCACCGGCTAGCTCATGTTGGCATGAGGAACTTGGCCAAACTTTAAAAGGATAATCATATTATTGGACTAACAAATGTCATGTTTGAGAAAAACAAGGTATGCAGCACATGTCAAGCGGGGAAGCAACATGGCGTTCCACATCAATCAAAGAACGTGGTCACAACCAAGTGGCCTTTGGAGCTTCTTCACATGGACCTCTTCAGACCTGTGGCTTACATCAGTATTGGTGGTAGTAAGTATGGCTTAGTTATTCTTGATGATTTTTCTCGCTTCACCTGGGTTTTCTTTTTGAGTGACAAAGGTGAAACCCAAGAGACCTTGAAGAAATTCATGAGAAGAGCTCAAAATGAGTTTGAGCTTAAAATCAAGAAAGTGAGAAGTGACAATGGGACATAATTCAAGAACACAGGTGTCGAAGAATTCTTAGGCGAAGAAGGAATCAAACATGAGTTCTTGGTTCCCCACACTCCACAACAAAATGGTGTTGTGGAAAGGAAGAACCGAACACTAATTGAAGCCGCTAGAACCATGTTGGATGAGTACAAGACTCCTGACAATTTTTGGGCAGAGGCGGTCAACACCGCCTGTCATGCAATCAACTGCCTTTATCTTCACAAGATTTACAAGAAGACAACCTACGAGCTTCTCACCGGTAACAAACCTAAGGTTGATTACTTTAGAGTTTTTGGGTGCAAATGCTACATTCTTAACAAGAAAGTCAAGAGCTCGAAGTTTGCTCCTAGAGTGGACGAGGGTTTCTTGCTTGGTTATGCATCAAATGCGCATAGATATCGCGTTTTCAACAATACCACTGGTCTTGTTGAAATAGCGATAGACGTGACATTTGATGAATCTAATGGCTCGCAAGGGCATGTTTCTAAAGATATTGCAGGAAATGAAATCCCACCAAATGAAGCCATCAAGAAGCTTGCAATAGGTGAGGTGAAGCCACAAGAAAAGGACGATGATGAAGGGAGAATTTGGATGACAAACAGGGTTGTTGATGGGAGTGCTAGAGTGGTTGGTGAAAATCCTTCCATCCAAGCAAACCCATCATCCTCAAGACATCCAATCCTTGAAGAAGAGCTTCCACCACAAGATATGCCAACCATTGTGGAAAATGAGCAAGAAGAAGTTGCTAGTGAAGAAGAAGAAGCCATTGAACAAGATGAACAAGATGATCAAATTCAAATACATTCTCTGGTGCCTCACCCTCGGGTGCACCAGGGCATTCAGAGAGATCATCCTATGGACAACATCCTGGGTAGCATCAGGAGAGGGGTAACAACTCGATCTCATTTAACAAATTTTTATGAATTTTACTCGTTTGTCTCCTCTCTTGAACCCCTTAAGGTAAAGAAAGCACTAAGTGATCCAGACTGGATCATTGCTATGCAAGAAGAGCTTAACAACTTCACAAGAAATGAAGTCTGGTCCTTAGTAGCAAGACCCAAGCAAAACGTCATTAGAACTAAATGGGTCTTCCGCAACAAACAAGATGAAAACGACTTAGTTACAAGGAACAAGGCACGCCTGGTTGCTCAGGGTTTCACTCAAGTGGAAGGACTTGACTTTGGAGAAACCTATGCACCAGTAGCAAGGTTAGAGTCCATAAGAATATTAATTGCCTATGCTACTAACCATGATTTCAAATTGTATCAAATGGATGTCAAAAGTGCTTTCCTAAACGGACCACTGCAAGAGTTGGTCTATGTGGAGCAACCACCGGGCTTTGAAGATCCTAAGAAGCCAAACCATGTCTACCTTCTTCACAAAGCGCTCTATGGGCTTAAACAAGCTCCTGGAGCATGGTATGAATGTCTTAAAGATTTCTTGCTTAAAAATGGTTTTGAGATAGGAAAAGTAGACTCTACTTTATTCACTCGCAAAGTTGACAATCAATTATTTGCTTGTCAAATATATGTCGACGACATTATATTTGGCAGTACCGATGAAACTTTCTGTGAGGAATTTAGTAGGGTCATGACAAACAGGTTTGAGATGTCCATGATGGGTGAGCTCAAGTACTTCCTGGGTTTTCAAGTTAAACAACTCAAGGAAGGAACCTTTCTGTGCCAAACCAAGTACACACAAGACATGCTCAAGAAGTTTGGCATGGAAAAGGCAAAGCACGCCAAGACACCAATGGCTTCAAGTGGTCATCTCGACTTAAATGAAGAAGGTAAAACTATAGATCAAAAGCTTTATAGATCAATGATAGGATCTCTACTGTATTTATGTGCATCTAGGCCAGATATCATGCTTAGTGTGTGCATGTGTGCCCGTTTTCAAGCTAACCCGAAAGAGTGTCACCTAGTGGCCGTTAAGAGAATTTTGAGATATCTAGTTCACACCCAAAATCTAGGCCTCTGGTATCCTAAGGGCTCCTTTTTCGATTTATTTGGCTACTCTGATTCAAACTATGCCGGTTGCAAAGTAGATCGAAAAAGCACCTCGGGGACTTGCCAATTCCTTGGGCGGTCCCTGGTGTCTTGGAGCTCTAAGAAGCAAAACTGTGTTGCACTTTCCACTGTCGAGGCCGAATATATAGCTGCTGGTGCTTGTTGTGCTCAGTTTCTATGGATGAAGCAAACTTTGAGAGATTTTGGCTGTGATTTTAAAAGAATTCCACTACTATGTGACAATGAGAGCGCCATTAAACTAGCCAACAATCTCATGCAACACTCTAGAACCAAACACATAGACATAAGACACCATTTTCTGAGGGACCACGAAGCAAAAGGAGATATCGAATTATGTCATGTAAACACAGAAAATCAACTAGCCGATATCTTCACAAAACCCCTCGATGAGACTAGATTTTGCTTTCTTAGGAGTGAATTAAATATCTTGGATTCTCGTAACTTAACTTGAAAACGGACACAAAGATTGCTTGATTCACTATTCTTTGTTTGATAGGTTTAAAGCTTAGTATGATCATTCAAAACTTTGTGAAAATGTTAAAATTCAAATGAGTTTTAGTGTTAAAAACTTTTTAAATTTTTCACTTGAAGCTCAACTGGCTTGGCCAGCTGAACTTTCTAGTTCAGCTGGAGGAGGCCAGCTGAACTTCGGAGCTGAACTTCAGCTCAGCTGATTTTAATCAGGAATAACCAGGATCTTCCTGGCCGAAACCGGTTGAACCGGTATTGGGGACCGGTTGAACCGGTCTGGTTCTGACCGATCAGCCTGACCGGTTTTCTGTCTGCGCAGCCACTTTTGCAGACCGTGTCAGCGCCTTTTCAGACGCCTTTTTCAGTCTGCACAGCAGCTTTTGCAGTCGTCAGGTCACTTTATTGCAGCGCCTTTTCAGTCACTTTTTGGAGCACTTTTTCAGAGATTTATGCAGCGCCTTTTTCAACTTTTGCTTTTGGAATCTGCAGCTTTATTTAATGTCCCGCCAGTCACCTTTTTGCAGTTGCGTCAGAATTTTTTTGGCGTTATTCTCCTGACCGAATCTGGTCACCTGACCACTCTGCTCGACACCGGTTGAACCGCCCCCTGACAACCCTGGCGACCTGACTGCCAGTCCGACTGGCAGACTGCAGGTCAGAAGTCAGAGGGGTCAGAGACCAGTTGAACTGCCCCTAGGACTAGTTCAGCTGGTCTAGACCAGAGAGTTTAGGAGAGAAAACCTCAGCTCAACTGCCCGGGGGCAAGTTCAGCTGGTGTATGGTCAAAGAGGTCCACAGCTGAAGTTGAAGTTCAGCTGGAGTTGAAAGCTCAACTCAGCTGAAGTCCAGCTCAGCTGTAGCTGAAGAAGCTCAACTCAGCTGAAGTCAAGTTCAGCTGGAAAGCTCAGCTGCAGTTGAAGAAGTTCAGCTGCTTTTCAGCAAGAATACTCTAGGTTTCTCAAACCTAACCACTGTCAACCAAAGAATGTTAAAGTGATTTTTTGTTTTCAAAAATAGCTTTTGAATTTGGGGACTTGAGCTATAGCAAACACCTTTACCTGTGCGAAAAAGAATAAGGAAGAATTACATCATGCAAATCAAGATTTTACATAAAATTTTATACGTCCGCTGCATGAAGTCCTTGGTGCTTCCTTAAGTTTCTGTTTCTTTCTAATCATACATTAGGAACAAAAAACTGTTAGTACCCTTATCTGTTTTGTCATTAAATCACCAAAACCCTCGCTTGGGGTTGATTGCACTTACAACAGTTCACCGTCACGTCGGCTTGCAGACGCCAGGATATCTCTCCTTCAGATACAACATCCAGCTTCACTGTGAACGCTCCCCTTCATGTATAAATAGGACAGTGGTCCCTCCAGGAGAGAGGGATAGGAGAAGAAAACGCAGACGAACGTTCACTCTTCCACTTTGTTTCATATATTGGCATTTGCCTCACTCATCTCTAGGGACTTGGGACTTCCCCTCTCCCGCTGTGCTTGTAAACCCCTATTACAGGCACCTCGGTGCGAGTAATATAAGCATCATTCCCTCTGCTGGAAGTAGGGCCTTATGCTGCCCGAACCAAAATAATTGCTTGTGTCTTCTCGCACACCATTTAGAGTCCGGTCACGCGCACAATTTACTAGTTGGTCAAGGACCCGTGGTCCAAACACCGACACTCTCTATCCTACTACTATTATATACAAAATTGCAAGTTCAAATTCGGTACACATATGGTGCACATGAACTTGTTAGAAGTATGAAATATAGCTCTATTATAAATTTAATTACATAGATAACTACTAATATATGAGACGAGTCTATTAAGTCTAGTTAGTCCATGATTCAATCATGTGATGCTATAATAAGCATTTGTTAATCATAGATTAATTAGGTTTAATAAATTTATCTCGTTGTACGTATTAAACTTTAGTTAGAGAAATAAACACCCCACCCTATAAATAAGGCAAACCTACTTGAGAAATGCAGCTGTTATTGTATCAGTTAGCGGTTGTATGAATCCAATGTGTATGTTTGATCCAATACAAATCATGTCTTCTCTATCCATAAAATTTATATTACTTTATTAAGAATCTAATATAGACACCTGGTGGTACCATGGCTCCACCCTCCGCGCCAACACTCTGGGCCCATCCCACGTGTCTCGTCTCGGCGTCGTGCCTTATGGGCCCCATGCCCAGCGCTCGCAGCGCTCTCTCAGCTACTGAGTTGTGGGCTGTCACACCCGGTTTTAAAGAACAAAGCCGGGTGCATTTCATACATGCGCCAAAGAAGACAACATATATAATAACAGAGTGTATAGAGATAAATGTCACAGTAAAATCAGAGTATTTATTACATAGCGGAAGACTTAATACAAAATAAAAGATTAAACATAAAACAAACTAAGGATCGTCGGCGCCAATGTCAACTGAGAAACGCCACCTAGATCAGATTATACTCCTTGCCTTGTGGCTCCTCCTGAACCACCTGCTCTTCTCCTGTGGGGGGTGTGAGACAGCAAGAGTGAGCTCACACATGTTCATCGCTCAACAAGTTGTGGGGAATAATGTGACATAAACTCACCAAAGGTGGGAGTTCATGAAGTGTAAGTCTGATCAGTGAAATAAGGGCTAAAGCTGAGCATTGCTTTTATAAGTTGGTCAAAATTTTATTAGCAATTACTAAGTGTAAGTAAATACCGAACCTTAGAAATAATAAATAAAAGTAATAGTAAAATAATCCCAGATGCAATGAAATGACAAATTAAGTTTAAGTTTCATAAATTAATCATGTGAGTGTTCGAGCCGCTCATGACCGTGAGCACGGCTAGTATACCAGTTTTACACTCTGCAGAGGTTGTGCATCTTTACCCACAAGTCGTGTTACCCATTTGCCACGGAGTTGATCAGACCCCATACACCTCTACCAAGGAAGCGAGGCAGGGTACCACTACGAGGCCTTTACAAAGTTCCACTAGCTTCCGACTACCCGCTACAGTTTATAGGAAGCTCCAGTGCAGGAATCCCTCGCCTGACCGCCATCGCAGCAAAATCAACCCAAGGACCTCCCTACACTGACCACTCCCCTACTGCCCTTGCCCCTTTTGGGTAAGGTAGCCATCCACTAGCTTTCCTAGTTAATCAGCCAAGGGCGTCCCATTAAACCCTTGTGGTAGCACTGTTTTCCCGGGTGGTTCTCCATGTTCCCATTAACATAATGATCTTATCATGGACATAAAATAATGAATAGATAATAACAAGTATAAAAATGAGTGATGAATATCTCTATATCCAAAGCCACATAAAGCAATAGCATGTACTACCCAAAAGTTTAGTAGTAAAACCAGTGGTGAAACAAGGTATAAAGATAGTCAAAATCTAGAGTAACCTATTGGGTCCCATCAAAATTAACCTATGCAGATCATTATGATTAATAAGAACATGAATGGGTAAAAGAAGTGATCAAGGGCACAACTTGCCTTCAACGAGCTCCTGCTCAGCAGTCTCTACCAGCTGAACCTCAGGATCCCCCGGTGCTTGCTCGTCTACTCGCATCAACACAATACATACATAGTATAGCAACAATTAACATCACACCAAGCATGTAACTAAAATACACAGTAATAATCTAGACATTAAAATGAGATCATAGGAACTGGAATCATTAAATTTGGAGTTATATATTTTAAGTGATGAATTTTCCAAGGTTTTGTGTATTTAATACATGATTAAGTACTAGATAAATTTTAAATCATCTTTCATGTTAAAACAGAGGCACAAGTAGATAGACAATAATATTATGAAAATTTAGAAACTGGAATGGACCAATTTGGAGTTCATATGCATTTTCTATGAATTAAACAAGTTTCTGTAATTAAATTTGTACTAAAAACTATTTTCTAAACTATTTTTCTGGTTTTATCAACTAACTGGACTGCACACATATTTCTGGGAAGCGCAGGGGTTTCAGAGTAACTATTTCCAAGACTCAGAGAACCCCCACAACGGACGGCGGGTTAATTCCTGCATAGTTCAAGGGCTCTTAAGCAAATGTGCTAAGGTGAAAAGGTATTCTCAGATGAGGGCTGCTGGATCAAGATCCGTCGGTCCAAATCCAATTGACTGAAACAGAATCCAAAATCTAATCTCGACCACTCCTATAGGGATCAACGGTCCACGACGAACCGATAAGCTATGCCCTAATCGTAGCCGCACGCATGGAGATCTACGGTCCTTGACTCATTCCCCCCTCGTCCAACCGGAGCCGTTGATTACAAGATCAACGCCCGCGCCTTTCTCTTCCTCATGCCGTGACCAGGCGGCGGCGCTCCGCCTAGGGAGGTGGCGCCCTCATCGGAGCAACCATGCTCCGCGCTCCGGCTACCAATCTGCCCAACGGGACGGTGTAACTCAAAGAAGGAAGCGAGTGGAACACAGGAGAGTCAACTTACCACGATGATGGACCCAGTAATCAGCACGGTGCAGATCACATGGTGGTGGCGCCCTCCGGCGAGGAATCCCACCACACCGGCTGCCCCACCGGCCCGAACGGGAAGGGAACAACCATCAGTGTTCCTGCGCGAATCTTCGGGGTCCCCAATTGCGCTTCGAACGACCACATCGGTGGGGATCCATGGCGGCAATTTCTTCCCCCGCTCCCAATCTCTCTCTCGGCCCGCGTTTGCCTAAACAAGCGACATGCCCGACGGCGGCACCTGATTATTTACTAGAGGATTTGGGCGACGTGAAGGGTATGGGTCTTATACCTGGAGTAGTAGGCGAGGGTGGTTGAGGGCTGGCTGTTAACGTTGGCGGGGTCCACGGCGAGAGCTCTGGGTTGTTAGCGTGCGGGGAGGGGAAGGAAGATCCACAGTGTTGCGACAGCTGACCCTGGCACGGATACCCCACAAGACAATGGCACAGCGCGGGCGAGCGGAATACCGAGACTGGGACGTGGGTCCCATCAGTCGGCCGCCGTCACGGAAGCGCCGATCCACGATCCGGAGCTAGGCGACCCTAGGGAGTGGTGCCCACCTGGCGGTGAATGCCAAGGGATGGTACCACGGGAGCGGATAAGTGGGCCGCGTATGTGATAGCTGGGCTGATTGGAGAGCAGAAATGGCCCAAGCGCTGGTCTGCCCTTTTTTTCTTTTATTTTCATTTCATGTTTTCTTTTATTCTTAATTCCTTTGATTCTAAATTTTGTACTCAACTTAAGTGCAAATTTAAATTCATATTAGCTATGCAATTGGGTCATACCATCTTGTGGTGAGGTTATTTTAATTATAATATTATTTTATATTGGATATTATTTCCGTCTTTCCTCTAATTTCGTGGTTTTGTTTCCAAGTTAGAGGCTAAATTCTATGGGTTCATTAATATATTGTTAATGACTCATTTGTTTTATTATCCGTAAATGCACAATCAAGTAAAACTCAGCATGATGCATAATTTCGTGGCATGCCTTTTATTAATTCTCTGTTTTCAAATAAGGTGTTCACATGAAATGACAAATAGATATGGCACACATGTATATAAAGTAACATAACTTTCCCCTTTTAGGTTTTCTTACAGAGTGGGTATTACAAATCCTACCCCCCTTAAAAATAATCTTGTCCTCGAGATTTAAGAAGATCTAGGGAAAAGATGGGGGAAGTCTATGCGAAGTTCTTCTTCTCTTTCCCAAGTGGCTTCATCTTCTCTGTGGTGACTCCATTGTACTTTGCACATCTTTATCACCTTATTTCTTGTAACACGAGTCAAAGTGTCCAGAATCTTGATAGGGTACTCAGCATAAGTCAGATCATCTTGAACACTAAGGTCCTCTAGAGGTAGCTGCTCCTCAGGCACCGTGAGGCACTTCTTTAGCTGGGACACATGGAATACATCATGTACATCTGATAGATGATCGGGTAACTCCAGTTGATATGCAACTTCTCCCACTCGCTTTAAGATCAAGAAAGGCCCAATGAAGCGAGGGGACAACTTTCCTTTAACTTTAAATCTCCTCATACCCCGGATCGGTGACACCTTCAGATACACGTGATCACCCTCCTTAAACTCCACTAGTCTTCTCCTATTATCAGCATAGCTCTTTTGCCTGGATTGTGCAATTCTCAAATTTTCTCTTATCATTCGAACTTGTTCTTCTGCCTCTTGAATAAGCTCAGGTCCAAAGAATTGTCTTTCTCCAGTCTGATCCCAATATAGAGGAGTCGTGCACTTTCTGCCATATAGAGCCTCAAATGGTGACATTTTCAAACTGGCCTGGTAGCTATTATTATAAGAGAACTCCGCATATGGTAAGCTCTTATCCCAACTTCCACCATGTTTAAGAGCACAAGCTCTTAACATATCCTCCAGTACTTGATTTGTCCTCTCAGTCTGCCCATCAGTTTGGGGATGGTAGGCTGAACTGAAATTCAACTTTGTATCCAAGCTCTCATGCAACTTCTTCCAAAACCGAGAAGTAAACTGTGATCCTCGATCAGACACGATCTTCTTAGGCACTCCATGTAGACAAACTATCCGAGTCATATACAATTCTGCGAGCTTGGCTCCCGTATAATTAGTCCTCACTGGTATGAAATGAGCCACTTTTGTCAATCTATCCACAATTACCCAAATAGAGTCATATCCTGCTGGAGTGCGGGGTAGTCCAACAATGAAATCCATACCAATTTCTTCCCATTTCACTCGGGTATCTTCAATGGGTGCAATAGTCCAGCTGGCCTTTGATGTTCGGCCTTGACTCTTTGACACACATCACACTTAGCCACGTGGGCAGCAACATCTCTTTTCAATCCATACCACCAATATTTCTGCTTCAAATCCTGATACAACTTAGTGCTACCAGGGTGGATTGAGTAATCAGAATCATGAGCTTCTTTCAATATAGTCTCACGAAGGCTATCAATCTCTGGAACACATATCCGATCTTTGAACCATATAGTACCCTGCTCATCCTCCGTGAATTCCGGTACTCGATCTTCCGTAATAAGATCCTTAATCTCTTGAATTTTAGCATCAACAACCTGACCTTTACGAATCTCTTGCTCCAAGGTAGGTTCCAACTCTATGGTAACTCCTTCAGTGTGTGTAGCAATTCCCAGGTTGAGTCTCTCAAAATCTTTTGCTAATTCATCGGGTAGCTGGACAACAAAAGCGGAGTGAACATGCTCCTTCCGACTCAAGGCATCTACGACCAAATTCGTCTTGCCCGGGTGATAGTGAATCTCCAAATCATAATCCTTAATAAGCTCCAACCAACGGCGTTGTCTGAGGTTGAGATCCTTCTGAGTGAATATATACTTCAAACTCTTATGATCCATGTATACTTGACACTTAGTTCCCATAATGTAGTGTCTCCAAATCTTAAGCGCATGCACAATGGATGCCAGTTCTAAGTCATGCGTGGGGTAGTTCAATTCGTGTTTCCGCAACTGACGAGACGCGTAGGCAATCACATGTCCTTCTTGCATGAGCACATATCCCAAGCCTTGACCACATGCACTAATATGTTCATTACCAATAAACATCATTGACGAGATGGCCGAGTTGGTCTAAGGCGCCAGATTAAGGTTCTGGTCCGAAAGGGCGTGGGTTCAAATCCCACTCTCGTCAATATTTTTTTGTATTTTATGCAAAATTAATTTTTAACCGTTTGACAAGATCAAATGTATCCGATTTTTTTAGTTCTAACACTTTCACGAGCTCAACTGCTCAAGCGTTTCAAATCTACTCTCCGCCAGTTTTCTCTATTTCGTCCAGTTTTATTTCTAACTTTTTGACGGCGTGAGTTTTATCCAATTTTTATTGCTAACCACTGAAGAGCTCAATTGCAAGTTCTTTTCTGCAGGCGTGGATTCAATTTCCACTCTCGTCGGTTTTAGCTTATTATTTTATGTTTTTTCAATGTTCGGCTCAACTGATTACTGATTATAAGTGTTGTATATTTTGTACTTCAAGGTGCTGTTTTTTAGTTTGGAACTAATTTGCTAAGTATCTAGCTAATTGACTTGTTAATTTCTGTCGGCTGTATCAGTTTATCTTGACCCAGGAGCTTTGTTCACAATTTGAAAGCATTGGCTTATGGAGTGCCAGAAGAGTTGTCTTCTGATCACTATCACTTACTCCCAGGATATTGTAGATGGAGTGCCTTTGTATGTTTCATCAAACTGCCTGCATGTTAAAGCTTTGAAATATGAACCTGCTGGTCATTCGTTCCATGCTGTAGCAATGAAGCTTCTTGATCTTGGGCAGCATGAAGAAGAAGAAACTGATGATCCCAGCGTCTCATAGGATGATAAAAGCCAAGATTTTAATACTTCTTCTGATACCTTTAGCAGCAAAGGGAAGAAGTCATCTGGTTGTCGACAACAGGATCACTATGCATTACTTGTGTTGGGGCACGAGAGGTTCTTGGCCACTGAAGATCAGATACGAAGAAGTTATCGGGGCATGGCTCTCAAACATCATCCAGATAAGCAGGCTTCATCGATTATTGTAGAGATAACAGAGGAAGCAAAGCAAGCAAAAAAGGATGAGATAGAGAATCATTTCGAGACCATCTAGGAGGCCTATGAAGTCCTCATAGATCCTGCAAAGAGGAGGATTTATGATTCTACAAATGAGTTTGATGATAATGTCCCAACAGACTGTTCCCCACAAGCCTTCTTCAAGGTTTTTGGCCCAGCCTTCATGAGAAATAGACGTTGGTCAGTTATGCAGCCTATTCCTTCTCTAGGAGATCATACTACTCCTATAGAGGATGTTGATAAGTTCTACAATTTCTGGTACAACTTCAAGAGTTGGAGGGAATTTTCAGATGATGATGAGTATGACTTGGAGCAAGCTGAATCTCCTGAACATAAGAGATGGATGGAGAGACAGAATGCAAAGCTACACGAGAAGGCCAAAAAGGTAGAATATGCGCGGGTACACACTCTTGTGGACAATGTTTATAAGAAAGACCCAAGGATCCAGATGAGGAAAGAGGAGCATAAAGCTGAGAAACAGAGGAGAAAGGAGGCAAAGTATCTGACAAAGAAATTGCAAGAAGAGGAAGCAACCAGAGCTGCTGAAGAAGAAAGGATAAGGAAAGAAGAAGAGTCCAAGAAAGCTGCAGAAGCCGCTCAACATCAGAAGAAGCTAAAGGAGAAAGAGAGGAAGTTGCTTCGCAAAGAGAAAACTCGTTTGCGCACTATTGCCGCACCTGTGGTTGCAGATAGCCACTTTGGTATGTCAAAAGAAGATGTTGAATCAACATGTGCTTCACTTGATATGGAACAGCTGAAGAAGCTATGTGTTGGAATGGATGGCAAGGATGCAGCTGAAAAGGCTAGGTTGATGAGCAATGCACTTCGCAATGAAAGTTCCTCAAAGGAAGAGAAGAAAATTGAAGCAATGGTGTGGAATGTCCTGCTCCAAATTCTGACTCTACATGAGGTAGAGCGACAGAAGGCAGTGGCAGCATACTAAACAACTATGAAAAACAAGAGAGACCATGGGGAAAGGAAGAGGTTGAGATGCTTAGTAAAGCAATCCAAAAGTATCCTAAGGGAATTTCTAGAAGATGATAGGTTGTTTCAGAATTTATTGGGACTAATAGCTCGGTTGAGGAAATTCTCAAGGGCACCAAGAGTGTTCTTTTGCAGAAGCCAGACTCATCGAAATCTTTCGACTCCTTCCTTGAGAAGCGCAAACAGGCCCAATCTATTGCTTCACCTCTTTCGACCCGAGATGAAATTAGTTCATCAACTGACGGAGCTGGGACTGCATCGTCAAAGGTCGCACAACTTGCGAGTAGCCAGACAGCCAATGGGAAAGCTGTCGCTGATCCTGTCCCAGATGAAGCACCATCTGTGGCTGATCCAGATGCCTGGACAGAGGCGCTCTACTCCAAGCTTTAAAGGCTTTACCCAAGGATGCAAGCCAAAGATGGGAGTCAGGGAGTGCGTGGCTGTTGCTGTCCCAGGTAAAACTGTAGTCCAGTGCAAGAAAAAGGTTGCAGCAATGAGATAATTTGCCGGAGCAAGAAAACTGGGGAATAGACTGAGGCATTACCTCACTCGAAGTACATTTTGCAAGGAAGATGGCAATGTTATATAGATTGAGTTTAGTATCTTTGCTGGGGGGTACTGTTTGGCGAGGATAATTTTGTTATGGAACTGTAACGACTCATTTATTGTGCCAGGCCACGAGGGTTGTTGTACTGTGGCTAGCCGTAGGATAATGCCATTGAAGCTCATCTACTGTTGATGTACTGATGATTGGAATTTGTAGCACTGGTTCGTCTGGGGTCTCTTTCGTCTGGCCCCTTCGGGTTGTTGATGGAAGGCATTGGTGCCCTAGTTCGGTAAAAATGTAGAGAACTATATACGGAGTATGTTTTTATTCATTAATAACTACATGATAGGAATATATGTTACATCGTGAGACCTATTATTGAAGTGAATCATTTTCCCTGGTCACTTTGTACTGGCTAGCTACATCGCCCCCAAGCATTCTCAATGCTTGGGAACGCAGTTGCGTTCAGCTTCCCTGTTTCCATTTTTTTTGTTTCATGTTACTAATGGCCACTTCCCTAAATTTCGTAATTGAACGGGCAATTTAATAAAATTTGTTTTTTATGATGTACTATACTTTATTTTTAAAAAAATAAACCAAAAATAATTACAAAAGAAAAAGAGAAAGAGGGGAGCGTATGTATGCGGTTTTATGGTTTGTGTTTCTATGTTTTATAGTTGAGGAAAATACCGACTTTTATTATTGTTAGGAGAGATAAAAGGACTTTCCGTTGTCAAAGAGGCCCATTTTTGGTTTCCAGAGTGTAGAGGGCCTTTTTTTTTGTTTCCAGTGCATGTGGGGTTTTGGGTTTGTGAAGCCACCCTTCTGAAGCTATGCAAACAACACATGTACCTGCACGATCATATTAACAGTTCTTTTTACTATTCGAGCTGAATTTCTGATTCACTTCCAGACCAATATATTCTTATTGCGAAGAAACTGAATTTCTGGGGTTTTTTCCTCCATGGTTTGCATCAAAGCACTCGTCGCCGCCGATAATTTTACGCAGTCTCTTCCCGTTTTGTCATATGATTTAGGGCCCGCTCGTAAAACATGTATAGCTTTCGCATGCAGACACAATTTTCAGCAAACTCAGTAACTTTTCTGACCAGGGAGAAAAATTCCACATTTGTTTGTGCCTTCATTTGACGGGTTCGGCGAATCTTGTTTCCTGAAAATAGCTTAACTGGAAGATAGTCTGTTCGAGTTTGAAAGACTTTTCTCAATTTTTGAGCGCATCTTCGGAACTTTCCGCAGACCACCACTCTTACTTGTCTAAGCTCA
Organism: Zea mays; assembly: GCF_902167145.1. Classification (NCBI taxonomy): domain Eukaryota; kingdom Viridiplantae; phylum Streptophyta; class Magnoliopsida; order Poales; family Poaceae; genus Zea; species Zea mays. The sequence goes on along the minus strand of NC_050104.1, from coordinate 121,983,918 downwards.
ATTTTTTGTGGTTACTTCTTTTGTGCTCCTAGGGCAAGAAAAAAAATAAAAACACAAAAACTGTAATATTAGATATAGACTAGGCATGTCATCGTAAAGCGGTGGTATGGTGATGGGCATGCATGCAATGGCATGTCCTTGCCGCCGACAGACGGTAGCGACAGAGCACGTACAAGTGCGAATGTGCGATCACATGGCAAATCAAATCCACCATTTAAGGGTATGTTTAGTTTCATTAGTCTTAGGACTAAGGGCATGTTTGGTTTCAATTAGTTCTAGGACTAAACTTTAGTCCTAGGACTAAACTTTAGTCCCTATATGTTTGGTTTTAGGGACTAAATAGATTCTAAAGTCATTAAATACATTGACCAAAGACTCAAATACCCTTAGAATATACTCATAATATTAGTTATCTATAAAAAGGTAAGGGCAACATGATAATTATGAGCTTTTAGTCTCTTTTAGCACCTATGTGAAGGACTAAAGACTAAATCATTTTAGTCCATATTTTAGTCCTAGTGTTTGGCAAAAAAGGGACTAAAAGGGACTAAAAACTAGAGACTAATCTTTAGTCCCTCTAACCAAACACCCCCTAAAATTTAGTTAGGGGACTAATCTTTAGTCCCTACCCTGTTTGGTTCTAGAGACTAAACATAAGCTAAACACAGTTAAAGCAGTATACAAATACCAAAATGCCCTCACGCTTGCCCCTGTTGCTTGCAAATACGACTGTGCTGCTGAACTGAAACTGTGCTGTTGAGCATATATTTGAAACTGAAATACAAACACCTATGAACTGAAATATATTTCCAATACGACTGCTTGCAAATGTGACTATGAAATATATTACAAATCAAATGTCACCAAAAGGAAACTGCGACTGCTTGCACAACAGAAGCAAAGAATTACAAGATCTCTCTCGTTTCATTGCATCCAATACGAACAAACCACAAATATATTTCAAATATTCCAAATGACAAACCGAAAAGCAGTCACAAATGAGTTTCAAATAATAGAACAGTCCACAATGATACACAAATTTATTACACACAATGCATTTTACATTCTACTAAACAAACCATCACATATCCATTCTCGAAATTCATTCATATTGTAGTCGTCTTCACCTTGAACTGAAACGACGTCTTGACTAATTGCACCGGCAGTAGATGACTCACCAATTTCAGGAAGATAATTCTCATCATGGTCACACAAATCAAAGTCCTTGTCTCCCCTATAACTCTCTCTAATAAAATTATGAAGTGCCATGCATCCCATAATTATTTTGCTTTGTTTTGGCATTGGATAACTAGGGAGATTCAATAGAATCCTCCATTTCATTTTCAACACACCAAATGACCTCTCAATAACATTTCTAAGAGAAGAATGTGCGTAATTGAAATTCTCCTTTTTACCGCCTGACATCGGACCATTTCAGAATTCTGGCAGATGGTATTTTGTACCTTTGTAAGGAGCAAGGTAACCTTTACGGTTTGGGTAACCCGAGTCCACAAGGTAGAATTTTCCGTCAGGAGGATGTGGAAACTTATCTCCATATTTCTCAATTGCATCTTTAAACACTCTCATGTCGTGAACTGATCCCGGCCATCCAGCCACAACAAAAGTAAATCTCATATCGAAATCACAAATGGCCAAAACATTTTGTGTAGTGTACCCATGCCTGCCAGTGTGTTGCACTACTTTGCTAATTGGAACCACAACTGGGATATGTGTGCCATCAATGGCTCCAATGCAATTGTCAAAGAAAGGTTCAAATCTAGGTGATTGTAGCCTTGGATGAATAGTTTTAAACTCTAGGTCTATTGGTCTTATTATGTCAGCTGCCAATTTGTTCAAACTAGTAAGGACTTTATCAAATTTTCGACTACAGGTTTATATAGACCTACAAAATCGATTTTTCGCCTGCCTAAGTGACTGAGGATCTCCACAAATCCATAGAAACATCCCCAAAGCCTCTACTGATGACATTTTTCTAGTGCTTTTCAACCCATATGTCTCAACAAGAACAGTATGCAAGTTTTCAAACACGGTTCTGCTCATCCTAAACATGTTGTAGCAACTTGTTCTATTTCCTAGTGTGCTCATAACCCATGCATAACCAGTTTCAGTTGGTTCCCTGTATGATGATTATAGTAACCTGATGAACGAGGATAACAACAATATTTTGTTCGATGACTTGAATATTGTTAGTGAACAACATATTTCTCCTAACGTTCTTTCTTCTAGACCAAACCAGAAAAAGGTCTGGTAATTTCACTCAAGAGGAAGACACTTTGGTTGTATCCGCGTGGCTCAACATTAGTTTGGATGCTGTGAACGGCACAAATCAGACTCGTGGTACATTTTGGAAGAGAGTTTATAATTACTTTCACACCAATAAGACATTTGAATCTGCTCGATCACAGAGTTCAATATCTCATCGATGGGGTTCTATTTTGGAGGCAGTAAACAAGTTATGTGCTTGTATATCAAATATCGAAGGTAGAAGGCAAAGTGGTGTAACCTTGCAAGACAAGGTAACTGTTGTATTATTTTTCTTTGTTTTCATATGATTCACACAACATTGGATGATTTATTTGCATGACACCTGCAGATTGTTCAAGCAATGGCTCTGTTTAAGTCTAGAGACAAGGATAACAAGTCCTTCCAATTTATGCATTGCTGGAACATATTACGTAATCAACTGAAAGTGCATTCATCCCTTTTGTGAGTTTTGGTGATTTGGATAACAACACATTTAAAGGTCTAACAAGTTTACTAAGTGTTGAACAGGAAATTCAGTATGATGAACATACTTGAATAGTGTATAATGATCAGTGAACAAGGTTCAACACAAGGTCAAATAACCAGTGAGACAATGCAAATGGATATAATATGGTCTCTATATTGGTTTGAATATATGGACAAGACCTGAGAAATCACTATGCATAAATATGATCATAATAGAGGTTGAGGTGATTAAGAGGATTGGTCAAGCCAAAGTAAAAAAGATATGAGGAACCGTGAATTGGCTTGACCATATTACTATTAGTCCATATATGAATATATGAGAATCAAACTAGAACTTGATTGATCTTAGCAGTTATATCTAGATGACATTCAAGCAAGGTTCACAATATTGAAGAAATGATTCTCTCAATGGATGCTCAATAGGATGTGACTCAAGAATGTCTTGATAGGGTGAAGATAGCAAGGAAAGGGCTTCGAGGAACTAAGCAAAGGTGAAGGCCAAGCGACGGCTTGTAGACCAAGGTACCATGGCTAAGGTGAAGAAGAGAGTACTTGCACTAAGTCGATGAACTAATCAGCTATGAAGAGTTACAACATGTTGATGCATCAGTAAGGTGACTTGAAGCCATGATTTGAACTCATATATTGTGAAATGGCACAAGTCATAGGCTCGATTTGTGTTTGCTTCAAAAGGTGAGACAAAGATGTTTGTGATCCTTATGAAGCAACACCATGGAGAAATCACACTTGAGACACCAATGACTCAAGTAGTTTACTTAATTATATTTTATTTAACTTGAGTATAGGAATCGTCGTACTATCAAGGGGGGTCCATAAAGAAGGTTGGTGTTGGTACTAAAGCTCAAAATCCTTGATCTAAAACTTCCATTTTACCCTTGTTAATCCTTAGTGAAAGTATGTAGTACAACCTTTTTAAGTCTATCTTGGCCAAAATTGCTCTCTGGAAAATACTGGTTCAGCCGGACACTCAACCGGACACTCAACCGGTTTTTGTCTGTTGAAACAGGTTCAACCGGTTTTAAAACAGGTTCAACCGGTTTTTGCACTGTTCACCTTTTTAGAAAATACTGGTTCAGCCGGACACTCAACCGGTTTTTGTCTGGTGGAAACAGGTTCAACAGGTTCAACCGGTTTTTGCACTGTTCACTTTTTTCTGCCAGTCTGCTGTGTTAGCCAAAAAGCTGTGCGTAGCTTTTTGAAAAAACGGTTCAACCGGTTTTTGGGCAGAAAAGTCAAAAACGGCTAGTTTTGGAGCCCCACCTATATATACTCACTCCCACCTCTCTCCTCCACAGTAGAGCACGCACAAAACTTCATTCCCAACCTGAGAAACACCTCCCACTCTCTCTCACACACCTCTTGCCTCTCCCATTTCAAATCTTTGGAGAGAAATCTTTGAGTGAGTTTGAGAGCTGCGGTTTTTGTGCTTCATCTCCAAATCTCTCTTGCTCTTCTTCATTCGAGCTTTGGTACTACATCAAGTTCTTTGTGGATTCATTACTCTTGGAGCTTCTAGCTCCTAGACGACTAGGTGTCTCTTGTGAGTCTCCAAATCTTGTGGAAGACCACAAGAAAGTTTGTATTACCCGCTCGTTTGAGCAAAGATTATTGTGTGGGCTTGACCTTTGTGGTCGGCAAAGGGAGGATTAGGGTTGAAAGAGACCCGACTCTTTGTGGGCGCCTCAACAAGGAAGTAGGGCACCTTGGTGGTGTGACCGAACCTCGGGATAAATCTTGTGTCTCTTGTGTTCTTGCTCATTGTGTTTGTTTGTGTTCTTCGTTCTCTCACCATTGCGTGGAAGATTTGTTTATATCTTTTTGGTGTGTGGATTTTGAGAAGTGCCCTTCTCAGATCTACTACTTTGAACCCTGTGGATCATTTAGAACATCTCATTTCCAAAGTTAACTGGGTGAATTTCGAGATCAATTCAGTTTTACCCAGTTTGCTTCTAGTTTTTGTTGAAAAAGTTTTAACTTGCCTATTCACCCCCCTCTAGGCAACTTTCATCAACCAAAGTGGCATGAGAAGCGAAACAGATGGAGGAAATCAAAAAAGTTTCACATAAAAAGCGAAAGACAAATGTGGATTCTAGTCCTGGCATTTACACTCAAATATCTGAGGATTCAAGCAACTGTAATATTGTTAATGAGAATACAAGGGCAGAAGATGAACCTCCTAAAAGGCCAACTGGAATAAAAAAAACTAAATAAGCACAACGCCAAGGTGGATCTGATTCTTACTTGGAGGCTTCTAAGCATTTCTGGGATAAAAAGAAAGAGTTTGATGCTGAAAAAGAAAAGAAAAAAGAGGATAGATTCCAACTAGCATATGAAATAGAGAAAGAGAGGCTTCAGCTTGATCAAGTAAGAGCACACACCGAACAACTAAGGGCTGCTACAGAACAAGTACGGGCTGTGAATGAGGCAAAAACTCTAGAGGCACCATCTTGAAAACGTTCATCAGGGTCGACTTCACCCTTGTCTTCAACAATCATGTTATGCATAATAATACATGCTTTCATTATGTCACCTAATGTTTCCTGATCCCAAAAACGAGCCGGCCCACGAACAATAGCAAAACGGGATTGTAAAACTCCAAATGCACGTTCGACATCCTTCCTTACAGCTTCTTGGGCTTTAGCAAAATATTTTCGCTTATTCCCTTGTGGTTCTGGTATAGTTTTGACAAAGGTTGCCCACAATGGATATATGCCGTTAGCTAAATAGTAACCCATGTGAAAGGGAATTAGGCTTACACCTATTCTCTAATTGATTTTGGTGGTTGAATTGCCCAACACAAATAATTGGACTAACTAGTTTGCTCTAGTCTATAAGTTCTACAGGTGCCAAAGGTTCACAATAAGCCAATAAAAAGACCAAGAAAAGGGTTCAAACAAATAGAGCAAGGGACAACCGAAGTGTGCCCTGGTCTGGCGCACCGGACTGTCCGGTGTGCCACCGGACAGTGTCCGGTGCACCAGGGGACTCCAAGCTAAACTTCGCACCTTCGGGAATTCTCAGAGGCGCTTCACTATAATTCACCGGACTGTCCGGTGCCCCAAGGGAGACCAACTCTGAACTCGCCAGCTTCGGATTTCCGCTCCGCTAAAATTCACCGGACATGTCCGGTGCACACCGGACTGTCCGGTGTGACAGTGGAGCAACGACTACTTCGCACGCAACGGTCGACTGCAATGCATTAAATGCGCGCCTGCGTGCGCAGAGGAGCAGGGCACGCACGGGTGGCACACCGGACAGCCTACAGGGCCTGTCCGGTGCACCACCGGACAGCCAGGCAGGCCCACAAGACAGAGCTCCAATGGTCGAACCCCAACGGTCTGCTGACGTGGCTGGCGCACCAGACAGTGTCCGGTGGCGCACCAGACTGTCCGGTGCGCCATGCGTCTGCAGCCTTCCAACGACCACTTTGTGGTGGTTGGGGCTATAAATACCCCAACCACCCCACATTCATTGGCATCCAAGATTTCCACCTTCCAACTACTTACAAGAGCTAAGCATTCAACACAAGACACACCAAAGTGATCAAATCCTCTCCCAATTCCACACAAGGCTTTAGTGATTAGTGAGAGAGATTTGTTGTGTTCTTTTGAGCTCTTGCGCTTGGATTGCTTCTTTTTCTCATTTTTTCTTGCGATCATCTCAATTGTAATCAAGGCAAGAGACACCAATTGTGTGGTGGTCCTTGCGGGAAGTTTGGTTCCCAACTGATTGAGAAGAGAAGCTCACTCGGTCCGAGGGACCGTTTGAGAGAGGGAAAGGTTGAAAGAGACCCGGTCTTTGTGACCACCTCAACGGGGAGTAGGTTTGTGAGAACCGAACCTCGGTAAAACAAATCCGCGTGTCACACTCTTTATTCGCTTGCGATTTGTTTTGCATCCTCTCTCTCGGACTCGATTATATTTCTAACGCTAACCCGGCTTGTAGTTGTGATTAAGTTTGTGAATTTCAGATTCACTCTATTCACCCCCCCTCTAGGCGACTTTCAATTGGTATCAGAGCCCGGTGCTTCATTAGAGCCTAACCGCTCGAAGTGATGTCGGGAGATCACGCCAAGAAGGAGATGATGACCGGCGAGAAGCCCGCTACAAGCCACGGGAAGGCTCCATCGGGAGAGTCCTACAACAAAGGGAAGGGGAAGGAAAAGGAATCCCCTTCACACAAGTCGCGACAGAGCGGTGACAAGAAGAAGAAGATGAGGAAGGTGGTCTACTACGAGACCGACACCTCATCACCATCCACCTCCGGCTCCGACGCGCCGTCCGTCACTTCTAAGCGCCATGAGCGCAAGAAGTTTAGTAAGATCCCCCTACGCTATCCTCGCATTCCTAAACACACACCTTTACTTTCCGTCCCATTAGGCAAACCACCAACGTTTGATGGTGAAGATTATGCTAGGTGGAGTGATTTGATGCGATTTCACCTAACCTCACTCCACAAAAGTATATGAGATGTTGAGTTTGGTGTATAGGTACCATCCGTAGGGGATGAAGATTATGATGAGGACGAAGTGGCCCAAATCCAACACTTCAACTCCCAAGCCACAACTATACTCCTCGCCTCTCTAAGTCGAGAGGAGTATAATAAGGTGCAAGGGTTGAAAGGTGCCAAGGAGATTTGGGACACGCTAAAGACCGCGCACGAAGGAGACGAGGTGACCAAAATCACCAAGCGGGAAACGATCGAGGGGGAGCTCGGTCGCTTCCGACTTCGCCAAGGGGAGGAGCCACAAGACATGTACAACCGGCTCAAAACCTTAGTGAACCAAGTGCGCAACCTCGGGAGTAAAAAATGGGATGACCACGAAATGGTTAAGGTTATTCTTAGATCACTTATTTTTCTTAAACCTACTCAAGTTCAATTAATTCGTGGCAATCCTAGATATACACTAATGACCCCCGAGGAAGTAATCGGGAATTTTGTGAGCTTTGAATTGATGATCAAAGGCTCAAAGAAGATCAACGAGCTTGACGGCCCCTCCACGTCCGAAGCACAACCGGTCGCATTCAAGGCGATGGAAGAAAAGAAGGAGGAATCTACTCCAAGTCGAACACCCATCGACGCCTCCAAGCTCGACAACGAGGAGATGGCGCTCATCATCAAGAGCTTCCGTCAAATCCTCAAGCAAAGGAGGGGGAAGGATTACAAGCCCCGCTCCAAGAAAGTGTGCTACAAATGTGGTAAACCCGGTCACTTTATAGCAAAATGTCCTATTTCTAGTGACAGTGACAGAGGCGACGACAAGAAGGGGAGAAGAAAGGAGAAGAAAAGATACTACAAGAAGAAGGGCGGCGATGCCCATGTTTGCCGGGAATGGGACTCCGACGAGAGCTCCACCGACTCCTCCTCCGACGTGGACGCCGCAAACGTCACCGTCACCAAGGGACTTCTCTTCCCCAATGTCGGCCACAAGTGCCTCATGGCAAAGGATGGCAAAAGGAAGAAGGTAAAATCAAGATCCTCCACCAAATATGAAACCTCTAGCGATGAGGATAATGCTAGTAATGAGGAGGATAGCTTGCTCATTCTTTTTGCCAACCTAAACATGCAACAAAAGTAAAAATTAAATGAATTGATTAGTGCGATTCATGAGAAGGATGATCTCTTGGACACCCAAGAGGACTTCCTTATTAAAGAAAACAAAAAGCATGTTAAGGTTAAGAATGCTTATGCTCTAGAAGTAGAAAAATGTGAAAAATTATCTAGTGAGCTAAGCACTTGCCATGAGACCATTGACAACCTTAGAAATAAGAATGCAAAATTAATTGCTAAGGTTGATTTAAATGCTTGTAATGTTTCAATTCCCAATCTTAGAAATAATAATGATAATTTGCTTGCTAAGATTGAAGAATTAAACATTTCTCTTGCTAGCCTTAGAAATGAAAATGAAAGATTGCTTGCTAAGGCTAAAGAACTAGACGTTTGCAATATTACAATTTCCGATCTTAGAGATAAAAATGATATATTACGTGCTAAGATTGTTGAACTTAATTCTTGCAAACCTTCTACATCTACCACTGAGCATGTCACTATTTGCACTAGATGTAGAGATGTTGATATTAATGCTATACATGATCACCTTTCCATGATTAAACAACAAAATGATCATATAGCTAAATTAGATGCAAAAATTGCCGAGCATGAACTAGAAAATGAAAAATTTAAGTTTGCTCGTAGTATGCTTTATAATGGGAGACGCCCTGGCATTAAGGATGGCATTGGCTTCCGACAGGGAGGCAATGTCAAACTTAATGCCCCTCCTAAGAATTTGTCCAACTTTGTTAAAGGCAAGGCTCCCATGCCTCAGGATAACGAGGGTTACATTTTGTACCCTGCCGGTTATCCCGAGAGCAAAATTAGGAGAATTCACTCTAGGAAGTCTCACCCTGGCCCTAATCATGCTTTTATGTATAAGGGTGAGACATCTAGTTCTAGGCAATCAACCCATGCTAAATTGCCTAAGAAGAAAACTCCTAGTGCATCAAATGATCATAACATTTCATTTAAAACTTTTGATGCATCCTATGTTTTAACTAACAAATTCGGCAAGGTAGTTGCCAAGTATGTTGGGGGCAAGCACAAGGGGTCAAAGACTTGTGTTTGGGTACCCAATGTTCTTGTGTCTAATGCCAAAGGACCCAAAACCATTTGGGTACCTAAAGTCAAGAACTAAAATTGTTTTGTAGGTTTATGCATCCGGGGCTCAAGTTGGATCATCGATAGCGGATGCACAAACCACATGACTGGGGAGAAGAAGATGTTCTCCTCCTATGAGAAAAACCAAGATCCCCAACGTGCTATCACATTCGGGGATGGAAACCAAGGTTTGGTCAAAGGATTGGGTAAAATTGCTATATCTCCTGACCATTCAATTTCCAATGTTTTTCTTGTAGATTCCCTAGACTACAATTTGCTTTCCGTTTCTCAATTATGTCAAATGGGCTACAACTGTCTATTTACTCATGTAGGTGTCACTGTCTTTAGAAGAAGTGATGATTCAATAGCATTTAAGGGAGTGTTAGAGGGTCAGCTATACTTGGTAGATTTTGATAGAGCTGAACTCGACACTTGCTTAATTGCTAAGACTAACATGGGTTGGCTCTAGCACCGCCGACTAGCCCATGTTGGGATGAAGAATCTTCATAAGCTTCTAAAGGGAGAGCACATTTTAGGATTAACAAATGTTCATTTTGAGAAAGACATGATTTGTAGCGCATGCCAAGCAGGGAAGCAAGTTGGTGCTCATCATCCACATAAGAACATCATGACGACTGACAGGCCACTGGAGCTCCTACACATGGACCTATTCGGCCCGATAGCTTACATAAGCATCGGCGGGAGTAAGTACTGTCTAGTTATTGTGGATGATTATTCTCTCTTCACTTGGGTATTCTTTTTGCAAGAAAAATCTCATACCCAAGAGACCTTAAAGGGATTCTTGAGACGGGCTCAAAATGAGTTCGGCTTAAGGATAAAAAAGATTAGAAGCGACAGCGGGACGGAGTTCAAGAACTCTCAAATTGAAGGCTTCCTTGAGGAGGAGGGAATCAAGCATGAGTTTTCTTCTCCCTACACCCCACAACAAAATGGTGTAGTGGAGAGGAAGAATAGAACTCTATTGGACATGGCAAGAACCATGCTTGATGAGTACAAGACTTCAGATCGGTTTTGGGCGGAGGCGGTCAACACCGCTTGCTACGCTATCAACCGGTTATATCTACACTGAATCCTCAAGAAGACTTCATACGAACTCCTAACTGGTAAAAAGCCCAATATTTCATATTTTAGAGTCTTTGGTAGCAAATGCTTTATTCTTGTTAAAAGAGGTAGAAAATCTAAATTTGCTCCTAAAACTGTAGAAGGCTTTTTACTAGGATATGATTCAAACACAAGGGCATATAGAGTCTTTAACAAGTCCTCTGGACAAGTTGAAGTTTCTTGTGACGTTGTGTTTGATGAGACTAACGGCTCTCAAGTAGAGCAAGTTGATCTTGATGAGATAGGTGATGAAGAGGCTCCGTGCATCGCGCTAAGGAACATGTCCATTGGGGATGTGTGTCCTAAGGAATCCGAAGAGCCTCCAAATGCACAAGATCAACCATCCTCCTCCTCACAAGCATCTCCACCAACTCAAAATGAGGATGAGGCTCAAGTTGATGAAGGAGAAGATCAAAGAGATGAGCCACCTCACGATGACGGCAATGATCAAGGGGGAGATGCAATTGATCAAGACAAGGAGGATGAAGAACCAAGGCAGCCACACCCAAGAGTCCACCAAGCAATCCAACGAGATCACCCCGTCGACACCATCCTCGGCGACATTCATAAGGGGGTAACCACTAGATCTCGTGTTGCACATTTTTGTGAGCATTACTCTTTTGTTTCCTCTATTAAGCCACACAAGGTAGAGGAAGCACTACAAGATTCAGATTGGGTGGTGGCGATGCAAGAGGAGCTCAACAATTTCACAAGGAATGAGGTATGACATTTGGTTCCATGTCCTAATCAAAATGTTGTAGGAACCAAGTGGGTGTTCCGCAACAAGCAAGATGAGCATGGTGTGGTGACAAGGAACAAAGCCCGACTTGTGGCCAAGGGATACTCACAAGTTGAAGGTTTGGATTTCGGCGAAACCTATGCACCCGTAGCTAGGCTTGAGTCAATTCGTATATTATTAGCCTATGCTACTTACCATGGCTTCAAGCTTTACCAAATGGACGTGAAGAGTGCTTTCCTCAATGGACCAATCAAGGAAGAGGTCTATGTTGAGCAACCTCCCGGCTTTGAAGATAGTGAGTACCCTAACCACGTTTACAAACTCTCTAAGGCGCTTTATGGGCTCAAGCAAGCCCCAAGAGCATGGTATGAATGCCTTAGAGATTTCCTTATCACTAATGGTTTCAAAGTTGGAAAGGCCGATCCTACTTTATTTACTAAAACTCTTGACAAAGATTTGTTTGTATGCCAAATTTATGTTGATGATATTATATTTGGGTCTACTAACGAATCTACATGTGAGGAATTTAGTAGGATCATGACAAAGAAATTCGAGATGTCTATGATGGGGGAGTTGAAGTATTTCTTGGGATTTCAAGTAAAGCAACTTCAAGAGGACACCTTTATTAGCCAAACGAAGTATACTCAAGACATTCTAAACAAGTTTGGGATGAAGGATGCCAAGCCCATCAAGACTCCCATGGGAACCAATGGGCATCTCGACCTCGACACGGAAGGTAAATCCATCGATCAAAAGGTATACCGGTCAATGATAGGCTCTCTACTCTATTTATGTGCATCTCGACCGGATATTACGCTGTGGCGGAACTGCCCGAATTATTCCAACTTAAGTGCCTAAGCCCCGCCTTAGAGGCTAGATCACACTTAAATGGGAATAACCCGTCAATCCCTCGGATCTAGTCCGACACGGCCACTGACAGGATCAAGTACCACAATCTCACTCGATCGTGAGTCACAGAGCAAATACAATAAAGCATAAAACCATGCATGAAAGGGGTAGTAAGTTATTACATCATCATAGAAGTTTTGCAAAAGTAACCATCATTGTTCGAAGTGCAGCGGAAATAAACTAACGGTAAATAAATAGAGAGATGGGGAAGCCTGTCCCATCACTCCTCATGCTCCTCCTCAGCTGAGGTAGGGTCCCACTCGACAGTCCAACCCGGTGGCAAGATGGACGGCCAAGTCACTCCAGCAACCATGTCCTCCAGAGAACCTGTAAAAAATTATGCCACAAGCAAGGCTGAGTATACTAATACTCAGCTAGACTTACCCGGTGTGAGGAGTCTACTCCTCTACCTCTAGACATGCAGCTGTTTGGCTGTGGGGTTTGGTTGCCAAAAGCACTAGCTAAGTTTCTAAATCAAGTTTTTAACTTTGTCAAATTTAAGTGTGACTCTCTTAAGGCTAAAGATGTACTATCTATTCATACATGGTAGCAAGCATTATTATCAATCAACAGCTTACATCAACTCATCATATTTCCACTTGTTACTCAATGTAGCAGCATGGATCAAGCAGTCTCATTAGCTGCGAGAAGCAGACGATTCGAATCGAGTTTTTATCCTTGCAAGGTAAACCTAAACACACGACATGTAGGGGCACTCCGTCCCCACACACATCAACCGTCCCCATCGATTCCCTGGCAACAGATCAGGGCTCACCGCCTTGGCGTACAATGCCTCACTGACCCCGACTGCTGTCGTGCAGTGACCGCACTTGTACCCACCATAACCGGAATGGGAGACCTCGTCTCAGGTCGCGTGAGGGGATATGTCTGCGGGCAGGTTCACTCAGGTACTAGGCTTACCGATTTACCATATTTCTCGGTATGTGTTTAGTACGTTCAAACGCTTGACTCACGGTACCACACCTTAATCCTTATTCCAATTTTTATCTCGTGGACAACCAATCCTCATGGATTGTTGTCCACATATCAACACCATTATGATAGAAAGTGGATACAACCAATTTCCTGACCTCACGCGAGTGCTAGAAAAATCACTCGACTTCTACCGAGATCCTAATTAATAAAGCAGCTACTCGACTTAGCATACTAGTATTCATCTCAATGGGGTCCCTGAGATCATGCAACTAGGGTTTCAAACAACTCCTACACTTAAGTGCACAATCAATCCTACAATCATTAAGTATATTAAAATAGCATAATTAACAGGTTATGCATAAAACCAGGGCTTGCCTTCCAAAGCAGTGGCAGGCAGGTCCTCTGGTGCAGACTCTGGTGCTGGATCCGGGGCTACCTCCTGAGCAGCTCCTTGCTCCGGCACGAGGACGTACTCTCCGTCAGCAAGGTTACAGTCTATCGAAATGCAATGAACATGTATGTCATGATTATGCAAGATTTAATAACATTATGCTAAAAAGAACTACGTCAAGAAGTGACTTAGGGTTTCTTAGTCATGCGAGGCTCCAAGTGGTTTATACTTATTACCTTTTAGTCTTAGGTTTCCATTGAAGATAACATAGTGGACTTGTATTGCCTTTATATATTTCAGTGGACAAAATTACAAGGGTTTTGGATGGCACTAATTATCCTTATTCATTTTTTTCCTCACTTTAATTTCTTCTTATGATTTCTAGTGTAGGTTTGAACTATGACAGTGTTTTAAAAATTTCCAAAAATTCTGTAAAAAGTACAGTGGGTTGCCATTTGCCATTCTAGCCTGTTTTAAGAATTTGAGGCTTAAAGTACAAAGGCTAGGCTTTAAACAAAAATAACAAGAGTTATGCAAAATGGGCCACTTTACACTACATCTCTTAGTTAGGGGTGGGTTCTGTCCTAAAGGTTATTTTTGCTGGCATTCAATAGTAATAATAGGCTTCTGTGCTAAAAATCACAGAAAACTAAGGGGTGGTTATTTAGTTATGATTTTCTTAAGTTTAATGTCAAAAAGGCACTTTCTACTATATTATTATTTGAAAAATGTCAAACAGCAGATTTCATATTTTTCCTAAGTTCTCATTAATAAAACATTAGTTATCCCAAGGGTGGGGGGTGTTTTTACCTTGGGGTTATTTTTGTAGGGTTTTTCTAAGTTATCCTTATCTTATTAAAATAAAAGGTATCCTACTTATTTTATACTAAAACAGGGCATGATATATTTTTCCAGTGAACTACCTTGAATAAGTATCTCAACAAAAATAGAGGTGCTCTCTGGTTCATTATTTATACCCCCTTTTCTATTTTTCTTAATCCTAAGCATATTGCAAAATAACGGGTAAAGACTAACTTATTGGGGTGGACAGAGAGGTTTAACATTTTTAAACAGGTCAGTAGGTAGATATAAACTTCTCCAAATTTTTCTAACCCTAGCCAAATAGCACAACTATTTTCCTTTCTATTATTGAGCTTTTGGCTAAAACTATCATTAAATCAGAACTTTAAAGTTTTCTATAGTACCAAGGGGTTTTATATTTTTCTTAAGTAGGTTACATTAATTAAAGTCTGGCAAAATTGGTTTGACCAAATGATGAACTAAACTGAAGTTATGAGTTTTTAAAGTTTCTGTTCAAATTAAAAACAGACTTAATAAAGGTTTTCTGGAAAAACAGTTTACACCGAGGTCCCTGGGTTTAAACTAAATCAACCTTCGCAATTCTACCCTTGCACCAATATTCCCCTGTGTCTCTGACATTTCACAAAACCCCCTGACCTTCTCTCCCTCTCACCCGCAGTCCTTCCCCCAATGCAAACAGTAACCGCGGGAAAGAAAAGGGTGGCGCGGCTTACCGGCGGCGAGGGAGGTCCGGCGAAGGGCAGGGTTGGCTCGGGGAGACTCTGGCGGTCACGTCGAGGTACGGCTTGACGTCGGGGATGGCCGGAATCGCTCGGTCCACGCGCGCAGGCGGGTGTTCTCGTCGGCGGCGAGCGTACCGGCCAAACCACGGCGAACTGGTTCAATCCAAAGGCACGGTGAGCTTCACGGGGTAACGTAGTGACCGTGTGCACAAGGAATCGAAGGATGATTGAGTGGATTACCCGATCCACGTACTCCGGCGGGGTTGAGAGCTCCGGCGAGCGTGGACTGGCCTCTCCGGCGAAGCAAACTCCGATTCCTCGCTCGGGGAGCTTCACGGAGGTGTGCACAGTCTTCTCCGAGGGCTGGACGGGGTTGGGAATGGCTCTATTGGCCGGTCTACGGTGGTAGAGGATCAAGCGGCCGCGGACACGCTGCGCACGGGCAAACGGCGGCGAGCTGAGCTCCGGTGAAGTTTGAGTGTGCGCGGAAGAGTACAGTCGACGCCTGTGAGGGCTTTATAGGCGCGGGCGCGGGCCATGGCGCTGGCTTGGCTTGGGCGCGGCGTTGGGCATGCGGGGGCGCGCGCGGGCGTGCTCTGGCGCGGGCAGAAGGCGTCGAACACGTGGAGGTGTGTTTCTTCCATTGTTCAAACGCGTGCAGAGATCACAAACGTGCGAATCTTGCCATGAATCCGGCGCAGACGTCTTCCTGGCACCTAGGGCTATCTCTCATGTGTGAGTTCCAATGAAGGATACGCCCTAGATCAAGAGATAGACGGGCGCCAAATCTGGCTTGTCTCACTGCCCACATCGCGACAAAACTGATGCCAAGACCTGTCAAACGTCAAAGTCTCGGTTTCCACTTTTTCCAGGGGGTGCCTTAGGTGGTATGCCACATTTTTGGTATAGATCCTAAGTGGTTTTGGTGCCATCTTCAAAGTGAACACGGTTGATCTTTAGATTAGGGTTAAAAATTGGACTTAGAGAGAAATAGAGAGCTCTAGCCCTCTCTCCACTTGGAGATTTGAATTGGGGTTTCTCCAGGGGTCTTTTGCAATATTACCCTCACCTAATTGATGGTTATAAGGTTAGTTAGGGCTTTGCTAAAGATCATTCATGTTTTGCATCTTGCTTACTCTCTTTTCCCCCCTTAACCAGGGTATGGGAGATAGGGTTTAGGAGGGCCTAGGGTTCTTTCCCCCCCTCTTATCCAAGGTAATAAGTGTGCAAGGGTTTGATTAATACTTCTTAGGCCATTAACAACTTGATTAACACAATACCTCCAAGGTTCTTATATGTTCCCTTAAGTCTCTACCACATGTGATCACAGCCTTTAGTGCCAAGGTGGGCTCTAGCCAAGGTAACACCTGGGGTGTTACAGCCCTCCCCCCTTAAAGGAATCTCGTCCCGAGATTTCAGGTAGAGTCCCTTGGAGGGGTGCTTGAAGGTGTGTTAAGTTTCTCTTATTAACTGCTCTTCGAATGTCATTCTCTTTGCAACTTCAGAAGGAAGCCCTTCTTAAGTTAAATCCACAATTTAGACTATCCTTGTTATCTAAGTTTCTCTTATAATTGAATTCAAAGGGCAGGTGGGGGTGGGGTTTTGGGGTTACATACCGACTCCTTTGGGTAGAAAGTCGGGGAAGTGAGAGCGTAGAAAATCCTCAGTCTCCCATGTAGCTTCTTCTGCTGAATGGTGACTCCACTGAACCTTGTGCATTCTGACCGACCTTGCCTGAGTTGATCTCTCCTTTTGATCTAATACCTTGACGGGGTACTCTTGGTAGGACAAGTCTGGGTCTATCTCAATAACCGGTTCTGGCAGTACTTCAGTGGGTAGGCGAACACATTTTCGCAGCTGAGATACATGGAACACATTGTGAACTGCTGACATGTGAGGTGGCAATTCCAATTGATAGGCAACGGGTCCACAAGCCTCCTTGATCTCGTAGGGTCCAATATAGCGAGGAGCTAACTTGCCCTTGATCCCGAATCTCTAGACACCCTTGGTGGGTGATACCTTAAGATAGACATGATCTCCCACCTCAAACTGTAGAGGCTTCCGCCTCTTGTCATGATAGCTCTTTTGCCTAGCCTGAGCAGCTTCTAGGTTCTTCTTGATGATCCGGACCTTTGCCTCTGCCTCAAGTACCAAGTCTGGCCCAAAAATTTCCCTTTCTCCTGCTTGAGACCAATTTAGTGGGGTCCTACACCTTCTCCCATATAAGGCTTCAAAAGGTGCCATCTTCAGACTGGACTGATAGCTGTTATTGTAAGAAAACTCTGCCAAAGACAGACACTTGTCCCAATCCTTCCCATAATGTAGTACACATGCTCGCAACATGTCTTCCAAAATCTGATTTATCCTTTCTGTCTGGCCATCTGTTTGATGATGGTAGGCTGAGCTTCGTATGACATGGGTCCCAAGGGATTCCTGCAATTGCTCCCAAAATCGTGCCACAAATGGTGCTCCTCTGTCCGAGACTATAGTCCTTGGTATCCCATGCAGACGAACTATTTGGTCAATGTAGATCTCTGCATACTTCTCTGTCCTGTGGGTGGTGTGCACTGGTAAGAAATGTGCAGCCTTTGTCAGTCTGTCCACAATAACCCAAATAGAATCATGGTGCCTGGATGTATTGGGTAATCCCACTATAAAGTCCATGCAAATGTCCTCCCATTTCCAAGATGGTATGGGAAGGGGTTGCAAAGGGCCGGCTGCCTTCAAATGACTAGCTTTGATTCTCTGACAGGTATCACACTCGGAGATGTACTTGGCAATTTCCCTCTTCATTCTGGTCCACCAATATAAAGATCTGAGATCATGGTACATCTTGTTGCTACCAGGGTGCATGGAGAATTTGGAAAGGTGAGCTTCATCTAGTATCTTCTTTCTGAGCTCAGGGTCCTTGGGAACAACCACTCTATCTCCAAACCATAGAATTCCCTTGCTGTCCTGTCGGAAACACTTGTATTTCTCTGCCCTTTGCTTGACCATTTCCTTAATCATTTGGACACCCTTATCCTCAATCTGTGCCCTTACTATTTGCTCTTGCAATGTGGGTTCCACCGAGATATAACTTAAGTCACCCGAAGAAACAACTTCCAGGTTTAGCTTGCACAACTCATCGCACAGGGTGGTGACTCTTGCATCCATGCTCATACAATTGCACTGGGCTTTTCTGCTCAAGGCATCTGCCACAACATTTGCTTTGCCCGGATGGTAATGCACTTCCAAATCGTAGTCCTTGATTAACTCCAACCATCTCCTTTGCCTCATGTTCAGATCTGCCTGAGTGAAGATGTACTTGAGACTCTTGTGATCAGTGTAGATGTTACAGTGAGCTCCCATCAAGTAGTGCCTCCATATCTTAAGAGCATGAACCACAGCTGCCAATTCCAGATCATGTGTGGGGTTGTTCTGCTCATGGGGCCTGAGTGCTCGTGAAGCATAAGCAATGACTCTGTTCTCTTGCATCAAGACACATCCCAATCCGGTACCAGAAGCATCACAATAAACTTCAAATGGCTTGGTGTTGTCCGGTTGAGCTAGCACTGGGGCTGTTGTCAAATGCTGCCTCAAGGTATGAAAGGCATCTTCGCACTTCTGGCTCCAAACATACTTGACTCCTTTCTTTAACAGTTCAGTCATTGGTTTGGCAATTCTAGAAAAATCCGGGATAAATCGTCGATAATACCCCGCCAATCCCAGAAAACTCCGAATCTGCCTCACTGTAGTCAGGGGTTTCCAATCCATCACCTCCTGCTCCTTCTCAGGATCAACTGATATCCCATCCTGAGAAATTGTGTGACCCAAGAATTTGATTTTCTTCAGCCAGAACTCACACTTAGACAACTTAGCATACAACTGATGGTCACGTAGTCTCTGAAGTACAGTATGCAAATGTTTGGTGTGCTCGGCTTCATTCTTGGAATAAACCAGAATGTCATGATGATAACGACCACGAACTTGTCTAACTCTGGCATAAATACTGAGTTCATCAAGTACATGAAATAAGTCGGGGCATTGGTCAGCCCGAAAGACATCACCAAAAACTCATACAGCCCATATCTGGTAGAAAAGGCCGTCTTGGGAATATCGCTGGCACGGATCTTGATTTGATGGTAACCTGAGCGAAGGTCTATCTTGGAGAATACCTTGGCTCCTACCAACTGATCAAACAGAACATCAATACGGGGCAGTGGGTATTTGTTCTTGATAGTCACCGCATTGAGAGGGCGGTAGTCAACACACATCCTCAAACTCTCGTCCTTTTTCTTCACAAATAAAGCTGGACATCCCCATGGTGAAGTACTTGGGCGAATAAACCCCTTGTCCAATAACTCTTGCAATTGCTTCTTCAATTCTGCCAATTCCGCGGGAGGCATCCTATAGGGTCTCTTGGAGATAGGAGCAGTCCCGGGTTGCAACTCAATTGCAAACTCAATGTCTCGGTCAGGTGGCATCCCTGACAATTCATCCGGAAAAACATCCGGGTAGTCACGGACCACTGTGATCTTTTCCACTGGGGAATCTATCATGACGAAGGCACAAGAACGGGTACAACCCTGGTCAGGCAGATATAATGTAGTTTCACCACAAGTTGGTGAGTGCACCTCAATGGCCCTAGCTGCAATATCAATCACAGCCTGATGTTTGGTCAACCAGTCAGTTCCCAATATGATATCCACACTATCCAAACCCAAAATGAGGAGGTTGGTTTTAATTATCAGACTACCAAACTTTATAGGCACATTCTTGTTGATTTGGTAGGTGGCAACCCTGCCTCCTGGTGTTGAAATTGTGATACCTCCATTGGTGTGGTGAAAAGGTAATTGGCACTTGGCACTAAATTTGGCACTGATAAAACTATGCGAAGCACCAGAATCAAAAAGAATAATAGCAGGATAATTCAAAACTATAAAAATACCAGTCATGACGGGTGCTCCCTCTGGAATATCAGCCATGGTGGTGAAGTTCAGCCTGCCTTGCCTCACTTGCACCTTCTGCCTCTTCCCTTGGTTCTGATTAACATTTTGCCCCTGCCTCTGCTAGTTCCGGGGGCAATTCTTGGCATAGTGTCCGGTGTTGCCACATGTGAAGCACCTGTTGTCATTTGCCTGGCGGTACTGCTGCTGCTGCTGATTGCTCCTCTGAGCTAGAAACTGGGTGCGGTTGGGTGCCTGCTGCTGCTGCGGTCGGATCACCCATCTCCCCTGCTGCTGCTGAGGTCCCCTGTTCTGAGTGTCGGATACAATCCTGAAGCGCTGTGGCTGAGCTGAAGGCCCTGCCACAGGGGTCTTCCTCTTCTTCTCCGCCTGTCGAGCTGTAATGCAGTCCTCCTGGGAGATAGCCATGTTGACCAACTCATTGTAACTGTTGGCCCTGACAGTGTTGAGACGGTCACGGAGCTTGGTGCTGAGCCCCCTCCTGAACTTGTCTCTCTTCTTCTCATCCGTATCTGCGTGATACCCAGCATACTGGCACAAGTCATTAAAAGCCTGGGCATACTGCAACACTGTCCTGTTGCCCTGAGTGAGTGCCAAAAACTCATTGAGCTTCCGGTCCATAATCCCGGCTGGTATATGGTGTCCCCTGAAAGCTGCCTTGAACTCTCTCCACTCCACCTCTCGGTCCTCTGGCTGCATAGCAAGAAAATGATCCCACCAAGTCCTTGCAGGTCCGCGAAGCTGCTGGGTGGCGAACCTGACTTTGGTGACCTCTGAGCAAGCTCCATGGAGTAGTGGGAATTTGGATTCCACCACTCGCAACCACACGTCTGCATCAAGTGGGTCCTCTGCCCTTGTGAACAATGGAGGCTGGGTGCTGAAAAATTCCTGGTAGGTGGCTGCCGCGGGATGACGCTGATGGTCTCCACCACCATAGTGCTGAGGTGGTGGCTGACGCTGAGCTAGCTGCCTCAAAATCTCATTCTGCTGAGCCATGAGCTCCTGCAGAGTGGGAGGTGGTGGCGGCGGTGGAGGAACGTGCTCATTCTGGCCACGACGCTGCCTCCCGGCCATATGAAAAACCACATACTTAACACCTTATTTCCAAGTTCAAGATTTTATTGCGGAGAAAAGAGTCAGAAACAAAATGATAGACTCCAACTTCAACAAAAGGATTTTAAAAAGGCATAAATTCTTCCTTCCAAATTTAAACTGATGACAGCATCCATCAACAAGCTTCCAAGAGGGTTTAGCACGATTACATCAATTGTCCCAAAATGACTCAACTCTATCTAGCCTAGTACCCCAAGGGTGCAAAAGCTAAGCTAGCTGCGAGGAGTCCTACCATCACCAACGTCTAACTCTATCCTGAACACCTAGTGAGCGAACGAGACAACACTCGACTCGGGGGATGGTGGTCTCCCTGAGCCAGCAGTGTCCAAACTAGAGGCAGGCTCATCTCCTCCCTCGATGTCGGCTTCCTCGTCAGCCTCCTGGTGATGCATATCCAGGTGCTCATTAGCTTCGGCAAGCTGCTGCTGAGTGTTGATAAGCTGGTCCTCTAGAACCTCGATGGTGTTCTCCCTGGTGCCCACTAATTCCTCCAACTCTTGGATATCAGTGGATAGCTGCTCCACCTGCAAGTCCTTCTCCACCATCTCTTGGGACAAGTCAACCACGAGTTCCTCTCTGTTGTCCAAGGTGATCTTGGTAACCTCCAATAACACCATCAGATGGGACATTGCCTCACCGCGCATTACTTGCAGACGGTACAGCGCATTCATGCACCGTACGGTCAAGTGCGCAGTCTGTCCGGGGTAGATGGCCCAGATGTCCTTGGCATGCTCCACCCGATCCTTCCACATTGGGTCGTCCTCCTTCTCGGCGGGGAATAAGCCAATGGGGTGGGTAGACAGCTCCAACGGATGGAATCCGCAGAAAGTGGTCAACCCATGCAAGGCAATCGCCTCGATGGTGTCCTCAGCTCGGTATCCAAAAGACTCGGAGTCCAAAGAGCGCCAGCCTGGCTGCAGGGGATGAGGCTCCAAAGTCATCCTCACCCTACAGCGGGGCACTCGGTGCTTCTCGAACTGCTGCACCGCGTACTGAGGAGGCGTCGTGTATCCGGCCCCCTGAAGTACCTCCCACAAAATGCGGGGAAAGCCCTCTCGTGCAAGTCCGTCAGTGTGGGACAGTGCATTTCCGTCATCGGAGGATCCATGGGAAGTCATCTGTGTACGGTTAAGCGTAAGTAAAAGAAAAAAAAGAGTTATAAAAAGAACAAGAAAAATAAAACTCAACCCCTTTCTCTAGTTAAAATAAAATGGTACTGGGAACTTCGTTGATTGTTATCTTGTTTTTAAGTCCTTACTTAGTTATCCATTTGCTTAATTAAGAATGCATGCATGCTCGTCCTGAACGACCTCACAATAAGATAAAAGGAATCGGGAAGAACTCCCATCCTGTAAAAGTGGCCTATAGGGCCTAGTTACTTAGCCACCTAGCTACCCTTCTATTACCCTAAGGCTTCACGTCCTAGGTCTATCCTGCTCGTCCTACTATCTATCCAACATTGTTTCTACCAAGTTTTACTTTAGAAAACGATGGTATTCACATTTTATTGATTCCTCTGTGGTGGTACAAGCTCTGATACCAGCTGTGGCGGAACTGCCCGAATTATTCCAACTTAAGTGCCTAAGCCCCGCCTTAGAGGCTAGACCACACTTAAATGGGAATAACCCATCAATCCCTCGGATCTAGTCCGACACGGCCACTGACAGGATCAAGTACCACAATCTCACTCGATGGTGAGTCATAGAGCAAATACAATAAAGCATAAAACCATGCATGAAAGGGGTAGTAAGTTATTACATCATCATAGAAGTTTTGCAAAAGTAACCATCATTGTTCGAAGTGCAGCGGAAATAAACTAACGGTAAATAAATAGAGAGATGGGGAAGCCTGTCCCATCACTCCTCATGCTCCTCCTCAGCCGAGGTAGGGTCCCACTCGACAGTCCAACCCGGTGGCAAGATGGACGGCCAAGCCACTCCAGCAACCATGTCCTCCAGAGAACCTGTAAAAAATTATGCCACAAGCAAGGCTGAGTATACTAATACTCAGCTAGACTTACCCGGTGTGAGGAGTCTACTCCTCTACCTCTAGACATGCAGCTGTTTGGCTGTGGGGTTTGGTTGCCAAAAGCACTAGCTGAGTTTCTAAATCAAGTTTTTAACTTTGTCAAATTTAAGTGTGACTCTCTTAAGGCTAAAGATGTACTATCTATTCATACATGGTAGCAAGCATTATTATCAATCAACAGCTTACATCAACTCATCATATTTCCACTTGTTACTCAATGTAGCAGCATGGATCAAGCAGTCTCATTAGCTGCGAGAAGCAGACGATTCGAATCGAGTTTTTATCCTTGCAAGGTAAACCTAAACACACGACATGTAGGGGCACTCCGTCCCCACACACATCAACCGTCCCCATCGATTCCCTGGCAACAGATCAGGGCTCACCGCCTTGGCGTACAACGCCTCACTGACCCCGACTGCCGTCGTGCAGTGACCGCACTTGTACCCACCATAACCGGAATGGGAGACCTTGTCTCAGGTCGCGTGAGGGGATATGTCTGCGGGCAGGTTCACTCAGGTACTAGGCTTACCGATTTACCATATTTCTCGGTATGTGTTTAGTACGTTCAAACACTTGACTCACGGTACCACACCTTAATCCTTATTCCAATTTTTATCTCGTGGACAACCAATCCCCATGGATTGTTGTCCACATATCAACACCATTATGATAGAAAGTGGATACAACCAATTTCCTGACCTCGCGCGAGTGCTAGAAAAATCACTCGACTTCTACCGAGATCCTAATTAATAAAGCAGCTACTCGACTTAGCATACTAGTATTCATCTCAATGGGGTCCCTGAGATCATGCAACTAGGGTTTCAAACAACTCCTACACTTAAGTGCACAATCAATCCTACAATCATTAAGTATATTAAAATAGCATAATTAACAGGTTATGCATAAAACCAGGGCTTGCCTTCCAAAGCAGTGGCAGGCAGGTCCTCTGGTGCAGACTCTGGTGCTGGATCCAGTGCTACCTCCTGAGCAGCTCCTTGCTCCGGCACGAGGACGTACTCTCCGTCAGCAAGGTTACAGTCTATCGAAATGCAATGAACATGTATGTCATGATTATGCAAGATTTAATAACATTATGCTAAAAAGAACTACGTCAAGAAGTGACTTAGGGTTTCTTAGTCATGCGAGGCTCCAAGTGGTTTATACTTATTACCTTTTAGTCTTAGGTTTCCATTGAAGATAACATAGTGGACTTGTATTGCCTTTATATATTTCAGTGGACAAAATTACAAGGGTTTTGGATGGCACTAATTATCCTTATTCATTTTTTTCCTCACTTTAATTTCTTCTTATGATTTCTAGTGTAGGTTTGAACTATGACAGTGTTTTAAAAATTTCCAAAAATTCTGTAAAAAGTACAGTGGGTTGCCATTTGCCATTCTAGCCTGTTTTAAGAATTTGAGGCTTAAAGTACAAAGGCTAGGCTTTAAACAAAAATAACAAGAGTTATGCAAAATGGGCCACTTTACACTACATCTCTTAGTTAGGGGTGGGTTCTGTCCTAATGGTTATTTTTGCTGGCATCCAATAGTAATAATAGGCTTCTGTGCTAAAATCACAGAAAACTAAGGGGTGGTTATTTAGTTATGATTTTCTTAAGTTTAATGTCAAAAAGGCACTTTCTACTACATTATTATTTGAAAAATGTCAAACAACAGATTTCATATTTTTCCTAAGTTCTCATTAATAAAACATTAGTTATCCCAAGGGTGGGGGGTGTTTTTACCTTGGGGTTATTTTTGTAGGGTTTTTCTAAGTTATCCTTATCTTATTAAAATAAAAGGTATCCTACTTATTTTATACTAAAACAGGGCATGATATATTTTTCCAGTGAACTACCTTGAATAAGTATCTCAACAAAAATAGAGGTGTTCTCTGGTTCATTATTTATACCCCCTTTTCTATTTTTCTTAATCCTAAGCATATTGCAAAATAAGGGGTAAAGACTAACTTATTGGGGTGGACAGAGAGGTTTAATATTTTTAAACAGGTCAGTAGGTAGATATAAACTTCTCCAAATTTTTCTAACCCTAGCCAAATAGCACAACTATGTTTCTTTCTATTATTGAGCTTTTGGCTAAAACTATCATTAAATCAGAACTTTAAAGTTTTCTATAGTACCAAGGGGTTTTATATTTTTCTTAAGTAGGTTACATTAATTAAAGTCTGGCAAAATTGGTTTGACCAAATTTGGATGAACTAAACTGAAGTTATGAGTTTTTAAAGTTTCTGTTCAAATTAAAAACAGACTTAATAAAGGTTTTCTGGAAAAACAGTTTACACCGAGGTCCCTGGGTTTAAACTAAATCAACCTTCGCAATTCTACCCTTGCACCACTATTCCCCTGTGTCTCTGACATTTCACAAAACCCCCTGACCTTCTCTCCCTCTCACCCACAGTCCTTCCCCCAATGCAAACAGTAACCGCGGGAAAGAAAAGGGTGGCGCGGCTTACCGGCGGCGAGGGAGGTCCGGCGAAGGGCAGGGTTGGCTCGGGGAGACTCTGGTGGTCACGTCGAGGTACGGCTTGACGTCAGGGATGGCCAGAATCGCTCGGTCCACGCGCGCAGGCGGGTGTTCTCGTCGGCGGCGAGCGTACCGGCCAAACCACGGCGAACTGGTTCAATCCAAAGGCACGGTGAGCTTCACGGGGTAACGTAGTGACCGTGTGCACAAGGAATCGAAGGATGATTGAGTGGATTACCCGGTCCACGTACTCCGGCGGGGTTGAGAGCTCCGGTGAGCGTGGATTGGCCTCTCCGGCGAAGCAAACTCCGATTCCTCGCTCGGGGAGCTTCACGGAGGTGTGCACAGTCTTCTCCGAGGGCTGGACGGGGTTGGGAATGGATCTATTGGCCGATCTACGGTGGCAGAGGATCGGGCGGCCGTGGACACGCTGCGCACGGGCAAACGGCGGCGAGCTGAGCTCCGGTGAAGTTTGAGTGTGCGCGGAAGAGTACAGTCGACGCCTGGGAGGGCTTTATAGGCGCGGGCACGGGCCATGGCGCTGGCTTGGCTTGGGCGCGGCGCTGGGCATGCCGGGGCGCGCGCGGGCGTGCTCTGGCGCGGGCAGAAGGCGTCGAACACGTGGAGGTGTGTTTCTTCCATTGTTCAAACACGTGCAGAGATCACAAACGTGCGAATCTTGCCATGAATCCGGCGCAGACCTCTTCCTGGCACCTAGGGCTATCTCTCATGTGTGAGTTCCAATGGAGGATACGCCCTAGATCAAGAGATAGACGGGCACCAAATCTGGCTTGTCTCACTGCCCACATCGCGACAAAACTGATGCCAAGACCTGTCAAACGTCAAAGTCTCGGTTTCCACTTTTTCCAGGGGGTGCCTTAGGTGGTATGCCACATTTTTGGTATAGATCCTAAGTGGTTTTGGTGCCATCTTCAAAGTGAACACGGTTGATCTTTAGATTAGGGTTAAAAATTGGACTTAGAGAGAAATAGAGAGCTCTAGCCCTCTCTCCACTTGGAGATTTGAATTGGGGTTTCTCCAGGGGTCTTTTGCAATATTACCCTCCCCTAATTGATGGTTATAAGGTTAGTTAGGGCTTTGCTAAAGATCATTCATGTTTTGCATCTTGCTTACTCTCTTTTCCCCCCCTTAACCAGGGTATGGGAGATAGGGTTTAGGAGGGCCTAGGGTTCTTTCCCCCTCTTATCCAAGGTAATAAGTGTGCAAGGGTTTGATTAATACTTCTTAGGCCATTAACAACTTGATTAACACAATACCTCCAAGGTTCTTATATGTTCCCTTAAGTCTCTACCACATGTGATCACAGCCTTTAGTGCCAAGGTGGGCTCTAGCCAAGGTAACACCTGGGGTGTTACATACGCTTTCCGTATGCATGTGTGCAAGATTTCAAGCCAACCCTAAGGAAGCTCACCTTACGGCCGTAAAACGAATCTTGAGATATTTAGTTTATACTCCTAAGTTTGGGCTTTGGTATCCTCGGGGATCCACATTTGATTTAATTGGTTATTCCGATGCCGATTGGGCGGGGTGTAAGATTAATAGAAAGAGCACATCGGGGACTTGCCAGTTCTTGGGAAGATCCTTGGTGTCTTGGGCTTCAAAGAAGCAAAATTTCGTAGCTCTTTCTACCGCCGAGGCCGAGTACATTGCCGCAGGCCATTGTTGCGCGCAGTTACTTTGGATGAGGCAAACCCTTAGGGACTACGGTTACAAATTAACCAAAGTTCCTCTTCTATGTGATAATGAGAGTGCAATCCGCATGGAGGATAATCCCGTTGAGCATAGCCGCACTAAACACATAGTCATTCAGTATCATTTTCTAAGGGATCACCAACAAAAGGGAGATATCGAGATTGCATACATTAACACTAAAGATCAATTAGCCGATACCTTTACCAAGCCACTTGATGAACAAACCTTTAACAAACTTAGGCATGAGCTAAATATTCTTGATTCTAGGAATTTCTTTTGACGTCTTGCATACGTAGCTCATAAATATACCTTTGATCATATCTCTTTTATATATGCTATGACTAATGTGTTTTCAAGTGAATTTCAAATCAAGTCATAGGTGTATATTGAAAGGGAATTGGAGTCTTCGGCGAAGACAAAGGCTTCCACTCCACTCCATAACTCATCCTTCGCCGACGCTCCGAGCAACTCTCCGACTTTGGTATAATATTCACTCATTTCTTTTTGCCAAAGGAGAGAAAGTAGTTTCCAAAGGGCTTATTTCACTCAAAGTATCCGTTTTTGGCGATTCATGCCAAAGGGGGAGAAAGTATTAGCCCAAAGCAAAAAGGACCGCACCACCACCTAATTTTAAAACTAATGATTTTCGAATTGGTATCCTATTGTGTTCAAAAGGGGGAGAAAGTAATATTTTCAAAATTGATATCTTAAAACCCTCTTGAACACTAAGAGGAGATTTCATTGAGGGGGAGTTTTGTTAAGTCAAAGGAAAAGCATTTGAAACAGGGGGAGAAAATTTTAAATCTCGAAAATGTTTCTCAAACTTTTATTCATTTACCTTTGATTATTTGCAAAAGAACTTTGAAGAGAATTTACAAAAGAATTTGCAAAAACAAAACAAGTGGTGCAAGCGTGGTCCAAAATGTTAAAAATAAAAAAAACAATCCATGCGTATCTTATAAGTATTTATATTGGCTCAATTCAAAGTAACCTTTGCACTTACAATTTTGCAAACTAGTTTAATTATGCACTTCTATACTTGCTTTGGTTTGTGTTGGCATCAATCACCAAAAAGGGGGAGATTGAAAGGGAATTAGGCTTACACCTATTCTCTAATACATGCTTGTCTTCAACAATCATGTTATGCATAATAATACATGCTTTCATTATGTCACCTAATGTTTCCTGATCCCAAAAACGAGCCGGCCCACGAACAATAGCAAAACGGGATTGTAAAACTCCAAATGCACGTTCGACATCCTTCCTTACAGCTTCTTGGGCTTTAGCAAAATATTTTCGCTTATTCCCTTGTGGTTCTGGTATAGTTTTGACAAAGGTTGCCCACGATGGATATATTCCGTTAGCTAAATAGTAACCCATGTGAAAGGGAATTAGGCTTACACCTATTCTCTAATTGATTTTGGTGGTTGAATTTCCCAACACAAATAATTGGACTAACTAGTTTGCTCTAGTCTATAAGTTCTACAGGTGCCAAAGGTTCACAATAAGCCAATAAAAAGACCAAAAAAGGGTTCAAACAAAGAGAGCAAGGGACAACCGAAGTGTGCCCTGGTCTGGCGCACCGGACTGTCCGGTGTGCCACCGGACAGTGTCCGGTGCACCAGGGGACTCCAAGCTAAACTTCGCACCTTCGGGAATTCTCAGAGGCGCTTCACTATAATTCACCGGACTGTCCGGTGTACCACCGGACAGTGTCCGGTGCCCCAAGGGAGACCAACTCTGAACTCGCCAGCTTCGGATTTCCGCTCCGCTAAAATTCACCGGACATGTCCGGTGCACACCGGACTGTACGGTGTGACAGCGGAGCAACGACTACTTCACGCGCAACGGTCAACTGCAACGCATTAAATGCGCGCCTGCACGCGCAGAGGAGCAGGGCACGCGCGGGTGGCACACCGGACAGCCTACAGGGCCTGTCCGGTGCACCACCGGACAGCCAGGCGGGCCCACAAGACAGAGCTCCAACGGTCGAACCCCAACGGTCTGCTAACGTGGCTGGCGCACCGGACAGTGTCCGGTGGCGCATCGGACTGTCCGGTGCGCCATGCGTCTGCAGCCTTCCAACGACCACTTTGTGGTGGTTGGGGCTATAAATACCCCAACCACCCCACATTCATTGGCATCCAAGTTTTCCACCTTCCAACTACTTACAAGAGCTAAGCATTCAACACAAGACACACCAAAGTGATCAAATCCTCTCCCAATTCCACACAAGGCTTTAGTGATTAGTGAGAGAGATTTGTTGTGTTCTTTTGAGCTCTTGCGCTTGGATTGCTTCTTTTTCTCATTCTTTCTTGCGATCATCTCAATTGTAATCAAGGCAAGAGACACCAATTGTGTGGTGGTCCTTGCGGGAAGTTTGGTTCTCAACTGATTGAGAAGAGAAGCTCACTCGATCCGAGGGACCGTTTGAGAGAGGGAAAGGGTTGAAAGAGACTCGGTCTTTGTGACCACCTCAACGGGGAGTAGGTTTGCGAGAACCGAACCTCGGTAAAACAAATCCGTGTGTCACACTCTTTATTCATTTGCGATTTGTTTTGCATCCTCTCTCTCGGACTCGATTATATTTCTAACGCTAACCGGCTTGTAGTTGTGATTAAGTTTGTGAATTTCAGATTCGCCCTATTCACCCCCCCTCTAGGCGACTTTCACCATGGTATAGTCATGTCCGTTGATGTTGTAGTAAACTTGTGGAGCTTGCCCTTCAGCAAGTTTTGAAAATAGTGGCGACCGGTGAAGAACATTGATATCATTGTGCGACCCAGGCAAACCAAAAAATGCATGCCATATCCATAGATTTTGTGAAGCAACAACCTCTAATATAATTGTAGGCTCATGTAAATGGCCTGAATACATGCCGTGCCATGATGAAGGACAATTCTTCCACCTCCAGTGCGTACAATCTATAGAACCAAGCATTCCAGGAAATCCTCTTTCTTGTCCAATTGCAAGTAACCGAGATGTATCCATTTCATTAGGTGCTCTCAAATATTCATTCCCAAACACTTTAATAATTGCCTTCACGAACTTTTTCAGGCTCTCTATAACCGTACTTTCTCCGATACGAACATACTCATCTGTAGCATCCGCAGCTACTCCATATGTTATCATACGAAATACCGCGGTGACTTTCTGGAAACAACTTAATCCTGGTGTACTGGCTGCATTGAACTTGAACTTGAAGTAGTCATCATGATCTTCTACTGCAGCCATTATACGTTTAAATAGATTGCGACTCATTCTATACCTGGTCATCGAAAATATGAATAGTTAAATAATTTACGCATGATCCAAAATAGATAAACAAACGATAATTATACCAACCTTCGTCTGAAATCAGTTAAGCTAAACGTAGAATTGTCTGCTAAGTAATCTTGATACATTCTTGCATGTCCTGCTTGTCTGTCTCAAAATTTAACTAAATGTCCGGGGATAGATCCACCATGCTTTCTTTTACTGTGTGAAGGCTGACGAAAGATATGATACTCGGCGAAACTAATTTCGTCATCATTGTCTAACGACGACTCAATCAATTGCAACAATGATTGTCGAATATTCATGGCTCTATGTCTGAGCCAGATGAAACCTAATCACATGTACTCTGATTAAATGGACAGGTCGGCTCCACATGATTTAATCGATAGCAAAAACAATAATCAATACATGTGGTCTTACATGAACTTTCCGGCGTCGACCTAGAATAATCAGCAGCGTCTGGGAAAAAATCAACGCCACGACGATCCCCTATGCCACCAAGTTTCAAGCAAACAATGAACTGTCCGAGCTGGGCTTCGGGCGAGTCGAGGGTGCGCCCGTTGCTGAGGAGGCCCTCGGGCGAGGCGTGAATTCACCTGGGACTACTGTTCTCGCCCGAGGCTGGGCTCGGGCGAGGCGAGATTGCGTCCCTTGAGTAGACGAAGCCTTGACCTGAATTGCGACCATCAGTCTCTGCAGCTTGTGCTGATGGTGATTACCAGCCGAGTTCAGGAGTGTTGGGGGTACCCCTAATTATGGTACCTGACACTAATTCCTAATGCTTTCAAGGTTGGGAAAGCCGATCCAACTCTTTTCACTAAGACTTGTGATGGTGACCTCTTTGTATGCCAAATTTATGTCGATGACATAATATTTGGTTCTACTAACCAACAGTCTTGTGAGGAGTTTAGCAGGGTGATGACACAGAAATTTGAGATGTCGATGATGGGAGAGTTGAACTACTTCCTTGGGTTCTAAGTGAAGCAACTCAAGGACGACACCTTCATCTCCCAAATGAAGTACACACAAGACTTGATCAAACGGTTCGGGATGAAGGACGCCAAACCCACGAAGACACCAATGGGCACCGACGGACATGTCGACCTCAACAAAGGAGGTAAGTCCGTTGATCAAAAGGCATACCGGTCTATGATAGGGTCTTTACTTTATTTATGTGCTAGTAAACCGGATATTATGCAAGCGTATGCATGTGTGCTAGATTTCAATCTGATCCAAGGGAGTGTCACCTTGTGGCCGTTAAGCGAATTCTTAGATATTTAGTTGCTACGCCTTGCTTCGGGATCTGGTATCCAAAGGGGTCTATCTTTGACTTGATTGGATACTCAGACTCTGATTATGCTGGATGCAAGGTTGATAGGAAGAGTACATCAGGGACGTGCCAATTTCTAGGAAGGTCCCTGGTGTCTTGGAGTTCTAAGAAACAAACCTCCGTTGCCCTATCCACCGCTGAGGCCGAGTACGTTGCTGCAGGACAGTGTTGCACGCAACTACTTTGGATGAGGCAAACCCTCCGGGACTTTGGCTACAATCTGAGCAAAGTCCCACTCCTATGTGACAATGAGAGTGCAATCTGCATGGTGGATAATCCTGTTGAGCACAGCCACACCAAGCACATAGACATCCGACATCACTTTTTGAGAGACCACCAGCAAAAGGGAGATATCGAAGTGTTCTATATTAGCACCGAGAACCAGCTAGCCGATATCTTTACCAAGCCTTTAGATGAGAAAACCTTTTGCAGGCTGCGTAGTGAGCTAAATGTCTTAGATTCGCGTAACTTGGATTGATTTACAACATACATGTGTTTAATGCCTTTGATCAAGTTACTTTATGCATTTATGAGATTTGTTGTTTACTTCTGGTGCTCAAGTTGTGCAAGGGATCCCTGGACCTCACAAGTCCATGTGTGAGTAATGCACATATTTAGGGAGAGAAGTGCTACAACTTGACCCTTTGAGACTAACATTTGTGCTTGAGTTTACTTGATGTAGTATCAAAGGTGAATTGAAAGGGAAAGGTGAACTTAGATCATGCAAAGACTTCCACTACACTCCGGTATTAACTCCAAGTTCATATCTACGCTCTTATTGCCTTTTTGCTCTTAATTGACAATTTTGGTGAGACAATAAGGTTAAAGGGCCAAGAATCATCCCGTTTTGGTGCTTAATGCCAAAGGGGGAGAAATTAAGGCCAAAGCAAATGGATCAGCTACCACTTGAGAACTTTTTATTTGTCAAAATACTCTTATTGTCAAAATTTGGTCTGTTGTGGGGAGAAGGTTTGATTATGGAAAAAGGGGGAGTTTTTGGCTCTTAATCATTTTTACTCTCGGATTATCTCTCTTTGTGCCCAAACAAATGTGTTTGACTTAGAGATAGGAAAATGAATTTGATTTGCAAAAACAAACCAAGTGGTGGCAAAGAACGATCCAAATATGTCAAATCTTGTCAAAGACTATTTTTGTTCTCAATTGCATTGATGCTGCACTTCTATTTGTTGATTTTTGATGTGTTGGCATAAATCACCAAAAAGGGAGAGATTGAAAGGGAAATGTGCCCTTGGGCCATTTCTAGTATATTTTGGTGATTAAGTGTCCAACACATATTAAGTAGGTTATTATATGCCAAATGATGAATGAAGTGCAAATCAACAAGAATGTATGTTTCTAAGACTTAGTACATTGATTTGGGTACTAATGTATTGTATCTAAGTGATAGAAACAGAAGAAAAAGGATTGGAAAGGAGTTGGCTGTGTACAACCAACTGCTGCTCGGTCTGGGTGCACCGGACAGTGTCCGGTGTGTCAGACTGGGTTCCGGCGAACTGGCCGCTCTCGGGAAAACTTCGGCGGTGTACGGCTATAATTCACCGGACTGTCCGGTGTGCCAACGGCCGCCAGCGCAACGGTCGGCCGCTAAATCCGCATGCGACGCGTGGCCCGCTCCAACGGTCGGCTGGGGGCACCAGACAGTGTCCGGTGCGCCAACCAGTGCGAAGTTGCAACGGTCGGTTGCGCCAGGAATGGAAGGAAATCGCGCACCGGACATGAACTGTGGTTGTCCGGTGGCACACCGGACTGTCCGGTGCGCCACCCGACAGAAGGCAACTTTGGCCTTCCAAGAATGCCTCCAACGACTCCTAGCTGCCTTGGGGCTATAAAAGGGACCACTAGGCGCATGGAGAAGTCACCCAAGCATTCCTTGATCATTTCTAAGCACCAAGACTCTATTCTAGCGCATTCGATTCTTTGAGATAGTGACTTGAGCTCCATTTGAGTAGAGAACTCCTCGAGTTGTGTTGTGAGCTCAAGTTGTGGCTTGTGTGCGTGATTGTGCTCTTGTTTTGAGTCTTGTGTGTGTTGCTCTCCCCTCCCTCACTTTCATGCTTTTTTGTGATCATCAAATTGTAAGGGCGAGAGGCTCCAAGTTGTGGAGATTCCTCGCGAACGGGAGAAAGTATAAGAAAGGAAAACAACGTGGTATTCAAGTTGATCATTGGATCACTTGAAAGGGGTTGAGTGCAACCCTCGTCCATTGGGACGCCACAACGTGGAGTAGGCAAGTGTTATACTTGGCCGAACCACGGGATAAATCACTGTGTCTTTTGTGTTGTCTTTCCTTGTGACCATTGTGTTTCACAAAAGATCGATCCTTAGCCACTTGGTCCTATTGCACTAACTCTTAACCAAGTTTTTGTGGCTACAAGTATTTGATTTTTACAGGATCACCTATTCACCCCCCTCTAGGTGCTCTCACACGTGCACAATTTACTAGTTGGTCAAGGACCCGTGGTCCAAACACCGACACTTCCTATCCTACTACTATTATATACAAAATTGCAAGTTCAAATTCGGTACACATATGGTGCACATGAACTAGTTAGAAGTATGAAATATAGCTCTATTATAAATTTAATTACATAGATAACTACTAATATATGAGACGAGTCTATTAAGTCTAGTTAGTCCATGATTCAATCATGTGATGCTATAATAAGCATTTGTTAATCATAGATTAATTAGGTCTAATAAATTTATCTCACTGTACATACTAAACTTTAGTTAGGGAAATAAACACCCCTACAAAGAAGGCAAACCTACTTGAGAAATGCAACTGTCATTGTATCAGTTAGCGGTTGTATGAATCCAACGTATATGTTTGATCCAATACAAATCATGTCTTCTCTATCCATAAAATCTATATTACTTTATTAAAAATCTAATATAGACACCTGGTGGTACCATGGCTCCACCCTCAGCGCCGACAATCTGGGCCCGTCCCACGTGTCTCGCCTCGGCGTCGTGCCCTATGGGCCCCACGCCCAGCGCTCGCAGCGCTCCCTCAGCTACTGAGCTGTGGACCCTAGCGTTCGCGTATACTGCGCCTGCACAGCACCCGACCCCGTCCACGTAAAAAAATAGTGTAGAGCGAGCACTCGAAAACACGCCCTTCTAGGGCAAAGTTGTTAGGCGTATCAATATGTTCATTACCAATATACAACATTGACGAGATGGCCGAGTTGGTCTAAGGCGCCAGATTAAGGTTCTGGTCCGAAAGGGCGTGGGTTCAAATCCCACTCTCGTCATTTTTTTTGTGTTTTATGCAAAATTAATTTTTAACCGTTTGACAAGATCAAATGTATCCGATTTTTTAGTTCTAACACTTTCACGAGCTCAACTGCTCAAGCGTTTCAAATATACTCTCCGCCAGTTTTCTCTATTTCGTCCAGTTTTATTTCTAACTTTTTGACGGCGTGAGTTTTATCCAATTTTTATTGCTAACCACTGAAGAGCTCAATTGCAAGTTCTTTTCTGCAGGCGTGGATTCAATTTCCACTCTCGTCAGTTTTAGCTTATTATTTTATGTTTTATTATTGTTGGGCTCAACTGATTACTGATTATAAGTGTTGTATATTTTGTACTTCAAGGTGCTGTTTTTTAGTTTGGAACTAATTTGCTAAGTATCTAGCTAATTGACTTGTTAATTTCTGTAGGCTGTATCAGTTTATCTTGACCCAGGAGCTTTGTTCACAATTTGAAAGCATTGGCATACGGAGTGCCAGAAGAGTTGTCTTCTGATCACTTACTCCCAGGATATTGTAGATGGAGTGCCTTTGTATGTTTCATCAAACTGCCTGCATGTTAAAGCTTTGAAATATGAACCTGCTGGTCATTCGTTCCATGCTGTAGCAATGAAGCTTCTTGGTCTTATATAGGCAGCATGAAGAAGAAACTGATGATCCCAGCGTCTCATAGGATCATAAAAGCCAAGATTTTAATACTGCTTCTGATACCTTTAGCGGCAAAGGGAAGAAGTCATCTGGTTGTCGACAACAGGATCACTATGCATTACTTGTGTTGGGGCACGAGAGGTTCTTGGCCACTGAAGATCAGATACGAAGAAGTTATCGGGGCATGGCTCTCAAACATCATCCAGATAAGCAGGCTTCATCGATTATTGTAGAGATAACAGAGGAAGCAAAGCAAGCAAAAAAGGATGAGATAGAGAATCATTTCAAGGCCATCTAGGAGGATTTATGATTCTACAAATGAGTTTGATGATAATGTCCCAATAGACTGTTCCCCACAAGCCTTCTTCAAGGTTTTTGGCCCAGCCTTCATGAGAAATAGACGTTGGTCAGTTATGTAGCCTATTCCTTCTCTAGGAGATCATACTACTCCTATAGAGGATGTTGATAAGTTCTACAATTTCTGGTACAACTTGAAGAGTTGGAGGGAATTTTCAGATGATGATGAGTATGACTTGGAGCAAGCTGAATCTCCTGAACATAAGAGATGGATGGAGAGACAGAATGCAATGCCACAGGAGAAGGCCAAAAAGGTAGAATATGCGCGGGTACGCACTCTTGTGGACAATGTTTATAAGAAAGACCCAAAAATCCAGATGAGGAAAGAGGAGCAGAAAGCTGAGAAACAGAGGAGAAAGGAGGCAAAGTATCTGACAAAGAAATTGCAAGAAGAGGAAGCAACCAGAGCTGCTGAAGAAGAAAGGGTAAGGAAAGAAGAAGAGTCCAAGAAAGTTGCAGAAGCCGCTCTACATCAGAAGAAGGTAAAGGAGAAAGAGAAGAAGCTGCTCCGCAAAGAGAAAACTCGTTTGTGCACTCTTGCAGCACCTGTGGTTGCAGATAGCCACTTTGGTATGTCAAAAGAAGATGTTGAATCAACATGTGCTTCACTTGATATGGAACAGCTGAAGAAGCTATGTGATGGAATGGATGGCAAGGATGCAGCTGAAAATGCCAGGATGATGAGCAATGCACTTCGCAATGAAAGTTCATCAAAGGAAGAGAAGAAAATTGAAGCAAATAGTGTGGAATGTCCTGGTGGCGCCGTGGTGGTCCTTCGGGCTGTGCCGGGCTTCTTCCGGTGGAGTCGATGCGGAGGCAAAGAGGAGCGGGCTACTGGCTTGGGCAAGAACATGTGGCAGGCATGGTGCTGAGTCGAGCGTAAGCCTTCACTAATGTCTATGTCAGTGGCGATGGTGGTGATGCCCTTGTGGCGTCGCTCTACCTGCTGGGGCACCATTGGGAGGCATCATGTTCCCTACTGCATGGGGCTCTGGAGGGTGTGAACCCTGTCCATCCGTGGACGTGCGACGGCGGCGCCATTGGCGTCGTGCCCTCCTTGGAGGCTCCACATCTGAGGCTCGTCTTAGTCAGGTAGTGGCGGTGGTTGGTTGGTGGTGTTGCTCGCGCGCAGCGGCAGAGCAGGTGCGCTTGATCCGTGTTGGCAGGGGGGTGCAGAGGAGCCATGGGTGATGGAGGTCTTGAGCTGATGCGCTTGGTGCGGTGGTGCCCACAGTGCCGGTGGGCGGTGATTTCTATGTCCTTGGCATAGGAGTGTGAGCCGGCGATCGACGCTCATGCGCCTGGCTTGAGGGTGATTTCCCTTGGTGGAGGAGTTTGAGGTGTCGCTCAGGCTTGCAGAAGCCTGCGGCTTTTGGCGTGGCACAGCGTTGACGACGGCAGCGCAGTTCGCGGCGGCTTCTTTCGATTCCTCTCCCAGTTTGTGGTGGTGTAGTGTTTTGTTGGGTGTGTTGTTTGTGTGGTGGTGGTGTTCGCTTCAGCGTGCTTCTCTGTTGTCGTCGTGCTGAGTTGGTATGGTGTCGGCGTGTTGATGTCCTAATCCACTCGTATGTTGCCTGTCGGTTCGGCTTGCAGAGTCTGAGCTGCTTGTCCATTGTGTCGAGCTCGGCAACGATAACTCTAGATGAGTTGTGTGTGGGATTGCCGTTCTCTAAGCTGTTTGTGTGCTCTGTATAGGTTTTGGGCCCGATTTTTCTTAAAACTGAGTTAATTCCATTTTTTTAAATGAAAGTCAGAGATCATGCCATTACGTTAAAAAAAGTAAGAGGTTGAGATTCTTAGTAAAGCAATCCAAAAGTATCCTAAGGGAACTTCTAGAAGATGGGAGGTTGTTTCAGAATTTATTAGGACTAATAGATCGGTTGAGGAAATTCGCAAGGCCGCCGAGAGTGTTCTTTTGTAGAAGCCAGACTCATCGAAAGCTTTCGACTCCTTCCTTGAGAAGTGCAAACAGGCCCAATCTATTGCTTCACCTCTTTGGACCCGAGATGAAATTAGTTCCTCAACTGAGGGAGCTAGGACTGCATCGTCAAAGGCCCCACAACCTGCGAGTAGCCAGACAGCCAATGGGAAAGCTGTCGTTGATCCTGTCCCAGATGAAGCACCATCTGTGGCTGATCCAGATGCCTGGACAGAGGCGCAGGTTCTGGCTCTACTCCAAGCTTTGAAGGCTTTTCCCAAGGATGCAAGCCAAAGATGGGAACGCGTGGCTGCTGCTGTCCCAGGTAAAACTGTAGTCCAGTGCAAGAAAAAGGTTGCAGCAATGAGAGATAATTTGCCGGAGCAAGAAAACTGGGGAATAGACTGAGAGGCATTACCTCACTCGAAGTACATTTTGCAAGGAAGATGGCGATATTATATAGATTGGGTTTAGCATCTTTGCTGGGGGCTACTGCTTGGTGCGGATAATTTTGTTATGGAACTGTGACGACTCATTTTTTATTGTGCCAGGCCACCAGAGTTGTTGTACTGTGGCTAGCCGTAGGATGATGCCTGTTGACGCTTTTTCGGAGCGCCAAACACTCAACAAGAACCGTGGCGGTGGAGGTGCCCTCTGCACAGGGGCGGACAGTCCGCGCGCAGGGGCCGTACGGTCCGCGGCCTGGTGCGAGGCGCGGCGGTGCTCTCTGCACAAGGGCGGACGGTCCGCGCGTACGCAGGGGCGGCGGAAGATCGTCGGCGGCGCCTGGATCTCGCTCCCGGGAGGGACCCCGTCGGTGAGGAGAGATTCTAGGAGTTGTCTAGGCTCGGGCCGGCCGACCTAGACTCCTCTAATCGACGTAGAGTCGAAGAGAAGCGGAGAATTTGGGGATCGAGTGGCTAAACTAGAACTACTCCTAATTGTACTAGAAATAAATGCGGAATAGAAGTTGTATTGATTCAATTGATCATTACAAATCGGCCGTATACCTCTCTATTTATAGAGGAGGGTGGCTGGACCCTTTACAAACAAACTTTCCGAGCTAATTCCAAGAATCTAGCCAACAAACACAGCAAAAAACTCGGAACCCTAATCTGTTATGCGCACGCGCGGACCGTCCGCCCTCTCTTTTTGGTGTCGAACATATGCCCCCTGCCTTTTGGTGGAGCTGAGCGAACCAAAAGCAACTAACTCGATGTATCACATCGGTTTTCTTAGGCATCTTGCCACTTACTAGGATGGTACGCAGTGGCATTGGTCCTAATGGTTGACTCAACAGACGTGACCCCTTTAGCTTTGATCGAATTGTCAGTCCCAACACCGCCGAGCGTCATACTGGTCCTGACCAATTCGTCACCTTGCTTTCATCACAACGGACGTGACCCCTTTACCTTGCGTCATACCAGGTCTTCTCCTTGTAGGTCGTCTTCCTCCATGGGTGTTGGTACGTCCTTGCAGGTGTCATGGTGTATTGCGGATGATTCGGCCTCAGGGGTCGGACGGTCCGCGTCCTGTACGGTTGGTCCGGTCTTTATAGCCAGACTGTCTGCCATACCTGCAAAGAGCTGCACAGTTGTTGTTTTATTTTCTATCTTTGTGGTCGTTTGATTTTCCTCAACGCCCTTTGGTCTCCATCTCTTTTGTGGTGGTGGATACTGCGGATGCGTGTCATTGAATATTTTTCCGCCTCCTTCTCCAGATTCTCCTTTGCTCTAAGGCGTTGTAATCTTCGCTTTTGTGATCGCGTCAATCCCAATGGGCACCATCGGGGCATGGAGTATTTTAGATCGGCTGTTTTGTCGACAACCGTTCCTTCTTTTTTGTTTGTGTTGGCCGATTCACCAAAAATCATCGGCCCTTTGTTATTTTGTTGTACGACGACATATGTCGTTCCTATTTTAATGACGTCTCCTTTTTTCGTACTATTGGAGGTTGTAGCTGTATGCCCCCTGCCGGATTAGTCAGCCTTTGGGGCCGAGTTGTTCGGCAATCTTGATGGGCCTGTGGTCGTGGACCAGATTGAGGGGCTCTCAATCGGTCTTGTACTGGAGGTGTCAACCTAATGAATACAGATGTTTGGAGTGCCCCCCAAGCGGGGTACTGTGGCATCCCAAATGGGTATGGTGGCATGCCCCACATTTGATTTGGGACATATGGTGGAGGTATGTATGTGTATGGATATGTCATAGGTGGATATGGTGGTGGAGGTGTCCATGCAGGTACGTTAGGTCTTAACTGAACATTATG
The DNA here is from genome assembly GCF_902167145.1 of Zea mays. Lineage (NCBI taxonomy): Eukaryota > Viridiplantae > Streptophyta > Magnoliopsida > Poales > Poaceae > Zea > Zea mays. The sequence goes on along the minus strand of NC_050104.1, from coordinate 121,943,496 downwards.
ACCTCCCGTCCTTTCCGATTGGTGTGGTGGTCCAATTGACCTAACCTGCTGTCGCACCTGGGTGGGTAAGCGAGGTTGCTTTGGTGGCCGGTCGCTAAGGCCAGCCTTCTTTTTCACATATTTAGACAATAATTGATCAAAGGTCGGGCTGGATTTTACCAACTGTCCAGTTGCCTTGAACGTGTTAGTTTTCCACGTACCTATTTCTGGTCGTCGTGGTTTGAAGGTACGTGGTCGCCGCGGCTCTTCGGCGTTGCCGGACCGTCCGCTGGTGTAACGCCCCGAATTTTGCAGTTGAATTTTTCTTTTCTTTACTCGCCAAAATTCGGGCGTTACCTTTTCTTTTTCCCTTCGCTAAACCTTGACCTTTTCCAAAGTTCTAGCGGGATTCGGTTTGGAATTCCCGTACGTATGAAAACCCTAAATACTTTATGTTGTTTGATGCACCATGCCGAACCTTGCATTTCTTTTGATTGCTTTGAAAGTGCAATTGCATTCATGTAGGAAGATCGGATTTCGAAAACAGAGAAGTAATCTTTTCTTTTTTCTTTCTCTCTCTTTCTCTCTAATCTTCTCTTTTTCTCTCCCGCGCCGTGGGCCGACCCCGGCCGGCCCAGGCCCCTGCGCGCCCCCCCTCTTGGGCCTGGAAGGCCCAGCCGCCCCCCCCTCTTTCCCTTATTCCCTAACCCTCTCCCTCTCCCCCCTCATTTTCTCCCTCCCCACCTAAGCCGCCGCCCCTACCCCCTGCCCGCCCCCTGCCCTAGGTCACCGCGCCGCCCCCTGCCGCCGGCCGCCCCTCGCCGTCGATCCCCGACACCGGTGAGCCCCCCCCCCTCCTCCCTCTCCTCCCTCCCCCTCTCCTCCCTCCCCTTCCTCTCGCCGCTCGGCCCATGGCCGGTTCGGCCGCCCGCCCCACCCCGCCCGCTCGGCCCCTTGGCCGCGCCCCCGGCCCCCCCGCGCGCGCCCCCATGGCCGGCTCGGCCGCTCGGCCGCCCCGCGCCCTGCCCCGCGCCCTGCCCCGCGCCCTGCCCCGCGCCCCTGCGCGCCCAGCGGCTCGGCCGCCCCGCCCCCCCTGCTCGGCCGGCTTGGCCGCCCCTGCGCGCCCCGCCTAGGGCCGGTTCAACCGCCCTAGGGCCGGTTCAACCGCCCCCCCCTTCTGTTTTTTTTTATTTTTTTTATTTTATTTTATTTACTTTCTGTGATCATAATTACTGTATTTTAAGTAGGCTAATCACTGTTCATGCTATGGGAAAATAGGAAGTTTAATTTAAAATTTCGTTATGCTATTGATTCACGTAGTTAATTGTTTACCCTGTGCAATGTTGATCAACTAAAAGTGATTAGGTTTCCATCAGTATATATAAATATATATAACAGAATTATTTTGTTAAAAACCAATTGTGTCATTAGTGCATAAGATTTAACCCCCTGCGAGACCTTTCCCGTTTCTTTCTAGCCATAACAAATGCGTTATCGAATGTCATACTTGGTGCATATTCACTTTATTTGTTATCTTGTATGGTGTACTGTTCTTTTGTATTAAATATGTGGATGGATGTATGTATGTTTGCGCTCGCATAGAGAACGATCCGGTCGAAGAGCCCGAGGAATTCGCAGGAGAAGCCCCTGAGCAGCAGTCGGTTGGTGGAGGCAAGTGTCCTTTGACCTATCTCTGTCCTATTCATTCTTTAATTCACCTCCCGCATTACACATTTATCCCTAAGGATTGACTAGCTTTTGTTATCCATGTCCTTGGTTACCTATTTGGGTCGGATTATTACTACTTAGTCTGATGCTATTGCTCAACTCTAATCAATGAACATGATGTGATTATCTATGATACGCTGTTTTCCCTTCTCTTATTATGATTATACTTGTGGTTTTCAAGGGGACTCGAGCGGTTTCTCGAGTGCCTCTCCGTAAGGACCTGTTCTATGGATGACCGCCCGGGAAAACAGTGCAACCATGAGGGTGGAATGGGGTGCCCTTAGCTGAATAATTAGAGGATCCGGGGTGTAGTTCACTTAGCCGTCGTGCCGTCAATGGGGCTCGGTGTATGCGGCTCGCTCTGCCAAGTTTGGGTTCGCCCCTTGGGGAGGAGTGCGGTGCATTTAGGAAACCTAACGGGTGGCTACAGCCCCGGGGAATCTTTGTAAAGGCTACGTAGTGAAACCCTGCCTATTCACCTTGGTAGTGTTTAAGGGTTTGATCGGCCCGAGGCAAGAGGGAATCACGGCTTGTGGGTAAAGTGCACAACCTCTGCAGAGTGTTATGAAACTGATATATCAGCCGTGCTCGCGGTTATGAGCGGCCAAGGGAGCTCCAGTGATTAGTGGTACTTGATCAGAGACATTGTGGTACAGGTGGTTATGAGATTGATGGTTTTGGTTATGACTATGGTGCTGGTAAGTGGTATTCTTTCCGTTTGGAAAGGGTACATCGGGTTAATAACTTGGGTAATGCTAAAACTTGGCTTTCTACTAGTAAATAATAATCTGACCAACTAAAAGCAACTGCTTGACTTATCCCCACATAAAGCTAGTCCACTACAGCCAAACAGGATGCTTGCTGAGTATGTTGATGTGTACTCACCCTTGCTCTACACACCAAACCCCCCCCAGGTTGTCAGCATTGCAACCACTGCTCAGGCGAAGATGAAGCTGTGGAAGGAGACTTCCAGGAGTTCCAAGATTACGACGAGTTCTAGGTGTGGGTTAGCGGCAACCCCCAGTCGGCTGCCTGTGAAGGCCGCGTTATCTACGTTTCTTTTCCGCACTTTGATTTATTGTAAGAACTATATGGACGTCTCAGACGTATGATGTAATCGACTATTATTTCCCCTTTTAATACTATTTGAGCACTGTGTGATGATGTCCATATTATGTAACTGCTGTGTACGTGAATAACTGATCCTGGCACGTACATGGTTCGCATTCGGTTTGCCTTCTAAAAACCGGGTGTGACATAAGTGGTATCAAAGCCGTGCTGACTGTAGGACCGCTAACCTAGAGTAGAATGGTCGTTCTAAGGATTATAGACCTCTGTCCCTGCCTTGACTTTGATATCTCTTCAAAAGTTGGTCCTACTGACCAAACCTATGTTCTACTACATATTATACCTTGCTGAAAATTATGTTTTATTCTGATCCTTCATTTACTTATGATTCATTACTTGCTGGTCACATTAATTCTGTTCTCACCCTTTTGCTTGCGATGTCTTTTGTAGATGGCTCGACTTAGACACACTGCACGAAAGTCAGTCATCCCCTTCTTACCCTCCCGCCTTGCTGAGCGTCCGCTTCGCCGTCCTGTGGCCGGACAGTCCAGCCACTTGGAGAGACTACACCACCGCCTGCGTGAGGAGCAGGAACGTCGACGACAGGAGCAGCAGAGCTCTTCCCTCTCGCTCCACCAGGAGATAGAGTCTGTGAGGAGCTGCTCCCCTGTGCTTCCTCTGGAGCCGCCCCCTGCACCACCACTGGGCGCCCCAGCCTCTGGAGTAGCTGCTGGAGGAGACCCAGACGACGGAGGAGGCGACGACAGCTCGAGCCACGACACCGACTTCTCTGCTAACCCTGAGCCGGAAGGATGGGTTGCTCGACCCATCACTCGCGACGCTGCTCGCGGGTGTCACTTCCATGATGCGCTCGACACCCTGCTACGTCGGGCATTTGACCGGCATACTTGGTCCGTCGAGTATCGCTGTGTGGTCTACCAGCATAGTCGCGGGGTCTACCCGGACCGCTGGGAGGCAACTTGCTTGGTGCGCTGCCCGGAGGACAGTCTCCAGGGTGCAGAGGCCTGTTCAGAGCACTATTCTATCTCTGAGCGGGACTCAGCTGAGGCAGCCATGCAAGATGCTGCACGGCGTGCGCTTTCGCACTACTGCTCGGTTTTCGGTGGGGCAGCTGACGGTCTTGACCTGAAGTATTACCCCCGCCGTTCATCTGGCAGCACAGGAGGCGTGATTGTCTCACCTGTCGGTGAGGGCAATCCTAGGTTGAGCAGCACAGTCAACCTAGCCGCCGTGCTAAACACGGAGCTGGACCATGCATTAGACGAGCTGAGTAGGGCTCGTGCTGAGATCGCCCTGCTGCGGGCTGAGCGCGCGGAACGTCGTTATCTGGACGGTGGTTCCCCCGCTCCCGTTGGGACTCAGCACCCGTACCGCTCACCTCAGCGTGGACACCAGTCTTATGGCAATCCCGCCTGCAAGACCAAGATAAACCTAGAACCATAGATCGTTAGAGTTGGATCTTGTAATTAATACGAAATAAATATATACATGGAAGCTTCAGTCTTAGCGTTAGTCTCGGTCTTAGTTAGTTTTAGTTAGACAGGGTAGTTTGCTATATCCTGTGCATTTATGTTTGTCATGATGGACTATGTTTGGTTTGGATCTTTGTAATGATTGTCACCAGAGTGTGGGTATCCCCTGCATTTTGGTTTACATACTATGTCAATAAAGTTAGTTATATAGTTGGGAAACCCATTATTCTCCTTTCCTCTTTATCTGAGAAGCTGTGTGGTCTGTGTTGGAGATCAGTGAAGATGCTCATCTGTTCAGTGCTGTTGGAGAATTCTATACTCTTTTCTTATGCTGCAAGATTTGCCAGATCAGTTCTGATGTGTGGTTGCGCTCTGCAGATGTCAGAGAACAGGCGTAGAGGAGGAAGGCGTGCTCAGCAGGAGCGAGCCGCTCCGCAGGATGAGGTGCCCCAGCAGCAGCACCTGCCGCCCCCGCCCCCGATGTCGATTGAGCAGATGTTTCTGATGCAGACTCAGGCAGTTCAAGCCATCGGTCAGACTCTGGCCGCCATTCAGCAGCAGCAGCAGCAGCAACAGCAGCAAGCACCACCCCAGCCTCAGATGCCTCAGATGCCCAGAGACAAGCGTGCTGAATTCATGAGAGGTCATCCACCAACGTTCGCTCACTCTTCTGACCCCATGGATGCTGAAGATTGGCTGCGCACTGTGGAGCAGGAGTTGCATACCGCTCAGTGCGATGACAGGGAGAAAGTCTTGTATGGTCCCCGTCTGTTGAGAGGAGCAGCCCAGTCATGGTGGGAGTCTTACCTCGCCACCCATGCCAACCCCGACACCATCACCTGGGAAGAATTCAGGGGTAGCTTTCGTCAGTACCATGTGCCTGCAGGTCTGATGACAGTGAAGAAGGAGGAGTTCCTGGCCCTCAAGCAAGGGTCATCGTCTGTCAGTGAGTATCGAGACAGGTTTCTGCAATTGTCTCGCTATGCTCCTGAAGATGTCAACACCGACGCCAAGCGACAGTACCGTTTCCTGAGAGGCTTGGTTGACCCTCTGCAGTATCAGCTGATGAACCACACCTTCCCGACATTCCAGCACCTGATTGACAGAGCAATCATGACAGAGAGAAAGCGCAAGGAGATGGAAGATCGTAAGCGCAAGATCAGTGGACCCCAGCCTGGAAGCAGCAGCCGTCCCCGTTTCTCAGGCAATCAACCTCAGCAGTTCAGGCAGAACCAGCGTCCACCTCAGCAGCATCAGCAGCGTCAGCAGTATCAGCAGTTCCAAAGGCAGTATCCTCAGAATCAGTACCAGAACCGTCAGAGCAATCAGTCAGGAGGTCAGTTTCAAAAGCAGAATCAGCAAGCACCTCGTCTTCCTGCCCCAGCAAATCAGCAGAACAGTCAGGCAGCACCAGCTCAGGTTGGAAACAGGGCATGTTTCCACTGTGGAGAGCAAGGCCATTGGGTGATGCAATGTCCGAAGAAGGCAGCCCAGCAGCAGTCAGGCCCCAATGCCCCAGCAAAGCAGAATGTGTCTCAGCCTGGAGCAGGCAATCGCTCTCAGCAGCGCTATAATCATGGAAGATTGAATCACTTGGAGGCTGAAGCAGTTCAGGAGACCCCCGACATGATAGTAGGTATGTTCCCAGTCGACTCCCATATTGCAGAAGTGTTATTTGATACTGGAGCAACACATTCTTTCATTACTGCATCATGGGTAGAAGCACATAATCTTCCAACTACTACCATGTTAACCCCCATTCAAATTGACTCAGCCGGTGGTAGAATTCGAGCCGATAGCATTTGTTTGAATATAAGTGTGGAAAATAAGGGGGATAGCGTTTCCCGCCAACCTTATAGTAATGGGTACTCAGGGAATAGATGTCATCCTAGGGATGAATTGGTTAGATAAGTATCAGGCAGTTATCAGTTGTGATAAAAGGACAATCAAGTTGGTGTCCCCACTAGGAGAGGAAGTGGTGACCGAGTTAGTCCCGCCCGAGCCAAAGAAAGGAAGTTGTTATCAGATGGCTGTTGATAGCAGTGAAGCAGACCCAATTGAGAGTATCAAGGTTGTGTCTGAATTCCCAGATGTGTTTCCAAAGGATCTACCGGGTATGCCACCAGAGCGGAAAGTTGAATTTGCTATAGAGCTTCTTCCTGGAACCGCCCCCATCTCTAAGAGAGCTTACAGAATATCTGGACCAGAGTTGGTTGAGCTTAAGAAGCAGATTGATGAGCTGTCAGAGAAAGGTTACATCCGGCCAAGCACCTCGCCTTGGGCCGCCCCTGTCTTGTTTGTGGAGAAGAAAGATGGTACTAAGAGGATGTGTATTGATTACCGAGCTTTGAATGAAGTCACGATCAAGAACAAGTATCCTTTGCCCAGAATAGAAGATCTGTTCGACCAGTTGAGAGGAGCCAGTGTGTTCTCCAAGATCGATCTAAGGTCAGGTTATCATCAGCTCAGGATCCGACCTTCGGACATTCCGAAGACGGCATTCATTACCAAGTATGGTTTATATGAGTTCACAGTGATGTCTTTTGGTTTGACCAATGCGCCAGCATTCTTCATGAACTTGATGAACAGTGTATTCATGGATTATCTTGATAAGTTCGTGGTGGTATTCATTGATGACATTCTGGTTTATTCTCAAAGTGAAGAAGAGCATGCAGATCATTTGAGGATGGTATTGCAGAGATTGCGAGAGCACCAGTTGTATGCAAAGTTGAGCAAGTGTGAGTTCTGGATCAGTGAAGTCCTGTTCTTGGGTCACATAATCAACAAAGAAGGATTGGCTGTGGATCCGAAGAAAGTGGCAGACATTCTAAACTGGAAAGCGCCAACGGATGCTCGAGGAATCAAGAGCTTCATTGGAATGGCCGGATATTATCGGCGATTCATTGAAGGGTTTTCGAAGATTGCGAAACCAATGACAGCGTTGCTAGGCAACAAGGTTGAGTTCAAGTGGACCCAGAAATGCCAAGAGGCCTTTGAAGCGCTGAAAGAGAAGTTGACAACAGCGCCTGTCCTAGTCTTGCCTGATGTGCACAAGCCCTTCTCGGTGTATTGCGATGCTTGTTACACAGGTTTGGGATGTGTGTTGATGCAAGAGGGAAGAGTTGTGGCTTACTCGTCCCGACAGCTGAAGGTTCATGAGAAGAACTACCCAATCCATGATCTAGAGTTGGCAGCAGTGGTTCACGCACTGAAGACATGGAGGCACTATCTGTATGGACAGAAATGCGATGTTTACACGGACCACAAGAGTCTGAAGTACATATTCACTCAGTCAGAATTGAACATGAGGCAACGAAGATGGTTAGAATTGATCAAAGACTATGAGTTGGAGATTCATTACCATCCCGGCAAAGCAAACGTAGTGGCAGATGCTTTGAGCAGAAAGAGTCAAGTCAATCTGATGGTCGCTCGTCCGATGCCTTATGAGTTGGCCAAAGAGTTTGACAGGTTGAGTCTCGGATTTCTGAACAATTCGCGAGGAGTCACAGTTGAGTTGGAACCTACCTTGGAGCGTGAAATCAAAGAAGCGCAGAAAAATGATGAGAAGATCAGTGAGATTCGGCGATTGATTCTAGATGGCAGAGGCAAAGACTTTCGAGAAGATGCAGAAGGTGTGGTATGGTTCAAAGACCGCTTGTGTGTTCCCAATGTCCAGTCTATTCGGGAGTTGATTCTTAAGGAAGCTCATGAGACAGCTTATTCGATTCACCCTGGCAGTGAGAAGATGTATCAGGATCTGAAGAAGAAATTCTGGTGGTACGGAATGAAAAGAGAAATCGCAGAGCATGTGGCTATGTGCGATAGTTGTCGAAGAATTAAGGCAGAACACCAGAGACCAGCTGGATTGTTGCAACCGTTGCAGATCCCTCAGTGGAAATGGGATGAAATTGGTATGGATTTCATAGTCGGATTGCCTCGCACTCGAGCCGGCTACGATTCCATTTGGGTAGTAGTGGACCGTTTGACCAAGTCAGCCCACTTCATACCTGTCAAGACCAACTACAATAGTGCAGTATTGGCAGAATTGTATATGTCTCGGATCGTCTGTCTTCATGGTGTGCCAAAGAAGATAGTGTCAGACAGAGGAACGCAGTTCACCTCTCATTTCTGGCAGCAGTTGCATGAAGCCTTGGGCACGCATCTGAATTTCAGTTCAGCTTATCACCCGCAGACAGATGGCCAGACCGAAAGAACCAATCAAATTCTCGAAGACATGTTAAGAGCCTGTGCGTTGCAAGATCAGTCCGGATGGGACAAGAGATTGCCTTATGCAGAGTTTTCCTATAACAACAGTTACCAGGCCAGTTTGAAGATGTCACCGTTTCAAGCGCTGTATGGAAGGAGTTGCAGAACTCCGTTGCAATGGGATCAGCCTGGAGAGAAGCAGGTGTTTGGGCCAGATATTCTGCTTGAAGCCGAAGAGAACATCAAGATGGTCCGAGAGAATCTGAAGATAGCGCAATCGAGGCAGCGAAGCTATGCAGACACAAGAAGAAGAGAGCTGAGTTTCGAAGTCGGAGACTTTGTTTATCTGAAGGTGTCACCGATCAGAGGAGTCAGAAGATTCGGAGTCAAAGGCAAGCTGGCACCCCGCTACATTGGTCCGTATCAGATTCTTGCAAGACGTGGAGAAGTGGCCTATCAGCTCAGTTTGCCAGAGAATTTGTCTGCTGTGCATAATGTCTTTCATGTGTCTCAGTTGAAGAAGTGCTTGCGTGTGCCGGAAGAGCAGTTGCCAGTGGAAGGTCTTGAGGTCCAGGAGGACTTGACCTATGTTGAGAAGCCAGCTCAGATCCTTGAGGTTGCAGATAGAGTCACCCGAAGGAAGACCGTCAGAATGTGCAAAGTCAGATGGAGTCACCACTCTGAGGAAGAAGCAACCTGGGAGCGTGAAGATGATCTGATGGCCAAGTACCCGGAGCTCTTTGCTAGCCAGCCCTGAATCTCGAGGGCGAGATTCTTTTAAGGGGGATAGGTTTGTAACGCCCCGAATTTTGCAGTTGAATTTTTCTTTTCTTTACTCGCCAAAATTCGGGCGTTACCTTTTCCTTTTCTTTTTCCCTTCGCTAAACCTTGACCTTTTCCAAAGTTCTAGCGGGATTCGGTTTGGAATTCCCGTACGTATGAAAACCCTAAATACTTTATGTTGTTTGATGCACCATGCCGAACCTTGCATTTCTTTTGATTGCTTTGAAAGTGCAATTGCATTCATGTAGGAAGATCGGATTTCGAAAACAGAGAAGTAATCTTTTCTTTTTTCTTTCTCTCTCTTTCTCTCTAATCTTCTCTTTTTCTCTCCCGCGCCGTGGGCCGACCCCGGCCGGCCCAGGCCCCTGCGCGCCCCCCCTCTTGGGCCTGGAAGGCCCAGCCGCCCCCCCCCCCTCTTTCCCTTATTCCCTAACCCTCTCCCTCTCCCCCCTCATTTTCTCCCTCCCCACCTAAGCCGCCGCCCCTACCCCCTGCCCGCCCCCTGCCCTAGGTCGCCGCGCCGCCCCCTGCCGCCGGCCGCCCCTCGCCGTCGATCCCCGACACCGGTGAGCCCCCCCCCCCCTCCTCCCTCTCCTCCCTCCCCCTCTCCTCCCTCCCCTTCCTCTCGCCGCTCGGCCCATGGCCGGTTCGGCCGCCCGCCCCACCCCGCCCGCTCGGCCCCTTGGCCGCGCCCCCGGCCCCCCCGCGCGCGCCCCCATGGCCGGCTCGGCCGCTCGGCCGCCCCGCGCCCTGCCCCGCGCCCTGCCCCGCGCCCTGCCCCGCGCCCTGCCCCGCGCCCCTGCGCGCCCAGCGGCTCGGCCGCCCCGCCCCCCCTGCTCGGCCGGCTCGGCCGCCCCTGCGCGCCCCGCCTAGGGCCGGTTCAACCGCCCTAGGGCCGGTTCAACCGCCCCCCCCTTCTGTTTTTTTTATTTTTTTTATTTTATTTTATTTACTTTCTGTGATCATAATTACTGTATTTTAAGTAGGCTAATCACTGTTCATGCTATGGGAAAATAGGAAGTTTAATTTAAAATTTCGTTATGCTATTGATTCACGTAGTTAATTGTTTACCCTGTGCAATGTTGATCAACTAAAAGTGATTAGGTTTCCATCAGTATATATAAATATATATAACAGAATTATTTTGTTAAAAACCAATTGTGTCATTAGTGCATAAGATTTAACCCCCTGCGAGACCTTTCCCGTTTCTTTCTAGCCATAACAAATGCGTTATCGAATGTCATACTTGGTGCATATTCACTTTATTTGTTATCTTGTATGGTGTACTGTTCTTTTGTATTAAATATGTGGATGGATGTATGTATGTTTGCGCTCGCATAGAGAACGATCCGGTCGAAGAGCCCGAGGAATTCGCAGGAGAAGCCCCTGAGCAGCAGTCGGTTGGTGGAGGCAAGTGTCCTTTGACCTATCTCTGTCCTATTCATTCTTTAATTCACCTCCCGCATTACACATTTATCCCTAAGGATTGACTAGCTTTTGTTATCCATGTCCTTGGTTACCTATTTGGGTCGGATTATTACTACTTAGTCTGATGCTATTGCTCAACTCTAATCAATGAACATGATGTGATTATCTATGATACGCTGTTTTCCCTTCTCTTATTATGATTATACTTGTGGTTTTCAAGGGGACTCGAGCGGTTTCTCGAGTGCCTCTCCGTAAGGACCTGTTCTATGGATGACCGCCCGGGAAAACAGTGCAACCATGAGGGTGGAATGGGGTGCCCTTAGCTGAATAATTAGAGGATCCGGGGTGTAGTTCACTTAGCCGTCGTGCCGTCAATGGGGCTCGGTGTATGCGGCTCGCTCTGCCAAGTTTGGGTTCGCCCCTTGGGGAGGAGTGCGGTGCATTTAGGAAACCTAACGGGTGGCTACAGCCCGGGGGAATCTTTGTAAAGGCTACGTAGTGAAACCCTGCCTATTCACCTTGGTAGTGTTTAAGGGTTTGATCGGCCCGAGGCAAGAGGGAATCACGGCTTGTGGGTAAAGTGCACAACCTCTGCAGAGTGTTATGAAACTGATATATCAGCCGTGCTCGCGGTTATGAGCGGCCAAGGGAGCTCCAGTGATTAGTGGTACTTGATCAGAGACATTGTGGTACAGGTGGTTATGAGATTGATGGTTTTGGTTATGACTATGGTGCTGGTAAGTGGTATTCTTTCCGTTTGGAAAGGGTACATCGGGTTAATAACTTGGGTAATGCTAAAACTTGGCTTTCTACTAGTAAATAATAATCTGACCAACTAAAAGCAACTGCTTGACTTATCCCCACATAAAGCTAGTCCACTACAGCCAAACAGGATGCTTGCTGAGTATGTTGATGTGTACTCACCCTTGCTCTACACACCAAACCCCCCCCCAGGTTGTCAGCATTGCAACCACTGCTCAGGCGAAGATGAAGCTGTGGAAGGAGACTTCCAGGAGTTCCAAGATTACGACGAGTTCTAGGTGTGGGTTAGCGGCAACCCCCAGTCGGCTGCCTGTGAAGGCCGCGTTATCTACGTTTCTTTTCCGCACTTTGATTTATTGTAAGAACTATATGGACGTCTCAGACGTATGATGTAATCGACTATTATTTCCCCTTTTAATACTATTTGAGCACTGTGTGATGATGTCCATATTATGTAACTGCTGTGTACGTGAATAACTGATCCTGGCACGTACATGGTTCGCATTCGGTTTGCCTTCTAAAAACCGGGTGTGACAGCTGGAACGCTCCGGACCGTCCGGTGATGTTACGGACCGTCCGCGCCTGGGCACCGGACCGTCCGCGATGCGTAGTATGGGTTCTCGCGCATATCCCCTCGTCTGCGCTTGTCCCCTAGTGCCGGAGTTTGTGATGGTCACTTTCAGTGTCTCTCCTCCATCAGGAGTCTTCTCGGTCACCACTTTCCTGCAAGAGATTTTGTTGTTTCCATCGGCCTCCCGTGAGTTACCGATGATAACTTCTTTGTCTTTGCCCTTATCGGCTGTGCTGTGCCGAATTAGGACCCTTTTGCCTTTGAAGTCGATCATATTCATTGGAAAGGGCTCTGTGTCCTCCTGAAATTTCAATCGTCCTTCGTTAATGGCCGATTGGATTTGTCGTCGGAACACATTATAATCATTAGTGGCATGGGAAAATGAGTTGTGCCACTTGTAGTATGCGCGACGCTTTAGTTCGTCGGCAGGTGGAACAATATAATCAATTTTAATGTTACCATTTTTTAGTAATTCATCGAATATCTTATCACATTTGCCAACATTAAATGTAAACTTAATCTCCTCCTGTCATTTCTTTTGAACTGCCTGCAAGGAGGAGCAAGCCGAAGATTTGGCCTGCTCAGGCCAAACTATTTCGGCAGTGTAAATTTCCTTTGGTTCACCGTCCAAACTACTTTGATTGTGTTCTACTATATGGACATTATGATGAACCGTTTTGACTAGTTCTTTGCTTCGGCTTTCACAAGCCGAAGCTTTCTGATGTAATTGAGCTAGCGTAAAGAACTGGATGCCTTCTAATTTCTCTTTTAAATAATAGCGCAATCCATCAAAGGCTATTCCCGCCAGTTGTTTATCTGTTAAATGAATTTGAAAGCATCGGTTTCTCGTATCTTGGAATCTCCCGATGTAATCACTAACCGATTCATCCTTTTCTTGTCGTAGGGCCACTAAGTCTACTAAATCTAGCTCATAATTGCCAGAGAAGAAATGTTCATGAAATTTTTGTTCTAAATCTCCCCACGACAAAATGGAATTAGGAGGGAGCGTGGCATACCATGTGAATGTAGTCCCTGTTAAAGATAATGAAAATAAACGTACACGGAATGCTTCGGTGTCGGCCAATTCTCCTAACTGTGCTAAGAACTGGTCTATGTGCTCAAACGTGCTCTTTTCTTCGTCACCCGAAAACTTTACGAATTCGGGTATTCTGGTCCCCTGTGGGTATGGGAGCCGGTCAAACTGGCTATCATAAGGTCTCCGATATGACTGCCCCCCGGGGACTATACTAACTCCGAGCTTATCTCGGAATGCCCCAGCTATTTCCTCCCTTACTATATCGATGGCAGCCGGTGGCAGACCATCGGCTCTTTGATCCAATATGGGTGAGTTTGTTTGGATGTTGGTATGTTGTTTTCCTCCCCATTGGTTTGGGTTTTGCGGCGCGTTAATGCATGCCCTATGAGGTTCATAGGACTGGTCATTCCTTTCTGGCCTTCTAGGGGCCGGAAAGTACTCACTCTCACGGGTTTGATAGATTATATTATGGTGCTGGTGTGTCATATGGTGAGATGGGGAGTCTAGCTGTGATGGATACGGAGTTGGATATCCATCCTCCTTAAAAAACTCTGTGCTGGACCGTCTGGTTAAATACGCGGACCGTCTGGCCCCGTGCGCGGACTGTCTGGCCATGTGGTCGGACCGTCCGACATTATATTCGGACTGTTTGGCGCCATACGCAAACAATTCGAATGGGCTATCTAGGGTTTGCACGACATGTGGCGGCTTGGGTGCAGGTCTTGGTAATTCGCTTCTAAAAATGGGATCGACCGCCGCTGGCCCGGACGGTCCGCGCCCACGTGCGGACGGTCTGGACATGCGCAGATCGACAAATTTATCGCCAATGTGCGTGGGAGGCTGTCGTTGCCTAGGGTACATGTCCATCGGCATCCCATAAAGGGGTTGTGACTGGTCGTGACAATCTGTAGCCGATGAATTATGTGTGTACTCCCTCAATTCAACTTCGTGCGAAGGAAGATTTGACATAGTAGACTTATCAAGCACACACACTAGCCTTTCATGATCATTTTGTATATCCCCTACGATACGTTGCAACTGTTCTCGTTGTTCGTCTATGTAAGCTTTAAGAGATTGGAGTTCGTTGGTGCTACTTACATTGGGGGTAATCATAGTAGGTTGGAGCGAAGCCAGATCTGTCGCCCGTTGTCAAACGACTTTGTTGTTCCTGTCCACTTTGAAGTCGGGCAGGAATTTCGCCTTTGCTTCTTGGATCAGCTGCTCCTGGCGCTCCTCGAACAGGAGTTGTTCTTCAGTCGTCAAGGTTTCCCATGTCGGTGTGATGATATTGCTGGTGGAAATTTTAGAGCTATCCTTTGAACCGGCCATTGAGGGCCGATTTGATACGTCTATATTCGCTGTTCCCCAGCGGAGTCGCCAAAAAGTATGTTGACGCATTTTTGGAGCGCCAAACACCCAACAAGAACTGTGGCGGTGCTCTCTGGTCAGGCGCGGACGGTCCGCGGCCTAGGGCCGGACGGTCCGCGACCTGACGCAGGGGCTAGGGTTTCCTGCCTGAGGGCCGGACGGTCCGCGCGTGCGTAGGGGCGGCGGAAGATCGTCGGCGGCGCCTAGATCTCGCTCCCGGGAGGGACCCCGTCGGGGAGGAGAGATTCTAGGAGTTGTCTAGGCTCGGGCCGGCCGACCTAGACTCCTCTAATCGGCGTAGAGTCGAAGAGAGACGAAGAATTTGGGGATCGAGTGGCTAAACTAGAACTAGACTAGAACTACTCCTAATTGTACTAGAAATAAATGCGAAATAGAAGTTGTATTGATTCGATTGATCATTACAAATCGGCCGTATACCTCTCTATTTATAGAGGAGGGGGGTTGTACCCTTTACAAACAAACTTCCCGAGCTAATTTCGAGAATCTAGCCAACAAACACAGCAAAAAACTCGGAACCCTAATCTGTTCTGCGCACGCGCGAACCGTCCGGCCCACAGGCACGGACCATCCGGACCGCGGACGGTCCGGCCTCAGGGCCGGACCGTCCGCCCTCTCTTTTTGGTGTCGAACAATGCCATTGAAGCTCATCTACTGTTGATGGACTGATGATTGGCATTTGTAGCACTGGTTCGTGTGGGTCTCTTTCGTCTGGCCCCTTGGGGTTGTCTATGCAATGATGCAAGCCATTGGTGCCCTGGTTCGGTAAAAATGTAGAGAACTATATACGGAGTATGTTTTTATTCATTAATAACTACATGATAGGAATATACGTTACATCGTGAGACCTGTTATTGAAGTGAATCATTTTCCCTGGTCACTTTGTACTGGCTAGCTACATCGCCCCCAAGCATTTTCAATGCTTGGGAACGCAGTTGCGTTCAGCTTCCCTGTTTTCATTTTTTTTGTTTCCCATTACTGATGGTCACTTTCCTAAATTTCGTAATTGAACGGGCAATTTAATGATTTTTTTATGATTTACTATATTTTTTTAAAAAAAAATAAACCAAAAAAGTATACAAAAGAAAAGGAGAAAGCCCAATGAGGGGGAGCGTATGTATGCAGTTTTATGTTTCTATGTTTTTATAGTTGATACCGACTTTTATTATTGTTAGGAGAGATAAAAGGACTTTCCGTTTTGTGTTTCGATGTCAAAGAGACCCATTTTTGGTTTTCATAGTGTAGAGGGCCAATTTTCAGATGTCAACTAGCATTGTCATATGTCTTAGCTACTCTGTTCAGTCGTTTGCTACCCCCCCCCCCCCCCCCCCCCCGCACATACTAGTATTGTTGACAATTGATTATGTACCGATTTCACAGTTGGCGGGTTTGTGAAGCCACCACCCTTCTGAAGCCATGCAAACAAAACATGTACCAGCACGATTATATTCACAGTTCTTTTTACTATCCTAGCTGAATTTCTGATTCACTTCCAGACCAATATATTCTTATTGCGAAGAAACTGAATTTCTGGGTTTGCATCAAACCCTCGTCACCGCCGCCAATTTTACGCAGTCTCTTCCCGTTTTGTCCTGTGATTTAAGGCCCGCTCGTAAAACATGTATAGCTTTCCCATGCAGACACAGTTTTCAGCAAACTCAGTAACATTTGTTTGTGACTTCCTTTGACGGGTTCGGCGAATGTAGTTTCCTGAAAATAGCTTAATTGGAAGATAGTCTGTTCGAGTTCGAAAGGTTTTTCTCAATTTTTGAGCGCATCTTCGGAACTTTCCGCAGCCCACCACTTGTACTTGTCTAAGCTCAATTTGTTGTGGTTACTTCTTTTGTGCTCCTAGGGCATGAATATATATATATATATATATGAAAACACAAAAACTGTAATATTAGATATAGACTAGACATGCATGGCATGTCCTTGCCGCCGACGGACGGTAGCGACAGAGCACGTACAAGTGCCAATGTGCGATCACATGGCAAATCAAATCCACCATTTAAAGCGCACACAGACACAACCAACGGACCAAAAAGCAAAGACACCGACAGCGCCAATCAGGGCTCCTCCCCTCCCCTAGCCCCGACCGTTAGCCGGTCGTTATATTCCGCAGCAACCGCGGGGCCGCGCCATGCTCATGCACCAACGGCCGCCCGGCCCCGGCCCAGACGCGCGACCCGGTAGTAAATCAGTGGTCCAGTGGCGGCCACCTTGTTGCGTTGCGTCGCGTCGCGTGTGGCAGGCATCATCGTCCGGTGCGGTCTCCGGCTCGCCGTGGACAAAACGGCCGGGCGCACGAAAACAACGTCGTGCGTGCTGCCGCTCAATACCGTCGGATTGGATGGGATGGGGACATGGGGGCCGGAGGAGGGCGCTCCGTCGCCGCTTTCCGCCCTTTGAATGCTGATGAGCGGGCCTGCTTGCTGGCTGTTCGCGGAAGCCCGACTGCCCGAGGCAGGTGGAGGAAGCGGACCCAGACAAAAGAAACACGTTGTTGTAGTCGTGGCACTGCTAGTGGCCCCCGCCTATAGATGGCCACTAGTGCCGGGCTAATCGGGCCGATCCGGAGCACGGCACGGCCCATAATACCTGGGCACGGCACGACACGACTGGAGCCGGGCTCGTGCCGGCACGGTCCGATGGATAGTGCCGTGTCTGGACCGAGCACCGGGCACGCTGGGCCGACACAGGCACGACCCGATTAGCCCCTAGACACGGTTAGGCACGATTATGCATGATTAGATCCAAGCACGACTAGTTAGCTGTGTACTGTACTCTTTTTTCTATTTAGGGTTTTCTCACAAGAGTGAGTTTTTATCTAGATATGTTTTTAATGAGTCAGCCATTGCACTAAACAACTCAATATTAGCTATTTTAGTATGTTTTAACTGTGTTTGTGAATGTCTGACTAAAATTTTGTGGTGTAGTGCTAAACGGGCTAAATGGACTAAACGGATTAAACGGGCCGACCGTACCGGCACGGCACGGCTAAACAGGCTTAGTGCCATGCTTGGGTCTGGTCTTAGGCACTAGTGCCGTGCCGGCACGGCACGGCTATTAAACGGGCCAAACGGACCGTGCCCTAACCGGGCCGTGCCTTGCCGTGCTCGGGCTGTGCCGGGCCGCCCATTTGGCACGACATGACTATTAAACGGACCAAACGGACCGTGCCCTAACCGTGACATGCTCGGGCCGTGCCGGGCCGTGCTGCCCATTTGGCCATGTATAGCCCCGCCCTTGCTGCACTGCACGCACCAGCGCTTTCCGGACAATAGTAGTAGCATGGAGACGTTGCTCCGCGCACGGGATTATTTTTGCTCCAGATCCGCAACAGATCGACTTCACACTTCACACTTTCACAGGCAGTGTAGGTGAGCCCGTCACGAAACCGGCCCGACACGGTGGACGTCGGGCTCGTGCCGGCCCGGCCCGATGGTCGTGCCGGGTATGGGCTCCATGGCCGGCCCGTCGTTCTTGGCCCGGCACGGCACGGTTTAACGGGCGGCACGGTTGCCGGCCCGACTCCTCCCTCCCCTCTGCGTATAACCGAGACACCGAGTACTCCGTACTCCCCGTCCCCGTCTCCCCGTCTCAGTTTCTCACGCGACCAAACCCTAAATCCCTCTCCCTCCTCTTCTGGGCTCTGGCGGCGGCGCCCGACTGCCGACGACGGCGACGCCCGACGTGTGACGCTTGCCGGCGACAGCTTGTTTGGACTTCCCGAAGCTCTTCTCTTTCCTCTAATCCCCTTCCCTACTCTCAAATCTCGAAGGACCCAAACCCTAATCCCCATCCTAGCATCCTCTTGGCCCAACGACGGTGCTCCTGCTCCTCGCGGTGGTGCTTGCAACCACTCAGGTGACTCGGGTGCTCCGGCTAAGCAGGTGTGTTCTTACTCTTTGTACCGTGCTCCTCCTCCTCCTTGCATTGCTTTCTTCTCCAGATCTTCTTGTTCTTTTTAGGTATCGTTCTTGTGACGGTGCCGCTTAGCCGTCGAGGGACCGGAGTTGCTGACGAGGAGCCGGATAAACAGTGGGCATGGACGATGAACTTGATCCGGTCGCTGTGGAGGAGGAGCAACGGCTCGAAGATCATAATGAAGAAGAGGATGCTCTGGCCCTCTTTGGTGGCAGATCCGCCATTGCTGCTGCTGCCATTAACATCGATGATGCCCCCCTGTTCCTTGTGCCGGTGGTCAGACGGGCACAGGCTCCACGAGCCCGACACCGACCGGCACAAGCACTGCTGCCACAAGTTCTAGTAAGCGTCCTCCCAGATCTAAAGTGTGGAACGACTTTGATGAACTGACCCACATCGTCAATGGTAAGAGGGTAAGGTATGGCGCTGTTTGCAAGTACTGTAAGGTTACTTTAAGTGGTAAATCTAGTTCTGGAACTGGTCACTTACTTCGCCATAACTGCTCTGCTAAGAAAGAACAACAGCGTGCGGGTATAGTTCAATCCTTGCTTAAGTACAACTCTGATGGATCCTTGAAACATTGGGAGTACTCTCCTTCTGTTGCAAGAAATGAACTATGTCGGTTAATAGCTAAAGAGGACCTACCTCTATGGTTTGGAGAGTCTGATGCTTTTCAGGAGTACATTACTAATGCCCATAATCCTAAATTTATCAAATGTTCTAGACAAACCACTGCTAGAGACATGGTGAAGCTTTATAATGAGCGTGTGGTTAATTTGATTGAAATTTTTAAAACCTCTGTTTCATCTGTTGCTCTTACATCTGACATTTGGAATGGTAAGGCTAAAGAGGATTATCTATCTGTAGTTGCTCATTTTGTTAATTCCAATTGGGAGTTAGAAAAGAGATTGATTGGTCTTAGGTTAATTGATGAATCACATACTGGTAGAAATATTGCTGAACGTATTGCAGTAGTGGTTGATGAGTACGGCTTGAACAACAAAATTTTTGCTATAACTCTTGACAATGCTTCATCAAATATAACTGCTATGTCCTTTCTGAAACCATTGTTTTGTACTTACCTTGGCCTTGTTTGTCCTGATCCATCTGATGAAACTGCTTATGATTCTGATGATCCTGATGATTTAACTACAGTTTTTTTACATCAGCGCTGTGCCTGCCACATAATTAACTTGATTGTGAAGTCTTGTTTAACAATCTTAAAGCCTTATCTTGATGATTTTAGAAAAGCTATCAATTTTTTGAACTCTTCAAACCAAAGAATTGGTGCTTACAAGAGTTATTGTCTCAGTATGGGTGTTACACCTAGAAAGTTTGGTGTTGATATTGAAGTTAGATGGAATTCCACATTTTTGATGCTTAAGCACCTAGTTCCACATAGAAGCACTTTTTCTGTCTTTATCCAAACCCAATATCCTATGCAAGAAGGTAGTCCTCCTTTACTCACTAGTAATCATTGGACTGTTGCAGATAAAGTGTTATCTTTTCTACAATTATTCTATGATTGTACTGTTGCACTATCTGGTGTTTATTACCCTACTTCACCCTTAATGTTGCATCAAATTTTAAAGATTGCTAGACATCTCAACACTTATGAAAATGATGAACTGCTAAGACAAGCTGTAGTTCCTATGAAAGATAAATTTTTAAAATACTGGAGACAAATACCCTTGTTGTATGCCTTTGCTTTCATTCTGGATCCTAGGGCCAAAATGAGAGGTTTCCATAAAATCCTTCTTCGTTTGTCTGCATTAACTGGTACAGACTACTCTAGGCTTCCACATAAGGTGAGATCTCAGCTAACCAATACTTTTCAGTTGTATGAATCAAAGTTTGGTGATGTGCGTTTGCGAGCACAAAACCAAATGTCAGGTGCTAATCAAGGTAAGAACAAAATGGCTTGGGATGACATCTATGGCGATGATGATTTTCATGTTGAGTCATCAGGATCAGGTAATATTGCTCCCTCTTCTGCTACCTTTGCAACTGCAGCCTCTGTCTCAGAGTTATCTTCATATCTAGACAGTGATACTGTCTCACAGTTCAATAAAGACTTCAACATCTTGAGTTGGTGGCATGAACATAAACTTACCTATCCTATTCTTTCTCTCCTTGCTAAAGATGTGATGACTGTTCCTGCTTCAACTATATCTTCTGAATCAACTTTTAGTCTTGTTGGCAGAGTGATTGAGGAGCGCCGTCGCCGTCTCACAAGTGATATGGTGGAGATTTTGTCTTGTATCAAGGATTGGGAATTAGCAGACTCACATATGCAACACAATGTGGAGAAGGACACCAAAGAGATGGAACTTATCCATGAAAGTATGATCCTTGAAGATGCAGCCTCTGTTTGAAAGTTTCTTTGGACTGTAACTGTGGACTGAAACTGTGGACTGTAATTGTGGACTGTAATAAACATTAATACTTTAGTTTGGAGCTAGCTGTACTCTTTTTTCCTTTCTAGGGTTTTCTCACGAGGTGTGAGTTTTTACCTAGAAAGGTTTTTAACGAGGCAGCATTGCACATGAGCTCCAAACCAAATTAAATATCTATTTTGCTGAAGTATTAATGTTATGCTTTGGAATCTTGACTTGTAATTGTGATGTGGACTTGCAGTTGTAATTGTGAATTTGTGACCTGGACTTGTAGTTGTATGGTGACATGTATATGAATCTGGATTATGTAATGTGAAGTTGAACTTGTATTAGATTTTGAATTGTGACTTACATATGAATCTGGATTATGTATTGTGAAGTTGAATTGTGACTATAATGTGGCTCTGATTTTGTATTTTTCATTCTGTAATTTAAATCTCGGGCTACTGGGCGGCCCGGTACTGTCTGGCCCGTCGGGCCCGTGGCACGGCCCGGCACGAAAAACGGCCGACCGTGCCGGGCTTGGGCCTAAGAGGAGGCACGACGTGCTCGCCCGGCCCGGCCCGGTAACCTGACCGTGCCGTGCCGTTTTTGAATTTTCGTGCCGTGCTTGTTACGGGCTCGTGCCGGGTCGGGCCGGGCGGCACGAATGAACATCTATACTTCACAGGCAGTGTAGGTGAGCGGTCGGCATGCACCTCCGTGCTTCTGTAGCGACTAGCTAGCTAGCAGACCCATGTGAGCTGGGAAGAAATTTCCAAACCTGACACGATCAGCGTGCGCATCACATCCCTGCCCCTAACAACCGGCGATCACGGACAAGCGATCCCGCGCGCCGCAGTCCGCGCCTCCTGGCTGTGTGTTTCTTTTCTTGGGCACAAGAAACCTGCCGTGTCATCCACCTTGCTGTGTGCCATGGCGCAAGCACGTTTGCTCGCTTAAGCTTCAAAGCCATGCCAAATTGCCAATACCTGCAGTCCTGTTCGACTCACCGAACTTCGCTGGCCCTCCTGGGTGCACTTCCAAATTCTGTTAGAGCTTGTATGAGAGCAAGAGGATTGGACGGGACTTAGGGGCAGGGCCGGTCCTAACATTTCGGGGGCCCTAAGCAAAAATTTATATAGAGGCCTCATATAACTAGATATATATATATATATATCATCTACACATCTACTAAATACATATTAGTAAAGAAACTGTATATAAGTTACTGTAATATAGATATTACACACTATTGTTTATAAAATAACATTGGCTGAAATAATAAAAATTTACTTGTCACTTCTCATCTTATAAAATTTCTTCTAACATTTTTTGATACAAAATCATCGATTATACTATTGATATCGATATCATTCAATAGCTTCTTCTCGATCATAAAGGCGTCAAACCATTCAACCTTTCTTGACTCATTGCTGATCTTAAATAATTATTCAGTAACTTTAATTTTGAGAAGCTTCTTTCAGCAGATGCAATAGTAACAAACACAGTAAATAATATTCTATAAGCAATAGAGGCATTAGGATAACAATCCACAACTCTGATATACTCAAAAATCTCCACAGCAGATAATGTGTCGTTAGGCAAAGTAAACTTTAGAATATTCAATTTAGAAATCAAATCATTTAACTCAACATCACATGAACCATCATGAGAGAAAGTGTTTGCAAATTTAGTGCAAAACTCTTCAAGTTCTCTATCATTTAG
Organism: Zea mays; assembly: GCF_902167145.1. Lineage (NCBI taxonomy): Eukaryota > Viridiplantae > Streptophyta > Magnoliopsida > Poales > Poaceae > Zea > Zea mays. The sequence goes on along the minus strand of NC_050104.1, from coordinate 121,921,023 downwards.
TGAGCTTAGTGTGCTTGAGCTCAATAAAAACCCAAATATACCTAAACATGGAGAGTTCTTCAAATCTGGTCCTCAAAGAAGTGCTCGCCATGTCAACTAATACCAAAAAATAGTTGACTTGAAAAGCTCTCTCATTTTCTAGAATTTCTTCGTGGCACCTACTTTCATCAAATTGTTTCTTTCTCACCGCTTTACGCTTTATTGGAAATGATGTATTTACACAAAAATCATTTGCAATATCTTTAACAATGGTTACCAGCGAGCAGCGACTAGAGATTTTGGGAATAGAATAAATATATATCATACATATATATATATAAGAGTATATATCTATTTAGGTCGGACTGGGGGCCCTACTAACTTTGGAGGCCCTGAGCGGCGGCATACCCTGCCTACCCTCAGGGCCGGGCCTGCTTAGGGGGCTAAAATCTATTGACATTCAGTTTTGAATTATAGGTGATTTTAGCCCTCCTCAATCCTCTTACTCTCAAACAAGTCCCTTCATCCCGAAATTTCTCTATCCAAACACACTTAATCCAGAAGTTCTTTTAAGATTGTCGTGGTTTCATAATTTAGATGGCAAACAAACGAGGCCTAAGCACGACCATGACAAAAAAACACGTCCATGCTTCAATCATTCGTCGTACGCAGCAACTAAAAAGAAGTCAAATCACGCACGATGTACACCATTGTAGTTAGCAGTCTCCCGAGTCCCGAGTATCCAATTATCATCCATGCATCAGGTACACGGACGGTGGACATACCCGTAGAGCACAGAACAGAAGACTACTACTTAGAAGAGAAGACCGGTCGTGCGCGGCACAAACTCCTGTCCTGCCGCGGGCGGGCGCAACAGCTTGCCCGGCCGGGGCTCCAGACGTGGGGACCAGATGGCTGAGAGCTCAGTTCGCGGCCCGGCAAGTGCGCGGGCGGGTGAGTCTCCCGGAGATCTTGTGGGCGAGCGAGGGGCGTTTGCGTGCCCGGGGGCCCGGGCAGGTACCCGAGCGAGACGGGATAGTGGCCCGCACCTGCACATGCGGGCGACGCGAGGCGAGAGCGAGAGCGCGCCGTCGGCATCCGGCTTTTCGCCCCCCGCACATGCGGCTGCGGCTCAAGCCAAAGCTGCCCCGTCCCGTCGCGTCGCGTTGCGTTCGTCGGCTCGATCACCTATCGTCGCTGCTCCGACCAGAGGAGATAAAATGGTGGGGCCCCAAATGCTGGACGCGTGGTAGGCAAGACCTGCGTATCTCGAGCGTATCCGTACACATACAACATTGTGCGTGCAGATAATACAGCGCCAAGCAATTTGATTGGTGGGTTACTGCTGCTTCAGGCCTTGTTCGTTTACATCGGATTGCACCCGGAATCGTTCCAGCTAATCAAAGTTTATATAAATTAGAGAAGCAATCCGGCTAGGAATCGTTCCGACCCATCAATCCGACACAAACGAACAAGGCCTCAAAGTTTTTTGTTGTTGTTTAGGGAGCACAAGGTTCTCAGGCTTTTTGTTTTGTTTGAGGTCAAACTAGGATGAGGTGGAAGCAACACCGTTCTCTCAATGTTTTGGGATTACGCCGCCACCAAAAAATTACTCCGATGTTTATCTCGTTCTACTTAACTCACATCCAAACACTATAAAAACTGTGGTCGTCCCCTAACCCCTGCTTATACATCCAACCAAACATATAGAGACTGGTGTCACAATTAGTTTGCAGAGATAAAATGTTACTAATACGCAAAACAATACTCCTATTGGCCACCCCAAAGGGCGGTTCTACTAACAGGTCCATCTATATGGCATCGTGTCCATGTGCGTTCCGCGAGAATCGTGTTAGATCCATCCTCGATCATCGTCGTAGCGTGGAGGTCAACCAGCATTATGCTCACGTGACCGCGTTTACTGACAAACGGTGACATTAAAGTCATCTGCTCGTCCAAGCTTGCCTCTATTAATTGCAAGTCAGCCATGTTAGCATGGGGTTTAGCGCGCCTAATGACGGCTCGAATCCAGTAGGACCGTCGTATACGTACGATTTATACTAGTACATACTAGTACTTTTTAGCGGCAGTTTCCTCGAGGTCCCACATGAAAGTAAGATCCGCGCATGCATGATTAGTTCGAGGGCCGACGGTTATATATGGAATCGGTTGCGCAAAGCGTTTGGCGGGGAAAGCGACTTTTTTGCTGGGGGTGGGAGATTTGCAGTATCCTTTGCTTTCGATCAAAGCGCTTACTAGTAGCGCTGTAAATATATATACACTGCACCCTTTTGTGGTGGCCGTGAAAACCATGATGAACTTTAACAATAGTCCTATCAGAAAAGCGGAGCCCAAAAAAAGCTTGTCGTACGTCGTTAACCAGTCATCTCAATCTCTGTTATGTCATTATGTGATGGGTAGCTGGCTGTGCTCTGAACAAAAGAGGTGCACTCCAAGTCAGCTATAGTGCAGCCTGTACGACTATAGGATAGTAAAAAGTACACGTACTTACCCCAATAACCTGATTAGAAAGCCAATTCATTTAGGGCTTGTTCGGTTAGCTCTTAATCCATATGGATTGAGTGAGATTGGATGAAATTGAATCCCAAACAAGTCAATTTTCTTATTAATTTTTTCAATCTCATCCAATTCATGTGTGTTGGGAATAACCGAACAAGGTCCCCTGGCAGTGGCATTAGTTAGGAGGCAGCATGGGGGTAGAGGTAGCTAAACAACATCACACTGATGTAGTATTAACCAATATCCATGGTCTGCTGGTTACACACCGCACACCGGTAATGATAGAGTGACCGTGGGCGGGAGAGCGCATTGATGCTCGCCTCCTCTAATTTCCCACACATCTTCAAGACACACACCAACACACACCCCACGCCGGAATTGAGGTTTAAAAATCCTCAGTCCGGCGGTTGCCGACGGCAGCCACTAAACACGAACACTTAAGCAACGAGCTATCTCGGACGTACGACGGTCGCAGAGGTGACCGATCGAGCTAGCTCATGCAGTGGGCGCCCCGCCCGGCCGGTCGGGTTAATTCGTATACTGGACGAAGGAGCGGTAGTCGACGTCGGCGATGTAGTTGGCCGGGATGACGTTCTGGGCCACCAGCTGCTTGCCGGACTCGTTGGTGATGCGCACCGAGAAGGGGCCGCAGAGCGGGCGGCTGGGGTCGATCCGCCAGACGGCGCCCCAGGACTCGTGCAAGGGCTCCCAGTACCCGGAGTTGTTCTGCATGATGTCGGCCTGCACCACGTCGCCGTCCATGTTGGCGTGCTCGATGAGCACGGCCAGGTACATGGGGTTGGAGCCGTGCTGCACGCGGAAGGTGACGGTCAGGCCCGGGAAGTCGCACGGCACCCTCCGGAACTGCATGTCGATGATCCCGGCGTGCCGGAGCCTGTCGTTCAGGCCGGAACTCGCCATGGCGCCGAACGCCGTGCCGCTCAGGTCGAAGTGGTACTTGGCCACCGGGTAGTAGTTCATGTCGGTTATGATCACCGTCTGCGGCACGCCGGAGCAGGCCGGGTGGTTGCTCCGGAGGCACCGTATCTGGGAAAAGAGGGCCAAGCACAAGGCCGGTCAGCGGGTCGATCGTTAGATGCACGCGCTGCACGTGGTCCTGCATGGTGAGGGCAATTAATCTTCTTCGTGTTAATGTGTACCCACCTGATAGCATGAGCCGCAGCCCTTGCCGTCCTTGAAGATGGGCTCGTTGCCACAGGACGTCATGGACGAGAACGGGTACTGGTTGGTGCCCTTGAACCCGCACGCACCACCTAGCAAGGTTCAGCAACAGCAAGAGGCATTTAGACGACACGTACAGACATCCATATGGAGAGAGACGGGTATATATATATATGCCGATTGATCCTTACCGTTGTCGTCGGGGCCGGCGCCGGTGGGCGCGCCGTACCAGGTGGCCTTGGCGGGCAGCCAGCCACTGCTGTAGGACAGCAAGGACCTGTCCTGCGACGACTCGGAGTCGGAGGCGTTGTGGCTGGGCTGCTGCTGGGCGCGAGCGCCGTAGGTGACGACGGACACCACGGACAGGAGCGCGGCCACTGCGAGGGCCTTGCAGGAGAGCGCGGTGGCCATCGTCGTTGCGCTAGCTAGGACCTCGACCGATGGACTTGCTTGGCAGTCGTTCCTGCCAGCTGCTATGTGTTCCGATGGTGTGAGGTGGAGAGCACTGCGTTGCTGGGGCGTGGTTTTTATAGGCACCAGAGAGCAGACACAGGACGGTTAAATGGGGACGCTTAAACTACCGATCCGCCGGCCTCATCGATCGACGCTACACCTGACGTGCGTTAGAGGAGCGAGCTCGATGGCGAGGTCCGTCGTCGCGTCACATGGGCGCCGCGCGAATCGTGGAGGGAAGGGATGGAAGGCGGCGTCGTCGTCGTCGGTTAACGCGAGAGTATACCATTATTATAGAATCAGATCCTGGCAGTTATAGTTATGGCATGTTACTTGTAAACAAACTCCTACTACGAATAATCTCGTCCACATCGAAGGGCAGGCCACACACCCACCACTCTACACCTCTTTGACGTTGGATGCATCACAAGGCTGGAGTGAGTGGTTCGGTATATAAAAAATAGGATAAGGATCCCGCGCAATACTCCATGAAAATCAGTACATGTGTACGCAATACTCCATGAACAATATCCTCATCATTGCAAAAGCTATTTTAAAACCAAATGTGTACTGTTGTTGGTCCCGTGCAGTGCATATATGCAACTAACGGGTATACAGTATTCACAACCACGAAGTAGCTACTACATCCGTTCACAAATATATGATACTGTTGATTTTCTTCGAAAACTTTGACGACTTGTCTTATTCAAAATATTTATTCAAAAATGTAAAATTTTAAGTCAAGCATAAACTACCTTTAGTGATAAAACAAATCACAAAAATAAATGATAACTCATTATTTTTTAATAAGACGAGTGGTCAAACTTTTTTTAAAAGTCAACAGTATCATATTTATGAACGGAGGGAGCACTATCTATGAAACTATATTTTTTAGGCATACAGAGATACAATACAACTCAAACAAAATTTTATACATAGCTAAATGCAGAGGCGACCACAAAGGGGGGCAAAGTGGTCCATGACCTCTCAGTTTTTTAAATCTATTATAGCTATCTTTAAGTATAAAAAAAATAAAGTTTTGGATATGTCAAAATAGTCTCATCCTAGACCTCCTCGTCGGATTGGTCCAGCCTTCTCTAGGAGTCCTTTTCTCGGCCTAGTTCTTGTATCTATTTGTACGGACATATTCTTTCCGATGACGTCCGAACCAATCCAGCCTAACACCTCGTTCCCTATCTTGTCCCTCTCTCGACACGTGACACCAGCCCACCCAACAGATCCAATCTTGCTTGTCGCAATGACGGGACCTGTCCTCGGCGGCCAACGAGCTTGGCAAATCAACGAGTCCTGGCTTTCAGCTAGTCACAATGCCTGACCCTACCCCTTTTCTGCGTTGCGGCCCTTTGAAGAGATTAGCATTTGATAAGGTACACACGACTTCGATTCAGTGGCTTTTGTTTTTTATTCGATTGACAGATTAGATTGAATATTTAGATTAGATTGGAATACTCACTCTGGATTGTGAACTAGAGATTAGATAAGTAATTGATGATTATTCTCTTTGTTTAGATAAATAAGGAGATTTTCTTCGAAGCTTTTAAGGGATTCCAGATCAGTGGACAAAACAATACCAATGTGAACAACAATTGTGCGAACAATTTTTTTATAGTAATCTCAAATAACATAAATTATTGTCTACTCGGTATTAATATTATATGCTAATTAAGATTTTATGTAACAAATTGTTGTTGGGTCGAGCCACGAGCCATCTCGCGAGCTGCACCGAGCCGAGCCGAGCTGGCTCGCTCTTTTCATGAACCACAAAAATAGGCTCGGGCTCGTTCTGAGCGTCGAGCCGGTCCGAGCCGAACCGAGCTGCTGCGAGCCCGAGTCAGCTCGTCGAGCTCGAGCTTTTTTTCCAGCCCTAAGTGCATATATACAACTGACAGGTATACAATATGCACACCCCGAATAGCTACTACCTCCATTCACAAATATACGATACTGTTGATTTTTTTCGAAAACTTTGACCACTCGTCTTATTCAAAATATTTATTTAAAAATGTAAAATTTTAAGTCAAGCATAAACTACCTTTAGTGATAAAACAAATCACAAAAAATAAATGATAACTCATTATTTTTTAATAAGGCAAGTGGTCAAACTTTGTTTTAAAAGTCAACAGTATCATATTTATGAATGGAGGGAGTACTATTTATGAAACTATATTTTTTAGGCATACAGAGATACAATACAACTCAAACCGAATCTTATACGGCCACAAAGGGGGCAAAGTGGGCCATGATCTCTGTCAAATTTTTTTTTAAAATCTATTATAGCTATCGTTAAGTATAGAAAAAATAAAGTTTTCGATATGTCAAAATAGTCTCCTCCTAGACCTCCTCATCGGATTGGTCCAGCCTTCTCTAGGAGTCCTTTTCTTGGCCTAGTTCTCGTATCTATCTGTACAGACATATTCTTTCTGATGACGTCCGAACCAATCCAGCCTAACACCTCGTTCCCTATCTTGTCCCCCTCTCGACACGTGACACCGGCCCACCCAACATACCCAATCTCGTTCGTCGCAATGATGGGACCTGTCCTTGGCGGCCAACAAGCTTGGCAAATCAACGAGTCCTGGCTTTCAGCTAGTCACGTCGCCTGTCCCTACCCCTTTTCTGCGTTGCGGTCCTTTGAGGAGATTAGCATTTGAGAAGGTACACACGACTTCGATTCAGTGGCTTTTGTTTTTTAGTCGTTTGACAGATTACACATGAGATTGAATATTTAGATTAGATTGGAATACTCACTCTGGATTGTGAACCGGAGATTATATAAGTAATTGATGATTAGTTCTCCTCTTTGTTTCTATAAACAAGGAGATTTTCTTCAACTGCTTTTAAGGGATTCCATGATCGGTTGACTTATACCAATGTGAACAATACGCCTATTGCACGAACAATTTTTTTAGAATAACCAAGTAATCGAGGTGAAATAGTTGTAGATCCAACATTAAGAAGACAAATTGATAATGAAATCATTATTTGATGATTCATGACAATATCTTCAAATCCATAGATGACGAGATCATTATTCGACGTTTTCACAAAAAACTTAGCAGTATGTTTGCTTTTGAATATAGTTTCCTTCTTTGAACGTGCATCGTGTATTGATATGAAACTTGAATTCTATAAGATACTAGTTCTTTACTATCTTACTTGATTTTGCCATGTGATTTTTTTGGCCCCCATGAATTTCCATCTTGTGCACGCCACTGCTAAAATATGATCACGAATTTATCATACGTAATTGCAGAATTCTTAATCTAACGATAGACCTAACTAAGTGCAAATATTAGAATATATCAGTAGCGAAGCGTGCTAGGGAAAATTTGAGAAAGGAACAAAAATCAGAGTTCGAGATACACTTAGACTATTAAGCTAACTGCCTTTTTTGTGCTCTTAGGGTGTACCATGGTATATAAACCACCTACTGGATCCGCCTATAGAATCTATTGAGGTGATAAAAGATGATGCAGACGATACTGCGAGGCGGTCTCTAGCAGCTATTCTATCATATCCATTATATCATCCCTATTTCAAACTTCACTTTGTAAACAATGTAAACTATAATGCAAATCTCCTATATTATACGATATACTTCGGACAACCTAATGTATACTTTTCAAGACCATGTAGTGCTCTTTTAGATCTATTTAGGGAGTTTAAACATGGCAGTGATGTCTAGAACATCACACTAGGTTGTAGATGTATTGTCCACGGTGGGGCATTTCATGGACCTACATTCAGTGGTAGAAGTGAAACCTTTGTGGATTCAGAAGGTGATTAACTCTTATGTCACAGATGAGGAGGCTCAAACTTTATTTGATCAGTTGGCTACAAAGTCCTAATTAATTAGGATTTTCCTTGTGGTAAGGGTGATCAGAAAAGGTGCTCATATTTGGGTTGCTAGAAATTCTGCATTAAGAACCAAAATCATAGATGCACATGATAACAACATTATGGGTGGGCATTCTAGGGGACATGCCACTTATCACGGTGCGAGGTGTCTGTTTGGTGGCTGATGTGGTGTGTTTCATTAAACAATGTGTAGTTTGCTAGGAGGCTAAAATAGAGAGTGAAAGGGAAATCGGGTTAACCACTTCCTATAATTAATTTTGGTGATTGATGATCAACACAAACACATGGACTAAGTAGTTTGTCTAGAATTCATGTATTACAGGTGTATAAGGTTCAACACAAACCAATAAAAGAATCAAGTTAGGGACACAATATAATATTAAAGGAGCAAAAGGACTTGAGTGTGCTGAAGAACGGCGCACCGAACTGTTCTGTGCACCATCGAACTGTCCAGTGCACCACCGGACAATGTTCAGTGCACCAGGACCGTACAACATCAAACCAGCCACTCTCGAGAAAATGAAGGCGCACTCCGCTATAATTCACCGGACTGTCTGGTGTACCACCGGACTGTTCGGTGAGTTAGCGGAGCAACGACTATCTGCGCGCAACTATCGACCCTGCCAACTGAACAGTGCAGCTATAATGCCACGCAGAAGTCAGAGCAGAAAGTCAGAGGGGCACGGACTGTCCGGTGCCGCAAGAATACAAAGCTCCAACGGTCGACCGAGCTTTGAACCCTAATGGTTGGCTGACATGGCGGCGCACCAGACAGCGCACAATACCTGTCCGGTGGCGCACCAGACTGTCTGGTGCGCCCATCGCCAACAGCCTTGCCAACGGCTACCAAAGTGGTTGGGGGCTATAAATACCCCCCAACCACCACAACCTTTGGCATCCAAGCATTCTGAACATTGCATTCAATATAAGAGCAAAAGACTTCACTCCAAGACACATTCAATAGATTAAATCCTCTCCAAGCCACCAAATCAACTCAATTCCATTAGGGACTTGAGAGAGGGTGTTTTGTGTTCTTTTTTTGCTCTTGTTGCTTGGTTTTTGTCTCTCTTCTTTTCTCCATCTTATTCTCAAGTGCTTTATAAGCAAGGCAAGAGACACCAAGTGTGTGGTGATCCTTGTGGGGTCTAAGTGACCCTTGAGATTAATGAAGAAGGCTCACTCGGTCTAAGTGACCGTTTGAGAGAGGGAAAGGGTTGGAATGGACCCGGTCTTTGTGACCTCCTCAACGGGGACTAGGTTCTTTGAACCGAACCTCGGTAAAACAAATCACCATGTTCATTCACTTGATTCTCATTTGACTTGTTTTCCCCTCTCTCCCGGACTTGAATTTAATTCTAACGCTAACCCCGGCTTGTAGTGTGTGCTTTAGTTTATAAATTTTAGGTTTTGCCTATTCACCCCCTCTAGGCAAATTTCAATTGGTATCAGAGCCAGTGCTTCATTAAGAGTCTAACCAACTCAAAGTGATGTCTCGAAATCATGCCAAGAGGGAGATCATGACCGGCGATAAGCCCGCAAGCTCAGGGAGGACTCTTTCAAGAGAGTCTGGCAACAAGCACAAGGATGAATCCTCTTCCTCCATCAAGTCCCATAGGAGAGGTGACAAGAAGAAGAAGATGAAGAAAGTGGTCTACTACGAGACCGACTCTTTGTCACCCTCCACCTCCGGCTCTGAGTCGTTGACCACTTCTAAGTGCCATGAGCGCAAGAAGTATAGTAAGATGCCCCTACGCTATCGCCATATTTCAAAGCGCGCTCCATTACTTTTCGTACCCCTAGGCAAACCGCTATATTTTGATGGTGAAGATTATTCTATGTGGAGTGATAAAATGAGGCATCACCTAACCTCACTCCACGAAAGTATTTGGGATATAGTTGAGTTTTGAGCGCAGGTACCTAAGGTGGGGACAAGGACTACGACTCGGACGAGGTCACCCAAATTAGGCACTTTAACTCCCAAGCCACGACTATACTCCTCGCCTCTTTGTGTCAAGAGGAGTATAACAAGGTGCAAGGGTTAAAGAACGCCAAAGAAATTTGGGACGTCCTCAAAACCACGCACGAAGGAGACGAGGTGACCAAGATCACCAAACGGGAAATGATCGAGGGCGAGCTCGGTCGATTTGTCCTCAACAAAGGAGAAGAGCTACAAGCAATGTACAACCGACTCAAGACAATGGTGAACCAAGTGCGCAACCTCGGGAGCACAAAATGGGATGACCATGAAATGGTCAAGGTTATTCTAAGATCTCTCGTTTTTCGTAATCCTACTCAAGTGCAACTAATCCGTGGAGATCCTAGATACAAGCTAATGTCTCCCAAGGAGGTTATTGGCAAGTTTGTGAGCTTTGAACTTATGATCAAAGACTCCAAACACATTGTCAACTTGGAGCAAGGTGCCACCTCCACTCCCGAGGTGCAACCTGTCGCATTTAAAGCTACAGAAGAAGAAAGGAGGGAGTCTACACCAAGTAGGCTTCCAATCGACGCCTCCAAGCTAGACAACGAGGAGATGGCGCTCATCATCAAGAGCTTCCGCCAAATCCTTAAACAAAGGAGGGGAAGGACTACAAACCCCGCTCCAAAAGGGTGTGCTACAAATGTGGTAAGCCTGGTCATTTTATTGCTAAATGTCCAATGTCAAGTGAAAGTGACAGGGACGACGACAAGAAGGGGAAGAAGAAGGAGAAGAAGAGGTACTACAAGAAGAAGGGCGGCAATGCCCACGTGTGTCGGGAATGGGACTCCGACGAGAGCTCCACCGACTCCTCCTCCGACGAGGACGTCGCCAACATCGCCGTCAACAAAGGCCTTCTCTTCCCCAACGTCGGCCACAAATGTTTCATGGCTAAGGACGACAAGAAAAAGAAGGTACACTTAGAGCCACCCCCAAATATACAACATCTAGTGATGAGGGTAGCTCTAGTGAAAATGAAGATGATTTACTTACTCTTTTTGCCAACCTCAACATGGAACAAAAGAAAAAATTAAATGAATTAATAGAATTATTCATGAGAAGGATGAACTCTTGGATAGCCAAGAGAACTTTCTTATTAAAGAAAACAAAAAACATGTTAAATTGAAAAATGCTTATGCTCAGAAAGTAGAAAAATGTGAGAACTTAACTAAGGAGCTTAGCATTTGTCATGATTCAATTTCTAGTTTTAGAACTGAAAATGCTAGTTTAGTTTCTAAGGTTAAAGAATTGAATGTTTGCAATGATACAATTTCCTATCTTAGAGATGAGAATGCCATTTTAAATGCTAAGATAGAAGAATTAAATACTTGCAAACCCTCTACATCTACTGTCGAAAATGTTGCTATTTGTACTAGATGTAGAGATGTTGATATTGATGTTATAAATGATCACCTTACCATGATTAAGAAACAAAATGATCACATAGCTCAATTAAATGCTAAAATTAATGAGCATGAACTTGAAAATGAAAAGTTTAAATTTGCTAGAAGCATGCTCTATGATGGGAGACATCCTGACATTAAGGATGGCATTGGTTTCTAACAGGGAAGCAATGTCAAGCTTAATGCCCCTAAAAGATTGTCTAATTTTGTTAAAGGCAAGGCTCCCATGGTTCAGGATAGCGAGAGTTACATTTTATATCCTGCAAACTATCCCGAACACAAAATTAGGAAGATTCATGCTAGAAAACCTCACAATATTTCTCATCATGCTTTTATGTATAAAAACGAGGCTTCTAGCTCTAGGCATACAACTCATGTTAAAATGTCTAAAAAGAAAATTCCTAATGCATCAAATGAGCATAACATTTCATTTAAAACTTTTGATGCTTCATATGTGCTCACTAACGAATCAGGCAAAGTAGTTGCCAAATATGTTGGGGGCAAACACAAGAGTTCAAAGACTTGTGTTTGGGTACCCAATGTGCTTGTTTCTAACGTCAAAGGACCCAAGACTGTTTGGGTACCTAAGAACAAGGCCTAAAATTGTTTTGTAGGTTTATGCATCCGGTGGTTCAAGTTGGATAATCGATAGCAGGTGCACAAACCATATGACAGGGGAGAAAATAATGTTCTCCTCCTATGAGAAAAATGAAGATCCCCAACGAGCTATCACATTCGGGGATGGATCAAGGTTTGGTCAAAGGATTAGGTAAAATTGCTATATCTCCTGACCATTCTATTTCCAATGTTTTTCTTGTAGATTTTTTATATTACAATTTGCTTTCTGTTTCTCAATTATGTAAAATGGGCTACAACTATCTTTTCACTGATATAGGTGTTACTGTCTTTAGAAGAAGTGATGATTCGATAGCATTTAAGGGAGTGTTGGAAGGTCAGCTATATTTAGTTGATTTTAATGATAACCAAGCTGAACTCGACACTTGTTTAATTGCTAAGACTAATATGGGCTAGCTCTGGCATCGCCGACTTGCCCATGTTGGGATGAAGAATCTTTACAAACTTCTAAAGGGAGAGCACATTTTAGGACTAACAAATGTTCATTTTGAGAAAGACAGGATCTGTAGCTGAAAGGGAAATAGGGTCTAACCTTTTCCTAAATGATTTTGGTGGTTGAATTGCCCAACACAAACAATTGGACTAACTAGTTTGGCTAGAGTATATGTTCTATAGGTGCCAAAGGTTCAACTCAAAACCAATACAAAGATTAAAAATGGTTCAAGAAGAAAGGAGCAAAGGAAACCGAAGTGCTCCCTGGTCTGGCGCACCGGACTGTCCGGTGTGCCACCGGACAGTGTCCGGTGCACCAGGGACCGTACACTCCGAACTCTACAGCTTCGGGTTTCTCAGACGCAGCTCCGCTATAATTCACCGGACTGTCTGGTGTAGCACCGGACTGTCCTGTGTGCTAGCGGGGCGCAACGGTCGATTCTGCAAAGTGAACAGTGCAATTCATATGTCAGAGCAGAAGGTCAGAGGGGCACCGGACTGTCAATGCTTGTATAAGCAAGAAACAAGAAAATCTTCAAGACTTGAAGATCGTCTATGCTACATATGCCGAAAGAAGGGACATCAATGCAAGGATTGTCCCATTGGTAACTGTCGGCGTTTCGGACCCGGGGGTCCCTGGACCGACTAGTAAATTTGTCGCTGCGTGTCTCTGCCCAGATGGGTTGGTGCGAGATGGAACACAAGAGGGGAATGAGCCTTGTATTATCCTGCACCAGGAGTGCTCGTAGTAGGGGTTACAAGTGTTGCGAGAGAGAGAGAGAGCGAGAGAGCGAGCACGAGAGAAAGAGAGAGAGAGAGAGAGGGTCCGACCCTGCTTGTCTTCTCCCGTCCCTTTGCCGTGCGTCTACTCGTGCTCCTGTCGTGCGTCCCTCTTTTTCCCTTGCCATGCTCCTGGACATCCCCTTTTATAGACATAAGGAGATGGCCCAGCTGTACAATGGGGGTGTAGCTATGTGCTACGTGGCCAGTGGGGAAGTGCCTGGTCACTATGCACATGTTAACGTGTCCGTTGGAGAAGTGCATGAGCCCTATAGAAGTACAGCTGTTGGCGCTGCATGGATCCTACTGACGTCTCCTTGCTTCCGTAGGGGGCTTGAGAACCATCGACGTCATGGATGCATGCGGGGAACTAGGGCTGGGCATTCGGTCTATTAGGGTAATTCTGTTCGGTCTATTCGGGTTTTTGAAATTTTGGGTTATGAAAAATGAGAACCGAAATTTCCAAAATAATTTTAGGAACCGAACCCGAATAGACCCACAATTTCGGTTCAGTCTATTCGGTCCACCGAATAGACTCGAATAGTAGAGAGACTATTATCTTTTGTTAAAATATATACAATTAATAATTAATTGGAAGTACTATTATTACAACAAGTGACTATAAAAAATAGTATACTGAGAGATATATAGTATCGTTAAGATGATATCATAATTTTTAGCTAATAAACTCATAAATCATATAATAATATCATCATATATTAAGAGCTTTTTTCTATTTCGGGTTATTCGGTCTATTCGGGTTTTAAAGGTTAGGAACCGAACCCGAACCCATAACCCGAAATATAGCACATATAGGAACCGAACCTGAACCCGAAAACCCGAATAGACCAATAATTCGGTCTATTCGGGTTCGGTTCGGGTTCGGGTTCAGGTTTCGGTTTTAAAATGCCCACCCCTACGGGGAACCATCATTGCCTGTTACCGGGGTAAGCTAGATGGGACGTCGGTCTTGTTTCTTCGTAGCCTGAGCTAGCTAGGAGTAGGGTAATGATGTATCCCTTGTGGCGCGGTTGATCTGAGCCTGAGGTCGGGCGAGGTGGCGGTTCCTCCGAGGCCGAGGCTGAGGCCGAGGCCCAGGGTCGGGCGAGGACGTGACTCTTCCCGAGGCCGAGCCTTGGGGTCAGGCGAGGCGGAGATCTCCTCTCGAGGCCGAGGCCGAGGCCTAAGGTCGGGCGAGGCAGAGCTTCCTGTTGTCGTTTTCACCCGGGTGGTTGGCACAGCAACCGGAGCAGGGCGGGTGGCGCTGTTTTCCTGTCAGATCGGTCAGTGAAAGGGCAAAGTGACTGCGGTCACTTCGACCTTACTGACTGAGGCGCGCGTGTCAGGATAAGGTGCCAGGCGATCTCAGCATTAAATGTGCATGCAATTCGGTCGGCTGGTATGGCGATTTGGCCAAGGTCGCTTGCACGACAAGGCTTGCCTTTGGCTGAGCCAAGGGTGTGCTCACTGCCTGAGGAGACCCTCGGGTGAGTCGTGAATTCGTCTGGGACTACTGTTCCCGCCCGAGGCCGGGCTCGGCCGAGGCGAGATTGCGTCCCTTGGTAGACGAAGCTTTGACCCGAACTGTCAGTCTTTATGGTTTGTTCTGAAGGTGTTTATCAGCCGTGTTTAGGAGTGTTGGGGGTACCCCTAATTACGGTACCCGACAGTAGTCCCCGAGCCTCGAAGGGAGTATAGGCACTCACTTGGAGGTTCTGCCGGATTTTTGCGAGGGGACCAGCCTTTCTCGGTTATGTTTCGTTCCGGTGGGTGCGCGCGAGTGCACCCGCCGGGTGTAGCCCCCGAGGCCTCGGAGGAGTGGTTTGACTCCTCTGAGGTCTTAATTCTTGCTGTGATGCCTCGGTCGGCCTGGTTGTTCCCTTATGCGGCCTGGCCGCAGCCCGGGTGCATGGTCAGGCTCCAAGTTTTTGAGCTGGTTTGTTGACGCTGTCAACAGTTTTGGCCGTAGCCGGGTGCGAGGGCAGCCCCCGAGCCTCTGCACGGAGCGAGAGGACGATCAAGGACTGTCTCGACTTTTATCATACGCCCCTTCGTCGCCTTTTTGCAAGGAGGAAAGGAGGGAAAGCGCCACGTCACCCTCGGAGGGCACCGATCATGGTGTTTCCAGTGAGTTGCTAACGGGTGATCTGAGTGGACGTCCGTGCCCCGTTCGTTAAGGGTCGACTAGTGGCCTAGAGGCGCACTCCAAAAGTACCTGCAGGGGATTTGCTAGACCCGCACCCATTTCGATAGGGTCCGAGGGCTCGGTGCCTCCCTCCAGTGGGATTCCATTACAAATCATTCCCGCTGGTCTCGGAAATGTCCTAGGGTACCTCGGAAGCATAGCCCGAGCCTCGACCATGTAACAGACGTACCTAGGGTCATCCCTCACTCTGCGTGCTCTAGGGCGACTGTCAAACCCTTCAGAGGGGCCAGCCTTCTAACCCCTGATCAGTAATGTGCGCGGGGCCCGAGTGCTCTAGGGCGGCTATCGAACCCTTTCGAGGGGCTAGCCTTCGAACCCCTGATCAGTAATGGGCACGGAGCTTGAGTGCTCTAGGGCGGCTGTCGAGCCCTTCCGAGGGGCCAGCCTTCGAACCCCTGATCAGTAATGGGCGCGGAGCCCGAGTGCTCTAGGGTGGTTGCTGGACCCCGCAGGGCGCAACCTTCGAACCCCTGATCAGTAGGAGGGCTCGGGGGTCCAAGTGCTCTGGGCCGGCTGCTGGACCCCGTAGGGCGTAGCCTTCGAACCCCTGATCAGTAGGAGGGCTCGAGGTCCCGAGTGCTCTGGGGCGGCTGCTGGACCCCGCTGGGCGCAGCCTTCGAATCCCTGATCAGTAGGAGGGCTCGGGGGCCCGTTTCCTTCGCGGAGAAGGATCCTTTTCGAAATATCCCCTTTCCCGGTCCCTGTGGCAAGAGAGAGAGGGGAAACGGAAAAGGATATGAATTTAAATAGCGTGGCGCACCTTTTTTGACGTGGTCATCATGATGGAGGTGAAACGTCGCCCGCTTCGCCTACCAAAGGTGTCGCTTGCTCTGCCAAGGAGTCAATGCGACGGGACAGGCGGTTCGCGAGGCGTCTGTTGCGCGTGCGCGGGCCGTTCGAGGAACGGAGCACGGGCGCGTCGTCTTTACGACGTGGGAGAGGGCTCCCCTGCCGCTTCAGGAAAGGATGCGAGCCTGAGGGTGATTTGACCGGTGCTTCCACTCGTCTGTTGTAGCAGTTATTGCCGGCTCGCTTTTGGCCATATCAACTGTCGCGCCTGCCCCCGTGGCTGACTGACCCATGATCGTTGCACTCAATTGGCACTGCTGGGTCACGCGCGGGGCTGCCTCGAGTCGCGGCACTAGTTCCACAGTCGAGAAGACGCAACATTGGCGCAAGTGGCGGTGCGGTTTCCTTGCACATAGTGACCGTCGCGTAGGTTACATGATATGTGGGACCGGGCCTCCGTGCTGGTCCACCGGATGTGACAAAGCCGAAAGGGTGCATAACCTCGGTGTGGTTGCATTCTCCCTGCGTGGCGGCTCGCCCTTTCGTCCGCTGGTTTTGACGAGGATGAGGGAACGCTTATAACCGCAGGGCGGTTACATGCTTCGCGTGCGGCGGTTTGCCTCCTTGGCGTTTTGGGTCAGCTCTTATGACATGTGGGACCCAGCCCCCGTGTCATGGGGTGGGAACCCTGGAGCACGTCGGTGGAGACTTTGCCCGTGACGCTTGGGGGTGCGAGTGAGGAGATCTGCCTATAAAAGGGGATCGATCCCCCGGGCAGTAGCCATGCCTTCGCACTCCTCTCTCGTATCGCTCCCTTCCACCTTTCGAGCCCCCAAATGGGGCGCACCTGTGTGGCTTTCTTCTTGCTGCTGTTTGAGAAGCGCAACCTCATGGGGGTTGGCGCTCTCCAGTCATCGCTCGGCTTCAAGGATTTTCATCATGCAGCCCGGCTGCAGTCCCCTACCGATGGTCATCCATAAGGACGATCACCATCCTTGTGGTGGGGAGAAGCAAGCCGGGTTGCGGCCTCTGCCCCGCCCTCAACTACAAGGATGTTCATCATCCTGGATGAGGAGGAGGGTGCACCGAGTCGAGGGTCGCCTCCGCGTGGGCAGCGGCCCGCTCCTTCCCTCAGTGATCGGGGGAGAAGGGCGTTCGCCGCCAGTGGCGCTGTCAGCTGCCGCGTCTCTGGCTCCCCGGTCTGAGCGGCCCTGGCGCAGCTTTCGGTGCCTCCTCCTACCGCTGGGGCGGAGTGTGGCTGCCCGTTCGCCGCACGGGCTGGCTATGTCAGATCCTCCTTGCGTCGTCGGCTGTACCGGGGGGTCGCCTAACACGTCGTACGCCACGAGGGCGGTACTCGTGTTCTGGGACAGCCCCGGCGAGGACGGGAGTGAGGACCTGCCGGTGCAGTTTGGGGTGGCCGCCGTTTGTCGGTGCGGTGTTGGTGGGCAGGTGGCCGCTGTCGTCGGTGCTAAGGTGGTGGTGGTCGCCATAGGTGAGGCTTCCTCTGCCGACGAGACCATCAGCGCCACCTGGATCCGGACCCCGGCCTTTTGGCTTGAATGGCTTGTCCTCGTCCCTCGGACGGGGGACGGGTTCGAGGGCCTTTTCTTAGACGGGTTCGAGGGCCTTTTCTTAGACGGGTTCGAGGGCCTTTTCTTAGACGGGTTCGAGGGCCTTTTCTTAGTAGTGTTTGCCTCGAGGCAATCACTGCTGCTGTCTAGCCACCCGAGGCGGAGGTCGTTGTCGCTGCTGGTGCAGTGGTCGCCGACGAACTGCTTGGAGCTCGTTATCCCGCAGGCCTTCTGGTGTGGAGGTTGTTTATTCCTGCGGGAATGGACCCAGAGTCCTGTTTGTAGTGGTACCATCTTGAGGGCGAGATGTAATAGATTTGAGTACTAAGACATCTGCCGTAGGTCGGGACAACCGCCGAGGGCGCTGCCGACGTCTAAGTCTAGGTACCACTGTCACCCCAAGCACGTGTGTTTGTTCTTTGTGGCTGCTGAGGCCTGAACATTTGGGTATAAAGCCGAGTTTCTTTCCTCTTTTCGAGCATTAAGACTTGCCCGTCGGTAGCCGAACCACTTAACTGGGCGCGAGTTACTTTTCACGGAAGGTGACGAGTGAGGTATCCGTATCCCGGAGGCGTAGGATTCCCTCGGCTTGGTCGGCCTTGCCGTTCAAGGTCTCTCTCGCCCAGTTTTAGAACCTTCGGCCGCTCTGCGATGAGATGAAGCTGGAGGCAGCGGTGGCGTGGACAGGGGCGGTGTCGGCTCGGACAGAGGCTTTCTCGGCGCGGGAGCAGGTGGCTTCCTAGGCCGATGAGATGCAACAGCGGCAGCTGGAGTTTGGCCAGATCATCCACGAGCGGGACCAATACCGGAGCCAGGCTACCGAAGCCGTGAGCTGGGCTGAGATCCTCGGGGGACAGCTGGTTGAGGCTACGGAGCGGCTAGCCGAGGCGTCTGCTCGTGTCGCCGTCTGAGGCTGGGCCAGATTCTGCCGAGGGCGGAAACGACGCCGAGGGTGCTGCTCCTCCCCCTGCCGATGTTTGAGCCTGCAGGAACAGTTCGTCTGAAGTATGTGTATGTTTTTTGTGGCCGCTGAGGCCTAAACATATTTAGCGTTTGGATTATCAAGCTGTGTTTTCTTTCTTCTCGTTTCGAGCATTTGGACTTGTTCGTCGGTAGCAGAATCGCTTTATCCGAGCGAGAGTTACTTTTCGCGGAAGGTGATGAGTGAGGTATCCGTATCCTGGAGGCGTAGGAGTCCCTTGGCTCGGTCGGCCTTGCTGTTTACGTGCTCTCTCGCTTGTTTTTAGGATCCTGGTGTCGATATAGTCGAAAATGCACGAAAGTCATTTTCTACCCGATCGTTAGGTCTTGTCCGGTAGCAGGATCGCTTATCCGAGCGTGAGTTACTTTTCATGGAAGGTGATGAGTGAGGTATCTGTATCCTGGAGGCGTAGGAGTCCCTCGGCTCGGTCGGCCTTGCCATTTACGTGCTCTCTCACTCGTTTGTAGGATCCTGCTATCGATATAGTCGAAAGCATGAAAGTCGTTTTCTACCCGAGCATTAGGACTTGTTCGATAGCAGAACCGCTTATCCGAGCGAGAGTTACTTTTCACGGAAGGTGATGATCGAAGTATCCGTATTCCGGAGGCATAGGGGTCTCTTGGCTCGGTTGACCTTGCCGTTCAAGGTCTCTCCCGCTCGTTTTTAGGGTTCCGTTATTGATATAGTCGAAAAGCACGAGAGTTGTTTTGGTAGAAAACTTTTTCCGAAGAAAATTTTGACGCAGAGGGGGGGGGGTTCCCCCTTCTAGCCCTCGAGGGAGGGTCGGGCTTTGCCGAGGCAAGGCTGATCCTTCCTTGATGGTTAGACTTTATTTGTGTATGTAAAGGAAGCGAGATGAACGACTTGAAACATTTTAAGGGTAAAAGCGATGTAGTTGTTCGATGTTCCAAGCGTTGCTGTAGACCTCGTCTTGATCGTTGGCCAGCTTGTATGTCCTAGGCTTCAAAACTTTGGCGATGATGAACAGCCCCTCCCAAGGAGGAATAAGCTTGTGGCGCCCTCGGGCGTCTTGTCGCAGCCGAAGCACCAAGTCCCCCACTTGGAAGTCTCGGGGTCGAACCCTTCGGGCGTGGTAGCGTCGCAGAGACTGCTGATACCGTGTTGAGTGTAGTAAGGCCACGTCCCGAGCCTCTTCCAGCTGGTCCAAGGAATCTTCTCGGCTGGTCTGGTTGCCTCGGTCATCGTACGCCTTTGTCCTCGGGGAACCGTATTCCAAGTCTGTGGGTAAGATGGCCTTGGCCCCATAGCCTAGGAAAAACGACGTGAAGCCCGTGGCCCGGCTCGGCGTCGTCCTCAGACTCCAGACCACCGAGGGTAGCTCTTTCATCCACCGCTTGCCAAACTTGTTGAGGTCGTTGTAGATCCTCGGTT
The DNA here is from genome assembly GCF_902167145.1 of Zea mays. Classification (NCBI taxonomy): domain Eukaryota; kingdom Viridiplantae; phylum Streptophyta; class Magnoliopsida; order Poales; family Poaceae; genus Zea; species Zea mays. The sequence continues at coordinate 121,900,838 of NC_050104.1, read as the reverse complement.
TTAGTCCCTGCAAAATCATACCGTTGGCGCGCTCCACTTGCCCATTTGTCATCGAGTGAGCTACGGCGGCACAGTCCACACGGATGTGGTGGTCCTCGCAGAAGTCCAGGAACTTTTTCTTGGTGAACTGCATGCCATTGTCGGTGATGATGGAATTTGGGACTCCAAAGCGATGGATGATATTTGTGAAGAACGCCACTGCTTGCTCGGACCTGATGTTGGTTAAGGGTCGGACTTCGATCCACTTGGAGAATTTGTCGATGGCAACCAACGGGTGCCTGAAGCTCCCGGGTGCCTTCTGCAAGGGACCGACGAGGTCTAGACCCCAAACGGCAAACAACCAGGTGATAGGTATTGTCTGCAGGGCCTAAGTGGGCAGGTGCGTCTGTCTCGCGTAGAACTGACACCCCCGGCAGGAGCGTACAATCCTAGTGGCGTCGACCACCGCGGTTGGCCAGTAGAAACCATGTCGGAAGACGTTTCCAACGAGGGCTCGGGGTGCTGCATGGTGACCACAAGCCCCCGAGTGTATTTCTTGCAACAGCTTTTGTCCTTGGGCGATGGATATGCATCGTTGGAGAATGCCCGAGGGGCTGCGGTGGTACAACTCCTTTTCATCACCCAGTAAAACGAACGACTTGGCGCGCCGAGCCAGTCGCCGAGCTTCGGCTTTGTCGAGGGGCAGCTCTCCTCGGAGGAGATATTCCAGGTACGGGGTCTGCCAGTTTGAGACCGGTGTGACCCCGTTCCATTCCTCCTCGACACGCAGGGCCTCACCCTCGGCGGTCGCGGGTACCTCAGGCTGGGCCGAGGCCTCCTCGGGCTCGGGCGCGTCGTCGACTTTGACGGATGGCTGATATATATCCTTAGAGAAGACGTTCGGGGGAATCATCGTTCGCCCCGAGGCTATTTTCACCAGCTCATCTACGGTTTCGTTGTACCGTCGAGCAACATGGTTGAGTTCCAGCCCGTAGAACTTATCTTCCAAGCGCCGAACTTCGTCGCAGTAGGCCTCCATCTTTTGGTCGCGGCAGTGGGAGTTCTTCATGACCTGGTCAATGACGAGCTACGAGTCGCCACGAGCGTCGAGGCGCCGAACCCCTAGCTCGACGGTGATGCGCAGGCCATTAACCAAGGCTTCATACTCAACCACGTTGTTTGACGCTGGGAAATGAAGGCGCAGTACGTAACGAACATGTTCTCCGAGGGGTGAGATGAAGAGCAAGCCCGCGCCTGCTCCGGTTTTCATCAGCGACCCATCGAAGTACATGGTCTAAAGTTTGGGCTGTATTGGGGCCGTCGGTAGCTGGGTGTCAGTCCATTCAGCCAGGAAGTCGGCCATGACTTGGGATTTTATGGCCTTCCGAGGGGCAAATGAAAGTGTTTCGCCCATGAGTTCCACTCCCATTTTGCTATCCTACCCGAGCCCTCTCGGGACTCGATGATCTCTCCAAGGGGGAAGGATGACACCACAGTCACCGGATGAGACTCGAAGTAGTGTCGCAACTTTTGCCGTGTCAGAATCACTGCGTAGAGCAGCTTCTGGATCTCCGGGTAGCGGACTTTGGTCTCGGATAGCACTTCGCTGATGAAGTAGACTGGCCTCTGGACGAGCAGTGCGTGCCCTTCTTCTCGTCTCTCGACTACGACCGCGGCGCTAACCACCTGAGTAGTTGCGGCGACGTAAATCAAGAGGGCTTCCTCCGGAGCGGGGGGCACCAAGATGGGTGCATTGGCAAGGAGTGCCTTTAAGTTTCCGAGGGCTTCCTCAGCCTCGGGGGTCCAAGTGAAGCGCTCGACCTTCCTTAAGTGGCGGTACATGGGCAATCCTTTTTCGCCAAGGCATGAGATGAAGCGGCTCAGAGCCGCAAGGCATCCCATGACCCTTTGTACTCCTTTTAAGTCATTGATTGGTCCCATGTTGGTGATGGCCGTGATTTTCTCCGGGTTGGCCTCTATGCGCTGCTCGGAGACGATGAACCCTAAGAGCATGCCCCGTGGGACTCCGAAGACACACTTCTCAGGATTGAGTTTTATGCCTTTCGCTCTCAGACACTTGAATGTCGTCTCAAGGTCAGAGAGGAGGTCGGAGGCTTTCTTTGTCTTGACCACGACGTCATCGACGTAAGCCTCGACCGTTCTGCCGATGTGTTCTCCGAACACATGGTTCATGCACCTCTGGTAGGTGGCACCTGCATTCCTCAAGCCAAATGGCATTGTAGTATAACAATACATGCCAAAAGGTGTGATAAAAGAAGTCACGAGCTAGTCAGACTCTTTCATCTTGATTTGGTGATAGCCTGAGTAGGCATCAAGGAAAGACAGGGTTTCGCACCTAGCAGTGGAGTCCACAATTTGATCGATGCGGGGCAGAGGGTAGGGAACCTTTGGACATGCTTTGTTTAGACCAGTGTAGTCTATGCACATCCTCCATTTCCCGCCCTTTTTCTTTACAAGAACAGGGTTAGCTAACCATTCGAGATGGAATACCTCTTTGATGAACCCTACAGCCAATAGCTTGTGGACCTCCTCGCCTATGGCCCTGCGCTTTTCTTCATCAAAACGGCGCAGGGACTGCTTCACGGGTTGGGCTCCAGCTCTGATGTCCAGTGAGTGCTCGGTGACCTCCCTTGGTATGCCTAGCATGTCCGAGGGACTCCATGCAAAAACTTCGGTGTTTGCGCGGAGAAAGTCGACGAGCATTGCTTCCTATTTGGGGTCAAACTCGGAGCCGATCCGGACTTTCTTGCTGGCATCGTTGCTAGGGTCGAGAGTGACGGACTTAACCGCCTCAACTGGTTCGAAGTTGCCGGCGTGCCGCTTCGCGTCAGGCGCCTCCTTGGAGAGGCGTTCCAGGTCGGCGATGAGGGCCTCGGACTCGGTGAGGGCCTCAGCGTACTCCACGCATTCCACGTCGCATTCGTACGCGTGGCGGTACGTGGATCCGACGGTGATGATCCCGTTGGGGCCTGACTGTGACGGAACCTCCCAAGTAATTAGGCCCACCTACAGTTGTCCTTGTCTCACAGACATCAGACAACCCTGTAGGTGCCCCTGAACTACTTGACAAGTTCGGTATCTTTCCTTACCTTACCAGGAACGTTTCACCCATCTTGTAGACATTACAGAACATCGGAGATGAAGAAAATGCGGAAGCGAATTACATAATCTTACATTTATTTCAAAGCAAGCTTAAGTTATGTTATTACAGACCAGACTAAAAGTGAGTGCATATAAGTATTATTATACAAACCAGGGAGGCACAAACTCCTCCCGAGAAGTCGAAAGCAAAAGATCCTAAGTGGAGGACCGAGTCCTCCCGCACTTCAGTCTTGATTTTCTTCTTTTGGAACCACCTTGGCACAGAAGCAGCAAAAGTCTGCTACTTCCTCACCTAAAAACAACGAAGGGATAAACCCTGAGTATGGAATACTCAGCAAGTCTTACCCGACTAAAGAAAAGACTCTCAAGGATATGCTGGTTATATGGGAGTCAAGGTAAGGCTTTTCAATATTCAAAGACTCTGTTTTGCAGAAATGCTTACTAAAGTGGATCCTTAAAGATCCAGTTTTAATTTGTCAAGTTAAGTAAAATTACCTGCACTAGAGCTCTTTCTACCCTAGTTCAATCACTGGTCCTGCACTAGCCAATTTCTTAACAAAAGCCCATCGTCTTAAGTGGAATGCTACGTGTAGGGTAGTGACCAAGTCTTCATGACCGCGAAGGTACGGCGATCCGAATCGATTATACTCAGCTGAGGATCTCCAATCACACGACATATGTAGCACTTAACCCTTGCATATGTCAACCCGCCACCGGGGTTCTTAAGACCGGATCAGGTTCACGCAGACCGAGAGCACAGATACACCACCGTCCAGCCTCTTGCCACGGAGGGTACACGCTACTCTCGCCACCGCTCCACGCCCATCTCGTGTTGTCTTATTCCGGCCTTAGTCTGCCCGAGGCAAGGCTTACCCATGACGAGGCATGTGACCAGCTAAAGGGTCCTCGATCAACAAGCCTACATCGAGACGGTCCTTAATCGACTCAGACGGAGACACTACACCGAGACTCTCTTCTCGTGCAAGTCACCCGCCCGGTCTCAGCTTAATCATTTCAAACCCAAAGTTGGTACCTGGCAGAGGTACATCTTTTCCGATGTTGAACCTATCAAGGCCTTTGATAGATCCATCATCAAGTTTTATTTTCGAAAAAAACATCCCACCCACTTTTGCCACAACATATTTTGTAAAAACAAAACCTTTTGTTTTTCTAAAGCAAAGCTAAGCATTAAAAAGCTTTTGTAAAACAGGTGATCAAGGAAGGTAATCCAATTCAAGGAAGGTAATGCAGGAATGGTTTTATCAAGCAACTCCTATCACCTAATGCAGCAATCAAGTGAGAAAGATTTTAAAATAGCAAGGAAGGTGGCAAATGCACCGGGGCTTGCCTTCGTTTACAGGTGATTCGGGTTCGGATCCACAGATATCGAAGTAGAAACTATTCCCGGCCTGAGTGTCCAAAGGTGGTTGTACTTGCTCTTCAGTGACTTCTATCTCTTCTTCACGTTCTAATCATAGCCATTCACAAGTATAAGAATGGATGCCATGAGATGCTCATGAGGATGCAAAGATAATATAAACTTATTATTTATGTCTTGAGTACAACTTTCCTTCACGGAGTTCCGGGAACTTAGGGTTTCCGGAGTTGGTAAAGGAGTTCATAGGGCAGGGGGGGTGGTTTTGGGGTTTGGTGATCAAACAAGGTCCAAATCAATTCAAACTCTACCCAAGGCTTCTAAATAGTGTATAACACTCATATAAAAATTTTGGGCATTTTAGGACATACCAATTATTTTCTAAAAATCTATAACCAAGACTTTTAACCATTTTAAAAACCCTAAAATTTCTTACTTTCACTAAAAATCACCAACTTATTTTTATTAAATACTATGGAAAATAACAAACCTAGGAAAATTAGTTTCACAATTTTATCATTTTTCTATAATTTTCTACAGATTTCTAAAGTTTCACTGAAAAAGAAAAAGGAAAAACTCTACACAGTACTGGGCCAAATCTAGCTCAAACGGCCCATGCCCACGCGGGAACGCGCGCGCGCGTCCGCGCCCTGGCGATTTTGCAGAAAGGCCCACGGTTTAACGGCTAAACAGAAATAGATCCATTCACTATTGTATCAAGTCACTGACAGATTGCAGAAATGCCCTCGGGTTTCTAATTCTTCTCCACGAGTACCCCTGGTCACGGCGCGCTCCCCGTTCATCACCGACGAGGTCTGTACCGGCCATGGCCGGCGACGACTGCCCGGACTAACCATCGGGGAGGCTTTAGCGACTACCAGGGACCACAGGACACCTAACAATTTGGCACGAACACCCTGAGAATGGCTTGTCCATGTGCACGGCGGGAACCGAGCACGGGAGTATACGTTCCCGCGGATTGGGAGTGGTCTAGTTCGATTTAACGGGTCGGTGAGCATCACAAGCTTATGGAGTTGCAGAAACAACACTCAATTTAGGCAGATCCTTACCAGAGTGGTTTGGCCACGAACGGGCTGTTCTTCACGGGGCGGCGAACCGATTTAGGGGAAAATGGCGCTGCGGCGTTCAAGAGTGGAATTGAGGGCAGAGCTTTGGGCTATACGGCTATATAGGGTTCTAGTTTTTGCTGCACACAACTAATTTGGGAGGAGGGGGCAGAGGCAGCACGAATTTCTGCTTTGGTTCAACCTATGGTGTGCGCGATGCTCATACCTTGCCGCGGAGCATGGCTATTTATAGCTGCGCCGGCCCAGTGGTCACCTCGCGGCCGAGAAGAGCATCACTAAGGCATGTCGACCACGTCGGTAAAAGGTACAGGGAGGGAGAACTATGGCATGTGCACCACCGCGGCGGAATTTCACTGAGTCACGGCGGCCGCCGGTGAGTAACCTCGGCCGAGCTCAGGGAATGGTGCCACGTACGAGCTATTCTTCCCCGACGTTATCCACTCCATACCGCACACGAACCCGGACGGCGGCGGCGCGAATTTTGGCGTAGAAGGGTCGCCGGCGGTGAGAACAGCCGTACTGGCGATCTCATCCATTTAGCTACTGTACCATGGCAAAACCTGATTCAGTCACCTGACAGCCCAACATGGAGAGAGATTTTCTCTTAATTCCCTGTGACAACACAAGTCAAGCATTGCAGCAAACTTGTAGAGCATTATACCAACTACATTTTTGCTATATGGTGTTGTCACAAAAGGCTAGTAGATCAGGCATAAATTTGGGCTTGAAGTTGATGTCAGTCCACTGTCAGCCTGATTTTCAGACTTAATCAGCCTGACAGCCAAACTTCAGGCTTAATTATCTCTAAATTCTTCTTAACAAATGAGCTCACAACCTTAAGCAAAGTTATACTCCTATAGTGGGGCTACAATCTTGATGTGGTGACCTAGGGCAAAAACCCTATACTTTGAAAGTTACAAAGCCCCAAAGTGGAGCCTTTAACACTGAATTTCAGACTTAGTGTAGAACTCAAATGAGGTCCATTTTGCACTTAAGTCCAAATCTCAGGGTTTGGCTTGTAAATTCACATATTTGTGAACCAATGGACTTAAAATACTTATTTGGCTTGGTTTTTGCACTTTAGTCCAAAAGTGGACTAATTTTGCATATAGGCCCCTAGGGTTTAGTTTTAGGGTTTTCCAGGGTTCCAATTAGGGTTTCTGGTATCTCAGGGGTATAAAAGTGATTCAAGTTTACTCTTAGGGTCATTTTATGACTTTTACCCTAAAGTATTTAGGTTTTCTTAACTTGAGTTGAGTTTTACCCCTTTAATCACTATTTAGGGTTAAGTCCATTAACCATGGTTCCATTTGCAAAAACATTAAAACAATACAACTTGTTTGAAATTTTTGCCTAGTGAATGCACTCTAGGTGGGTCACACATATGCAATGCCAATGCTTATGATGTCATGCTCAAGTTTTAGTTATAGTAACACCAGGGGTGTTACATCCTTCCCCCCATAAAAGAATCTCGTCCCGAGATTAAAATCCTAGGGTAAGTAATGGTAAAGGAAACGCATCACATTTTTATTTCCTTATTTTTGGTACAAGACAGGGGTGATGTGGGGGTTACTTCTTTATTACAACAGCTATACAGGCTTTACAATTTACATGAGGCTAGAAAGCTTGGGAAATTCTTATTTAAAAAGTCTTGGGTTTCCCATGTAGCCTCAGCTTCCGAATGCTGGTTCCACTGTATCTTGTAGAACTTGAGAGTCTTTCTTCGGGTGACCCTGTCCTTTTGATCCAGAACTCGAATAGGATGTTCCGAGTACGTTAAATCTGGTTTCAGGACAACATCAGTCACTTCAACGGTTCGATCAGGAATCCGAAGACACTTCTTCAGTTGTGATACGTGGAACACATTATGCACAGCAGACAAGGTTTCGGGGAGTTGGAGTCGATACGCCACTGGCCCATATCTTTCCAGAATAAGAAAAGGACCAATATATCGTGGTGCAAGTTTTCCTTTAACTCCGAAACGCGATACGCCCTTCATTGGTGAGACCTTCAAGTAGACATAGTCTCCTTCAAGAAAATATAAGGGCATTCGCCGTTTGTCTGCATAACTCTTTTGCCGTGCTTGAGCTTTCTTCATATTATGGATAATTCTCTGAACCTTTTCTTCAACCTCTTTCACCATATCAGGTCTAAAGAAGTATCTTTCTCCAGGTTCAGACCAATTTAGCGGAGTCCGACACCGTCGTCCATATAAAGCTTCAAAGGGTGCCATCTTGATACTTTCTTGGTAGCTATTATTATATGAAAACTCCGCTAAAGGTAAACATTCATCCCATTTTAGTGAGAAATCCAGGACACATGCCTGCAGCATATCTTCAAGTATTTGGTTCACTCTCTCAGTTTGTCCACTGGTTTGAGGATGATAGGCCGAACTGTGGAGCAGTTTAGTACCCAGGAATTTATGAAGTTCTTCCCAAAATTTAGATACAAATTGTGGTCCACGATCCGACACTATAGTCTTTGGGATACCATGCAAACTGAGAATACGGGCGATGTACAACTCCGCATAGATATTGACGTGATATTTTACCTTGACCGGGAGAAAGTGGGCGATCTTTGTAAGTCGATCGATAATAACCCAGATGGAGTCAAAGCCTTTTGCGGTTCTGGGCAATCCCACAATGAAGTCTATGCTGATGTCTTCCCATTTCCATGTTGGGATTGGCAAAGATTGTAATGGACCAGCAGTTTTCATGTGTATGGCCTTGACACGTCTGCAGGTGTCACACTTAGCCACATAGCGTGCAATTTCAATCTTCATTTTTGTCCACCAGTAATGTTGCTTTAAATCTTGGTACATCTTAGTGCTTCCGGGATGAATAGAGTAGCGACTAAGATGTGCTTCATCCAGAATTTGCTGGCGGAGCTCTTCATTCTTTGGCACAACTACGCGGTTTTTAAACCATATCACACCTTGATCGTCTTCTTTGAAACACTTGGCTGTTCCAGCCCTTATCTTTTCTCGTATGTGCTTCATACCCAGATTATCCTTTTGAGTATCAATTATTCTTTGCAAAATGATTGACTCAAGCCTTAACTGATTTAGAGTTCCTTGTTGAATGATCCCCAGGTTTAGCTTTTCCATTTCTTGACACAAAGTGTTCTCGGAGGTCTTCGCCATAAGACAGTGGCAGGAAGTCTTACGACTCAACGCATCTGCCACCACATTGGCCTTGCCTGGGTGATAATGGATCTCCAGTTCATAGTCTTTAATGAGCTCAAGCCATCGTCTTTGCCTCATATTTAACTCTGACTGGGTGAAGATGTACTTCAAACTTTTATGATCTGTATATATGTGACAGATATTACCCAGCAGATAATGACGCCAAATCTTTAGGGCATGAACCACAGCAGCTAGCTCCAGATCATGAGTTGGATAGTGCTCCTCATGCCGGCGCAACTGCCTTGAAGCATACGCAATCACTCGGCCCTCTTGCATCAGTACACAGCCGAGCCCACTGCCAGATGCATCACAATATACATCAAAAGGTTTAGTGATGTCCGGTTGAGCTAATACCGGAGCAGTGGTCAATAGTGTCTTTAGTTGCTCAAAGGCTTCATTGCACTTAGAAGACCAATTGAACTTAATGTCATTCTTCAACAAACTTGTGATTGGCTTTACAAGCTTAGAAAAATCTGGTATGAATCTGCGATAATACCCGGCTAGTCCAAGAAAACTCCGGACTTGGTGAACAGTTGTTGGGGGTTTCCACTCCAGAATATCTTTGACCTTGCTAGGATCTACCGCAATTCCTTTAGCTGATAATACGTGCCCCAAAAATTGAATTTCTTCCAGCCAGAACGCGCACTTGCTGAACTTGGCATAGAGCTGATGTTCCCTCAGGCGCGTCAATACAATTCGTAAATGCTGAGCATGATCTTCTTCATTCTTGGAATATATCAAGATATCGTCGATGAAGACTACCACAAATTTGTCCAACTCGGGCATGAACACCGAGTTCATTAGATAAGTGAAATGGGCAGGAGCATTTGTGAGCCCAAAAGACATTACCAAGTATTCAAACAATCCATACCGCGTAGTAAACGCGGTCTTCGGTATATCCTCGGGCCGAATACGGATTTGATGATAGCCCGACCTGAGATCAATTTTGGAAAATACCCTCGCCCCAGTCAGTTGATCAAATAAGATGTCGATCCTGGGAAGGGGGTACTTATTCTTGATAGTGACCTCATTTAGGGGTCGATAATCCACGCACATTCTCAAGGTTTGGTCCTTCTTCTTAACAAAAATGGCGGGACAACCCCACGGGGACGAGCTTGGCCGGATGAATCCCTTATTCAATAGATCTTGTAATTGAATCTTCAGTTCCGCCAACTCATTAGGGGGCATACAGTACGATCTTCGGGAGATGGGAGCCGTACCGGGCTTTAACTCAATTACGAATTCTACATCCCTTTCAGGGGGCAGGCCAGGCAAATCTTCCGGAAATACATCTGGAAACTCACATACTACCGGAATGTTCTTGATCTCCGGTACAATGGCTTCATAGACTCTACCAGAAGCTTTGGCTGGATTGGTTGCAGGGAGGGTCAAAAGAATCTCTTCTTGGTTATAGCTCAACCTGACAGTTCTGAGTTCAGTGTTGAGGATTGCCTTGTGTTGGGTTAACCAATTCATACCCAGTATTACATCTATATCCTGGCCTTTTAGAACAATCATGTTAGCAGGAGAGTTCCGTCCGGCCATTGTTACTGGCACTCCATAGGCCACTTCTTTAGTATAAATGTGTCCCCCAGGTGAATGAATTTTAAATCCCTCCTTTGATTCATGGTATGCAATATGATGTTGTTCCACAAACTTCTTGCTAATAAATGTATGTGAAGCACCAGAATCAAAAAGAATAATTGCTGGGTGACTGGCCACGGGAAACGTACCCATCATCACCGGCTCTCCTTCCGGTGTAGTAGCCACTTGAGTGTAATATACACGCCCCGTTTTCTTCATATTCTTCCCCAAAGCATTTCCTTTAGGCTGAACTGATTTCCCAGATCCTTGCGAAGCATTAGATTGATTTTGCCTAGGATATGGGCAGTCTTTGATAAAATGTCCCGACTTGCCGCAATTAAAGCACCCAGTTGAAGAACTAGGCAAGGCAGGAAATCGAGTGCCTGGGGCACCCGGCTGTTTTGGGGTAGTGGGGGTATTGTTGGGGCGGATAATGATAGGCTGTTTGAAGGGAAATGAAGGTGGACGAGAAAAAGTGTGATTTTGGTTTGAGGGTCGAATCACAAACCGCTGCTTCTTCGCCTGACCCTGATTAGGCCTCTCACCACCGAATCCCTTATTCTTTCCAGAATTTGTGTATTTGACTTCAACAGATAAGGCTGTACTGACAGCCTTTCCATATGTGAGGTCTATGCATGTGGCCATTTTCCTTTGTAGCCGATCATTCAGTCCCCGCATAAAACAGTTCTTCTTCTTTAAATCCGTATTCACCTGGTCAATGGCATACTGCGACAGGTGATTGAATTTGTTGAGATATTGGTTGACGGTATCTCCACCTTGTTGTAACTTCATAAATTCCTCTTGTTTCATATGCAGCACTCCTTCGGGGATGTAGTGTTCACGGAAAGCTGCTTTAAACTCATTCCAGGTGACTTGATGGTTGTCAGGTTGAATAGCCATAAAATTTCCCCACCAGGTACTGGCAGGACCACGGAGTTGTTGTGCGGCGAACAACGGCTTCTGTGTTTCTGAGCAACGGAGAAGACCAAACTTTTGCTCGATAACCCGAATCCATTCGTCAGCTTCTAGGGGATCTTCTGCTTTGACGAATAGAGGTGGACGAGTTTCCGAGAAATCCAGATAAGTGGTCTCACGAGGACCTTGCGGATAACCTCTTGCTGCTTGCTGTTGGAATTGCTGCTGACCCGCCATTTCCCTAAGGAAGCGGGTATTATCGGCGGTGGCATTCACCAAGGCGGCGATCGCCTCGGCTAACGTGGGAGGAACTGGAGGTGGGTTTGGGGTAACATCACTACAACCTTTTAGGCCTTCTGTGACAATATGATTACATCACTAACTAGTGTTTATTTGTCACATATTATATTTTGGTGACGCCATTGTGACGAAAAGGACATCGTCACAGAAGGTGCGTGTTAAATAGACTACAATGACAATCAACAAAAAATCGTCATTGATTTTATGACGCGCATCAAATTCGTCACTACATCTATGACGCTCTATTGCGTCATAAATGCCTCTAAAAACGTCACAATTCATACTGTCATGCATTGCCACGTGGCCAATGGTGATGACGTGGTATGTGACGTGGCAAAACATTTATGACGAAAACATTTGTCATAGATTTGATCACGTGGCAAGCCACATGGCAGATGACATGAAAAAATTGTTGTGACAAAAAATTTCATCATAAATTAGGAGGTGGCAGCTAACGTGGCAATAGATTTGTGACAAATATTGTCATCATAAAATATGATTACGTGGCAAGTGATGTGGTGAAGCATTTTTGACAGAAACAACCATCATCGGAAGGAACACATCATATGAATTGATATCGTCATAGAATATTACACATCATAGCCAAAATATCGTATGAATTTGTTGAACACAAATAATTCATCCATCAAATAAGCATATAACTTCAAACCATATATCTGCAAATCCTTTAACTTAAAATTCAAAGCAAATCTTATAACTTCAACTCAAAGTATTAAACATTAAACATAATAAAAAATAATCCTATAGCTTGAAATCTAGAGCTACTATAAACACCTACTATAGCTGCCACAAGACTGCAGATCCTATAGTAGTCAACTAGACTTATGATGGAGACACTTGTCTTCAATTGAAGCTTAATAGTTGACGAAGGAGGTTGTTATTTTCTTCCATCGACCTCTTGATATTATCAATGGTTTCCGCTTCTTCATGAAGTCCATTTTTTCTTGCTTCTCATCCTATAATTGATCCTGAAGTTGTTGAACCTTTGCAGAAACTATGGGGCTATGGAGCTTTTCTTGGAGGCACACTGGAGACCAAGATTGCGTAGGCTGGAATACAATAGAGCTCAGTAGCACATTAGAAACAACTTCTGTAGGAGATTCAATTGTTGTACATCCTAAGCTGGTGCTGCCACCATTTCTTATATGTCAACCTAATATAAAGGTTAAAGATTATTCATCAGTATAGTATACCGCAAGTTGCAAGTACAAACATGAAAGGAAAACAAGCACTTACAATTGCTCTAAGAGAAAAATGGCGCCTGCTGAACCCATCATAGTTCAGAACATCATAGCAAGCTGTAATAAGCAAAAAAATATGTTGTCTTCTACAATAACTTGAATTTTCATCCACCAACTCACTTACAAAACAGCAGCCGTCTTCACGCCATGTCGAACTCTTGCATCGAACTTGGGCTGCAGATGATGTTGAACGGCTTGTCGATGCTGTCCTGCAATATCGTGATCTGTCCCTCCTTGACAAGTATGTCTTCGTCCAAGGCTTCGATCTTCTTCTTCAGCGATACAACCTCGTTCTGCATGATGCTCATGTTTCTTCTCAGCTACTTCACCTCCTGCCACTACAGGTCCCTGTCTTCCATCACCGTTTTCAGTGTTCCACGAAGAGCAGCCAGCTCCTTCGTAGATTACTGGAAATCCTGTTGGATCTCATCGATTAACTCATCCTTCTTGGATAAGTGCAGCAAACACAGCAGGAGAACTTGAGGAAAATACTGTAAACAGAGCTTATATTCTAGCATATATAAATATCATGTGCCATCGTGAAGAAGCATGCCATTTGGCACCGTAACAATCACAACATTATGGGTTGGTCTTTAAAACAACATAGCATTCAATGATAGCCCACTGCTGTCTCTAGACTAGACTTCTAATGAAGCTGTATGGCCTACTTTATATACAAAAACATGACAGTGTAATACTAATTTATGTCGTTTTCTCCTAGTGTTCCTTATATGACCACCAAGATGACCCCTGGAATGAATGTTTGTTGACAGTAAGCCTCTCCAACAATACGTTGTTTTGTATGCTACCTCACATTATCTCGAACTTTAGAACTGGTTCTAGAAACATTCAAAGGAATATCTAACTGAACACTCACATAGTAGACCTAATCTCCACTTGGGAAAAATTTATCATAGAATGTTGGCAATATGCAAAAAAAATGATTTGCTAAAGACAAACAAGCAGCAAATAACTTGATTCAATCATTAAAATGCATTTCTAATAATTTTATAGATCAAAGAGATGATTGGCATCAGTTGGCCTCGAAATACCCGTTTGGTAACCAGTTCACTCAGCAAAAAGTTCTACCTACTTATAAGTATTTTGAGACATACTGCAACTTGACCACTACAATTGGCTAACAATAGACAAACTAAGATTAATACATTATGAAAGAGAAACTGTTACCAAAATCCTACTTTGATTAGATAAAAACAATGAATTGCTAGTTTATTAGGGAAAATAGATACGAAATATGCAAGGAACACATGATACCTGAAGCTCCAACTGCTTAGCTTTGTGGGTTATGCAAGAAAGTTCATTCTGGACTCTCTGGATCTCATTTCTCATAACATCTTGGATGCGAAATGAAGATGCCAGATCAGATTGCAATTGTTCAATGGCAACTACCTTTGACAAGATTGTCTCCTTTAGTACTCTATTCAGCATAGCCTCTTCTTTCAGCTTGAATCCAAAATCATCCTGCATAAGAATGGAAGTTATTTGCTGATGATAAATATATGCTCAAGGACCCAAACTTATTGAAACAATTTTTTTCATAATAGTCAATTCACTACTAATTTGACTATATTCACAAATCATTAGACGTAAAGAATTTATGTAGGAAGACAAAAAAATTATTTGCCTTATCATTTTATATGAATGACTCTAAGAAACTTGGTGCAGTGCTTGATATCATTGGAACATGGCACGACCAGAATGCATAAGTAGTGAAGGTAGATGAATGAAACAGATAATTTGAGATAAACAAAAATTACAAGATAATAATGGAAGGCAGCTTGTGCCTTCATGACCGCTCGTTGTTCCCTCACCCTCTCAGCATCATTGGACGTATCAGCCCCACACTGCCTGCTTCTCTAAGTCTTGACTGACATCAGTCACTAGCACTTATTGCATGCTAGAATTTTCACCCTTTGCCACCTCCCGCATGGTCTCGTTGTTATGGGCGCTAACAAGCACAAGCTCCGAGATCACTAGAGAGCTCTCAGAGAACGTGAGCTCTTTCCTGGCAGCAGCTGCCCCTTTGTTACTCACACCTTTCTACATATTGAAAAATAAGGGCAGCATTGGCTAGAACAGATCCCTACTCCATAGCTGGAGATGCATATCTTGAGCCACACTTGAAATCGTAACAACATTCTTATCGATAAATTATTGGCCTTGGTGGAGCTGGACCTGGACGACGACTTCTTCCCGAAGAGCACGAACTTGATCCACCTCGCCAGAGACTTCCCCATCGGAGTCTAATCCGCCACGCACCGGGATCGGAGGGGTTAAGAGCTTGCAACAACAGAACCACACATCAGTGCACAGATCTACTCCACTACCAAAATTCATCTACAGGAAATGTTGGTCAGATTATTACTATAGCCACTCCCAACAAAGGCAAACACACCATGCCATTTACCGAGTAGTAGTTATTGGGCAAAATAGGTCAGCATTCATTTCAGGGTTCCTGGTCATCTTAGTTATAGAACATAAATATAAAAATCAGTTATGGCCTTATGGGATAATGTTGGTTCAATTTGCACCTCACCCGAATCAGTATACTTAATAATATTGTTTTAGTTTGCACCTCACCCGAATCACTTATTCACTTTCAAAGCCAGTGCAAGACTCAATTTACCTAGGTTCATAAATAGCGTTGAAATAATTTTATGGTAACAAAGAAAAACATCTATTTAACAAGTAATTCTTCCGTCAACTTGAGGTAGTTATTAAAGCAAGGAAATAGCATATGTCAAGGTAGTAACAAATAGTCAACAAAGGGCTCACATGAAGGTTGTGAAACTAAATGTGTTCCCCCCTGCACCAGCAAGGGCATCTTCTTCCTCTTCGAGGTATTCTTCATCTTCCTCTTCTTCAGTCATCTTTGATGTATGGCGTCCTCTCTCCTACAAATTGACTAAACTAAAAAAAATATTACAAGTTAACTTAGATAGACAGAACAGAACCTTGAATTTTATTGAGGTAAGTCTTATGGTTATGCATACAAATAGATCATGCCACAGCTATGATTGAACATAAAAGCAGATGTCCTTGCAACAATAACAAAACAAACAAATTAACATAGGTCAAATCCCTCGTTAAACTGAATCCCTAAAAATGTGATTAAAGACTCAAACCGTAATCTCCCGTTCACCTCATCGTCATTGTCCTTGTCTACAATGGCAGATCCAGGATTCACTAAAGACCCGATTTTTATATACCATATAGGTAGACCTTGTTTAAATATGATAGTTGTTTAAATACATAATAAATGATCACCCAGTGGCAAAAGAAACTGAACTATCGACAGTAACCCAGGATCGAGCATTTTCAGTGTACAAGCATAATAATGTATCAGAACGATCAAGGTGTTGTTTGCAGCCCTAATGCCTCTATATACTTGAACAACATATAATTAGAGAAATAAGGAATGCGACCATCAAGTTTTTAAAGCATAACTGAAACTTAGTCATACAAATTCTACAGCATGTCAGCACCAAACAATAGGCAGCACCATATATATCATAGCAACGGCAAAGATGTCTAGAATAAAGAATCTAGCATTGAGAGAGTAAACCCAAATGTTATGTTTGGTTCACACCACCCTATGTCCCAAAATATAGGTCGTTTTGGCTTTACTAGATGCATAGCTTTTGCTATGCAACTAGATATATTATATGCCTATATACATAATAAATATGTTATTTCTAGAAAAGCCAAAGCAACTGAGTAACTTATTTGCTTGGTATAAAATCATGCACATTGTGTTTACAAAAATAGATTCAGGCTACCTGTGTTTGATAATCCCAGATGCAGGCACTCCTCGAGTACAGGCTCGACATCCTGCATGATGCAAACGACATATAATCAAAAATAAGAACAAGCACGCCAAAGCGGTAAGCACACTACACACGCAGACGAAATGGCTCAAAATTTAGTGAATGGAACCAAAAACAGAATGTGAACTTACCATGCCTATGTGGGGTGCAAGTCCACCAACTTGACCCTGTCCGACCATTGAGAAAATTTCCACTAATCACCACAATGGAAACAAAATCAAACTGCGGCGCAAAATCAAAGCGTCGCGAGAAGAAGGAGGACAACATGGAAACTGAGATCCAGTGAGGTCGAGCAGGCACACCTTGATCTCCAATCTGAGCGGCTGCGAGGAACACGAGCAGAAGACGACATTGGTCAGATCCCCGAGCAAATGTCGTGAACTGGGCACGAGGAAAAGCCGGCGAGTGGATTGGAGATTTGGGAGTGGGCTGATTCAGATCCACATGACATGGAATTGGGGGTGGGGGATGAAGCCCTAGGCTGCCGCCGATTGAGGTGGGGATGAAGCTGCCGTCGAGAGGTTGTGATGGAGGTGATGGGAGGAGATCGATTCTGCTTATCAGTTGGTGGGACGACTAGGGCACAGTTATGACTCAACACATAAATAATAATTTGTTCAATGTGCTGCCATGAGATATAAGACTGGTGTAATGAAATATTTATTGGCCTAGGACCAAAAGGTCTCACGATCAAAACCTGATTTTTATATCTACTTTTTTATGTGCTCAAATTTTTATCTCTTTATTTTGTCTAGCTTGATTTTGTATGTGCTATATATATATATATATATATATATATATATATATAGGGTAGGTATAACGGGAGCCCTGGGCTTCCAATAGTTAAAGGAAGCCCAGACCGACCACCCCTGCAAACTGGTTCAACCAGCGCGCCCAAACAGACTGTCGGGTGCGTCACCTGCCCCACGTCTGTTAGCGCAAAAAAAGGAATGCATGCATGAGTCAAACACGATCCAATGCATGCGCATAAATTTAGGAAAGATATGTGCGACAGTTTCTGTTTTTAAAATCCTTTATTTCCTCCATAAATTTAGGATCGCTGCAACAGCCATGCAGCTAGACGCGTAAGGACCATTTTATGATATATACTGAGACTAAATATGCTACACTGTGTTAATAATTATACAATTCGATATACTGCGTAAAAATCTGTTACCAGCTGCATGCACACGAATTTATGATAAAAATAATGTGCAATGAAAGGAAATGAATTACACGCATAGAAACAAAAAATCGTATTTAATGTTTTATTTCCTTCATAAATATAAGGTCCCTCCAACAGACATGCAGCTAAAACACATTAAATCTAGTTTATGACATATACTGATACAAATTATACTACATGGTGTAGGTATTTATGCAATTCGTTACACTGCGTAAAAAATCTGTCATGTTGTTCACTGGTGGACGCACCTCCGGGTTGGAGCGTAATAACCTTAAGTTTTGAGCATAAAATCCCTCAATTATAAGCGTATATACGAGCAAATGTGAGAGGTTGATAGCTCTAGTAGGTTGTTATTACGATCTTATTTTTATGGCAGATCCGAAAAACATGGCAGTCGCATGCATGCGGTTATACAGATCCTAAAATTATGGCAAAATGCATGCATGAGTCAATCACGTTCCCTTGCATGCGCGTAAATTTAGGAAAGATATGTGTGGCGGTTTCTATTTTAAATGCTTTATTTCCTTCATAAATTTAGGATCGCTGAAACAGACATGCAACTAAAACTCGTAATGACCATTTTATGCTATATACTGATACTAAATATGCTACACTGTGTAGATAATTATGCAATTCGGTATACTGCGTAAAAATCTGCTACAGGCTGCATGCACACGAATTTATGATGGAAAGAATATGCAATGAAAGGAAATAAATTGCATGCATAGAAACAAAAAATCACATTTAATGTTTTATTTCCTTCATAAATATAGGATCCCTCCAACAGCCATGCAACTAAACGCATTAGAACTAGTTTATGATGTATACTGAAACAAATTATACTACACGGTGTAGGTATTTATGCAATTCCTTAGACTGCGTAAAAAATCTGGCATGTTGTTCACTGGTGGACGCATCTCCGGGTGGAGCGTAAAAACCTTAAGTTTTGAGCATAAAATCCCTCAATTATAAGCGTAAATACCGAGTCAATTAGAGGTTGATAGCTTTAGTAGGTTGTTATTACGATCCTATTTTTATGACAGATCCAAAAAACATGGCAGTCGCATGCATGCGGTTTCTATTTTTATGACAGATCCTTGGAGAGGCGTTCCAGGTCGGTGATGAGGGCCTCGGACTCGGTGAGGGCCTCAGCGTACTCCACGCATTCCACGTCGCATTCGTACGCGTGGCGGTACGTGGATCCGACGGTGATGATCCCGTTGGGGCCTGACTGTGACGGAACCTCCCAAGTAATTAGGCCCACCTACAGTTGTCCTTGTCTCACAGACATCAGACAACCCTGTAGGTGCCCCTGAACTACTTGACAAGTTCGGTATCTTTCCTTACCTTACCAGGAACGTTTCACCCATCTTGTAGACATTACAGAACATCGGAGATGAAGAAAATGCGGAAGCGAATTACATAATCTTACATTTATTTCAAAGCAAGCTTAAGTTATGTTATTACAGACCAGACTAAAAGTGAGTGCATATAAGTATTATTATACAAACCAGGGAGGCACAAACTCCTCCCGAGAAGTCGAAAGCAAAAGATCCTAAGTGGAGGACCGAGTCCTCCCGCACTTCAGTCTTGATTTTCTTCTTTTGGAACCACCTTGGCACAGAAGCAGCAAAAGTCTGCTACTTCCTCACCTAAAAACAACGAAGGGATAAACCCTGAGTATGGAATACTCAGCAAGTCTTACCCGACTAAAGAAAAGACTCTCAAGGATATGCTGGTTATATGGGAGTCAAGGTAAGGCTTTTCAATATTCAAAGACTCTGTTTTGCAGAAATGCTTACTAAAGTGGATCCTTAAAGATCCAGTTTTAATTTGTCAAGTTAAGTAAAATTATCTGCACTAGAGCTCTTTCTACCCTAGTTCAATCACTGGTCCTGCACTAGCCAATTTCTTAACAAAAGCCCATCGTCTTAAGTGGAATGCTACGTGTAGGGTAGTGACCAAGTCTTCATGACCGCGAAGGTACGGCGATCCGAATCGATTATACTCAGCTGAGGATCTCCAATCACACGACATATGTAGCACTTAACCCTTGCATATGTCAACCCGCCACCGGGGTTCTTAAGACCGGATCAGGTTCACGCAGACCGAGAGCACAGATACACCACCGTCCAGCCTCTTGCCACGGAGGGTACACGCTACTCTCGCCACCGCTCCACGCCCATCTCGTGTTGTCTTATTCCGGCCTTAGTCTGCCCGAGGCAAGGCTTACCCATGACGAGGCATGTGACCAGCTAAAGGGTCCTCGATCAACAAGCCTACATCGAGACGGTCCTTAATCGACTCAGACGGAGACACTACACCGAGACTCTCTTCTCGTGCAAGTCACCCGCTTGGTCTCAGCTTAATCATTTCAAACCCAAAGTTGGTACCTGGCAGAGGTACATCTTTTCCGATGTTGAACCTATCAAGGCCTTTGATAGATCCATCATCAAGTTTTATTTTCGAAAAAAACATCCCACCCACTTTTGCCACAACATATTTTGTAAAAACAAAACCTTTTGTTTTTCTAAAGCAAAGCTAAGCATTAAAAAGCTTTTGTAAAACAGGTGATCAAGGAAGGTAATCCAATTCAAGGAAGGTAATGTAGGAATGGTTTTATCAAGCAACTCCTATCACCTAATGCAGCAATCAAGTGAGAAAGATTTTAAAATAGCAAGGAAGGTGGCAAATGCACCGGGGCTTGCCTTCGTTTACAGGTGATTCGGGTTCGGATCCACAGATATCGAAGTAGAAACTATTCCCGGCCTGAGTGTGCAAAGGTGGTTGTACTTGCTCTTCAGTGACTTCTATCTCTTCTTCACGTTCTAATCATAGCCATTCACAAGTATAAGAATGGATGCCATGAGATGCTCATGAGGATGCAAAGATAATATAAACTTATTATTTATGTCTTGAGTACAACTTTCCTTCACGGAGTTCCGGGAACTTAGGGTTTCCGGAGTCGGTAAAGGAGTTCATAGGGCAGGGGGAGGTGGTTTTGGGGTTTGGTGATCAAACAAGGTCCAAATCAATTCAAACTCTACCCAAGGCTTCTAAATAGTGTATAACACTCATATAAAAATTTTGGGCATTTTAGGACTTACCAATTATTTTCTAAAAATCTATAACCAAGACTTTTAACCATTTTAAATACCCTAAAATTTCTTACTTTCACTAAAAATCACCAACTTAGTTTTATTAAATACTATGGAAAATAACAAACCTAGGAAAATTAGTTTCACAATTTTATCATTTTTCTATAATTTTCTACAGATTTCTAAAGTTTCACTGAAAAAGAAAAAGGAAAAACTCTACACAGTACTGGGCCAAATCTAGCTCAAACGGCCCATGCCCACGCGGGAACGCGCGCGCGCGTCCGCGCCCTGGCGATTTTGCAGAAAGGCCCACGGTTTAACGGCTAAACAGAAATAGATCCATTCACTATTGTATCAAGTCACTGACAGATTGCAGAAATGCCCTCGGGTTTCTAATTCTTCTCCACGAGTACCCCTGGTCACGGCGCGCTCCCCGTTCATCACCGACGAGGTCTGTACCGGCCATGGCCGGCGACGACTGCCCGGACTAACCATCGGGGAGGCTTTAGCGACTACCAGGGACCACAGGACACCTAACAATTTGGCACGAACACCCTGAGAATGGCTTGTCCATGTGCACGGCGGGAACCGAGCACGGGAGTATACATTCCCGCGGATTGGGAGTGGTCTAGTTCGATTTAACGGGTCGGTGAGCATCACAAGCTTATGGAGTTGCAGAAACAACACTCAATTTAGGCAGATCCTTACCAGAGTGGTTTGGCCACGAACGGGCTGTTCTTCACGGGGCGGCGAACCGATTTAGGGGAAAATGGCGCTGCGGCGTTCACGAGTGGAATTGAGGGCAGAGCTTTGGGCTATACGGCTATATAGGGTTCTAGTTTTTGCTGCGCACAACTAATTTGGGAGGAGGGGGCAGAGGCAGCACGAATTTCTGCTTTGGTTCAACCTATGGTGTGCGCGATGCTCATACCTTGCCGCGGAGCATGGCTATTTATAGCTGCGCCGGCCCAGTGGTCACCTCGCGGCCGAGAAGAGCATCACTAAGGCATGTCGACCACGTCGGTAAAAGGTACAGGGAGGGAGAACTACGGCATGTGCGCCACCGCGGCGGAATTTCACTGAGTCACGGCGGCCGCCGGTGAGTAACCTCGGCCGAGCTCAGGGAATGGTGCCACGTACGAGCTATTCTTCCCCGACGTTATCCACTCCATACCGCACACGAACCCGGACGGCGGCGGCGCGAATTTTGGCGTAGAAGGGTCGCCGGCGGTGAGAACAGCCGTACTAGCGATCTCACCCATTTAGCTACTGTACCATGGCAAAACCTGATTCAGTCACCTGACAGCCCAACATGGAGAGAGATTTTCTCTTAATTCCCTGTGACAACACAAGTCAAGCATTGCAGCAAACTTGTAGAGCATTATACCAACTACATTTTTGCTATATGGTGTTGTCACAAAAGGCCAGTAGATCAGGCATAAATTTGGGCTTGAAGTTGATGTCAGTCCACTGTCAGCCTGATTTTCAGACTTAATCAGCCTGACAGCCAAACTTCAGGCTTAATTATCTCTAAATTCTTCTTAACAAATGAGCTCACAACCTTAAGCAAAGTTATACTCCTATAGTGGGGCTACAATCTTGATGTGGTGACCTAGGGCAAAAACCCTATACTTTGAAAGTTACAAAGCCCCAAAGTGGAGCCTTTAACACTGAATTTCAGACTTAGTGTAGAACTCAAATGAGGTCCATTTTGCACTTAAGTCCAAATCTCAGGGTTTGGCTTGTAAATTCACATATTTGTGAACCAATGGACTTAAAATACTTATTTGGCTTGGTTTTTGCACTTTAGTCCAAAAGTGGACTAATTTTGCATATAGACCCCTAGGGTTTAGTTTTAGGGTTTTCCAGGGTTCCAATTAGGGTTTCTGGTATCTCAGGGGTATAAAAGTGATTCAAGTTTACTCTTAGGGTCATTTTATGACTTTTACCCTAAAGTATTTAGGTTTTCTTAACTTGAGTTGAGTTTTACCCCTTTAATCACTATTTAGGGTTAAGTCCATTAACCAGGGTTCCATTTGCAAAAACATTAAAACAATACAACTTGTTTGAAATTTTTGCCTAGTGAATGCACTCTAGGTGGGTCACACATATGCAATGCCAATGCTTATGATGTCATGCTCAAGTTTTAGTTATAGTAACACCAGGGGTGTTACACTGACATCTTGAGCTTGAGGTAGGTGTAGTTGGGGATGGCCATGAACTTGGCATAGCACGGTCTTCCCAACACCGTGTGGTAGGTCCCTCGGAACCCAACTACCTCGAAGGTGAGGGTTTC
Source organism: Zea mays (assembly GCF_902167145.1). Classification (NCBI taxonomy): domain Eukaryota; kingdom Viridiplantae; phylum Streptophyta; class Magnoliopsida; order Poales; family Poaceae; genus Zea; species Zea mays. The sequence goes on along the minus strand of NC_050104.1, from coordinate 121,877,600 downwards.
CTTTCGGAAGTTGGAGGGAGTTTCGAAGCAGACGGGTAGGTCAATCTGCCCGAGGGGCAGGATACGCTTTCCGGGTGCGATCCCGTGGAAGGGTGCCGCACCGGCCCGGACCTCGGACCGATCAACCCCTAAGAGTTCCAGGGTCTCGGCGTAGATGATGTTGAGGCTGCTGCCTCCGTCCATGAGGACCTTGGAGAGCCTAACGTTGCCGATGATCGGATCAACGACGAGCGGGTACCTCCCTGGGCTTGGCACGAAGTCGGGGTGGTCACCCCGGTTGAAGGTGATAGGCTTGTCGGACCAGTCTAGGTAGACTGGCGCTGCCACCTTTACCGAGCAGACCTCCCGACGCTCTTGCTTGCGGTGCCGAGCTGAGGCGTTCGCCACCTGCCCGTCGTGGATCATGAAGCAGTTGTGGACCTCCGGGAAGTCCTCTTCCCTGTCGCCCTCCTTCTTGTTGTTGCCTTGGCCCTTGCCATCTTCTGCCGGAGGCCCGACCTTATGGAAGTAGCGACGGAGCATGACACATTCTTCAAGGGTGTGCTTGACGGGACCCTGGTGATAGGGGCACGACTCCTTGAGCATCTTGTCGAACACGCCGGCCCCTCCAGGAGGCTTCCGAGGGTTCCTGCGCTCGGCAGCAGCGACGAGATTCGCGTCAGCGGTGTTGCGCTTTGTTTGCGCCTTCTTCCTGGTCTTCTTCTTCGTGCCACGCTGGGCGGATGCCTCGGGGGCATCTTCCTTCGGCTCTCCCTGAGGCTGCTTGTCTTTCCAGAAGATGGCTTCGACCGCCTCCTGACCCGAGGCAAACTTGGTGGCGATGTCCATCAATTCGCTCGCCTTGGTGGGAGTCTTGCGCCCCAGTTTGCTCACCAGGTCTCGACAAGTGGTGCCGGCAAGGAAAGCCCCGATGACATCCGAGTCGGTAATGTTGGGCAGCTCGGTGCGCTGCTTCGAAAACCGCCGGATGTACTCTCGGAGGGATTCCCTGGCTGCTAGCGGCAGCTTCGGAGATCCCATGAGTTCCCAGGGCGCACGTACGTGCCTTGTAAATTTCCCACGAAAGCTTTGACCAGGTCGTCCCAGTCGAAGATCTGCGCAGAAGGCAGATGCTCCAGCCAGGCCCTGAAAGGGAAATGTGCCCTTGGGTCATTTCTAAGTGTTTTGGTGATTGAGTGCAAACACAAGTGCTCAAATGTGAATCTATGCCCATGGGTGAACAAAGTGCAAATCACAAGTAAAGGTATGTTTCTAAGCCTTAGTACATTGGTTTTGTGTACTAATATACCTATCTAAGTGTTAGAAACAGAAAGAAGAAAGAAGAGAAGAATTGGCTGTGTACAGCCAAAAGGCTATTTCGGTCTGGGGCACCGGACTATCCGGTGGTGCACCGGACAGTGTCCGGTGCGCCAGGCTGCCTCGGGCGAAGTGGTCGCTCTCGGGAATCCCAGCCGACGGCGTACGGCTATAATTCACCGGACTGTCCGGTGTGCACCGGACTGTCCGGTGAGCCAACGGTCGGCCGAGCCAACGGTCGGCCGCGGGATCTGCGCGCGACACGTGGCCGGGCCAACGGTCGGAAGGGGGCACCGGACTGTCCGGTGCGCCAACGGCTCCCAGATCTGCAACGGTCGGCTTCGCCATTTAAGGAAAGGAATCGGGCACCGGACACTGTCCGGTGTGCACCGGACTGTCCGGTGCGCCCGATGACAGAAGGCAAGGATGGCCTTCCAGATTTGTTCTCAACGGCTCCTAGCTGCCTTGGGGCTATAAAATGGACCCCTAGGCGCATGGAGGAGGACACCAAGCATTCCTACAACATTCCTAAGCACCAAGACATCGATCTCGCGCATTCGTTTCATTGTGATAGCATTTAGAGCTCTTGTGGAGTTGTGAACTCTTTGAGTCGTGTTGCGAGCTCTTGTTGCTACTTGTGTGCGTGTTGTTGCTCTGATCTTTTGAAGTCTTGTGTGCGTTGCTCATTCCCCCCTTTGCTCTGTGTTTCTTTGTGAATTTCAATTGTAAGGGCGAGAGGCTCCAAGTTGTGGAGATTCCTCGCAAGCGGGATTGAGAAAAAGCAAGCAAAACACCGTGGTATTCAAGTGGGTCTTTGGACCGCTTGAGAGGGGTTGATTGCAACCCTCGTCCGTTGGGACGCCACAACGTGGAGTAGGCAAGCGTTGGTCTTGGCCGAACCACGGGATAATTCACTGTGTCATCTCTGTGATTGATCTCTTGTGGTATTGCGGTGTTGAGACTCCTTTATAGCCACTTGGCAACTATTGTGCTAACACTTAACAAGTTTTTGTGACTATAAGTTTAAGTTTCACAGGATCACCTATTCACCCCCCCTCTAGGTGCTCTCAATTGGTATCGGAGCCGTTCTCTTCAAGAAAGGGACTAACCGCCCGAAGAGATGGATCCTAAGGGGAAGGGAATCGTGATCAATGACAAGGAAAAGGAGTCCATCGTCAACGAGCCAAAAGATGACAAATCCAACGACTCTGGCTCGGGCCACAGACGTAAAGATGGGAAGAAGAAGAAGACAAGACGTATCAAGGAAATCGTCTACTACGACAGCGACGAGTCTACTTCTTCTCACAAGGACGACGACTACGACAAACAAAAGATGGTTAACTCAAACTTTTCTTTTGATTATTCGCGCATTCCGCACAGCTCAAATGCTCATTTGCTCCCCATTCCACTTGGCAAGCCTCCTCACTTTGATGGAGAGGACTACGGATTTTGGAGTCACAAAATACGTACACACCTATTTTCTCTCCATCCAAGCATTTGGGAGATTGTGGAAAGTGGAATGAAATTTGATAGCTCGAATAGTCCTTCGTTTATTAATGAACAGATCCATAAAAATGCACAAGCTACTACTGTGTTGCTAGCCTCTTTGTGCAGGGACGAGTATCACAAGGTGAGCGGCTTGGACAATGCCAAGCAGATTTGGGACACCCTCAAGATCTCTCATGAGGGGAATGATGTCACATTACTCACCAAGATGGAGTTGGTGGAGGGCGAGCTCAGACGATTCGCGATGATAAGGGGTGAGGAGCCGACGCAAACATACAACCGGCTCAAGATCCTTATCAACAAAATAAGGAGCTACGGAAGCACGCGATGGACGGATCATGACGTTGTACGCCTAATGCTAAGGTCATTTACCGTTCTTGATCCTCATCTCGTGAACAATATTCGTGAGAATCCCAGGTACACGAAGATGACGCCCGAGGAGGTACTCGGAAAATTCGTTAGCGGGCGAATGATGATCAAGGAGGCAAGATACGTGGACGACGCCTTGAATGGTCCGATCAACGAGCCGCAACCCCTTGCTCTCAAGGCAACGAGGAGCAAGGAGGCGCTACCAAGCAAGGTGGCGCAAGTTGAGGCGGCCGGGCTCAATAATGAGGAGATGGCCCTCATCATTAAGCGCTTCAAGACGGCACTTAAAGGTCGCAAGGGACAACCAAGCAAGACCAAGACAAAGGAGAAGCGCTCGTGCTTTAAATGTGGTAAGATTGGTCATTTCATTGCTAACTGCCCCGATAATGAAAGTGACCAGGAAAAGGGGAACAAAAGGGAGAAGAAGAAGCATTACAAGAAGGCCAAGGGTGAGGCACATATAGGAAAGGAGTGGGATTCGGATTGCTCCTCCACCGACTCCGACAATGAAGGACTCGCCGCCACCGCCTTCAACAAGTCATCTCTCTTCCCCAACGAGCATCACACATGCCTTATGGCAAGGGAGAAGAAGGTGAGTACTCGAGACTCCACTTATGCTTCCTCTAGTGATAATGAGTCTAGTGATGATGATGACATAGACTATTCATGCTTATTCAAAGGCTTAGATAGATCTAAGATAGATAAAATCAATGAATTGATTGATGCCTTGAATGAAAAGGATAGGCTTTTAGAAAAGCAAGAGGATTTGTTGTATGATGAACATGATAAGTTTGTAGAGGCACAAAAATCCTATGCTTTAGAAGTTAAAAGAAATGAAGTGCTTTCTAGTGAATTATCTTCTTGTCATAAAACCATTTCTACTTTAGAAGGTGTCAACAATGATTTAAATGCTAAACTAAAAGTAGCAAATAAATCTAATTCTTATGTAGAACATGTTGTAATTTGTACTAGGTGTAAAGATTTTGACATTGATGCTTGTAGTGAACACCTAGTCTCAATTTCTAATGTGAATGATGAAGTGGCTAGTCTTAATGCCCAACTTAAGACTAGCAAAAGCGAATTTGATAAATTAAAATTTGCAAGGGATGCCTATACGATTGGTAGACATCCCTCAATTAAGGATGGACTTGGCTACAAAAGGGAAGCCAAGAACTTGACGAGCCATAAGGCTTCCATCTCCGCCAAGGAGAAAGGGAAGGCCCCTATGGCTACTAGTGCTAAAAAGAATCATGCCTTTTTGTATCATGATAGGAGACAAACTAGAAATGCTTATAGGAGTTATAATGCTGACGATGATTTTTCTCATGCTATGTTTGCTTCTAGTTCTTCACATGTGCATGTTGGTAGAAGGAATGTTGTTCATAATATGCCTAGGAGAAATGTTGTTAATATTCCTAGGAAAGTTAATGAGCCTTCTACAATATATCATGCTTTGAATGCTTCCTTTGCAATTTGTAGAAAGGATAGAAAGGTGATTGCTAGGAAGTTAGGGGCAAAATGCAAGGGTGATAAAACTTGCATTTGGGTCCCTAAGACAATTGTGACTAACCTTGTAGGACCCAACAAGAGTTGGGTACCTAAGTCCCAAGCCTAAATTTGCCTTGCAGGTTTATGCATCCGGGGGTTCAAGCTGGATTATCGACAGCGGATGCACAAACCATATGACGGGGGAGAAGAAGATGTTCACCTCCTACGTCAAGAATAAGGATTCCCAAGATTCAATTATATTCGGTGACGGGAATCAAGGCAAGGTAAAAGGGCTAGGTAAAATTGCGATCTCCAATGAGCATTCTATCTCTAATGTGTTTCTAGTGGAGAGTCTTGGATATAACTTGCTATCTGTTAGTCAATTATGTCATATGGGGTATAACTGTCTATTTACAAATGTAGATGTGTCTATCTTTAGAAGAAGTGATGGTTCACTAGCTTTTAAAGGTGTATTAGACGGCAAACTTTATTTAGTTGATTTTGCAAAAGAAGAGGCCGGTCTAGATGCATGCTTAATAGCTAAGACTAGCATGGGCTGACTGTGGCATCGCCGCTTAGCACATGTGGGGATGAAGAACCTTCACAAGCTTCTAAAGGGAGAACACGTGATAGGTTTGACTAACGTTCAATTCGAAAAAGATAGACCTTGTGCAGCTTGTCAAGCAGGTAAACAGGTGGGAGGAGCACATCACAGCAAGAATGTGATGACCACATCAAGGCCCCTGGAGCTGCTGCATATGGACCTCTTCGGACCCGTCGCCTATCTAAGTATAGGAGGAAGTAAGTATGGTCTAGTTATTGTTGATGACTTTTCCCGCTTCACTTGGGTGTTCTTTTTGCAGGATAAGTCTGAAACCCAAGGGACCCTCAAGCGCTTCCTCAGGAGAGCTCAAAATGAGTTTGAGCTCAAAGTGAAAAAGATAAGGAGCGACAACGGGTCTGAGTTCAAGAACTTTCAAGTGGAGGAGTTCCTTGAAGAGGAAGGGATCAAGCACGAGTTCTCCGCTCCCTACACACCACAACAAAATGGTGTGGTAGAGAGGAAGAACAGGACGCTAATCGATATGGCGAGGACGATGCTTGGAGAATTCAAGACCCCCGAGCGTTTTTGGTCGGAAGCCGTAAACACGGCTTGCCACGCCATCAACAGGGTCTACCTTCATCGCCTCCTCAAGAAGACTTCGTATGAGCTACTAACCGGTAACAAACCCAATGTATCTTACTTTCGTGTATTTGGGAGCAGGTGCTACATTCTAGTGAAGAAGGGTAGAAATTCTAAATTTGCTCCCAAAGCTGTAGAAGGGTTTTTGTTAGGTTATGACTCAAATACAAAGGCGTATAGAGTCTTCAACAAATCATCGGGTTTGGTTGAAGTCTCTAGCGACGTTGTATTTGATGAGACTAATGGCTCTCCAAGAGAGCAAGTTGTTGATCTTGATGATGTAGATGAAGAAGATGTTCCGACGGCCGCTATACGAACCATGGCGATTGGAGAAGTTCGGCCACAGGAACAAGATGAACGAGATCAACCTTCTTCCTCAACTATGGTGCATCCCCCAACTCAAGACGATGAACAGGTTCATCAACAGGAGGCGTGTGATCAAGGGGGAGCACAAGATGATCATGTGATGGAGGAAGAAGCGGAACCGGCACCTCCAACCCAAGTTCGAGCAATGATACAAAGGGATCATCCCGTCGACCAAATTCTGGGTGACATTAGCAAGGGAGTAACTACTCGGTCTCGATTAGTTAATTTTTGAGAACATTACTCCTTTGTCTCTTCTATTGAGCCTTTCAGGGTAGAGGAGGCCTTGCTAGATCCGGATTGGGTGTTGGCCATGCAGGAGGAACTTAACAACTTCAAGCGCAATGAAGTTTGGACGCTGGTGCCTCGTCCCAAGCAAAATGTTGTGGGAACCAAGTGGGTGTTCCGCAACAAACAAGACGAGCACGGGGTGGTGACAAGGAACAAGGCTCAACTTGTGGCAAAAGGTTATGCCCAAGTCGCAGGTTTGGACTTTGAGGAGACTTTTGCGCCTGTGGCTAGGCTAGAATCAATTCGTATCTTGCTAGCATATGCCGCTCACCATTCTTTCAGGTTGTACCAAATGGATGTGAAGAGTGCCTTCCTCAACGGACCAATCAAGGAGGAGGTGTACGTAGAGCAACCCCCTGGCTTCGAGGATGAACGGTACCCCGACCACGTGTGTAAGCTCTCTAAGGCGCTCTATGGACTTAAGCAAGCCCCAAGAGCATGGTATGAATGCCTTAGAGACTTTCTAATTGTTAATGCTTTCAAGGTTGGGAAAGCTGATCCAACTCTTTTTACAAAGACATGTGATTGTGATTTGTTTGTGTGCCAAATTTATGTCGATGACATAATATTTGGTTCTACCAACCAAAAGTCTTGTGAAGAGTTTAGCAGGGTGATGACGCAGAAATTCGAGATGTCAATGATGGGCGAGTTGAACTACTTCCTTGGGTTCCAAGTGAAGCAACTCAAGGACGGCACCTTCATCTCCCAAACGAAGTACACGCAAGATCTGCTAAAGCGGTTTGGGATGAAGGACGCCAAGCCCGCAAAGACTCCGATGGGGACCGACGGACACACTGACCTCAACAAAGGAGGTAAGTCCGTTGATCAAAAGGCATACCGGTCAATGATAGGGTCATTACTTTACTTATGTGCTAGTAGACCGGATATTATGCTTAGCGTATGCATGTGTGCTAGATTTCAATCCGATCCTAAGGAGTGTCACTTAGTGGCGGTGAAGCGAATTCTTAGATATTTGGTTGGTACGCCTTGCTTCGGGCTCTGGTATCCAAAGGGGTCTACCTTTGACTTGGTTGGATACACAGATTCCGACTATGCTGGATGTAAGGTCGATAGGAAGAGTACATCGGGGACGTGCCAATTCTTAGGAAGGTCCCTGGTGTCATGGAACTCTAAGAAACAAACTTCCGTTGCCCTATCCACCGCTGAGGCCGAGTATGTTGCCGCAGGACAGTGTTGCGCGCAACTACTTTGGATGAGGCAAACCCTCAGGGACTTTGGCTACAATCTGAGCAAAGTCCCACTCCTATGTGATAATGAGAGTGCTATCCGCATGGCGGAAAATCCTGTTGAGCACAGCCGCACAAAGCACATTGACATCCAGCATCACTTTTTGAGAGACCACCAGCAAAAGGGAGATATCGAAGTGTTTCATATTAGCACCGAGAACCAGCTAGCCGATATCTTTACCAAGCCTCTAGATGAGAAGACCTTTTGCAGGTTGCGTAGTAAGTAAATGTCTTAGATTCGCGGAACTTGGATTGAATTGTAGCATACATGTGTTTATGCCTTTGATCATGTTCATTCTGCATTTTGTTGCTTATTGTGGTGCTCAAGTTGTACAAACACTCCCTGGACCTCACAAGTCCGTTGCAAAGTGATGCATATGTTTAGGGGGAGATATGTTACAACTTGACCCTTTGAGACTAACCTTATGCTTGAGTTTGATGATTTAGTCTCGAAGATGGATTGAAAGGGAAAAAGGTGGACTTGGGCCATGAAAGACTTCCACTGCACTCCGATGAGAGGGTAACTTATTCCGAGTTCATCTTTAGACTCTTATTGCCTTTGTATTCTTATTGAAGATTTTGGTGAGGCAATGGGGTTAAAGGGCCAAGATTGATTCCGTTTTGGTGCTTGATGCCAAAGGGGGAGAAAATAAAGGCCAAAGTGAATGGATCAGCTACCACTTGAGAAATTTTGAAAATAGTAGAGTAGAGCTTTTGGTTTGTCAAAACTCTTTTGTTGTCTCTTTTGTCAAAAGTTGGCTTCTTGTGGGGAGAAGTAGTGATTATGGGAAAAAGGGGGAGTTTTTGAAATCTTTGATCAATCTCTTTTGGAATGACTCTCTTTATGCTTCAACATGTGTGTTTGACTTAGAGATAGAGATTTGAGTTTGATTTGCAAAAACAAACCAAGTGGTGGCAAAGAATGATCCATATATGCCAAAATTGAATAAAACTCAAATTCATTTTTATTTGAAGTGATTTTGCACTTGTTCTAGTTGCTTTATGTTGTGTTGGCATAAATCACCAAAAAGGGGGAGATTGACAGGGAAATGTGCCCTTGGGTCATTTCTAAGTGTTTTGGTGATTGAGTGCAAACACAAGTGCTCAAATGTGAATCTATGCCCATGGGTGAACAAAGTGCAAATCACAAGTAAAGGTATGTTTCTAAGCCTTAGTACATTGGTTTTGTGTACTAATATACCTATCTAAGTGTTAGAAACAGAAAGAAGAAAGAAGAGAAGAATTGGCTGTGTACAGCCAAAAGGCTATTTCGGTCTGGGGCACCGGACTGTCCGGTGGTGCACCGGACAGTGTCCGGTGCGCCAGGCTGCCTCGGGCGAAGTGGTCGCTCTCGGGAATCAGCCGACGGCGTACGGCTATAATTCACCGGACTGTCCGGTGTGCACCGGACTGTCCGGTGTGCACCGGACTGTCCGGTGAGCCAACGGTCGGCCGAGCCAACGGTCGGCCGCGGGATCTGCGCGCGACACGTGGCCGGGCCAACGGTCGGAAGGGGGCACCGGACTGTCCGGTGCACCAACGGCTCCCAGATCTGCAACGGTCGGCTTCGCCATTTAAGGAAAGGAATCGGGCACCGGACACTGTCCGGTGTGCACCGGACTGTCCGGTGCGCCCGATGACAGAAGGCAAGGATGACCTTCCAGATTTGTTCTCAACGGCTCCTAGCTGCCTTGGGGCTATAAAATGGACCCCTAGGTGCATGGAGGAGGACACCAAGCATTCCTACAACATTCCTAAGCACCAAGACATCGATCTCGCGCATTCGTTTCATTGTGATAGCATTTAGAGCTCTTGTGGAGTTGTGAACTCTTTGAGTCGTGTTGCGAGCTCTTGTTGCTACTTGTGTGCGTGTTGTTGCTCTGATCTTTTGAAGTCTTGTGTGCGTTGCTCATTCCCCCCTTGCTCTGTGTTTCTTTGTGAATTTCAATTGTAAGGGCGAGAGGCTCCAAGTTGTGGAGATTCCTCGCAAGCGGGATTGAGAAAAAGCAAGCAAAACACCGTGGTATTCAAGTGGGTCTTTGGACCGCTTGAGAGGGGTTGATTGCAACCCTCGTCCGTTGGGACGCCACAACGTGGAGTAGGCAAGCGTTGGTCTTGGCCGAACCACGGGATAATTCACTGTGTCATCTCTGTGATTGATCTCTTGTGGTATTGCGGTGTTGAGACTCCTTTATAGCCACTTGGCAACTATTGTGCTAACACTTAACAAGTTTTTGTGACTATAAGTTTAAGTTTCACAGGATCACCTATTCACCCCCCCTCTAGGTGCTCTCAGGCCCGGGCAGCGTCGGAGAGGAAAAGTGGAAGATTGCGGATGATGAGGTTGTCGTCGTCTGCCCCTCCCAACTGGCATGCCAGCCGGTAATCCGCGATCCACAACTCCGGCCTCGTCTCCCCCGAGTACTTGGTGATGGTAGTCGGGGCTCGGAACCGGGCGGGGAACAGCGCTCATCGTATGGCCCGGCTGAAGACTCGCGGACCGGGTGGCTCGGGCGAGGGACTCCGATCCTCTTCACTGTCGCAGCGTCCCCCGCGCCTGGGGTGGTAGCCTCGGCGCACCTTCTCCTTGAGGTGGGCTCGATTGTCGCGACGGTGTTGCTCGTTGTCGAGGCGATCCCTGGCGACAGGTGCCTCGTCCCGCGTGCGCTCGGGATGGACCGAGGCCTCCCGCATGCATCGGGAGGACACCGCGTAATGCTCCGAGGGGTCAGCTCGCCTTCAGGAGGCAGAGCTCTCGGCTCGTCGAACTGCGGCACCTTCCAGGAGATCCTTGAGTTCGCCTGGATACGCCGTGCCTTAGTGGTGGATGGCTCTAGCATGGTTCGAAGTAGCATCGTCGCTGTAGCTAGGTCCTGGCCGGACCCGCTGACGGTCGGGGGCAGTGCTGCCCTGGCATTGTCAACGATACGACGCTGGACGTCCCGGGCCCGATGACGGGCTCCTCCGACGAGTGTTCGGCCTGCCCACTCCTACTCGATGTTCTGTCGGAGCTGCACAAGTCGTCCTGCTTCCTCGTCGACCATGGCCTACATCTCGCGGATTTGCTCGAGCTGTGTGTCCTGACCCCCTGCAGGGACTGGGACCATAGCTAGCTCCCGCGGGATGTCAACGCGAGATGCGGGCCCAGGGGGATCGCCAACCTCCGGCATGCCGAGGTGGTTGCCTTTGTTTTGATCTCCCTGATCGATGTGGAAACATTCGTGACTTGGGCCATAACCCTCGTCGTCAAGGCCGTGGCCATCGTCAGAGCAACCAGAGAGGCAGTGGTCACATGCGGACATGAAGTCCCGCATGGCACCGGGATCACCGAGGCCAGAGAAATCCTGACCGAAGTCGGGGTCGTCCTCTTCCTGGGAACCCGCCGGTCCGGAGGTTGAGACGGCTGTCAGTCGGTCCCAGGTTGACCACATATGGTACCCCGGAAGGTCTGGATATGCCCTTGCGAAAGCGCTCACCGAAGAGGGGTCGCTAGGTGGATCGAAGCTGAATCGAAAGGGAACAGGGTGGAATACGGACGGTACCTCTTGGTCGATGGATGGTGGTGAAGTCGCGTCGGGGACGGAACGCACCGTCATCTCATGTACGAGGCTAATGCCCAGCAGGTCCTTTGCGAGGGTGCTGGCGTCATCAGTCCGCTTGGGGCTGGCACATTGCGGGGAAGCGACGCTCGTCGTTGTCTCAGGCGCGAGGACAACACCCGACATGTCCCCCGGAGGAGTGCCGGCGTCGTCGACTCGCTCTGGTTCGACAACCGATAAGGTGCCGCCTCCTGCGTGGCCATGGTTGCCCCGTCTCCGTCTCCTCCGGTGAGGAGGGTGGCGGGGACGACCCGGGTGTTCCTCTTCCACCGTGGGGAGATGCCGTCGTCGAATTCGCCGTCGCCGGGCGAGCCGACTATCGTTGTTGTCATGCTGCGAGGGGAGGAGTACCATGTCGTAGCTGCCGTCGAGGGACATGAACTCGAGACTCCCGAAGTGGAGCACCGTCCCGGGCTGAAGAGGTTGCTGAAGTCTACCCATCTAGGACTCAACGGGAAAGTGTTCGTTAACACGCAGCAGGCCCCTACCTGGCACGCCAACTGTCGGCGTTTCGGACCCGGGGGGTCCCTGGACCGACTAGTAAATTTGTCGCTGCGTGTCCCTGCCCAGATGGGTTGGTGCGAGATGGAACACAAGAGGGGAATGAGCCTTGTATTATCCTGCACCAGGGTGCTCGTAGTAGGGGTTACAAGCTTTGCGAGAGAGAGAGAGCGAGAGCGAGAGAGCGAGCATGAGAGAAAGAGAGAGAGAGAGAGAGAGAGAGAGAGGGTCCAGCCCTGCTTGTCTTCTCCCGTCCCTTTGTCGTGCATCTACTCGTGCTCCTATCGTGCGTCCCTCTTTTTCCCTTGCCGTGCTCCTGGACATCCCCTTTTATAGACATAAGGAGATGGCCCAGCTGTACAATGGGGGTGTAGCTATGTGCTACGTGGCCAGCGGGGAAGTGCCTGGTCGCTATGCACGTGTTAACGTGTCCGTTGGAGAAGTGCATGAGCCCTGTAGAAGCACAGCTGTTGGCGTTGCATGGATCCTGCTGACGTCTCCTTGCTTCCGCAGGGGCTTGAGAACCACCGACGTCATGGACGCATGCGGGGAACCATCATTGCCTGTTACCGGGGTAAGCTAGATGGGACGCCGGTCTTGTTCCTTCGTAGCCTGAGCTAGCTAGGAGTAGGGTAATGATGTATCCCTTGTGGCACGGTCGATCTGAGCCTAAGGTCGGGCGAGGTGGCGGTTCCTCCGAGGCCGAGGCCCAGGGTCGGGCGAGGACGAGACTCTTCCCGAGGCCGAAGTTGAGGCCGATCCCTGGGGTTGGGCGAGGCGGAGATCTCCTCCCGAGGCCGAGGCCTAAGGTCGGGCGAGGCGGAGCTTCCTGTTGTCGGTTTCACCCGTGTGGTTGGCACAGCAACCGGAGCGGGGCGGGTGGCGCTGTTTTCCTATTAGATCGATCAGTGAAAGAGCAAAGTGACTGCGGTCACTTCGACCTTGCCGATTGAGGCGCGCGTGTCTGGATAAGGTGCCAGGCGATCCCAGCATTAAATGCGCATGCAATTCGGTCGGCTGGTAAGGCGATTTGGCCAAGGTCGCTTGCACGACAAGGCTTGCCTTTGGCTGAGCCGAGGGTGTGCTCACTGCCTAAGGAGACCCTCGGGCGAGTCGTGAATTCATCCGGGACTACTGTTCCTGCCCGAGGCCGGGCTCGGCTGAGGCGAGATTGCGTCCCTTGGTAGACGAAGCTTTGACTTTGACCCAAACTGTCAGTCTTTATGGTTTGTTCTGAAGGTGTTTATCAGCCGTGTTTAGGAGTGTTGGGGGTACCCCTAATTACGGTACCCGACAGTAACTATCCCACTCCTAGCTTGCCAATTAATTCTCATGTAACTAGGCAACCCAAAATTGCAACTTGTGCTAGAAAGGTAATGAGTTTACCTAGTGCTAACACAAAGGACGTTTGGGTTCCTAGATCTTTGTTGACTAACCTTGATGGACCCATCAAACGATGGGTACCAAAATATGCTTGACAAGCTTTGCAGGAAAAGGTGATGATATGAAGCCTTGGGGTGCTTGAGAGAGTCAATTCAATTCCTATTAACTCAAGCTATCAATCTTCAACGATCTATATATCCAAGATTGACCCAATGTTATTTCAAATTATTATGTCTAAAACTCATATCATCTCGAGGAAGATTTTGATGTTGTAGGAAATAAAGAATTATCCTGTGCGGAAAAGATCAAGGCCTACAACATGGAGGAAAGCCAAAGGATGGTAACACTTATGTTAAGTGCACGTATCTTAAATTATCATTTCTCATGTGTCTTGTGTAGTCACATAGAAAACGAAGCACTTCAAATGTCTTTTTAAAAAATATGTCACCATTCTTTGGAGAAATTTCTCTCATATGGTAGATTGCATACTCATCATTTCTATACTACGGCAATCTACATGCTTTAAATTGTTGCAAGTACCTCATGGCATGTTTTTCACTAATTATCTTATTATTGCCATGATTCTAGATACAGAGAGATATTCCAAGTTCTTAAAAGAATAAGGTGTCATGTAAGGAATTCAAATCCTTAGGACACTTATAAAAGGAAAATTCTCTCTATAACTAGAATAGTGAGACTATTGCTTTTATCTAAGTAACCCAAGTAGTCTCACTTGTAGAGAATAAGTTTCTCTTTGGAAGTGCGCAATCTAACATAAAAAGAAAATTCGATCCAATGACTTATGTTGTTGTGCTTCTTGCTTAAATTGGATTTGATTCTTCTACATTCATCGCTCTCCATGATTGAATTAGATTGGTTAACATTATCTTAAGGAATTAACTAGGCTTGTTTTATAAGTTAAAACTAAGCATATATCGTGGAATAATCTAGTTCATATTATAAAGTTTCTATGCTTTAGTAATCCACTTTTCATTCCTTGTCAAAATGATTACAAAAAGGGAAACTAGTGCTTGTGTTACTAACAACGTATCTCTTGAGCTTACTTATGGAAATCTACAAAAGAGAAAGTGCATGTTTAAGTCACAAGCCTCTAGGGTTACTCTTCACCCAAAGGAAGAAAGGTAAAAACAAAGGTATGGGAACTCTTTTTCCCATCAATAATTATTTACTCTAAAATAGATTCTTTGTTGGACTTAAATCAGCTAGATGTGCATTCAATCTCGTTCTCATAAATGCACTTGTCCATTAAAATCTAATTCATGCCTTTGCTATAATGTGTTCTTATATTGATATGCTTCTAAGTCATGATTAATAAATTCAATATGAAGAAGTAAATTTCCTATGATCGATCAAAATGTTTAAAATGTGCATATTCCTTTTCTTAAAGATGTGCACTAATGTTAAGGATTTTACTTCATGTCTGTATGACTTGTGGATGATAAATTGCTTATATTTTCTATCTAAAGAAATCATCCTTCATCATATACTCCCTTGTGCTATTAACATCTCTCTTGAGTATTTTCAATAAGTTTGGAAGAGACAACTACAAAGAGAGAACACTCAAATGAAAGAGGAAGACATCAAGAACAACAACACCTACTTGGACAATAAAATCTTCAAAACAATCAATGGTGTGGTTGTAAGCATTCTAAATCCTTTTCATTATGAGAATACCAGGCTTAAGTTGTTTATTGCAAATATTATAAGCCTTGGTCAAGATGTATAATGCTTCTCCCTATTTGTCTTTAAAAGTGAATGTATCTATCCAACCCATTCAAATTCTTGATGCATATCTTTAGGGGGAGCCTATATCTTGATTATGTTGAGACTATCGCTTTATCTTAGTAATCTCATATAGTTTCTTGCATGAGAATAAGTTTCTCATGAAGTATGCTACTACATATCAATCCAACTTGTTAAAATAATGTCACTTCTATAAAGGATTGTAACTTTCACTGCTAAAGTAGCATATTTACTGGATTCTCCTATTTTTATTTAATGCACATGTTGTTCTTTTGATCACATCTGTTATTTGTTTGATCATTGAATAACTTCAATTAATACTTATGTTTCTTAGTGCCGCATATACTATCAATCGATATCTCTCTTGATATGCACTAAGTTAAAAGGAGAATTCATGATACATCTATGCAATTTGTGATCCATTTGATATATGCTAACAGTGACTTGGAGAAGGATCACTAGTTGTAAAACTTTCTCTTGTGCAAAATATTTCCATACATTGTCTTGAATATAGGTCTTAAGTAACTAAGACTAAGGACAAAGCACAATGAAGAGAGCATCTCTATGCGAAGGTACAAAAGGGTAAAACTACTTCCTTTCATTTAAACATGTACCTAGATCTTCCTTTTCTATACTTTCTTTGCATATCTTGTATAAAAGGAAGAGAAAGCATGTCCATGCATTATCGCTGCTTCATACCTAGTTTAACCTCACAAAAATTTCATTCCTGCTTTAATGCATTTTTGTTAAAACTAGGTGAAGTAATTTTATTGTCAAAGAGCTTAAAGCTTAACCTTGTAACGAGGATAAGCTGCCTTTGTTCCAAAGGTGGATGGTCCATAAGCCTCTTTGAAATCCTTAAGGGAAAATGCTTAAGATGGTTATAACATGCTTTCATAAGTGCATAAACTGTCATGAGCATCACACTTATACTATGACACAATGCACTTCACATTCTGTATGATATAGATATGTTCTCATTAACCTAATAATGTGCAATTAGCATTTAAGGACAAAATATGTGTTCCTCTCCATGCACATATTTATGGGGAGCAATCTATGTTACATAGAACTATGATTATGCTTAATTGATATATCTCTTGATCATATCTCTTTATGTCTATGACTAATGTGCTTTCAAGTGATATCTATGCTAAGTCGTAGATTGAAAGGGAAATGGAGTATTCGGCAAAGACGACGCTTCCATTCCACTCCATTGGTATTATCTACTCTTTGTCGGTATTCCGCCATCTCTCCACATTGGTATAGTCTTCACTCATATTTATTTGTTTGCCAAAGTGGGAGAAAATGTTAAAAGGGCTTATATTTCACTCACAAATATCCGTTTTTGGCGATTCATGCCAAAGGGGGAGAAAGTATCAGCCCAAAGCAAAAGGACCACACCACCACCAATGAATTTTAAAAATGAAGTTTTCAAATTAGTATCTTAATGAGTTTTCAAAAGGGGAGAAAGTATCTTCAAAAATTTGTAAAACCCTCTTGAACACTAAGAGGAGAATTTCAAAAAGGGGGAGTTTTGTTTAAGTCAAAGGAAAAGCATTTGAAACAGGGGGAGAAAATTTCAAATTTTGAAAATGCCTCTTTCAATCTTATTCATATACCTTTGACTATTTGCAAAAAGGATTTTGAAAAGAATTTACCAAAGAATTTGCAAAAACAAAACTCGTGGTGCAAATGTGGTCCAAAATTTTAAAATAAGAAGAAAACAATCCATGCATATCTAGTAGAAATAACTATATTGGTTTTCATTCCAAGCAACCTTTGCACTTACCTTATGCAAACTAGTTCAATTCTGCACTTATATATTTGCTTTGGTTTGTGTTGGCATCAATCACCAAAAAGGGGGAGATTGAAAGGGAAATAGGGTCTAACCTTTTCCTAAATGATTTTGGTGGTTGAATTGCCCAACACAAACAATTGGACTAACTAGTTTGTGCTAGAGTATATGTTCTACAGGTGCCAAAGGTTCAACTCAAAACCAATACAAAGATTAAAAAGGGTTCAAGAAGAAAGGAGCAAAGGAAACCGAAGTGCTCCTTGGTCTGGCGCACCGGACTGTCCGGTGTGCCACTGGACAGTGTCCGGTGCACCAGGGACCGTACACTCCGAACTCTGCAGCTTCGGGTTTCTCAGACGCAGCTCCGCTATAATTCACCGGACTGTCCGGTGTAGCACCGGACTGTCCGGTGTGCCAGCGGGGCAACGGCTATCTGCGCGCAACGGTCGACTCCGCAAAGTGAACAATGCAATTCAGATGTCAGAGCAGAAGGTCAGAGGGGCACCGGACTGTCCGGTGCCGCATGAGGACAAAGCCTCCAATGGTCAATCAGCTCCAAGCCCTAACGACAGGGTGACATGGCGGCTCACCGGACACTGTCCGGTGGCGCACCAGACTGTCCGGTGCGCCCATCGCCAGCAGCCTTCTCCAACGGCTACAATTTGGTTGGTGGCTATAAATACCATCCCAACCGGCTACTTCAAGGTGTGGGGGCCCAAGCAACATTCCAAGTCATATAGTTGACATATTCAAGCCCTCCCAACCACCTCTATTCATTGATCCATCCTATACACAAGATTTAGACCACTACAACCAACACAAGTGCCACAAAAGAGAGAACAAGCAAGAGAGATCATTTGTGAGATTCATTGAGAGAAAGTGTGTGCTACATCTTGTGATCATTTGTGCGTGGAGTTTTGACTCCCATTGAACTTCCTCCAAAGTTTTGGAGGCTTGTAATGCTAGCAAGAGACACCAAAGAGTGTGGTGATCCTTGCGGGGTCTTAAGTGATCCTTGAGAAGAAGAAGAGCTCACCGGTCTTTGGTGATTGGTGGAGAGAGAGAAAGGGTTGAAAGAGACCTGTCCTTATTGGACTCCTCAACGGGAACTAGGCCTTCGAGGGCCGAACCTCGGTAAAGCAAATCATCCGTGTCTCTTGTGTTCATTTCTTGTGATTTGTTTGCTTTCCCTCATACTAAATTTTCTTGCACTATTCTTTGCTAACATTATTTGGTGTTGCTTCAAATTAAATTCTCATTTAGTAAGGCAACACCTTGCAAGAAAGAACTTGTGTTATTGCTCTTCTTATCTAAGCCCTCTTGCTTTATTCTCATAGACCTATTAGTTGTATTGATTTATCAATTCCACATTATTTGAAAGCAATACTCTTTACAAGCAAAGGACCTAGTTTTATACTCCGATAATTGTGTATCTTGTTCTAACCACTAATCAAGGGATCTAGTTGGGGTGTAAAGTTATAATTTTCAGGTTTCGCCTATCCACCCCCCTCTAGGCGACTTTCAGTAGCGCATGCCAAGCAGGGAAGCAAGTTGGAGTCCACCATCCACACAAGAACATAATGACAACGGACAGACCGCTCGAGCTACTTCACATGGATTTATTCGGCTCGATAGCTTACATAAGCATCGACGGGAGTAAGTACTGTCTAGTAATTATGGATGATTATTCTCGCTTCACTTGGGTGTTCTTTTTGCAGGAAAAATCTCAGACCCAAGATACATTAAAAGGATTCTTAAGATGGGCTCAAAACGAGTTCGGATTAAGGATAAAAAAGATAAGAAGCGACAATGGGACGGAGTTCAAGAATTCACAAATAGAAGGATTTCTTGAGGAGGAGGGAATCAAGCATGAGTTCTCTTCTCCCTATACACCTCAACATAATGGTGTAGTGGAGAGGAAGAATAGAACTCTACTGGACATGGCACGAACCATGCTTGATGAATACAAGACACCAGACCGGTTTTGGGCCGAGGTGATTAACACCGCCTGCTACTCCATCAACCGGCTCTACCTTCACCGAATCCTCAAGAAGACATCGTACGAACTCCTCACCGGTAAAAAGCCCAATGTTTCATATTTTTAGTCTTTGGGAGTAAATGCTTTAGTCTTATTAAAAGAGGTAGAAAATCTAAATTTGCTCCTAAGGCTGTAGAAGGTTTTTACTTGGTTATGACTCAAACATAAGGGCATATAGAGTCTTTAACAAGTCCACTAGACTAGTTGAAGTTTCTTGTGACATTGTGTTTGATGAGACTAATGGCTCCCAAGTGGAGCAAGTTGATCTTGATAAACTAGATGATGAAGAGGCTCCATGCGTCACGCTAAGGAACATGTCCATTGGGGATGTGTGTCCTAAGGAATTCGAAGAGCCTACACAAGCACAAGGTCAACCATCATCTTCCAACCAAGCATCTCCACCAACCTAAGATGAAGATCAGGCTCAAGATGATGAAAATGAAGATCAAGAGGATGAGCCACCTCAAGAGGAGGACAATGATCAAGGGGGAGATGAAGATAATGAAGACAAGGAAGATGATCAAGAAATTCAGGGTCAAAGACCGCTACATCCAAGAGTCCACCAAGCAATTCAACGAGATCACCCCGACAACTCCATACTTGGTGATATTCACAAGTGGGTAACCACTAGATCTCGAGGTGCTCATTTCTGTGAACATTACTCTTTTGTTTCCTCTATTGAGCCATACATGGTAGAGGATGCATTAAGAGATTCGGATTGGGTGATGGCAATGCAAGAGGAACTCAACAACTTCACGAGGAATGAGGTATGGCATTTAGTTCCACGTCCTAACCAAAATGTTGTAGGTACCAAATGGGTATTCCGCAACTAGGGATGGCAATTTTACCCGCGGGTTCGGATATCCGTCAGATATCCGACCCATCGGGTTCAGGTACGGGCACAAATTTTGACCCATGGGTATCGCACGTACCCGACCCGTGATAAAATCCGGTCGGGCACGGATCCTAGATTTTGCCCACGGGTTCCCCACGGGTATCCGTAATAAATAAAAAAGGACGAAGGGCAAAGGCCCATCAAACGACTCTAAGTGACCGAATCCTGGCGAGAGGTGACCTGGCCCATATGTCTAACCCTAAATCACTTGACCACTCCAGTACTTCAGCTCCACTCTGCGGCTGTGCCTCCGGTCGGTGACTTCCTAGTCTCAGTTCCCACTCGATGGTTGATACCTATCATCCTCACAATCACTCCTCCATCCAGTCCCGCGTCGGGACCTGCACACACACGAGCACACGACGGCGGACGGTCGCACCTCCCCCACTCGGCCGCTCCACAGCTTGGCGCTCCGGTGGAAGCTGGCACCTCCGGCTGTGTCCTACTGCCTGTGCGCGGTATCCCCCTGTTGTCCCCACGATGGCCTGCTCTCTGAGCTGATACTTTGACTCTGCAATCGACGTGCTCTCTCTAGGTAATCTGTATGGCTGTGAGCCTGTAACTATTAGTCTGTGACACTGTGGCCTATCCGAGTGTGCAATGTGTGGCTGTGCCACTGTGCTCGGCATCATGTATGCAACAAGCAAGCAAGCTGCAAGCAGCATGTGCAGTGTGCGTATGTAGTCAACAGTGCAGTGTGCGTATGCTAGATGTTTTCTTGTCTTATTACATTTCTTTTTGGACTAAGTTATATTTTCTGGAATTAAGTTACTTTGTGAACTAAATTTATTGTGTTATTGTTACTATTACATGTATAATGTATATGATATGTTTGCTACAGTTTAAATGCTCTCAGTGGGTGTACATGTAAAACTATACCCGCGGGTATCCGATATCTGCCCGATACCCGATGGGTACGGGCACGGGTACAAAATTATACCCGCGGGTATATTCGCGGGCGGGTATGATCAATCCCCACGAGTATGGTTGTGGGCGGGTATTTGTCATACCCGATCCGAACCCGACCCGTTGCCATCCCTATCCGCAACAAGCAAGATGAGCATGGTGTGGTGACAAGGAACAAAGCCCGACTTATGGCCAAAGGCTATTCACAAGTCGAAGGTTTGGATTTCGATGAAACTTATGCACCCGTAGCTAGGCTTGAGTCAATTTGTATATTACTTGCCTATGCTACTTACCATAGCTTCAAGCTTTATCAAATGGACGTGAAAAGTGCCTTCCTCAATGGACCTATCAAGGAAGAGGTCTATGTTGAGTAACCTCCCAGCTTTGAAGATAGTGAGTATCCTAACCATGTCTATAAACTTCCAAAGGCGCTTTATGGGCTCAAGCAAGCCCCAAGAGCATGGTATGAATGTCTGCGAGATTTTCTTATCACTAATGGCTTTAAAGTCGGTAAAGTCGATCCTACTCTCTTCACTAAAACTGTTGAAAAAGACTTGTTTTTATGCCAAATTTATGTTGATGATATCATATTTGGGTCTACTAAGAAGTCTACTTGTGAAGAGTTTAGTAGGATCATGATTCAGAAATTCGAGATGTCTATAATGGGGGAGTTGAGATATTTCCTAGGATTTCAAATCAAGCAACTCCAAGAGGGCACCTTCATCAGCCAAACCAAGTACATTCAATACATACTTAAGAAGTTTGGAATGAAGGATGGCAAACCCATCAAGACACCCATGGGAACAGATGGGCATTTTAACCTCGACACGGGAGGTAAATCCGTAGATTAAAAGGTATACCGGTCGATGATAGGATCTTTACTCTATTTATGTGCATCTCGACCGGACATTATGCTTTTAGTATGCATGTGTGCAAGATTTCAGGCAAATCCTAAGGAAGTTCA
This sequence comes from Zea mays, assembly GCF_902167145.1. NCBI lineage: Eukaryota > Viridiplantae > Streptophyta > Magnoliopsida > Poales > Poaceae > Zea > Zea mays. The sequence continues at coordinate 121,856,009 of NC_050104.1, read as the reverse complement.
CCTTAGGACCGTGAAGAGAATCATGAGATACTTAGTTTACACTCCTAAGTTTGGGCTTTGGTATCCCAAGGGATCCACTTTTGATTTAATAGGATATTCTGATGCCGATTGGACATGGTGCAAAATTGATAGGAAGAGCACATCAGGGACTTGTCAGTTTCTGGGGAGATCCCTGGTGTCTTAGACTTCAAAGAAACAAAACTCCATAGCTCTTTCTACCGCCGAAGCCGAGTACATTGCCGCAGGCCATTGTTGTGCGCAATTACTTTGGATGAGGCAAACCCTTAGGGACTATGGCTACAAATTGAGCAAAGTCCCTCTTCTATGTGATAATGAGAGTGCAATCCGCATGGCGGATAATCCCGTTGAACACAGCCGCACTAAGCAAATAGACATTCGGTATCACTTTCTGAGAGATCACCAACAAAGGGGGGATATCAAAATAGCTTATGTTAACACCAAAGATCAATTAGCCGATATCGTTACCAAGCCACTAGATGAGAAAATCTTTAGCAAACTTAGGAATGAGCTAAATATTCTTGATTCTCGGAATTTTGATTGAAACATTGCACACATAGCTAATTTATATACATTTGATCATATCTCTTTCATTTGGTACAATTGCATATTTCTTATTTTCTCTTGTGCCAAGGCTAAGACTAATATGATTCCATAAGTATCCCTTGTATTAGTCTTATATTGAAAGGGAAATGGAGTATTTGGCAAAGACAACGCTTCCACTCCACTCTAACGATATCATTTACCCTTTGTCGCTACTCCACAATCTCTCAAATTGGTATAATCTTTCACTCATATTTCGTTTACCAATGGGGGAGAAAGTATCCAAGGGCTCCAACGTTTTTCATTTTTGGCAATTAATGCCAAAGGGGGAGAAAATATTAAGCCCAAAGCAAAAGGACCGCACCACCAAATTTTAAATGGTTATTTTCATTTAGTATCTAAATTTACAATTGATCTTTCAATTGGTATCTTTAAAAGTCAATCTTCAAATTGTTATCTATGTTTCACTTGATTTGTGAAAATAAAATTTCAAAATTGATATCTATTGCAAAAACCCCTCTTGAAAGCTAAGAGGAGAATTTCATTCAGGGGGAGCTTATATTTAGTCAAAGGAAAAGCATTTGAAACAGGGGGAGAGATTTCAAATCTTGAAAATGCTTCTTGCAATCTAATTCATATACATTTGACTATTTGCAAAAAGACTTTGAAAAGATCTTCCAAAAAGATTTGCAAAAACAAAACAAGTGGTGCAAGTATGGTCCAAAATGTTAAATAGAAGAAAGCCAATCCATTCACTCTTATTTTATTCTTAGTGATGCTTTCAATTAGTTTAATTCCAAGTAACCTATGCACATTCTAAATGCAAACTAGTTACATTTCTGCACTTATTATTTGCTTTGGTTTGTGTTGGCATCAATTACCAAAAAGGGGGAGATTGAAAGGGAAATCGGGTTAACCGCTTCCTATAATTAATTTTGGTGATTGATGATCAACACAAACACATGGACTAACTAGTTTGTCTAGAATTCATGTATTACAGGTGCATAAGGTTTAACACAAACCAATAAAAGAATCAAGTTAAGGACACAATATTAAAGGAGCAAAAGGACTTGAGTGTGCTGAAGAACGGCGCACCGGACTGTTCGGTGCACCACCGGACAGTGTCCGGTGCACCAGGACCATACAACATCAAACCAGCCACTCTCGAGAAAATGAAGGCGCACTCCGCTATAATTCATCAGACTGTCCGGTGTACCACTGGACTGTCCGGTGAGTCAGCGGAGCAAGGGCTATCTGCGCGCAACGATCGACTTTGCCAACTGAACAGTGCAACTATAGTGCCACGCAGAAGTCAGAGCAGGAAGTCAGAGGGGTACCGGATTGTCTAGTGTGGCACCGGACTATCCGGTGCCGCAAGAAGACAAAGCTCCAACGGTCGACCAAGCTTCGAACTATAACGGTTGGCTGACATGGTGGCGCACCGGATAGCATACAGTACCTGTCCGGTGGCGCATCGGACTGTCTGGTGCGTCCATCGCCAGCAGCCTTGTCAACGGCTACCAAAGTGGTTGGGGGCTATAAATACCCCCCAACCACCACAACCTTTGGCATCCAAGCATTCTGAACATTGCATTCAATACAAGAGCAAAAGACTCCACTCTAAGACACATTCAATAGATTGAATCCTCTCCAAGCCACCAAATCAACTCAATTCCATTAGGAACTTGAGAGAGTGTGTTTTGTGTTCTTTTGTTGCTCTTGTTGTTTGGTTTTTGCCTCTCTTCTTGTCTCCATCTTATTCTCAAGTGCTTTGTAAGCAAGGCAAGAGACACCAAGTGTGTGGTGATCCTTGCGGGTCTAAGTGACCCGTGAGATTAAGTAAGAAGGCTCACTCGGTCTAAGTGACCGTTCGAGAGAGAGAAAGGGTTGGAATAGACCTTGTCTTTGTGACCTCCTTAACGGGGACTAGGTTCTTTGGAACCGAACCTCGGTAAAACAAATCATCGTGTTCATTCGCTTGATTCTCATTTGATTTGTTTTCCCCTCTCTCCTGGACTTGAATTTAATTCTAACGCTAACCCCGGCTTGTAGTGTGTGCTTTAGTTTATAAATTTCAGGTTTTGCCTATTCACCCCCCCTTTAGACAACTTTCAGAGAGGATTCATCCTCCTGGTCTTTTACAACCCCTTCCTATTCCTTAGGGTGCCCGGCAGGATTTGAGATTGGACTTCATTGAAGGGTTGTTCAAACCAGAGGGTTTTGACACTATTCTAGTGGTTGTGGATAGATTTTCAAAATAAGCATATTTTCCCCTCAAGCACCCTTTCTCTACTTCAAAAGTGGCTCAGGTTTTTTTGATAATATGGTTAAGTTGCATGGCACACCTCGATCTCTGGTTTTTGACAGAGATAAGGTGTGCAAGTAGTTTTTGGAAGGCTCTTTTCTCCTCACTCAGCACAAATTGGATTTAACCACGGCTTACACCTAATCAGATGGGCAGAGTGAGAGGGTAAATTAGTGCTTGGAAATGTATTTGAGGTGTGCAATTTCGGATTCCCCAAATCACTAGAAGAGGTGGATTCCCTTGACTGAGTTTTGGTACAATTTTACTTATCATTCAGCTATGGGTTGTTCTCCCTTTAAGGATTTATATGGTTATGAGACTGTGTTTGTTGTTGCTCCTATAGTTTCTGGTGATGGGGAATAATTAGTGACTGAGTGGGTTACAGAGAGGCAGGCATGTTCTGATCTGCTCAAGCAAAAGTTGGCTTCAGGTCAAAACATGATGAAATTGTAGGATGGCAAACATAGGACTGAGAGGGAGTTCCAAGTGGGTGATTTTGTGTTGGTTAAGTTGTAGCCTTATGTTCAAACTACTATGGTCAGCAGGCCCTATCCCAAATTTTCTATGAAATATTTTGGTCCATTCAAAATTCTTCAGAAGATTGGTCGGGTGACCTACAAGGTGGAGCCTTCAATTCTCGAAAAGAACGTAAAATAAGATGTTGCAAACCAAATTTTCCAGTCACGCGATTGAAAGAAAGATACAAATATTGGACCCTATTACGCGCGCGGGAGCTAGTGATCAGTGGAACTGAGCGATGGTACGGTAATCGGCATTGCCCCTCCAGTTGATCGGGATGACGTCGTAGGCCACCAGAGTCTTGCCGGAGTCGCTGCGGACGCGCAGCGAGAGGGGCGCCTTGAGCGGGTGGCCGGGGTCGATCCTCCAGACGGCGCCCCACGACTCGTAGAGCGGCATCCATGCCGGCGAGTTGGCCTCCTTGAGGTCCACCTGCACGACGGCGCCATCGCTGCCGGCGTAGTACACGATCACCGCGAAGTAGAACGGGTTGCAGCCTCCCATCACGTGGAACTTCACGTTGAGGCCCTTGTAGTCGCAGGGCACCCTGCGCGGGCACGACGACGAGGAGGTAAGGTCGGTCGTCGATGCACATATATATATACGAGAACGTTTGCAAATTAATTAAAGCGTCAGGGAGATCGATCTGCTTGCTGCTGCTGCTAACTGTTGTTACGTACGGACCTCCTGAACTGGATGTCGAGGATGCCGGCGTCGCGGAGCTTGCCGTTGAGCCCAGGCTTAGCCATGGCGCCGAACGCCGTGCCGCTGAGGTCGAAGTGGTAGGGGGCGACCTTGGTGTCGTAGTTCACGTCGGTGATGATGACCGTCTTGGGCTCGCCGGAGCAGGCAGCGTTGTTCTTGCTCACGCATTTTATCTGGACACGGTAGGACATCAATGCATGGCATGCGTTACGGTCGTCGATCGTTGACAACGACACAATGCTCGACCAAGCAGATCGACAAGCGCTGCTAGGCTTCACGTACCTGGTAGCACGCGCCGCAGCCTTTGCCGTCCCTGAACAAGGGCTGGTTGCCACAGGATGTCATGGAGTTGAAAGGGTACGTGTTGGTGCCGCTGTACCCACACCCGCCACCTGCAAAACGAACCACATCGATCGATCAGCGCCACGATCCTGGTTGATAGCAACACAGCGGCAAGCAGCATCACACACCGTTGTTGTCGGGGCCGGCGCCGTTGGGCCGACCGTACCAGGTGGCCCTGGCCGGGAGCCAGCTGCCGCCGGTGGTGCTGGAGTAGTACAGTTCTCTGCGAGCGGCAGAGGCATTGTAGTAGCTCGGCTGCGCGCGAGCGCCGTGCGTGGCGAACACGGAGACGACGAGCGCAGCGAGCGCGGCCAGCTTGATGGAGATCGCGACGGCCATCTCAGCTCAGGATCGTCGTACTGTTACTGTCTACTCCACTATATACGTGTTGGGTGTTTTTTTTGTCGGAGCGGGGCGAGGCCTGCATATCGCATATATAGACAGACATTGCAAAAAGGGGCGACACACACATTCAGTATTGTTTTCTAAACCACAACAGGTCGTTTGACTCTTTGCACCCGACGTGGTGACGTGTTATTCGCGATCGTGTCCACCCGACCGCTGTTCAACTGAAAGATGTGCCACCACGTAGCTAGTTAACGGTCGGCCGGCCGGCCTAAACTTGTTTTGATTTCAGGAGACAAATATCGCCTAAACTTATTTTGAAAAGTCTATATATGCATTCTCGCCGAACCATTGTCCCTTTAAGAATGTTACATGGTTGTGGCAACATACTACACAGCGGCGACGTGATGGGAAAGCGTCTCTATATAAAGTTTTATCAGATCATGCAAGGCACAACTCTGGGCTGACTTTTGATTATATGTTGCCTTGCACATTGATCCTCAGGGGATATGACAAACCATATAAATAGAAAAAGGGTGTGGCAAAATGTAGAAATTGATGGGAGAGAGAGAGCAAAACTATAATAATCTTCATGTGCGAAACACATAGATTTGTTTCTCTTCTCCGCTTCTCGCCTAACAATAAGTCCAATACGTTGTTACACCACAAATGAGCCAACAGAAACTACCCAAACCTAACACGACAGGAAACCTCTTGTAGCGCAGCGCTCCCACATGATACCACGTCGCTATCTGAAGAAGGACGAGTGACCAAGCAAGCTATAAAAAAGGGACCAGACTCCTTTTCAACTCATATATACCTTTCTCAACCTTTTGACTAAGATAAAGTGTAATGTTTGTTCCTATTAGTTTAATATCTGATATGTGGACTATATGTTCACTTTGATATTGAATTTATTTTTTATGAGTATAAAATATGATTGTGTGTCGTTGTAGTGCATAGACATTGTAAAAGAAATAATGCCCAAGTGCAAAGTATTGAACTATAGAACACCCACAGGAATCCGTTTGCGTGGGAATGGGAAGCATACAAAGCACTTGGATTACAGATAGTAGACACAGCAAAATGATCAACAACCTTGTTGCTTATGAATTTGGATATAATAAACATAAGTTATTGCATCGACAAACAGAGGACTTATTGCGATAATCCATTTTATAACGACAAGGCCTCAATTTCACATAGTTGCATGCTTTTTACATTGTCCTGAATTTATTTCAATAAAAAGATACTGATATTATTTCAGTGATAAAAACTATGTCCCACTAATATGATTTTATCAATGTAAGATCTACTAGATTCGATGAGGACATCGCTGCCATTGATACAACCATAACGACAACCCTTCACAAGTTATGACTAAGCAAGGACCCACACGCGTGCACGTGAACTTAATTATCAGGTGAACTTATTCCTAGTTTTTCAATTAATTCTTCTTGAAATGTGGTACTACTAAAACCTTGTGATGACTTTATTATTCTAAGGTGCTTGAGAGCTGTAGTCGGAAAACACAACGTCGACCTCCACTTCAAATCGTAGTTATCAGAAGACAGTGTACCTGTCGTTAGTTAGGCAGCCAACGTCGTTCTGCAACAATTTTCTAACCTCCATCACCTCTCATTTAAAGATCCGGCTCCCTCCAACCCGTCGGTTTTATCAAGTGGTATCAAATTTCAGGTTGCTCGGTGAGAGATCTCCTGCTCCTTTCTAGATTCATTTACTTATAGTCCACTTTTGCCTAAAGATAAGTTTAGATATGAAAATCCCATAAAATACATTTTGAGCTTTTACTTTGCTACATAGTTTCCGACTTGTTGAATTAACGATTGCTTCATTGTGTCCAGTTGTTGATCCAAAATTTTCTTACTACGAGAGTTTTGAGTTCGCGCGACCTTATTTAGACTATTTAGACCACCATTTTAGTCCTCTGGTTGCAGTTCAAAAAAAGTGAGAAAGGAAAAAGGCAGCACACAAAAAAGTAGCATTGATCATCAAAAAAGAGCACGCAAAAAAAGAAAAGAAAAATCATAGTAAGAATATTGGAAGATAAAGTTTACAAGTGCAACAAAACAAAAGACAGTTTGTGCGTCCTCGGTTTACAGTTTTAAAATCTAGCTTGCTTTTCAGAGCTTTTGGTGATACTATTCGTGTAATGACTCGCGTCTCTATTTCGGTTTGGACTAGGACCAACACATCACCATTGTAGAACGTTTATTCAACTTGTTGTGGCTAACATGGTAATAGTAGTTCCTTTGTGTAATTGTGTTTAGCAGCCACCTACAACTCCACAAAATTATCTAAAACACCACCAGGTTGTGCCTGTTGTCACCGTTGTTGTTGTTCTTACTATTTGTCATTGCCTCCTGCATCGTTTGGTAAGAACTTGTTTGACCAGTTAGAGAGTGAGCGATTACAACAATTATTTCTAGTAGTTTATAGGATCAAAGATATTATTGTGTTTGTTCCTTGTTTTTAATGAACATGGCAGGTGATGTAGATTTTTGAGCCAACCAAACTTTATATTCAAGACATCATTCAACACTTGCCTTCATATGCTGGTAAATTTGATCCTCATGCATACATTGATTGCGAGCTCAGAGTAGATAAGGAATTTGATGAGCATGATCTATCGCAGAAACAAAAGATTTATATTGCCTCTAATGTGTTAATGAAAGGGAAATAGACTTAATCATTTCCTATAATCGATTTTGGTGGTTGACATCCAACACAAACCATATGGACTAACTAGTTTGTCTAGATGTCATGTATCTCATGTGCATAAGGTTCAACATAAACCAAGAAAGAAATTCAGTTAGGGACATAATCAAATGTGGAGCAAAAGAACTTAGAGTGTGCTGCCTTTGGCCCACCGGACACTGTCCGGTGCACCAGGCCAGCCAGCAAACGAACAGGCCACTCTCGGGAATTCCAGGGGCACTCTCCGCTATAATTCACCGGACTGTCTGGTGTGCACCGGACTGTCCGATGAGCCACCGGAGCAACGACTCCCTGCACGCTAACGGTCGACTGCTCAGATGAACAGTGCCAAACAGTGCCGCACAGAAGTAAGAGCGCAGAAGTCAGAGGTCACCAGACTGTCCGATGCAGCAAAAAGACAAAGAGCTCCAACGGTCAACAGCTCCAAACCCAACGGGTGCACTGACGTGGCGCGCACCGGACAGTGAACAGTGACCGTCCGGTGCGCCACCGGACTGTCCGGTGTGCCCATCGCTAGCAGACTTCGCCAACGGCTAGGAAGTGGTTGAGAGCTATAAATACCCCCCCATATATCTCATTCAAAGACATCCAAGCATTCTGAAGTTTTCATTCATTGCAAGAGCAAGGTCCAACACTCCAAGACACAATCAAAACAATCAATGCACTCAAAGTCTCCAAAATCAACTCTAGTGCTTAAGGGCTTGTGAGTGGATCATTTGTGTTCTTTTGTTGCTCTTGTCGCTTGGATTGCCTCTCTTCCTTTCTCATTCTCATTTCTAAGTGCTTTGTAAAGCTAGCAAGAGACACCTAAGTGTGTGGTGGTCCTTGCGGGGTCTTAGTAACCCAATTGATTAAGAAGGCTCATCCGGTCTAAGTGACCATTTGAGAGAGGGAAAGGGTTGAAATAGACCCGGCCTTTGTGGCCTCCTCAACGGGGACTAGGTTCTTTAGAACCGAACCTCGATAAAACAAATCATCATGTCCACTTGTGTTGATTTCCATTTGATTTGTTTTGCCCTCTTTCCTCTCTCTAAAGTTTCCTTGCCAATATTGATTTGAGTTTGCTCCCAAACGTCATCTGCATCATTTGAGCAACTCGTGGCAAGAAAAACAATCTTCCGCCTCGGATTTAATTCTAACGCTAACCCCAGCCTTAGTGTGTGTTTAAGTTTATAAATTTCAGGTTTCGCCTATTCACCCCCCTCTAGGAAACTTTCAATTGGTATCTAAGAGTCTAACAAACTCGAAGTGATGTCTGGAGATCGCGCCAGTGCTTCATTAAGAGTCTAAAAATAGTGAAACTTGCTGTTGTTTTTTTGTCATCATAAGAAGAATTGATTGCTGACCCTTGTGATAGCTAAGAGTTGTGGTATAATGATTCACTTGTACTCAGGCAACAACTAGTAAATAAACATATTATATCCGTTATTGGACCAAATATTTTGGCTAAAAAGTAACATGTTGTTTGTATTGCAAATGAAACTGAAGTTGCTCTCTTCTTTAAATACTTAGGGCTATTTTGAGTTTGATGATCATTGTGAGCTCGGTAAGTTGGACAATATTTTATTTGCTACAACAACTATGCCTTGCCCTTCTCATGCTACATTATACATTGCTGGCATGTACAACAACACAGAGCAATTTTTAGTGCATAGAGTTTATATTTCATCAATATATGTTATTTCTTCACATTGTGTAAGTAAGATATTGGTATGTTCTCAATAAGAGGAAAAATTCTTATTTCTATGTACTTTAGTAGAAGTTTCAGGTTTATATATGAAAGACCTTGATAAAACCTATCGGGTACCCAGCAGTCGGGTGCTCCGTGCTCGAAGTAGGCCCAAAGCCTCTTAACGACCCAGTTGCCAACCAAGCCTCTGTCGAGCAACACTGTGAGGTGGAGCGATCGACCAACTCTCTTTTCAGCAACCCTGCGAGGCAGAGTGGCTGACTAGCTCTCTGCCGAGCAACCCTGCGATGCGGAGCGTACAACTAGCTCTCTGCCGAGCTACGAGGTGGAGTGTTGAAAGGGAAATAGGGTCAAACCTTTTCCTAAATGATTTTGGTGGTTGAAATGCCCAACACAAATAATTGGACTAACTAGTTTGCTCTAGATTATATGTTCTACAGGTGCTGAAGGTTCAACACAAACCAATAAAAAGATCAAGTTAGGGTTCAAAAGAAAGGAGCAAAAGAAACTGAAGGCTGCCCTGGTCTGGCGCACTGGACTGTCCGGTGCACCAGGGACCGTACAGTCTAAACTCCTCAGCTTCGGGTTTCTTCAGGCACACTCCGCTATAATTCACCGAACTGTCCGGTGTGCCACTGGACTGTCCGGTGCACCAAGCGGAGCAACGGCTATCAGTGCAACGGTCGACTGCACAGTGCCCTAACAGAGCTACAGTTCGCGGCAGAAGTCAGAGTAGGCACCAGAGGCACACCGGACAGTGAACAGTGCTTGTTCGGTGCTGCACTGGACTGTCCGGTGTGACAAGAAGTCAGCGCTCCAACGGTCGAAACCGCTAGAACCCTAACGATTGGGTGACGTGGCTGGCGCACCGGACTGTCCGGTGCGCCCATCGACAGCAGCCTCCCCAACGGTTGAATTGGTGGTTGGGGACTATAAATACCCCACAACCACCACTACTCCAACAATCCAAGCATTCACAATAGTGCATTCAATACAAGAGCAAAGTGCAACACTCCAAGACACAAATCAAAGCCTCTGATCTAATCAAAGTCCCTAAATTCAACTCTAGTGCTATAGGACTTGAGAGAGGATCGCTTGTGTTTTCTTGTTGCTCTTGTTGCTTGGTTGGCTTTCTTCTTCCCCATTCTTGTTCTCAAGACACTTGTAATCAAAGCAAGAGACACCAAGTTGTGGTGGTCCTTGTAGGGGTCTAAGTGACCCATTTGATTAAGGAGAATGCTCACTCGGTCTAGGTGACCGTTTGAGAGAGGGAAAGGGTTGAAAGAGACCCGGTCTTTGTGACCACCTCAACGGGGAGTAGGTTCTCAAGAACCGAACCTCAGTAAAACAAATCACCGTGTCACCCACTTCATTTTCTTGTGATTTGTTTTTGCCCTCTCTTTTGGACTCGCATTTATTTCTAACGCCAACCCCGGCTTGTAGTTGTGTTTAAAGTTGTAAATTTTAGATTCCGCCTATTCACCCCCCTCTAGGCGACTTTCAATTGGTATTAGAGCCTGGTGCTTCATTAAGAGTTTAATAACTCGAAGTGATGTCAGGAGATCACGCTAACAGGGAGATCATGACCGGCAAGAAGTCCACAAGCCATAGGAAGGCTCCATCGAGGGAGTCCAGCAACAAGCTAAAGGAGTGATCACCTCCTCACAAGTCGCATCGAAGTGGCGACGAGAAAAAGAAGATGAAGAAGGTGGTCTACTACAAGACCGATTCTTCGTCGCCATCCACCTCTGGCTCTGACGTGACGTCCGTCACTTCTAAGCGCCATGAGCGCAAGAAGTATAGTAAGGTGCCACTTCGTTATCCCCGTATTTCTAGACGCACTCCTCTTCTTTCCGTCCCACTAGGCAAACCACCCGTTTTTATGGTGAAGATTATTGTATGTGGAGTGATAAAATGAGGCATCACCTAACCTCACTCCACGCTAGCATATTGGACATTGTTGAGTTTGGAGCGCAGGTACCATCGTCGGGGGACGAAGGCTATGACTCGGATGAAGTTGCCCAAATCAAGCACTTTGATTCCCAAACAACTACTATACTCCTCGCCTCTCTATGTTGAGAGGAGTATAATAAGGTGCAAGGGTTGAAGAGTGCCAAGAAAAATTGGGACATACTCAAGACCGCGCACGAAGGAGATGAGGTGACCAAGATCACCAAACGGGAGACAATCGAGGGGGAGCTCGGTCGGTTCGTCCTCAACCAAGGAGAGGAGCCACAAGTCATGTACAACCGGCTCAAGACCTTAGTCAACCAAGTGCGCAACCTCGAGAGCACAAAATGGGATGACCATGAGATGGTCAAGGTTATTCTAGGATCACTCGTTTTTCGCAATCCTACACAAGTTCAATTAATTCAGGGTGATCCTAGATATAAGCTAATGTCTCCCAAGGAAGTGATAGGAAAGTTTGTGAGCTTTGAATTAATGATCAAAGGCTCCAAACAAATCATCAACTTGGAGCAAGGCGGCACCTCCACACCCGAGGTGCAACCCGTCGCATTCAAGGCGACGGAGGAAGAAAAGAAGGAATCTACACCAAGTAGGATTCCAATTGACGCCTCCAAGCTTGACAATGAGGAAATGGCGCTAATCATCAAAAGATTTCGCCAAATCCTCAAGCAAAGGAGGGGTAAGGACTATAAGCCCCGTTCCAAAAGGGTGCACTACAAATGTGGTAAGCCCAGTCATTTCATTGTTAAATGTCCATTATCTAGTGATAGTGACAGGGGCGACGACAAAAAGGGAAAGAGGAAGAAAAAGAAGAGATACTACAAGAAGAAGGGCGACGATGCCCACATGTGTCGGGAATGGGACTCGGATGAGAGCTCCACCGACTCCTCCGACGACGAGGACGCCACCAACATCGCCATCAACAAGGGTCTCCTCTTCCCCAACGTCGGCCACAAATGCTTCATGGCAAAAGACTACAAAAAGAAGAAGGTAAAATCTAGAGCCTCCACTAAATATACAACATCTAGTGATGAGGGTAGCTCTAGCGATGATGAAGATGATTTGCTTATGCTTTTTGTCAACCTTAACATGCAACAAAAGGAAAAATTAAATGAATTGATAGGAGCCATTCATGAGAAGGATGAACTTTTGGATAGCCAAGAGGAATTCCTTATTAAGGAAAACAAGAAGCATGTTAAGGTAAAAAATGCTTATGCTCAGGAAGTAGAGAAGAATGAAAACTTGACTAAGGAGCTTAGCATTTGCCATGACACTATTTCTAACCTTAGAACTGAGAATGCTAGTTTATTTGCTAAGGTTGAGAAATCAAATGTTTGTGATGATTCGATTGCCAATCTTAAAAATGATAATGCTAGTTTAATTGCTAAGATTGATAAATTGAATGCATCACTTTCTAGTCTTAAAATTGAGAATGATAAATTAATTGCTAAGGCTAAAGATTTAAATGTTTGCAATGATTCTATTTCCAATCTTAGAAATGAGAATGCTATATTACATGCTAAGATTGATGATTTAAATGCTTGCAAACCCACTACATCTACTGTTGAACGTATTGCTATTTGTACTAGATGTAGAGATATTAATGTGGATGCTATCCATGATCACCTAGCTTTAATTAAACAACAAAATGATCACATAGCTCAACTTACTGCAAAAATTAATGAGCATGAAATAGAAAATGAAAAATTTAAATTTGCTAGGAGCATGCTCTATAATGGGAGACACCCTGGCATTAAGGATGGCATTGGTTTCCAATAGGGAAGCAATGTCAAGCTTAATGCCCCCAAAAGATTGTCTAATTTTGTTAAGGGCAAGGCTCCCATGGTTCAGGACAACGAGGGCTATATTTTATATCCTGCTGATTATCCCGAACACAAGATTAGGAGAATTCATGCTAAGAAATCTCATTCTGTTTCACATCATGCTTATATGTATAAGAATGAGACATCTAGCTCTAGGCATTCTACACATGTTAAAATGCCTAAAAAGAGAACTCCTACTGCATCAAATGAGCCTATTATTTCATTCAAGACTTTTGATGCTTTTTATGTGCTGACTAACAAATTAGGCAAAGTAGTTGCCAAATATGTTGGGGCCAAACACAAGGGATCAAAGACTTGTGTTTGGGTACCCAAGGTGCTTGTTTCTAATGTGAAAGGACCCAAGACCATTTGAGTACCTAAGAACAAGGCCTAAATTGTTTTGCAGGTTTATGCATCCGGGGGCTCTAGTTGGATCATTGATAGCGGATGCACAAACCACATGACAGGGGAGAAAAGCATGTTCTCCTCCTATGAGAAAAACGAAAATCCCTAAAGAGCTATCACATTCGGGGATGGAAATTAAGGTTTGGTCAAAGGATTTGGTAAAATTGCTATATCACCTGACCATTCTATTTCCAATATTTTTCTTGTAGACTCTTTAGATTAAAATTTGCTTTCTGTTTCTCAATTATGCAAAATGGGCTATAACTGTCTTTTTAGTGATACTGTTGTTACTGTCTTTAGAAGAAGTGATGATTCAGTAGCATTTAAGGGAGTATTAGAGGGTCAGCTATACTTAGTTGATTTTAATAGAGCTGAACTCGATACTTTCTTAATTGCTAAGACTAATATGGGTTGGCTTTGGCATCGCCGACTAGCCCATGTTGGGATGAAGAATCTTCACAAGCTTCTAAAGGGAGAGCACATTTTGGTTATGTTCATTTTGAGAAAGACAGGGTCTATAGCGCATGTCAAGCAGGATAGCAAGTTGGTATCCACCATCCACACAAAAACATAATGACAATGGACATGCCACTCGAGCTACTCCACATGGATTTATTCGGCCCGATAGCTTATATAAGCATCGCGGGAGTAAGTACTGTCTAGTAATTGTGGATGATTATTCTCGCTTCACTTGGGTGTTCTTTTTGCAGGATAAATCACAAACCCAAGAGACCTTAAAGGGATTCTTGAGACGAGCTCAAAATGAGTTCGGCTTAAGGATCAAAAAGATTAGAAGCGACAATAGGACGAAGTTCAAGAATTCATAAATAGAAGGCTTCCTTGAGGAGGAGGGCATCAAGCATGAGTTCCCTTCTCCCTACACACCTCAACAAAATGGTGTAGTAGGGAGGAAGAATAGAACTCTACTTGACATGGCGAGGACCATGCTTGATGAGTACAAGACTCTGGACCGGTTTTGGGCTGAGGCGATTAACACCGCCTGCTACTCCATCAACCGGTTATATCTTCACCGAATCCTCAAGAAGACATCATATGAACTCCTAATCGGTAAAAAGCCCAATGTTTCATATTTTAGAGTCTTTGGTAGCAAATGTTTTATTCTTGTTAAAAGAGGTAGAAAATCTAAATTTGCTCCTAAAGCTGTAGAAGGCTTTTTACTAGGATATGATTCAAACACAAGGGAATATAGAGTCTTTAACAAGTCCATTGGACTAGTTGAAGTTTCTTGTGACATTGTGTTTGATGAGACTAATGGCTCCCAAGTGGAGCAAGTTGATCTTGATGAACTAGATGATGAAGAGGCTCCATGTGTCACGCTAAGGAACATGTCCATTGGGGATGTGTGTCCTAAGGAATCTGAAGAGCCTCCACAAGCACAAGATCAACCATTATCTTCCAACCAAGCTTCTCCACCAACCCAAAATGAGGATCAGGCTCAAGACAATGAAGATGAAGATCAAGAGGATAAGCCACCTCAAGAGGAGGACAATGATCAAGGGGGAAATGAAGAAAATGAAGACAAGGAAGATGAACAAGAAGTACAGGGTCAAAGACCGCCACACCCAAGAGTCCACCAAGCGATTCAAAGAGATCACCCCGTGAACACCATCCTCGGCGATATTCATAAGGGGGTAACCACTCGATCTCGAGTCGCTCATTTTTGTGAACATTACTCTTTTGTGTCTTCTATTAAGCCATATAAGGTGGAAGATGCATTAAGAGATTCGGATCGGGTGATGGCAATGCAAGAGGAGCTCAACAACTTCACGAGGAATGAGGTATGGCATTTGGTTCCACGTCCTAATCAAAATGTTGTAGGTACCAAATGGGTATTCTGCAACAAGCAAGATGAGCATGGTGTGGTGATAAGAAACAAAGCACTGTGGCGGAACTGCCCGAATTATTCCAACTTAAGTGCCTAAGCCCCGCCTTAGAGGCTAGACCACACTTAAATGGGAATAACCCGTCAATCCCTCGGATCTAGTCTGACACGGCCACTGATAGGATCAAGTACCACAATCTCACTCGAAGGTGAGTCATAGAGCAAATACAATAAAGCATAAAACCATACATGTCAGAGTATTAAATTATTACATCATCATCATCATCGGAGCTTTTTTTTTGCAAAAGTAACCATCATTGTTCGAAGTGCAGCAGAAATAAACTAACGGTAAATAAATGGAGGGATGGGGAAGACTGTCCCATCACTCCTCATGCTCCTCCTCAGCCGAGGCAGGGTCCCACTCGACAGTCCAACCCGGTGCAAGATGGACGGCCAAGTCACTCCAGCAACCATTTCCTCCAGAGAACCTGTAAAAATTGTGCCACAAGCAAGGCTGAGTATACTAATACTCAGCTAGACTTACCCGGTGTGAGGAGTCTACTCCTCTACCTCTAGACATGCAGCTGTTTGGCTGTGGGGTTTGGTTGCCAAAAGCACTAGCTGAGTTTCTAAATCAAGGTTTTAACTTAGTCAAAATTAAGTGTGACTCTCTTAAGGCTAAAAGTGGACTATCTACTCATACATGGTAGCAAGCATTATTAGCAATCAACATCTTATCTCAACTCATCATACTTCCACTTATTACTCAATGCAGTACAATGGATCAAGCAGTCTCATTAGCTGCGAGAAGCAGACGATTCGAATCGAGTTTTTATCCTTGCAAGGTAAACCTAAACACACGACATGTAGGGGCACTCCGTCCCCACACACATCAACCGTCCCCATCGATTCCCTGGCAACAGAAAGGGGCTCACCGCCTTGGAGTACAATGCCTCACTGACCCCGACTGGCCGTCGTGCAGTGACCGCACTTGTACCCACCATAACCGGAATGGGAGACCTCGTCTCAGGTCGCGTGAGGAGGGCAATCTGCGGGCAGGTTCACTCAGGTACTAGGCTTACCGATTTACCATATTTCTCGGTATGTGTTTAGTACGTTCAAACGCTTGACACAGGTATCCGCACGTTAATCCTTATTCCATTTCCCATCTCGTGAACAACCAATCCCCATGGATTGTTGTCCACCAACTAGTATCATGACAGTGTGAAAGTGGGTACAATCAATTTCCTGATCTCGCGCGAGTGCTAGAAAAATCACTCGTCTTCTACCGAGATCCTAATTAAATAAAGCAACTACTCGACCTGTCATACTAGTATTCATCTCAAAAGGATTCCTGAGATCATGCAACTAGGGTTTCAAACAACTCCTACACCTAAGTGCACAATCAAACCTACAATCATTAAGTGAAGTAAAATAGCATAAATAACAGGTTATGCATAAAACCGGGGCTTGCCTTCCAAAGCAGTGGCAGACAGGTCCTCTGGTGCAGGCTCGGGGGCTACCTCCTGAGCAGCTCCTTGCTCCGGCACGAGGATGTACTCTCCGTCAGCAAGATTACAGTCTATCGAATGCAATGAACATGTATGTCATGATTATGCAAGATTTAAGAATATTAAGCTAAAGAAACTAAGTCAAGAACTAACTTAGGGTTTCCTGGTTATGTGGGGCTTCTAGTGGTATATATATATACATAGACTTATTCCCTTTTCAAGCTTAGGTTTTTCTTTTAGGATAACATAGTGGATTTGTACTGTCTTTATAGTTTTCAGTGGACAAAGTTATAAAGGTTTTAGGACGACATTAATTTCCATTATTCATTTTCTTTTCTTTAATTTCCATTTAGGGTTTCTAGTGTAGGTTTGAACTACGACAGTGCTTTAGTAATTTCCAAAAATTCTGTAAAAATTACAGTGGGTTGTCACTTGCTATTCTAGCTTGTTTTAAGATTTTGAGGCTTAAAGTACAAAAGCTAGGCTTTAAACAAAAATGACAAGAGTTATGCAAAATGGCCCACTTTACACTACATCTCTTAGTTAGGGGTAGGTTCTGTCTTAAAGGTTATTTTTGTTTGCATCCCATAGTAATAATAGGTCTCTGTGCTAAAAATCACAGAAAACTAAGGGGTGGTTATTTAGTTATGATTTTCTTAAGTTTAATGTCAAAAAGGCTCTTTCTACTACATTATTATTTGAAAAATGTCAAACAGCAGATCTCCTATTTTTCCTAAGTTCTTACTAACAAAACATTAGTTATCCCAAGGGTGGGGGTGTTTTTACCTTGGGGTTATTTTTGTAGAGTTTTTCTAAGTTTCACTTGTTTTATTAAAACAAAAGGGATCTTACTTATTTTACACTAAAACAGGGTATGATATATTTTTCCAGTGAACTATATTGAATAAGTAACCTAACAAAAATAGAGGTACTCTCTGGTTCATTAATTAAATTACATTTTCTATTTTCCTTATCCTTAAGCATATTATAGAATAAAGGGTAAAACTAACTTAAATGGAGTGGACAGAGAGGTTTAGCATTTTTATGTGGTTTAGTAGGTAGATGCAAACTTCTCAAAATTTTTCTAACCCCAGTCAAATAGTGCAACTAATTTTGGCCCTATTATTAAGCTTTTGGTCAAAACTATAATTAAATCAGAGCTTTAAAGTTTTCTATAGTATATAGGAGGTTTTATATTTTTCTTAAGTAGGTTACATTATTTAGAGTCTGACAAAATTGGTTTGACCAAATTTGGATGATTTAAACAGAAGTTATGCATTTTCAAAGTTTCTGTCCAAATTAAAAACAGATTTAATAAAGGTTTTCTGGAAAAACAGTTTACACCGAGGTCCCTGGGTTTAAACTAAATCCACCTTCGCAAATCTACTTTCGCGCCACTATTCCCCTGTGTCTCTGACATTTCACAAAACCCCCTGACCTTCTCTCCCTCTCACCCGCAGTCCTTCCCCTTATGCAAACAGTAACCGCGGGAAAGAAAAGGGTGGCGCGGCTTACCGGCGGCGAGGGAGGTCCGGCGAAGGGTGGGGTTGGCTCGGGGAGACTCTGGCGGTCACGTCGAGGTACGGCTTGACGTCGGGGATGGCCGGAATCACCCGGTCCACGCGTGCAGGCGGGTGTCCTCGTCGGCGGCGAGTATACCGGCCAAACCACGGCGAGCTGGTTCAATCCGAGGGCACGGTGAGCTTCACGGGGTGACGTAGCGACTGTGTGCACAAGGAATCGAAGGACGGTGAAGTGGTTTACCCGGTCCACGTACTCCGGCGGGGTTGATAGCTCCGGCGAGCGTGGACTGGCCTCTCCGGCGAAGTAAACTCCGATTCCTCGCTCGGTGAGCTTCACGGAGGTGTGCACAGTCTTCTCCGAGGGCTGGACGGGGTTGGGAATGGCTCCACTGGCCGGTCTATGGTGGCAGAGGGGTTGGGCGGCCGCGGACTCGCTGCGCATGGGCAAACGGCGACGAGCTCGACTCCGGTGAGGTTTGAGGGTGCGCGGAAGGGAACAATCTAAGTCTGGGAGGGTTTTATAAGCGCGGGCGCGGGCCATGGCGCTGGCTTGGCTCGGGCGCGGCGCTGGGCATGCGGGGGCGCGCGTGAGCGTGCTCTGGCGCGGGCAGAAGGCGTCGAACACGTGGAGGTGTGTTTCTTCCAGTGTTCAAACGTCTCCAGAGATCGCAAACGTGCGAATCTTGCCATGAATCCGGCGCAGGCCTCTTCCTGGCACCTAGGGCTATCTCACATGTGTGAGTTCCAATGGAGGATACGCCCTAGATCAGGAGATAGACGGGCGCCAAATCTGGCTTGTCTCACTGCCCATATTGCGACAAAACTGATGTCAAGAGCTGTCAAACGTCCAAGTCCCGGTCTCCACTTTTTCCAGGGGGTGCCTTAAGTGGTATACCACATTTTTGGTATAGAACCCAAGTGGTTTTGGCGCCATCTTCAAAGTGAACACGGTTGATCTTTGGGTTAGGGTTAAAATTTGACTTAGAGGGAAAATAGAGAGCTCTAGCTCTCTCTCCACATGGAGATTTGAATTGGGTTTTCTCCAGGGGTCTTTTTGCATTATTTCCCTCCCCTAATTGATGGTTACAAAGTTGGTTAGGGTTTGGGTAAAGGTTAGACATGCTTTGCACACTTGTTCACTCTCTTTCCCCCCTTACCTAGGGTTTTGGAAGATAGGGCTTTAGGAGTGGTCTAGGGTTCTTCTCCCCTATCATCCAAGGTAGTAAGTGAGCAAGGATTAGGGTAATGCTTCTCATGTCCTTGGCAACTTTATTAGCATTTGATCTCCAAGTTCTTATGTGTTGCCCTAGGCCTTTACCCCTTGTGATCACAGCTTCTAGTGCCAAAGTGGACTTTAGCCAAGGTAACACCTGGGGTGTTACAAGCACGACTTGTGGCCAAGGGTTATTCACAAGTTGAAGGTTTAGATTTCGGTGAAACTTATGCACCCGTAGCTAGGCTTGAGTCAATTCGCATATTACTTGCCTATGCTACTTACCATGGCTTCAAGCTTTATCAAATGGACGTGAAGAGTGCCTTCCTCAATGGACCAATCAAGGAAGAGGTCTATGTTGGGCAACCTCCTGGCTTTGAAGATAGTGAGTACCCTAACCATGTATATAAACTTTCTAAGGCGCTTTATGGGCTCAAGCAAGCTCCAAGAGCATGGTATGAATGCCTAAGAGATTTCCTTATCATTAATGGCTTCAAAGTCAGAAAAGTCGATCCTACTGTCTTTACTAAAACTATTGCAAATGATTTGTTCGTATGCCAAATTTATGTTGATGATATCATATTTGGGTCTACTAACAAATCTACTTGTGAAGAGTTTAGTAGGATCATGATTCAAAAATTCGAGATGTCTATGATGGGGTAGTTGAAGTATTTCTTAGGATTTCAAGTCAAGCAACTCCAAGAGGACACCTTCATCAGCCAAACAAAATATACTCAAGATATTCTTACAAAGTTTGGAATAAAGGATGCCAAACCCATCAAGACACCCATGGGAACCAATGGGCATCTCGACCTCGACACGGGAGGTAAATCCGTAGATCAAAAGGTATACCGGTCGATGATAGGATCTTTACTCTATTTATGTGCATCTCGACTGGATATTATGCTTTCTGTATGCATGTGTGCAATGTTCCAAGCCGATCCTAAGGAAGTTCACCTTAGGGCCATGAAAAGAATCATGAGATATTTAGTTTACACTCCTAAGTTTGGGCTTTGGTACCCCAGGGGATCAACCTTTGATTTGATAGGATATTCCGATGTCGATTGGGCAGGGTGCAAGATTGATAGGAAGAGCACATCAGGGACTTGTTAGTTTTTGGAGAGATCCCTGGTGTCTTGGGCTTCAAAGAAGCAAAATTCAGTAGCCCTATCAACCGCCGAAGCTGAGTATATTGTCGCAGGCCATTGTTGCGCGCAATTGCTTTGGATGAGGCAAACCCTAAGGGACTATGGCTACAAATTGAGCAAAGTCCCTCTCCTATGTGATAATGAGAGTGCAATCTGCATAGCGGATAATCCCATTGACCACAGCCGCACTAAGCACATAGGCATTCAACATCACTTTTAGAGGGATCACCAACAAAGGGGGATATCGAGATAGCCTATATTAACACCAAAGAACAATTAGTCGATATCTTTACCAAGCCATTAGATGAGAAAACCTTCACCATACTTAGGAATGAGCTAAATATTCTTGATTCTAGGAATTTTGATTGAAACAATGCACACATAGCTCATTTATATACCTTTGATCATATCTGTCGGCGTTTCAGACCCAGGGGGTCCCTGGACCGACTAGTAAATTTGTCGCTGCGTGTCCCTACCCAGATGGGTTGGTGCGAGATGGAACACAAGGGGGGAATGAGACTTGTATTATCCTGCACCAGGGTGCTCGTAGTAGGGGTTACAAGCGTTGCGAGAGAGCGAGAGCGAGAGAGAGAGCACGAGAGAGAGAGAGGGTCCGGCCCTGCTCGTCTTCTCCCATCCCTTTGCCGTGCGTCTACTCGTCCCCCTGTCGTGCATCCCCCCTCTCCCCTTCGCCGTGCTCCTGGACATCCCCTTTTATAGACATAAGGAGATGGCCCAGCTGTACAATGGGGGTGTAGCTATGTGCTACGTGGCCAGCGGGGAAGTGCCTGGTCGCTATGCACGTGTTAACATGTAACACCCTGAATTTGGGGGTATAAAATTTCTTTGCTCATATTCACAAATTCAGGTGTTACTTCCCTTTTCTCATCCTTCCCCAATCTTTTCTTTCTCATTTCTATAGGAGAAGAGTGGTTATTTTATTTGTAATTATAGTCTATTAGCTCAAACTCCAAGGGAGTATGAATTGTTGCATCATGTTGAACCCTAGATTTCACTTTTGTTTGGTGCATAATTCTTAGAAAGTCTAATTTGAATTTGTGGCTTATTTGGATTTGAATCAAATAGAGAAAATAAAAAGAAAAGGGAAAACAAATTCCAGAATAAAAGGAAAAGGGAAAGAAGCCCAACCCTGGGCCCCCTCGGCCTTTCGGCCCACTAGGCCCATCCCGCGCGCGCGCTCTCCCCCCCCTTTTTTCTCTCTCTGCCCTGGCGGGCCCGCCCGTCAGCGCGGCCGCCTTCTCCGCGCCCGCGCCCGCTTTCCTCTCTCTCTCTGCTCGCGGGCCCGGGCTGTCAGCCCCGTCTTCCCCGCGTAACCGTCGCCCGAGCTGCGCGCTGCCGTGGACTCCGCGCCCACGTCGCGCGTGGAGCTCGCAACCGCCCCGCCCCCGGCCACTTGAGCCCAGAACCCCACTCGCCCTCTTCCCCCCTCCCTCATTTGCGCACCAGCAGGCCTCTCTCTCACCTCCCCCACGCTGTGCGCACGCCAGAGCGCCGCCGCCATTAAACCGCCGCCGCCCGAGCTCGTTTCCCCGTCGCCGTTGGAGCTCCGCCGTGCTCTTTGCCACGGTAAGCTCCGCCCCGACATCCGCAACCCGGGACACCCTCCAATTTCCCCTCCCCCTCTCTATTTCCCTCTGCCCGCGCTCACCCGCCGCCCTCCACGCCGCCGCAGGGGTCCGCCACCGTCGACCCGGCCCGTCGTCGCACCATTGCCGCCACCGAGGAGTCCCCGGAGTTCGCCTTGAGGTAAGGAACCTCCCCTGCCCTCTCCCTTCCTTTCTATGGCTCTCTGCTGCACTTAATTCCTTGCCGGAGTCGATTAACGCCGCCGCCGAGCCGCTTCGCCGTGAACCGCCCCCTCCGGTGCCCCGGTCCCGACCTAGCCCCGCCTGAGGATTCCCCGCGCTTTCCCCAACCTCCCAGGCCACTCCGGTCGCCCTAATGACCCGCAGAGCCCCCGTGCCCTCGTCTCCGGCGAGCTTCTCCGCCGCGGGTGCGGCCGCCGCCGTCTCTGCTGGCTGGAGAAGGGGACAGAAGCCAGCCGCCCCATCCCCGCCGTCCATCTCAGATCGGATGGCTCTATTTTAAATAGCCCGAGCCCAATCCTGGCCGCCCGCCAGAGATCCAACGGCCCAGGCCCACTTCCCCCACACCCCGCGCCCGCTCTGCCCGCTGGCCCCGCCTGTCAGCCCGCCCGCACCCTCGCTGCCCGCTGGCCCCGCCTGTCAGCCGCCCGCGCCCGTGCTGCCCGCTGGCCCCGCCTGTCAGCCGCTCAGGCCGCCGCGCGCTCGCGCGCCCGCCCGCAGATCTAATCCTGCGCGTTGATCTGAGATCCGACGGCCGTAGGAGCCCGATACCCCTTCGCCCGCGCGTTTTCTTAAAGAGACCCCCGGTTTTCTGAAATTTGACCCGCCGTCCCTGGATTCTCACAGTTAGGTCCTCGGACCTTTTATTTAATTCAAAATAAGTATTTAGGGCATATTTTTAATCCCTAAACTTGTAAAATTCATAACTTTGTCATATGAACTCCAAATTAGGTGCTTCAAGTTGCAAAATGCTCATAGTATTTTTGTCTACCTATTTAACCAATGTTTCCCTGCTGTTTTTATGACCCAATTAATAGTTGATCATTAGAGTAAAAGTGATGTTATTGGAACCCTATTTGAGATAAAATAAAGATAATAGACTTTAATAAAAGTTGGAGCACCTAAGTTTATGGACTTAAACACCCAAGTTCAGGGACTTAAAACCATGTAATGATTTAACCCCACCACTGACTTAAACCTGATTAGTGGATAATGAATCACTTTGTATAGTCCTTTACCCTAGACCTAGGGAATACCAGAGTACCAATCCTTTTCTATTGTGAACTTGTGATCTCTCTGCTGCATATGCTTGGTATATTGCTTTTGTTTGTTATTTCCCAAGTGCATAGTGTGAATGATTACTTTACGTAGACAACGAGCAGTCTGTGTTTCCTGAGGAAGTTGCAGAGGAAGTCCCTGATCAGCAGTTTGGTGAAGGCAAGTGTCCTCTGACCCATTATGTCCTATTCACTTATAACTTACTATCCCGCATTACTTACTTGAAACCTAAGGATTGACTAGCTTTACACTTTACTTTATCCTTGATGACCTTATGGGCTGTTATGGTTAGCATTCTGCTATTGCCTTAACTTAATCAATGAACATGATGTGACTATTTATGATACTGTTATCCGGATGATGTTGATGATCCTGTGATACTCTAGGGGGCTCAGGCTGTTTCCTGAGTACCTCTCCGTAAGGACCTGTTCGTTGAGAGACCACCCGGGATAACAGTGCAACCATGAGGGTGAAATGGGATGCCCTTAGCTAATTAATTAGAGGAACTAGAGGTGTAGTTGCTTAGCCGTCGTGCCGTCAATGGGGTCCAGGCACAGTGCTTGCTCTGCCGAGGCTGAGTGCCGAGGTTCTTTCGTTTTGCTCTTTGTTAGTCACTCTCCTGCGGGGAGGGGTACTGTGTTTATCAAACTGGAGAAACCTAACGGGCAGCTATGATCTCTAGGAAATCTTTGTAAAAGCTACGTAGTGATGCCCTGCCGGACCACCTAGGTAGTGGTCAATGGGGATTAGCTCTCCCCGGGTAGAAAGGGAATCATGACTCATGGGTAAAATGTGCAACCTCTGCAGAGGGTAGTGAAACTGATATATCAGCCGTGCTCACGGTTATGAGCAGCCTTGGGATCCTCTTTGATTAGAGATACAGATGGTTCGAGATACAAGGATTTTGTTATGGTTTTGGTTCGACTATGATGATGTTGTTCCTCGATGAGGAAATGGTTTACGGGTTGGTTATTACTAAAACTTGGCTTCCACTAATAATAAATACTTGACCAAATAAAAGCAACTGCTTTGACCTTAACCCCATATAAAGCTAGTCCACCTCAGCCAAACGGGACATTTGCTGAGTACGTTGATGTGTACTCATCCTTGCTTTACCACAAAACACCAGGTTGTCCGCATTGTAACCACTGCTCAGAAGAAGGTGAAGCCGTGGAAGGAGACTTCCAGGAGTTCCAGGACTACGACGAATTCTAGGTGTGGGTTGGCGGCAACCCCCAGTCGGCTGCCTGTGAAGGCCTTATCTTTACTGCGTTTCGCTAGTACTTTGATTTACCTGTTAAGACGATGACTATGTGGATGTCTACGACTCTGTGATGTAATAAGTTAATACTCTTTTATGTTATTATTCGAGCATTGTGCGATGATGTTCATTTATGTAATCGCTGTGTACGTGAGTTCTGATCCTGGCACGTACATAGTTCGCATTCGGTTTGCCTTCCAAAACCGGGTGTGACATAAGTGGTATCAAAGCCGTGCTGATTGTAGGACCGCTGACCTAGAGTAGCACTGGTCGTACTAAGGACTATTGACCTTCCCTCTCACCTTGACCTCTGATGTTACTTCAAAAGTCGGTCACCTCGACCAACCCTATGTTTTACTATATATATATATACTATATTATACCTTGTTAAATTTTTTTTATCTTATTCTGTCTATGGTTTATCCACTTGTCATATTAGTTCTGCTCTTACTCTTATGCTTACGGTGTCTTTTGTAGATGGCTCGCCTTAGACACACTGCACGTAAGTCGGTGATCCCTTTCCTGCCGTCTCGACTTGCAGAGCGTCCTCTGCGCCGCACCGTGACCGGTCAGTCGAGTCACCTGGAGAGACTGCACCACCGCCTGCGTGAGGAGCAGGAACGCCGGCGCCAGCACAGAGAGCAGCAGGGCTCTTCCTCTCCACACCAGCAGGAGGTGGAGTCCGTGAGGCCCCGTTCCTCTGTTGCCCAGCTGGAGGCGCCCCCTGCACCACTACGGGACGTCCCGGCTATTGGAGGAGCTACTGGAGGAGGTCCTGGAGGAGACCCCGATGACGACGACTCAGACCACAGCACGGAGTCCTCTGAGCCGCAGGAGGCGGAAGGATGGGTCGCCCGACCCATCACCCGTGACGCCGCTCGCGGTTGTCACTTCCACGACGCACTCGACACCTTGCTGCGCCAGGCTTTCGACCGGCACACCTGGTCGATCGAGTATCGTTGTGTAGTCTACCAGCACAGTCGCGGGAGGTACCCGGACCGCTGGGAGGCTACCTGCCTAGTTCGCCGTCCGGAGGATGATCTCCGGGGAGCAGAGGCCGTTTCGGAGCACTACTCCATCTCCGAGAGGGACACTGCAGAGGCGGCTATGCAGGATGCAGCACGACGTGCACTCTCCCAGTACTGTTCTTTGTTCGGTGGGGTGGCCGACGGTCTTAACCTTCGGTACTACCCCCGCCGCCCTACTGGCAGCACAGAGAGTGTGGTTGTCTCACCTGTTGGTGAGGCTAACCCTAGGTTGAGCAGCACAGTCAACCTAGTCGTAGTGCTTAACACTGAGCTGGATCACTCTCTGGACGAGCTAAGCAGGGCTCGAACGGAGATTGCGGAGTTGCGTGCTGAGCTGGCAGAGCGCCATCACCAGGAGGGTGGTTCCCCCGCTCCTACTGGGACTCAACACCCATACTGCTCGCCGCCACGTGGTCACCACACTTATGGTTCCCCTGCCTGTAAGACCAGGATAGATCTGGATCCTTAGATCGTTAGCGTCGGAGTTTGTAATAATTCTTAAGTCAGATGTCTCAGTCTTAGGTAGTCAGTTTAGTTCGCTTGTCAGTTGCTTCCATTTAGTCTAGTTTGCTTATCAGTTGCTTTCATGCTTGTTATGATGAACTTGTGCTGGATTCGAATCTTTGTAATGACTGTTGCCAACCTGTGTGTTTCCCCTGCAGTTTGGCCTAGCTAGTAATGTTAGTGAAGTCAGTTGCTTAGTTGGGAAACCATTTACTTCTACTTTCCTTCTTATCTGAGAAGCTGTGTTGAATCATAATGAGGATCAGTGAAGCTCTTTATTCACTCAGTGTCATGAAGAATTCTGTTTTCCCTTTTCTTATGCTGAAGGATTGTAAGATCAATGCTGATGTATGAATGTCTTCCACAGATGTCTGACAACAGGCGCCTATGCAACAGGCGTGCTTAGCAGGAGCAGCACGACCAGCAGGAGGAACATCAGAGGCAGCCTCCCCCACCACCCCCGATGTCAGTGGAGCAGATGTTCTTGATGCAGACTCAGGCAGTGCAGGCCATTGGGCAGACTCTGGCAGCCATGCAGCAGGCTCAACAGCAACCCCAACCCCAATTGCAAGTGCAGATGCCCCAGATGCCACGGGATAAGCGTGGTGAGTTCATGAGAGGGCACCCTCCTACCTTCGCCCATTCTGCTGACCCCATGGATGCAGAAGACTGGCTGCGCGCGGTGGAAAGGGAACTGCGCACCGCCCAATGTGACGACAGGGAGAAGGTTCTGTATGGTCCCCGTCAGCTAAGGGGAGCAGCCCAGTCCTGGTGGGAGTCCTACCTCGCCACACATGCTGACCCCGAAGCCATCACCTGGGAAGAATTCAGCGAGAGTTTCCGCAGGTACCATGTGCCAGAGGGACTGATGATCGTGAAGAAGGAGGAGTTTCTGCTCTGAAGCAGGGACCCCTGTCTGTTAGTGAATACAGGGATAAGTTTCTGCAGCTATCCCGTTATGCACCTGAAGACGTCAACACTGATGCTAAAAGGCAGTACATGTTCATGAGGGGTTTGGTGGATCCCCTGCATTACCAGCTGATGAACCACACCTTCCCCACCTTCCAGCACCTGATCGATAGAGCAGTTATGACTGAGAAGAAGCGTAAGGATATGGAAGATCGGAAGCGCAAGATGAGTGGACCCCAGTCCGGAAGCATCAGCCATCCCCGTTTCTCAGGCAGTTCATCTCAGCAAGGCAGGCCTAGCCACCCACAGGGATATCAGAATCAGAATCAGCGTCCGCATCAGCAGCAGTTTCAGAGGCAGTACCCACAACAGCAGCAGTATCGTCAGAACAGCCAGCAGGGAGGTAATCAGTATCAGAAGCAGAACAACCAGGCACCTCGCCTTCCTGCCCCAGCAGCAAATCAGAGCAACCAAGCAGCCCCAGCACAAGGAGGAGGCAGAGGATGTTTCCACTGTGGAGAACAAGGCCACTGGGCGATGCAGTGCCCGAAGAAGATGGCGCAGCAGCAGACTAACCCCAATGCTCCAACAAGGCAGGGTGTACTGCAGCCGGTAACAGGCAATTGTGGCCAAGCGTACAACCGTGGAAAGGTGAACCACTTGGAGGCCGAAGCAATTCAGGATGCACCAGATGTGGCAGTAGGTATGTTCTCAGTCGAATCTCATCCCGCAAAAGTGCTATTTGACACTGGTGCAACTCATTCATTTGTCACTGCAACCTGGGTAGAATTGCATAACATCTCAGTAGAGGCAATGATGCCGCCCATGAGGATTAATTCGGTTGGTG
Organism: Zea mays; assembly: GCF_902167145.1. Classification (NCBI taxonomy): domain Eukaryota; kingdom Viridiplantae; phylum Streptophyta; class Magnoliopsida; order Poales; family Poaceae; genus Zea; species Zea mays. The sequence goes on along the minus strand of NC_050104.1, from coordinate 121,827,935 downwards.
GCAAGGTGCAAACAGATAAAATATGCTCAAATGTAAGGGTGGAAATAAGGGGGATAGGATTCCCCAGTGACTTAATAGTAATAGACACCCCTAGGATAGATGTTATTCTAGGGATGAATTGGTTAATGAAGTATGAAGCAAATGTTAGTTGTGACAAGAGGATTGTAACATTGAAGTCCCCGTCAGTAGAAGAGGTAGTGGCCGAGCTAAGGATGCCTAAATCAGCGGATGGAGTCTGTCACCAGATTTCATTTGATAGTAAGGAGCCCAACCCGCTCGAGGCTATCAAGGTTGTGTCGGACTTTCCGGATGTGTTTCCCGAGGAGCTAACGGGCATGCCACCTGAGAGAAAAGTCGAATTGGCCATAGAGCTTATCCCTGGTACCGCCCCCATTTCCAAAAGGGCCTATCGAGTGTCTGGACCAGAATTGGTGGAACTCAAGAAGCAGATAGATGAGATGTTAGAGAAGGGTTACATCAGGCCAAGTACCTCGCCTTGGGCCGCTCCAGTGTTGTTTGTAGAGAAGAAAGATGGTACCAAAAGGATGTGCATAGACTACAGAGCCTTGAATGAAGTCACTGTCAAGAACAAGTACCCCCTGCCAAGGATAGAAGATTTGTTCGACCAGCTCAGAGGTGCCAGCGTATTCTCGAAGATAGATCTGAGATCAGGTTACCATCAACTCAGAATCCGACCCTCGGACATACCGAAGACAGCATTCATCACCAAGTACGAGTTATATGAATTCAAAGTTATGTCCTTTGGTTTGACAAATGCGCCAGCCTTCTTTATGTATCTGATGAACAGCGTGTTCATGGACTATCTAGACAAGTTTGTGGTAGTGTTCATCGATGATATTCTCATATACTCTCAAAGTGAGGAAGATCATGTAGAGCATTTGAAGATGGTATTGCAAAGACTTCGAGAGCATCAGTTGTATGCCAAGCTGGGCAAATGCGAGTTCTGGATTCATGAAGTCTTATTTCTGGGTCACATCATAAACCAAGATGGGTTGGCAGTGGATCCAAAGAAAGTAGCAGATATCCTGAACTGGAAAGCACCGAAGGATGTTCGTGGGATCAAGAGCTTCATTGGAATGGCTGGATACTATAGGCGTTTCATTGAAGGCTTCTCAAAGATTGCTAGGCCAATGACAGCGTTACTAGCGAAGAAAGTTGAGTTTAAGTGGACCCAAAAATGTCAGGAAGCATTTGAAGAACTGAAAAATAGATTGACTACAGCTCCTGTGTTAGTCCTGCCTGATGTTCACAAGCCATTCTCAGTGTATTGCGATGCTTCTTACACCAGATTGGGATGTGTGCTAATGCAAGAAGGAAGAGTTGTAGCATACTCATCTCGACAGCTGAAGATCCATGAGAAGAATTATCCCACACATGACCTGGAGTTGGCAGCAGTGGTTCATGCTTTAAAGACCTGGAGACATTACCTGTACGGGCAGAAGTGCGACATCTACACAGATCATAAAAGTCTGAAATACATATTCACCCAGTCAGAGTTAAACATGAGGCAGCGAAGATGGTTGGAATTGATCAAAGACTATGAGTTGGAGATACATTACCATCCAGGCAAAGCCAATGTTGTTGCAGATGCTCTGAGCAGGAAGAGTCAAGTCAATATGTTGGCCACGTACCCGATGCCGTATGAGTTAGCCAAAGAGTTCGACAGACTGAGCCTCGGTTTCCTGAACAGTACGCAAGGAGTAACAGTGGAATTAGAGCCCACCCTAGAGCAGGAGATCAAAGAAGGGCAGAAGGATGATGAAAGCATCAACAAGATCCGGCAGCTGATCTTAGAAGGAAGAGGCAAAGACTTTCGAGAGGATGAAGAGGGGGTAATATGGTTCAAGGATCGATTGTGTGTTCCCGACCTCAAACCTATTCGAGACCTGATCCTCAAGGAAGCTCATGAGACAGCCTACTCCATACACCCTGGAAGTGAAAAGATGTACCAGGATTTAAAAAGGAGGTTTTGGTGGTATGGCATGAAAAGAGAAATCGCAGAATATGTCGCCATCTGTGATAGCTGTCAAAGAACCAAAGCAGAGCATCAAAGGCCCGCCGGATTGTTGCAGCCATTGCGGATTCCTCAGTGGAAGTGGGATGAGATCGGGATGGATTTTATAGTTGGCCTACCTCGTACCCGGGCCGGTTATGATTCCATCTGGGTGGTTGTGGACCGCTTAACAAAGGTGGCCCATTTTATACCTGTGAAGACAACATACACCGGAGCAACGTTAGCTGAGTTATACATGTCACGGATAGTCTGCCTTCATGGTGTGCCGAAGAAGATAGTGTCAGATCGAGGAACGCAGTTCACCTCTCATTTTTGGCAGCAGCTACAAGAAGCTTTGGGCACACATTTGAACTTCAGCTCGGCTTATCACCCGCAGACAGACGGTCAGACTGAAAGAACTAATCAGATCCTAGAAGATATGCTGAGAGCCTGTGCGTTGCAAGACAAGTCAGGATGGGACAAAAGGTTACCTTATGCAGAATTCTCCTACAACAATAGTTATCAGGCTAGCCTGAAGATGTCACCGTTTCAGGCACTCTATGGGCGGAGTTGTAGGACTCCGCTGCATTGGGACCAGCCTGGAGAGAGACAGGTGTTTGGCCCCGACATCTTGCTTGAAGCCGAAGAGAATATCAAAATGGTTCAGGAGAACCTGAAGATAGCACAGTCAAGACAGCGAAGCTATGCGGACCGAAGGAGAAGAGAACTGAGTTTTGAAGTGGGGGACTACGTCTATCTGAAGGTGTCACCTATCAGGGGAGTCAGAAGGTTCAGAGTTAAAGGCAAGTTAGCACCCCGGTACGTCGGACCATATCAGATCCAAGCCAAGCGTGGAGAAGTGGCCTACCAGCTCAACCTACCAGAAAGTTTGTAGGCAGTACACAATGTGTTCCATGTGTCCCAACTGAAGAAGTGTCTGCGAGTACCAGAAGAACAGTTGCCAGTGGAGGGTTTGGAAGTCCAAGAGGATTTGACCTACATAGAGAAGCCAACGCAGATTCTGGAGTTTGCAGACAGAGTCACCCGGAGGAACACCATCAGAATGTGCAAAGTTAGATGGGGTCACCACTCGGAGGAAGAAGCAACCTGGGAACGAGAAGATGATCTGAAGGCCAAATACCCTGAACTCTTTGCTGACCAACCTTGAATCTCGGGGCGAGATTCTTTTAAGGGGGATAGGTTTGTAACACCCTGAATTTAGGGGTATAAAATTTCTTTGCTCATATTCACAAATTCAGGTGTTACTTCCCTTTTCTCATCCTTCCCCAATCTTTTCTTTCTCATTTCTATAGGAGAAGAGTGGTTATTTTATTTGTAATTATAGTCTATTAGCTCAAACTCCAAGGGAGTATGAATTGTTGCATCATGTTGAACCCTAGATTTCACTTTTGTTTGGTGCATAATTCTTAGAAAGTCTAATTTGAATTTGTGGCTTATTTGGATTTGAATCAAATAGAGAAAATAAAAAGAAAAGGGAAAACAAATTCCAGAATAAAAGGAAAAGGGAAAGAAGCCCAACCCTGCCCCCCCCTCGGCCTTTTGGCCCACTAGGCCCATCCCGCGCGCGCGCTCTCCCCCCCCTTTTTTCTCTCTCTGCCCTGGCGGGCCCGCCCGTCAGCGCGGCCGCCTTCTCCGTGCCCGCGCCCGCTTTCCTCTCTCTCTCTCTGCTCGCGGGCCCGGGCTGTCAGCCCCGTCTTCCCCGCGTAACCGTCGCCCGAGCTGCGCGCTGCCGTGGACTCCGCGCCCACGTCGCGCGTGGAGCTCGCAACCGCCCCGCCCCCGGCCACTTGAGCCCAGAACCCCACTCACCCTCTTCCCCCCTCCCTCATTTGCGCACCAGCAGGCCTCTCTCTCACCTCCCCCACGCTGCGCGCACGCCAGAGCGCCGCCGCCATTAAACCGCCGCCGCCCGAGCTCGTTTCCCCGTCGCCGTTGGAGCTCCGCCGTGCTCTTTGCCACGGTAAGCTCCGCCCCGACATCCGCAACCCGGGACACCCTCAATTTCCCCTCCCCCTCTCTATTTCCCTCTGCCCGCGCTCACCCGCCGCCCTCCGCGCCGCCGCAGGGGTCCGCCACCGTCGACCCGGGCCGTCGTCGCACCATTGCCGCCACCGAGGAGTCCCCGGAGTTCGCCTTGAGGTAAGGAACCTCCCCTGCCCTCTCCCTTCCTTTCTATGGCTCTCTGCTGCACTTAATTCCTCGCCGGAGTTGATTAACACCGCCGCCGAGCCGCTTCGCCGTGAACCGCCCCCCTCCGGTGCCCCGGTCCCGACCTAGCCCCGCCTGAGGATTCCCCGCGCTTTCCCCAACCTCCCAGGCCACTCCGGTCGCCCTAAGGACCCGCAGAGCCCCCGCGCCCTCATCTCCGGCGAGCTTCTCCGCCACGGGTGCGGCCGCCGCCGTCTCTGCTGGTTGGAGAAGGGGACAGAAGCCAGCCGCCCCATCCCCGCCGTCCATCTCAGATCGGATGACTCTATTTTAAATAGCCCGAGCCCAATCCTGGACGCCCACCGGAGATCCAACGGCCCAGGCCCACTTCCCCCACACCCCGCGCCCGCTCTGCCCGCTAGCCCCGCCTGTCAGCCCACCCGCGCCCGCGCTGCCCGCTGGCCCCGCCTTTCAGCCGCCCGCGCCCGCGCTGCCCGCTGGCCCCGCCTGTCAGCCGCTCAGGCCGCCGCGCGCTCGCGCGCCCGCCCGCGGATCTAATCCTGCGCGTTGATCTGAGATCCGACGGCCGTAGGAGCCCGATACCCCTTCGCCCGCGCGTTTTCTTAAAGAGACCCCCGGTTTTCTGAAATTTAACCCGCCGTCCCTGGATTCTCACAGTTAGGTCCTCGGACCTTTTATTTAATTCAAAATAAGTATTTAGGGCATATTTTTAATCCCTAAACTTGTAAAATTCATAACTTTGTCATATGAACTCCAAATTAGGTGCTTCAAGTTGCAAAATGCTCATAGTATTTTGTCTACCTATTTAACCAATGTTTCCCTGCTGTTTTTATGACCCAATTAATAGTTGATCATTAGAGTAAAAGTGATGTTATTGGAACCCTATTTGAGATAAAATAAAGATAATAGACTTTAATAAAAGTTGGAGCACCTAAGTTTATGGACTTAAACACCCAAGTTCAGGGACTTAAAACCATGTAATGATTTAACCCCACCACTGACTTAAACCTGATTAGTGGATAATGAATCACTTTGTATAGTCCTTTACCCTAGACCTAGGGAATACCAGAGTACCAATCCTTTTCTATTGTGAACTTGTGATCTCTCTGCTGCATATGCTTGGTATATTGCTTTTGTTTGTTATTTCCCAAGTGCATAGTGTGAATGATTACTTTACGTAGACAACGAGCAGTCTGTGTTTCCTGAGGAAGTTGCAGAGGAAGTCCCTGATCAGCAGTTTGGTGAAGGCAAGTGTCCTCTGACCCATTATGTCCTATTCACTTATAACTTACTATCCCGCATTACTTACTTGAAACCTAAGGATTGACTAGCTTTACACTTTACTTTATCCTTGATGACCTTATGGGCTGTTATGGTTAGCATTCTGCTATTGCCTTAACTTAATCAATGAACATGATGTGACTATTTATGATACTGTTATCCGGATGATGTTGATGATCCTGTGATACTCTAGGGGGCTCAGGCTGTTTCCTGAGTACCTCTCCGTAAGGACCTGTTCGTTGAGAGACCACCCGGGATAACAGTGCAACCATGAGGGTGAAATGGGATGCCCTTAGCTAATTAATTAGAGGAACTAGAGGTGTAGTTGCTTAGCCGTCGTGCCGTCAATGGGGTCCAGGCACAGTGCTTGCTCTGCCGAGGCTGAGTGCCGAGGTTCTTTCGTTTTGCTCTTTGTTAGTCACTCTCCTGCGGGGAGGGGTACTGTGTTTATCAAACTGGAGAAACCTAACGGGCAGCTATGATCTCTAGGAAATCTTTGTAAAAGCTACGTAGTGATGCCCTGCCGGACCACCTAGGTAGTGGTCAATGGGGATTAGCTCTCCCCGGGTAGAAAGGGAATCATGACTCATGGGTAAAATGTGCAACCTCTGCAGAGGGTAGTGAAACTGATATATCAGCCGTGCTCACGGTTATGAGCAGCCTTGGGATCCTCTTTGATTAGAGATACAGATGGTTCGAGATACAAGGATTTTGTTATGGTTTTGGTTCGACTATGATGATGTTGTTCCTCGATGAGGAAATGGTTTACGGGTTGGTTATTACTAAAACTTGGCTTCCACTAATAATAAATACTTGACCAAATAAAAGCAACTGCTTTGACCTTAACCCCATATAAAGCTAGTCCACCTCAGCCAAACGGGACATTTGCTGAGTACGTTGATGTGTACTCATCCTTGCTTTACCACAAAACACCAGGTTGCCCGCATTGTAACCACTGCTCAGGAGAAGGTGAAGCCGTGGAAGGAGACTTCCAGGAGTTCCAGGACTACGACGAATTCTAGGTGTGGGTTGGCGGCAACCCCCAGTCGGCTGCCTGTGAAGGCCTTATCTTTACTGCGTTTCGCTAGTACTTTGATTTACCTGTTAAGACGATGACTATGTGGACGTCTACGACTCTGTGATGTAATAAATTAATACTCTTTTATGTTATTATTCGAGCATTGTGCGATGATGTTCATTTATGTAATCGCTGTGTACGTGAGTTCTGATCCTGGCACGTACATAGTTCGCATTCGGTTTGCCTTCCAAAACCGGGTGTGACATAACATGTCCGTTGGAGAAGTGCATGAGCCCTGTAGAAGCACAGTTATTGGTGCTGCATGGATCCTGCTGACGTCTCCTTGCTTCCGTAGGGGGCTTGAGAACCACCGACGTCATGGACGCATGCGGGGAACCATCATTGCCTGTTACCGGGGCAAGCTAGATGGGACACTGGTCTTGTTTTTTCGTAGCCTGAGCTATCTAGGAGTAGGGTAATGATGTATCCCTTGTGGCGCGGTCGATCTGAGCCTGAGGTCGGGCGAGGCGGCGGCTCCTTCGAGGCCGAGGCTGAGGCCAAGGCCCAGGGTCGGGCAAGGACGTGACTCTCCCCGAGGCTGAGGCTGAGGCCGAGCCCTGGGGTCGGGCGAGGCGGAGATCTCCTCTAGAGGCCGAGGCCGAGGCCTAAGGTTGGGCGAGGCAGAGCTTCCTGTTGCGCCCGAGGCTGAACTTGGCTGTTGTCGGTTTCACCCGGGTGGTTGGCACAGCAGCCGGAGCGGGGTGGGCAGCGCTGTTTTCCTGTCAGATCGGTCAGCGAAAGGGCGAAGCGACTGCGGTCACTTCGACCTTGTCGACTGAGGCACGCGTGTTAGGATAAGGTGTCAGGCGATCCCAGCATTAAATGTGCATGCAATACGGTCGGCTGGTAAGGCGATTTGGCCAGGGTCGCTTGCACGAAGGCTTGCCTTTGGCTAAGACGAGGGTGCGCTCACTGCCTGAGGAGACCCTCGGGCGAGACGTGAATTCGTTCGGGACCACTGTTCCCGCCCGAGGCTGGGCTCGGACGAGGCAAGATCGCGTCCCTTGGTAGACGAAGCTTTGACTTTGACCCGAACTGTCACCCTTTATGGTTTGCTCTGAAGGTGTTCACCAGCCGTGTTTAGGAGTGTTGGGGGTACCCCTAATTATGGTACCCGACAGTAGCCCCTGAGCCTCGAAGGGAGTGTATGCACTCGCTTGGAGGTTCTGCCGAATTTTTGCGAGGGGACCAGGCTTTCTCGGTTATGTTTCGTTCCGGTGGGTGCGCGCGAGCGCACCCGCCGGATGTAGCCCCCGAGGCCTCGGAGTAGTGGTTTGACTCCTCTAAGGTCTTAATTCTTGCTGTGATGCCTCGGTCGGCCTAGTTGTTCCCTCATGCAGCCTGGCCGCAGCCCGGGTGCATGGTCAGGCTTCGAGTTTTTGAGCTGGTTTGTTGACGCCGTCAACAGTTTTGGCCGCAGCCGGGTGCGAGGGCAGCCCCCGAACCTCTGCACGGAGCGAGAGGACGATCAAGGACTATCTCGACTTTTATTATACGCCCCTTCGTCGCCTTCTCGCAAGGAGGAAGGGGGGAAGCGCCACGTTACCCTCGGAGGGTACCGATCATGGTGTTTCCGGTGAGTTGCTAACGGGTGATCCGAGTGGACGCCCATGCCCCGTTCGTTAAGGGTCGGCTCGTGGCCCAGAGGCGCGCTCCAAAAGTACCTGCATGGGATTTGCTGGACCCGGACCCATTTCGATAGGGTCCGAGGGCTCGGTGCCTCCCTCCGGTGGGATTCCATTACAAATCATTCCCGCTGGTCTCGGAAATGTCCTAGGGTACCTCGGGAGCGTAGCCCGAGCTTCGGCCATGTAACAGACTTACCCAGGGTCATCCCTCACTCTGCATGCTCTGGGGCGGCTATCGAACCCTTCCGAGGGGCCAGCCTTCGAACCCCTGATTAGTAATGGGCGCGGAGCCTGAGTGCTCTGGGGCGGCTGTTGAGCCCTTCCGAGGGGCCAGCCTTCGAACCCCTGATCAGTAATGGGCGCGGAGCCCGAGTGCTCTGGGGCGGCTGCTGGACCCCGCAGGGCGCAACCTTCGAACCCCTGATCAGTAGGAGGGCTCGGGGGCCCGTTTCCTTCGTGGAGAAGGATCCTTTTCGAAATATCCCCTTTCCTGGTCCCTGTGGCAAGAGAGAGAGAGGGGAAACGGAAAAGGATATGAATTTAAATAACGTGGCGCACCTTTTTTGATGCGGTCATCATGACGGAGGTGAAACGTCGCCCGCTTTGCCTGCCATAGGTGTCGCTTGCTCTACCAAGGAGTTAATGTGACGGGACGGGCGATTCGCGGGGCGTCTGTTGCGCGTGCGCGAGTTGTTCGAGGAACGGAAAGACTGTTTCACCTCCGGGTTTGAATTTCGCGGCGGGTCCAGGCGAAGTTTTGAATGGACCTTGCCCGGGCCTTTATATACCCAGAAGAGGGGCCAACGGTGGTTCTTTACCCTGTCATTTGTGCTTGCCTTCTGCTTCGGTTTCCGCAACCTAAGAGAATAGCCAGAGAAAAGAAAACCGCGCACCTCATCCCCTCCGCCGCCACCGCTTCCGCTCGGTGATGGCTGACAAGGTGACCGTTGTTCTGCCTCGCGACCCGTGGCCTTTCTCTACTGTTTCTGTGGGGGACCTGGAGGCCCTTGTCGCCGATGGTTTGCTGCGTCCCCTCTTCGGCGAGCCGCAGCTGGAGTGGATGGCCCCCGGGAGTGGGGTCGGCCCGACTCCGCTGCCGGGGTACGTGGTCAGCTTTATCCCCTTTCATGAGCGAGGGTTTGGCGTGCCAGCGAGCCGCTTCATGCGGGCGCTCCTGCACTACTACGGGGTGGAGCTGCTCAACTTCAACCCCAACTCAATTGCGCAAGCGGCCATCTTCGCGGCGGTTTGCGAGGGTTTTTTGGGAATTGACCCTCACTGGGATCTGTGGCTCCATCTCTTCACCGCGGAGTTCTTTGCCGCAACGACGGAGGCAAAGAAGGTCCGTATGGCGGTGCGGGCCGGTGGCTGCACCCTCCAGCTGAGGCTGGGGCGCGCGCAGCAGTACATTCCCGCCTCCCTTGCGTCTTCGAACAAGGGGTGGCAGAACCGGTGGTTTTATCTCCGCAACGACGACGGGAGGCTTCCGCCGTTTTCTCAACGAGTGGTGACCGCCGCCGGCGTTAACTGGCACTGGGGGGCCACGCGCGAGAAACAGGAGAAGCTCCAGCCTATTCTGCAGGCCTTGCAGAAGTTACGAGATGGGGGCCTTACCGCTACGGGGGTCGTCGCCGCTATCCATCGCCAGAGGGTGCTCCCTTTGGCAAAGCGGCCGTTGCGGCTTGCAGAGATGAAGCCGGGGGTCGATTTGGAGGGCTCGCAGATGTCCTCGACCTCCCTCTCCGCCGATGACCTCCTCAAGCGGGTAGCAGGTACGGTAGGGAAGCAGGACACCGGTGCCCTTACCCAGCCCACGATGCGCCCCGACCATGGGTATGTGTCCCTGGTAAGTGTCCGATCCTTCTTCTATTTTGCACCGAGTTCTTCACGCCTTTGATCCTTACTATTGGGATTTTTGTTCGTCCCCAGGGGTTGAGGATTTATAAACCCGTCCGGCCACCAGTCCCGGAGGACGCGGTAGGCCGAGCCGCACGGAGAATTGCCGCGGAGAAGGAAAATGTGGCAGAACCTCCCAAGGTATCGGGCCCACATGCATCTGTCCTTGTCCTAAAGACCTCAGACGGCCATGCATGTGCACCAGATAACTTAACAGGATCCGTCCGATTGCCCCAAGGACATCGGATAAACCACTTACAACCAGAACCGCGGGATTAAGTAACACTAATCACACACACAACATTTTTGCAGCGGAAATCTTATTACCAAATTTTATAGGTTACAAAAATTTTACATTATTTTATCGGAGTGATTACAAAAGTATAAGTTTGAAATATATGCTAGCTCAAGTGACCATCCTCAATAAGAAGTATAGAAGAAGTACTTAGACTTATAAGAAGGCCGAGCCCACCGGCACTTAACACCATCATCAGCAGCACAAAACTATAACCTGAAAAACAACAGGGAATAAAACCCTGAGTATGGAATTACTCAGCAAGACTTACCCGACTAAATAAAAGACTCTCAAGGGTATGCTGGATTTAGGAATCAAGGAGAGGCTCTTAGCAAGAATCAACTTAGATACTTTTGCAGAAAAAGCTTACTAAAGTGAGTCCTTACTTTCAATATTTTAATGCCAGATTAAATATTAATAGACTCTATTTGCACCTAGTCTAATTTCACCACCTCATCAATACAACACCATTTTTATTCATAATGTTTACATCCTGACTTAGGTTGCAGGGCAGCGATCAAGTCTCCACTCTCCGGGGATATAACGGTGATCCGAATCGATTTACTCAGCTGAGGATCTCTAACCACACGACATATGTTTCTCGTAAACCTTGCATGTCTACCATTCCCACGGATCCTCCACTGCATGAACAGGTCCGCGCCACCCGAGAGCACACCACCCCTTTTAGGCGGTCCTTTGCTAGGAGGGTACGTGCCACTCTCGCCATCTCTCCACTCCCAGTGCGCGATTGTCTTTTCATGTATGGAATAGCCGGGTTCAAGATTACCCTGTCCCATTTCTAGGGCATGTGGTTAGTTAAGATAGTCCTCGATCAACAGGCCTACATACGCATCCAATCCTTAACTAACTTGGGTAGAACATCACCTGTTCCTAGCCCAAGTCCCGATTTAAGTACTTACATCCTTAGGATTGTTTATGTTCCTAGGATGAAAAGAGCATCACAGGGAACTTTGCAGTAAGATCCCACCACGCTCTCAATGAAAATATTCTTGCAGGTAGAAGCCATCTTTCCTCAGGATAACCCCTGAGCTAGGCCTTAATGCAAAAGACAACCTCTATCCACAGGATCTGAGCAGGGCTAAGCATTTTTGTAAATCAGATTTTGATACTTCACCAGAAGTATCTATAAAGGTATGAATATCAAGGAAGGCAATGCATCAAAGGGTTCCAAGCAACTCCTATAAACCTAATGCACATTTCACTAGACTTAAAGTGTGCAAAAATTATTTAAAAACACAAGGAAGGGGTTGCATGCACCGGGGCTTGCCTGGATAACACTAGGTTAGTGTTTGTTAGGCGTCGATCACTTGACGAGCATCCTTTGTCCCGATACTTGTTTCGTCTGTCCATCTCCAGTTCCGTTCATCAGCACCATCTTGTGGTCGACTCAGTTCTGGTTCTTCGCATCGCGTGGTTAACTCACGTACCTGAATGAATGCATTATGCACATGAATGCATATAGATCGGAATATTTCAAACCTAAATAGTACTACACGATAGCGAATTAAATGCCTATCCGCGTGGCGTTGTATAATTTTATACGAAATTACTAGTTATTGACGTACGACTGAGCGCAATAATTACGCTTCTCGAACCTATCGCAAATATCACGAAACAACAAATTATACACATTAATCACGATTAGCCTAAACACAACTTATCAGTTAATTAATTAAATTCTAAACTTATCCCTCGTTTTATAAATTACACTACATCGCTCACAAAGAATTATTTTAGTTCTATTTTACTCCTCCCATATTTTACATGTCAACAATTACTCAAACATTTCTTTATCGTAAATACATACACATCTTTATAATTGATTAAAATATTTTATTATCACACAGGCCTACTAATATTCTACTCGGTACACTAATTCAACTAATTAATCAGAATAACGAAATAATTCGCCATAGCTGAATCTGGCTCGATAATCGCAAGAACTGCGAAGTCGACGAGATTTTTGTGACTCACGCAATTATCGAGCACCTAATGAGCATCGCACTAGCACATTAATTTATTTAACGTTCGAACTATTCTAAACAATTCATCAGCTTACCGTTTCAACAGCTGACATGAATCCGCGAGATCGGTAGTGATTTTCCGATCCAAGCAATTTATCGAGCGCTTAGGGAATATCGCGCTGTTGGCTACGTCTTCATCCGACGCTTGGGATTTCTTGACGACACACGAAACGACGACAAGATCGTGTTTGGAGCGAGCTGGTGAGGTGGGGGTCGAGTAGGGGACGACAGCTTCGACGACGATATAGGAGGGTGGCATATATAGAGCTGCACACACGACCCGACGAACTAAGTCACGAGGTCGGCCGACGAGGGATTTCAAGGAACACGACGGTCAGTTGGCGAGCTGGCAAGTTCGGATAGGGACAGCTGACGTGAGGATCATAACGAACATGACATCGATGACTGACCAAGATACGATTGGTGAGTTGAGCGACTCTGACGATTTGACAGTGGTGACTTGGGTGAGCACAGTACGGAATGATGTCCCGCCTGGCCGAACTGAAGGAAGCGCAGACCAGAGACAAAGTGGATACCAGAGGCGAGTTCACGGCAACAGACATGCCTGACGACCACAGACGCGGCCGGGATAACTTAAAAAGACAACGACAGCCAAGAGTCGGCTTGGAGACGACAACCGGCACGGAAGAGATAAGCTCGACGCGGAAGCTCGACACGTCGTTGTGAGTAGAGAACTTCGTGCATGCAACAGAAGAACGCGACACGCGCAGCAGGGGCGAGCAGCAGGCGCCGAGCTGTGCTAGGGGAAATAACCGCTCGACCATGGGTGAGGTGAGGAGCCGGAGCGAGCTCGGGGAGTAGCGCGCGCACCGGGACAGGAGAGAGGGAACTCCGGCCAGCAGAGATGCGGCACAGGGAGCTCCACACCGCGCGGACGCCAGGAAACCGCAGCCAAGACGAACAACCATGGGAAGGACCTTGACGAAGCTGGAACGTCCATGGTTGGGAAGGAGAGGAGCTGGGCAGACTGGGACTGAAATGAGTCGGCCGTGAGCAGTGAGATGGGAGAGAGAGAATGGCATGGCGCGCGGCCGACGAACAGAGGGGAGAGGGAGGAGCTTGAGCGCGCGGCGAACCAAGCGAGCTCCGAGCATCGCGGCGCACGGCCATGGGAGACGCTGGAGGAAACGCTGGCCATGGAAGAGGGCAGAAGAGAGCGCCGGCAGAGGTGGGAGAGAGAGGAGCGTGTGGCCGGGTGAGCACCACGGAGCGGCAGGGAGCTTGGACGTGCAGAACAGGACGCCGAGCAGGGACGCAGATAATTTGCTGCAGCGCTGGGAGCTCGATTGTATTTAAAGGAAACAAGGGCGGCTGGGCGGCAGACGGATAGGATTAGGAGATGAGCACACCGCACAGGATATTTTCTATTTCTAGATTTTTTAATTTCTTTTCCGAAAACTCTCAGATATTTGTAGATCGAGATTTTTAGCGACAACAAAGGATCAACGCACTAGACGACAACAGGCTACACACTTTATTTTCCGAATCAAGAAACAAAAAAAATCTGAGGTATACGATTTTGACTAAATCTCGTTCGGATAGTTTTCGTGACTGTTTCGGGTAACACGGAAACAGACTGGATATCAGATACATTATTCTGAAACAATACTGATTTAGTCGAACTCGGATAAAATTTATCCGATGTCTAAACACAGTTGTTTTGATCTGAAACTTAATAATTCATCCGTAATCTGAATTATTGCGACATAAGCCACGAAAATCTAATTTGAGACCGAGACGAGTAATAACATACCGAATCAAATGGATTTCGGTTTTGGTATTTTAATCTGCGTGATTCGACTAATATTAGCCGAAACCATATCGGCTAATGCACACATGATTTCGTCGCTAGAACAGCGTGCTGAAGAATGAATAGAATCATATCCTCACGCACGAGTTCACTCAGACGACGCACGATTCGAATTATTTTACACTGAGTATTTTAGTCGTCGAGTTCAAATTAATTTGCCCGGGATAAAAATCATCCGAGTGAGTCGGGCTTCCGAATTCGTATTCGCGCGAACAATGAATTTTAATAATCACCGGACGCACCGACTTTCGGAACAACTACGTTCCGAACATCACGAAAATTTCGGAAGAGCCCGGACAGATAAAAATAAAAACGACGTCGCACTCGCGATCGACGAAACCGACACGATATTAAAATCGCGATAGGCGAAGATGATTAAAATTTAGCGTCTATTCACCCACTGATATTAAGTGCTTAAATCCATACTCGTTGTCGAGCGGAATATAAATACCAGGGGTGTTACAGTCCTCCCCCCTTAAAAGAATCTCGTCCCGAGATTCGGAATGAAACACTTCTAAAAGTAGAGAATGATGTAACCTATGTCCATATCAATGGCAACAAAGACAGTTCCAAGCAAAGGCGAGTGTCTTAGGATGTTGTTTCTCTAGTGGACATATCATGAATCGCCTTAGGCTAATTTAGAGATATCCAACAATAGAGACGATACCTGCCAGAAGAACACATAAGGTTCCATGTGTGCAGTTTGCTTTTTCTGATGACACTGTACTATCTGAGTCTGTTGAGCGAGTGGCAAATACGTGATCTTACCCAAACAGAATCAGATGCAACCTCTTGGGTAAAACACACAAAAATAGGTTTACCAACAAGTGGTCACGATAAATTCATAGCACACGGGACGGGTGTGAATGTCGAATAACATCACATTTAACTCGTGGCTAGCTAGAAAATCCAAGTCCCTGAAAGGTGATATAGATTCGAGAAAATCACCAATAGAGGGATCTATAGATGCGGACTTTACAACCAGCCCATTTTATCAAGCGCTAGGCATGGCTCGACTTGAACACACATGCTGGAAGAGCACACGTGAGTCGATCAAGGCACGACTAGAGCGATGATTAGGTGGTTACTAGCCGACTTAATCTCAATTCTTATAAACACTTCCTTACGATGGGTTCAACCAAAGTGAGTTTAGACAACTCGACAAACGATCTCTAAACTCAACCTTTGATCATAAGGCAGTTACAAGTTAGTAAAACCAACTTGTTGAACTACCTATGACATTGAGCAGGTCCTCTCAGTACCATTGGTAAGCCAAGGGTTGAGAGTTCACATTTGCTAGAAAAAGGGTCATGCATTTGGGTAGAAATCCATTTGGTCAGGTTGTTCATCCGTTTCTTCATGCGAGATGAACGGATTTGGTTAGGGAACACATGGATTAATAAGAGAGCGAATAAACAAACTCCTGCATTTCAGCAGTAGGGGAAACAGATCTCCATTTTGAGAGCTAATCAGTTGTCTCACGACACTAAAAGCTCCAAGGCTTCACCTTTACACAAAGGACGTAAAGGGAACTTGTATGAGTAGTCACTACCAAGATCAAAAGAAAAGAGACCACACATAAAAGTGGTATGCCCTTTTGATCTAACAGAGATGATAGATGTTGCTTGATTACTTGATAAACAACATAGAAATCATTTCAAGGAAGAGATCTATGGAAGATAACATATTAGGGTAGTTCCACAATGGATCATGACCAGAGACCTTGATACCGGCATCCGACGAGTAGCACAGTCCTGTGTGCGCATTCACAGGAGGCTCTCAGTTTTGCTGCGGCACCATAAGTCATTAACCATGACACCATTACCGAACTGGTACCAATATAGAATCTCACGTAGCAAAAATAGATTGTGCTAAGATAACACCTTGATATAGTCTCATAATGGATTACAACTACTAACCATGATACCAGCGTGTGCCGAGTAGCATAACCATGTGTGTACATTCACAGGAGGCCCTCGGTCTCATCGCGGCACCATTGGTTTTAGTCATAACACCATTACCAGACGTAACCAATAAGAAATCTCGCGCAACACAAATGGATTGAGCAAGGGTGACAATATACAAAGAGACTCTACTAGTCAAAACGGTTACAAGTAGAAAGCCAAATAGATCATGGCCCGATGAAATGAACAAGACGTGGCCATAACCTAAACTTGATAAAAGGAGTATGATGGGAGACTATTATTTCAGCCCAAGCATATTTTATGCCCATCATAGAGATTACAAGGTCAAGGATTAGTATCTGATTAGATACGGAGGGGAAACAATCACAAGATTAAGTTGGTATGCCTTTGATAGATATGAGGAAACCAAAGGCATCAAACTCAAGAAAATACTCAGACATGTCTTTCCTGGGTTAGGTTGATAAAGCGACATGGCGATCCTTAAAAACAGGCAAACTGGATAAGGTACATCAGCTTGTACCAATTGTTAAGGGCATGGTCTAAGATGGAAATATGAGTCAAGATTCTTATTTTAAGCTTAAGTACCCTTTTTGTCCAACGAAGAAATTATCTAAGCATTTATTTGTATAAGTTTGGGTCAAGGAGGGGTAACGGAAAAATCAACTTTGGTCATGGTTCACCAACTAAGAACATGGCCTAGATTTGGGTTTAGGCAAACAAGTCACTAACCTTCTATCGACACATTAAGCACAAGAGCACACATATAGCATCTAAACATAATACCTAAGGAACAGAGAATAGCTATTTTATCGGAGTTCATAATTCAACATTACACCAGATTATCTACAATCACTAGTTTCTGGAATAAGGATGAGAGAAGCATTTTGGGTGTATAGGTGACAAACATGATGCAACAATCAGGATGCATGCTCGTCTTATTCGTCCTCACTGATTTTGCCAACATAATGTGGCAATAACGTTCTATCTCGGTGGCATACTTACGACTCTCACGGTATTTTGCTAGTCGTCAGCTACACATACATTTTCGAGGTTAGTGTACCTGCAGAAAAATCCATCACAGCCCATTTTCCAATGATGCAAGTCACACATGACAGTTTATCACAGTTTATACTCCATATATTGCTATATGGAGGCTAGCTCATCATTAAGCGCCGAGCCACGCATAGGCGCCGTTGCCACACTTTAACCATAGGGCAACCCATTATGATAACTCACCTTCTTACCTGAGCGTAGGTGCGTCGTTACAAGTACATTACACTTCTCATTATTCCCATGTCTGTATACCCATACACATTCATGGGGTACTGATTCCTAGAAAAGTAAATACTCCACATCGTAGCTTTAATATATACATATGTGGAACATGTATATAATCAAGCGCTTTTTACACTCTTCCCTAGACCGACGGTTGTTCGGTCATGCTCTCACATCTCACCTTACCTTGAGCGTCGATCCATTCAAAACTGAATGGCCTCAAAAATAACAATACACATGTATGCAATACCCCCGGTTGTGGGTTAGTGGTTTTCAACTAAGCCACCTGGTAGTCCTTAACTTAGGGCTTAACAGAGGATGTCGCTAGCATTATAGTTTTTCAAAGCGGTTTTTCAAAGCCAAACAATGTGTTTAGTTGAAAATAGGTTTTTCAAAACCAAAACTTTTGTTTTGAAAATATGTATGTGACCGTATATACTTAATCCAGCTCCGATACCAGCTGTGGCAGATGTCGGTGTTTTGGGTCCGACCGCGCACCTAGGGTTACCCCTCAAGGTGCTTTTAGGAGTAGGACGGTGTTATCGACTGTAGCTCGATGGTTCGTGCTGGATGCACGAGAAACAGTGGACAATGGTTTACAGGTTCGGGCCGCTTTGAGATGCGTAACACCCTACGTCCTGTCGAGAGTGTTTTATGCGGTGAGTTACAAGAGGATTCTCTAGCGCTGAGAACGTAGAGAGTTGGGTGGGAGGTTAAGTAGCGAGTCTCTGATCTGAAGGGGTGCTCCCTAGGCCTTATATATTCGACCGTGGGGCGGTACATGTGGATATTACAGCGACGTGTACCTAAGAAATAGTGAACCAACTGAGTCTGTCCTCCTATAATCCTGCCGACCCATTCTCGCTTGGTTCCGTTGTACGGGGCTCCTGCACGGGAAGGTCGGGCCTCTGTTGTGATTACTGCTCGAATTCATTGGGCCGTCTTGGGATTGTGCCGTTACAGCCTTGTGTCGATTGGCTTCATTGGTCGTTCCTTCCCAGGCCCACGAGGGGGATGACCTTACGCATTATGGGGCCCTTGGGCCTTTCGTGAGGTCTTTTATCCTTCTGGTGGACCCGGGGGATATCTGTCCCCCACAAGCCCCCGATCTTTGGGTCGATTCTGAAACAAACGGCCCAAGGATCCTAGGTCCAGCTTGCAGTTTTTGACTTTAACAAGGGATGCTTTGGAAATAGGCCTGCTGGGCCACTGCTTCTGAGTTCTGAATGTTCCGGTAGAAACACTTTTTCACTGTCTTTTCCTGCCTTTATTACTCAAAATTAGGTGTTCTGTCTCAGACTCATGCTTCGGAAGTCAGCATTTTTGTACCATAGGACTTCAAATTTCATTGGGTGCACCGAAGGTGCACCCAATGGGTGTATCCCCTGAGCTTCGAGCGGATTTTTGCAGATAATCCGCTCGAAGGTCTTTACTTTGAGTATTATCAGAGATCACTTTTATCTTCCTCTTGCGCTATTTCAGAGGTCAGCCTTGTCTTGATCTTGCCTTATGCTTTAGAGGTCAGCACTTTACTTCTTCGGGGATGATGATCTATTGGGTGCACCGAAGGTGCACCCAATGGGTGTAGCCCCCGAGCTTCGAGTGGATTTTTGAAAATAATCCACTCGAAGGTCTTCATTTCGTGTCTTTTTCTGGGAATCATCCTTCCCCTTTTCCGAATGCCTTGGAGATCAACATTATATTATTGATACTACACCTTAGAGGTCAGCGTACATTTTTGTCTTTGTGGCCGAGTACGCGATCTGCCCATATCTTGATAGGTCTTGCCATTTATTTGATCTGCGACTGATTGGACGTTCGATAGATGGCCCTTGGCTAGTATTCATGTCACTTCGTGCTTTGATGCTTCTGTCGATTAGACTTGTACCTCATCGGCTATATTTGGCTTTCCTTTGATCCCTGCTGATATCTTTCTTCTGTCTTGAAGTATTCATTACATATACTGTTCGGATGTGACAGTGTTGAAAATATACTGATAATTCCTGGGCATCCCCCCAATGGGTGTAGGCAAGGGACGGCTTGGTACGCTGAGCGTTTAGCAAACTGCTTCTGAGTAGTAACTTGATGTGACCGCGAGCGTAATCATATCGCCCGCGTAGTTGACTGGAGTCCCAATGGGTGTCGTGTTACGTGAAACGGTGTCAGCCGCCTGACGTGTCTTCAGACGGTTTGAATTGCATATTGAATTTTTGCGACTGTTCAGTGGCCGTGGTAGGAGGTGAGTGGTTGCCTTCTTCTTCTATAAATAGTGCTCTTGCTTCTCCAGCATTTTCACATCTCTTACTGCTGCTTGCTGTTTACCCTCCTCTTCTTCCTTCCATTTCTAACATGGGCAAAAGTAAGAAAGGTGGTAGTTCTTCGCATCGCTCTGGTGACAAACGCAAGCGTGAGCCGACTCCTCCCTCGGAGGACTTCGGTGACTCGGAGTACTCGGAGGAGGAGTTCTCCTCCGAGTCCGAGGGCTCTCCAACTCCTGTCTCTCCCCCGACGTCTTCTGATGATTCAGACGACTCCCAGGGGATTGCCGCAGAGGTCTGGACTTACATCCGGTCCGTCGAGCGGTGCCGGGCTCACGGGCTCGGATGAGTCGGAGTACTCCTCGGACGAGGAGAACTCCTCGGACTCGTCCAAGGAGGGCGGAGGCAACAGCGATGGCGGTGACGGTGATGGCGACGGAGGCAACGACGACGGCAGCGGTGACGGCGGCGAAGGCGATGGTGACGACAAGGGTGGCAGCTACGACAACGGCATTTTGTGCACTTTTATTTTGCTTTCTTGTCATTCGCCGCTCTCATTAATGCCTGAGGGATGTTTGGAATCAACGAATCACGCTTTTCACTGTTTTCTTCGCGATGTCGACACTTTGGTGATGGCAGCCGAGTCATCTGAAATCATGTCGTTGCTTTAGGAGTGACGTCCGAGTTATTACTGGCGATGTTGACACTTTTTGAAGTAATGGCTGAGCGATAGTAGCCACATCAGTGTTTTAGAAATAACGACCGAGCGGTTACTGGTGATGTCATTGTTTTGGAGGTAACAGCCGAGTGATCGATGGCAACGTTGGCGTTTTAGAGGTAACAGTCAAGTGATCGATGGCAACATCAGCGTTTTAGAGGTAACAACCGAGTGATAACGGGCCACGCCGGCCGCTTTGGAGATAGTGGCCGAGTGGAGTCTCGTAACGTCAGCGTTCTTAGAAATAACCGCTGAGTTAGAATGGACCGCGTCGGCCATTTTGGAAATAACGGTCGAGTGATGATGTGGCATGCCCGCGCTTTAGAAATAACGGCCAGGTGATGACGTGGCACGCCAGCGCTTTAGAGATAACAGCTGGGTGATGGCTGGGCGCTTTTTAGATTCGGCATCTGGCTTCGGAAAACCCCATATGCACTGTACTGTCGTGCGCCTCCACATTCCGTGCCCTAGTTCTTGCTTTTCTGCACCCAGGCCTTCTCCGCTCTCTTGCAACGCTGCTTCCTCTCTGTTCGCCGACAAGGTTGAAATGGCGCCCAAGCGGAAAGCTTCGAGTTCGTCCGTCGTGGTCGTCCCTCCCATCAACCCCAACAGTCAGTTGCCTTTTGCAGGTAACCATATGTCTGTTGTCTCTGAATCCGACCTTCTCCACCTTGTATCTATCGGGGTTCTTCCTCCGAAGGAGCTCTGTTCCTGGCGGATCTGCCGTGGGGTCACTGTTCCAACAGAGGACACTCACGAATCCGTCATCTACGTTCCTTTTCTCCTCCGCGGCCTTGCTCTTCCCATTTCTCCTTTTTTCCGCGGTCTCCTTGATTTCTATCGCTTGAATCTGACCCATCTGAATCCCAATTCCGTTCTGCAAGTATCTATCTTTGTTCATTTATGCGAAGCTTTTCTCGAAGTTCTGCCACACTTTGGCCTGTGGAAGTATTTGTACCACTGTCGCCCTGGGATGGCCGGAGGGCAGCACCAGCTAGTGGGGGGCACGAGCTTGGAGATGCGCCGTGGGAGGAAGGCTGATTACCTCGACATCCCGCTCAAGGATAGCATCAAGGGATGGCGTCTGGAATGGTTCATCGTGGTGAATCATGGGAATTCTCTCCCCCCACGGTCAGGAAGACAGCCGGATGTTCGCACTCCGAGCTGGACCGAATCCCCCACAGACCAGGAAGTAACTGAAGCAGGGGCTTTGCTAGCTGAAGTTGGATTGCTGAAAGAAAGGGGTCTGACTGCAGAAGCTGTGGTCGCTGACTTTGTTTTCAAGAACATCCAACCATTGAAAGACAGAGCATATCCAGCCTATCTGTATCGAGGCTTTGCTGATTCGACTCGGGTAACCAACAGAAGAATTCCTGTCGTGGACATGGTGGGCCGGCTCGAGATGATACTCAGAGGCAAGGTGTCGAACGTCGGCGCTCCTGTTGCATACTCGGCTTGGAATCTGCCTCCTTCCAAGGCCTTTACCAGTTTTTTGTCAAATCCTCCTGCTGGCGATAGCGGTTTGGGCCTTAGAGTGCGACCCTCTCCCGAAGAGGTTAGTGCTTTGGTTGTCTCTCTTGAAGAAATTCCTGATGATGAGAGGCAGGTTCATTTTGAGGTGCCTTTAAATCCGAGTGATGCAGAAATAAGTGCCATGCTGGATATGTTAGCTGAAGATTCTTTTGATGCAGTCCCTACTGAAACACTGGCGGTAGCGCCCATCCTAGAGGCTAGCGAAGCTTTAGATATTCAGAAGTCTAACAACGTTCGTCCGAAGCGTTCTCGCCGAGCCAATCATCCTGCTTCTCCTGCTGACGGGAAGAAACAGAAGAAGAGACATCTTCGTCGAGTGTCTAGTTTGGATCAGGATGCTGGTCCTTCCTTTCCTGATGCTGAAGAAGTGCTAGTGCCTGCATTTGCTGAAACTGATCCCAATGGGTGTAGCCTGCCTGCTATTAACCCCAATGGGTGTGACCTGGATGACGCTGACCCCAATGGGTGTACTGTCCGCGTTGTTGATGATGGTGAGGAAGAGGAGGATGAAATCCCTCTAACTCAGAAGAACAGCCGACGTTATATTGCCAGTGGCGAAAGCAGTGGTGTTCCTTCTCCAGCCCTGTCTGCTCTTGTTGGTCTACAAGAATTGTCTCTGGCCAACTTTGATCAGACTCTTGAGGATATGGTCCCAGAAGATCTGTTGTCCGAACCAGCAGATGGTGGCATAATGGATGTTTGCCCTGATGTGCCTGATGCTAGGCTGGAATTGTCTCGGGCGGTGTCCCGCACCTAGTCGACCTTGGAGCACAGTCTTAAGGGCCAGGAGGCCGGCCCGGATTGCACTATTACTATGGAGGTGGTCGAGGGTCCTTCGGCCTTAGAGGTGGCTGCCTCGGAGGGCTCGGCCCTCAAAAATAGCGCTGGTGCTTACCCAGCCCCCGAGGGTGTTGCCGGGGATGATCCGGCTCGGATGGGTAGCGCGAGCGATAACCCAACCCCCGAGGGTGTTCGAGTTGGTTCTCCCTCTAACACTTCCATGGATGTTCACGTGGGATCTTCTCCTCCGCACTCTGATTGTATGGCAG
Source organism: Zea mays (assembly GCF_902167145.1). Classification (NCBI taxonomy): domain Eukaryota; kingdom Viridiplantae; phylum Streptophyta; class Magnoliopsida; order Poales; family Poaceae; genus Zea; species Zea mays. The sequence continues at coordinate 121,804,919 of NC_050104.1, read as the reverse complement.
CAGTACGGGTTTCGTGTCAAGAGGTCGCTTTAGAGGTCAACGTTCCTGATGACAGAGTTCTGACTTCTGCTGGTGACACTGATTTGGTTCCCAATGATGCATTGTGGGTTGTTCCAGTTGGTGACCCTTCAGCAAGCCATCAGTTGATTTCCCACGACTTGGGGGTTCCCTCATTCTTCTCCAACCTCCAGGTAACTTGGTTTCTTCTGCCTTGACTTTTACTTCAGGTAGACTGCTGTTATTATGCTCATCTGTTTTTAACGTCAGGCATTAGTGGATGAAATGGCTAGCCGGTTGAAATCACAGGGGACCTCTGTCCCAGAAGGGGCTTTGTCCCTAACGCATTGGAATCCAGTGTTACTTCAGCGGCGAGTATCTGACTTGGAGATGGCAAATGCTGGTTAGTGCCCTTTCTGCCTTCATTGGCTATTTGAGTAATCTGCTTTATAGCTAAACACCCTTGCTTGACTGTTTCCTGACAGACATGGCCCGACGATATTCTGACCTTGAAGAAAGGTATTCTCAAAGTCAGGCTGCACTAGCCCAGGTTTCTGCCTCTCTGAATGATGCTAACTCCACTCTCCGTGCTCAACTTGATTCTGAAAAGGTGGCTACTGAATTGAACTTCCGCTTGCCCTTGTCTGCTATGCTTTTGGTGCTTGCTTGACGTTGGAGAAACCGGCTCTTGTCTGTAGGAGGAGAAATGTGCTCTTGCTACTTCTCGCGACAATCTGGAAAAGTTATACCGTGATGCTAGCAACTCGTTGACTATCTTGGAGAGGAGTCATCGTTTTACCATGGAGGACTTGGATAACCATCGCTACAAGCTGCAAGAGTCTCTGGATGATATGATTCGCCTCAGGCAATTTGTGTCGAACAAGGATACTGTCATCAAGGATCTGCGTGCTTCCAAAAGTGGGTAGTCCGGGAGCTAGAAGCCGCTCGGTTGGCTGTCAAGGCCGCTGAAGATACTTCTGCTACTCTAAAGGCCCAGCGCGACAAAGCCATGGACAAAGCCGTTCGCGTGGGGCAAATTCTGATGAGGAGACCCGGCGTGGTTGTTCCCGACGACATAGTGGCAGATGTGAATGCCGCTCCCGATTCTTCGAGTCGTCCTTCCTCGTCGGTTGCTCCTGAGAAAAACATTTCCAGATAGAAAACACTGAATGCCTTGAGTATATGGTTAGTATGCTTGGATGTTTCGTTAGAAAACACTTTTCGGTACCGAATACTGTTATTGTTTTCTCGTTGTTAGAGTTCAACGGTATCTACAGTCGTAAAAGTAAGTGCATTATGATGGTTTTGAATTTTTTCGTGGGGCATAGAGATCGCCCTGGGATGAATAGTCGTGAACGTGCCGAATGTGCCGTGCCAATTTAAGTCGTTGCCAACTTAAATCAATCGTTCCGCTATCAGGGGTATAGTGATCGCCGACCTAAACCGATTGCTCCGTTAGCAGGGTATAGTGGTCACCCTTAGTTAAGTAAGCGCGAGCATGTCGCACCGTCTTAAGTCATCGCCGACTTAAGCCGATTGCTCCGTTAGTGGGGTATAGTGGTCACCCCGAGTTAAGTAAGCGTGAGCATGTCGCACCGTCTTAAGTCATCGCCGACTTAAACTGATTGCTCCGTTAGTAGGGTATAGTGGTCACCCCGAGTTAAGTAAGAGTGAGCATGTCGCACCGTCTTAAGTCATCACCGACTTAAGCCGATTGCTCCGTTAGTAGGGTATAGTGGTCACCCCGAGTTAAGTAAGCGTGAGCATGTCGCACCGTCTTAAATCATCGCTGACTTAAGCCGATTGCTCCATTAGTAGGGTATAGTGGTCACCCCGAGTTATGTAAGCGTGAGCATGTCGCACCGTCTTAAGTCATCGCTGACTTAAGCCGATTGCTCCGTTAGTAGGGTATAGTGGTCACCCCGAGTTGAGCAAGAATGCAAATTGACAATGAATAATTCCTGAAGTCTTTTTATTGATGATGCGTTTCCCGGTTTACAGAATACATTGCCGCCCCAATAGCTTTTGAAATATAGCTAAGGATAAAACTTCCTGAGATGCTCTATGTTCCATGAGTTCCCAACTTCTGTGCCATCCATCTGTGTGAGACGATATGATCCAGGCCGAGTAACTTCAGCTACTATGAATGGTCCTTCCCATAGAGGTGACAATTTGTGCCGCCCCTCCCCCGTTAGAATTCGGCGGAGGACGAGATCTCCCACTGCGAAGGATCAATGTCGTATGGCCTTATCGTGATAGCGCCTCAGAGTTTGCTGATACCGTGCTAATTGAATCACCGTGTTTAGTCGTTCTTCTTCGAGTACATCGACATCCTCCAGCCTAGTAGCCTCAGCTTCTGCTACGTTTTCAAAGATCAACCTTGGTGCCCCAAACTTGAGATCAGCAGGTAACACTGCCTCCGAACCATAGACCATAAAGAAAGGAGTGTTTCCATGCAGGGCTCGACTAGGTTGCGTTCTCAGGCTCCAAATGACGTACGGCAATTCCCTGATCCACTTTCCTGCGAACTTTTCATTTTTGTCGAAAACTTTCTTTCTGAGCGCCTCCAATATCATCCCGTTGGCTCTTTCTACCTACCCGTTGGCTCTTGGGTGTGCCAGCGAGGCATATTTGATCTGAACGCCCTTTTGCTCGCAGAAGTCAAAGAACTCTGAGCTTGTGAAGTTGGATCCTAGGTCGGTTATGATGTTATTTGGTATTCCAAACCTGAATATTATATCTTGTATGAATTCCACTGCCTTAGCTGAAGTTAAGGAAGCAATGGGTTTGAATTCTATCCACTTAGTGAACTTGTCGATAGCAACCAGTACATGAGTGTATCCTCCTTGAGCTTTTTTGAAAGGTCCAATCATATCCAATCCCCAGCATGCAAATGGCCAAGTTACAGGTATGGTTTGTAGTTGCTGTGCCGGTAGATGCTGCTGTTTTGACAAGTATTGGCAGGCTTCGCACCTCTAAACTAAATTGGCTGCGTCACTTTTTGTTGTTGGCCAGTAGAAACCCGACCTGAAGACTTTCCCAACCATGGTCCTGGATGCTGCATGCACTCCACATTGCCCAGCATGGACCTCATCTAGAAGTTGCTTTCCAGTATCTGAGAGAATACACTTCATGAGGACTCCTGACGCGCCCCTTCTATATAGCGCGTCCCCAATGAGTGTATAGTTGTGACGGAACCTCCCAAGTAATTAGGCCCACCTACAGTTGTCCCTATCCAACGGACTTCAGACAACCCTGTAGGTGCCCCTGAATTACTTGACAAGTTCGGTATCTTTCCTTACCTTACCAGGAACGTTTCACCCGTCATGCAGACATTACAGAACATCAGAGATAAGGAATTGCGGAAGCGATTACATAATTTACATGTATTTAAAACAAGCTCAAGTTGTTTTATTACAGACCAGAACTAAGAGCGAGTGCTGAGTAGTAGTATTATACAAACCAAGGGAGGCAAAAACTCCTCCCGATAAGTTTTAAGTAAAAGGTCTATACGGAGGACCAAGTCCTCCCGCACTTCAGTCTTGTTTTTCTTCCTTGGGAACCACCTTGGCACAGAAGCAGCAGAAATCTGCTACTTCCTCACCTAAAAACAACGAAGGGATAAACCCTGAGTATGGAATTACTCAGCAAGTCTTACCCGACTAAAGAAAAGACTCTCAAGGGTATGCTGGTTATATGGGAGTCAAGGTAAGGCTTTTCAATAATCAAAGACCCTGTTTTGCAGAAATGCTTACTAAAGTGGATCCTTAAAAATCCAATTTTATTTGTCAAGTTAAGTTCAATTACCTGCAACTAGAGTTCTTTCTATCCTAGTTCATTCACTTTGCCTGTACTAGCCAATTTTCTTAACAAAGACCCATCATCTTTAGTGGAATGCTACGTGTAGGGCAGTGACCAAGTCTTCATAACCGCGAAGGTATGGCGATCCGAATCGATTATACTCAGCTGAGGATCTCCAATCACACGACATATGTAGCACTTAATCCTTGCATATGTCAACCCGCCACCGGGGTTCTTAAGACCGGATCAGGTTCACGCAAACCAAGAGCACAGATACACCACCGTCCAGCCTCTTGCCACGGAGGGTACACGCTACTCCCGCCACCGCTCCACACCCATTTCGTGTTATCTTATTCCGGCCTTAGTCTGCCCGAGGCAAGGCTTACCCATGACGAGGCATGTGACCAGTTAAAGGGTCCTCGATCATCAAGCCTACATCGACAAGGTCCTTAATCGACTCAGACGGAGACACTACACCGAGACTCTTTTCTCGTGCAAGTCACCCGCCCGGTCTCAACTTAATTATTTCAAACCCAAAGTTTGGTACCTGGCAGAGGTACATCTTTTCCGATGTTGAACCTATCAAGGCCTTTGATAGATCCATCATCAAGTTTTATTTTCGAAAACATCCCACCCACTTTTGCCACATCATATTTTGTAAAAACAAAACATTTTGTTTTTCTAAAGCAAGGCTAAGCATCAAAATCTTTTGTAAAACGGGGGATCAAGGAAGGTAATCAAATTCAAGGAAGGTAATGCAGGAATTGTTTTATCAATCAACTCCTATCACCTAATGCATCAAGCAAGTGAGAAAGATTTTAAAAACAACAAGGAGGGTGGCAAATGCACCGGGGCTTGCCTTTGTTAACAGGTGAGTCCTGCTCGGATCCACAAATATCGAAGTAAAAGCAGTTGCCTGCTTGAGGATCTGAGGGTGGTGGTGTCCTGTCTTCAATGACTTCTTCTTCTTCTTCGTGTTCTAACATAACCATATATATATGCATAAGAATGGATGCCATGGGATGCTCATGAGGATGCAAAGATAATATAAACTTATTATCTAAGTCTTGAGTACAACTTTCCTTCACGGTACTCCGAGAACCTAGGGTTTCCGGAGTCAGCAAAGGAGTTCATAGGGCAGGGGGGGTAGTTTTTGGGTTTGGTGATCAAACAAGGTCCAAATCAATTCAAACTCTACCCAAGGCTTCTAAATATTGTTTTAAGTGCCCATAAAAAGTTTGGGCATTTTTGGACTTACCAATTATTTTCTAAAAATCCATAACTATTACCTTTAACCACTTTAAATACCCTAAATTTTTTTATTTCCACTAAAAATCACAAAACTATTTTTACTAAATACTAGGGAAAATAACAAGCCTAGGAAAATTAGGTTCACAATTTTAGCATTTTTCTACATTTTTCCATGAATTTCTAAAGTTCTGCCGAAAAAGAAAAGGAAAAAGCTTCAACAGCAATGGGCTGGTTTCAGCCCATACGGCCCAATCCAGAGAGAAAGGCGCCCGCGCCCGCGCGCGCTGGCGGCTTTGCAAAAATACCCTCGGGGTTCTCATTAACTGGAATCCGGTCTTTCTACTGTTTTCCTGTATCACTGACGCTTTGCACAGAGGCCCTTAAGGTTTTATTTCTTCGCAGTGGGCGGTCCACGACGGCGTTCACGCCCCGCCGAGCTCCGGCGAGCACCTACGCCGGCCGATTGGGGCTACGGCTGGGTTCTCCGAGCGGCGGACATGAAATCGGGGCTACCACAATCATTTCCCCTAACCCAATTGCGCTTATGATCAACTATGGAGCTCTGGCCACGGTGGCCGTGAGCATCGTGGCAAGACAGCCGTGTTCCCGGCGATGGGTGGCGGTCTAGTTCAATTAAAGGGTTCAAGGGGTTTGCGGGGTACCTAAGGAGGCTAGAACAAGTGGCAGAGGGACTTGAGCTCACCTGAATCGAGCTAGCCACGGGGGGGGGGGTCTTCTTCGCGGTGGCGGAAACCGAATTGGGGGAACTGTGAAATTCAAGCTCGCTGGCGATCAACTGGGGACAATACTGGGTGTCGGGGTTCTTGACTACCCTACGGAGCTTGCGGTGGCTTCAATTTATAGAGAAGTTAGGCGGCGGTGACGAATTCGGCCGAGCAGTGCTGGCGGCCGGAGAGGAGGAAGAACGTGGGTGTGGTGAACACGTATTTATCGCCGTGGCAGTAACTCCGGTGATCGATAGACAGTTAGAGGGGGGTCACGGTGATGCGGTGGCGCGGTTAAGACACGCGGCGCACGGTCGGACGACGGCGGTTCACCGGCGAGCCTATCGCTCCAGCCGCAAAGCAGAGGGGAAGGCAGAGGAGGCCGTCGGAGTGGTGTCCAGCTCACCGGCGGTGAGGATCTTTACTGAGCTATGTTTATCCGATGGCCACGACGCACGAATCACGACGAGCGGTGCTCAACGGCGATGGACCACCGGCGACGAGCAGAGGGATAGGATCTTCTTCAGTTATCCTTTACTGTACCATGGGACATTCAGTTTATGGCGCCTGACAGTCATAGTTTAGGCTCGATTTTCTCACAAATTTTCATGGCAACATACCCAATGATCTGTAGCAAAGTGGTAGATCTACAATCCATCTATAACTTTACTACAATGTGCTCCCACAAAAAGTCACAGGATCTTGCTTAAAATCAAGCCCTAAGTTCATGTCAACCCACTGTTAATCTGAATTTCATACATCAAGCTGTCTGACAGTCCAACTTCAGGCTTAATTATCTCTGGATTTTTCTTAACAACTGAGCTCACAACCTTAAGCAAGGTTGTTCTCCTATGATTAGGCTATAATTTTGATGTGGTGACCTAATATGAATTCTCATTATTTTGAAAGCTACACAGCCCCAAAGTTGGGCCTATAACCCTGTTTTCAGACTTAGCATAGGAATCCAAATCAAGGTCCTTTTTGCAAATAAGTCCAAAACTTAACATTTGGCTTTGAAGTCCACACATTTGTGAACCAAAGGACTTATGATACCTATTTGGCTTGGTTTTTGCACTTCAGTCCAAAAGTGGACTAATTTTGCACATAGGTCCCTAGGGTTTAGTCTGAGGGTTTCCTAGGGTTCCAATCAGGGTTTTTAATATCCCAGGGGTATAAATGTGACTCCACTTTGTTTTTGGGGATATTTTATGACTCTTTCCCTAAAGTCTTTAGGTTTTCTCATCTTAGGTGAAGTTTTACCCCTTTAACCCTTGTTTAGGGTAAAGCTTCCTATCCAGGGTCCTATTTGCAAAACCTTAAAACAATACAACTTGTTTGAAATTTTGCCTAGTGAATGCACTTTAGGTGTGTCAAACATATGCAATGCTAATGCTTATGATGCCATGCTCATTTTTTAGTTACAGTAACACCAGGAGTGTTACATCCTTCCCCCCATAAAAGAATCTCGTCCCGAGATTTAAAGTCCTAGGGTGAGTAATGGAAAAGGAAATGTGTCAAATTTTTATTTCCTTATTTCTGGTACAAGACAGGGGTGATGTGGGGGTTCATTCCTTTATTGCAATAATTATATACACTTTACAAATTACATGAGGCTAGAAAGCCTGGGAAATTCTTATTCAAGAAATCTTGAGTTTCCCACGTAGCCTCTTCCTCAGAATGCTGGTTCCATTGTACCTTGTAGAACTTGAGAGTCTTTCTTCGGGTAACCCTGTCCTTTTGATCCAGAACTCGAATAGGATGTTCCGAGTACGTTAAGTCTGGTTCCAGGACAACATCTGTCACTTCAATGGTTCGATCGGGAACCCGAAGACACTTCTTCAATTGCGATACATGGAACACATTATGCACAACAGACAAGGTTTCGGGTAGTTGGAGCCGGTATGCCACTGGTCCACATTGCTCAAGCACCAGGAATGGACCAATGTACCTGGGTGCAAGCTTCCCTTTAACCCCAAAACGCGATACTCCTTTCATTGGTGAGACTTTTAGGTAAACATAGTCTCCTTCCAGGAAATATAAGGGCATTCGCCGTGTGTCTGCATAACTCTTCTGACGAGCTTGTGCTTTCTTCATATTATGAATAATTTTCTGAACCTTATCCTCGGCCTCTTTCACCATATCAGGCCTAAAGAAACACCTTTCACCAGGTTCAGACCAATTTAGCGGAGTTCGACATCGACGTCCATATAAAGCTTCAAAGGGTGCCATCTTGATACTTTCTTGATAGCCATTATTATATGAAAACTCCGCTAAAGGCAAACATTCATCCCATTTCTGTGAGAAGTCCAGAACACATGCCCGCAGCATATCCTCCAGTATTTGGTTCACTCTCTCAGTTTGTCCACTGGTTTGAGGATGGTAGGCCGAACTGTGGAGCAGCTTGGTACCCAGGGATTTATGAAGTTCTTCCCAGAATTTGGATACAAATTGTGGTCCACGATCCGACACTATAGTCTTTGGAACACCATGCAAACTGAGAATATGGGCGATGTACAACTCCGCATAGGTAATGACGGGATATTTTACTTTGACAGGGAGGAAGTGGGCGATCTTGGTAAGTCGATCAATGATAACCCAAATAGAGTCATACCCTTTTGCGGTCCTGGGCAATCCCACAATAAAGTCCATACTGATGTCTTCCCATTTCCATGTTGGGATTGGTAGCGACTGTAATGGACCAGCAGTTTTCATGTGTATGGCTTTGACACGTCGGCAAGTGTCACACTTAGCCACATAGCGTGCAATTTCAATTTTCATCTTCGTCCACCAGTAGTACTGCTTTAGATCATGATACATCTTAGTGCTTCCCGGATGAATAGAATAGCGACTAAGATGCGCTTCATCTAAGATTTGCTGGCGGAGTTCTTCATTCTTTGGCACTACTATGCGGTTATTAAACCATAACACACCTTGATCGTCTTCCTTGAAACATTTGGCTGTTCCAGCCCTTATCTTCTCTCGTATGTGCTTCATACCCAGATTATCCTTTTGAGCATCAATTATCCTTTGCAAAATGATTGACTCAAGCTTTAGCTGATTTAGAGTCCCTTGTTGGATTATTCCCAGGTTTAACTTTTCCATCTCTTGACATAAAGTGTTGTCAGAGGTTTTCACCATAAGGCAGTGGCAGGAAGCCTTACGGCTTAATGCGTCTGCCACCACATTGGCCTTGCCTGGGTGATAATGGATCTCTAGTTCATAGTCCTTAATAAGCTCAAGCCATCATCTTTGCCTCATATTTAATTCTGACTGGGTGAAGATGTACTTCAAACTTTTATGATCTGTATATATGTGACAGATATTTCCCAGCAGATAGTGACACCATATTTTCAGGGCATGAACCACAGCAGCTAGCTCCAGATCATGAGTCGGATAATGCTCCTCATGTCGGCGCAACTGCCTTGAAGCATACGCAATTACTCGGCCCTCTTGCATTAATACACAGCCGAGTCCACTGCCAGATGCATCACAATATACATCAAAAGGCTTAGTGATGTCCGGCTGAGCCAATACCGGAGCAGTGGTTAATAATGTCTTCAATTGCTCAAAGGCTTCATTACATTTAGAAGACCAATTGAACTTAATGTCGTTCTTCAATAAACTTGTGATTGGCTTCACAAGCTTAGAAAAATCTGGTATGAATCTGCGATAATATCCAGCTAGTCCCAGAAAACTCCGGACTTGGTGAACAGTGGTTGGGGGTTTCCACTCCAGAATATCTTTGACCTTGCTAGGATCTACCGCAATTCCTTTAGCCGATAACACGTGCCCCAAAAATTGAATTTCCTCCAGCCAGAACGCGCATTTACTGAACTTGGCATACAACTGATGTTCCCTCAGGCGCGTCAATACAATCCGTAGATGCTGAGCATGCTCCTCTTCATTTTTAGAGTATATCAAAATATCGTCGATGAAGACCACCACGAACTTGTCCAACTCGGGCATGAACACCGAGTTCATCAAATAGGTGAAGTGGGCAGGAGCATTAGTGAGCCCGAAATACATTACCAAGTATTCAAATAATCCATACCGCGTAGTAAATGCGGTCTTCGGTATATCCTCGGGCCGAATACGGATTTGATGATAGCCCGACCTGAGATCAATTTTAGAAAATACCCTCGCCCCAGTCAGTTGATCAAATAAGATGTCGATCCTTGGAAGAGGGTACTTATTCTTGATGGTGACCTCATTCAGGGGTCGATAATCCATGCACATTCGCAAGGTTTGATCCTTCTTCTTAACAAAAATGGCGGGGCAACCCCATGGGGACGAGCTTGGCTGGATGAATCCCTTATTCAGTAGATCTTGTAATTGAATCTTCAATTCCGCCAACTCATTAGGGGGCATATGGTACGATCTTCGAGAGATAGGAGCCGTACCGGGCTTTAGCTCAATTACGAATTCTACATCTCTTTCAGGGGGCAGTCCAGGCAAATCTTCCGGAAATACATCTGGAAACTCACATACTACCGGAATGTTCTTGATCTCCGGTACAATGGCTTCAAATATTCTACCAGAAGCTTTGGCTGGATTGGTTACGGGGAGAGACAAAAGAATCTCTTCTTGATTATAGCTCAACCTGACAGTTCTGAGTTCAGTGTTGAGAATTGCCTTGTGTTGGGTTAACCAATTCATACCCAAAATTACATCTATATCCTGGCCTTTCAGAACAATCATGTTAGCAGGAAAGTTCCGTCCGGCCATTGTTACTGGCACTTCATAGGCCACTTCTCTAGTAAAAATGTGTCCCCCAGGTGAATGAATTTTAAATCCCTCTTTTGATTCATGACATGCAATGTGATGTTGCTCCACAAATTTCTTGCTAATGAAGGTATGCGAAGCACCAGAATCAAAAAGAATAATTGCAGGGTGACTGGCCACGGGAAACGTACCCATCATCACCGGCTCTCCTTCCGGTGTAGTGGCCACTTGAGTGTAGTATACACGCCCCGTTTTCTTGGTATTTCTCCCCACAGCATTTCCCTTGGGCTGAGTGGACTTTCCAGTTCCTTGCTGAGCATTGGATTGATTTTGCTTGGGGTATGGGCAGTCTTTGATAAAATGTCCCGACTTGCCGCAGTTGAAACACCTAGTTGAAGAGCTGGGCAAGGCAGGGAATCGAGTGCCTGGGGCACCCGGCTGATTTGGGGGAGTGGAGGTATTGTTGGGGCGGATAATAATGGGTTGTTTGAAAGGGAATGCTGGTGGACGAGAAAAAGTACGGTTTTGGCTAGAAGGTCGGATGACGAACCGTTGCCTCTTCGCCTGGCCCTGATTAGGCCTCTCACCACTGAATCCCTTATTCTTCCCAGAACTTGCGTATTTTGCTTCCACAGATAAGGATGTACTGACAGCCTTTCCATATGTGAGATCAATACATGTGGCCATCTTTCGCTGCAACCGGTCATTTAAACCCCTCATGAAGCAGTTCTTTTTCTTCAAATCAGTATTCACCTGGTCGATGGCATACTGCGACAGGTGATTAAACTTGTTGAGGTACTGATTGATGGTGTCTCCTCCTTGTTTCAGCTTCATGAATTCCTCTTGTTTCATATGCAGCACCCCTTCAGGTATGTAGTGCTCACGGAAGGCTGCTTTAAATTCTTCCCAAGTGATTTGATGGTTGTCAGGTTGGATAGCCACAAAATTTCCCCACCAAGTACTGGCAGGGCCACGTAGTTGCTGTGCCGCGAACAATGGCTTCTGCGTTTCAGAACAACGAAGAAGACCAAACTTTTGTTCAATGACTCGTATCCACTCGTCGGCTTCTAGCGGGTCTTCTGCCTTGGTGAATAGAGGTGGACGAGTTTCGAAGAAGTCCAGATAGGTGGTTTCACGGGGACCTTGCTAGAAACCTCTTCCTGCCTGCTGCTGGAACTGCTGTTGACCCGCCATTTCCCTAAGGAAGCGGGTATTGTCGGCGGTGGCATTTACCAAGGCGGCAATCGCCTCGGCTAACGTGGGTGGAACCGGAGGTGGATTTGGGGTGACATCCCGACCCCCAGAAGTTCCGGCTGCGTCCTGTCCGCGAGTCTTGGTCGGCATCTGAGGCAAAAACATTTGAAATAAACATAATATGCCAAAGAGACCTTCCATTTTACATTACTATAAAAAGTAATGATACAGACTCGATATTACATAACAGGATACATTACCCATTATACAACAGTGCATCCTACAATACACTACTCTACTTCTATTACACCATTAGTCCTGCTTTCCGTTACTTTTGGCGGCCTCATCATTAGGTGTGGGAGTCCAGACGTCAACCAACCTCAAAGAAGGAGGGGGTTCAAAAAGGTCTAACTCCCCACCCAGCGCGCGTCCCGCAACGTGAGAGGGTCCGGCTTCTGCCTTAGCAGGGTGTGCAGGCACGCTAGGGTGTAATTGTGAGTATAGTACATGGACTTCCTCGTGCAACATATTGCAGTAGACCTGCAGGTTGTCGACAGTTAAGCTAAGTTCTTTAATTCGGGCCTGAGCCTTTGCTTCCTTAGCGCATGCTAGCAAACGAGACTGTACTGCCCAGTCAAGTGCTAAGTCTCGATCAGCAAGCTGATCCTGCAGGTGACGGATGTCCCTTCTTAGTTCATTGATTCTATCTCCGTCTGCGATCCAAGCATCGGTCCTGTGTTGCAGCGCTGCTTGAAGTCGACTCACTCGGGCTTCAAGATCTCCTATGGGGTCATTACTCCCACTGCTGCTGCTTTCATGTCGAGGGGCCAGTTGATGCCGGGGTACTCCAATTGGTCCCGTTGACTTACGTGCTGTTAGCCTTGTGCGTGGCGGCATCTTTCTAAGGGGGAAAATGTTATTAGTATAATTCTTGGCATGATGCATGTGTAAGTACAGAATCAACCTCAGTCAATTCAACCTTCTATACATTGCACTCTTCCTATCTTGTCTTTAAGATAGACTCTTCAGAATACTTAGGTAAGAAGGGAAAAGAATTTTTAGGTAAGACTTTTGAAAATCCTTTTGAAGATGCCTCATAATGTCTGCAAGGAAGGGCTACGCTCCGATACCAGCTGTGACGGAACCTCCCAAGTAATTAGGCCCACCTACAGTTGTCCTTGTCCAACGGACTTCAGACAACCCTGTAGGTGCCCCTGAATTACTTGACAAGTTCAGTATCTTTCCTTACCTTACCAGGAACGTTTCACCCGTCATGCAGACATTACAGAACATCGGAGATAAGGAATTGCGGAAGCGATTACATAATTTACATGTATTTAAAACAAGCTCAAGTTGTTTTATTACAGACCAGAACTAAGAGCGAGTGCTGAGTAGTAGTATTATACAAACCAAGGGAGGCAAAAACTCCTCCCGATAAGTTTTAAGTAAAAGGTCTATACGGAGCACCAAGTCCTCCCGCACTTCAGTCTTGTTTTTCTTCCTTGGGAACCACCTTGGCACAGAAGCAACAGAAATCTGCTACTTCCTCACCTAAAAACAACGAAGGGATAAACCCTGAGTATGGAATTACTCAGCAAGTCTTACCCGACTAAAGAAAAGACTCTCAAGGGTATGCTGGTTATATGGGAGTCAAGGTAAGGCTTTTCAATAATCAAAGACCCTGTTTTGCAGAAATGCTTACTAAAGTGGATCCTTAAAAATCCAATTTTATTTGTCAAGTTAAGTTCAATTACCTGCAACTAGAGTTCTTTCTATCCTAGTTCATTCACTTTGCCTGTACTAGCCAATTTTCTTAACAAAGACCCATCATCTTTAGTGGAATGCTACGTGTAGGGCAGTGACCAAGTCTTCATAACCGCGAAGGTACGGCGATCCGAATCGATTATACTCAGCTGAGGATCTCCAATCACACGACATATGTAGCACTTAATCCTTGCATATGTCAACCCGCCACCGGGGTTCTTAAGACCGGATCAGGTTCACGCAAACCGAGAGCACAGATACACCACCGTCTAGCCTCTTGCCACGGAGGGTACACGCTACTCTCGCCACCGCTCCACGCCCATTTCGTGTTATCTTATTCCGGCCTTAGTCTGCCCGAGGCAAGGCTTACCCATGACGAGGCATGTGACCAGTTAAAGGGTCCTCGATCATCAAGCCTACATCGACAAGGTCCTTAATCGACTCAGACGGAGACACTACACCGAGACTCTTTTCTCGTGCAAGTCACCCGCCCGGTCTCAACTTAATTATTTCAAACCCAAAGTTTGGTACCTGGCAGAGGTACATCTTTTCCGATGTTGAACCTATCAAGGCCTTTGATAGATCCATCATCAAGTTTTATTTTCGAAAATATCCCACCCACTTTTGTCACATCATATTTTGTAAAAACAAAACATTTTGTTTTTCTAAAGCAAGGCTAAGCATCAAAATCTTTTGTAAAACGGGGGATCAAGGAAGGTAATCAAATTCAAGGAAGGTAATGCAGGAATTGTTTTATCAATCAACTCCTATCACCTAATGCATCAAGCAAGTGAGAAAGATTTTAAAAACAACAAGGAGGGTGGCAAATGCACCGGGGCTTGCCTTTGTTAACAGGTGAGTCCTGCTCGGATCCACAAATATCGAAGTAAAAGCAGTTGCCTGCTTGAGGATCTGAGGGTGGTGGTGTCCTGTCTTCAATGACTTCTTCTTCTTCTTCGTGTTCTAACATAACCATATATATATGCATAAGAATGGATGCCATGGGATGCTCATGAGGATGCAAAGATAATATAAACTTATTATCTAAGTCTTGAGTACAACTTTCCTTCACGGTACTCCGAGAACCTAGGGTTTCCGGAGTGAGCAAAGGAGTTCATAGGGCAGGGGGTGGTTTTTGGGTTTGGTGATCAAACAAGGTCCAAATCAATTCAAACTCTACCCAAGGCTTCTAAATATTGTTTTAAGTGCCCATAAAAAGTTTGGGCATTTTTGGACTTACCAATTATTTTCTAAAAATCCATAACTATTACCTTTAACCACTTTAAATACCCTAAATTTTTTTATTTCCACTAAAAATCACAAAACTATTTTTACTAAATACTAGGGAAAATAACAAGCCTAGGAAAATTAGGTTCACAATTTTAGCATTTTTCTACATTTTTCCATGAATTTCTAAAGTTCTGCCGAAAAAGAAAAGGAAAAAGCTTCAACAGCAATGGGCTGGTTTCAGCCCATACGGCCCAATCCAGAGAGAAAGGCGCCCGCGCCCGCGCGCGCTGGCGGCTTTGCAAAAATACCCTCGGGGTTCTCATTAACTGGAATCCGGTCTTTCTACTGTTTTCCTGTATCACTGACGCTTTGCACAGAGGCCCTTAAGGTTTTATTTCTTCGCAGTGGGCGGTCCACGACGGCGTTCACGCCCCGCCGAGCTCCGGCGAGCACCTACGCCGGCCGATTGGGGCTACGGCTGGGTTCTCCGAGCGGCGGACATGAAATCGGGGCTACCACAATCATTTCCCCTAACCCAATTGCGCTTATGATCAACTATGGAGCTCTGGCCACGGTGGCCGTGAGCATCGTGGCAAGACAGCCGTGTTCCCGGCGATGGGTGGCGGTCTAGTTCAATTAAAGGGTTCAAGGGGTTTGCGGGGTACCTAAGGAGGCTAGAACAAGTGGCAGAGGGACTTGAGCTCACCTGAATCGAGCTGGCCACGGGGGGGGGGGGGGGGTCTTCTTCGCGGTGGCGGAAACCGAATTGGGGGAACTGTGAAATTCAAGCTCGCTGGCGATCAACTGGGGACAATACTGGGTGTCGGGGTTCTTGACTACCCTACGGAGCTTGCGGTGGCTTCAATTTATAGAGAAGTTAGGCGGCGGTGACGAATTCGGCCGAGCAGTGCTGGCGGCCGGAGAGGAGGAAGAACGTGGGTGTGGTGAACACGTGTTTATCGCCGTGGCAGTAACTCCGGTGATCGATAGACAGTTAGAGGGGGTCACGGTGATGCGGTGGCGCGGTTAAGACACGCGGCGCACGGTCGGACGGTGGCGGTTCACCGGCGAGCCTATCGCTCCAGCCGTAAAGCAGAGGGGAAGGCAGAGGAGGCCGTCGGAGTGGTGTCCAGCTCACCGGCGGTGAGGATCTTTACTGAGCTATGTTTATCCGATGGCCACGACGCACGAATCACGACGAGCGGTGCTCAACGGCGATGGACCACCGGCGACGAGCAGAGGGATAGGATCTTCTTCAGTTATCCTTTACTGTACCATGGGACATTCAGTTTATGGCGCCTGACAGTCATAGTTTAGGCTCGATTTTCTCACAAATTTTCATGGCAACATACCCAATGATCTGTAGCAAAGTGGTAGATCTACAATCCATCTATAACTTTACTACAATGTGCTCCCACAAAAAGTCACAGGATCTTGCTTAAAATCAAGCCCTAAGTTCATGTCAACCCACTGTTAATCTGAATTTCATACATCAAGTTGTCTGACAGTCCAACTTCAGGCTTAATTATCTCTGGATTTTTCTTAACAACTGAGCTCACAACCTTAAGCAAGGTTGTTCTCCTATGATTAGGCTATAATTTTGATGTGGTGACCTAATATGAATTCTCATTATTTTGAAAGCTACACAGCCCCAAAGTTGGGCCTATAACCCTGTTTTCAGACTTAGCATAGGAATCCAAATCAAGGTCCTTTTTGCAAATAAGTCCAAAACTTAACATTTGGCTTTCAAGTCCACACATTTGTGAACCAAAGGACTTATGATACCTATTTGGCTTGGTTTTTGCACTTTAGTCCAAAAGTGGACTAATTTTGCACATAGGTCCCTAGGGTTTAGTCTGAGGGTTTCCCAGGGTTCCAATCAGGGTTTTTAATATCCCAGGGGTATAAATGTGACTCCACTTTGTTTTTGGGGATATTTTATGACTCTTTCCCTAAAGTCTTTGGGTTTTCTCATCTTAGGTGAAGTTTTACCCCTTTAACCCTTGTTTAGGGTAAAGCTTCCTATCCAGGGTCCTATTTGCAAAACCTTAAAACAATACAACTTGTTTGAAATTTTGCCTAGTGAATGCACTTTAGGTGTGTCAAACATATGCAATGCTAATGCTTATGATGCCATGCTCATGTTTTAGTTATAGTAACACCAGGAGTGTTACAATAGTGAGCTGACTGCCTTGCGATACGCTCGGCTGTATTTTTGTCATCTGGTTCCTCTTCATTCCTTATATATCTGATGATCGGCTCCCTCCAGTCATCAGGATTTGATTCTGGTTGGCTCAGAGTATTGCACTCTTCTACCCGATCCGCTGAAATGCTCGGGCGTGGCACTTCTTGGACAAAAACTCCAGGCGGGACCTGAGTCCGACTGGACCCTAGCTTAGACAATGCATCAGCCGCCGTGTTGCGGTGTCTCTCCACATGATGAAACTCCAATCCTTCAAATTTATCTTCTAGTTTCCGGACAGTAGTGCAATATTTTCCCATGGAATCATTCGAGCAATCCCATTCTTTGTTTATCTGACTTATGACCACCAGAGAGTCTCCATACACCATCAGTCTCTTGATGCCCAGTGATATGGCAATGCTCAGCCCGTGAATCAGAGCTTCGTACTCGACTGCGTTGTTAGATGCCGGGAATAACAATTGAAGAGCGTACTTGAGTTGTTCGCCTCCAAGTGCAATAAAGAGGATCCCTGCACCTGCTCCCTGCAGCTTCAATGAGCCGTCAAAATACATTTGCCATACTTCTGCGATTTCCGGGTTATCCGGTACCTGTTGCTCGGTCCACTCTAATACAAAGTCAACTAGTGCTTGAGTTTTGATAGCAGTGCGAGGTCGAAATTCAATGTCATGAGATCCCAATTCACAGGCCCACTTGGCTACTCTTTTGATGGCTTCTTTGTTGTGGAGAATATCCCATATTGGAAATCCAGTGACTACTATGACTTTGTGGTCGTCGAAGTAGTGCTGAAGCTTGCGTGCAGTTAGAAGTACTGCATACAATAGCTTTTGAACCTGAGGATATTTCTTCTTTGAAGAGCCCAGAACTTCACTGATGAAATAGACAGGGTGTTGTACTGGGTATGCATGCCCTTCTTCCGCTCGCTCGACTACTAACGCGGTGCTCACCACGTGAGTCGTGCAAGAGATGTACAATAACAGATCTTCTACCGGTTGAGTCGGCGTGGCTCGGCGTGGCGGTTTCAGCACTGGTGGTGTCGTCAAGAATTTTTTCAGCGTGTCTAGAGCTTCTTGTGCTTCTGAAGTCCACTGAAATTTGTCCACCTTCTTGAGTAATTTATAGAATGGTAAGCCTTTTTCTCCCAGCCTTGATATGAACCTGCTTAGGGCTGCCATACACCCGGTGAGTCTTTGAACTTTCTTTTGTGATCGTGGTGCTTCCATCCTCATGATAGCTTCGATCTTTTCTGGATTGGCTTCAATTCCCCGGTGGCTAACAATAAACACTAGCAACTTTCCTGCCGGCACTCCGAAAACGCACTTTTTGGGATTAAGCTTCCATCTGTATCGTCGTAGACTATTGAAGACCAGCTGTAAATCTTCGATGAAATTTTCTGAATCCTATGTCTTGATCACCACGTCGTCCACGTAGGCTTCCACACGCTTGCCCTAGTGATCGGCTAAGCATGTCTGAATAGCCCTCTGATAAGTTGCTCCAGCGTTTTTGAGGCCGAACGGCATGGAGGTATAGCAGAAGGCTCCAAACGGGGTGATAAATGCCATTTTTTCCTCGTCTTCTTTTGCCAAACTAATCTGATGATACCCATAGTAGCAATCCAAGAAAGACAGCATAGAGTATCCGGTGGTTGAGTCCACCACCTGGTCGATTCTAGGAAGCCCGAAGGGATCCTTCGGATAGTGTTTGTTGAGATCCGTATAGTCAACGCACATGCGCCAATCCACTTTATTCTTTTTGAGTACAAGAATAGGGTTGGCCAACCATTCAGGATGTAACACCTCTCTAATGAATCCGGCTGCGACCAAGCGAGCTAGCTCAGCACGGATGGCTTCTCTCTTGTCGGGCGTAAAGCGATGTAATTTTTGGCGTATTGGCCTCGCCTGGGGGTAGACCTTCAATTTGTGCTCGGCCAGCTCTCTTGGGACTCCCGGCATATCCGCAGGTTGCCATGCGAATACGTCTCGGTTATCTTGCAGAAACTGGACGAGCGCGCTTTCCTATTTGTCATCCAGGCTGGAGCTGATGATGGCAGTTTTGCGCTCGTCAGCGAACCCGAGGTTGATCCTTTTGGTTTCTTCAGTCGGCTGCATAGAGGTCACGGCTTGTGCTTCGTTCGCGGGGACCGTGAGGTCTTCCTTAGGCTTTGAGTTTGCCTGTGCAGAGGAAATCGCCGATGGTTTGGTGTAGAGGGCCGCCTGAACAGCCACTCGGAAACATTCTGCGGTGCCTTGGAAGTCGGCGCGCACTGTTATGATCCCTTGCGGTCCAGGCATCTTCAATATCATGTACGTATAATGTGGAATAGCCATGAACTTCGCTAATCCGGGCCTCCCGATGATGGCGTTGTATCCACAGTCGAAGTTTGCCACCTCGAACCTCAGGAACTCGGTTCTGTAGTTTTCCGGAGTTCCGAAGGTGACTGGCATGTAGATGTGGCCCAGCGGGTATTCTCCTTCAGTCGGCACGATGCCGAAGAAGGGTGTGTCCGACTCGTGGAGCTCTTTGAGTGGAACTCCCAAGCCTTGGAGCGTCCGGGGGAAGGTGACGTTGATGCTGCTTCCCCCGTCCATTAGTACCTTCTTTACCCTGCTCTCTCGGATCACCGGATCGACGAGAAGTGGGTATTTGCCTGGGTGGTCGAAGTTAAGCCATTGGTCTGCCCGGGTGAAGGTGATCGGGTGCTCAGACCATTGGTACGGGGCGGGAGGACCGGTGGCCGCCACCAGTATCTGACGATCGTTGAGCTTTTGTTGTCTCTTGCTTTCTTGTGACCCGTGTCCGCCGAAGATGACGTTGACTTCTCTGTCGACGCGCGGGAAAGCTCCTCCTCTTCCCTCCTCCTGCTGCCGGGGTTGTTGCGGTTCTCCAGGTCCTCCTCACGACGGGGGAGGAGGTAGAGGTTGAAAAGGTCGACCGTGCCCGACGGAGTGTTTGAAGTCCCTACAGTTCTAGAGGGTGTGGCGCATGTCCTTGTGATATGGGCACTGGGCGTCGAGGATGTCGTCCAGCGTGCGTTCGCCTCCGCGAGGTCCTCCTCGGGCGCGAGAGGCGGGTGGTCCAGTGGCGTGGACCTCCTCACGAGGCCTCTTCTCCCAGCGCTTGTCGGGTTGCTAGTTCGTGTCGCGTCGTGGCGCTCTGGTGCAGGTTTCACTCCTCCGATGAGGTCCTGAGCTCGTTCGTCCGCGATGATGTAGAGGTCAGCCTCTCGGAACAGTTGCTCGGAGGTAATCGGCGCCTTCTGTAATATGGCTCGGACGAATGTCGAGTCATTGGAACCCCTATAGAAGTCCTCGATCACTGCCGCTTCCGCGACTTCGGGGATATGATTTATCATGGTCTGGAACCTTTTTAGGTACAACCGAAGAGTTTCGTCCCCTTGGCGCTTGATGGATTTGAGGTCCCATGGTTACGCCGGTTTGTCGGAGAGAGACTGAAAGTTGGCGGTGAAGCGCCGACTGAAATCGCTCCAGTCGTCGATGCAGTGTCGGGGTAGGTGTCGTAGCCATTGCAGCGTGTCTTGCCCGAGGACAATAGGCAAGTACGCGGTCATCACGTCCTCGGTTGCCCCAGCTGCCCGGGCAGCGATGGTGTAGACGGCCAGCCAACCTCCCGGATCCTGCTTAGGTTCGTACTTGTCGACGTTGGAGACCTTGAAGTTAGGGGGCCATTGAATGGCCCTGAGGCGCGGAGTAAGTGCCGATACTCCGCACGTGTCCTTCTGTCGTTGATGATGATGCTGGTCCTAGGGAGGAGAGTGGTTGTCGTGGTGCCTCGACCGTCCCCGGGTGGTGCCACCAGTTGAAGCCGTGGCCGACTCGGTCATGGTAGCCTGACTTCACGCTGGGACGCCGTGATCCCGGTCGTACTCTTCCCGTTGACGAATTTTGTTCTCGTGTCGTCGTTCGCACGAAGCGTTGATGGAGCTCCGTGCGTCCTGCCGACTGTTGATGGCGTGTCGTAGATCATTTGGTGGGTGAGCAAGGGGCAGGAGATGATTGCCCTCGGCGTCGGGAGTCCGCGGGAGGCCATCCGCTATCCGAGCCAATACTCCGCCAACTTCACTCGGCGTGTTCATGGCTCGGGCGAAATCGGGGTTCAGGTTGCGTCCGAAGAGTGGATTTTCCCGGCGTTGCCTTGTTTCCTGCTCGGCCTGTTCTTGAGCCCGCCGACGATCGCGTCGTCGGGAATTCCTTCTTTCCCTGAAGACACGTTCCTCCGGAGTTTCTCCTATATCTGAGACCTCATCTCGTGATACAGGTTGCGCTGAGTCCAGTTCTCCGGCCTTGTGATGTCGTCGGATATTTCGGCGTCGGTTCCTTCGTCGGCGGGACTCCCGCTGAGGAGGTTCCTCTCCAGGTACGGTCGGCTCGTC
This sequence comes from Zea mays, assembly GCF_902167145.1. Classification (NCBI taxonomy): domain Eukaryota; kingdom Viridiplantae; phylum Streptophyta; class Magnoliopsida; order Poales; family Poaceae; genus Zea; species Zea mays. The sequence goes on along the minus strand of NC_050104.1, from coordinate 121,783,645 downwards.
GTCGGAGATGGGGGGCGACTCTGCCCTTCCAATGAAGAGGACGTCAGGGTAGAATGGAACAGTTGTCGTGGCGACCCTCTTTCTGCCCTCCGTTGAGGACGAAGGTGCAGAAAGGCCAGCTTGCCACCTTTCGATCTCATTCGTTTCTTTCTTCCTCGTGATCCGTGTCCATTCTATCATCGGAGAGGTGGACAACGGCGTTCTCCGGGCTGACAAGCCCTGGGCTCCTAGTTTACTGAAGGTGATCTTTTTCTGGGGCGCTGGAGGTTGCGCCTTTTCCTGCTTTGCCCCGATTTTCCCGGGGATTTCTGAGGAAGATTTTCTCTCCGGTGGATCCGCGATGCGATGCAGAGTTCCCTCCTCATCTGCTACAGATGAGATAATTCTGAAGCAGAATGTGGACCCGGGACGGAGGATGATCTTGTGCTGGAAGGTGACGGCCATTGAGCTAGCTTGGATCGATGACACACCCCCTACCTGGCGCGCCAGCTATCGGTGTTTTGGGTCCGACCGCGCACCTGGGTTTATCCCTCAAGGTGCTTTTAGGAGTAGGACGGTGTTATTGATTGTAGCTCGATGGTTCGTGCTGGATGCACGAGAAACAGTGGACAATGGTTTACAGGTTCGGGCCGCTTTGAGATGCGTAACACCCTACGTCCTGTCGAGAGTGTTTTATGCGGTGAGTTACAAGAGGATTCTCTAGCGCTGAGAACGTAGAGAGTTGGGTGGGAGGCTAAGTAGCGAGTCTCTGATCTGAAGGGGTGCTCCCTAGGCCTTATTTATTCGACCGTGGGGCGGTACATGTGGATATTACAGCGACGGTACCTAAGAAATAGTGAACCAACTGAGTCTATCCTCCTATAATCCTACCGACCTATTCTTGCTTGGTTCCGTTGTACGGGGCTCCTGCACGAGAAGGTCGGGCCTCCGTTGTGATTACTGCTCGAATTCGTTGGGCCGTCTTGGGCTTGTGCCGTTACAGCCTTGTGTCGATTCGCTTCATTGGTCGTTCCTTCCCAGGCCCACGAGGGGGATGACCTTACGAATTATGGGGCCCTTGGGCCTTTTGTGAGGTCTTTTATCCTTCTGGTGGACCCAGGGGATATCTGTCCCCCACAGCAGAACCTCCCAAGGTATCGGGCCCACATGCACCTGTCCTTGTCCTAAAGACCTCAGACGACCATGCATGTGCACCAGATAACTTAACAGGATCCGTCCGATTGCCCCAAGGACATCGAATAAACCACTTACAACCAGAACCGCGGGATTAAGTAACACTAATCACACACACAAAATTTTTGCAGCGGAAATCGTATTACCAAATTTTATAGGTTACAAAAATTTTACATTATTTTATCGGAGTGATTACAAAAGTATAAGTTTGAAATATATGCTAGCTCAAGTGACCATCCTCAATAAGAAGTATAGAAGAAGTACTTAGACTTATAAGAAGGCCAAGCCCACCGGCACTTAACACCATCATCAGCAGCACAAAACTATAACCCGAAAAACAACAGGGAATAAAACCTTGAGTATGGAATTACTCAGCAAGACTTACCCGACTAAAGAAAAGACTCTCAAGGGTATGCTGGATTTAGGAATCAAGGAGAGGCTCTTAGCAAGAATCAACTTAGATACTTTTGCAGAAAAAGCTTACTAAAGTGAGTCCTTACTTTCAATATTTTAATGCCAGATTAAATACTAATAGACTCTGTTTGCACCTAGTCTAATTTCACCATCTCATCAATACTACATCATTTTTATTCATAATGTTTACATCCTGACTTAGGTTGCAGGGCAGCGATCAAGTCTCCACTCTCCGGGGATATAACGGCGATCCGAATCGATTTACTCAGCTGAGGATCTCTAACCACACGACATATGTTTCTCGTAAACCTTGCATGTCTACCATTCCCACGGATCCTCCACTGCATGAACAGGTCCGTGCCACCTGAGAGCACACCACCCCTTTTAGGCGGTCCTTTGCCAGGAGGGTACGTGCCACTCTCGCCATCTCTCCACTCCCAGTGCGCGATTGTCTTTTCATGTATGGAATAGCTGGGTTCAAGCTTACCCTGTTCCATTTCCAGGGCATGTGGTTAGTTAAGATAGTCCTCGATCAACAGGCCTACATACGCATCCAATCCTTAACTAACCTGGGTAGAACATCACCTGTTCCTAGCCCAAGTCCCGATTTAAGTACTTACATCCTTAGGATTGTTTATGTTCCTAGGATGAAAAGAGCATCACAGGGAACTTTGCAGTAAGATCCCACCACGCTCTCAATGAAAATATTCTTGTAGGTAGAAGCCATCTTTCCTCAGGATAACCCCTGAGCTAGGCCTTAATGCAAAAGACAACCTCTATCCACAAGATCTGAGCAGGGCTAAGCATTTTTGTAAATCAGATTTTGATACTTCACCAGAAGTATCTATAAAGGTATGGATATCAAGGAAGGCAATGCATCAAAGGGTTCCAAGCAACTCCTATAAACCTAATGCACATTTCACTAGACTTAAAGTGTGCAAAAATTATTTAAAAACACAAGGAAGGGGTTGCATGCACCGGGGCTTGCCTGGGTAACACTAGGTTAGTGTGTGTTAGGCGTCGATCACTTGACGAGCATCCTTTGTCCCGATACTTGTTTCGTCTGTCCATCTCCAGTTCCGTTCATCAGCACCTTCTTGTGGTCGACTCAGTTCTAGTTCTTCGCATTGCGTGGTTAACTCACGTACCTGAATGAATGCATTATGCACATGAATGCATATAGATCGGAATATTTCAAACCTAAATAGTACTACACGATAGCGAATTAAATGCCTATCGGCGTGGCGTTGTATAATTTTATATGAAATTACTAGTTATTGACGTACGACTGAGCGCAATAATTACGCTTCTCGAACCTATCGCAAACATCACGAAACAACAAATTATACACATTAATCACGATTAGCCTAAACACAACTTATCAGTTAATTAATTAAATTCTAAACTTATCCCTCGTTTTATAAATTACACTACATCGCTCACAAAGAATTATTTTAGTTCTATTTTACTCCTCCCATATTTTACATGTCAACAATTACTCAAACATTTCTTTATCGTAAATACATACACATCTTTATAATTGATTAAAATATTTTATTATCACACAGGCCTACTAATATTCTACTCGGTACACTAATTCAGCTAATTAATCAGAATAACGAAATAATTCGCCATAGCTGAATCTGGCTCGATAATCGCAAGAACTGCGAAGTCGACGAGAGTTTCGTGACTCACGCAATTATCGAGCACTTAATGAGCATCGCACTAGCACATTAATTTATTTAACGTTCGAACTATTCTAAACAATTCATCAGCTTACCGTTTCAACAGCTGACACGAATCCGCGAGATCGGTAGCGATTTTCCGATCCAGGCAATTTGTCGAGCGCTTGGGGAATATCGCGTTGTTGGCTACGTCTTCATCTGATGCTTGGGATTTCTTGACGACACAAGAAACGACGACGAGATCGTGTTTGGAGTGAGCTGGTGAGGTGGGGGTCGAGTAGGGGATGACAACTTCGACGACGATATAGGAGGGTGGCATATATAGAGCTGCACACACGACGCGGCGAACTAAGTCGCGAGGCCGGCCGACGAGGGATTTCAAGGAACACGACGGTCAGTCGGTGAGCTGGCAAGTTCGGATAGGGACGGCTAACGTGAAGATCATGACGAACATGACATCGATGACTGACCAAGATACGATTGGTGAGTTGAGCGACTCTGACGATTTGATAGTGGTGACTTGGGCGAGCATACTACGGAATGATGCCCCGCCTGGCCGAACTGAAGGAAGCGCGGACCAGAGACAAAGTGGATACCAGGGGCGAGTTCACGGCAACAGACACGCCTGACGACCACAGACGCGGCCGGGATAACTTAAAAATACAACGACAGACAAGAGTCGGCTTGGAGACGACAACCGGCACGGAAGAGATAAGCTCGACGCGGAAGCTCGACACGTCGTTGCGAGGAGAGAACTTTGTGCGCGCAATAGAAGAACGCGACACGCGCAGCAGGGGCGAGCAGCAGGCACCGAGCTGCGCTGGGGGAATAACCGCTCGACCATGGGTGAGGTGAGGAGCCGGAGCGAGCTCGAGGAGTAGTGCGCGCACCGGGACAGGAGAGAGGGAACTCCGGCCAGCAGAGATGCGGCACAAGGAGCTCCACACCGCGCGCACGCCAGGAAACCGCAGCCAAGACGAACAACCATGGGAAGGACCTTGACGAAGCTGTGCGCGTCCATGGTTGGGAAGGAGAGGAGCTGGGCGGACTGGGACTGAAATGAGCCGGCCGTGAGTAGTGAGATGGGAGAGAGATAATGGCGTGGCGCGCGGCCGACGAACAGAGGGGAGAGGGAGGAGCTTGAGCGCGCGGCGAACCAGGTGAGGTCCGAGCATCGCGGCGCACGGCCATGGGAGACGCTGGAGGAAACGCTGGCCATGGAAGAGGGCAGAAGAGAGCGTCGGCAGATGTGGGAGAGAGAGGAGCGTGTGGCCGGGTGAGCACCACGGAGCGGCAGGGAGCTTGGACGTGCAGAACAGGACGCCGAGCAGGGACGCAGATAATTTGCTGCAGCGCTGGGAGCTCGATTGTATTTAAAGGAAACAAGGGCGGCTGGGCGGCAGACGGATAGGATTAGGAGTATAGATGTCCAGAAAGCACGTGGCCCGTTAGCCCGGCACGAAGCACGGTTTTTTAGCACGACACGAGCCCGGCACGGCACGAATTTAAGCGGGCCCGGGCTTAGCCCGGCCCGAAGAGCGTGCCGGGCTCGACAGGAATTTGAGCCCGTTGGACTGGCCCGAGCACGGCCCGTTATGAGCCGGGCCTTTAAACCGGCCCGTTCACAGAACTTCCAAGTTCCAACGGCTCCACAAATAATGGGTTGCCTCCCAACGGCCCAAATAGCGCACTCCGCCGCACGCCCGCAGTGCCTCCCGCACCGTGTTATTTAGTCCGTGAGCAAAGACACCGTGGTAACCCTAACCCTAACCCTCTCTCGCTCCTGCGTCCTCTCCGTGCGGCGGCTCCCGGATCTAGCTCTCGCTCTCAGTCTCTCTCGCTCCTTTGTGCGGCTCATGTGCTCCGGTGCTCTCGGTCCTGTGCGCGGCTGCCTCCGGTGCTCCCTGCTTCTTCTCCGGCTTGAGAGCTCCGGTACTCTCTGGTCCCTCCTCCCGGCGCGAGCGGATTCTTCTTCGGGTACCGGCAACTGGTGGCGGCGGTGATAGGCACGGCGAAGGCGTCGGGTAACCGGGCGCTGTTCGTGCCGGCAGAGGGGATGGATCTGCTCGCCCAAATGTTCCTGGAGCCGCCATACTACCCCAGCCTAGACGCCGTCAAGACGTTTCTAGCGGATTACTGGGTACAGCAGATAGCGTTGTTTTGCAGGATTTAAAATACTATGCAGGCATCGTAATTTCGTTGGGGCCTTTTGCCCTTTAGTGATAGAGCAATTCATTTCTATAAGCGATCATGTACTGGTGTTCTACGTAGATAGATGGATTCAGTTAGATAACAGTAAGATCTCTTTATCTCTGAGAATTTTTTGTGATGTCAGTTTTAGGTTTTTATGCTAAATATGATTGTGTGTTTTGCGGGCTCGGGCCGGCCCGGTCTAATAAATGGGCCGTGCTATTCGGGCCAGCCCGGCACGGTCGGGCCTCCACCGTGCCGTGCTCGGGTAGCTGTCTGGGCCCGTCGGGCGGCACGGCACGGCCCGGTTAAGTGATCGGGCTTAACCGTGCCGGGCTCAAACGGGCCGGGCCAAGTCGTGCTCGGGCTGGGCCGGGCCGTGCCGCCCGTTTGGACATCTATAATTAGGAGATGAGCACACCGCACAGGATATTTTCTATTTCTAGATTTTTAATTTCCTTACCGAAAAATCTCAGATATTTGTAGATCGAGATTTTTAGCGACAACAAAGGATCAACGCACTAGACGACAACAGGCTACACACTTTATTTTCTGAATCAAGAAACGAAAAAAATCCGAGGTATACGATTCTGACTAAATCTCGTTCGGATAATTTTAGTGACTGTTTCGGGTAACACGGAAACGGGCTGGATATCGGATACATTATTCTGAGACAATACCAATCTAATTTGAGACCGAGATGAGTAATAACATACCGAATCAAATGGATTTCGGTTTTGGTATTTTAATCTGCGTGATTCGACTAATATTAGCCGAAACCATATCGGCTAATGCACACATGATTTCATCGCTAGAACAGCGTGCTGAAGAATGAATAGAATCATATCCTCACGCATGAGTTCACTCATACGACGCACGATTTGAATTATTTTACACTGAGTATTTTAGTCGTTGAGTTCAAATTAATTTGCCCGGGATAAAAATCATCCGAGTGAGTTGGGCTTCCGAATTCGTATTCGCGCGAACAATGAATTTTAAATAATCACCGGACGCACCGACTTTCGGAACAACTACGTTCCGAACATCATGAAAATTTCGGAAGAGCCCGGACAGATAAAAATAAAAACGACGTCGCACTCGCGATCGACGAAACCGACGCGATATTAAAATCGCGATTGACGAAGATGATTAAAATTTAGCGTCTGTTCACCCACTGATATTACGTGCTTAAATCCATACTCGTTGTCGAGCGGAATATAAACACCAGGGGAGTTACAGAAAAGGAGAAGAAGGACGCAAAAAAGGCCCGGGCTCGCGAGCGGATGCGGGCTCGGGATGCCTTGGAGAAGCTTCGTCGGAGGCAGGCGAGGGACGGGCTCTCAAGGGAGCCGTCGCCGGAGACGCCTGACGATAACGATGATGACGATGATGACGAGGACGATGACATGGCAGCTCGACTTGGCTTCAGCCCGGACCCGAGGCTGGGCCAGGGGTCGCCGAGCCAGCCTCCTAGTGGGCTGGAGCCATCAGTGCTTGGGGCCAGGACACCGAGGTCCCAGTCTGAGGAGCGGAGGCAGGCCGAGGGGGTATTGGACCCCTTGGCTGAGGTAACTGGGGCGACTCCGGGGAGTCAGGTCGATCTGCCCATCTTCCAAGAGCGAGTGCCCGTGCCGGCTGTACAGGAGGTTGGTCCCCTGGCCATGACGACGCCTGGGCAGGCCGCCCCTTCGGCGCCTCGGGCGTCCGAGGCAGAAGCGGCGCCGAAGCTGGCGTCGGGGCATCCCTCGGCAGCGCCTTCGGGGACTAGGGCCTGAGGGGCCTCCCCGCAGGCACGACTGGCCTTGGTCCGGAGCGGGTAAGTATCTAAGAATACCTCTGTTTTGGTTTTTTCCCTGTGTGTCTTGATCTTGCTTTCTCTGTCTTTCTTCCAGCAAGCGAAGGCAGGGCTCGGCTGGTCTGGCCCCCAAGAAGGCCCTTAAGACGGGGCTGGCCTCCGCAGCCGGTGCCGCGGCGCGCCATGCCGGTTGGCTGGCCTCCGCACAAGGCGCCCTCGAGAGGGGGTCTAGGCAGCACGAGTTGCCATGGGGCAAGCCTCCCAGACTAACCCTTCCGCCGGAGCGGCCATCATGCCGGGGGAGGCCGCTGACGTGGCCACGGTGTTGAGCCCGACTGACTTGTTGCCGGTGCCGGCATCGACTCCCGCTGGGGCCGTTGCTGATTCATCCATGGGCCCGTCCGTCGGCGCTGATGTCGGGATGGCTGAGGCACCGCCGCTCGTGGTCGTCCCTGACCTCCCCGTTCTCGGCCATGAGGAGAAGGCGGCCGTCGTCGCCGAGGTCGGCGATCGGAGGCCTGCCTCCTTAGCCGAGGAGAGGCCCAACACGTCGATTGCGGCGGTACCCGAAGCACTGGCCACAGGGGGACCCAACGCCTTGGTCGAGGTGCGCACAGTACCGTGGCCCGTCTTGGGGAGCAGCGGCCTTATCCCCGCGCGGCTCAACCTCGATGAGTGGTGTGGGTGGCCGCTCCGGTTCTAGAGCCATGCCACCTCAGACTCGGAGGCCCTCCTCTCCCTCGACGATGAGCTGGAGGAGAGGACTCGGGATAATTTCCGTGAGTATATCGAGGCGGCGACGAGGTCGCTTTGATCGGCCATGGAGACCCTTTCCAGGGACGTTCCCAGGGTCTTCCAGGTAAGGATTTAGGCGTAGACCTTGCGTGACCAGGGCACTCTTTGTAATACCCTGTTTTCCTTCCTCAGGAACTTGCGGACATGAGCACCGCCAAGTCGCTGTTCCTCTGCCGCGAGAGAGACATCAGGGACTCATTGCAGTCCCAGAGGACCGTGCTTGCCGAGGCCAATGAGCGCCTCGCCCAACGGAGCACTGAGGTGGCGGATCTTCGGCTGCTCTGTGATGAGCTAAAGTTGGTGGCAGCGGCGGCGCGAGCAGAGGCGACGGTGGCCCGAGAGCGGGTGGCTTCCCAGGCCGAGGAGATGCAGCAGCGGCGGCTGGAGCTCGGCCAGGTCCTCAGCGAGCTGGACCAATCTTGGAGCCAAGCTGCAGAGGCTGTGAGCCGGGCTGAGGCCCTTAAGGGTCAGCTGGCTGAGGCTACGGGCGGCTAGCCGAGGTGTCCGCTCGAGCCGAAGGTATGTGTCGCCCGCTTTGTAGCTTTGACTTAGCTTCATTCTTCACCTCGTGTCTGAAGAATTTTGTTTGGCTGTCTGCAGGGTTGGAGACGGCTCTTAGCGAGTCCGTCAAGAATTGCAAGGCGCTTGCCCAGGCGGCTGAGCAGAAGGAGGCCGACCACGTGGCCATGTTCGAGGCTATCTCGGCCTTTGCCGGGCCTTCGGCCTCGATGACGTCCCCTCGGGTAGCCCCCCCAGAGTCACCTGCGGGCCTTGGGCGGCCACGTGCGCGGCAGACTCCACGGGGCGCTGCACCACGGCGTTAGGCGGACCTTCGCCGTGCTCGCTTCCCACTACGACGTGGATCTGGAGCGGGTCAGCGAGGGGTACTGCTTACCCGACGAAGATGAGGCTGCCTTAGCCGAGGTCCAGAGGCTTGACGCGGCCGTCGCGGGCCCAAGCGCGGTGCTGGCGTCCTCCTTCGAGGTGGAGATCCTCTCGCTCGAGTCACCGTCTGAGGCCAGGCCAGATTCCGCCGAGGGTGGAAACGACGCCGAGGGCGCCGCTCCTGCCCCTGCCGATGTCTGATTCCTATAGGAACAGTTTGTCCAAAGCATGCGTATGTTTTTTGCGGCCGCTGAGGCCTAAATATATTTAGTGTTTGGATTATAAAGCTGCGTTTTCTTTCCTCTCGTTTCGAGCATTTGGACTTGTTCGTCGGTAGCAGAATCTCTTTATCGAGCGAGAGTTACTTTTCGCGGAAGGTGATGAGTGAGGTATCTGTATCCCGGAGGCGTAGGAGTCCCTCGGCTCGGTCGGCCTTGCCGTTTACGTGCTCTCTCACTCGTTTGTAGGATCCTGCTATCGATATAGTCGAAGGCACGAAAGTTGTTTTGGTAGAAAACTTTTCCGAAGAAAATTTTGACACAGAGGGGGTTCCCCCCTTCTAGCCCCCGAGGGAGGGTCGGGCTTTGCCGAGGCAAGGCCGATCCTCCCTTGATGGTTAGACTTTATTTGTGTATGTAAAGAAAGCGAGATACATGAACGACTTGAAACATTTTAAGGGTAAAAGTGACGTAGTTGTTCGATGTTCCAAGCGTTGCTGCAGACCTCGCCTTGATCGTTGGCCAGCTTGTATGTCCCAGGCTTCAGAACTTTGGTGATGATGAACGGCCCCTCCCAGGGAGGAGTAAGCTTGTGGCGTCCTCAGGCGTCTTGTCGCAGCCGAAGTACCAAGTCCCCCACTTGGAAGTCTCGGGGCCGAACCCTTCGGGCGTGGTAGCATCGCAGAGACTGCTGATACCGCGCTGAGTGTAGTAAGGCCACGTCCCGAGCCTCTTCCAGCTGGTCCAAGGAATCTTCTCGGCTGGTTTGGTTGCCTCGGTCGTCGTACGCCTTTGTCCTTGGGGAACCGTATTCCAAGTCTGTGGGTAAGATGGCCTCGGCCCCATAGACTAGGAAAAATGGCGTGAAGCCCGTGGCCCGGCTCGGCGTCGTCCTCAGACTCTAGACCACCGAGGGTAGCTCTTTCATCCACCGCTTGCCAAACTTGGTGAGGTCGTTGTAGATCCTCGGTTTTAGTCCCTGCAAAATCATATCGTTGGCGCGCTCCACCTGCCCATTCGTCATCGGGTGAGCTACGGCGGCCCAGTCCACACGGATGTGGTGGTCCTCGCAGAAGTCTAGGAACTTTTTGTCGGTGAACTGCGTGCCATTGTCGGTGATGATAGAATTTGGGACTCCAAAGCGATGGATGATATTTGTGAAGAACGCCACCGCCTGCTCGGACCTGATGCTGGTTAAGGGTCGGACTTCGATCCACTTGGAGAATTTGTCGATGGCAATCAGCAGGTGCGTGAAGCCCCCGGGTGCCTTCTGCAAGGGACCGACGAGGTCCAGACCCCACACGGCAAACGGCCAAGTGATAGGTATTGTCTGCAGTGCCTGAGCGGGCAGGTGCGTCTGTCGCGCGTAGAATTGACACCCCGGCAGGAGCGTACAATCCTAGTGGCCACTGCGGTTGGCCAGTAGAAACCTTGTCGAAAAGCGTTTCCCATGAGGGCTCGAGGTGCTGCATGGTGACCACAAGCCCCCGAGTGTATTTCTTGTAACAGCTCTTATCCTTGGGCAATGGATATACATCGTTGGAGAATGCCCGAGGGGTTGCGGTGGTACAACTCCTTTTCATCACCTAGTAAAACGAACGACTTGGCGCGCCGAGCCAGTCGCCGAGCTTCGGCCTTGTCGAGGGGCAGCTCTCCTCGGAGGAGATATTCCAGGTACGGGGTCTGCCAGTTCGGGACCGGTGTGACCCCGTTCCGCTCCTCCTCGACACGCATGGCCTCACCCTTGGCGATCGCGGGTACCTCGGGCTGGGCCGAGGCCTCCTCGGGCTCGGGCGCGTCATCAATTTGGATGGATGGCTGATCTATATCCTTGGAGAAGACGTTCGGGGGAACCGTCATTCGCCCCGAGGCTATTTTCGCCAGCTCATCTGCGGTTTCATTGTACCGTCGAGCAACATGGTTGAGTTCCAGCCCGTAGAACTTATCTTCCAAGTGTCGAACTTCGTCGCAGTAGGCCTCCATTTTTCGATCGCGGCAGTGGGAGTTCTTCATGACTTGGTTAATGACGAGCTGCGAGTCGCCATGAGCGTCGAGGCGCCGAACCCCTAGCTCGACGGTGATGCGCAGGCCATTAACCAAGGCTTCGTACTCGGCCACGTTGTTTGATGCTGGGAAATGAAGGCGCAGCACGTAACAAACATGTTCTCCGAGGGGTGAGATGAAGAGCAAGCCACGCCTGCTCCTGTTTTCATCAGCGACCCGTCGAAGTACATGGTCCAAAGTTCGGGTTGGATCGAGGCCATCGGTAACTGGGTGTCAGTCCATTCAGCCAGGAAGTCGGCCAGGACTTGGGATTTTATGGCCTTCCGAGGGGCAAATGAAAGTGTTTTGCCCATAAGCTTCACTGCCCATTTTGCTATCCTACACGAGGCTTCTCGGGACTGGATGATCTCTCCCAGGGGGAAGGATGACACCACAGTCACCGAATGAGACTCGAAGTAGTGTCGCAACTTTCATCGTGTCAGAATCACTGCGTAGAGCAGCATCTAGATCTGCGGGTAGCGGGCTTTGGTCTCGGATAGCACTTCGCTGGTGAAGTAGACTGGCCTCTGGACGAGCAGTGCATGCCCTTCTTCTCACCTCTCGACTACGATCGCGGCGCAGTCCACCTGAGTGGTTGCGGCTACGTAGATCAAGAGGGCTTCTCCCACGGCAGGGGGCACCAAGATGGGCGCATTTGTAAGGAGCGCCTTTAAGTTTCTGAGGGCTTCTTCGGCCTCGGGGGTCCAAGTGAAGCACTCGGCCTTCCTTAAGAGGCAGTACAAGGGCAAACCTCTTTCGCCAAGGCGCGAGATGAAGCAGCTCAGAGCCGCAAGGCATCCCATGACCCTTTGTACTCCTTTCAAATCTTTGATTGGTCCCATGTTGGAGATGGCCGCGATTTTCTCCGGGTTGGACTCTATTCCCCGCTCGGAGACAATGAATCCCAGGAGCATGCCTCGGGGGACTCCGAAGACACACTTCTCGGGATTGAGTTTTACTCCTTTCGCTCTCAGACACTTGAATATCGTCTCAAGGTCAGAGAGGAGGTCAGATGCTTTCTTTGTCTTGACAACGATGTCATCGACGTAAGCCTCGACTGTTCTGATGATGTGCTCTCCGAACACGTGGTTCATGCTCCTCTGGTAGGTGGCACCTTCATTCCTCAAGCCAAATGGCATTGTAGTATAACAATACATGCCAAAAGGTGTGATAAAAGAAGTCACGAGCTGGTCAGACTCTTTCATCTTGATTTGGTGATAGCCTGAGTAGGCACCGAGGAAAGACAGGGTTTCGCACCCAGCAGTGGAGTCCACAATTTGATCGATGTGGGGCAGAGGGTGGGGAACCTTCGGATATGCTTTGTTTAGACCAGTGTAGTCTACGCACATCCTCCATTTCCTGCCCTTTTTCTTTACAAGAACAGGGTTGGCTAACCATTCGGGATGGAATACCTCTTTGATAAACCCTGCAGCCAGTAGCTTGTGGACCTCCTCGCCTATGGCCCTGCGCTTCTTCATCAAAACGGCGCAGGGACTGCTTCACGGGTCAAGCTCCAGCTCTGATGTCTAGTGAGTGCTCGACGACCTCCCTTGGTATGCCTAGCATGTCCGAGGGACTCCACGCAAAAACTTCGGTGTTTGCGAGGAGAAAGTCAACGACCACTGCTTCCTATTTGGGGTCGAGCTCGGAGCCGATCCAAACTTTCTTGCTGGCATCGTTGCTGGGGTCGAGAGGGACGGACTTAACCGCCTCAGGTGGTTCGAAGTTGCCGGCGTGGCGCTTCGCATCGGGCGCCTCCTTGGAGAGGCGTTCCAGGTCGGCGATGAGGGCCTCAGCGTACTCCACGCATTCCACGTCGCATTCGTACGCGTGGCGGTACGTGGATCTGACGGTGATGATCCCGTTGGGGCCTGGCATCTTGAGCTTGAGGTAGGTGTAGTTGGGGACAGCCATGAACTTGGCGTAGCACGGTCTTCCCAACACCGCGTGGTAGGTCCCTCGGAACCCAACTACCTCGAAGGTGAGGGTTTCCTTTCAGAAGTTGGAGGGAGTTCTGAAGCAGATGGGTAGGTCAATCTGCCCGAGGGGCAGGATACGCTTTCTGGATGCGATCCCGTGGAAGGGTGCCGCACCGGCCCGGACCTCAGACCGATCAACCCCCAAGAGTTCCAGGGTCTCGGCGTAGATGATGTTGAGGTTGCTGCCTCCGTCCATGAGGACCTTGGAGAGCCTAACATTGCCGATGATTGGATTGACGACGAGCGGGTACCTCCCTGGGCTTGGCACGAAGTCGGGGTGGTCTCCTCGGTCGAAGGTGATAGGCTTGTCAGACCAGTCTAGGTAGACTGGCGCTGCCACCTTCACCGAGCAGACCTCCCGGCGCTCTTGCTTGCGGTGCCGGGCCGAGGCGTTCACCACCTGCCCGCCGTAGATCATGAAGCAGTTGTGGACCTCCGGGAATTCCTCTTCCTTGTCACCCTCCTTCTTATTGTTACCTTGGCCCTTGCCATCTTCTGTCGGGGGCCCGGCCTTATGGAAGTAGCGCCGGAGCATGACACATTCTTCAAGAGTGTGCCTGACAGGACCCTGGTGATAGGGGCATGGCTCCTTGAGCATCTTGTCAAACGCGCCGGCCCCACCAGGAGGCTTCCGAGGGTTCCTGTGCTCGGCAGCAGCGATGAGATTCACGTCGGCGGTGTTGCGCTTCACTTGCACCTTCTTCCTGGTCTTCTTCTTCGCGCCACGCTGGGCGAACGCCTCGGGGGCGTCTTCCTTCGGCTCTCCCTAAGGCTGCTTGTCTTTCTAGAAAATGGCTTCGACCGCCTCCTGACCCGAGGCGAACTTGGTGGCGACGTCCATTAATTCGCTCGCCTTGGTGGGAGTCTTACGCCCCAGTTTGCTCACCAGGTCTCGACAAGTGGTGCCGGTGAGGAAAGCTTCGATGACGTCCGAGTCAGTAATGTTGGGCAGCTCAGTGCACTGCTTCGAAAACCACTGGATGTACTCTCAGAGGGATTCCCCTGACTGCTGGCGGTAGCTTCAGAGATCCCATGAGTTCCCAGGGCGCACGTACGTGCCTTGGAAATTTCCCGCGAAAGCCTTGACCAGGTCGTCCCAGTCGAAGATCTGCGCATGAGGCAGATGCTCCAGCCAGGCCCGGGCAGCGTCGGAGAGGAAAAGGGGAAGATTGCGGATGATGAGGTTGTCGTCGTCTACCCCTCCCAACTGGCAAGCCAGCCGGTAATCCGCGAGCCACAACTCCGGCCTCGTCTCCCGCGAGTACTTGGTGATGGTAGTCGGGGCTCAGAACCGGGCGGGGAACGGCGCTCGTTGTATGGCCCAGCTGAAGACTCGCGGACCGGGTGGCTCGAGCGAGGGACTCCGATCCTCCTCACTATCGCAGCGTCCCCCGCGCCTGGGGTGGTAGCCTCGGTGCACCTTCTCCTCGAGGCGGGCTCGATGGTCGCAACGGTGTTGCTCGTCGCCGAGGCGATCCCGGGCAGCAGGTGCCTCATCCCGCGTGCGCTCGGGATGGACCGAGGCCTCCCGCATGCGTCGGGAGGACGCCGCGTGATGCTCCGAGGGGTCAGCTCGCCTTCGGGAGGCAGAGCTCTCGGCTCGTCGAACTGTGGCACCTTCCAGGAGATCCTTGAGTTCGCCCTGGATACACCGTCCCTCGGTGGCGGATGGCTCTGGCATGGTTTGAAATAGCATCGCCGCTGCAGCTAGGTCCTGGCCGGACCTGCTGACGGCCGGGGGCAGCGCTGCCCTAGCATTGTTGACGATACGGCGCTGGACGTCCCGGGCCCGATGACGGGCTCCTCTGGCGAGTGTTCGGCTTGCCCACTCCTGCTCGATGTTCTGTCGGAGCTACACAAGTCGCCCTGCTTCCTCGTCGACCTTGGCCTGCATCTCACGGATTTGCTCGAGCTGTGTGTCCTGACCCCCCACAGGGACTGGGACCACAGCTAGCTCCCGCGGGATGTCAACGCGAGATGCGGGCCTAGGGGGATCGCAAACCTCCGGCATGCCGAGGTGGTTGTCTTTGTCGTGATCTCCCTGATCGACGTGGAAACATTCGTGACTTGGGCCATAACCCTTGTCGTCAAGGCCATGGCCATCGTCAGAGCAACCGGAGAGGCAGTGGTCACATGCGGACATGAAGTCCCACATGGCACTGGGATCACCGAGGCTAGAGAAATCCCAACCGAAGTCGGGGTCGTCCTCTTCCTCGAAACCCGCTGGTCCGGAGGTTGAGACGGCTGTCATTCGGTCCCAGGTTGACCACATATGGTACCCCGGAAGGTTTGGATATGCCCTTGCGAAAGTGCTCACCGAAGCGGGGTCGCTTGGTGGATCGAAGCTGAATCGAAAGGGAACAGGGTGGAATACGGACGGTACCTCTTGGTCGATGGATGGTGGTGAAGTCGTGTCAGGGACGGAACGCACCGTCATCTCAGGTACAAGGGTAACGCCCAGCAGGTCCTCTACGAGGGTGCTGGCGTCGTCAGCCCGCTTGGGGCTGGCACATTGCGGGGAAGCGGCGCTTGTCGTTGTCTCAGGCGCGAGGACAACACCCGACATGTCCCCCGGAGGAGTGTCGGCGTCGTCGACTCGCTCCGGTTCGACAGCCGATAAGGTGCCGCCTCCTGCGTGGCCACGGTTGCCCCGTCTCCATCTCCTCTGGCGAGGAGGGTGGCGGGGACGACCTGAGTGTTCCTCCTCTGCCGCGGAGGGACTCCGTCGTCGAGTTCGCCGCCGCTGGGCGAGCCGACTGTCGTTGTTGTCGTGCTGCGAGGGGAGGAGTACCATGTTGTAGCTGCCGTCGAGGGACATGAACTCGAGACTCCCGAAGCAGAGCACCGTCCCGGGCTGAAGAGGTTGCTGGAGTCTACCCATCTGGAACTCAACGGGAAAGTGTTTGTTAACACGCAGCAGGCCCCTACCTGGCGCGCCAACTGTCGGTGTTTTGGACCCGGGGGGTCCCTGGACCAACTAGTAAATTTGTCGCTGCATGTCCCTACCTAGATGGGTTGGTGCGAGATGGAACACAAGGGGGGAATGAGACTTGTATTATCCTGCACCAGGGTGCCCGTAGTAGGGGTTACAAGTGTTGCGAGAGAGCGAGAGCGAGAGAGCGAGCACGAGAGAGAGAGAGAGGGTCCGGCCCTGCTCGTCTTCTCCCGTCCCTTTGTCGTGCGTCTACTCATCCCCCTGCCGTGCGTCCCCCCTCTCCCCTTCGCCGTGCTCCTGGACATCCCCTTTTATAGACATAAGGAGATGGCCCAGCTGTACAATGGGGGTGTAGCTATGTGCTACGTGGCCAGCGGGGAAGTGCCTGGTCGCTATGCACTTGTTAACGTGTCCATTGGAGAAGTGCATGAGCCCTGTAGAAGCACAACTGTTGGCGCTGCATGGATCATGCTGACGTCTCCTTGCTTCTGTAGGGGGCTTGAGAACCACCGACGTCATGGACGCATGTGGGGAACCATCATTGCCTGTTACCGGGGCAAGCTAGATGGGACGCCGGTCTTGTTCCTTCGTAGCCTGAGCTAGCTAAAAGTAGGGTAATGATGTATCCCTTATGGCGCGATCGATCTGAGCCTGAGGTCGGGCGAGGCGGCGGCTCCTTCGAGGCTGAGGCCCAGGGTCGGGCGAGGACGTGACTCTCCCCGAGGCCGAGGCTGAGGCCGAGCCCTAGGGTCGGGCGAGGCGGAGATCTCCTCCCGAGGCCAAGGCCGAGGCCGAGGCCTAAGGTCGGGCGAGGCGGAGCTTCCTGTTGCGCCCGAGGCTGAACTTGGCTGTTGTCTGTTTCACCCGGGTGGTTGGCACAGCAGCCGGAGCGGGGCGGGCGGCGCTGTTTTCCTGTCAGATCGGTCAGTGAAAGGGCGAAGTGACTGCGGTCACTTCGACCTTGTCGACTGATGCACGCATGTCAGGATAAGGTGTCAGGCGATCCCAGCATTAAATGCGCATGCAATACGGTCGGCTGGTAAGGCGATTTGGCCAGGGTCGCTTGCATGACAAGGCTTGCCTTTGGCTGAGCCGAGGGTGCGCTCACTACCTGAGGAGACCCTCGGGCGAGACATGAATTCGTCCGAGACCACTATTCCCGCCCGAGGCCAGGCTCGGACGAGGCGAGATCGCGTCCCTTGGTAGACGAAGCTTTGACTTTGACCTGAACTGTCAATCTTTATGGTTTGCTCTGAAGGTGTTCACCAGCCGTGTTTAGGAGTGTTGGGGGTACCCCTAATTACGGTACGCGACAATATCTCTTTCATTTGCTACAACTAATGCGTTTCCAAGTATATTCTTTTGCTAAGTCGTAGATTGAAAGGGAAATGGAGTACTCGACAAAGACAAGGCTTCCACTCCACTATATCGGTATCATTTACCCTTCGTCGTTACTTCACATCACTCTCCACATTGGTATAATCTTTCACTCATATATTGTTTACCAAAGGGGGAGAGAATTTCAAAGGGCTCACAACAGACTCCTTTTTTGGCGATTAATGCCAAAGGGAGAGAGAATATTAGCCCAAAGCAAAAGGACCGCACCACCACCAATTTCAAATTTTTTGAAATAAAGTTTTTAATTGGTATATTTCAAATTAGTATTCCTCTAGAAATTATATCTCAATTGGTATCTATATCTCAAATTGATATATGGTTTCAAAGATTTTTCAATTGGTATCTAAATCTTTTTCATATTGATAAAACCCTCTTGAAAGCTAAGAGGAGAATTTCATCAAGGGGGAGTTTTGTTTAAGTCAAAGGAAAAGCATTTGAAACAGGGGGAGAAAATTTCAAATCTTGAAAATGCTTCTCGAAATCTTATTCATGTACCTTTGACTATTTTCAAAAAAGACTTTGAAAAGATTTTCCAAAAGAATTTGCAAAAACAAAACAAGTGGTGCAAATGTGGTCCAAAATATTAAAAGAAAGAAAGCAATCCATGCATATCTAGTGAAAGTATAAATTGGTTTAATTCCAAGCAACCTTTGCACTTGCCTTATGCAAACTAGTTCAATTATGCACATATATATTTGCTCTGGTTTGTGTTGGCATCAATCACCAAAAAGGGGGAGATTGAAAGAGAAATAGGGTCAAACCTTTTCCTAAATGATTTTGGTAGTTGAAATGCCCAACACAAATAATTGGACTAACTAGTTTGCTCTAGATTATATGTGCTACAGGTGCTGAAGGTTTAACACAAACCATTAAAAAGATCAAGTTAGGGTTCAAAAGAAAGGAGCAAAATAAACCGAAGGTTGCCCTGGTCTGGCGCACCGAACAGTGTCCGGTGCACCAGGGACCGTACAGTCTGAACTCCTCAGCTTCGGGTTTCTCCAGGCGCACTCCGCTATAATTCACCGGACTGTCCGGTGTGCCACCGGACTGTCCGGTGCACCAAGCGGAGCAACGGTTATCAGCGCAATGGTCGACTGCACAGTGCCCTGACAGAGCTACAGTTCGCGGCAGAAGTCAGAGCAGGCGCCAGAGGCGCACCAGGCAGTGAATAGTGCTTGTCCGGTGCTGCACCAGACTGTCCGGTGTGACAAGAAGTCAGCGCTCCAACGGTCGAAACCGCCAGAACCCTAATGGTTGGGTGACGTGGCTGGCGCACCGGACTGTCCAGTGCGCCCATCGACAGCAGCCTCCCCAACGGTTGAATTGGTGGTTGGGGGCTATAAATACCCCACAACCACCACTACTCCAACAATCCAAGCATTCACAACAGTGCATTCAATACAAGAGCAAAGTGCAACACTCCAAGACACAAATCAAAGACTCCGATCCAATCAAAGTCCCTAAATTCAACTCTAGTGCTATAGGACTTGAGAGAGGATCGCTTGTGTTTTCTTGTTGCTCTTGTTGCTTGGTTGGCTTTCTTCTTCCCCATTCTTGTTCTCAAGACACTTGTAATCAAAGCAAGAGACACCAAGTTGTGGTGGTCCTTGTAGGGGTCTAAGTGACCTATTTGATTAAGGAGAAAGCTCACTCGGTCTAGGTGACCGTTTGAGAGAGGGAAAGGGTTGAAAGAGACCCGGTCTTTGTGACCACCTCAACAAGAAGTAGGTTCTCAAGAACCGAACCTCGGTAAAACAAATCACCGTGTCACCCGCTTAATTTCCTTGTGATTTGTTTTCGCCCTCTCTTTCGGACTCGCATTTATTTGTAACGCCAACCCCAGCTTGTAGTTGTGTTTAAAGTTGTAAATTTTAGATTCTGCCTATTCACCCCCCATCTAGGCGAATTTCATGTGGTCGACCAAGTCCTCTGCCAAACAACCCTGTGAGGCAGAGTGGCCGACCAACTCCTCGCCAAGCATCTTAGCGAGGCAGAGGCCCCGATCTAGTTCTATTGACTCACGTCAGCCACAACGAGATGTATGTATCGTCACCAAACCACGTTCGGACACGCGTGTGGCATACCGAAGGGGCACCAAGAAGTCTATATCAACACGACGATATGCCACCGCATACGGCTCAGGTGTATCCTTGTTGCCTTGTAGGGCCAGTCAACCCCAGTCATGGGGGACCTCAGCACCGGAGTCTCTACAGTAACCCACATATCGGAAAGGATGGGACGATACACCATACCGGGTGTATGCCTATGCACCCCGAAGGATGACACAGGGTTCATGACGATAGGCGAGGCTGCGCCACGCACGACCACACTGTGAGACTGTCATGTGGGACCCGCCACACACCACTACAAGGACATCAACACCATACTCACTATAGGGACCTATATAACAGACAAATGGAGCGGTACGCCATACCAGGAGTACGGCTACGCATAACCCTACAGACGACGTCAGAGGCACTACGTCAATCGGGGGCAACAAACCACACTCTTAATTTCCGGTAGGAAACGAGTCTCTTCCATAAGACCCTACCATTGAGCTATAAAAGGGCAGGCCCCCTTCCTTCTCACACATGCACCAGTTGTAACACAGTCCTCAAACAATACTACAATCAACGCTACACTAGACTAGGGTGAAAGCCTGAACCAGTATAACTCTCCGTGTCAAACACTACTCGAATCCTAGTGATTTACCATTCGGAGTGAATTCGCGCTAGCTCCCCCACCGAACACAAATTCCATTGTTTCCCGGTTTTCAAAACCACGATAGAATCCTAGTCATTAACATCAATCATAATGCAAAAACTAAGGATGGTTTGCTGTCAAGATGGGGAGAATGATGAGAACATTGCTAGCTCATATATGACCATGTTAATGGCTCTTGTTACAAAGGTGAAACTCTTTCACCTTTGATATATTTTAAGAATTGATATTGCGTCGTAAAGTATGTATGTTTTTATTTGTAGAACTTCTTACATGGATCAAGCGATGTGTTGAATGTACAAGGAAGACATTGAGGAACAAAAAAAGTTACATGGGGACCAAATAATGATATTTCCCAACTAGACAACCACATCATCAGATTTAAATCCATACTTAGGTGAAGAGTACACATTGGAGTCAAGGATGACTCTATGTAGGATCTAGGACACCAGCTAGTGGGGGGGTGAATAGACGGTTTTTACTAAAATCAAAAACACTAGAGAAATTTAATCAATATGGCAAGAGGTATAAATTCTCTAGTGACAAGTAAGCAATCTATGAGAAACAACTGTGGTAATTGTATACAAGAGAGACAATATGTGAAATACTAATTACTTGCACGGTAATAAGTAATGCGAGAAGAGAAAGACACCGGATTTTATCCCGTGGTATCAGTGATTTGCGGATCACCCCTAATCCACGTTGAGGTGGACTTCAAGCTCTCACTTGCTCCTCTTTCAAGACGCGGCTTGATCTTTGAGCCAAGTGGACAAGAAATCACTCAATACCTTGTTTCCACTAGCGTCGCCTTTGTTGCTCCGGCGAGGTAGGCGCGAACCCCTCACAATCGACATCGTGGCTCTTCCACAATCTTCTTGGAGAGCTCGACAGAGACAACACCCAAGCCGTCTAGGAGGCGGCAACCTCCAAGAGTAACAAGCCGATGATGCTTGCCTGGTGTACCACCTAGTGCCTCAAGAATCACCAATGGATGCAAATGCACTAGGAACTCTCAATCTCTCACTAGAATGCAATCTCAAGCAAGGAGTGTGAGAGAATGAGTGGGAGGATCACAAATGAGCTCAATGTGTGCAAGGAATAGCCAAGAGGGCCCTCACACACGAGCTCCCCTTCTATTTATATCCCACCTCAAAATTCTAACCGTTATGTGCAACTAGCACAGTTTCTGCGAACACGAGGACAGTCTGGCCCTTAGGGCGGACGGTCCGCCGTACAAGTAACACTAGTTTTCCCGTTTGAAATATGTCAGAGCTGTTAGAAAAGCGAGGTCTGGACAGTCCGCCAACCTTGGCCGAACCGTCCGAGACCTGGCAACTTGGAACACCAAAGCTCTGACCATGAAGAGTTAACACACGCGGACTGTCCGCCATAAAAAGGCCGGACTTTCCTCAACCTGGGAGTCAGTACTGTCCGGGCTTAGGCCCCGGACAGTCCGTAGTTCAAGTCTCCAAAAACACACAGTCCCTGCCCAAACCAATTTGGCACCTACGGACGGTCCACCGACCCTGGCCGAACAGTCCACACAATAATACAGGGACTGTGCCGAGAGCAACCCTCTCTGGTCAGGACTGCGGACGGTCCGGCCCCAAGGCCCGGACGGTCCGCAGTACAAATGTACAGGACCAGTCCAAAGTGAACATACTTCGGACCCCACTGGATGGATCACGGACGGTCCACCCACTTGGCCCGGACGGTCCGCCAACCCCATGACTTAGCAACTTTTCAAACACGCTTTCGAAAAGATTTTTAACTCACGAAACTTGAAGCGTTGTTAGTCCTCATGCAAATGCAACTACCAGATGCTCTATGAGGCATTAAGTTTTACACAGACCAAAGTCATTGACCCCTCTTAATAGTATGGCCATCTAGCCTACTAATTTGGTCAAATGTCTTCTCTAAACTCCTGGAGACCGGCAAAAACAAAAACCTATGTTATACCTTTGCCTTCACTTGATCCATAACCAATGCTTATAAGTCTCCAAGATTTTCTGTTCTATGTGGTCCAACCTGCATTCTTATTTCTCCAAGAACTGTTAGTCCACAAATGGTTGTCATTAATTACCAAAACATCACTAAGGGGCCTAGATGATTCACACTATATTGCAAGAAGGGGAGGATGATAAGAACATCGCTACCATTGATATAACCATAACGACAACCCTTCACAAGTTATGACTAACCTTTTCAATTGGCTACAGTAATCGATAAAAACATACTAGTTTTTGTATATAGAGGAGACTGATTAAAATTAGAGCTTCTCGTCTATTAATTTATAAGAGCTAGAGGCTCTTAGAGGTTGACAAAAAATAATCTACACCGATGCAAATTAGCTATTTTTTCGGGTGACACAAGGGATACCAATTTAACCTGTAGATCCATAATCTGACCTACGGGTGTACCCGCACCCGACCTTAACTTTCGTGGGTGTGAGTGCGGGTTTATATTTCAACCAGCGGATGATTTGCACCTGACCCAAAATTTGGTTAATTCTTTATTTTGTACAAAAATGAAGAAGTAATTTGGCTAATAATTCATGAAATATTTTTTATTGCTTCTCAACTTGAGAAGGTATAAAATCCTAGATAATTGCTACTACTTAATCATTTATAGCTGAATTATTATTTAAAAGCGTACACTAACTAAAAACCCGCGGTTGGACCCAAACCACGTGAAACTGACGGGTGTAGATATGGGTTTGGAATTGTACCCACGATTAGGATCGTTGGTAAATTTAGGTAGACTTCATGGGTATGATTGTGGACGGATTTTCGCTCCACTCCATCCGAACCTGGCCCATTGCCATCCCTAGGAAACACATAATTTTTGTCTGTAAAAAATATTCAGATTATCTATACAAAATATTCAGATTTCTTGTGCCAGGGTGAAAGGGAAATAGGGTCAAACCTTTTCCATAATTAATTTTGGTGATTGAATGCCCAACATAAATATTGGACTAACTAGTTTGCTCTAGATTATATATTCTACAGGTGCATAAAGGTTCAACACAAACCAATAAAAGATTAAAGAAAGGGTTCAAAATCAAAGGAGCAAAGAAACCAAGAGTGCACTAGTCCGGCGCACCGGACTATCCAGTGTGCCACCAGACAGTGTCCGATGCACCAGGACCGTACACGCACGAACTCGCAAGTCTCGGGTTTCTTCTGGCGTCGCTCCACTATAATTCACCGGATAGTCCGGTGGGTGGCACTATCCGGTGTGACGCAGAGCAACGGCTCCTTCGTGCAACGGTCGGCTGCAAAAGCTAAAGAATCAGATGAACAGTGCGGAATTAGTGCGCGGCAGAGCAGAGCAACCGTCAGAGGCGCACCGGACAGTGAATAGTACATGTCCGGTGCGGCACCAGACTGTCTGGTGCCAGTAGAAGACAATGCCTCCAATGGTCGTTGTGACAGAACCTCCTAAGTCATTAGGCCCACCTACAGTTGTCCTTGTCCAACGGACCTTAGATAATCCTGTAGGTGCCCCTGAATCACTTGACAAGTTCGGTATCTGCTTTCCTTACCTTTCCCAAGAGCGTTTCACCCGTCACGCAGACATTACAAGCATCGGAGATATGAAAATGCGGAAGCAGTTACATTAACTTACCTTTATTAAAAAGTAAGACAGAGTTATATAGTTACAGACCAGAACAAAATATACGAGTGTTGAGTATTATTATTACAAACCATGGGAGGCAAAAAACCCTCCCGATAAGTATCAAACAAAAGTTTTATGGAGGATCCTTTCCTCCCGTAGCTTTACTCCTGGTGCTCTTCCTTTGGTACCACCTTTGAACAGAAGCAACAAAAGTTGGTTGCTTCCTCACCTAAAAACAACATGGGACAAAGCCCTGAGTATGGAATTACTCAGCAAGTCTTACCCGACTAAAGAAAAGACTCTCAAGGGTATGCTGGCTAGAGGGAGTCAAGGTAAGGCTTATCAATAATCAATGACTCTGTTTGCAGAAATGCTTAATAAGAGTGGATCCTTAAAAATCCAGTTTTATTTGTCAGGTTAAGTAAAAATTACCTATAGCTAGGGTTCTGTCTACCCTAATTCAATCACTTGACTTATACTAGCCAATTTCTTAACAACCCTTCATCTTTACTAGATTTCTACGTATAGGTCAGTGACCAAGTCTTCATAAGCGTGAAGGTACGGCGATCCGAATCGATTATACTCAGTTGAGGATCTCCGATCACACGACATATGTAGCACTTAACCCTTGCATATGTCAACTCGCCACCGGGGTTCTTAAGACCAGATCAGGTTCACGCCAACCGAGAGCATAGATACACCACCATCCAGCCTCTTGCCACGGAGGGTACACGCTACTCTCGCCATCTCTCCACTCCCATTGCGTGGTATCTTATTCTAGTATTAGTCTGCCCGAGGCAAAGCTTACCCATGATGAGGCATGTGACCAGTTAAAGGGTCCTCGATCATCAAGCCTACATCGACACGGTCCTTAATCGACTCAGACGAAAACACTACACCGAGACTCTCTTCTCGTGCAAGTCACCCGCCTGGTCTCAGCTTAATCATTTCAAACCCCAAAGTTTGGTACCTGGTAGAGGTACATCTTTTCCGATGTTGAACCCATCATGGCCATGATGGATCCACCATCAAGTTTTATTTTCGAAAACAACCCACCCACTTTGCAACATCATCTTTGAGAAAACAAAACATTTTGTTTTTCTAAAGCAAAGCTAAGCATAAGAAAACCTTTTGTAAAATAGGGATTAGGAAGTAATCCAAGGAAGGAGATGCAGCAATAGTTTAGCACACAACTCTTATCACCTAATGCATCAAGTAAGTGAGAAAGAGTTTAAAAGTAATAAGGAGGTGGCAAATGCACCGGGCTTGCCTTGTTTTACTGGTGAATCAGGCTCGGTCCCGTAGATATCAAAATAAAAACAGTTGCCTGCCTGATGTTCCTCAGGTGGTGGTGGTGAAGTCTTCTCTTCTTCAACTTCTACTTCTTCTTTGTTTTCTAAATACAACCATACATAATAATGAATGCCCATGTAATGCTCATGAGAATGCAAAGATAATAAAAGTTTATTATCTAAAGTCTTGAATACAGTTTTCCTTCACAGATCTCCGAGAACTTAGGGTTTCCGGAGTCAACAGTGAAGTTCACAGGGTAGGGAGGGGCTAGGGTTTTGGGTTCTAAGTATCAAACATGGCCCAAATCATATCAAACTTTACACAAGGCTTCTAAATATTATTTAAAGTTTACCCTAAAAATTTAGAAAATTTTGGATTTACTATTTATTTTATAAAAATCCAGAAACATGATCTTAGGTTGTTTTAAATACTCTATAATTTCCCTTTTGGACTAAAAACCATGAAACTATTTTTATTAAATACTATAAGAAATTAGAAACCTAGCAAAATTGGTTTGGTATTTTTAGGATTTTTCTACAATTTTCTAGAATTGTTTTAGCTCTGGTAGAAAAAGAAAAAGAAAAAGGAATGAACAGTATTGGACCAAGTCCAGCCCAGGCGGCCCAACCCCGGGTGGAAACGCGTGCGCCCGCGCCCGCGCTGGCAGACTTGCACAGAGGCCCCCACTGTTTAGAATATCTGTTAAGAACCCCTAGTTACTATTCCCTCTCTCTCTCTGACAGTTACACGGAGGTCCCCTGACCTTTGTTTCTTCTCCAAATAGGTCCCTGGCCACGGCGCGCTCGCCATCGATCACTGACACGGCATGTACTGGCCATGGCCGGCGACGGCTGCCTAGTCTAACTACAGGGGAGGCATAACCGACCCAAGGCGACCTTGGAACACTCGTTGATTTCGGCTTGAACACATTGAGAATGGTCTGCCCATGTGCACAGCGGAAACCGTGACATCGAACCCGCGTTCCCGTTCAATCATGCTTGAATTGGTCCAACGGTTGCCACGACAAGCTTTAGGAGCATACAGAGCTACTAAAACAACACTCAAGATGTACAGAGCCTTACCAGAGTGGTCTGGCCACGGAGCACGGAGGACCTGGGCTCGTCGGTGACAGAGAAAGGGGAAAATGGTGTCGTGGTGGCTCTGGGTGAAATTGGGGCTGGAGATTGGGGCTATACGGCCGTAAGGAACTATAGTTTCACTGTGCACATTCAATTTGGGAGGATGGGGCAGAGACAGCGCGAATTTTGGATTTCGATCAACTCACTGGGTGGAGGTGTGCATACCCCACTGTGGTTCATGGTGCCCTTTATAGCCACGGTGGTCCGGCTAGCTATCTATGGCCACGGATAACTTTGTTTGCGCATGGTTACCACGTAGGGAAGAGACACAGTGAGGGAGGAGCAAGGTACGGGTGACACCGCGGCGGAATTATCTGAGTCACGGCGGCCGCCGGTGACTAACTCCGGGCACGCTCGACTGGGTTCACGGAATCGCACCACGATCAAAGTTATCCATCCCAGATCAATTCTCATCACTGGATCGCGCGAGCCCATCCGATTCAACAGTGCCCCCGATCTTATCGCGTTCATCAGATATTTGTCAGAGTTTGATCTTCAGTGTTCTTCTAAACCGACCATCTTCCATCCTTGTCGGCGTTTCGAGACCGGGGGATCCCCGAGCCGACGAGTGAGTGTGTCGCGTGCCCCAGCCCAGATGGGTCGAGCGCGTGGGCGAGCGCGAAGGGGGGAGAAGTGAGGTGGCCGGAGACGGGCGTGAGAGAGGTGGAGATCCCGCGGCCTTCGTGTTCGTCCCGCGCCCAGGTCGTGTGCGCTTGCAGTAGGGGGGTTACAAGCGTCCACGCGGGTGAGGGAAGCGAGTGGCCCTAAGAGAGCGCCTGTCCCGTCCTCGTCCCGCGCGGCCAACCTTCTCTAAGAAGGCCCTGGTCCTTCCTTTTATAGGCGTAAGGAGAGGATCCAGGTGTACAATGGGGGTGTAGCAGAGTGCTACGTGTCTAGCGGAGGGAGAGCTAGCGCCCTAAGTACATGCCAATGTGGCAGCCGGAGAGATCTTGGCACCCTGCTGGCGTGATGTCGTGGCTGTCGGAGGAGCAACGGAGCCTGGAGGAGGGACAGCTGTCGGAGCGGTCGAGTCCTTGCTGACGTCTACCTGCTTCCGTAAGAGAGCTGAGAGCCGCCGTCGTCATAGAGCTTGTGGGGCGCCATCATTGCCCATCTGGCGGAGCTAGCCAGATGGGACACCGGTCTTGTTCTCCATGACCCGAGTCGGCTCGGGGTAGGATGATGATGGCGCTTCCTGTTGACGTGGCGGGCCTGTGCCCTAGGTCGGGCGACGTGGGGGCTCCTCCGAAGCCGGGGTCGAGTCTGTCTTCCGTGGCCGAGGCCGAGCCCGAGCCCCCGGGTCGGGCGAGGCGGAGATCGTTCGGCAGAGGCCCGGGCGGAGTCCGAGCCCTGGGGTCGGGCGAAGCGGAGTTCGTCGTCTTCCGGGTCTTAGCCCGAGTCCGAGCCCTGGGGTCAGGCGGAGCGGAGTTCGCCGTCTTCCGGGTCTTAGCCTGAGTCCGAGCCCTGGGGTCGGGCAGAGCGGAGTTCGTCGTCTTCCGGGTCTGAGCCCGAGTCCGAGCCCTGGGGTCGGGCGGAGCGGAGTTCGCCGTCTTCCGGGTCTTAGCCCGAGTCCGAGCCCTAGGGTCGGGCGGAGCGGAGTTCGTCGTCTTCCGGGTCTTAGCCCGAGTCCGAGCCCTGGGGTCGGGCGGAGCGGAGTTCGCCGTCTTCCGGGTCTCAGCCCGAGTCCGAGCCCTGGGGTCGGGCGGAGCGGAGTTCGCCGTCTTCCGGGGCTGAGCCCGAGTCCGAGCCCTGGGTCGGGCAGAGCGGAGCTTCCTATGGCGCCTTTGGCAAGGCCTGACTGCCTGTCAGACTCACTCTGTTGAGTGGCACTGCAGTCAGAGTGGCACAGGCGGCGCTGTCCTTCTGTCAGACCGGTCAGTGGTGCGGCGGAGTGACGGCGGTCACTTCGGCTCTACCGGGAGGCGCGCGTCAGGATAAAGGTGTCAGGCCACCTTTGCGTTAAATGCTCCTGCAACTCGGTCAGTCGGTGCGGCGATTTGGTCAGGGTTGCTTCTCAGCGAAGCCAAGGCCTCGGGCGAGCCGGAGATGCGTCCGCCGTTAAAAGGGGAGCCTCGGGCGAGACGGAAGTCCCTCGAGGTCGGCTGCCCTTGGCCGAGGCTAGGCTCGGGCGAAGCGTGATCGAGTCACTCGTATGGACTGATCCCTGACTTAATCGCACCCATCAGGCCTCTGCAGCTTTATGCTGATGGGGGTTACCAGCTGAGAATTAGGCGTCTTGAGGGTACCCCTAATTATGGTCCCCGACAGTAGCCCCTGAGCCTCGAAGGGAGTGTTAGCACTCGCTTGGAGGCTTTCGTCGCACTTTTTTGCAAGGGGACCAGCCTTTCTCGGTTGCATTTTGTTCCGGTGGGTGCGCGCGAGCGCACCCGCCGGGTGTAGCCCCCGAGGCCTCGGAGGAGTGGTTTCACTCCTTCGAGGTCTTAATGCCTTGCGTAATGCTTCGGCTGGTCTGGTTGTTCCCTCATGCGAACTGGTCGTAGCCCGGGTGCACGGTCGGGGCCCAAGCTCTCGGGCTGGTATGTTGACGCTGTCAACGGTCTGGCCAGAGACGGGTTTGCGAGAGCAGCCCCCGAGCCTCCGCACAGGGCGAGAGGACGATCAGGGACAGACTCGGCTTTTTTACATATGCCCCTGCGTCGCCTTTCCGCAAGGAGGAGGGGGGGAGAGCGCCATGTTACCCTCGATGGGCACCGAACATGGTGTCTCCGGTGAGCTGCAAGCGGGTGATCCGAGTGGACGTCCGTGCCCCGTTCGTTGGGGGTCGGCTAGGGGCCCAGAGGCACGCCCAAAAGTACCTGCGGGTGATCTGCCGGACCCGGTCCCCTGGCGACGGGGTCCGAGGGCTCGATGCCTCCCTCCGATGGGATTCCGTTACAAGATCGTTCCCGCTGGTCTCGGAAATGTCCTAGGGTACCTCGGGAGCGCAGCCCGAGCCTCGGTTATGTATCGAACGTACCCCTGGTCATCCCTCGCTCGGTGTCTGAGGCGACTGTGAACCCTTCGAGGGCCAGCCTTCGAACCCCTGATCAGTAATGGGCGCGGAGCCCGAGTAGCCTGAGGCGGCCATGGAGCCCTTCGGGGGGCCGGCCTTCGAACCCCTGACCAGTAGTGGGTGTCGGGCCCACACGATCTGAGGCGACTGTTGAACCCTTCGGAGGGCCAGCCTTTGAACCTCTGATCAGTAGGGGGGCTCGGAGCCTGGTTCCTTCGCAGAGAAGGATCCTTTTCGGGGTATCCCCCTTTCCCGGTCCCTGTTGCAAGAGATAGAGAAAGAGGAAAAAAGGAAAAGGATACGAAATCGAACGACGTGGCGTACCTTTTTTGGCGCGGTAATTACGGCGAAGGCGAAGCGTCGCCCGCCGCTCCTGCCAGAGGCGCCGCCTGTCCCGCCGCGGAGTTAATGCGACGGGGCGAGTGGTTGGCGGGGTGGCCGTTGCGCGTGCGCGAGCCGTTCGAGGAACGGATCACGGGCGCACCGTCTTCACGCCGTGGGAGGAGGCTCTCTTGCTGTCCCTGGATGGGACGTGAGCCTGGCTGACGACGTGACCGCTGCTCCCGCCCGCCTGCCACCGTCATTACTGCCGGCCCACTTTCGGCCGCATTGACCGTCGCGCCAGGCTGGCGCTGCTGGGTCGTGCGCTGGGTCGCCTCGAGTCGCGGCATAGGTTCCGCAACCGAAGAGGTGCGACGGTGGTGCAAGTGGCGGTGTGGTTGCTTGCATGCAGCAACTGGCGCGCTGGTTGCGTGACGCGTGGGCCTGGGCCTCCAAGCTGGCGTGTCAGAAGTCGGAGAAGCGCGTCCACCTGGCGCGGTTGCATGCCGCCTGCATGGCTGCCCGCCCCTTCCGCCCGTTGGTCTGGGCAAAAGTGGGGGGTCGCTTGTAACCGCTGGGCGGTCGCGTGCACCACGCGCGGCGGTTTGGCTTCTTCTGCTCTGAGCCGGTTTGCATGACATGCGGGACCCAGCCCCCGAGCCGCAGGGGAGGGCCTTGGAGCGTGTTGGAGAAGACTCAGCCCGTGGCGTTTGGGGGCGCACGTAGGGAGAGTTGCCTTTAAAAGGAGGGCGACCCCTTTCGGAAGGCAACCATGTCTTCTTCCTCCCTTATGCGTCGTGTCTTTCCATCTTCCAAGCCCCCGGATGGGGGGTATCCGCCGTCTTTCCGCCTCCTCGCTGGAGGGATGCAACTCCGTGGGAGTTGGTACCTTTCAGCCATCGTTCGGCTTCAAGGATTTTCATCATGCAGTCCGGTCGCTTCCCCCCGCTGGCGGTCACCCAAGATGGTGACCTCCAGCTTGATGGTGGGGGAAAGCGAGCCGGGCTGCGGCCTCTGCCCCTCCCTCAGCCTCAAGGATTTTCATCACCAAGGCTGGGGAGGGGAGAGTGCCGAGTTGGGGTCGGCTCCTGCGCGGGCGGTGGCCCGCTCCTTCACTCAGTGATGGGGGGAGGAGCGGTTGTTGTCCGTGGCGCTGGCAGCTGCAGCGTGCCTGGTCTTCAGGCGCGAGTGGCTTCGGAGCCGCTCGCGGCGCCGGCGTCTGCTACGGCAGCTGGAAGAGGTTCTTCCGCCGGCGCGATAGCCGGGGCCGGCCACGGGCTGACCTCCAACTCTACGGCCTTCTGCCCGTCCTTGCCTCACGAGTTTTGGCATGGGCGGGGGCCTCCTGGCAGCGGCATTCAACCTGAGGTCAGTGTTGCCGCTGTTCGGCCCCCCGGAGCAGAAGTCGTCGTCGTCGCCGCTGCTGGAGCAGGTGACGGCGCGGCGTTCGTCGGCCTTCCGTCGCTCCGCAGGCCTTCCCCCTCGGAGTGGGGTTGTTCGTACCTGCGGAGGGGGAACCGGAGTTCCGCTGGCACTTCGAATGCCAGTGTTTTTGTTCATTGTGGCTGTCGAGGCCTGAACATGTATGTAATTTCGGCACGGAGCCGTGTTTTTTTTCCTTATTTTCGAGCGCCAAGTCTCGCCTGTTGATTATCTGAAACGCTTCACCAAGCGTGAGTCGCCCCGTGTCAAGGTGACGAGTGAGGTATCCGTATCCCGGAGGCGTAGGAGTCCCTCGGCTCGATAGGCCTTGTTGTCTGAGGCTCCTCTAGCTCAGTTAAAGGGACCCCTTGGCCGCTCTTCGATGAGCCGAGGCCAGGGGTAGCGATATCAGTACGAACAGAGGCGGAGTTGGCTCGAAAATGGGAACCTGGTTGGCCGGAGCCTAGCCGGGTTGCCCGTCAGCGGGGCTGACGCCGGGGTTGATCAGCCGAGGCCTCGGGTCGGGCTGGCGCCCTTGGAAGATGGTTGGCCGAGGCCCCAGGGGTAACCGGCTGAGCCGCCTGCTCGGGCCGGATTCTCGGAAGTCCCCGGACCGCGTCGCCGTCCGAGGCTGGGTCGGATCTCGCTGAAGGCGTCGTCGATGCCGAGGGTGCTACAGCCCCCTTCCAGCGTGAAGATCCGATCGTGCAGGATCAGATTATCTTGTAGCGTGTGCCTTCTGCGGCCGCCGAGGCCAGAAAACACACCCTCGCTGCGTCGTAAAGCCGCGTCTCTTTTCCTCTTATTCCGAGCATCTGGACTTTCCGTCGGTAACAGGGATGTTTGTGTGGGCGAGAGTTGCTTCTCGCGGAAGGTGATGAGTGAGGTATCCGTATCCCAGAGGCGTGGGAGTCCCTCGGCTCAGTCGGCCTTGCCGCTTACGCGTACTTTTGGCCGTCCACGAGGCCCTGTCACCGATTCAGTCGGGAAGGCTTGAAGGACCGCCTCGGCAGAAGAGCTTCCGAACGTGAAGACTTGTTCGGTCCGCGGAATCACTTTATCCGAACGCGAGTTACTTATCGCAGAAGGTGATGAGTGAGGTATCCGTATCCCGGAGGCGTAGGAGTCCCTCGGCTCGGTCAGCCTTGGCTGCTTACGTGTACTCCGTCGTTTCCAGGATCCGCTTTTCGAAGTAGTCAAAAAGCACGAAAGAAATTCTGCTAAAAAGAGATCCTTTTTCGAGGAAAATTTCGACGCGGAGGGGGTCTCCCCCCTTTTAGCCCCCGAGGGAGGGTCGGGCTTTGCCGAGGCGAGGCCGACCCTTCCTTGATGACTAAACTTTGCGTGGGTGCGAGGTATATGAACAACTTGAAAACATCTTAAGGGTAGAAGCGACGTAGCTGTTTGATGTTCCAAGCGTTGCCGTAGATCTCGCCTTGATTGTTGGCCAGCTTGTATGTTCCGGGCTTCAGGACTTTGGCGATGACGAATGGCCCCTCCCAGGGGGGCGTGAGCTTGTGCCTCCCTCGGGCGTCTTGCCGCAGCCGAAGCACCAGATCGCCCACCTGGAGGTCTCGGGACCGGACCCCTCGGGCGTGGTAGCGTCGCAGGGACTGCTGGTACCGCGCCGAGTGTAGTAAGGCCTTGTCCCGAGCCTCTTCCAGCTGGTCCAGCGATTCTTCTCGGCTAGCTTGGTTGCTTTGATCGTCGTAGGCCCTCGTCCTCGGGGAGCCGTATTCCAGGTCAGTGGGTAAGATGGCCTCGGCCCCGTAGACCAGGAAGAACGGCGTGAAACCTGTGGCTCGGCTCGGCGTCGTCCTCAAGCTCCAGACCACCGAGGGGAGTTCCTTCATCCATCGCTTGCCGAACTTGTTGAGGTCGTTGTAAATCCGAGGCTTGAGCCCTTGTAGAATCATGCTGTTGGCACGCTCTACTTGCCCATTCGACATGGGATGAGCCACGGCAGCCCAGTCCACCCGGATGTGGTGATCCTCGCAAAAATCCAAGAATTTTCTGCCGGTGAACTGGGTACCGTTGTCGGTGATGATGGAGTTTGGGACCCCGAAGCGATGGATGATGTTGGTGAAGAACGCCACCGCCTGCTCGGACCTGATGCTGTTCAGGGGTCGGACCTCGATCCACTTGGAGAATTTGTCGATGGCGACCAGCAGGTGCGTGTAGCCCCCGGGCACCTTCTGCAAGGGACCGACGAGGTCCAGACCCCATACAGCGAAGGGCCAGGCGATGGGTATCGTCTGCAGAGCCTGAGCGGGCAGGTGGGTCTGCTTCGCATAGAATTGGCACCCTTCGCAGGTGCGGACAATTCTAGTGGCGTCAGCCACCGCCGTTGGCCAGTAGAAGCCTTGCCGGAAGGCATTCCCGACAAGGGCTCGAGGCGCTGCATGATGGCCGCAAGCCCCCGAGTGTATTTCTTGCAGGAGTTCCTGACCTTCGGCGATGGAGATGCATCGCTGGAGGATGCCCGAGGGGCTCCGGTGGTAGAGCTCCTCCTCATCGCCCAGCAAGACGAACGACTTGGCGCGTCGAGCTACCCGCCGAGCCTCGGCTTGGTCGAGGGGTAGCTCTCCCTGGCGGAGATATCGCAGGTACGGGTCCTGCCAATTTCGATCAGGCGTGGCCCCGCTCTGCTCCTCCTCGACGTGCAGCGCCTCGGCCCCTGGGGCCGAGGGTACCTCGGGCCGAACCGAGGGCGCCTCGGGCTGAGCCGAGGGTGCCTCGGGCTGAGCCGAGGGTGCCTCGGGCTCGGGCGAGTCGCCGACCTTGACGGAGGGTTGGTGCAGATCCCGGGAGAAGACGTCCGGGGGGACCGTCGTTCGCCCCGAGGCTATTTTAGCCAGCTCGTCTGCAGTCTCGTTGTAGCGCCGAGCGATGTGGTTGAGCTCGAGCCCGAAGAACTTGTCTTCCAGGCGCCGAACCTCATCGCAGTAGGCCTCCATCTTCGGGTCGCGGCAGTGGGAGTTCTTCATGACTTGGTCGATGACGAGCTGCGAGTCACCGCGGGCGTCGAGGCGTCTGACCCCTAGCTCGATGGCGATCTGCAACCCGTTGACCAGAGCTTCGTACTCGGCCACATTGTTGGACACCGGGAAATGGAGGCGTAGCACGTAGCGTAGGTGCTTCCCGAGGGGTGAGATGAAGAGCAGGCCCGCGCCGGCTCCCGTCTTCATCAGCGACCCGTCGAAAAACATGGTCCAGAGCTCCGGTTGGATCGGAGCCGTCGGTAGCTGGGTGTCGACCCATTCAGCTACGAAGTCCGCCAACACCTGGGACTTGATGGCTTTCCGAGGGGCGAACGAGATCGTTTCGCCCATGATTTCCACTGCCCACTTTGCGATCCTGCCCGAGGCCTCTCGGCACTGGATGATCTCCCCTAGGGGGAAGGATGACACCACAGTTACCGGATGAGACTCGAAGTAGTGTCGTAACTTCCGCCTTGTCAGGATCACAGCATACAGCAGCTTCTGAACTTGCGGGTAGCGGATCTTGGTCTCGGACAATACTTCGCTGACGAAGTAGACTGGCCTCTGAACGGGCAATGCATGCCCTTCTTCTTGCCTCTCGACTACAATCGCGGCGCTAACCACCTGAGTGGTAGCGGCGACGTAGACCAAGAGGGCTTCTCCATCAGCTGGGGGCACCAAGACAGGCGCCTTTGTAAGGAGCGCCTTCAGGTTCCCGAGGGCTTCCTCGGCCTCAGGGGTCCAAGCGAAACTCTCGGCCTTCCTTAATAGGCGGTACAGAGGCAGACCTCTTTCGCCGAGGCGTGAGATGAAGCGGCTCAGGGCCGCGAGGCATCCCATGACCCTCTGTACGCCTTTTAAGTCCTTGATGGGTCCCATGCTGGTGATAGCTGCGATCTTCTCCGGGTTGGCTTCGATGCCTCGCTCGGAGACGATGAACCCCAGGAGCATGCCCCGGGGCACCCCGAAGACACACTTCTCAGGATTGAGCTTGACTCCTTTTGCCTTGAGACATCGGAATGTCACTCCAAGGTCGGAGAGGAGGTCGGAAGCCTTCCTTGTCTTGACTACGATGTCATCGACGTAGGCCTCGACTGTGCGACCGATGTGTTCGCCGAACACATGGTTCATGCACCGCTGGTACGTCGCGCCCGCATTCCTCAGACCGAACGGCATGGTGACATAGCAGTACATGCTGAACGGCGTGATGAAAGAAGTCGCGAGTTGGTCGGACTCTTTCATCCGGATCTGGTGATACCCTGAGTAGGCATCGAGGAAGGACAGGGTTTCGCACCCAGCAGTGGAATCCACGATTTGATCGATGCGAGGCAGAGGGTAGGGAACCTTCGGACATGCTTTGTTGAGACCAGTGTAGTCTACACACATCCGCCATTTCCCCCCTTTTTCCCTCACAAGCACAGGGTTGGCAAGCCATTCGGGATGGAATACCTCTTTGATGAACCCCGCTGCCATTAGCTTGTGGATCTCCTCGCCTATCGCTCTGCGCTTCTCCTCGTCGAATCGGCGCAGAGGCTGCCTGACGGGTCGGGCTCCGGCCCGAATATCCAGCGAGTGCTCGGCGACATCCCTCGATATGCCGGGCATGTCCGAGGGACTCCACGCAAAGACGTCGGCGTTTGCGCGGAGAAAGTCAACGAGCACTGCTTCCTATTTGGGGTCGAGCCCGGAACCAATCCGGATCTGCTTGGAGGTGTCGCCACTGGGGTCGAGTGGGACGGCCTTAACCGTCTCCGCTGGCTCGAAGTTGCCGGCATGACGCTTCACGTCTGGCACCTCTTTGGAGAGGTTCTCCAGGTCGGCGATGAGGGCCTCGGACTCGGCGAGGGCCTCGACGTACTCCACGCACTCCATGTCGCATTCGAACGCGTGTTTGTACGTGGGGCCGACGGTGATGACCCCGTTGGGGCCCGGCATCTTGAGCTTCAGGTAGGTGTAGTTGGGGACGGCCATGAACTTCGCGTAGCATGGCCTTCCCAGTACCGCGTGGTAGGTTCCTCGGAACCCGACCACCTCGAACATCAAGGTCTCCCTTCGGAAGTTGGAGGGCGTTCCGAAGCAGACGGGGAGGTCGAGTCGTCCGAGGGGCTGGACGCGCTTCCCAGGGATGATCCCGTGGAAGGGCGCAGCGCCTGCTCGGACGGAGGACAGATGGACGCGCAGGAGCTTGAGGGTCTCGGTGTAGATGATGTTGAGGCAGCTGCCCCCATCCATCAGGACCTTGGTGAGCCTGACGTTACCGACGATGGGGTCGACGACGAGCGGGTATTTCCCCGGGCTCGGCACATGGTCGGGGTGGTCAGCCTGGTCGAAGGTGATGGGCTTGTCGGACCAGTCTAGGTAGACTGGCGCCGCCACCTTCATCGAGCAGACCTTCCGGCGCTCTTGCTTGCGATGCCGAGCCGAGGTATTCGCCGCATGCCCACCGTAGATCATGAAGCAGTCGCGGACCTCGGGGAACTCTCCTGCTTGGTGATCTTCTTTCTTGTCGTCGTCGTGGGCCCTGCCACCCTCCGCGGGTGGCCCGGCCCTGTGGAAGTGGCGCCGAAGCATGACGCACTCCTCGAGAGTGTGCTTAATGGGCCCCTGATGGTAGGGGCACGGCTCCTTGAGCATCTTGTCGAAGAGGTTAGCACCTCCGGGGGGCTTCCGAGGGTTCTTGTACTCGGCGGCGGCGACAAGGTCCGCGTCAGCGGCGTCGCGTTTCGATTGCGACTTTTTCTTGCCCTTCCTCTTGGCGCCGCGCGGAGTAGACGCCTCGGGAGCCTCTTCCGATGGGCGGCCCTGGGGCTGCTTGTCCTTTCGGAAGATAGCCTCAACCGCCTCCTGGCCAGAGGCGAACTTGGTGGCGATGTCCATCAGCTCGCTCGCCCTGGTGGGGGTCTTGCAACCCAACTTACTCACCAGGTCGCGGCAGGTGGTGCCGGCAAGGAACGCGCTGATGACATCCGAGTCGGTGATGTTGGGCAGCTCGGTGCGCTGCTTCGAGAATCACCGAATGTAGTCCCGGAGCGACTCTCCCGGCTGTTGCCGGCAGCTCCGAAGGTCCCAGGAATTTCCGGGGCGCATGTACGTGCCCTGGAAATTGCCGGCGAAGGCTTGGACCAAGTCGTCCCAGTTGGAGATCTGCCCCGGAGGCAGGTGCTCCAGCCAGGCGCGAGTAGTGTCGGAGAGGAACAGGGGAAGGTTGCGGATGATGAGGTTGTCGTCGTCCGTTCCACCCAGTTGGCAGGCCAGGCGGTAGTCCGCGAGCCACAGTTCTGGCCTCGTTTCCCCCGAGTACTTTGTGATAGTAGTCGGCGGTCGGAACCGGGTCGGGAACGGCGCCCGTCGGATGGCCCGACTGAAGGCCTGCGGACCGGGTGGTTCGGGCGAGGGACTCCGATCCTCCCCGCTGTCGTAGCGCCCCCCACGCCTGGGGTGGTAGCCTCGGCGCACCCTTTCGTCGAGGTGGGCCCGACGGTCGCGTCGATGGTGCTCGTTGCCGAGGTGGCCCGGGGCCGTAGGCGCGGTGTTGCGCGTGCGCCCGGTGTAGACCGAGGCTTCCCGCATAAATCGGGAAGTCGCGGCGTGAGGCTCCGAGGGGTATCCCTGCCTTCGGGAGGCAGTGCTCTCGGCCCGTCGGGCCGCAGCGCCTTCCAGGAGATTCTTGAGCTCTCCCTGGATTCGCCGACCCTCGGTGGTCGATGGCTCCGGCATCGTGCGGAGGAGCATCGCTGCGGCTGCCAGGTTCTGACCAACCCCGCTGGATGCGGGCGGCGGCCTGAGCCTGACATCGTTGGCGACGCGGTGCTGGAGACCTTGGGGCAGGTGACGTATTTCTCCGGCCGGGGGTTGGCCCGCCCATGCCTGCCCGACGTCCCGGCGGATCATCTCAAGCGCCCCTGTTCCCTCGTCGAGCCTGGCCTGCGCCCCGCGGACTTGCTCGAGCTGTGGGTCGTGACCCCCCGCTGGAACGGGGACCACAGCTAGCTCCCGCGGGATGTCGGCGCGAGGCGCCGGCCTAGGAAAATCACTGTCCTCCAGCATGCCAAGATGGTTGCCTTCGGAGGGATCCCCTAGCTCGACGTGGAAACATTCGCGGCTTGGGCCGCAGTCCTCGTCGTCAAGGCTGCGGCTTCCGTCGGAACAGTCGGAGAGGCAGTAGTCACATGCGGTCATGAAGTCCCGCATGGCACTGGGGTTGCCAAATCCAGAGAAATCCCAACAGATGCTGGGATCGTCATCTTCCTCGGACCCAGAGGACCCGTAGGTCGAGACATCCGTCAATCGGTCCCAAGGCGACCGCATACGAAACCCCAGTGGGGTTGCACTCGCCTCAATGAGAGCGCCCGCCAAAGCGAGGTCGCTTGGCGGGTTGAGGCCGAGTCGAAATGACGTAAGATGGGAGTTAGTCAGTACCTTTTGGTCGACGAGGAGCGACGTAGTCACATCGGGGACTGGTTGCACCGTCGTCTCAGGTACGAGGGCGATGTCCTGCAAGCTCTCCGTGAGAGCGCCGGCGTCGTCTTCTTGCTCGGGATCAGCGTGTCGCGGGGGGACGGCGCCTGCCTTCGTCTCGAACGCGAGGTCGACGCCCGGCGTGCCCTCCGTTGGGGCGCTGGGAACGTCGATTCGCTCGACGGCCGACGAAGCGCGACCTCCCGCTTGGCCTTGGTTGCCCCGCCTCCTTCCCCGTTGACGGGGGAGAGGACGGGGCGAGCTCGAACGTTGTTCTTCCACCACGCGGGGAAGATGTCGTCGGTTCCGCCGCCGGTGGGCGGGTTGTCGACCGCCATTGTCGTTGTCGCGCGGCGGTGGAAGGAGTATCATGTCGTAGCTGCCGTCGAACGACATGAACTCGAGACTCCCGAAACGGAGCACCGTCCCGGGCCGGAGAGGTTGCTGGAGACTGCCCATCTGGAGCTTGACGGGAAGCTGTTCGTCAGCACGCAGCAGGCCCCTACCTGGCGCGCCAACTGTCGGCGTTTCGAGACCGGGGGGGTCCCCGAGCCGATGAGTGAGTGTGCCGCGTGCCCCAGCCCAGATGGGTCGAGCGCGTGGGCGAGCGCGAAGGGGGGAGAAGCGAGGTGGCCGGAGACGGGCGTGAGAGAGGTGGAGCTCCCGCGGCCTTCGTGTTCGTCCCGCGCCCAGGTCGGGTGCGCTTGCAGTAGGGGGGTTACAAGCGTCCACGCGGGTGAGGGAAGCGAGCGGCCCTAAGAGAGCGCCTGTCCCGTCCTCGTCCCGCGCGGCCAACCTTCTCTAAGAAGGCCCTAGTCCTTCCTTTTATAGGCGTAAGGAGAGGATCCAGGTGTACAATGGGGGCGTAGCAGAGTGCTACGTGTCTAGCGGAGGGAGAGCTAGCGCCCTAAGTACATGCCAATGTGGCAGCCGGAGAGATCTTGGCACCCTGCTGGCGTGATGTCGTGGCTGTCGGAGGAGCAACGGAGCCTGGAGGAGGGACAGCTGTCGGAGCGGTCGAGTCCTTGCTGACGTCCACCTGCTTCCGTAAGAGAGCTGAGAGCCGCCGTCATCACAGAGCTTGTGGGGCGCCATCATTGCCCATCTGGCGGAGCTAGCCAGATGGGACACCGGTCTTGTTCTCCATGACCCGAGTCGGCTCGGGGTAGGATGATGATGGCGCTTCCTGTTGACGTGGTGGGCCTGTGCCCTAGGTCGGGCGATGTGGGGGCTCCTCCGAAGCCGGGGTCGAGTCTGTCTTCCGTGGCCGAGGCCGAGCCCGAGCCCCCGGGTCGGGCGAGGCGGAGATCATTCGGCAGAGGCCCGGGCGGAGTCCGAGCCCTGGGGTCGGGCGAAGCGGAGTTCGTCGTCTTCCGGGTCTTAGCCCGAGTCCGAGCCCTGGGGTCGGGCGGAGCGGAGTTCGCCGTCTTCCAGGTCTTAGCCCGAGTCCGAGCCCTGGGGTCGGGCGGAGCGGAGTTCGTCGTCTTCCGGGTCTGAGCCCGAGTCCGAGCCCTGGGGTCGGGCGGAGCGGAGTTCGCCGTCTTCCGGGTCTTAGCCCGAGTCCGAGCCCTGGGATCGGGCGGAGCGGAGTTCGTCGTCTTCCGGGTCTTAGCCCGAGTCCGAGCCCTAGGGTCGGGCGGAGCGGAGTTCGCCGTCTTCCGGGTCTTAGCCCGAGTCCGAGCCCTGGGGTCGGGCGGAGCGGAGTTCGCCGTCTTCCGGGGCTGAGCCCGAGTCCGAGCCCTGGGTCGAGCGGAGCGGAGCTTCCTATGGCGCCTTTGGCAAGGCCTGACTGCCTGTCAGACTCACTCTGTTGAGTGGCACTGCAGTCGGAGTGGCGCAGGCGGCACTGTCCTTCTGTCAGACCGGTCAGTGGTGCGGCGGAGTGACGGCGGTCACTTCGGCTCTGCCGGGGGGCGTGCGTCAGGATAAAGGTGTCAGGCCACCTTTGCGTTAAATGCTCCTGCAACTCGGTCAGTCGGTGCGGCGATTTGGTCAAGGTTGCTTCTCAGCGAAGCCAAGGCTTCGGGCGAGCCGGAGATGCGTCCGCCGTTAAAAGGGGAGCCTCGGGCGAGACGGAAGTCCCTCGAGGTCGGCTGCCCTTGGCCGAGGCTAGGCTCGGGCGAAGCGTGATCGAGTCACTCGTATGGACTGATCCCTGAC
Organism: Zea mays; assembly: GCF_902167145.1. Classification (NCBI taxonomy): domain Eukaryota; kingdom Viridiplantae; phylum Streptophyta; class Magnoliopsida; order Poales; family Poaceae; genus Zea; species Zea mays. The sequence goes on along the minus strand of NC_050104.1, from coordinate 121,743,009 downwards.
TTAATCGCACCCATCAGGCCTCTGCAGCTTTATGCTGATGGGGGTTACCAGCTGAGAATTAGGCGTCTTGAGGGTACCCCTAATTATGGTCCCCGACAATCCTCTATGACTCCTAATTCTTGTTAAGAACAGGGTAATTCTCCTTAACAAAGTTTGTTCACTAAACATTAGTCTACAAACTTATTATAGGATATATGGGCCAAAACCGAGTGAATTCAAAGATATGGCGCGTCCAAATTGGCTCCATTCCACTGTGACCATTTCTGTCTTCAGGTTCAGTTTCAGTTATTTGATACAAGTCTGACAGAGCAACTTTGGGCTTGTTTTTCTCCAATTTTTTTATAACAACCAAAGAGGATGTCTGCATCAAAGTTATTCTCCTATAATAGCTCTACAGAATTGATGTGGTGACCTAGGGCAAAATCCTTTTTGTTTGGAAGTTACAAGGCCCCAAAGATGAACCCACTACACTGAAATTCAGACTTAACCAAAAGAGTTCAAGTGTGGCTCTTTTGCAATTAAGTCCAAATCTCAAGGTTTGGGTTGCAAATCTTCATAATTGTGAACCATATGACTTAAGACACCTTATTATCATGGTTTTTGCACTTTAGTCCAAAAGTGCACTAATTTTGCACTTAGCCCCTAGGGTTTAGGTTTAGGGCTTTCCAGGGTCCTTTTTAGGGTTTTTGACATTTCAGGGGTTTGGATGTAACTTAGGTCCATTCTCAGTAACATTTTATGACTATTTCAATTGAGCTTTAGAGTTTTCTCTATTTGGACTTTGTTTTACCCTTCTGATCCCCATTTAGGGTTAAGTACCCTATTCTAGGGTTTTATCCACAAAATGTCATACTAATACAACTTGTTTGAAATTTTTGCCCAGTGAATGCATCCTAGGTGTGACAATCACATGAAATGCCAATGCTTATGATGTTATGCTCAGGTTTTAGTAATAGTAACACCAGGGGTGTTACAGTCGTCTGCGCCCAAACCCTAACGGTTGGGTGACGTGGCTGGTGCACCAGACAGTGTCTGGTGGCGCACCGGACTGTCCGGTGCGCCCTTCGACAGACACCCTCCCCAACGGCTATGTGGTGGTTGAGGGCTATAAATACCCCCAACCACCACCACTCCAAGTATCCAAGTTTCTAGCACTTTACATTCAATACAAGAGCTAGTGCATTCACTCCTAGACACAAATCAAAAGATCAAAGCCTCTCCAAGTGCCAAAGTTCATTCCAATCACCTAGTGACTTGAGAGAGTGTTTGTTCGTGTCCTTTGCGCTCTTGTTTCTTGGATCGCTTTCTTCCTTCCTCTTTCTTGTTTCAAAGTGACTTGTAAGCAAGGCAAAAGACACCAAGTGTGTGGTGGTCCTTGCGGGGTCTAAGTGACCCGTGAGAATTAAGGAGAAAGCTCACTCGGTCTAAGTGACCGTTTCAGAGAGGGAAAGGGTTGAAAGAGACCCGGTCTTTGTGACCACCTCAACTGGGACTAGGTTCTTTAGAACCGAACCTCGGTAAAACAAATTACCGTGTTCATCCGCATTATTTCTTGGTTGATTTGTTTCCCCCTCTCTCTCGGACTTAATATTCGTTCTAACGCTAACCCCGGCTTGTAGATTGTGTTTTAAGTTATAAATTTCAGATTTCGCCTATTCACCCCCCCTCTAGGCGACTTTCAATTGGTATCAGAGCCCGGTACTTCATTAGAGTCTAACCACTCGAAGTGATGTTGGGAGATCACGCCAAGAGGGAGATCGTAACCGACGACAAGCCCGCAAGCCCAGGGAGAACCCACTCAAGGGAGTCTGGCCACAAGCACAAGGAGGAATCCTCTTCCTCCATCAAGTCCCATCGAAGAGGCGACAAGAAGAAAAAGATGAAGAAGGTGGTCTACTACGAGACCGACTCTTCGTCGCCCTCCACCTCTGGCTCCGACTCGTCGTCCACTACCTCTAAGCACCATGAGCGCAAGAAGTATAGTAAGATGCCCCTCCACTATTCTCGCATTTCTAAGCGTAATCCATTACTTTCCGTTCCATTAGGCAAGCCACCATGTTTTGATGGTGAAGATTATTCTATGTGGAGTAATAAAATGAGGCATCATCTAACCTCACTCCACAAAAGTATTTGGGACATTGTTGAGTATGGAGTGCAGGTACCGAAGGTTGGGGACAAGGACTACAATTTAGATGAGGCCGATCAAATTTGGCACTTCAACTCCCCATGAAGAGGAGTATAATAAGGTACAAGGGTTAAAGACGGCCAAAGAAATTTGGGACATCCTCAAGACTGCGCATGAAGGAGATGAGGTGACCAAGATCACCAAGCGGGAGACGACCGAAGGGGAGCTCAGTCGATTCATCCTCAACCAAGGAGAGGAGCCACAAGCGATGTACAACCGGCTCAAGACCTTGGTGAACCAAGTGCACAACCTTAGGAGCACCAAATGGGATGACCATGAGATGGTCAAGGTTATTCTTAGATCACTCGTATTTCGTAATCCTACTCAAGTTCAATTAGTACATGGTGACCCTAGATATAAGTTAATGTCTCTCGAGGAGGTAATTGGGAAGTTTATGAGCTTTGAACTAATGGTAAAAGGCTCCAAACACATCGTCAACTTGAAGCAAGGCGCCACCTCCACACCTGAGGTGCAACCCGTCGCATTCAAGGTGACAGAAGAAGTAAAGGAGTCTACACCAAGTAGGATTCCCATCGATGCCTCCAAGCTTGACAATGAGGAAATAGCGCTCATCATCAAGAGTTTTTTGTCAAATCCTCAAGCAAAGGAGGGGGAAGGACTACAAACCCCGCTCCAAGAGGGTGTGCTACAAATGTGGTAAGCCTAGTCATTTTATCGCTAAATGTCCTATGTCTAGTGATAGTGACAGGGGCGACGACAAGAAGGGGAAGAAGAAGGAGAAGAAGAGGTACTACAAGAAGAAGGGCAGCGATGCCCATGTGTGCCGAGAATGGGACTCCGACGAGAGCTCCACCGACTCCTCCTCCGACGAGGACGTCGCCAACATCACCGTCAACAAAGGCCTCCTCTTCCCCAACGTCGGCCATAAGTGCTTCATGGCAAGGGACGGTAAAAAGAAGAAGGTAAAATCTAGAGCCTCTACCAAATATACAACATCTAGTGATGAGGGTAGCTCTAGTGATGATGAAGATGATTTGCTTACCCTTTTTTCTAACCTTAACATGGAACAAAAAGAAAAATTAAATGAACTGATAGGAGCTATTCATGAGAAGGATGAACTCTTGGACAGCCAAGAGGAATTCCTTATTAAGGAAAACAAGAAGCATGTTAAAGTAAAAAATGCTTATGCTCAGGAGATAGAAAAATGTGAAAACTTAACTAAGGAGCTTAGCATTTGACATGACACTGTTTCCAACCTTAGAACTGAGAATGCTAATTTAATTGTTAAAATTGAGAAGTTAAATGTTTGTAATGATTCCATTGTCAATATTAGAAATGAAAATGCTAGTCTAATGGCTAAGATTGATAAATTGAATGTTACAATTTCTAGCCTTAGAGATGAAAATGCTAGATTAATTTTTGAGGCTAAAGATTTGAATGTTTGCAATGATGCCATTTCCAATATTAGAAATGAGAATGCTATTTTACATGCTAAGATTGATGAATTAAATGTTTGCAAACCCTCTACATCTATTGTTGATCACGTTTCTATTTGTACTAGATGTAGAGATGTTAATGTTGATGCTATTCATGATCACCTTGCTTTAATTAAACAACAAAATGATCACATAGCTCAACTAACTGCCAAAATTAATGAGCATGAGATTGAAAATAAAAAATTTAAATTTGCTAGAAGCATGCTCTATAATGGGAGACGCCCTGGCATTAAGGATGGTATTGGTTTCCAACAGGGAAGCAATGCCAAAATTAATGTCCCTAAGAGATTGTTTAATTTTGTTAAGGGCAAGGCTCCCATGGTTCAGGATAATGAGGGCTATATTTTATATCCTGAAAATTATCCCAAACACAATATTAGGAAAATTCATGCTAGGAAACCTCATAATGATACTCACCATGCTTTTATTTATAAGAATGAGGCTTCTAGCTCTAGGCATCCTACACATGTTAAAATGCCTAAAAAGAAAACTCCTGCTGCATCAAATATGCCTAACATTTCATTTAAGACTTTTGATGCATCTTATGTTTTAACTAACAAATCAGGCAAAGTAGTTGCTAAATATGTTGGGGCTAAACACAAGGGATCAAAGACTTGTGTTTGGGTACCCAAGGTGCTTGTTTCTAACATCAAAGGACCCAAGACTGTTTGGGTACCTAAGAACAAGGCCTAAATTGTTTTGCAGGTTTATGCATCTAGGGGCTCAAGCTGGATAATTGATAGCGGATGCACAAACAACATGACAGGGAAGAAAAGAATGTTCTCCTCCTATAAGAAAAACAAAGATCCCCAACAAGCTATCACATTCGGGGATGGAAATCAAGGTTTGGTCAAAGGACTTGGTAAAACTGTTATAACACCTGACCATTCTATTTCAAATGTTTTTCCTATAGATTCTTTAGATTATAACTTGCTTTCAGTTTCTCAATTATGCAAAATGGGCTACAACTGTCTATTTACAGATGTAGGTGTTACTGTCTTTAGAAAGAGTGATGATTCAGTAGCATTCAAGGGAGTGTTAGAGGGTCAGCTATATTTGGTTAATTTTAATGAAGCTGAACTTAACACTTGCTTAATTGCTAAGACTAATATGGGTTGGCTCTGGCATCGCCGACTTGTCCATGTTGGGATGAAGAATCTCCACAAACTTCTAAAGGGAGAGCACATTTGGGACTAACAAATGTTCATTTTGAGAAAGACAGGGTTTGTAGCGCATGTCAAGTAGGAAAGCAAGTTGGCACCCATCATCCACACAAGAACATCATGACGATCGACAGGCCGCTCGAGCTACTCCACATGGATCTATTCCGCCCGATAGCTTACATAAGCATCGGTGGGAGTAAGTACTGTCTAATTATTGTGGATGATTATTCTCGCTTCACTTGGGTGTTCTTTTTGCAGGAAAAATCTCAAACCCAAGAGACCTTAAAGGGATTCTTAAGACAAGCTCAAAATGAGTTCGGCTTAAGGATCAAAAAGATAATAAGCGACAATGGGACGGAGTTCAAGAATTCGCAAATTGAAGGCTTTCTTGAGGAAGAGGGGATCAAGCATGAGTTCTCTTCTCCCTACACACCTCAACAAAATGGTGTAGTGGAGAGGAAGAATAGAACTCTACTAGACATGGCAAGGACCATGCTTGATGAATACAAGACACCGGACCGGTTTTGGGCCGAGGCGATTAACACCGCCTGCTACTCCATCAACCGGTTATATCTTCAACGAATCCTCAAGAAGACATCTTATGAACTCCTCACCGGTAAAAAGCCCAATGTTTCATATTTTAGAGTCTTTGGAAGCAAATGTTTTATTCTTGTTAAAAGAGGTAGAAAATCTAAATTTGCTCCTAAGGCTGTAGAAGGCTTTTTACTTGGTTATGACTCAAACACAAGGGCATATAGAGTCTTCAACAAATCCACTAGACTAGTTGAAGTTTCTTGTGACATTGTGTTTGATGAGACTAATGGCTACCAAGTGGAGCAAGTTGATCTTGATGAATTAGATGATGAAGAGGCTCCGTGCATCGCGCTAAGGAACATGTCCATTGGGGATGTGTGTCCTAAGGAATTCGAAGAGCCTACACAAGCACAAGATCAACCGTCATCTTCCAATCAAGCATCTCCACCAACCCAAGATGAGGAACAGGCTCAAGGTGATAAAGAAGAAGATCAAGAAGATGAGCCACCTCAAGAAGAGGTCAATGATCAAGGGGGAGATGATGATGATAAAGACAAGGAAGATGAGCAAGAAATTCAGGGTCAAAGACCGCCATACCTAAGAGTCCACCAGGCGATTCAAAGAGATCACCCGTCAACTCCATTCTTGGTGATATTCATAAGGGGGTAACTACTCGATCTTGAGTCACATATTTTTGTGAACATTACTCTTTTATGTCCTCTATTGAGCCATACAGGGTGGAGGATGCACTAAAAGATTCGGATTGGGTGCTGGCAATGCAAGAGGAGCTCAGCAATTTCACGAGGAATGAGGTATGGCATTTGGTTCCACGTCCTAATCAAAATGTTGTAGGTACTAAGTGGGTATTTCGCAACAAACAAGATGAGCATGGTGTGGTGATAAGGAACAAAGCCCAACTTGTGACCAAGGGTTATTCACAAGTCGAAGGTCTGGATTTCGATGAAACTTATGCACCCATAGCTAGGCTTGAGTCAATTCGCATATTACTTGCCTATGCTACTTACCATGGCTTTAAGCTTTATCAAATGGACGTGAAAAGTGCCTTCCTCAATGGACCAATCAAGGAAGAAGTCTATGCTGAGAAACCTCCCGGCTTTGAAGATAGTGAGTACCCTAACCATGTTTATAAACTCTCAAAGGCGCTTTATGGGCTCAAGCAAGCCCCGAGAGCATGTTATGAATGCCTGAGAGATTTTCTAATCACTAATGGCTTCAAAGTCGGCAAGGCCGATCCTACACTTTTTACTAAAACTGTTGCAAATGATTTGTTTGTATGCCAAATTTACGTTGATGATATTATATTTGGGTCTACTAACAAATCTACTTGTGAAGAGTTTAGTAGGATCATGGTTCAAAAATTCAAGATGTCTATGATGGGGGAGTTGAGATATTTCTTAGGATTTCAAATCAAGCAACTCTAAGAGGGCACCTTCATCAGCCAAACCAAGTACATTCAAGACATACTTAACAAGTTTAGAATGAAGGATGCCAAGCCCATCAAGGCACCCATGGGAACCAATGGGCATCTCGACCTCGACACGGGAGGTAAATCCGTAGATCAAAAGATATACCGGTCGATGATAGGATATTTACTCTATTTATGTGTATCTCGACCGAATATTTTGCTTTCTGTATGCATGTGTGCAAGGTTCCAAGCCGATCCTAAGGAAGTTCACCTTAGGGCCGTAAAGAGAATCATGAGGTATTTAGTCTACACTCCTAAGTTTGGACTCTGGTACCCTAAGGGATCCACCTTTGATTTAATAGGATATTCAGATGCCGATTGGACAGGGTGTAAAATTGACAGGAAGAGCACATCAGGGACTTATCAGTTTATGGGGAGATTCCTGGTGTCTTGGGCTTCAGAGAAACAAAATTCAATAGCTCTTTCCACCGCCGAAGCCGAGTATATTGCTATAGGCCATTGTTGTGCGCAATTACTTTGGATGAGGCAAACCCTCAGGGACTATGGCTACAAATTGAGCAAAGTCCCTCTCCTATGTGATAATGAGAGTGCTATTCGCATGGCGGAGAATCCCGTTGAACACAGCCGTACTAAGCATATAGACATTCGGTATCACTTTTTGAGGGATCACCAACAAAGGGGATATCGAAATAGCTTATATTAACACTAAAGAACAATTAGCCGATATCTTTACCAAGCCTTTAGATGAGAAAACCTTTAGCAAACTTAGGACTGAGCTAAATATTCTTGATTCTCGGAATTTTGATTGAAAAATTGCACACATAGCTCATTTATATACCTTTGATCATATCTCTTTCATTTGGTACATATACGTATTGCTTATTCTTCTTGTGCCCCAGCTAAGATTAATGTGTCTCCATGAGTATTTCTTGTCTTAGTCTTAGATTGAAAGGGAAATAGAGTATTTGGCAAAGACAACGCTTTCACTCAACTCCATCAGTATTATTCGTATTATTCACCCTTTGTCGGTATTCCGCCATCTCTCCAAATTTGGTATAATCTTTCACTCTTATATTGTTTACGAAAGGAGGAGAAAACAAAAAGTGCTCTCAAATGTCTCCGTTTTTGGCGCTTTATGCCAAAGGGGGAGAAAGTATTAGCCCAAAGCAAAAGGACCGCACCACCACGAATTTCAAATTTTTCAAGAATTTTTCAAATTGGTATCTAAATGTATTTGTGATCTTGTTCAATTAGTATTTACAAAAATTGGTAAAACCCTCTTAAACACTAAGAGGAGAATTTCATTTAGGGGGAGTTTTGTTTAGTCAAAGGAAAAGCATTTGAAACAGGGGGAGAAAATTTCAAATCTGAAAATGCTTCTTGCAATCCTACTCATATACTTTTGACTATTTGCAAAAAGACTTTGAAAAGATTTTCCAAAAAAATTTGCAAAAACAAAACAAGTGGTGCAAACGTGGTCCAAAATGTTAAATAAAAGAAAGCAATCCATGCATATCTAGTGAAATTATAAATTGGTTTAATTCTAAGTAACCTATGCACTTACATTATGCAAACTAGTTCATTTCTGCACTTTATATATTTTCTTTGGTTTGTGTTGGCATCAATCACCAAAAAGGGGGAGATTAAAAGGGAAATAGGGTCAAACCTTTTCCATAATTAATTTTGGTGATTGAATGCCCAACACAAATATTGGACTAACTAGTTTGCTCTAGATTATATATTCTACAGGTGCATAAAGGTTCAACACAAACCAATAAAATATTAAAGAAAGGGTTCAAAATCAAAGGAACAAAGAAACCAAGAGTGCCCTGGTCTGGCGCACTGGACTGTCCGGTGTGCCACCGGACAGTGTCCGGTGCACCAGGACCGTACACGCACGAACTTGCAAGTCTTGGGTTTCTTCTGGCGTCGCTCCGCTATAATTCACCGGACTGCCCGGTGTGCCACCGGACTGTCCGATGTGACAGCGGAGCAACGGCTCCTTCGTACAATGGTCGACTGCAAAAGCTGAAGAATTAGATAAATAGTGCGGAATCAGTGCGCGACAGAGCATAGCAGCCATCAGAGGCACACCGAACAGTGAACAGTACCTGTCCGGTGCGGCACCGGACTGTCCGGTGCCACTAAAATACAATGCCTCCAATGGTCGTCTGCGTCCGAACCCTAACGGTTGGATGACGTGGCTGGCGCACCGGACTGTCCGGTGCGCCCTTCGACAGACAGTCTCCCCAACGGCTATGTGGTGGTTGAGGGCTATAAATACCCGCAACTACCACCACTCCAAGTATTCAAGTTTCCAGCACTTCACATTCAATACAAGAGCTAGTGCATTCACTCCTAGACACAAATCAAAAGATCAAAGCCTCTCCAAGTGCCAAAGTTCATTTCAATCATCTAGTGACTTGAGATAGTGTTTGTTCGTGTCCTTTGCGCTCTTGTTTCTTGGATCGCTTTATTCCTTCCTCTTTCTTGTTTTAAAGTGACTTGTAAGCAAGGCAAGAGACACCAAGTGTGTGGTGGTCCTTGCCGGGTCTAAGTGACCCGTGAGAATTAATGAGAAAACTCACTTGGTCTAAGTGATCGTTTGAGAGAGGGAAAGGGTTGAAAGAGACCCGATCTTTGTGACCACCTCAACGGGGACTAGGTTCTTTAGAACCGAACCTCGGTAAAACAAATCACCGTGTTCATCTGCATTATTTCTTGGTTGATTTGTCCCCCCTCTCTCCCGGACTTAATATTCGTTCTAACGCTAACTCTGGCTTGTAGATTGTGTTTTAAGTTGTAAATTTCAGATTCTGCCTATTCACCCTCCTTTAGGTGACTTTCACAGGGGCAACATCGAGATCAAATTTCCAAGTAAACACGGACGTGTATTGGTGATTGCAATTAAGGAACAAGTAGCAAAGTGTTCGTACATTGTTATAGTTTTTATTTATCATTTATGTTTAAGTATAGAATATAAGATATAAATATATGTGTTTTATTAACTAAGTGAGTGTGAATTTGAGTTTAGAGCCAATAATCATGATTCGAATCCCATTTATATATAATTTTAGTATTTTTACTATATAACGTGGGGAACACGACAACGATGGAAACCATGGATCCATAGAAACTGGTGTTTTAATATAGTAGAGAATTATCTCAATAGAGGGTAGTTAAGAGAATACAACTAATATATAACGGTGATGTTAAAGAAGGACTAAAATATTACAAATTGATGGCAACCAAGAGATGTTATAAATTTTGGTGGCAACCAAGGAATCATTAATTATAAGTTTCAATAGCAACAAGGGCATTCTGTCTTATTTCAATGTTGCGATCGTGGGCGGGAGATCACATACACATTGCCTCCTCCATCATCCCACGCATCTTAAGACACGTAAACACAATAATTAAAAAAGCAATATATAATTAATCGGACGAATAACAATGATAGATATAGATCCGGGTGATCGCACAGCGTGCGGCTAAGGGAACTGGACGGAGGAGGGGTAGTCGGTCATCGGCTTCCAGTCGGCCGGGATGACGTTGCTGGCCACCAGCGTCTTGCCGGAGTCGCTCCGGACGCGCAGCGAGAAGGGCGGCCGCAGCGGGCGCTTGGTGTCGAGGCGCCAGACGGCGCCCCACGACACGTGCATCGGCGTCCACACGCCCGTCGGCTTGCCGGTGTCCTTGTTCGTCTCCATCAGGTCCAGCTGCACCACGGCGCCGTCCTTGCCCGCGTACTGCACCAGCACCGCGAAGTAGTTCGGGTTGGAGCCCACCTGGACGCGGAAGTTGACGTTCAGGCCCTTGTAGTTGCAGGGCACCCTCCTGAACTGGATGTCGATGATGCCGGCGTGGCGGAGCTTGTCGTTGAGCCCCGTCCTGGCCATGGCGCCGAACGCCGTGCCGCTGAGGTCGAAGTGGTACTTGGACACCGGGTAGTAGTTCATGTCCGTGATCACCACGCGCTTGGCTCTGCCGGAGCAAGCGTCGTGGCTGCTGTTGAGGCACCGTATCTGATGGTGTTTTTTTCAATCGGACGAGGATATTAGAGGGTTGCTGCTACGGTTGACCGATCAAATTAACTGACAAGGACTCCAAGTTAATTTTATCTAAAGATAAACTAGTCCTACATACCTGGTAGCATGCGCCGCAGCCCTTGCCGTCCTTGAACAGCGGCTCGTTGCCGCACGACGTCATGGACATGTACGGGTACTGGTTGGTGTGCTTGAACCCACACGCGCCGCCTGCAGATACGATATGGCACAGCAACGTCAGATCGACATGCATGCACACGAGCATCGTCGGCAGTCACACGCACGCACGCACGTACCATTGTCGTCAGGGCCGGCGCCGTCGGGCGCGCCGTACCATGTGGCCTTGGCCGGGAGCCAGCTGCCCGCCTCGGCGTGCATCGCAAGCACCACGAACAGTGCAGCGAGTGCAGCCACCTTTGAGGAGTAGGAGGTCAAGGCGGAGGCCATCTCAGCTCGATCGCACCGGCCAGCTAGCTAAGTCACCTGGCTGCAGTTCTCGAGTTCAGCGAGCACGTACTTGGATTGGATGTTCGGTACGGTGTTTTTCTTGGTCGACCGGAGGACGACATCGCCGGTACATTTATAGGCAGGCGAAAGCCGGCCGGGTTGATCGAATTGGCATCAAGAGTCGCCATTCGGCTCGTCGCGTACGACGGCCATGCCGTGTTAGAGGTGCAAGGTCACATGGCCACCAGGCGCAATGGAGTAGGCGGCTGGCGACCCTGCTGATGGCGGTTGCAGAATGCGATCTTGTACTGCAGCTCGTACGTACCACATGCGAAGCCCTGCCGAAGTGCCGATAATTGGTAAGATTACAATCTTGGGGTTTCGTTCTCAATGGTGCGGAGGCCAGATAATTTTTTTTCCTTAACTCTTTCAAAACTATCATCGCATTATTGTAATTTAGCATGATTGCCGTGGCATGCTCTCGTTTACTTTGAGTATTCACAACATGCCCGAATTTAATAGGTTTTACCATCGATCCCAAATTATGGGGAAAAATATATATATATAACCGCGTAGCCCTGTTGGACACTAGAGCTAATAGTTAGCTTTTATAAATAGCTGATTTTAGTTATATTAGCTGCTTTTATTAGTTAGGTCATGTTTCAAACCTCTAATAGTTAGATGCTAAAATTAGATATAGAGGTTCTAAACATACCCAGCTAATACCTTAACTGAAAGATAGACTGTAAAGATTTTTATAGCCAGTAGTTAACTATATTATTATTAAACTTGCCCTTAGTGATACAATTGACTCTGGATGAGAACTTTTTATAGATGGTGAGACACCAGACAAAACTTATCTGCACATAGAGATGACATCGATTAGATTTATTATCTTAGAGCACCGTTGCACTTGGAACCTTGATTGTCAGCGTTGACTGCAGTTGACCCGGCCCCTCACATAATTTTGAGGCACACATTCCCGTTCGTTTTGCTAACAGAAGGGAGGATCGGTTAGCCGTTGTAGACGCCATATATCCAATCTTGGGATCACGGAAACCAATCATCGATCATAGCCGTACGTATTATTGTTCCTTCACGAGTGTGCTACACATACCGTACGTATATGGTAGGTAGCTAGCTTCGCGCAACGAACATGCACAAGATCAAAGTGTGAACTGACGATCCGCGCGCTAGCTGCTGAAACAGAAGAGCGCGTACGTCAAGGCTTCTCGTCGACGTCTCTCATGCATCTGACCACGAATTGTTTAAGCTAGTGGAGTAGTGGGTACGTATATATATTACGAACGTCTACCGTACGTACGTGCCTACAGCAGTCACGATGAACCCTAATATCCGATGCATGAGCTGTGATGGGTGCCATCGCCAATGCGGCGAGGACGCAAGGTAGCGTTGCTGAGCGGAGTAGTACGCCGTTGTCCGTGGCCGGCGTCGTCGCTCACGTGTAGCGTACGCGGCGGCTAGCGTATAGAGGAAGGGTGCGGCCCGTGCTGCTGCGTGCGTGCGTGCGCAAGCATAAACAGGAGCCCCGCAAGTTACCCGCGCCGCCCACGATCACGAGAGACGGAGAGGGCAAAATGAGCCCCGCGCGCGCTAGTCAACGTAAGAGGTGGGCGGGTTCCAAGAGCACGAAAAGTCAATCTAATGATGACTCCATAACATGGTTTGTTACAAGGTCAAATCATCTGAATCGTTGAATTGCAGTTACCACACATCTTTCATCATGCGCTTCCTTTACTGCAGCCTAATGAGTAATGAGAACAGAGGTATTAGGGCATGTAGAGTAATGAGAACAGAGGTATTAGGTCATGTATGTATGGTGATTAATGTAGAAGCTCTTGAAGTGTTGGTCATGTATGTATGGTGATCAATGTAGAAGCTCTTGAAGTGTTTAAATTGACTATTTGTAAAAAATCGTGGAGTCTCTCCACGAAGAAGAGACGTATCAGTCTCGTAACCCAAGTAGCAACAGACGATCACCTCCCACTTTACGAATTTGTCGTCTGTTCTATCGATTCGATGTTGTACAAGCACATTTACTTCTCTATTTATTAATAGACTATAATAATAGATACCTTATTGTATAATAGTTTCTTAGTTATCTCTTGTGTTTGGAGAACCGTTTTAAAATCTCTCCGCTATACATTCCTTGTGCTCATACAATCATAGCATGAGCGTAGTATAATTAAAAAAAAATCTATATGTTCGTGCAATGTTACCCACGAATCGGCATCGGCATGAGTCAGGCTGCAACCAAAAAATGTATCTGGCAATTCGGTCCATAAACTTTAGATTTCGTTTTTGACAACTGAACCACAACGAACCAAAGAACAATTTCTGGCCTTCAAATAATGAAATGAAATTAAAAAAAAACTTGACGGCTAGCTTTCTCGGACCATTAGTAGTAGTGCAGACACACGTTGAAACGAACATGGCATTCGAGCTTTGCTTCCAAGTACGAAGAATGCCTAATCCATAACACATACCAGCAGATTGCAGAAAATAAATGACTTCATCACAGTGGCCCCATGTATACATATTTCACAAAACTCTTTTGGTTCCTCTTGTTTTTTCCCTCGAAGGAAGGAAGGAAGCAACTTTTGGTTTACCTGCATTATGCACACACATATTTGGAAGTTCTCAACAATGGGAAATGCTGCCTTTGTGTAATGCATATTTGGAGGTTGCGCAGTCAAGCTACAATTCTAATATTCAAAAGAGCATAAACAGACTTCAATTTACAGGACCATGAGGGACGAAGACAAAATAGTTCTAGATTCCTTACTAATGGCTGAATATTAGCATACTGAATAAACTAAACCATAATTCCTATCTGCAAGACTTCCGCACATAATAAATAGACTCTTCCAATTCTGAAAACTGGATCTGAAAAGGTAAGCAATTTCCTGAAGTTTGCAAACCAAACCTGATTTTATCAGAACTTGCCACTCTGAAACTTCCATCTGAAAATAAGTGGAATTTCAGTAAGAAAAAAAAGATATGCTTGCAGATTTTGACAACAGCGCCGCATGCCCTTTTGAGCTTATGAAACATTATTATGGTTAGAAATTAAACAAGGAATGCAGGAGGTACATAAAGCAAAAAAGAACCAAAAATATGCAGCAGAAGCAACGAAGCTTGCATGCTGTCAGCTGCTTGCCCCTTCCTGCCTGGCTCCTACCTTCTAATAAATAAAGGAAAACAAGGGCATCTATATTGAGCCTTTTCACATTCACATGTGAACAAATTCATATGAACCAGAAATCCAGCACATCACCCATATATGAAATAGCCGAAGAGCACATTCATATTGGATGCCTTGAAACACCACACGAGATCATAACAATATAAACAGCCAAAAGCTTTGATTCTCCAAGGCCGGTAACACGGTATATTTATCATACAGCTTCGGTGTTGCAACAATAAGCCAAAGCAACAACCTTGTCAAGAACAAAATTATATATAAAAACTAAGAAAATTACAGTATACCACCTTACTCTTCCTAATGGCACATACAGAACTGCCAAGCATCTGTGTATGGTTTGTGAACAAAAGTTGACAGGATCCAGCTGCAACTAACTTGATTGGATGGGGGAAGTATAATGTCCTATTGATCATTGTTCTGGTCAGATTGTGCTTGTGTATCCAATTTGTTTTCTTCAATTTGAGTTGTGCTGCCATCCTCATTGTCAGGAAAAAATTCTGATTGTAGAGAGGGTGCAATCTTGTTAACTTGAAGCCATGTTGCTTCCCAGAAACTGTTTTCACTGGCACCTGTCTTTGACAGGACCCCACTCGCTTTCATCACCATCAGAATGTTCTTGACTAACTCTGGGATAGCCTCTTTTAGCTTCTCAGTCCTCCTCCCTCTCACTTTGACTTTCATGAACTTCTCTATCATGTCAAGGACTTCCCACCACAACTTATCAAAACTGCCCTGTTCTGAGAGGTCTTTAAGTGACTGCAAGAACACCTTGCATAACAGTTTTATAGCATGCAAGAGAGACACCTCCATGTTCCTGAAATCCTTTGGTGGGTAGCTTTGAGCAATCTCCAACAGTTCGTCAAGCAACTGGAAAATAATGTCAAATGCCATCAACCATGTTGAAGACTTAACTAATATTCCATCAACTACCAAGCATCTGTGCAATGATAACAGTGCATGGTTCCTCACTTCTTCCCTCTGATCCATGCACACCTTGCGTAGAGCCTGCACAAGCCGCAGCCACATCTCAGCAATTCCTTCCAATATTCTGTCTGCCTCTCCACCAGCTTCTCTAACCTCCTGTGACCATCGCATAAGGCAGTTAACTGAGTCTGCCATTAGGTTCAAAGCATGGATAGACCTTTCTGCAGACCCAAGCCGAGATTCTGCAAACTGCCTTGATGCCTCCACTGAAAGGATGAAGTTGGCAGGTGAGAGGTGCGCTCCTTCTGACATGATAAAAACCAGGGCTTCAAATCCTGCATCAGAAGCATCAGGATGGCGTGCCGTGATGCAGAGCAAGGATATGATAGTCCGCCAGCCCATCTGGGATTTTATATGGGTTGCATTGGCCTTGACAAGCAGTGTGACCTCCAAGGTAATGTTCTCACAGTAAGCATCAGCTACACGGGCATCAAGTTTCAAAATCAGCTGCAATGACCTCAGCAAATCATCTACTAAGTTCGCCTTATAGGGAAGCAACCTCTGACAGATGTGTAGGAGCCCAAAAACAGCCTTCTCCACTAGGTTGCAGGGCATTACCGTGGACTGGACAATATGGGTTATGTGCTCAAAAACATCCTGCCACAAAAGGACAATCCTGTCTCTGTTGTTTAATGTGACAGTAATTAGAAGCTCTAAGCAGAAGACAGCTATGCCTTCATCATCAAGTGAGCTGCTGATTTTCTGAGGTCTGCCTGCTGCCTGAATGAGGGCTCTTGCCAGATTTGAAAGTGAATCAGCTTGCAAGAATTTGCTCTCAGTGAAGATGGTACCTATTTGGCACTTCTTTACAGTCTCTGAAGCATTCCTCTGGGCAGCAAGTTGCTCCTCAGTTGGTTGCGACCTTGGTTCATCAGCATCTAAGTACAGTAGTTGGCTGAATCTCCCCATCAACCCATAAGTTTTTCGAGAAGTGCTAATTGGCAAAACTTGAGGAGCAGATGAAGCAAGTTTACCAGGTAATGACTTTGAAGAGGAGTCCTGATCATCAGCTGTATCGCCAGTGAGGGGACCAGGAAGAAGTCCTATCTTATGCAATCTTAAAATACAATCTATTATGTTCCTCCATCCGCTGCGTATGTGATCACCATAAACAGTTGCTATAGTGAAAACAGCTTCTGTTGCCATTCTAGCCTTGGTATCCTCCCCAAACGCTGTTACAGGATCGTCAATGTAGGAAGTGGTCAACAAAGTGGTGAATTTAGATAGTGCCACAACAAGATCATTCAGAACATCACCAAGATGATAGAATGCAGCCAGTTTCGCCACTGACAGAAAGCCGTCAATGCATCCTGTAAGAACCTCTTCATGCTCAACGTTATCAAAAACCACAGAAACAGCAGCAACTGTTGGTCCGGCCATAACAGAAAACATGTCATGATCAAGAAATGGGTAAGAGCTACAAGCAATATACATTGATGTTCTCTTTGACCTCCACATTAGATCAACCCAACGACTGAAAGACATCTCAGAACACCCAGCTCCCTGCTCAGGAATAGTTCTGATTTCATTCCGGCAAATAGAATAGTAAAGCTCTGACAAGAATTCTCTAGGCAGATCATTTCCTCCATTTATATGGCGATTGTTCCTAATAAAGTCTTCCTCAGTCATCTTCTTCTTAACCCTTACATTGTGCTGATCAGTATTGAGCAAGATTACAGAATATGATAATACCAAAGCTGCATCTCTATTAACAAACATGTGTGGTGACTGTTCATAATATCTCTCAGAAAATGCCTCAAGAATCCTCTGTATCTTCTGTGACTCGCCAGGCAGCCGGAAAGTTTCCAAGAAGAGCCTTAAGGCAGCATCCAAATTCATATCCTTGAAGTCAAATGTTCTAGCAAATTCATGAAGAACACGAATAGAGAATTCATCGTGATTACCCAGGTAATCCCCAAGAAGATACTTGTCCAACCCATGAGTGTACCTGAAGAACAGAGCAACATTGTGTGGATCAAGTTTTTCAGGCAAAAGATGAACGCCTTGTAGGTACTCGAATCCCTTCTTTTTGTCCCTATTAAAATGTTCAACACCAACCATTAGCTTTCTCTTGATGCTTTTTTGCTGGTGGACAAATTTAACCCACTGATCAGGATCATTACTGCTCTCACACTTCAACTGCCAGAAAGGAAAATATTCACTTATTTCTGGCACTGTTTGCTCATGATGTTGAGGTGCATTATCAGTCCTCTGTGCCATTGCCTGAATGACAGCAACCAAACCATCCAAAGCAAGCACATTTAAAGCTGACAAAGGACTGTTCACAGGAAATGCGCTCTTAGACAGAAGGTTAGCTAACTCTTCAAAAATATTTGAGCACTGTAGATCACAGTCCATATTTGCATACATCTCAGCCATAAACTCTTTCTGCCGACAAAAATCAATTAGAGCCTCAAGGGCAACTTCTTGCTGCTGATAACTTGCTCCATATCTACTCTGTGCTAATCTTAGGATAACACATGAGAAGAAAGCCTCTATTTGCAGCTTAAGTTCATGGCGCAGATGATAAAAGAGAGTAAAAACAATGCTGCACACTGTCGACAGGATCAGGGGGCTCATTGACAGGCCAAAATGCATTAGATTGTGGAACAATTCATCCTGTACAAATGCTAAAAGTTTTTTATGTCTGTGTATAGATGAAGCCGACAACTCAATAGCCGAATTAATCAACCCCAGAGCAAAAAGTGGCACATCCTCATCGAAGTCAATCGGATTCATCCTTGGGTTCACCTCAATGTCCTCTGCTATGTTCAATAGGGAGCACAAAAATTGCAATATCTCTACCATACAAGGAACCCCAAAGGGCTCCATCAAGTCTTTGTCTTCCACAACGCCAGAACCATCTCCCACCTCATCGCCAGAGTTATTCAAACATACATAGTCACTCTTGCCATTCTCTGTCTCCTCAGCACCCAAAATTTGGTTCTTGCAACCAACAACCTGCATTACAAATGCTACCGACAAATTAATAAAATTCATTTAGTATAGGAAGACATGAGTCTTCCGTGTTTCTACTAACAAAAGCTTTGTTCCAAGCTAACAAGAACTGATCTTGGTGTCAGACTGTCAGTATCTGCGAGGTGGTGTGGTCGTATTGCTCAAATGACAACAATTAGTTCAAACTAAGTTTGACAAAAAAAAAAACTAGATCATTTCACTTGTTTACACTTCAGACCAATGTGTGTAAGAATAGTAACTTGAGTTATTATGCTGAGGTAGGAATGCTATTGCAAAATTTACCATGTTCACCAGCACAGCAAAATAATAGCGAGTATAACAATGCTCCATACCTGCTCGTCGGACAACGCGGTGACATCAATGTCCTGCAGGCGGGCGAAAACAGTTCGTATAACCTCCTGCATTGTCTGTCTCGAGACACGCTGCAGTAGCTCCCCCTTGGTTCCAGCCTGCTGCACGACGCGGAAGCATGTGTTGACGATCGTGCAGACGTGGCGGTTGGCAAGCGCTAGCGCTGCACGGCTGCGCACGCAGGCGAGCAGCACTTGCAGGACCCTTGCCAGGACGGCCTCCTCGGACGCCGGGTCGATGACCTCAAAGCGGCAGGCCGTAACGGCGTCAACGACGGCGGCCATTGCCTCGGCAGCACCTGGTGCGCCGGGCCCAACGAGGTCAAGGGTGAGGATCTTGTGCAACGACGAGAGCGCGGCGCCCGTGATGGGCGCCCCAGTCTCGTCGGAGCGGACGACATCGAGGAAGGGTCGGAGGTAGAGGAGCGGTTCGACGCCCGTCCAGCGACCGTGGCCCCACGCGGCAGCGCGGCGGCGGAGAGCCTTGAGCCCCGCGACGAGCGGGTGGTCAAGGTGCTCGTCGTCCCCCGCGCCGCCGTAGCGGACGTCCGCCCAGCGGACGTTGCGGCGCATGACGGCGAGTACAGTGGCAGCCTCGGACGCCAGCACGCACGCCATCGCCAGTCGCTGCGCCGCGTAATCGGATCCCACCCCCGCAACAGCTCGGGATCCCGCGACGGATGGCGATGCTGCCCTGAGCCCGCCCATGGATTCGAGCGAGCGCGCGGGGTCCGGGTGCAGCTACGACGGCGAGGGCATCTGGGAATTGGGATCTGAAGGGGCGCGTTGAGATCTGGGTCTGCTGTGGTGCACTGCGAAGAACTCCTAGTAAGTCGTGAGGGTTTCTTTATTTGCTTTTTTTTTCTTTTTCTTTACAATAAAAATACAAGTTTTGGGCGGGTTATGTTCAGCCCAACATATTTTCTATCCTTTTAATTGGAAATGTTTCTGTGAATTACTCAAAATCTTTTTTTATAAAAACATTTTTAACTTTAACCAAATATATATATATATTGTATATTTACATTTAGGATATATAATAACTATTAGTTGAATAAATTGCTAAAAACGTTTGATATATAAATGCTGTTAATATTTTTCGTAAATCTGACTAAATTTGTAAAAGGTGGAGTCACACGAATCTATGGCGATAATGGTATAAATCATGAGTATGAGTCTGTCCATGAGCAAAGCGGAGAGGATAAAATGGTTAAGGGCACAATGCCACCAGCCATTGAAAGTTTATGACAAGGATGATCCGCCTATGAAAGTAGGAAGCATATACCCAAACATGCATGGCTTTACATCTCATGCAATCAAAAAAGAACTAGAGTTTCTCGTAGAGAAGAGTGATCCAAGCAGATGTCAAGCCTTTTGCTTTGAGGTTTAAGGGCTGCAAAGGGAGGATACATGCATATGAAATGGGAGACATTGTTACTATGAAGGTAATTGCATTTATTTTCTCTTGGTTCCTTTTTGTATGTGTAGATGGGGAAGTAAATTTCGATGTATCCTATTTTTAGGTAAAAGCACACTTATCCACATGATTGTAATAGTACAAGGATGGGTGGGAAGGTGAAAGGAGCAACTAAGTTTTTGGTAGCTGAGAAGGTGAAAGATTGGCTAGATGATCATAGGAAGTTAGGCCCTACAGAGCTACAAAGAAATATCAAAGAACACTACAAGGTAGATGTTCATTACAAATGGTGTACCATGGTAAGGAACTTGCTCTGAATCAATTGCATGGTAATTGGCAAGAGAGATTTGATAATTTGTGTAGGTTCAAGGCTCAGATAGAACAATATTGTCCTAGTAGCTTTGTAGTGATTGATCACCACACCATCAAAAATAAGATAAACCATATCTATTTGTGTATAGCACTTTTTAACTATGAGATTTAGGGGGGCAGTTGTGTGTTGCTTGTGCAGTAGATGGGCATGATGTATCATGTTTCCATTGGGATGATAGACTCAAAAAGCAATGAAAATTTGGACTTGGTTCATGGGAAGGCTTAAAGAAGCTATAGGTTCAAGGTCTAAAAAACGCATAGATTGTGGTTAGACAGCGATGTTGGGAGTTAGTGCAGTTTTTCCTAATGTTGAACATAAAGAGTGTATGGTATACTTATTCCAGAACTCCAAGAAAAGGTTTAAAGGTAAGGTATTTGATGACCACTCGTTGAGATTATTTGTATAGCGGGAACACTTATCTATTGGAGAAACATTACAAAGCTATAACAAAAAACAGGAACTTTGAAGTACTTACAACAAAACCACACAAAAGCTCTAGACCAGGATCCAATTCTCCACTTTGTCTAAAGTGGATTCTGTGACAAACACTTTGGTAGTGAGTTCTAATAATTGGGTTAATGGGGACAAGGTGATGGATCCATCAGGATTTCCAATCTTTCATTAGCTTCATGATAATTCTTGTTTTGGTGGAACACGACATACCGGTCTTGCTTTAAATTAAAAGACCAAAGCTTCAACCTTAGCATCATGACTCCTTTGGTTATCAATCTAAGAGCACCTAGAGGGGGGTGAATAGGCGATCCTGTAAAACAGCTCAACAAAAACAAACTTGATCTAAAGTGGATTAGTAAAATCAAAACCAAGTTTGACTGAAGAGCGAGAAAAGATATGACTTCACTTAATTGCTCTCACAAGATGAGTGTTAAACTTAGAGCAATATTATAAGTGAAGAGACGTGCTAGAAAGAATAGAATCACAGTAAAGTGAAACAGACAAGTGACGCGGTGATTTTTATCCTATGGTTCGGTCAAGTGTAAAATGCTTGCCTACTCCACGTTGTGGCGCCCCAATGGACGAGGGTTGCACTCAACCCTCTCAAGTGATCCAAAGATCAACTTGAATACCACTGTATTCTTTCTTATCTCAAGTTTACCCGGTTGTGAGGAATCTCTATAATTTGGAGTCTCTCACGCTTTACACAATTTGATCTCAAATGAACTCAAGAGTAAGGGGGAGTAGTAACACACACAAGAGACAAAATCAATGCAACATACACACACAAGTTGAGAGAGGAGCACAAGAAATGACACAGCGGAATTACAGCTCAAACACTTGCTCGAATCTCAATCTGTCGAATCAAAAGCGTGGTCACAGTGTCTCGGGGTTGTAGAATGTTTAATAGATGCTTGATGTAGTGCTCCATGATTCTAGGGGTCCCTTTTATAGCTCTAAGGGACATAGGAGCCGTTGGAGCTCCATTTGGTAGGCTTTGGTTGCCTTCTGTCCGCGGGTGCACCAGACTGTCCGGTGCGTACCGGACAGTGAAAAGTGCAGCGACAGAGAATCGCGTGATTGCCTGGTTTTCTGTTCTGGGGCACCGGGCCGTCAGGTGGGTGGCACCGGACTGTCTGGTGCTCCAAGTGACTGTTGGGCCTCGACCAACGTGGCAGCTAGCCGTTAGCTGACACACCGAATGGTCCGACGCTCCGCGCGGACAGTCCGGTGAATTATAGTCGACGTAGGCTAAAATTCCTGAGAGCAGCTAGTTGGTCGGACTGTGCACCGGACTGTCCGGCGCTTCTCAACCTAGCACATCTTCTCCTTTTTCTATCTTGTTCTCTTTTGCTCCTTTTGACTTAACTTCATAAAGTCCCTAGCATTAAGACAAATATGATTAGTACACAAAACAATTGACTAAGTGTCCAGAGCTTACCTTTTTCACTTGGTCCCATAAAGATTTGTATTATGTCCTCTTCTAAGCTCAATTTGCTTATGTACCTTTGCTCATTTCTCATGGTGTCTAATCATAATGTGTTGTGCATTTAATCACCAAAACAATATAGAAATGGTCCAAGGGCACATTTCCCTTTCACAATCATGTCACTAATTTGTTTGACGTTGCCAAGAAGGATTATCCCTAATTGTGAAATGAAGAATACAAGCAAGAACTTGAAAGCACACAACTCAATGAAAGTGACAATTGTAGATGTATGATTAAGCACTCATAGTTGGGTTTTTACAATTGATAATAGCGATTATTTAATGATAGATTGGTCTAAAGCAAAATCTAAATCTGAACATGGGTGATGGTGTCCGATTATATAGTATAAGAGGCTTTCACAGGCCCTTATTCCTGTCTATAAGAGTCCCAACATGATACAAGATCCAAACAGCCCAAACATATTAGTGTTTTGTTTTAAAAACAACAAAAATTCACCATGAGACTTGATGATGTGTCCTCTACGAGATGCAACAGATGGTTCTTTGTGAGACGCAATGGATGGTCCATTGTGAGATGTAGCGGATGATCCATTGTGAGATGCAATGGATGTGTTTTCGAAACTTTTGCCATGAGACTTGGCAGATGGGTTCATTGTGAGGTGCAATAAACGTGTTTTCAAAACTTTCACCATGATACTTAATAAATGGTTTATTATGGGTTGCAATGAACATGTTTTCAAGGGTTACTCACTACCGGAATCCGAGGCTTTGCCGAGTGTTGGATTCTTTGCCGAGTGCCTTTTGTCGGGCACTCGGCAAAGAAGGCTTTGCCGAGAGCCGCACTCGATAAAGGGCTCTCGGCAAAGAGCCTCTTTACCGAGTGCTGGACACTCGGCACAGGACCGTACCCCACTCGGCAAAGAGGGCTCTCGGCAAAGGGCCGTCAGCGGCCGTCCCAAAGCTGACGGCCGTTAGTCTTTGCCGAGAGCCAACGTTTGGCACTCGGCAAAGAGTCTTCTTTGCCGAGTGTCCCATAGTAGGCACTCGGCAAAGGAGGCTTTGCCGAGTGTCATCTCTAGACACTCGGCAAAGTATATTTTTATTTTTTTTATTTTGTCTCCCAAACTTTTTGTGGTATGTTCCTACACTATGTAGACCTACATGTATCATTTGTGGACAATTATAACAGAGTTTTCAATCGTTAGCAGATTTAGTTCGTTTATTTGAATTTCTTCGAAAAATTCAAATTTGAACTGCAGGTCACTCGAAACTTGGAAAACCGTGCATGAAAAAATGATATTCATGTTACTTAGCATAAGTTACGACCGATTTCAGAAGCGTACCGGAAACTTCGAGCAACATGCTCACTAAACATGGCCGTGAACTTGGCATCCACATGCTTAAAAATTGTATAAAACACAAACGAAGTCAGAAAATTATGAAACTTGTCCACGTGTCATGATATCATATGTACGGGTTGTGATAAAAATTTTAGAATGTTTGGAGAAAGTTGTGAGACACTATGTGTAGAAACCTAAGAGATCCACATTGAAACTCTATGATTTCATGTGTAGTCCTCTAGGTTTCTACACATAGTGTCTCACAACTTTCTCCAAACATTCTAATTTTTTTATCACAGCCTGTACATATGATATCATGACACGTGGACAAGTTTCATGATTTTCTGACTTTGTTTGTGTTTTATACAATTTTTAAACATGTGGATGCCAAGTTCACGGCCATGTTTAGTGAACATGTTGCTCGAAGTTTCCGGTACGCTTCTGAAATCGGTCATAAATTATGCTAAGTAACATGAATATCATTTTTTCATGCACGGTTTTCCAAGTTTCGAGTGACATGCAGTTCAAATTTGAATTTTCCGAAGAAATTCAAATAAACGAACTAAATCTACTAACGATTGAAAACTCTGTTATAATTGTCCACAAATGATACATGTAGGTCTATATAGTGTAGGAACATACCACAAAAAGTTTGGGAGACAAAATAAAAAAAATAAAAATATACTTTGCCGAGTGTCTAATTAAGACACTCGGCAAAGACAGCTTTGCCGAGTGCCAGCTGCGTGACACTCGGCAAAGAATAGGGAAAGAGTCTTTGCCGAGTGTCCCCTGTGCGACACTCGGCAAAGACGGCTTTGCCGAGTGCCAGCGATCTGGCACTCGGCAAAGTGTATTTTAAAATTTTAAAAAAACTTTGCCGAGTGCCAGATCACGGGCACTCGGCAAAGCGCCCTACATACCAACGGCCGAACGCTTCTTCCTCACTCTCTCTCTCACTCACTCACTCAAACACCGCCGCCGCCGCGCCCTCACCGTCGTCGTGCCCTCGCCGCCGCCGCCGTGCCCTCCCTCGCGCCCGCGCCGCGCCACCGTCGTGCGCCATACGCCCACGCCCGTGCCCGCGCTCCTCGCCGTGCCCCCGCCCACCGCCCCCGCCGCGCTCCCCGCCGTGCCCCCGCCGTGCCCTCGCCCGCCCGGCGCCTCGCCCGCGACCCGTCGTCTCGTCCGCGCCCCGTCGCCTCGCCCGCGACGAAACCTCCAAGGTGATTGCTTGATTTATGTTATACATGTATGATTTATATGAAATGATTAGTTTTAATATTGAGTTAATTATATACGTGTATGATTAGGTTAATATGTAGTATTGTTGATTGCCGGCCATCGTGCCGTTGAATTATGCGTGGATGTCAGCCATCGTGCTGATAGTTTTATTTGCAGGATTTTGAAACCTCCCCGTGCAGGGGAGGTGCTGCCGAAATTTTCTGTGGCTAGGCTTCTGTTAGAGGATGGAGGACCGTATGAGTGGATGTACACGGGCCGTAGAGGAAGGAACGATGTCACCACTGAATGGATTAGAAAGACCGATGATTTCGTGGAACGGGCATATGGCGAAGCTGCTAAAGGAGCGAGTCTAGTCCCATTCCCGTGCAGCAAATGTGACAACCGGAAAAGAAAACCAAAGAAGGCCATGATAGAACATACTTGGAATAATGGATTTACGTCGGGCTATACTCGGTGGATATTTCATGGTGAAGCACATTGTACGAGAGAGGAGGTGTTGAGACAACGTGTCGAGGATTATGACGCGGATGCGGGGGTAGCGGATATGTTGAACGACTATCAGGAGGCACAGTACACGGGAGGATGTATGGATGACGAGCCAGAGCCGACTGCAAAGGCGTTCTACGACATGTTCGACGCGGCACAGAAGCCCCTTGACGGCTAGACAAAGGTTTCTCAACTGGATGCCATTGGGCGTGTAATGGCGTTCAAGTCGTAGTACAGCATGAGTAGAGACGCATTCGATGGCTTGTTGACGGTTATTGGGAGTCTGCTTCCGGATGATCACGTTATGCCAAAGAGCATGTACGAGGCACAGAAACTACTTCGTGCACTCAAGATGACGTATGAGCAGATTCATGCTTGTCCGAAGGGCTACGTGCTATTTAGGAAAGAATACGCGGAGGCAAAGTACTGTCCCAAGTGTAATTCGTCTAGGTTTATGAAGGTAGACTCTGGTGATGGACAGAAGAGGCAGCTCGACATCCCCTTGACAATCCTACGACACCTTCCGTTCATACCGAGGATCCAGCGTCTTTACATGAAAGAGGAATCCGCGAAACAGATGACATGACACAAAAATGGAAAACGATACAATCCTGACAAGATGGTGCACGCATCAGATGGTGAAGCATGGAAACACTTTGATGACATTCACCATGAGAAAGCCGAAGAGGCTCGTAATGTACGTGTTGCGTTGGCCACAGATGGGTTCAATCCCTATGGAATGAGCGCTGCCCCGTACACATGTTGGCCCGTGTTTGTTATCCCAATCAATCTCCCCCTGGTGTGTGCTTTCAAAGGCAGAATATATTCGTGTCGTTGATAATTCTCGAACACCCGGGCAACAAAATGGGCGTGTACATGGAGCCTTTGATCGATGAATTGGTACGTGCCTGGGAGGAAGGGGTATGGACGTATGACCGAGCTACGAAGACAAACTTCAGAATGCATGTTTGGTACCAGTACTCCATGCATGACTTACCGGCGTATGGGCTATTCTGTGCCTGGTGTGTTCACGGTAAGTTCCCATGCCCAGTTTGCAAGGAAGCTCTTAGGTTCATTTGGTTGAAAAGGGTGGCAAGTATTCGTCCTTCGATAAACATCGACAATTTCTTCCTGCTGACCATCCATTCCGCCTAGACATCAAGAACTTTACAAAAGGTGTCATAGTGACAGACCGCCCACCTGCAACGATGACTGGTGCCGAAATTCGTCAACAGATAGATGGGCTCGTGGCCAATACAGAAGGTGGTTTTGTGGGATATGGTGAGCAACATATGTGGACACATAAGTCTGGCTTGACTCGGCTCCCCTATTATGACGACCTGCTCCTTCCACACAACATTGACGTGATGCACACAGGAAAGAATGTTGTCGAGGCACTGTGGGCAACAATTATGGATATTCCTGATAAGTCAAAGGATAATGTGAAGGCAAGAGTGGATCTGGCAGCGTTATGTGATAGACCAAAACTAGAGATGAAGCCGCCAAGTGGCGGAAAGACGTGGAGAAGGCCTAAGGCCGATTTCGTCCTAAGCAGGGCCCAGAGGAAGGAAGTACTTCAGTGGATCAAGATGTTGATGTTCCCTGATGGGTATGCAGCTAACCTGAGTAGGGGGGTGAACTTATCTACTATGCGAGTCTTAGGGATGAAGAGTCATGACTTCCACATATGGATTGAACAGATTCTTCCTGCGGTGGTTCGAGGCTATGTCCCTGAGCATGTCTGGCTAGCGCTTTCAGAGTTGAGCTATTTCTTCCGTCAGCTTTGTGAAAAAGAGTTATCTCGGACTGTGGTTGCAGACTTGGAAAGATTGGCCCCCGTGTTACTGTGTAAGCTTGAGAAGATATTTCCACCCGGCTTCTTCAATCCAATGCAGCATTTGATTCTTCATCTCCCCTATGAGGCACGAATGGGGGGCCCCGTGCAGGGATGTTGGTGCTATCCAATCGAGAGATGTCTAAAGACTATTCGAAAGAAATGTAGAAATAAATGCAAAATCGAGGCTTCCATTGCAGAGGCATACATTCTAGAGGAGGTCTCAAACTTCACAACAACTTATTATGGTGACAAACTGCCGAGCGTGCATAATCCACCCCCTCGTTACAATGATGGCGACAATGAATCGAACCTTAGCATATTTTGAGGCCAACTCGGAAGCGCAAGTGGCTCGACCACCAAGACCCTGACACATGAAGAGTGGCGGCATATCATGCTATACGTATTGACCAACCTTGAAGAGGTGACGCTATACATGGAACAATTTCTTCATGAATTCTGGCGTCGATCAAGGGACCCCACTCCACAGGAATATGACGCTCTTCTTAGAAAGGGTGCGAGAAATGGGTTGCCCAATTTCATTCCCTGGTTCAAACGTAAGGTACGTGCTTAGTTTGTAAAAGAGATACGTCTTTGAACTCAATTTAGCGTCTTTTAACTTGCGAATACTTGCAGGGCCAAAGAGATCCGTCTATGAGTGCCGAGTTGAGACAAGTAGCCAACGGCTTTGCTTATAGGGTCAAGAAATATTCTGGGTATGACGTCAATGTATACCATTTTCGCACAACACACTACGACAAAAGTCGGCCCAATCGGAAAACAACGTGTTCTGGAGTCTTTACGCCGGGCCTTGACAATGTCGATTATTTTGGACGAATCGAAGAAATATATGAGCTCAATTTTTATGGTTCCAAACCTCTTACTCCAGTGATATTCAAATGTCATTGGCTTGACCCTCAAGTGACGAGACAGACACATTCTAATCTTGGGATAGTCGAAATTCGACAATATTCCACCTTAGCAGGAGACGATGTCTATATCGTGGCCCAACAGGCCACACAAGTGTATTATCTCCCATATGCGTGTCAAACGAAAGAACATCTTAAAGGTTGGGATGTTGTGTATAAGATATCGCCGCACGGGAGGTTACCTGTTCCTAACGATGAAGATTACAACTTAGACCCAGACACATATGATGGAGAGTTCTTCCAAGAAGATGGGCTAGAAGGGCGATTTGAGATAGACTTAACTGAAGCTACCGGAATGGACGTAGATATTGAAATGGTTGTTGATGAGGAGGATGATGAGGTGCAAAATGATAATGACTTAGTAATCCTTGAAGGCAATGACATTAATGACGAGGTTGCGTCTTCCAATGGTGTTGAGATTGAAATGCTTGATAGTGATGATGAGAGTTATGATTCGGCTAACCCCGACACATATGAAGATTATTTTTAATCGATGTAATGCTATATGACTTTTTATTTCGCACCTATTTTTAAATACATCTTTTTATATGTGCTTATTTGTTTACTCTTAATTGCAGGTTGTTGGACAAATATGGTGGGCGGTTTCCTGAGGAGGAGGAGGGGGAGGAGTAGGACGGCGGACGATGCAGAGCAGGCAGCGCAGCACCAGGCGGCGCCTCAGGACGACGACGACCAGCAGCAGGACGACGACGACCAGCAGCAGGACGCCTCAGGTTCAGGCGGCTCTAGTTCGAGGAGCATCTACCTGCGAGGCCCCGCGAGTCTCCCGCCGCGTCCCATACTTCGGGACAGACGACCGCTGATTCGGCCGGAAGGGGAGAGGTATGTAACTTTATGTTCTTCATTCTTGTTCATATTATGTGTTCAAAATCATAATATAAACTAATACTTTTTATTTATCACTTGGACAGGTCTTGGACGGTTTTGGATTATGCTGGGGGTCATCGTCGCCCCCCCAATAACATCCTCGGCCTGCTGTGCAGGGAACACTTCCCTGGACTTGTGGAGTACGCCGGAGTGACGGGCCCAGCCTTCACCTTCGACCACTACGTCGTCGCCCCCGATGCAGTAGACCGGGACGACAGGGAATTCAATAACAAGGCGGAGCGGGTGAAGCAAGAGCTGTGGGTAAGTCTTAGTATAATGTAAAATATGTCGCATTCGTTGCAAATTCTTGAAATAATGTATGGATACATCGTTTTTGTATACAGGATTTCTTCAGATGTGATGCTGGATACGAGGCTAGGGCGGATGTGGTGGCCACCACGAGCTGTAAGAAGCTCGTCATGGACATGCACTATGAGGCTCGCATCCAGACCATCATCACCTACCACGGCTCCGTCCTTGGGGAGAAGGTGACCAAACCTCAAGCCCGAACCATGTCGTTGACCAGGGAGCAGTACCTGCAGGTAAAGTCATGCATGTTTGGTACCAGTACTCCATGCTTGAATTTTATTTTATCTTCTGATATGCACTTTATGTGTTTACTTTGTAGATGATTCCACATTGGTGCACCACACATCCTCTGTGCTGGGAGCAGATGGTGGATAGGTGGTGTTCGGCTGAGTGGGACGAGGCGCACACAGCTAGCCGGGAACGACGTTTGATGATGCAAGGCCCCTTGATAGTCGCCTAGAGGGGGGGTGAATAGGGCGAAACTGAAATTTACAAATATAAACACAACTACAAGCCGGGTTAGCGTTAGTAATAAAGAAACGAGTCCGCGAGAGAGGGCGCAAAACAAATCCCAAGCGAATAAGCAAGTGAGACACGGAGATTTGTTTTACCGAGGTTCGGTTCTTGCAAACCTACTCCCCGTTGAGGAGGCCACAAAGGCCGGGTCTCTTTCAACCCTTCCCTCTCTCAAACGATCCACGGATCGAGTGAGCTTTCTCTTCTCAATCACTTGGAACACAAAGTTCCAACAAGGACCACCACAAGATTGGTGTCTCTTGCCTCAATTACAAGTGAGTTATGATCTCAAGAACAAGCGAGAAAGAAAAGAAGCAATCCAAGCGCAAGAGCTCGAAAGAACACAAGCAAATCACTCTCTCTAGTCACTATGGCGTTGTGTGGAATTTGGAGAGGATTTGATCTCTTTGGTGTGTCTAGAATTGAATGCTAGAGCTCTTGTAGTAGTTGGGAAGTGGAAAACTGGGATGCAATGAATGGTGGGGTGGTTGGGGTATTTATAGCCCCAACCACCAAATGTGGCCGTTGGGAGTTCTGTCTGTTCGATGGCGCACCGGACAGTCCGGTGCACACCGGACAGTGTCCGGTGCCCCCTGCCACGTCATCACTGCCGTTGGATTCGACCGTTGAAGCTTCTGACTTGTGGGCCCGCCTGGGTGTCCGGTGCACACCGGACATCTACTGTTCCTTGTCCGGTGTGCCGGAGTGGGCGCGCCTGCCATCTGCGCGCGCAGAACGCGCATTAAATGCGCGGCAGAGAGCCGTTGGCGCGGAGAAGACCGTTGCTCCGGAGTCGCACCGGACAGTCCGGTGCACACCGGACAGTCCGGTGAATTATAGTGGACGAGCCGTTGGCTTTTCCCGAAGCTGGCGAGTTCCTGAGGCCGACCTCCTTTGGCGCACCGGACAGTCCGGTGAATTATAGCCGAGTCGCCTCCGGAAATTCCCGAAGGTGGCGAGTTCGAGTTGGAGTCCTCTGGTGCACCGGACACTGTCTGGTGGTGCACCGGACACTGTCCGGTGTACACCGGACAGTCCGGTGCTCCCAGACCAGAGGGCCTTCGGTTGCCACTTTGCTCCTTTGTTGAATCCAAAACTTGGTCTTTTTATTGGCTGAGTGTGAACCTTTTACACCTGTGTAATCTATACACTTGGGCAAACTTAGTTAGTCCAAATGTTTGTGTTGGTCAATTCAACCACCAAAATTTATTAGGAACTAGGTGTAAGCCTAATTCCCTTTCAATCTCCCCCTTTTTGGTGATTGATGCCAACACAAACCAAAGCAAATATAGAAGTGCATGGTTTGAACTAGTTTGCATAATGTAAGTGTAAAGGTTGCTTGGAATTGAGCCAATATAAATACTTACAAGATATGCATGGATTGTTTCATTCTTATATAGCATTTTGGACCACGCTTGCACCACATGTTTTGTTTTTGCAAAAACTTTTGTAAATCCATTTCAAAGTTCTTTTGCAAATAGTCAAAGGTAAATGAATAAGATTTTGAGAAGCATTTTCAAGATTTGAAATTTTCTCCCCCTGTTTCAAATGCTTTTCCTTTGACTAAACAAAACTCCCCCTAAATGAGATCCACCTCTTAGTGTTCAAGAGGGTTTTGATATACCATTTTTGAAATACTACCTCACCCCCTTTTGAACATAAATAGGATACCAATTGAAAATATTCAACACTTAGTTTTTGAAATTGGTGGTGGTGCGGTGGTGCGGTCCTTTTGCTTTGGGCTCATTTCTCCCCCTTTTTGGCATGAATCGCCAAAAACGGAATCATTAGAGCCCTCGAAGTGCTTTCTTCCCCTTTGGTCATAAATAAATGAGTTAAGATTATACCAAAGACGAAGTCCGGTCCTTTTGCCTTGGGCTCATTGCTCCCCCAAGGATGAAGTCCGGTCCTTTTGTTTGATGCTCATTTCTCCCCAAAGAATAGAGAGTTGCTTGGAGTGATGGCGAAGTATGAGTTACGTAGTGGAAGCCTTTGTCTTCGCCGAAGACTCCAATTCCCTTTTAATATACCTATGACTTGGCTTGAAATAGACTTGAAAACACATTATGCATAGCATATAAAAGAGACATGATCAAAGATATATAAATGAGCTATGTGTGCAATCTAGCAAAAGAAGTTCCTAGAATCAAGAATATTGAGCTCATGCCTAAGTTTGTTAAAAGATTGTTCATCAAGAGGCTTGGTAAAGATATCGGCTAATTGATCTTTAGTATTAATGTAAGAAACTTCGATATCTCCCTTTTGTTGGTGATCCCTCAAAAAGTGATACCGGATGGCTATGTGTTTAGTGCGGCTATGCTCGACAGGATTGTCGGCCATTTTGATTGCACTCTCATTATCACATAGCAAAGGGACTTTGGTTAATTTGTAACCGTAGTCCCGCAGGGTTTGCCTCATCCAAAGCAATTGCGCGCAACAATGGCCTGCGGCAATATACTCGGCTTCGGCGGTGGAAAGAGCGACCGAATTTTGCTTCTTTGAAGCCCAAGACACCAAGGATCTTCCCAAGAACTGGCAAGTCCCCGATGTGCTCTTCCTATTGATTTTGCACCCCGCCCAATCGGCATCCGAATATCCAATCAAATCAAATGTGGATCCCCTAGGATACCAAAGCCCAAACTTAGGAGTATAAGCCAAATATCTCAAGATTCGTTTTACGGCCGTAAGGTGAGCTTCCTTAGGGTCGGCTTGGAATCTTGCACACATGCATACGGAAAGCATAATGTCTGGTCGAGATGCACATAAATAGAGTAATGAACCTATCATCGACCGGTATACCTTTTGATCCACGGACTTACCTCCCGTGTCGAGGTCGAGATGCCCATTAGTTCCCATGGGTGTCTTGATGGGCTTGGCATCCTTCATTCCAAACTTGCTTAGAATGTCTTGAATGTACTTTGTTTGGCTAATGAAGGTGCCCTCTTGGAGTTGCTTCACTTGAAATCCTAAGAAATACTTCAACTCCCCCATCATAGACATCTCGAATTTCTGTGTCATAATCCTACTAAACTCTTCACATGTAGACTCGTTAGTAGATCCAAATATAATATCATCAACGTAAATTTGGCATACAAACAAGTCATTTTCAAGTGTTTTGGTAAAGAGCATAGGATCGGCCTTTCCGACTTTGAATCCATTTGCAATAAGAAAATCTCTAAGGCATTCATACCATGCTCTTGGGGCTTGCTTGAGCCCATAAAGCGCCTTAGAGAGCTTATAGACATGGTTAGGGTACTCACTGTCTTCAAAGCCGGGAGGTTGCTCAACGTAGACCTCTTCCTTGATTGGTCCATTGAGGAAGGCACTTTTTACGTCCATTTGATAAAGCTTAAAGCCATGGTAAGTAGCATAGGCCAATAATATGCGAATTGACTCAAGCCTAGCTACGGGTGCATAGGTTTCACCGAAATCCAAACCTTCGACTTGAGAGTACCCCTTGGCCACAAGTCGAGCTTTGTTCCTTGTCACCACACCATGCTCATCTTGCTTGTTGCGAAAGACCCATTTGGTTCCTACAACATTTTGATTAGGACGTGGAACTAAATGCCATACCTCATTTCTAGTGAAGTTGTTGAGCTCCTCTTGCATCGCCACTACCCAATCCGAATCTTGGAGTGCTTCCTCTACCCTGTGTGGCTCAATAGAGGAAACAAAAGAGTAATGTTCACAAAAATGTGCAACACGAGATCTAGTAGTTACCCCCTTATGAATGTCGCCGAGGATGGTGTCGACGGGGTGATCTCGTTGTATTGCTTGGTGGACTCTTGGGTGTGGCGGCCTTTGGTCCTCATCCTCCTTGTCTTCCTTATTTGCATCTCCTCCTAGATTATTGCCATCATCTTGAGGTGGCTCATTTGCTTGATCTTCTACTTCATCAACTTGAGCCTCATCCTCATTTTGAGTTGGTGGAGATGCTTGCGTGGAGGAGGATGGTTGATCTTGTGCATTTGGAGGCTCTTCGGATTCCTTAGGACACACATCCCCAATGGACATGTTCCTTAGCGCAATGCATGGAGCCTCTTCTTCACCTATCTCATTAAGATCAACTTGCTCTACTTGAGAGCCGTTAGTCTCATCAAACACAACGTCACATGAGACTTTAACTAGTCCAGTGGACTTGTTAAAGACCCTATATGCCCTTGTGTTTGAGTCATAACCAAGTAAAAAGCCTTCTACAGTTTTAGGAGCAAATTTAGATTTTCTACCTCTTTTAACAAGAATAAAGCATTTGCTACCAAAGACTCTAAAATATGAAATGTTGGGCTTTTTACCGATTAGGAGTTCATATGATGTCTTCTTGAGGATTCGGTGAAGATATAACCGGTTGATGGCGTAGCAAGCGGTGTTGACCGCCTCGGCCCAAAACCGATCCGAAGACTTGTACTCATCAAGCATGGTTCTTGCCATGTCCAATAGAGTTCGATTCTTCCTCTCCACTACACCATTTTGTTGTGGCGTGTAGGGAGAAGAGAACTCATGCTTGATGCCCTCCTCCTCAAGGAAGCCTTCAATTTGAGAATTCTTGAACTCCGTCCCGTTATCGCTTCTAATTTTCTTGATTCTTAAGCCGAACTCATTTTGAGCCCGTCTCAAGAATCCTTTTAAGGTCTCTTGGGTTTGAGATTTTTCCTGCAAAAAGAATACCCAAGTGAAGCGAGAATAATCATCCACAATAACTAGACAGTACTTACTCCCGCCGATGCTTATATAAGCAATCGGGCCGAATAGATCCATGTGTAGGAGCTCTAGTGGCCTGTCGGTCGTCATGATGTTCTTGTGTGGATGATGAGTGCCAACTTGCTTTCCTGCTTGGCATGCGCTACAGATCATGTCTTTCTCAAAATGAACATTTGTCAGTCCTAAAATGTGTTCTCCCTTCAGAAGCTTATGAAGATTCTTCATCCCAACATGTGCTAGTCGGCGATGCCAGAGCCAGCCCATGTTAGTCTTAGCAATTAAGCAAGTGTCGAGTTCAGCTCTATCAAAATCTACCAAGTATAGCTGACCCTCTAACACTCCCTTAAATGCTATTGAATCATCACTTCTTCTAAAGACAGTGACACCTACATCAGTGAATAGACAGTTGTAGCCCATTTGACATAATTGAGATACGGAAAGCAGGTTGTAATCTAAAGAATCAACAAGAAAAACATTGGAAATAGAGTGGTCAGGAGATATAGCAATTTTACCCAAACCTTTGACCAAACCTTGATTTCCATCCCCGAATGTAATCGCTTTTTGAGGATCTTGGTTTTTCTCGTATGAGGAGAACATCCTTTTCTCCCCTGTCATGTGGTTTGTGCACCCGCTGTCCAGTATCCAACTTGAGCCCCCGGATGCATAAACCTACAAAGCAAGTTTAGTTCTTGACTTTAGGTACCCAAATGGTTTTGGGTCCTTTGGCATTAGACACAAGAACTTTGGGTACCCAAACACAAGTCTTTGATCCTTTGTGCTTGCCCCCAACATACTTGGCAACTACTTTGCCGGATTTGTTAGTCAACACATAAGATGCATCAAAAGTTTTAAATGAAATGTTATGATCATTTGATGCACTAGGAGTTTTCTTAGGCAACTTAGCACGGGTTGGTTGCCTAGAACTAGATGTCTCACCCTTATACATAAAAGCATGATTTGGGCCAGAGTGAGACTTCCTAGAATGAATTCTCCTAATTTTGCTCTCGGGATAACCGGCAGGGTATAAAATGTAACCCTCGTTATCCTGAGGCATGGGAGCCTTGCCTTTAACAAAGTTGGACAATCTCTTAGGAGGGGCACTAATTTTGACATTGTCTCCCCTTTGGAAGCCAATGCCATCCTTAATGCCCGGGCGTCTCCCATTATAAAGCATGCTACGTGCAAATTTAAATTTCTCATTTTCTAAGTTGTGCTCGGCAATTTTAGCATCTAGTTTTGCTATATGATCATTTTGTTGTTTAATTAAAGCCATATGATCATGAATAGCATTAACGTCAACATCTCTACATCTAGTACAAATAGATACATGCTCAACAATAGATGTAGAGGGTTTGCAAGAATTAAGTTCAACAATCTTAGCATGAAGAATATCATTTTTATCCCTAAGATCGGAAATTGTAGTTTTGCAACCATTAAAATCTTTAGCCTTAGCAATTAAATTTTCATTTTCTATTCTAAGGCTAGCAAGAGAAATGTTCAATTCTTCAATCCTAGCAAGCAAATCATCATTATTATCTCTAGGGTTGGGAATTGAAACATTGCAAACATGAGAATCAACCTTAGCATTTAAACTAGCATTTTCATGTCTAAGATTGTCAATCATTTCACGGCAAGTGCTTAGCTCACTAGATAATTTTTCACATTTCTCAATTTCTAGAGCATAAGCCTTTTTAACCTTAACATGTTTCTTGTTTTCTTTAATTAGACAATCCTCTTGGGAATCCAAAAGGTCATCCTTTTCATGAATAGCACTGACTAATTCATTTAATTTTTCCTTTTGAGCTATGTTAAGGTTGGCAAAAAGGGAACGCAAGTTATCTTCCTCATCACTAGCATTATCATCACTAGAAGATTCATATTTAGTGGAGGATCTAGATTTAACCTTCTTTTTGCCGTCTTTTGCCATGAGGCACTTGTGGCCGACGTTTGGGAAGAGGAGCCCTTTTGTGACGGCGATGTTGGCGGCGTCCTCGTCGTCGGAGGAGTCGCTTGAGCTTTCGTCGGAGTCCCACTCCCGACAAACATGGGCATCGCCACCCTTCTTCTTATAGTATCTTCTCTTTTCCTTCCTTCTCCCCTTCTTGTCGTCGCCCCTGTCACTATCACTTGATAATGGACATTTTGCAATAAAGTGACCGGGCTTACCACATTTGTAGCAAACTTTCTTGGAGCGGGACTTGTAGTCTTTCCCTCTCCTTTGCTTGAGGATTTGGCGGAAGCTCTTGATGACGAGCGCCATTTCCTCATTGTCGAGCTTGGAGGCGTCTATTGGTTGTCGACTTGGTGTAGACTCCTCCTTCTTGTCCTCTGTCGCCTTGAATGCGACGGGTTGAGCTTCGGATGTGGAGGGATCATCAAGCTCGTTGATCTCCTCGAGCCTTCGATCATGCACTCAAAACTTACAAAATGCCCGATTACTTCCTCGGGGGTCATTTTGGTATATCTAGGATTACCACGAATTAGTTGAACTTGAGTAGGGTTAAGGAAAATAAGAGATCTTAGAATAACCTTAACCATTTCATGGTCATCCCACTTTACGCTCCCGAGGTTGCATACTTGGTTCACCAAGGTCTTGAGCCGGTTGTACATGTGTTGTGGCTCCTCCCCTTTGCGAAGCCGGAACCGACCGAGCTCCCCCTCGATCGTTTCCCGCTTGGTGATCTTGGTGAGCTCATCTCCCTCGTGCGCGGTTTTGAGCACATCCCAAACCTCCTTGGCGCTTTTCAACCCTTGCACTTTGTTATACTCCTCTCTACTTAAAGAGGCGAGGAGTATCGTTGTCGCTTGAGAGTTGAAGTGATCGATTTGGGCCACCTCATCCTCATCATAATCCTTGTCCCCTACGGATGGTACCTGTACACCAAACTCAACAACATCCCATATACTTTTGTGGAGTGAGGTTAGATGAAATCGCATTAAATCACTCCACCTAGCATAATCTTCACCATCAAAAGTTGGTGGTTTGCCTAATGGGACGGAAAGTAGAGGTGCATGTTTAGAAATGCGAGGATAGTGTAGGGGGATCTTACTAAACTTCTTACGCTCTTGGCGTTTAGAAGTTACGGAGGGCGCGTCGGAGCCGGAGGTCGATGTTGATGAAGTGTCGGTCTCGTAGTAGACCACTTTCCTCATCCTCTTTTGCTTGTCCTTACTCCGATGCGGCTTGTGGGAAGAAGATTTTTCCTTCTTCTCTTTGTGGTGAGAAGAAGATTTCTTCTCCTTCCCTTTGTTGGAGGAGATTTTCTTCTTCTCCCTCCTCTTGGTGCGGGACTCTTCCGATGAAGTGCTCCCGTTGCTTGTAGTGGGCTTTTCGCCGGTCTCTATCTCCTTCTTGGCGTGATCTCCCGACATCACTTCGAGCGGTTAGGCTCTAATGAAGCATCGGCTTTGATACCAATTGATAGTCGCCTAGAGGGGGGGTGAATAGGGCGAAACTGAAATTTACAAATATAAACACAACTACAAGCCGGGTTAGCGTTAGTAATAAAGAAACGAGTCCACGAGAGAGGGCGCAAAACAAATCCCAAGCGAATAAGCAAGTGAGACACGGAGATTTGTTTTACCGAGGTTCGGTTCTTGCAAACCTACTCCCCGTTGAGGAGGCCACAAAGGCCGGGTCTCTTTCAACCCTTCCCTCTCTCAAACGATCCACGGATCGAGTGAGCTTTCTCTTCTCAATCACTTGGAACACAAAGTTCCAACAAGGACCACCACAAGATTGGTGTCTCTTGCCTCAATTACAAGTGAGTTATGATCTCAAGAACAAGCGAGAAAGAAAAGAAGCAATCCAAGCGCAAGAGCTCGAAAGAACACAAGCAAATCACTCTCTCTAGTCACTATGGCGTTGTGTGGAATTTGGAGAGGATTTGATCTCTTTGGTGTGTCTAGAATTGAATGCTAGAGCTCTTGTAGTAGTTGGGAAGTGGAAAACTGGGATGCAATGAATGGTGGGGTGGTTGGGGTATTTATAGCCCCAACCACCAAATGTGGCCGTTGGGAGTTCTGTCTGTTCGATGGCGCACCGGACAGTCCGGTGCACACCGGACAGTGTCCGGTGCCCCCTGCCACGTCATCACTGCCGTTGGATTCGACCGTTGAAGCTTCTGACTTGTGGGCCCGCCTGGGTGTTCGGTGCACACCGGACATCTACTGTTCCTTGTCCGGTGTGCCGGAGTGGGCGCGCCTGCCATCTGCGCGCGCAGAACGCGCATTAAATGCGCGGCAGAGAGCCGTTGGCGCGGAGAAGACCGTTGCTCCGGAGTCGCACCGGACAGTCCGGTGCACACCGGACAGTCCGGTGAATTATAGTGGACGAGCCGTTGGCTTTTCCCGAAGCTGGCGAGTTCCTGAGGCCGACCTCCTTTGGCGCACCGGACACTGTCCGGTGTACACCGGACAGTCCGGTGAATTATAGCCGAGTCGCCTCCGGAAATTCCCGAAGGTGGCGAGTTCGAGTTGGAGTCCTCTGGTGCACCGGACACTGTCCGGTGTACACCGGACAGTCCGGTGCTCCCAGACCAGAGGGCCTTCGGTTGCCACTTTGCTCCTTTGTTGAATCCAAAACTTGGTCTTTTTATTGGCTGAGT
Organism: Zea mays; assembly: GCF_902167145.1. NCBI lineage: Eukaryota > Viridiplantae > Streptophyta > Magnoliopsida > Poales > Poaceae > Zea > Zea mays. Next base: position 121,703,650 of record NC_050104.1, on the reverse strand, counting down.
GTGAACCTTTTACACCTGTGTAATCTATACACTTGGGCAAACTTAGTTAGTCCAAATGTTTGTGTTGGTCAATTCAACCACCAAAATTTATTAGGAACTAGGTGTAAGCCTAATTCCCTTTCACCCCTCCCACCACCAAGGCAGCCGGAGCCTGGGCCAATATGCCAAAGCATGGGTACACCACCTTTTTTATTTAGATATATAGCACTAAGTTAGATATTATTTCTAACTATCTCGTTGGTTTTCGTTGCAGTCGGCGTCACATGGTGGCAGGCCTTGCTCCACCTTCTCGGCCTATGCTATGGCCCATAAGGGTAAGGCGACGTCCGACGTCACCTACAACCCGGATGACGGGCCCGAGACCTACACCAACCCCGCCGTCTACAGCCGCCTCCATGACTACACCGCCATGGCGCAGGAGGTCCATGGCCCAGACTATGATCCGAGCACCGAGCCGATCGACCCCGATGTGCTCATGAGGGTCAGAGGAGGCAAGAGACATGGGCGGTACTGGATTGCCGACGGGGCAATCGACTCGTCCTCCACTCCCACTCTGTCTCAGGTGAGAGCAAGGAGCACAGGCTCGAGTCCAGCCATACGACCTCGGCACGACAGCTCACAGCATCGCATACAACAACTCGAGGTTAGTGCTTCTGTAACTCGTCCTTTCTTGAGTTATATACCTTCTCTTTGAGTTACTATAACGTTGGCTTGTAATATTACAGACCCAACTAGAAGAAGAGAGGAGGGAACGTCAAGAGATGGAGGCGAGGATAATGGCGGAGCGGGCGGCGACTGATCAGAGGATGGCGGAGATGTTCTAGTACATGCAGAGCCTTGGCGCCGCACAGGGCATCGCTCCGCCACCTCCATTGTTCCCCCCAGTTGACCCTACTTTCTTCCACACTCCTGTGAGTATCAAAATTGTAGTTAGATATTTGTAATGCATCTGGTATAACACATGCAATCTCTTCTCTGTGCAGGGCCAATCTGGGGCGGCATCCAACAACCCTCCGAAAGGGTTCAGCCCAACACAGCCCCGGTCAAACCGCCCACCTCCATAAGTGTTGTGTTTTCATTGTTTTAGACTTCAGAACTTATGTATAATACTTATGTCTATGTTTGATACTTATGTGAGAGCTTGCGACGTTTGAGACTTATGTTTGTGTTTAATACTTGTGTTGAACACTTATGTTTGTGATGGATATTTATGTTTGTGGTGACAATTTTATGTTTGTGTTGGCTATTTATGTCTGTGATGATATATGTGATGTATATATGTGATATATATGTGATATCTTCTGTTTGTGTGGATGGAATACAAAAAACAAATAAAAAATGTATATACTGGTCACTTTGCCGAGTGTAACACTCGGCAAAGAGGCGCTTTGCCGAGTGTCTGGGTCATAACACTCGGCAAAGAGCACAGACCTGGGCACCGTCTTAGGTTCTTTGCCGAGTGTTATGTCGCTGCCACTCGGCAAAGAGGTCGGCTTTGCTGAGTGCCACTTGGGACTCTCGGCAAAGAACCTGACATGGGGACCCTCCCTGGCGGGTTCTTTGCCGAGTGTCCCAAGTGGCACTCGGCAAAGATGGATTCTTTGCCGAGTGCTGCCTGGAAGACACTCGACAAAGATAACTTATTTGCCGAGTGTCACAAGGGACACTCGGCAAAGCCGCCGTCTCCGTCACCCGGCGCCGTAACGGCCGCTTTTCTTTGCCGAGTGCTCTCTGGCACTCGGCAAAGAGGTTTGCCGAGTGCCCGAGAAAAAGCACTCGGCAAAGAAGGCTTTGCCGATGCACTGTTTGCCGAGCCTTCTTTGCCGAGTGTAACACTCGGCAAAGCCTTTGCCGAGTGTTTTTAAGGCTTCGCCGAGTGCTTCAGGCACTCGGCAAAGCGATTGATTTCGGTAGTGACTTTACTATAACGGTTCACCATTGGACTTGGTGAACGATTCATTGTGGGTTGGAATGAACGTTGAAGTTACTGGATTGTAACGAGGTTTTTACTCAACAAAATGTTTTTATAAATTGGGATTAGTATGCTTTTTAGGTATAATTAAAATTTGACCAACTAAAAATAACGTTTCAAGCTAGTCCACTATATAGCCAGTCCACTTTTACCCAAAAGTGGGATACTTGTTGATTGTGAAAGTACTCACTATTGACTTCTTCACTCTCACCCTATATATTCTTGTATGCAGATGGAGGAGAACATGTGCCCCTGGACCCAATAGTTATAGGATCACAACGAGTTCTAGACCTGCGATCAACCGGTCGGTTGTGGAGGGTCTACTAGTGCATTGATATACCATATCGATGTGTAATAAATACTCTATTTCATTATAAATAAAACATTGTGTTTTGATATATTAATTCACTACATCACGTTGTTGTACATGTGATTCTCGATCCGTTTTTATGTATAGTGGGTATTCGGTTTTGTCTTTGAATCCGTGTGTGATAGACCACACAGTAACAAGACGAAACTGCCGAACCTATTACAAAAATAATTTGCAATGATCACACAATAGTACTCTAAGTGTAGCACCACCTTTATATATGGTTATACTTATACCAGTGTATGATTAATAATAATATGCGGTTAAGTGAACTGGACGTAGGAGCGGTAGTCGGTGTTGGGCCTCCAGTTCGCCGGGATGACATTGTAAGCCACCAGCGTGCTGCCGGACTCGCTGCGGATGCGCATCGAGAAGGGGCCCCTGAGCGGGCGGTAGGAGTCGAGGCGCCAGACGGATCCCCAGGAGCGGCGCATCAGCATCCATTGGCCGCCGGAGCCGGACTCCATGACTTCCATCTGCACCACGGTGCCGGCCTTGTTGGCGTACTCGACCAGCACCGCCAGGTAGTTGCGGTTGGAGCCCGCCTCGACGTGGAAGTTCACGGTCAGCCCCCGGTGGTCGCAGGCCACCCTCCGGAACTGCATGTCGATGATGCCCGCGTGCCGGAGCCTGTCGTTCATGCCGGGCCTCGCCATGGACCCGAACGCCGTGCCGCTCAGGTCGAAGTGGTACCTGGCCACCGGGTAGTAGTTCATGTCCGTGATCATCACCGTCCTCACCTCGCCGGAGCAGGCAGGGTTGTTCTTGGCGGTGCACCGTATCTGCATTGTATTGTTAATTAGCTCATCATCATCAGAAGGCAACAAGAGAACGTGAAAAGATGCTTCCGTTTGACTTCACCAATTCATTCATTCATTCATTCATCAACTAGCTCATAGAGTCCACTGATCTGCTGGTGGATAGCTAGTACGTTTGACCGATTTATTTATTTGAACTAAAAAATTTATTTATTTGAACTATAAAAAAATGAACCGGACAAGTGGACGCGGCCGGCTGGGTATGTAATAATATAAACAGCAAGTTGAATGGTGGAATAGCTATACGTATTGTACCTGGTAGCATGCGCCGCAGCCCTTGCCGTCCTGGAACAGGGGCTGGTTGCCGCACGACGTCATGGACATGAACGGATACTGGTTGGTGTTCTTGAACCCGCACGCGCCGCCTGAAGAATGGATCCGTGCAAGCACAACACACAATATAATGTCAGCCACACGTACAGCATTGCACACCGTGCAACGTAGCTAGCAGTAGCTAGGCACGCACTGACATTACTGCGTACGTACGTACCGTTGTCGTTGGGGCCGGCACCGTTGGGCGCGCCGTACCAGGTGGCCTTGGCCGCCTGCCAGCCGCCGCCGCCGCCGCTGGAGCGGAGTTGGCGGACAGCGGAGGTGCGGTTCATCGCCGCTTGCGCGCCGCTTGCGCCGGAATGCATGACGACAAGCACGGCGAGGAGGGCGACAAGTGCAGCAGCTGCCATCTCAGCTCGTGTAGTGTGTGTACCAACAAAACCTTGTATAGGTGTATGCTCGTGTTTTGATGGTGGAAAGGGACGAGACTGCCTGTGTACTTATAGGCGATCCATCGAGCAGACAAAGTGTAGTATGAGCAGTTCGATCGCGGGGGTCGCGGCATCAATAGTCGTCGCCACATCGGAAGTGCCGTGTTAGATCGATCACATGGCCACCGTACCTAGCTAATCATGGTGGAATGGAGTACTCGGTCCGCGAGCCAGTCAGCCATATTACAAAACATGCACACACATCTGGGACTCGGAGTAGTAGCAGGCTAGCAGCTCAGCACAGCACATGCACATGTCCATGGCACATGCGATCGTACGCTCAGCTCGTACCGTACGCCGGTGCGCGCGGTGCCTGCCAATGATTCCAAAACGAACCTCTGGTAGTTATTATCATCAGCAGACAGAGGCCGGACCACAAATAGGTGAAAGTGGGCGCCACACTAGGTACTACCTGCGGTGTTTCGTTGACCATTAAACCTAGTTTGGGTACTTTATTATTACCCTAAATTCACATGTATTGAATTAGATTAGAATGTAACAACAACAGTACTGTAGAGGATTTTCGGCGATCGAACTCTGCCGAAGAAAATAAGGCATTATTATTTTCGACGGCCGAGGACCTAACCGTCAAAAATAACCTTATTTTCGACGTCTGTGACGTAGACAGCCGAAAATAAACGGATTTAAACCCGCCCACAACTTTCTTCTCTCTTTACTTCTTGCGACGCCAGGTCGCTGCTCCCTCGCCGCCCATGCCCACGCCCCCGACCCCGCCGCCCGACCGCCGCCGCCGAGCCCTCCTCCATTGATAGATTTTTTGCGTATTTTATGCAATAATTTTGGCGGACGTTATTTAATTGCCGCCGAAATTAGTATGTATTTGTTATTATACTTGTTTGATTAGGGTGTGTGATTAGTATTATTGTTTAGTTCGATTCCATTAATGTATTAGTTGCATATGTGGTTCAGTGATTAGTGGCATATTGTTTATAGCAAAAACAGTGAAATCCCCGATGAGCTATGCAGTCAAGCGACCGTTGAGCGTATGGTTAGTATTTGTTAGGATTAACATTTTCTTGTCACATAGCTATACATTACATGTGTGCTGAACCTTCATATTTTATTGCAGGAGACTTACGAGCAGGAGATGGTTAGGAAGTACGGAGAAGACTATGATTGGCGAGGAGCGCCTACCATCGATACTGAAGTTGTGCATTCTATTGAAAGAAAGGCCCATGGGCGGTATGAACTTGTAATTTTTTTCAGTAAGATTGAAATTATGACCGAATATCTAATTTTCTTGTTTTTCAACATATTTTATGTTTTACCGGTGTGACCGATTCAACGGAGTTGCGATCTCGTGGCGGCTCTTCGTCTTAGGCGGGTTTGGTAGCAGCCGTAGTCGACGCTCGCTCGAGCATGGAGGAGGCTATGAGGGAGTGTCGGGGACCATAATTAGGGGTACCCTCAAGACGCCTAATTCTCAGCTGGTAACCCCCATCAGCATAAAGCTGCAGAGGCCTGATGGGTGCGATTAAGTCAGGGATCAGTCCATACGAGTGACTCGATCACGCTTCGCCCGAGCCTAGCCTTGGACAAGGGCAGCAGACCTCGAGGGACTTCCGTCTCGCCCGAGGCCCCCCTTTTAACGGCGGACACATCTCCGGCTCGCCCGAGGCCTTGGCTTCGCTAAGAAGCAACCCTGACTAAATCGCCGCACCGACTGACCGAGTTGCAGGAGCATTTAACGCAAAGGTGGCCTGACACCTTTATCCTGACGCGCACCCCCCGGCAGAGCCGAAGTGACCGCCGTCACTCCGCCGCTCCACTGACCGGTCTGACAGAAGGACAGCGCCGCCTGCGCCACTCCGACTGCAGTGCCACTCGACAGAGTGAGTCTGACAGGCAGTCAGGCCTTGCCAAAGGCGCCATAGGAAACTCCGCTCCGCCCGACCCCAGGGCTCGGACTCGGGCTAAGACCCGGAAGACGGCGAACTCCGCTCCGCCCGACCCCAGGGCTCGGACTCGGGCTAAGACCCGGAAGACGGTGAACTCCGCTCCGCCCGACCCCAGGGCTCGGACTCGGGCTAAGCCCCAGAAGACGACGAACTCCGCCTCGCCCGACCCCAGGGCTCGGACTCCGCCCTGGCCTCTGCCGAACGATCTCCGCCTCGCCTGACCCGGGGGCTCGGGCTCGGCCTCGGCCACGGAAGACAGACTCGACCTCGGCTTCGGAGGAGCCCCCACGTCGCCCGACCTAGGGCGCAGGCCCACCACGTCAACGGGAAGCGCCATCATCATCCTACCCCGAGCCGACTCGGGTCACGGAGAACAAGACCGGTGTCCCATCTGGCTAGCTCCGCCAGATGGGCAATGATGGCGCCCCACAAGCTCTGTGACGACGGCGGCTCTCAGCTCTCTTACGGAAGCAGGGGGACGTCAGCAAGGACTCGACCGCTCCGACAGCTGTCCCTCCGCCAAGCTCCGTTGCTCCTCCGACAGCCACGACATCACGCCAGCAGGGTGCCAAGATCTCTCCGGCTGCCAAATTGGCATGTACTTAGGGCGCTAGCTCTCCCTCCGCTAGACACGTAGCACTCTGCTACACCCCCATTGTACACCTGGATCCTCTCCTTACGCCTATAAAAGGAAGGACCAGAGCCTTCTTAGAGAAGGTTGGCCGCGCGGGACCGAGGACGGGACAGGCGCTCTCTTGGGGCCGCTCGCTTCCCTCACCCGCGTGGACGCTTGTAACCCCCCTACTGCAAGCGCACCCGACCTGGGCGCGGGACGAACACGAAGGCCGCGGGATTTCCACCTCTCTCACGCCCGTCTCCGGCCACCTCGCTTCTCCCCCCTTCGCGCTCGCCCACGCGCTCGACCCATCTGGGCTGGGGCACACGGCACACTCACTCGTCGGCTCGGGGACCCCCCGGTCTCGAAACGCCGACAATTGGCGCGCCAGGTAGGGGCACGGTGCGTGCTGACGAACAGCTTCCCGTCAAGCTCCAGATGGGCAGTCTCCAGCAACCTCTCCGGCCTGGGACGGTGCTCCGTTTCGGGAGTCTTGAGTTCATGTCCTTCGACGGCAGCTACGACATGATACTCCTTCCACCGCCGCGCGACAACGACGATGGCGGCCGACATCCCGCCCGCCGGCGGCGGAACCGACAACATCTTCCCCGCGCGGTGGAAGAACAACATTCGAGCTCGCCTCGTCCTCTCCCCCGCCAACGGAGGAGGAGGCGGGGCAACCAAGGCCAAGCGGGAGGCCGCGCTTCGTCGGCTGTCGAGCGAATCGACATCCCCAGCGCCCCGATGGAAGGCGCGCCGGGCGTCGACCTCGCGTTCGAGACAAAGACGAGCGCCGTCCCCCCGCGACACACCGATCCCGAGCAAGTGGACGACGCCGGCGCACTCGCGGAGAGCTTGCAGGACGTCGCCCTCGTACCTGATACGACGGTGCAACCAGTCCCCGATGTGACTACGTCGCTCCTCGTCGACCAAAAGGTACCGACTAATTCCCATCCTACGTCTTTTCGACTCGGCCTCAACCCGCCAAGCGACCTCGCTTTGGCGGGCGCTCTCATTGAGGCGAGTGCAACCCCACTGGGGTTTCGTATGCGGTCGCCTTGGGACCGGTTGACGAACGTCTCGACCTACGGGCCCTCTGGGTCCGAGGAAGATGACGATCCCAGCATCTGTTGGGATTTCTCTGGATTTGGCAACCCCAGTGCCATGCGGGACTTCATGACCGCATGTGACTACTGCCTCTCCGACTGTTCCGACGGAAGCCGCAGCCTTGACGACGAGGACTGTGGCCCAAGCCGCGAATGTTTCCACGTCGAGCTAGGGGATCCCTCCGAAGGCAACCATCTTGGCATGCCGGAGGACGGTGATTTTCCTAGGCCGGTGCCTCGCGCCGACATCCCGCGGGAGCTAGCTGTGGTCCCCGTTCCGGCGGGGGGTCACGACCCACAGCTCGAGCAAGTCCGCGGGGCGCAGGCCAGGCTCGACGAGAGAACAGGGGCGCTTGAGACGATCCGCCGGGACGTCGGGCAGGTATGGGCGGGCCAGCCCCCAGCCGGAGAAATAAGTCACCTGCCCCAGGGTCTCCAGCACCGCGTCGCCAACGATGTCAGGGTCAGGCCGCCGCCCGCATCCAGCGGGGTTGGTAAGAACCTGGCAGCCGCAGCGATGCTCCTCCGCGCGATGCCGGAGCCATCAACCACCGAGGGTCGGCGAATCCAGGGAGAGCTCAAGAATCTCCTGGAAGGCGCTGCGGCCCAACGGGCCGAGAGCACTGCCTCCCGAAGGCAGGGATACCCCTCGGAACCTCATGCCGCGACTTCCCGATTCATGCGGGAAGCCTCGGTCTACACCGGGCGCACACGCAACACCGCGCCTGTGGCCCCGGGCCACCTCGGCAACGAGCACCACCGTCGCGACCGTCGGGCCCACCTCGACGAAAGGGTGCGCCGAGGCTACCACCCCAGGCGTGGGGGGCGCTACGACAGCGGGGAGGATCGGAGTCCCTCCCCCGAACCACCCGGTCCGCAGGCCTTCAATCGGGCCATCCGACGGGCGCCGTTCCCGACCCGGTTCCGACCCCCGACTACTATCACAAAGTACTCGAGGGAAACGAGACCGGAACTGTGGCTCGCGGACTACCGCCTGGCCTGCCAACTGGGTGGAACGGACGACGACAACCTCATCATCCGCAACCTCCCCCTGTTCCTCTCCGACACCGCTCGCGCCTGGTTGGAGCACCTGCCTCCGGGGCAGATCTCCAACTGGGACGACTTGGTCCAAGCCTTCGCCGACAATTTCCAGGGCACGTACGTGCGCCCCGGGAATTCCTGGGACCTTCGGAGCTGCCGGCAACAACCGGGAGAGTCGCTCCGGGACTACATCCGGTGATTCTCGAAGCAGCGCACCGAGCTGCCCAACATCACCGACTCGGATGTCATCGGCGCGTTCCTCGCCGGCACCACCTGCCGTGACCTGGTGAGCAAGTTGGGTCGCAAGACCCCCACCAGGGCGAGCGAGCTGATGGACATCGCCACCAAGTTCGCCTCTGGCCAGGAGGCGGTCGAGGTTATCTTCCGAAAGGACAAGCAGCCCCAGGGCCGCCCATCGGAAGAGGCTCCCGAGGCGTCTACTCCGCACGGCGCCAAGAAGAAAGGCAAGAAGAAGTCGCAATCGAAACGCGACGCCGCCGACGCGGACCTTGTCGCCGCCGCCGAGTATAAGAACCCTCGGAAGCCCCCTGGAGGTGCTAACCTCTTCGACAAGATGCTCAAGGAGCCGTGCCCCTACCATCAGGGGCCCGTCAAACACACTCTCGAGGAGTGCGTCATGCTTCGGCGCCACTTCCACAGGGCCGGGCCACCCGCAGAGGGTGGCAGGGCCCGCGACAACGACAAGAACGAAGATCACCAAGCAGGAGAGTTCTCCGAGGTCCGCGACTGCTTCATGATCTACGGTGGGCATACGGCGAATGCCTCGGCTCGGCATCGCAAGCAAGAGCGCCGGGAGGTCTGCTCGGTGAAGGTGGCGGCGCCAGTCTACCTAGACTGGTCCGACAAGCCCATCACCTTCGACCAGGCCGACCACCCCGACCACGTGCCGAGCCCGGGGAAATACCCGCTCGTCGTCGACCCCATCATCGACGACGTCAGGCTCACCAAGGTCCTGATGGATGGGGGCAGCTGCCTCAACATCATCTACGCCGAGACCCTCAGGCTCCTGCGCGTCGATCTGTCCTCCGTCCGGGCAGGCGCTGCGCCGTTCCACGGGATCATCCCTGGGAAGCGCGTCCAGCCCCTCGGACGACTCGACCTTCCCGTCTGCTTCGGAATGCCCTCCAACTTCCGAAGGGAGACCTTGACGTTCGAGGTGGTCGGGTTCCGAGGAACCTACCACGCGGTACTGGGGAGGCCATGCTACGCGAAGTTCATGGCCGTCCCCAACTACACCTACCTGAAGCTCAAGATGCCGGGCCCCAACGGGGTCATCACCGTCGGCCCCACGTACAAACACGCGTTCGAATGCGACGTGGAGTGCGTGGAGTACGCCGAGGCCCTCGCCGAGTCCGAGGCCCTCATCGCCGACCTGGAGAACCTCTCCAAAGAGGTGCCAGACGTGAAGCGTCATGCCGGCAACTTCGAGCCAGCGGAGACGGTTAAGGCCGTCCCTCTCGACCCCAGCGGCGACACCTCCAAGCAGATCCGGATCGGTTCCGGGCTCGACCCCAAATAGGAAGCAGTGCTCGTCGACTTTCTCCGCGCAAACACCGACGTCTTTGCGTGGAGTCCCTCGGACATGCCCGGCATACCGAGGGATGTCGCCGAGCACTCGCTGGATATTCGGGCCGGAGCCCGACCCGTCAGGCAGCCTCTGCGCCGATTCGACGAGGAGAAGCGCAGAGTGATAGGCGAGGAGATCCACAAGCTGATGGCAGCAGGGTTCATCAAAGAGGTATTCCATCCCGAATGGCTTGCCAACCCTGTGCTTGTGAGGAAGAAAGGGGGGAAATGGCGGATGTGTGTAGACTACACTGGTCTCAACAAAGCATGTCCGAAGGTTCCCTACCCTCTGCCTCGCATCGATCAAATCGTGGATTCCACTGCTGGGTGCGAAACCCTGTCCTTCCTCGATGCCTACTCAGGGTATCACCAGATCCGGATGAAAGAGTCTGACCAGCTCGCGACTTCCTTCATCACGCCCTTCGGCATGTACTGCTATGTCACCATGCCGTTCGGTTTGAGGAATGCGGGCGCGACGTACCAGCGGTGCATGAACCATGTGTTCGGCGAACACATCGGTCGCACAGTCGAGGCCTACGTCGATGAAATCGTAGTCAAGACAAGGAAGGCTTCCGACCTCCTCTCCGACCTTGAAGTGACATTCCGATGTCTCAAGGCGAAAGGAGTCAAGCTCAATCCTGAGAAGTGTGTCTTCGGGGTGCCCCGGGGCATGCTCCTGGGGTTCATCGTCTCCGAGCGAGGCATTGAAGCCAACCCGGAGAAGATCGCAGCCATCACCAGCATGGGGCCCATCAAGGACTTAAAAGGCGTACAGAGGGTCATGGGATGTCTTGCGGCCCTGAGCCGCTTCATCTCACGTCTCGGCGAAAGAGGTCTGCCTCTGTACCGCCTCTTAAGGAAGGCCGAGAGTTTCGCTTGGACCCCTGAGGCCGAGGAAGCCCTCGGGAACCTGAAGGCGCTCCTTACAAAGGCGCCTATCTTGGTGCCCCCAGCTGATGGAGAAGCCCTCTTGGTCTACGTCGCCGCGACCACTCAGGTGGTTAGCGCCGCGATTGTGGTCGAGAGGCAAGAGGAAGGGCATGCACTGCCCGTTCAGAGGCCAGTCTACTTCGTCAGCGAGGTACTGTCCGAGACCAAGATCCGCTACCCACAAGTTCAGAAGCTGCTGTATGTTGTGATCCTGACGAGGCGGAAGTTACGACACTACTTCAAGTCTCATCCGGTAACTGTGGTGTCATCCTTCCCCCTGGGGGAGATCATCCAGTGCCGAGAGACCTCGGGCAGGATCGCAAGGTGGGCAGTGGAAATCATGGGCGAAACAATCTCGTTCGCCCCTCGGAAGGCCATCAAGTCCCAGGTGTTGGCGGACTTCGTAGCCGAATGGGTCGATACCCAGCTGCCGACGGCACCGATCCAACCGGAGCTCTGGACCATGTTTTTCGATGGGTCGCTGATGAAGACGGGAGCCGGCGCGGGCCTGCTCTTCATCTCGCCCCTCGGGAAGCACCTGCGCTACGTGCTACGCCTCCATTTCCCGGCGTCCAACAATGTGGCCGAGTACGAAGCTCTGGTCAACGGGTTGCGGATCGCCATCGAGCTAGGGGTCAGACGCCTCGACGCCCGCGGTGATTCGCAGCTCGTCATCGACCAAGTCATGAAGAACTCCCACTGCCGCGACCCGAAGATGGAGGCCTACTGCGATGAGGTTCGGCGCCTGGAAGACAAGTTCTTCGGGCTCGAGCTTAACCGCATCGCTCGACGCTACAACGAGACTGCGGACGAGCTGGCTAAAATAGCCTCGGGGCGAACGACGGTCCCCCCGGACGTCTTCTCCCGGGATCTGCATCAACCCACCGTCAAGATCGACGACGTGCCCGAGCCCGAGGCACCCTCGGCTCAGCCCGAGGCGCCCTCGGCTCGGCCTGAGGCGTCCTCGGTTCAGCCCGAGGTACCCTCGGCCCCCGAAGCCGAGGCACTGAACGTCGAGGAGGAGCAGAACGGGGCCACGCCTGATCGAAATTGGCAGGCCCCGTACCTACAATATCTCCGCCAAGGAGAGCTACCCCTCGACCAAGCCGAGGCTCGGCGGGTAGCTCGACGCGCCAAGTCATTCGCCTTGCTGGGCGATGAGGAGGAGCTCTACCACCGGAGCCCCTCGGGCATCCTCCAGCGATGCATCTCCATCGCCGAAGGTCAGGAACTCCTGCAAGAAATACACTCGGGGGCTTGCGGCCATCATGCAGCGCTTCGAGCCCTTGTCGGGAATGCTTTCCGGCAAGGCTTCTACTGGCCAACGGCGGTGGCTGACGCCACTAGAATTGTCCGCACCTGCGAAGGGTGCCAATTCTATGCGAAGCAGACCCACCTGCCCGCTCAGGCTCTGCAGACGATACCCATCACCTGGCCCTTCGCTGTATGGGGTCTGGACCTCGTCGGTCCCTTGCAGAAGGCGCCCGGGGGCTACACGCACCTGCTGGTCGCCATCGACAAATTCTCCAAGTGGATCGAGGTCCGACCCCTGAACAGCATCAGGTCCGAGCAGGCGGTGGCGTTCTTCACCAACATCATCCATCGCTTCGGGGTCCCAAACTCCATCATCACCGACAACGGTACCCAGTTCACCGGCAAAAAATTCTTGGATTTTTGCGAGGATCACCACATCCGGGTGGACTGGGCCGCCGTGGCTCATCCCATGTTGAATGGGCAAGTAGAGCGTGCCAACGGCATGATTCTACAAGGGCTCAAGCCTCGGATTTACAACGGCCTCAACAAGTTCGGCAAGCGATGGATGAAGGAGCTCCCATCGGTGGTCTGGAGCCGAGCCACGGGTTTCACGCCGTTCTTCCTGGTCTACGGGGCCGAGGCCATCTTGCCCACTGACCTGGAATACGGCTCCCCGAGGACGAGGGCCTACACCGATCAAAGCAACCAAGCTAGCCGAGAAGAATCGCTGGACCAGCTGGAAGAGGCTCGAGACAAGGCCTTACTACACTCGGCGCGGTACCAGCAGTCCCTGCGACGCTACCACGCCCGAGGGGTCCGGCCCCGAGACCTCCAGGTCGGCGACCTGGTGCTTCGGCTGCGGCAAGACGCCTGAGGGAGGCACAAACTCACGCCCCCCTGGGAGGGGCCATTCGTCATCGCCAAAGTTCTGAAGCCCGGAACATACAAGCTGGCCAACAATCAAGGCGAGATCTACGGCAACGCTTGGAACATCAAACAGCTACGTCGCTTCTACCCTTAAGATGTTTTCAAGTTGTTCATATACCTCGCACCCACGCAAAGTTTAGTCATCAAGGAAGGGTCGGCCTCGCCTCGGCAAAGCCCGACCCTCCCTCGGGGGCTAAAAGGGGGGAGACCCCCTCTGCGTCGAAATTTTCCTCGAAATAGGATCTCTTTTTAGCAGAATTTCTTCCGTGCTTTTTGACTACTTCGAAAAGCGGATCCTGGAAACGACGGAGTACACGTAAGCAGCCAAGGCTGACCGAGCCGAGGGACTCCTACGCCTCCGGGATACAGATACCTCACTCATCACCTTCTGCGATAAGTAACTCGCGTTCGGATAAAGTGATTCCGCGGATCGAACAAGTCTTCACGTTCGGAAGCTCTTCTGCCGAGGCGGTCCTTCAAGCCTTCTCGACTGAATCGGTGACAGGGCCTCATGGACGGGCGAAAGTACGCGTAAGCGGCAAGGCCGACCGAGCCGAGGGACTCCCACGCCTCTGGGATACGGATACCTCACTCATCACCTTCCGCGAGAAGCAACTCTCGCCCACGCAAATATCCCTGTTACCGACGGAAAGTCCAGATGCTCGAAATAAGAGGAAACGAGACGCGGCTTTACAACGGAGCGAGGGTGTGTTTTCTGGCCTCGACGGCCGCAGAAGTCACACGCTACAAGACAATCTGATCCTGCAGGCTCGGGTCTTCACGCTGAAGGGGGCTGTAGCACCCTCGACATCGACGACGCCTTCAGCGAGGTCCGACCCAGCCTCGGACAGCGACGCGGTCCAGGGACTTCTCCGGGAATCCGGCCCGAGCAGGCGGCTCGGCCGGTTACCCCTGGGGCCTCGGCCAACCATCTTCCAAGGGCGCCAGCCCGACCCGAGGCCTCGGCTGATCGACTCCGACGTCGACCCCCCTGACGGGCAACCCGGCTAGGCTCCGGCCAACCAGGTTCCCATTTTCGAGCCAACTCCGCCTCTGTTCGTACTGATGTCGCTACCCCTGGCCTCGGCTCATCGAAGAGCGGCCAAGGGGTCCCTTTAACTAAGCTAGAGGAGCCCCAGACAACAAGGCCGATCGAGCTGAGGGACTCCTACGCCTCCGGGATACGGATACCTCACTCGTCACCTTGACACGGGGCGACTCATGCTTGGTGAAGCGGTTCAGATAATCAACAGGCGAGACTTAGTGCTCGAAAATGAGGAAAAAACACGGCTCCGTGCCGAAATTACATACATGTTCAGGCCTCGACAGCCACAATGAACAAAAACACTGGCATTCGAAGTGCCATTACAAATGGAACTCCGGTTCCCCCTCCGCAGGTACGAACAACCCCACTCCGAGGGGGAAGGCCTGCGGAGCAACGGAAGGCCGACGAACGGCGCGCCGTCACCTGCTCCAGCAGCGGCGACGACGACGACTTCTGCTCCGGGGGGCCGAACAGCGGCAGCACTGACCTCAGGGCGGGTGCTGCTGCCAGGAGGCCCCCGCCCACGCCAAAACTTGTGAGGCAAGGGCGGGCAGAAGTCCGCGGAGTTGAAGGTCGGTCCGTGGCCGGCCTTGGCTATCTCACCGGCAGAAGAACCTCTTCAAGCTGCCATGGCGGACGCCGGTGCCGTGAGCGGCTCCGAAGCCACTCGCGTCCGAGAGCCAGGCACGGTGCAGCTGCCAGCGCCACGGACGATGACCGCCCTTCCCTCTGATCACTGAGTGAAGGAGCGGGCCGCCGCCCACGCGGGGGCCGACCTCAACTCGGCGCACACCCCTCCCCAGCCCTGGTGATGAAAATCCTTGAGGCTGAGGGAGGGGCAGAGGCCGCAGCCCGGCTCGCTTTCCCCCACCATCAAGCCGGAGGTCACCATCTTGGGTGACCGCCGGTGGAGGGGTGCGGCCGGGCTGCATGATGAAAATCCTTGAAGCCGAACGATGGCTGAAAGGTACCAACTCCCACGGAGTTGCGTTCCTCCAACGAGGAGACGGAAAGACGGCGGATACCCCCCATCCGGGGGCTTGGAAGATGGAAAGACACGGCGCATAAGGGAGGAAGAAGACATGGTTGCCTTCCGAAAGGGGTCGCCCTCCTTTTAAAGGCAACTCTCCCTACGTGCGCCCCCAAACGCCACGGGCCGAGTCTTCTCCAACACGCTCCAAGGCCCTCCCCTGCGGCGCGGGGGCTGGGTCCTGCATGTCATGCAAACCGGCTCAGAGCAGAAGAAGCCAAACCGCCGCGCGTGGTGCACACAACCACGCAGCGGTTACAAGCGACCCCCCACTTTTGCCCAGGCCAACGGGCGGAAGGGGCGGGCAGCCATGCAGGCGGCATGCAACCGCGCCAGGTGGACGCGCTTCTCCGACTTCTGACACGCCAGCTTGGAGGCCCAGGCCCACGCGTCGCGCAACCAGCGCGCCAGTTGCTGCATGCAAGCAACCGCACCGCCACTTGCGCCACCGTCGCACCTCTTCGGTTGTGGAACCTATGCCGCGACTCGAGGCGACCCAGCGCACGACCCAGCAGCGCCAGCCTGGCGCGACGGTCAATACGGCCGAGAGTGGGCTGGCAGTAATGACGGTGGCAGACGGGCGGGAGCAGCAGTCACGTCGTCAGCCAGGCTCACGTCCCATCCAGGGACAGCAAGAGAGCCTCCTCCCACGGCGTGAAGACGGTGCGCCCGTGATCCGTCCCTCGAACGGCTCGCGCACGCGCAACGGCCGCCCCGCCAACCACTCGCCCCGTCGCATTAACTCCGCGGCGGGACAGGCGGCGCCTCTGGCAGGAGAAGCGGGCGACGCTTCGCCTTCGCCGTAATAACCGCGCCAAAAAAGGTACGCCACGTCGTTCGATTTCGTATCCTTTTCCTTTTTCCTCTTTCTCTATCTCTTGCAACAGGAGCCGGGAAAGGGGGATACCCCGAAAAGGATCCTTCTCTGTGAAGGAACCGGGCTCCGAGCCCCCCTACTGATCAGAGGTTCGAAGGCTGGCCCTCCGAAGGGTTCAACAGTCGCCTCAGATCGCGTGGGCCCGACACCCACTACTGGTCAGGGGTTCGAAGGCCGGCCCCCCGAAGGGCTCCATGGCCGCCTCAGGCTACTCGGGCTCCGCGCCCACTACTGATCAGGGGTTCGAAGGCTGGCCCCCGAAGGGTTCACAGTCGCCTCAGACGCCGAGCGAGGGATGACCAGGGGTACGTTCGATACATAACCGAGGCTCGGGCTGCGCTCCCGAGGTACCCTAGGACATTTCCGAGACCAGCGGGAACGATCTTGTAACGGAATCCCATCGGAGGGAGGCATCGAGCCCTCGGACCCCGTCGCCAGGGGACCGGGTCCGGCAGATCACCCGCAGGTACTTTTGGGCGTGCCTCTGGGCCCCTAGCCGACCCCCAACGAACGGGGCACGGACGTCCACTCGGATTACCCGCTTGCAGCTCACCGGAGACACCATGTTCGGTGCCCATCGAGGGTAACATGGCGCTCTCCCCCCTCCTCCTTGCGGAAAGGCGATGTAGGGGCGTATGTAAAAAAGTCGAGTTTGTCCCTGATCGTCCTCTTGCCCTGTGCGGAGGCTCGGGGGCTGCTCTCGCAAACCCGGCTCCGGCCAGACCGTTGACAGCGTCAACATACCAGCCCGAGAGCTTGGGCCCCGACCGTGCACCCGGGCTACGGCCAGTTCGCATGAGGGAACAACCAGACCAGCTGAAGCATTACACAAGGCATTAAGACCTCGAAGGAGTGAAACCACTCCTCCGAGGCCTCGGGGGCTACACCCGGCGGGTGCGCTCGCGCGCACCCACCGGAACAAAATGCAACCGAGAAAGGCTGGTCCCCTTGCAAAAAAGTGCGACGAAAGCCTCCAAGCGAGTGCTAACACTCCTTTCGAGGCTCGGGGGCTACTGTCGGGGACCATAATTAGGGGTACCCTCAAGACGCCTAATTCTCAGCTGGTAACCCCCATCAGCATAAAGCTGCAGAGGCCTGATGGGTGCGATTAAGTCAGGGATCAGTCCATATGAGTGACTCGATCATGCTTCGCCCGAGCCTAGCCTTGGACAAGGGCAGCCGACCTCGAGGGACTTCCGTCTCGCCCGAGGCCCCCCTTTTAACGGCGGACACATCTCCGGCTCGCCCGAGGCCTTGGCTTCGCTAAGAAGCAACCCTGACTAAATCGCCGCACCGACTGACCGAGTTGCAGGAGCATTTAACGCAAAGGTGGCCTGACACCTTTATCCTGACGCGCACCCCCCGGCAGAGCCGAAGTGACCGCCGTCACTCCGCCGCTCCACTGACCGGTCTGACAGAAGGACAGCGCCGCCTGCGCCACTCCGACTGCAGTGCCACTCGACAGAGTGAGTCTGACAGGCAGTCAGGCCTTGCCAAAGGCGCCATAGGAAACTCCGCTCCGCCCGACCCCAGGGCTCGGACACGGGCTAAGACCAGGAAGACGGCGAACTCCGCTCCGCCCGACCCCAGGGCTCGAACTCGGGCTAAGACCCGGAAGACGGCGAACTCCGCTCCGCCCGACCCCAGGGCTCGGACTCGGGCTAAGCCCCCAGAAGACGACGAACTCCGCCTCGCCCGACCCCAGGGCTCGGACTCCGCCCTGGCCTCTGCCGAACGATCTCCGCCTCGCCCGACCCGGGGGCTCGGGCTCGGCCTCGGCCACGGAAGACAGACTCGACCTCGGCTTCGGAGGAGCCCCCACGGCGCCCGACCTAGGGCGCAGGCCCGCCACGTCAACGGGAAGCGCCATCATCATCCTACCCCGAGCCGACTCGGGTCACGGAGAACAAGACCGGTGTCCCATCTGGCTAGCTCCGCCAGATGGGCAATGATGGCGCCCCACAAGCTCTGTGACGACGGCGGCTCTCAGCTCTCTTACGGAAGCAGGGGGACGTCAGCAAGGACTCGACCGCTCCGACAGCTGTCCCTCCGCCAAGCTCCGTTGCTCCTCCGACAGCCACGACATCACGCCAGCAGGGTGCCAAGATCTCTCCGGCTGCCACATTGGCATGTACTTAGGGCGCTAGCTCTCCCTCCGCTAGACACGTAGCACTCTGCTACACCCCCATTGTACACCTGGATCCTCTCCTTACGCCTATAAAAGGAAGGACCAGGGCCTT
Source organism: Zea mays (assembly GCF_902167145.1). Taxonomy (NCBI): domain Eukaryota; kingdom Viridiplantae; phylum Streptophyta; class Magnoliopsida; order Poales; family Poaceae; genus Zea; species Zea mays. The sequence goes on along the minus strand of NC_050104.1, from coordinate 121,685,154 downwards.
CTTAGAGAAGGTTGGCCGCGCGGGACCGAGGACGGGACAGGCGCTCTCTTGGGGCCGCTCGCTTCCCTCACCCGCGTGGACGCGGGACGAACACGAAGGCCGCGTGATTTCCACCTCTCTCACGCCCGTCTCCGGCCACCTCGCTTCTCCCCCCTTCGCGCTCGCCCACGCACTCGACCCATCTGGGCTGGGGCACGCGGCACACTCACTCGTCGGCTCGGGGACCCCCCGGTCTCGAAACGCCGACAGGGAGCATCAAGAAATGTTTCATGAAGAGCTGCGACAGTCGTCCAACAGCAATTAGAGTACATGACTGCTTACAATGCACATGCGCAACAAACAATGAATGCGAATGTTTTATTTATTCTCAACACGATCGTATATTTGTCTTATAACTAATATATTATATTTGCAATAGTTTTGGTTTCCAGAGCAGGCGCAACAACAACCATTCGTTTTCCCTCAATTTCAACCGCTGATGCCTCATTCGCGATTACATGCTCCGACACCTCCACCTCAGATGCGTCAATTGAGTTTAGACTTGTCGTTTGTATTAACCTTTCAAATCTTGACTTAACTTGATTTTGTAGGGATTTGGGTTATGGGCCACAACACGCCACCACCGGTGATACCAGCACCAGGAGGAGCTTCTAGAGGGGAGGGAGCTACTACAGAAGAGGTTAGTTTGATAAACAATTCGTTTGAATAGTGATCAACTTAACATTGTAGTTATTAATGTATTCTTCTTCTTTGAGACTCCAAACCAGATAGACGATTCGTAAACATCTTCTTCGCTTCTAGAAGTAGTGGTCACAACTCAAATGACCTCTATATGTGATGATTTGATACTCTTGTGGTGAATTTGGACGATGCAGTGGATTATGATGTATTTGTGATGGAATTGTGAGCTTTGTGTTAGATTATATGGATTTGTAAGGTATTTTGGTGAACTGTGATATATTTGTGATGAATTGTGATATTTTGTGTTGAATGTGTGTAATTCTGGAATTTTTGTTGTTGTCATAATATTGTGATTATATTGTTGTTGAAATTGTTATTGATTGTACATTTCTTTCATATTTTTTATCTGAATTTACTTATTTTCAGTGACTAAGTGTAGACCACCGAAAATTAGATTGTTGTTGAAATTTTTGGCGATCACACCTAGGCCGCCGAAAACTAGAGCCGCCGAAAATATACAAGCTTATTTTCGGCGGCCTAGGTGTGTCCGCAAAAAATTATTCTTTATTTTCGGCTAAATTATTTTGGCGGCTAGGAGCCTAGGTCATATACCGTCGAAAATAAGTTATTTTCAGCGGTATATAGCTTATTTTCGCTGGCTTCTGGATACCGAAAATGATCTTGTGTCCTGTAGTGAACTTAGGGTCTGTTTGGTTATTTTAGTCCAGGGCTAAAGTTTAGTTATGAGACTAAAGTTTAATCCCTAGCCTGTTTAGTTTTAAGGACTAAAAGTATTTCGAACGCATTAAATGAATCATAAGAGGACCAAAATACATTATTCTCTGCCATTAGTGTAACTGAAATAAAGGAGGGAAAAAAGTGGAATTAATATGGTTTAGTCTCTTTTAGTCACCCCTTGAGGGACTAGAGACTAAAATAGATTAATTTTTAGTCTTACTATTTGACAATTTAAAGACTAAATAAGATTAAAATGGAGAGGCTAATATTTAGTCCATCAAACCAACGAGGATTTAGTGTGGTACTATACAATAAGTAGTTACAACTTCCACATGCAAATGTGAATGGACGGTCGACCATGAGAGACACAGTTGCGCGGCTGACTTTATCATCGATGCCTTCAACATCTTACCCTCGATTATTGAGCATGTTCAGTTTATCATAGCCCACTGTATTCTATGATGTGCTGGATCTGGATTATGGGAGTGTTCGGTTTCTTTGGTAACCTTCTAAATTTTAGTCTTTTTTAAGTAAAATCTGGTAGGTATGCTACAGTTTCATTGAAGTGAGATAAAATTGTTCTTGATTACATAGCAGATCGAACAGAGATTGGATAAAGGAATAGGAAAAAAAACAAAACAAACCACGGAAAGTAAACTGAAAACTAGCGCTTAAGAGGCTAATAGATTAATATGTTGGGTGTCTCCTCTACGGCTGGTCATCAATGACCGGATTGACAAAACCCAACTAACCATCTTCTCAATCGGGCCCTTGATTGGGAGGGCCCACGCGAACCTCAGTTGTAGCCTTCGATCACATGACGCTATATAAAGGATTAAGGGGTCACAGGAAAAACCAACGTTAGTACTCGCCCGAAACCTTAATCCACACATAGGCCCCATCACCTAAGCGTCAGAGTGACCGAAAGAGCGACAACCAACGACGACCCGGATCTCGGTGCCTGTTGTTCCTCTGCGAGGAAATGGAGGTGTCGTCGGTGACGGTGACCACGCTCCACCAACACCACGCCAAGCCGCGTCAACACAACAACAACGAAGGTATGCCACCCTATTCCTCTCAATAGAACAAATCTACTAGTCATCGAGGATTTCTAGTTACGGAATGATATTCTAGGGGCTCAGGAATCGATCCTAAGCACCACAGAATATATCAATGGTATCAAAGCCACCCTAAACCAAATACGATTTTGAGATCACAGAAAGGTCTCGGGTCAAAGTGATTGAACTCGGTTTTGTTCATTATAGTTCATCACCCGAGAACAGAAAGATTAGATCATGAAAAGTAACTCAAAGAGAGTTTAGATACTCTCGGGTTAGGGCTTACTTAACCCTAAGACTAGGGTTTCGGTCACTACAAAAGAAATGAGGTCTCGGCCATGAACCTGTGATTCCATGGTCTAGGGTTAGGGTTTCAATACCTAACCCTAGTTCAATAAATCAGGTCACAAAGGTCATACTCAAGGGCTCCGAATCTATGAATCCGCGGCCAAGAAATAATAAAAAGAGAAACCTACAACAGGGTTAAACCGTAACCAGATCTTCCGCAAAAGGGAACCGGTCGGTTCATGTGCATAGAGGCACTTCTCGAGCACTCGCGTGCACAAAGACTGCACATGTGCGCTCGAGATCAAAGAACCACGACCAAAATCAGTGAAAGAACAGAATCAATCGAACAAAAAGAAGTTAGAGTCAGAACCCTAATTGAGTCAACCCCGCACCCAATAAATCACAGAAACACACAAAAGTGAGCTGCCAAAACTCGATCCCTGCACATTACATCAAGTCACATTTCTTACATTCATCACAGAGAGTGGGGTCGAGTTACAGAGTTGAAAGGGGTAGATCAAGGCGCACAGGTCGACAGGACAGCCAACAGGCCACCATTTTTTTCTTACCTCACCGACCAAGGACCACCGTCGGCGCCTTGCCGACGGCGACGCACCCACCCGAGGGGATGCGCTTGCCGACAGCATGGCCCGCTTCACCAGGCGACATCATTCAGGGTGGGAGTTGATGGTAGGCGAGGTGTAAGAAGAGTTTTAGAGTGGGCCGACCATCGCCGGTCAATGAGGCCACAACAGAGAGGGGTGGCCAAAGTAATAGAAAGTAGAGTTGAGCCGGAGTTTTTCAGAGGAAGAAGAACCGACCAAGCGTCGGTGAGCTCCAGAAACAGAGAAGAACGTTCTAGAGAGAGAAGTCATGGTGAAGCCGACCGAATCGCTAATGGCGAGTGGGGAAAGGAGCAAGTGATCTAGGGTTTCTCCCCCCTCTGAATTTCTCGATTTAAATAGGTCGGCACATAGTACTCTACGAATCCACGACCATTAGATCAGCTTGGACAACCATGATCACAATGGGATGAGGCATGCGCCCCGCATGGGCCAGAAGTGTAGCCTAGACCTATGTTACGGCGTGGGCACACAACCCTCCCCTCATGCGAGCCGTATGGGCCAGGCAGGCCAGACCGAAAGGATGCACAGTAGTGGGCCAAATGGTCCTTAGAAGGCCGATTGGCCATTTTTAAATTAAGAATTTTTTTTCTTTATTTTTTGTGTGCAGAAATGAATAAATAAAGAAAATATTAGAGAAAACTGAAAAGAAAATTAGAATTTTATTTTTCAGTGATATAGAATTTAGCAGAGATATTTTGGACAATTTTATTTCTAATGCGCACTTTATTCATATTTTATGCAATTTCTAGTTAATTATGAATCAAATGTGGATTAATTATCGTTTAAATTGCATAGAATTCAGAAATTTTTGTTGTAATTGAATATCTTGACCAATGTTGAATATTGTTACCACATTTTGAATATAAATATATATTTTCTAGATCATCCAACGACGGTTTAGAATTTTAGAACTAGATTATTATTTTTCTATGCATTACTGTTTGTTATGAAGCCAACATGGATTAATTGTCATTAAGTGCATAGACATTAAGAAATTGTGATGATTGCATATTTTAACCAACGTTGAATATTGTTGCCACATTTTGCACATGAGTTTAGTTTTCTACATCATCCAACGGTGGTTTAGAATTTTAAAACTAGAAACCTTGTTTACCAGGCATGGTTATTATTTGATCAACGTCGAATATTTAATTTTTGCAAGTTCGATGTTTCAGTATTTCAGTTGTCCTAAATATTTTCTTTTTATTTTGTAAAAGTGCACATACTGAAAGTCGCCTAGAGGGGGGGTGAATAGGGCGAATCTGAAATTTAACAACTTAAGCACAACTACAAGCCGGGTTAGCGTTAGAAATAAGAACGAGTCCGAGAGAGAGGGCACAAAATAAATCGTGAGCAAATAAAGAGTGAGACACGATGATTTGTTTTACCGAGGTTCGGTTCTTGCAAACCTACTCCCCGTTGAGGTGGTCACAAAGACCGGGTCTCTTTCAACCCTTTCCCTCTCTCAAACGGTCACTTAGACCGAGTGAGCTTCTCTTCTCAATCAAACGGAACACGAAGTTCCCGCAAGGACCACCACACAGTTGGTGTCTCTTGCCTTGGTTACAATTGATTTTGATCACAAGAATGAAGGAAGAAAAGAGGCAATCCAAGCGCAAGAGCTCAAATGAACACAACAAATCACTCTCTCTAATCACTAAAGCTTTGTGTGGAGTTGGGAGAGGATTTGATCTCTTTGGTGTGTCTTGTATTGAATGCTAGCTCTTGTAAGGTGTTGAAGAGTGGAAAAACTTGGATGACTTGAATGTGGGATGGTTGGGGTATTTATAGCCCCAACCACCACAAAGTGGTCGTTGGAAGGCTGCTGTCGCATGACGCACCGGACACTGTCCGGTGCGCCAGCCACGTCAGCAGACCGTTGGGGTTCGACCGTTGGAGCTCTGACTTGTGGGGCCTCTAGGCTGTCCGGTGGTGCACCGGACAGGTCCTGTAGACTGTCCGGTGCGCCAACTGCGCGTCCTCTGATCTCTGCGCGTGCAGGCGCGCATTTAATGCGTTGCAGTCGACCATTGAGCGCGAAGTAGCCGTTGCTCCGCTGGCACACCGTACAGTCTGGTGTGCACCGGACACTGTCCGGTGACTCACCGGACAGTCTGGTGAATTATAGCGGAGCGGATTCCCGAAGTTGGCGAGTTTAGAGTTGCTCTCCCTTGGGGCACCGGACAGTCCGGTGAATTATAGCGGAGCTCCTCTGAAAATTCCCAAAGGTGAAGAGTTGGGCGTCGAGTTCCCTGGTGCACCGGACACAGTCCGGTGGCACACCGGACAGTCCGGTGCGCCAGACCAGGGGTCACTTCGGTATACTTGGCTCCTTTGTTTTGAACCCCTATTCTTTGACTTGTATTGGTTTGTTGTGAACCTTTGGCACCTGTAAAGACTTATGGACTAGAGCAAACTAGTTAGTTCAATAATTTGTGTTGGCCAATTCAATCACCAAAATCATTTAGGAAAAGGTGTAAGCCTATTTCCCTTTCAATCTCCCCCTTTTTGGTGATTGATGCCAACACAAACCAAAGCAAATATAAAAGTGCAGAATTGAACTAGTTTGCATATCGTAAGTGCAAAAGGTTACTTAGAATTGAAACCAATATTTTCATAAGATATGCAAGGATTGATTTTCTTTCTTATTTAACATTTTGGACCACGCTTGCACCACATGTTTTGTTTTTGCAAAGGTTTTGGAAATTCTTTTCAAAGTCTTTTGCAAAGAGTCAAAGGTAAATGAATAAGGTTTTTGAGAAGCATTTACAAGATTTGAAATTTTCTCCCCCTGTTTCAAATGCTTTTCCTTTGACTAGACAAAACTCCCCCTTAATGAAATCCTCCTCTTAGTGTTCAAGAGGGTTTTGATGTTAATTTTGAAGAGCGTATACCAATTTGAAATTATATCACAAATAAGATACCAATTTGAAAATACTTCTTTAAAACCAAATTTGAAATTGGTGGTGGTGCGGTCCTTTTGCTTTGGGCTCATGCTCTCTCCCCCTTTGGCATAAATTGCCAAAAATGGAATCATTAGAGCCCTCTGAATTACTTTCTCCCCCTTTGGTCATAAATAAGTGAGTGAAGATTATACCAAAGTTGGAGAGTGATGCGGAGCGACGGCGAAGGATTGTAATTTGATGGAGTGGAGTGGAAGCCTTTGTCTTCGCCGAAGACTCCAATTCCCTTTCAATACACCTATGACTTGGTTTGAAATACACTTGAGAGCACATTAGTCATAGTATATAAAAGAGATATGATCAAAGGTATATTTATGAGCTATGTATGCAAGACATCAAAAGAAATTCCTAGAATCAAGAATATTTAGCTCATGCCTAAGTTTATTAAAAGTTTATTCATCTAGTGGCTTGGTAAAGATATCGGCTAATTGTTCCTTAGTGTTGATATATGCAATCTCGATATCTCCCTTTTGTTGGTGATCCCTTAGGAAATGATACCGAATGGCTATGTGTTTAGTGCGGCTATGCTCAACGGGATTATCCGCCATGCGGATTGCACTCTCATTATCACATAGAAGAGGAACTTTGGTTAATTTGTAACCGTAGTCCCTAAGGGTTTGCCTCATCCAAAGCAATTGCGCGCAACAATGGCCTGTGGCAATATACTCGGCTTCGGCGGTAGAAAGAGCGACGGAATTTTGCTTCTTTGAAGCCCAAGACACCAGGGATCTTCCCAAGAACTGGCAAGTCCCCGATGTGCTCTTTCTATTAATCTTACACCCCGCCCAATCGGCATCCGAATAACCAATTAAATCAAATGTGGATCCCCGAGGGTACCAAAGCCCAAACTTAGGAGTATGAACTAAATATCTCAAGATTCGTTTTACGATCGTAAGGTGAGCTTCCTTAGGGTCGGCTTGGAATCTTGCACACATGCATACGGAAAGCATAATATCCGGTCGAGATGCACATAAATAGAGTAAAGAACCTATCATCGATCTGTATACCTTTTGATCGACGGATTTACCTCTCGTGTCGAGGTCGAGATGCCCATTGGTTCCCATGGGAGTCTTGATGGGCTTGGCATCCTTCATTCCAAACTTGTTTAGAATGTCTTGAATATACTTTGTTTGGCTAATGAAGGTGCCCTCTTGGAGTTGCTTCACTTGAAATCCCAAGAAGTACTTCAACTCCCCCATCATCGACATCTCGAATTTCTATGTCATGATCCTACTAAATTCCTCACATGTAGATTCGTTAGTAGACCCAAATATAATGTCATCAACATAAATTTGGCATACAAACAAATCATTGTCAAGAGTTTTAGTGAATAGAGTAGGATCGGCCTTTCCGACTTTGAAGCCATTAGTGATAAGGAAATCTCTTAGGCATTCATACTATGCTCTTGGGGCTTGCTTGAGCCCATAAAGCGCCTTAGAGAGTTTGTATACGTGATTAGGGTACTCACTATCTTCAAAGCCAGGAGGTTGCTCAACATAGACCTCCTCCTTGATTGGTTCATTGAGGAAGGCACTTTTCACGTCCATTTGGTAAAGCTTAAAGCCATGGTAAGTAGCATAGGCAAGTAATATGCGAATTGATTCAAGCCTAGCTATGGGTGCATAGGTTTCACCGAAATCCAAACCTTTGACTTGTGAATATCCCTTGGCCACAAGTCGGGCTTTGTTCCTTGTCACCACACCATGCTCGTCTTGCTTGTTGCGGAAGACCCACTTGGTTCCTACAACATTTTGATTAGGACGTGGAACTAAATGCCATACCTCGTTCCTAGTGAAGTTGTTGAGCTCCTCTTGCATCGCCACCACCCAATCCGAATCTTGTAGTGCTTCCTCTACCCTGTGTGGCTCAATAGAGGAAACAAAAGAGTAATGCTCACAAAAATGTGCAACACGAGTGTTGGGGCGAAGGAAAAGACGCCACCCTTCGCTCAAGGCCTTCGCTGCAGTCGTTGGTCCAACGGAGATAAAACGGGCGGGGACACCCTTCGCCTCATACGACGTCAGACGAAGGCCTGCGACGAGGTCACCCCACCGTGCGGCCTCGTCCGGCTCGGAGGCCCACGTGTGATCCGGCCCATTGTAACGGGCCCTGCGTGGCCGCTGCGTGTTACGGGCCTACTTTGTAAAGGCATCCCTGTAATTACAGTCTGTAACCCTGCTTTATGGGAATATTCTGGGGATAACTTAGGTGTCTGAGGGCACATGCGTCCTTAACACGAGACGTTGGGCGCTCAGATACCTATAAATACCCCCGCACAGTGCCCGTGAGAGGCCAGATCAACAGAGCTATTACCATCTTGCGTGAGAACCCTGTTAACGTCTTTGTTCACCCTTGTTGGATCCCCTTGCAACTGAGAGCAAGTTCCAACATTTGGCGCCCACCGTTCGTGCTACGAGAAAACCACCCGCGATGGCACCCAAGAAAGCTAACCCGAAGGCTGACGAGGCTGCGAAGGCAGCACTACTTGCTGCAAGAAAGGGCAAGGCCCTCGCCCTCACCCAATCCACCCACAAAGAGGCCACTGAAGACGACGTTCTCCGCACCCGCAAAGACGACACCCTCCGCACCTGCGGCCCTGAAGGACAATCGCAGCCACCCCCAGGCTTCGCCCCACTGGAGGGTGCGGACCTCACCGAGGACGGTGAAGTCCTCGGCGTCTCAGCGGAAGAACAGCTATAGCTGCGCGCCCTGCGCCTCAAGAACCGCAATCTCCAGAGGCAGAAAGAGATACTGGAGGCTAAGCGCCAGCGCGTGTCCGCACAAGCCAAAGTGCGGCAAATGATACGCGACGAAGAGCAGAAGGCCCAGGACCTCGAGCGGGAGATCGCGCTGATGCAGCGCGAAGGCCACCTTGGCCTGCAGCATGAGCCATCCCTCCAGCAGCGCGCACAACTGGAAGACACGCGCGAAGGCCACCTCGGCCTGCAGCATGGGCCACCCCTCCAGCAGCGCGCACAACCGGAAGGCCCGCGTTTCCCCCAGCGCGACCACACCTTCCCGCACGCCGCGCCATTTCAAGGGGTCAACTACCTCGACGAGCGAAGTCCCCTGGCGCCACACCTACAAGTGACGCCTTGGCCAGCTAACTTCCGGGCAGGGACCTATCCCAAATACAACGGCAGCACCGACCCAGCACAATACATAATGAGTTATCAGGTCACCGTTGCATCTTCCGGAGGGGACGACGCCACCATGGCGAAGTCTTTCATCATCGCCCTAGAGGGCCCAGCTCTCACCTGGTTCACCAGATTGCCTCCGCTGTCTATTGATTCCTGGAGAAGCCTCCGGGACAAGTTCCTGCTCAACTTCCAAGGGTACCGCCCAGACACCGACGCATTGGCCAAACTCTCGCTCTGCAAGCAGCTGGAAAAGGAGACTCTGCGAGAGTATTACCGAAAATTTTTAACACTCAAGTCACAGCTGCCCTCAGTCGATGATCAGATCGCTATCCACTACGCTATCAGTGGCCTTCGCGCCGGCGTCCTTTACAGCCACTGTATCAGAGATCCGCCCAAGAACCTCCAGGAACTATATCAGCTGTTTGAAAAATACGCCAAATCCGAAGAGCTCCACCAGCGCAAGGTTGAGTCCCAAAGGAAGCCCAAAGATGCTCCACAGTCTAGCCGCACGTGGACGAGGACTCCGCAGCCAGACTCCGGTCGAGACGGCCACAATCAACAGCAAGTGCACAACATCGCCAACCAGCACCCCGCTGTTGACGCCCCTCGTCGCCAGGAATATCCCCCCCAGGGCCGCGGAAATGGAACTCGCGGTAGGGGTCGGGGGCGTGCGCAGCCGCCGCGCCGATTCTACTGCCTCTTCCATGGCGAAGACTGCGCCCACCAAACCAAAGACTGCCACGAAACGAAGGCCACCAAAGACAGAATGGCACGGGCGCAGCCAGCCGACAACCCCAGAGTTGTCGCACACACTTACCAGCAACCCCCTCCACCATATATCCATGCCCCCGCCCCGCATCCACCGCACCACGCATACCAACACCATCAGGAAGTTCAAATCGTACCTCCCCACCCCCACCACCACACCAGCAACATCAAAACATCCCCCACGCCCCAAAGAAGGAAGACTTCGCCGATCAGCCGTATCGCGGAGTCATTCACATGATAACTGGGGGGGTCCAGCTCTGACTTCGACACCAAGCGGCAGAAGCGGGACCACTACCGCAACATCAACCATGTCGCCGTCACTGGCCCAGTCGTGCAGACAAAGTGGTCCCACATTCCGCTAACCTTCGACGCACGAGACGTCGACCTGCGCAGCGCCCCCCACATCGACGCCATGGTTATCAATTGCAGCGTGGCAGGCTGGGACCTACACAAAGTCCTAGTCGACAATGGCAGTCAGGCGGACATCATCTTCCTCCATGCCTTCGGTCGCATGGGCATAAGCCACAACCTGCTCAAGCCTTCGGACAACCCGTTGTATGGCTTTGGCGGCAAGGGCACCTTTCCTGTCGGCAAAATAGAGCTGCCTCTCTCCTTTGGTGTAGCACCCAATGCCCGAAGTGAGCAAGTGACCTTTGATATTGTGGATATGGTATATCCATACAATGCCATCATGGGCCGGGGCTCCATCAATAAGTTTGAAGCAGCCATTCACGGACTGTACCTATGTATGAAGATACCAGGTCCGTTAGGCGTTATTACGGTCTACGGCAACCAATAGACTGCGCGCAACATAGAGCGGGACTTCGTGCCCGGTCAGAGAAACGTGCACTGCCTCACGGCCCAGCGCGAGGTCCCTGCGCCCGCCAGCCCAACCGATAAACAGCAAGACAAGGCACAGCTGCAGAGCCAAGACGGGACCAAGACCGTCCCCCTCGATCAGACCACGCCCAAGCAGACAGTCACTATCAGCGAAGACCTCACCTCGCATGAAGAAGAGAAACTCCTCTGCTGCCTGTCCAAGAACAAAGATGTCTTCGCCTGGTCCGCCCTCGACCTGGTCGGTGTCAGCCGATCCATAATTGAGCACAGCTTGGGAATTGACCCTTCGGTGCGACCAAAAAAGCAGAGGCTTCGCAAAATGTCCGACGAAAAGACAGAGGCCGCCAAGGCGGAGGTGCACCGCCTCCTAGAGGCTAAATTCATCGAGCCAGTGGCCTACCCCACGTGGCTCTCCAATGTTGTAATGGTGCAGAAAAAAACGGGAAATGGCGAATGTGCATAGACTTCACCAGTCTCAACAAGGCCTGCCCAAAGGACAATTTCCCGTTGCCGCGGATCGACAAAATAGTCGATAGCGCGGCCGGATGCGAGGTCATGTCACTCCTCGACTGCTTCTCCGGTTACCACCAGATATACATGAAGGAGGAAGACAAGGCTAGCACCAGCTTTATAACACCCTTCGGCACATATTGCTTCATCAGAATGCCGGAGGGACTCAAGAACGCCGGGTCCACCTTCTCCAGACTCACCAAAACAGTGCTCGAAGGGCAAGTTGGCAGAAATATATTCTCATATGTGGACGACATCGTCGTTGCCAGCAAGAGCAAGGAGGACCATCTCGCCGACCTCGCCGAGACATTCGCGAACATGCGAGACGCACGACTCCGCCTAAACCCAGAAAAGTGCGTCTTCGGCGTTCGCCAAGGCAAAATATTGGGTTACCTGGTATCACACCGCGGCATCGAAGCCAACCCAACCAAGATTCAGGCCATCATAAACATGACGCCTTCGCAGTCCGCCAGAGACGTCCAGCGCCTGACAGGCAGATTGGCCGCTCTCAACAGATTCATCTCCAGGTCCGCTGAGCGAAGTCTCCCCTTCCTCAAAACTCTCCGTGGTGCAAAAGACTTCGCCTGGGGACCAGAGCAGGCAGCGGCCTTCGCCTCATTAAAACAGTACCTGTCGGAGTTGGTCGTCCTTACAAGCCCCGACTCCTCGCTCCCCCTGTTGCTCTACGTCGCGGCCTCGCCGCATGCGGTCAGCGCGGCACTAGTGCAGGAGCAGACAGTTGAGGGCGTGGTCAGGCAGTGCCCTGTTTACTACGTCTCTGAAGTGCTGACACCGTCCAAGTGCAACATGACAGAGCTGGAGAAGATTGCCTACGCAGTCGTTATGTCTTCGCGCAAACTGCGCCATTATTTCGAGGCATTCAAGGTCCGAGTCACCTCAGACAGGGGACTCGGCGAATTGTTCAAAAACCCGGAGGCATCGGTGAGGATTGCCAAGTGGGCGGCCGAACACTCCGGCTACCACATCAGCTTCGAGCCCAGGACAACCATCAAGTCACAAGTCCTGGCAGACTTCGTCGTCGACTGGACTAGGCCAATAACACAGCCAGACCCGTCCACAGAGAAGGTTTGGACGATCCATTGCGACGGCGCATGGTGCCATGCGGGGGCAGGCGCCGCCGCAGTCATCACCTCACCAGCCGGGGTCAAGCACAGATATGCAGCATGCCTCAGCTTCGCTCTGGAATCCGACAGATGCACAAATAATATAGCAGAATACGAAGCAGTCATCCTCGGCCTCCGCAAGCTAAGGGCCCTCGGAGTCACCACCTGCATCATCAAAACAGACTCCAAGGTAGTTGCCGGCCAAGTCGAGAAAGACTATGCAGCAAAGGACCCCGCACTTATGCAATACCTCGCGGCCATCTGAAGTCTCGAGAGACAATTCAAGGGATTCACCTTGCAGCATGTGGATCGGGCCAAGAATGAAGAAGCCGACGCATTGGCCAAGGCTGCCCCCAGGGGTGAGTCCTTGCCCTCCGACGTGTTCTTTCACGTCATCGGCACGCCAGCCGTCCGGAGCCCCGAAGGGCTCCAAATAACTAATGACAGCGAGGGCCACCGCATAGTCAACCTTATCATGACCGAAGACTGGCGGGCACCAATAACCCTGTTCCTACAGGGGTACTATCATCCAACCGACATCAGCGAGGCCAAGTGCCTCAGACATCGAAGCCGAGACTTCGCACTGATTGAAGGCCAACTCTACAAGAAAGGGGTCAGCCAGCCAATGCTTAAGTGCGTCACCGAAACCGAAGGCATCCAGATCCTACGCGGAAGTCCACAGTGGCACGTGCGGCTCACACGCAGGGCCAAGGGCCCTAGCTGCTAAGGTGATCCGCCAAGGCTTTTACTGGCCCGCAATGATCTGCGCCGCAAATCGGGTCACAAGGTCCTGCGAAGCCTACCAGAAGTTTTCTCCTCGGTCAGGCAGCCCCTCGCAGTATACAAAGCTGATCGCCCACACATGGCCTCTCCAGCGCTGGGGCCTGGACATTGTCGGGCCCCTGCCCACCGCTCAGGGGAACCTTAAGTTCGCCTTCGTCGCTGTCGAGTACTTCACCAAATGGATCGAGGCAAGGGCTGTTTCCACAATAACATCAAAAACTGCCCAAAAATTGTTTTGGCAAAACATTGTTTGCCGCTTCGGAGTACCGTCCGAACTAACAGTTGACAACGGCAAGCAGTTTGATAGCCAAGACTTCAAGGATTTTTGCTTCTCCATTGGCACCAAGCTTGCCTTCGCCTCAGTCTATCACCCGCAGTCCAACGGAGTTGTGGAACGCGCCAATGGAAAAATCTTCACAGCTGTCAAAAAGATGCTCCTCGATGAAAAAAGGCCAGATGGACCGATTTGTTACCCGAGGCGGTCTGGGCACTAAACACGACTGAGTGCAGGGCAACCGGGTTCACTCCTTTCCGCCTTCTATACGGATCGGAGGCCATGACCCCACAAGAAATAAAACATGGGTCCCCACGAACAGTTCCGTCAGCCATCCCCGACGTAGACGAGCCAACTTCAAAGGATCTCATTGACGGAGATCGAGTCTTCGCCCTACAGGCCCTAAACAAATACCAAGCCCAGACAAAAGCATGGCGCGACCACGTAGTCATCCCGAGGGAATTCAGCGAAGGGGACCTCGTACTCGTCCGAACAGCTCGGACCGAGTCCAGGGGCAAGCTGGAGCCCAGGTTGGAGGGCCCCTTCATAGTCAAGACGAAAGCTTCCCCAGCGCTTACAGGCTCACAACGCCAAACGGCGAAGACCTGGAGCACTCCTGGAACATCGACAACCTCCGCAAATTTTTTGTTTGACTCATCAGGGCCGATTCGCCCTTGTAATTCGCAAAAACAATCTTATTCTGGCCCGCACTCTTTTCCTCCCGAGGGGTGAGGTTTTTAACGAGGCGGAGCCATGTAATATATGTGTGAAAAATCCCCTACAAAAACATGCGTCGAAAAAAGACCGCGACGACGGTCTTCGACATTCGACCAATACGAGGTCACCGCGAGGCTCAGCGCTAGCCACCCTCGCGTGTGACAAATCCACGCAGAAGTCGCCTAAGGGTGCAGCCAGACTAGCACAACAAGTGCGAGCAATCTAAATCTACCGCGAAGACTGTCCGTGCAGAAGTCGCCTAAGGGTGCAGCCAGACTAGCACAACAAGTGCGAAAAACCGAAGTCTACCACGAAGATTATCCGCGCAGAAGTCGCCTAAGGGTGCAGCCGGACTAGCACAACAAGTGCGAAAAACCGAAGTCTACCGCGATGACTATCCGTGCAGAAGTCGCCTAAGGGTGCAGCCGGACCAGCACAACAAGTGCGAAAAACCGAAGTCTACCGCGACGACTATCCGTGCAGAAGTCGCCTAAGGGTGCAGCCGGACTAGCACAACAAAAGCAAAAATGACCACACCAAACTGTCAGCGCCAAGACCGACTACATGCGCACCAGCACAGCATAACAAAATTCACCAGACCAAGTACATAACGCCTTCGCAAGCATAGCCAAGGGCGCGGGGGCACACAACCTCATCATACAAGCCTTTACACATGTACAAGCGAGGGCACCACACTTTACATCGGCTCAACCTTAGGAATAATTCCCATCTCCCTATAGTTAAATAACATTATCCTAAGCTCCTCACCCGCAAAAAGACTTCGCAATTCCCCTTCACCTGTACTCACGGCGGCTGGCAAAGACAACAGTTCCTGCCGGCCAGCCCTACTCACACGAAGCCGACCTCCCTCAGCCTCACTCACTCTACGCTTTGCAACCGCCCTTCGCCGCGGGCGCCCGGTACTCGGACCAGGCACATCTTCTGTGTCCGCAGCGTGCGGTGAAGCCTCCGCCGCTGCCACATCCAAGGCCGCAAAGTAGTCCAAGTCCTCCTCCGATGACTCCTCAGTCCACTCAACCGAGCTCCCAGAGTCAGCAAAATCAGAAAACCCAAATGCAGACCCATCATATTTATTACCACCATCCACGGTCGAAGCCGCCAAAAAATTAGTAGTGGCGGTTGCGTGCGCAGGCCCAAAATCTTGAACCTACGCAACAACCAAAGTTCAGCAACATATCCAAAATTCTCTAACTACCCACACCCACTACGCCACCTGCGAAGACCCAGCCGTCGCGGGAGCCTCCTCCATCGCCTCCGCTGTCGCCTCCGCAGCCACCTCCGCTGTCGCCTCCGTCGCCACCGTCGCAAGATCTTCAGCCCTCGGCGCAGCGGCTGCGGGGGCATCAGGCGCACCTTCGGCGGTCTCTGGGGGCGGGTCTCCGCCGGCCGCAGCAGCTGCGGGGGCATCCGGAGCGCCTTCCACAGTCTCTGGGGGCGGCTCCAGAGCGGCCCCAGACACGGCCTCCGCCGGGATCGGCTCCGGGTCTGGCAGCGCGCTGTTCAACGCCCCGAAGTCATCCACCCTTTCGCCACGCACCGCCTAAGACACAACACACAAATTCAGCAAACCCACACATAGCCCACATCCAACAAACGCCAAACAAACGCCAAATGTTACCTGAGCCCTCGCCGTCTCGGCCCGCTCCCTGACCACCTCGCGACCGTGCGGACCCCACATCCGGTCGTAGATGGCTCCGGCGGATTCCTTCATTATGGGGTCCTCAACCTTGTAGATATCTCGCTCAAAATCTTCATCAGCTTGGTCGAAGACCTCAAAGTGCCGGCACCCTTCGCGCGAGAGCGCGTTCATCGCCCCCTCGCAGGTGACCAGGGAGGCATACGGCATAAACCCCTCCACAATAGTGGGGAGTGCCTGCAACTCCTCCTGTACCCACTCCAGGCAGCGAAGTCCGGGCTCTCGGTCCGGCACTTCGAAGTCACCGGTCCGCGCGCCCAGCTCATGGTATGAATCCATAAGCTGTTTGCGCGTCCGCTCAGCCTCCGCGCGCGTCATGGCCTCGGCCCTCTCCACACGGCTCTCCAGGGCGCTGAGCCGCTCCTGCAACTGCTCGGCGCGCTCCCGGGCAAGATTGCCCTCCGCCCGCGCCAGGTTGGCCTCCGCCTGCGTAGCCTGCGCCTTGGCGAGGGCCTCGTTGGTCTCCCTCCTCTCTCCCGCCAGTTGGCGCCGGAGGTCAGTTTTCTCCCCCTCCAGCGCGGCCACCTTGTCCGCCAGCTTGCGGCACTTACTGTCGGCGGCCGATTTTTCGCGGACGGCGTCAGCATCTTGCGTCCGAAGTCTCTCGACTTCGGTAGACACAACAGCAGTGAGAGCCCCCGACGCCGTGCGGTCTGCGAAGTCAGCCGCCTGCAAAACTCACGTAAGCCCGCGGCCCCAACAAAGCCAAAAAAAAAGACCCGAAGTCTAGCTCAACGGACCTGACTTAGTGCCTCCTTCACCTCCTTCAGCCGGCGGGACACAGCGCCCGCCTCATCCCTGACAGCCGCGAGGGCTGACATCTCGCCTCCGGCACCAAGAGCACCGCCCCTCGCCTTCGGCACTACGGCAGCCGCCGTGGTCACCGCGGCAGGCACAACAATAACAAGTTAGCCCTCGTCCGACCCTGCGACGTATCAACGAACCTTAAAAAAAACGAGCCAACGGCTTACCACCAAGATAGTCGTCCACACTAATATCGGTGGCGAAGTCGGCGACGCCCTTGCTCGGCGACGACAACCCTCGGGCCGCCTTCGCGACCTCCGGCACCCTGCTGGACGCCGGCACAGCCTTCGCAGGCCTGGAACCACCGGCGCCAGCCGCAGCCTCCGGCGCCTTGCTAGATGCAGGAACGACCGACTTTGCCGCCAGCGGCGGCTTGCCTCCACCGGGGGCAGCAGCCTTCGCAGCCCCTTGCTGCCTTTTCGGCCTGGCTTCATGAAGCCTGACAACCGCCTGGCGCTTCTGTGCAGCTCCCTGGCGATCCTTGTCCATCACTGCCGACACAACAGCAGCAATATTCCGCCCGTAAGGAAACACTTTCCATTCACGAACCATACGGGATGTAAAAAAGTCTTCGCCGGCCGCGCGGGGGATAGGAACATTCCTAGGCCACCAACCCCCGGTAACCCTCAGCATCCGCGCCGAAGACTCCCGGAGCTCGGGCGAAGACATCCTTCCCCCCGGGGCCGCGCATGTCCCCATCAACTCTCTAGCAAAACCATCGGAAACCCCAAGTCCTCCCATAACAGTACCTAGTTTCCTCTTCTTAGAGGATGGGGCGGCCGCCGGCGCAGGGTCGTCTCTAGACTCTAACACCGGCTTCTTCCCGCGGCGGTCCACATCATCTTGGCCCGGATAGCCGTTATATGGCAGTCGATTCAATTCAAAAACCCTGTTCAAACGATCACTCGACCCGCGGATATCCCAGCTACGCTGGCCCTCTGTCCTCGGCACGTACTGACCAACGATCCGCACCGCCCCATCCTCCACCTCACGCACAAAGGCGGCCGGATCGCGGCTTTGCAGATCCAGCGCGAAGGCAGGACTTCGCACCATCTTCCCACCATGGGAAGGCATCTGGCGAGGGCACACTTCGCCCAACGCCCAGCCATGCGCCAAGGGCCATACCCCGTACGCCACAAATTCTTCAACCAAGTCGCGCCCACTGCTCAGGCCGACGGCGCACCGAAGGGCCCCTTTGTCCGCATCCCCCTCCGCCACCTCAAAGGGCGGGTATGCTGAGTAAAAATGCGAACACATTTCGGACACGGGGAGCCCCTCATGGTCTTTGACGGTACCCTCCGCGACGTAAAACCAAAATTCATTCCAATTGCCCCACTTATTGCGGGCGCAAGGAACCAGCTCGACTACCTCCATCGTGGTCTTGCCGGTCTTCGGCGTAAACGTACAGGACCCAAACTGGGCAACTTCATCTCCAATCATCCTCTTCTGCCAGTGCAGGCAATAGTACTTCGCAAAGACTTCGACTGATGGCTGTCCGCCGTACGAAGTCATCACCCAAACATACTTCGACAGAGCCACCACGACATTCGGAGTCAGCTGATGGATCTGAACGTTGAATCTGCGCAGCACTTCTCCAACAAATCGGTGCGCAGGCAGGCGGAGACCGGCGGCGAAGAACGCCTCGAACACAACCAACTCTCCTTCCGGCTCAGGAACTTTCTCCGTCCCCGGGACGCGCGCAACTCCGCCGCCAAAGTAGCCCAGCCGCTGCATATCTTGCACACGGACCGATGACATCCGCGACACACCAAAATCGACCGTATCGCCGGCGCGCAACTCCTCCGCCACCAGAGTACTCGGCGTCCCCTCAGACGAGGCGTCGGCCGGCGGCGTACCGGCAGCAGAAGAAGAAGAGGTCGGCATCGCTACGTACCGTCGGCGGCGGCGGGCGGTCTGCTTCACTCGAGCCAGATCTCTAGCGAACAAAAGCAAGGAGGGCGGACGAGCAGCAAGACAGTGGAAAAGGCGGCTAGGGTTTTCACGGAGCGCAGAAAGTGGAGTTCAAAACGCGCCGACCCCCGCCCCTTTTATACACAAAGCGCGGCGCTTCGGGAAACCCGCAGTCCAACAGTACGGTGTCAATCAACGGTCATGTCAAAAACCCCCGCGGAACCACTTCGAGCGAGGGCAGCGTCTCCGCCATCTAGCGACGTCTTCGGCACCAGATGACTTGGTCGAACTGGTCCCTCGGAGGGCAAATGTTGGGGCGAAGGCAAAGACGCCACCCTTCGCTCAAGGCCTTCGCTGCAGTCGTTGGTCCAACGGAGATAAAACGGGCGGGGACACCCTTCGCCTCATACGACGTCAGACGAAGGCCTGCGATGAGGTCACCCCACCGTGCGGCCTCGTCCGGCTCGGAGGCCCACGTGTGATCCGACCCATTGTAACGGGCCATGCGTGGCCGCTGCGTGTTACAGGCCTACTTTGTAAAGGCATCCCTATAATTACAGTCTGTAACCCTGCTTTATGGGAATATTCTTGGGATAACTTAGGTGTCTAAGGGCACATGCGTCCTTAACACGAGACGCTGGGCGCTCAGATACCTATAAATACCGCCGCACAGTGCCCGTGAGAGGCCAGATCAACAGAGCTATTACCATCTTGTGTGAGAACCCTGTTAACGTCTTTGTTCACCCTTGTTGGATCCCCTTGCAACTGAGAGCAAGTTCCAACAACGAGATCTAGTGGTTACCCCCTTATGAATGTCGCCGAGGATGGTGTCGACGGGGTGATCTCGTTGGATTGCTTGGTGGACTCTTGGGTGTGGCGGTCTTGGTTCTTCATCCTCCTTGTCTTGATCATTTCCATCTCCCCCTTGATCATTGTCGTCATCTTGTGGTGGCTCATCTCTTTGATCTTCTCCTTCATCAACTTGAGCCTCATCCTCATTTTGAGTTGGTGGAGATGCTTGCGTGGAGGAGGATGGTTGATCTTGTGCATTTGGAGGCTCTTCGGATTCCTTAGGACACACATCCCCAATGGACATGTTCCTTAGTGTGATGCACGGAGCCTTTTCATCACCTATCTCATCAAGATCAACTTGCTCTACTTGAGAGCCGTTAGTCTCATCAAACACAACGTCACAAGAAACTTCAACTAGTCCTGAGGACTTGTTAAAGACTCTATATGCCCTTGTGTTTGAATCATATCCTAGTAAAAAGCCTTCTACAGTCTTAGGAGCAAATTTAGATTTTCTACCTCTTTTAACAAGAATAAAGCATTTGCTACCAAAGACTCTAAAATATGAAATATTGGGCTTTTTACCGGTTAGGAGTTCATATGATGTCTTCTTGAGGATTCGGTGTAGGTATAACCGGTTGATGGCGTAGCAGGCGGTGTTGACCGCCTCGGCCCAAAACCGATCCGAAGTCTTGTACTCATCAAGCATGGTTCTTGCCATGTCCAATAGAGTTCTATTCTTCCTCTCCACTACACCATTTTGTTGTGGTGTGTAGGGAGAAGAGAACTCATGCTTGATGCCCTCCTCCTCAAGGAAGCCTTCAATTTGAGAGTTCTTGAACTCCGTCCCGTTGTCGCTTCTAATTTTCTTGATCCTTAAGCCGAACTCGTTTTGAGCCCGTCTCAAGAATCCCTTTAAGGTTTCTTGGGTATGAGATTTTTCCTGCAAAAAGAACACCCAAGTGAAGCGAGAATAATCATCCACAATAACTAGACAGTACTTACTCCCGCCGATGCTTATGTAAGCTATCGGGCCGAATAGGTCCATGTGTAGGAGCTCGAGTGGCCTGTCAGTCGTCATAATGTTCTTATGCGGATGATGAACACCAACTTGCTTCCCTGCTTGGCATGCGCTACAAATCCTGTCTTTCTCAAAATGAACATTTGTTAATCCTAAAATGTGCTCTCCCTTTAGAAGCTTATGAAGATTCTTCATCCCAACATGGGCTAGTCGGCGGTGCCAGAGCCAACCCATGTTAGTCTTAGCAATTAAGCAAGTGTCAAGTAAAGCTCTATCAAAATCTACCAAGTATAGTTGACCCTCTAACACTCCCTTAAATGCTATTGAATCATCACTTCTTCTAAAGACAGTGACACCTACATCAGTAAAAAGACAGTTGTAGCCCATTTGACATAATTGCAAAACGGAAAGCAAATTGTAGTCTAAAGAATCTACAAGAAAAACATTGGAAATGGAATGGTCAGGTGAAATAGCAATTTTACCCAAACCTTTGACCAAACCTTGGTTTCCATCCCCGAATGTGATAGCTCGTTGGGGATCTTGGTTTTTCTCATAGGAGGAGAACATCTTCTTCTCCCCTGTCATATGGTTTGTGCACCCGCTATCGATGATTCAACTTGAGCCCCCGGATGCATAAACCTACAAAACAAGTTTAGTTCTTGGTTTTAGGTACCCAAACGGTTTTGGGTCCTTTGGCATTAGATACAAAAACTTTGGGTACCCAAACACAAGTCTTTGATCCCTTGTGTTTGTCCCCGACATATTTGGCAACTACCTTGCCGGATTTGTTAGTTAAAACATAGAATGCATCAAAAGTATTAAATGAAATGTTATGTTCATTTGATGCACTAGGAGTTTTCTTTTTAGGCAACTTAGCACGGGTTGGTTGCCTAGAGCTAGATGTCTCACCTTTATACATAAAAGCATGATTAGGGCCAGGATGAGACTTCCTAGAGTGAATTCTCCTAATTTTGTCCTCGGGATAACCGACAGGGTATAAAATGTAACCCTCGTTATCCTGAGGCATGGGAGCCTTGCCCTTAACAAAGTTAGATAATTTCTTAGGAGGGGCATTGAGTTTGACATTTCCTCCCTGTTGGAAGCCAATGTCATCCTTAATGCCAGGGCGTCTCCCACTATAGAGCATACTTCTAGCAAATTTAAATTTTTCATCTTCTAAGTCATGCTCATGAATCTTAGCATTAAGTTGAGCTATGTGATCATTTTGTTTCTTAATTAAGGCTAGATGGTCATGGATAGCATCAACATTAATGTCTCTACATCTAGTACAAATGGTGACATGCTCAATGATAGATGTAGAGGGTTTGCAAGTTTTTAGTTCAACAATCTTAGCATGCAAAATATCATTCTCGCTCTTAAGATTGGAAATTGTAACATTGCAAACATCTAGTTCTTTAGCCTTAGCAATTAGTTTTTCATTTTCAATCCTAAGGCTAGCAAGTGAGACATTCAATTCTTCAATCTTAGCAAGTAAGTTAACATTATCATCTCTAAGATTGGGAATTGAAACATCACAAACATTGGAATCAACCTTAGCAATAAGTTTAGCAATTTCATTTCGAAGGTTGGTAATAGTATCATGGCAAGTACTTAGCTCACTAGACAATTTTTCACATTTTTCTACTTCTAGAGCATAAGCATTTTTCACCTTAACATGCTTCTTATTTTCTTTAATTAAGAAGTCCTCTTGAGAGTCCAAGAGATCATCCCATGAATAGCACTAATTAATTCATTCAACTTTTCTTTTTGTTGCATGTTAAGGTTGGCAAAAAGGGTGCGCAAATTATCCTCCTCGTCACTAGCATTATCCTCATCACTAGATGTTTCATATTTAGTGGAGGACTTTGATTTTACCTTCTTCCTTTTGTCATCCTTTGCCATGAGGCACTTGTGGCCGACGTTGGGAAAAAGGAGTCCCTTGGTGACGGCGATGTTGGCGGCGTCCTCGTCGGAGGAGGAGTCGGAGGAGCTCTCCTCGGAGTCCCACTCACGGCACACATGGGCATCGCCGCCCCTCTTCTTGTGGTACCTCTTCTTCTCCTTTCTTCTCCCCTTCTTGTCGTCGCCCCTGTCACTGTCACTAGATAATGGACATTTAGCAATGAAATGGTCGGGCTTACCACACTTGTAGCAAACTTTCTTGGAGCGGGATTTGTAGTCCTTCCCCTTCCTTTGCTTGAGGATTTGGCAGAAGCTCTTGATGATGAGCGCCATCTCCTCATTGTCGAGCTTTGAGGCGTCGATTGGTTGTCTACTTGATGTAGACTCCTCCTCCTTCTCCCCCGTTGCCTTGAATGCGACCGGTTGTGCTTCGGGCGTGGAGGGGCCATCTAGCTCGTTAATTTTCTTTGAGCCTTTGATCATCAATTCAAAACTCACAAAGTTTCCTATCACTTCCTCGGGAGTCATTAGTGTATATCTAGGATTACCACAAATTAATTGAACTTGAGTAGGGTTAAGGAAAACAAGTGATCTAAGAATAACCTTAACCACTTCATGGTCATCCCATTTTTTGCTCCCGAGGTTGCACACTTGGTTCACCAAGGTTTTGAGCCGGTTGTACATGTCTTGGGGCTCCTCCCCTTGGCGAAGTCGGAAGCGACCGAGCTCCCCCTCGATCGTCTCCCTCTTGGTGATCTTGGTCACCTCGTCTCCTTCGTGCGCGGTCTTTAGCACGTCCCAAATCTCCTTTGCGCTCTTCAACCCTTGCACCTTATTATACTCCTCTCGACTTAGAGAGGCGAGGAGTATAGTGGTGGCTTGGGAGTTGAAGTGCACAATTTGGGCCACTTCGTCCTCATCATAGTCTTCATCCCCTACGGATGGTACCTGTACACCAAACTCAACAACATCCCATATACTTTTGTGGAGTGAGGTTAGGTGATATCGCATCATATCACTCCACCTAGCATAATCTTCACCATCAAACGTTGGTGGTTTGCCCAATGGGACGGAAAGTAATGGTGTATGTTTAGGAATGCGAGGGTAGCGTAGGGGGATCTTACTAAACTTCTTGCGCTCATGGCGCTTAGAAGTTACGAACGGTGTGTCGGAGCCGGAGGTGGATGGCGACGAGGTGTCGGTCTCGAAGTAGACCACTTTCCTCATCTTCTTCTTGGCGTGATCTCCCGACATCACTTCGAGCGGTTAGTGAAAGGGAAATAGGCTTTAAACCTTTTCCTAAATGATTTTGGTGGTTGAATGCCCAACACAAATAATTGGACTAACTAGTTTGCTCTAGATTATACATTCTACACGTGCCAAAGGTTCAACACAAACCAATAAAAAGTACAAGCCAGGGTTCAAAAGAAAGGAGCAAAAGGAAACCGAAGTGCTCCCTGGTCTGGCGCACCGGACTGTCCGGTGTGCCACCAGACAGTGTCCGGTGCACCAGGAAGGATCAACCTCCAACTCTTCACCTTCGGGTTTCTCAGGCGCAGCTCCGCTATAATTCACCGGACTGTCCGGTGTGCCACCGGACTGTCCGGTGCACCAGCGGAGCAACGACTACCTGCGTGCAACGGTCGACTCTACAAAGTGAACAGTGGAATTCAGATGTCAGAGCAGTGAGTCAGAGGGGCACCGGACTGTCCGGTGCCACTTGAGGACAAAGCCTCCAACGGTCGACCAGCTCCAAGCCCTAACGGAAGGATGACGTGGCGGCGCACCTGACATTGTCCGGTGGCGCACCGGACTGTCCGGTGCGCCCTTCGCCAGCAGACTTCACCAACGGCTAGATTTTGGTTGGTGGCTATAAATACCACCCCAACCGGCCACTTCAAGGTGTGGGAGCCCAAGCAACATTCCAAGTCATCTAGTTGACATACTCAAGCCCTCCCAACCACATATATTCATTAATACATCCTATACGCAAGATCTAGACCACTACAACCAACACAAGTGCCACAAAAGAGAGAGCAAGCAATTGAGAGCTACTCAATTGAGTTTAGCCCTAGTGCCTTGTGAGATTCATTGAGAGATAGTGTGTACTACATCTTTGTGTTCATTTGCTCGTGGAGTTTTGACTCCCATTGAACTTCCTCCAAAGTTTTGGAGGCTTGTAAAAGCTAGCAAGAGACACCAAAGAGTGTGGTGGTCCTTGTGGGATCAAGAGTGATCCTTGAGAAGAAGAAGAGCTCGCCGATCCTTGGGTGATCGGTGGAGAGAGGGAAAGGGTTGAAAAAGACCCGTCCTTAGTGGACTCCTCAACGGGGACTAGGCCTTCGAGGGCCGAACCTCGGTAAAACAAATCACCCGTGTCATTTGTGTTTATTGCTTGTGATTTGTTTGTTTTCACTTGCTCTAAGTTTTCTTGTGCTATTCTTTGCTAATATCATTTGGTGTTGCTTCAAGATAAATTCTCATTTAGTGAAGCAACACTTCGCAAGAAAGAACTTAAGTCATTACTCTTCTCATCTAAGCCTTCTTGCTTTATTATCATAGACTTATTAGTTGTATTGATTTATCACTTCCGCATTATTTGAAAGCTATACTCTTTACTAGCAAGAACTTAGTTTTTGTACTCCGATAATTATATATCTTGTTCTAACCACTAATCAAGGGATCTAGTTGGGGGATAAAGTTTTAATTTTCAGGTTTCGCCTATCCACCCCCCTCTAGGTGACTTTCAATTGGTATCAGAGGTAGGCACTTCATCTTGAGTCTAACAACTCGAAGTGATGGCTCGTAGAAGATCCCAAAAGAACCAAAAGACAACTCCGAAGGAGAACAAGGAGGTAACTCTTAAAATATTACTTTCTGATTGTTCTAATTATGATTCATGGTCTACTAGAGTGATAAATGCTTTTAGAACAGTAGATCCACAATTAGAACAAATCTTAGACAAGAGTATTATCCCTCCTAGTTATGATAGGAAAAATGTTTCCGATGAAGATCAAAGATGTATACGCTTAAACTATCTAGCTTTTGACATCTTAGTTAATTCTCTTAGCAAGGAAGATTATCATGCCCTCATAATGAATCATTATGAACATATTCCCGATGCGCATGATATTTGGACTAGGATTAAAAGTAAATTTGATGAGTCCAAACATGATAGTTCATTTTGTACCTCTACTTCCTTTGGTATTTGTGATACTAACCTTTGCAAGGAAGAAGAAGAAAATGAACAATGGAGACCAAACGATGAATCCACCTCTCCAAAAGGTTTGTCTTCCCATTTAGATTCCCACATATGTTGTGTGGCTAATGAAAATGATAGCGGAAGGACAAATGAGGATGAGGAGGAAGAAAGAAACTTCTTGCACCTCTACGCTCGCCTAAGCCAAGAAGATAAGACAGTCATGCTCAAACTTCTAGAAAGAGCGAGAGGGCAAAGCGAAGCTCATCAAAGGCTAGAAGATGTTCTCTCCATAAAAATGCTACACTTTGACGAGTTGACTAAAGAACATGAGGAGCTAAAGTGCTCTCATGTTGATTTGGTCCAAAGGTATGAAACTATTTCAATTGAGCAAGATAATTCTTTACATTGTATCGCTCAATTAGTAAATAGGAATGCCTTGCTTAAGGACCAAATAGAAAAGCTAAAAGTCGAAAATCTAGCTTTTCAAAAGAAATATGATATGCTTCTAAGTTCTCATGAAAATCTTATGGATGATCATATCATATTAAATATAGCTTATGAGGTTGTAATAGAAAACTTAAAATCTAAACAACCTCACTCATGCACATGTATTCAAATTGAAACTACATTACCATGTGCTAATGCTTGTTGTCCTTCGACAAGCAAATCTTCCTTTGAGCTAGAATTTGCAGGAACAAATGATGATTCATATCAAAAGCTCAAAGAAGAAAATGGGAGGCTAATAAGGAGCTTGACACAACTAAAAGGGAAATGCACTGCTCGACCTTCTCAAGATAACCGTGATCTCATGGTGAAGAAGCTTGAGACGGGAACAACCGTGGCATGCACTAAATCCCTTGAAGAAAATGTCAAGGACTTGAGGATTGCCAAGAGGAAGGAGCAAAAGAAGAAAATCAATACCTCTTCCAAAAGCCTCAACCATGTCTCCATAAAAGGTAACATCCAAGGTAATAATCAAGTCACACTTCATACAAATAGAAATAAGAAGTGTAGTGAATGCTTTGAAAAGGGGCACTTGATTAGATCATGTCCCTATATTAAAAATGGCTTGATTATTAACAAGGATGATAAACTTTGTTTTAAATGTTCAAAGAAGGGACACTTTATTAAATCTTGTCCCCATTTGAAACAAAAAGGCATAGGGCTAGAAAAGAAAATATTTACTAACCATGTAGCAAGCAAGAAACGAGGAAGGAAGAAATCTTCAAGACTTGAAGATCGCCTTTGCTACATATGCTGAAAGAAGGGACATCAATGCAAGGATTGTCCCATTGGTAACAATCCCACTCCTAGCTTGTCAATTAATTCTCATGTAACTAGGCAACCCATAATTGCAACTTGTGCTAGAAAGGTAATGAGTTTACCGAGTGCTAACACAAAGGACTCTTGGGTTCCTAGATCTTTGTTGACTAACCTTGATGGACCCATCAAGAGATGGGTACCAAAATATGCTTGACAAGCTTTGCAGGAAAAAGAGATGGTATGAATCTTTGAGGTGCTTGAGAGAGTCAATTCAAATTTTTTGTTGACTCAAGCTATCAATCTTCAAAGATTTATGTCCAAGATTGACCCAAAGTTGTTTTGAACTGTCATATCTAAAACTCATATCATCTCGGGGAAGATATTGATGTTGTAGGAATTAAAAGAATTATCATGTGCGGAAAAATCAAGGCCTACAACATGGAGGAAAGTCAAAGGATGGTAACATTTATGTTCTTAAGTGCAATTATCTTAAAATTATCATGTGTCTTGAGTAGTCACATAGAAATAGGAAGCACTTAAGATGTTTTTATATTACATCACCATTCCTTGAAGAATTTTCTCTCATATGGTAGATTGTATATTCATCATTTTCATATTATGGCAATCTACATGCTTTAAATTATTGTAAGTTCCCATGGCATGTTTTACACAAATTATTCTATTATTGCCATGATCTAGATATAGAAAGAGATTCCATGTTCTTAAAAGAATAAGGTGGAATTCAAATCCTAAGGACACTTATAAAAGGGAATCTTTCTTTATGTCTAGAATAGTGAGACGAATGTTTTTGTCTAAGTAATTTAAGTAGTCTCACTTGTAGAGATAAGTTTCTCTATGGAAATGCGTATCTCATCATGTCTAGGAAAATCAATCCAATAATTCATGTTGTATTTCTTATTGCTTAAATTGGATATGATTCTTCCACATTCATCGCTCTCCATGCTATGAAATAGATTTATTCCCATAATCCTAATGAATTAACTATGCTTGCTTTGTTTCATAAGTTAAAACTAAGCATACATCATGGGATAGTCTCCATGCTCTTGTAATCCACTTTTCATTCCTCATCAAAATGATTACAAAAAGAGAACTAGTGCTTGTGTTACTAATGCCATATCTCTTGAGCCTACTTATCGAAATTTACAAGAGAATAAATGCAAGCCGCAAACATCAACGGGTACTCTTCACCCAAAGGAAGAAAGGTAAAAGCAAAGGTATGGGAACTCATCCTCTTGATAAAAAATAGTTCCCATCAATGGTTATGTACCTCAAATCATCATATTCTACCTATGTGAAAAAAATATATTCTTTATTTGATGAAAAGTTGCTAGATGTGCATTCAATCTTATTCTCTATAATGCACTTGCCTACTAGAATCTAATTCATGCCTTTGCTATATTAGTTTTCATATTGATATGCTTCTAAGGTATGATATTAAATTTCAATATGAAGAAGTAAAATTCCTATGATTGACTATAATTGTCTTAAAAGTGCATATCCCACCTCTCTAATAATGTGCACTAATATTAAGGATTTTACTTCATGTCTATGTAACTTGTGGATGATGAATTATTTATATTTCTTATCTAAAGAAATCATCATCTATCAAATACTCCCTTGTGCTACTAACATCTCTCTTGAGTAATTTCAATAAGTTTGAAAAGAAAAAGAGACAACTATCAAGGGAGGACACTCAAGTGAAAAAGGAAGACATCAAGAACAACAACACCTACTTGGTTCAATGGTGTGGTTGTAAGTATTCTAAATCCTTTTTTCATTATGAGAAATGCAAGGCACAAGTTATTTATTGCAAATTTTACAAGCCTTGATCAAGATGTATTGTGCTTCTCCCTATTTACTTTCAAATGTAAATGCATCTATCTATCTCATTCAAAAACCTGATGCATATGTTTAGGGGGAGCCTATTTCTATTTCTTGATTATGTTGAGACTATCATTTTATCTTAGTATCTCATATAGTATCTTGCATGAGTTTTTCATAAAGTTTGCTACTACACATCTGTCGGCGTTTGGAACCCGGGGGGTCCCTGGATCGACGAGTAAATTGTCGCCGCGTGCCCCAGCCCAGATGGGTCGGCGCGAGACGGAGCGCGAAGGGGGGAAGAAGCCGGAGGGAGACAGGCGTAAAAGGGGAAATCCGCGGCCTTCGTGTTTGTCCCGCGCCCAGGTCGGGTGGGCTTGCAGTAGGGGGTTACAAGCGTCCACGCGGGAGGGAGCGAGCGGCTTACGCGAGCGTCGTCCCGTCCTTCCCCGCGCGACCAACCCTCTGTAAGAGGGCCCTGGACCTTCCTTTTATAGGCGTAAGGAGAGGATCCAGGTGTACAATGGGAGGTGTAGCAGTGTGCTAACGTGTCTAGCAGAGAGGAGCTAGTGCCCTAAGTACATGCCGTCGTGGCAGCCGGAGAGGTTTTGGCACCCGGTTCGTGCGGTGTCGTGGCCGTCGGAGGAGCGCTGGAGCCTGGCAGGAGGACAGCTGTCGGGGCTGTCGAGTCCTTGCTGACGTCTCCTTGCTTCCATAAGGGGGCTGAGAGCCACCGTCGTCATAGAGCATGCGGGGCGCCATCATTACTTGTTTACCGGGATGAGCCAGATGGGACGCCGGTCTTGTTCCCCGTAGCCTGAGTTAGCTTGGGGTAGGGTAATGATGGCGCCTCCTGTGACGTGGTCGGTCCGAGCCCTGGGTTGGGCGAGGTGGAGGCCCCTCCGAGGTCGAGGTCGAGTCTGTCTTCCGAGGCCGAGGTCGAGTCCGAGCCCCTGGGTCGGGCGAGGCGAAGACCGTCGGCTGAGGCCAGGGCTGAGTCCGAGCCCTGGGGTTGGGCGATACGGAGTTCGTCGTCTTCCGGGGCTGAGCCCGAGTCCGAGCCCTGGGGTCGGGCGAAGCGAAGTTCGTCGTCTTCTGGGGCTGAGCCCGAGTCCGAGCCCTGGGGTCGGGCGATGCAGAGTTCGTCGTCTTCCGGGGCTGAGCCTGAGTCCGAGCCCTGGGGTCGGGCGATGCGGAGTTCGTCGTCTTCCGGGGCTGAGCCCGAGTCCGAGCTCTGGGGTCGGGCAATGCGGAGTTTGTCGTCTTCCGGGGCTGAGCCCGAGTCCGAGCCCTGGGGTCGGGCGATGCAGAGTTTCCTATGGCGCCTAAGGTCGGACTTGGCTGCTGTCAGCCTCGCTCTGTCGAGTGGCACAGCAGTCAGAGCGGCGCAGGCGGCGCTGTCCTCTTGTCAGGCCGGTCAGTGGAGCGGCGAAGTGACTGCGGTCACTTCGGCTCTGTCGACTGAAGGGCACGCGTCAGGATAAGGTGTCAGGCCACCTTTGCATTAAATGTTTGCGTTAAATGCTCCTGCGATACGGTCGATCGGCGTGGCGACTTGGCCAAGGTTGCTTCTTGGCGAAGACTGGGCCTCGGGCGAGCCGAAGGTGCGTCCGTTGCTTGAGGGGGTCCTCGGGCGAGACGTGAATCCTCCGGGGTCGGCTGCCCTTGCCCGAGGCTGGGCTCGGGCGAGGCAAGATCGTGTCCCTTGAGTGGACCGAGCCTTGACTTAATTGTACCCATTAGGCCTTTGCAGCTTTGTGCTGATGGGGGTTACCAGCTGAGATTAGGAGTCTTAAGGGTACCCCTAATTATGGTCCCCGACAGTAGCCCCCGAGCCTCGAAGGGAGTGTTAATACTCGCTTGGAGGCTTTTGTCGCACTTTTTTGCAAGGGGACCGGCCTTTCTCGGTTGCGTTTTGTTCCGGTGGGTGCGCGCGAGCGCACCCGCCGGGTGTAGCCCCCGAGGCCTCGGAGGAGTGGTTAGACTCCTTCGAGGTCTTAATGCGTTTCGCGATGCTTCGGCCGGTCTGGTTGTTCCCTCATGCGAGCTGGCCGTAGCCCGGGTGCACGGTCGGGTCCCAAGTTCTTGGGCTGGTATGTTGACGCTGTCAACGGTTTGGCCGGAGCCGGATTTGCGAGACCAGCCCCCGAGCCTCCGCACAGAGCGAGAGGACGGTCAAGGACAGACTCGACTTTTTTACATACGCCCCTGCGTCGCCTTTCCGCAAGGAGGAGGGGGGAAAAGCGCCATGTTGCCCTTGGAGGGCGTCGAACATGGTGTCTCCAGTGAGCTGCTAACGGGTAATCCGAGTGGAAGCCCGTGCCCCATTTGTTAGGGGTCGGCTAGAGGCCCGGAGGCGCGCTCCAAAAGTACCTGCGGGTGATCTGCCGGACCCGGTCCCCTTTTGACGGGGTCCGAGGGCTCGATGCCTCCCTCTGATGGGATTCCGTTACAAGATCGTTCCCGCTGGTTTCGGAAATGTCCTAGGGTACCTCGGGAGCGTAGCCCGAGCCTTGGTTATGTATCGAATGTACCCAGGGTCATCCCTCGCTCTGTGTCTGAGGCGGCTGTGAACCCTTCGAGGGCTAGCCTACAAACCCCCGATCAGTAGTGGGCGCGGAGCCCGAGTGGCCTGAGGCGGCCGTTGAACCCTTCCGAGGGGCCGGCCTTCGAACCTCTTACCAGTAGTGGGCGCGGAGCCCGAGCGCTCTGAGGCGACTGTTGAACCCCTCCGAGGGGCCGGCCTTCGAACCTCTAATCAGTAGGGGGGCTCGGGGCACGTTTCCTTCACGGAGAAGAATCCCTTTCGGGGTATCCCCTTTCCCGGTCCCTGTTGTAAGAGAGAGAAAGAGGAAAAGGAAAAGGATACGAAATCGAAACGACGTGGTGCACCTTTTTTGACGCGGTCGTTATGGTGAAGGCGAAGCGTCGCCCGCTTCTCCTGCCAAAGGTGCCGGTGTCTTGTTCATTATGGCTGTCAGGGCCTGAACATGTATGTATTTTCGGCACGGAGCCGTGTTTTTCCCTCATTTCGAGCACTAAGACTCGCCTGTCGGCTATCTGAACCGCTTCACCAAACGCGAGTCGCCTCGTGCGAAGGTGACGAGTGAGGTATCTGTATCCCGGAGGCGTAGGAGTCCCTCGGCTCGGTCGGCCTTGCTGTCCGAGGCTTCTCTTGCCTAGTTAAAGGAACCCTCGGCCGCTCTTCGATGAGCCGAAGCCGGAGGTAGCGGTGTCAGCACGGACAGAGGCGGAGTTGGCTTGAAAAGAAGACTTGATCGGCCGGAACCTGGCCGGGTCGTCCACTGGTGGGACCGACGCCGCAGTTGAGTTGCCGAGGCTCGAGCCAGGCTGATGTCCTCGGGGGACAGCTGGCTGAGGCTTCGGGGTGGCCGGCCGAGCCATCTGCTCGAGCCGGATTCCTGGAGAAGACCCCGCCGACGATGGTCCGGGCGTGGTGCTGATGTCGTCCTTCGGGGTGGAGATCCTCCGACCGTGTCGCCGTCCGAAGCTATGCCTATGGGGGACAGATATCCCCCGGGTCCACTGGAAGGGTAAAAGACCTCACGAGAGGCCCAAGGGCCCAATAAATTGTAAGGCCATTCCTTCGTGGGCCTGGGGAGGGACAATCAGTGAAGCAGGTTGACGTAAGGCCGGATTGGTGCAAGCCCGGACGGCCCACAGCGTTGAGCAAGCGACCACAACAAAGATCCGACTTTCCCGCGCTGGAGCCCCATGCAACGGAACCAGGCGAGGATAGGTCGGCAGAACCATAGGAAGATAGACTCAAACAGTTCACTATCTTTTAGGTGCACATTGTTATCATATCCACATGTATTGCCCCACGGTCGAATATATAAGGCCTAGGGGGCACCCCTTCAGATCGATCGACCCCATTACTATTCTACCATCCACCTCAACTCTCTGCGCTCTGGAGAGCAACCTTGTATTCCATACGCAAAGCATACTCACCAGGACGTAGGGTATTACGCATTTCCAAGCGGCCCGAACCTGTAAACATTGTCCATTGTTCCTCGTGCGTCAGGCACGAACCATTTAGCTACAGTCGGCGACACCGTCCTACTCCTAAAACACCTTGAGGGGCAATCCCGGGTGTGCTATCGGACCCAAAACACCGACAGCTGGCGCGCCAGGTAGGGGGTGTGTCGACGATCCAAGCTAGCTCAATGACCGTCACCTTCCACAGCAAGATCACTCTCCGTCCCGGATCCGTATTCTGCTTTGGAACAATCTCGTCCATAGCAGATGAAGAGGGAACTCTACACCGCATTGCGGATCCGTCGAAAAAGAAGTCTCCTCCAACAAACTCCAAAACTACCGGAGAAGCGCAACCTCCAGCTCTCCGAAAAAAGATCGCCTTTAGAAAGTCAGGGGCCGAGGGCCCGCTGACCCGGAGAACTCCATTGTCCACTTCCTCGACGAAAGAATGGACACAGGTCGCAAGGAAGAAAGAGGCCGGGAGAAAGCAAGTTGTTCTTTCCGTTCCTCCGCCCTCAAAGGAGAACGGAAAAAAGATCGTCACGACCGCCGTACCATTCTACCCCGACGTCCTCTTCATCGGGAGAGTGGAGTCGCCCCCGTCTCCGACGATGAGCCGACCGCACCCGGAGAAGAACCAGCTCAGCGGGAATCCCGCCGATGGAGAAATCGGCGCCGAAACATTCAGCGACACCACGAGGCCGGAGAACAGGATCCGGAGCAACCTATTTCACGGGACGAGGTCTCGGAGATAGGAGAAACTCCGGAGGAACGCGTCTTCAGAGAACGAAGGAACTCCCGACGACGTGATCGCCGCCGGGCTCAGGAACAAGCCGAGCAAGATGCAAGGCAACGCCGGGAGAATCCACTCTTCGGGCGCAACCTGAATCCTGACTTCGCCCGAGCCATGAACATGCCGAGTGAAGTTGGGGGAGTACTAGCTCGGATAGCTGATGGACTCCCTCGGACCCCCGACGCCGAGGGCTATCGACGACTGTTCACCCAGGCAGCCAACCATCTTCTACCGCTTGCTCACCCGCCGAACGATCTACGACACGCCGTCAACAGTCGCCGAGACGCGCGAAGCTCCATCAATGCTTCGCGTGAACGACGACATGAGAACGAGATCCGCCGCCAGGAGGAGTACGACAGGGATCATGGCATCCCAGCTCGGAGCCAGGCCACCAGAACTGAGTCGGCAACGGCCTTGACTGCCGGTACTACCCGGGGACGGTCGAGAAACCATAACAACTACTCCCCTCCCCGGGACAGACATCATCCCCGACGGGAGGACACGTGTGGAGTGTCTGCTCTTACTCCACGCCTTAGGGCCATCCAATGGCCCCCTAACTTCAAGGTATCCAATGTCGATAAATATGAACCTAAGCAGGATCCAGGAGGCTGGCTAGCCGTCTACACCACCGCTGCTCGGGCCGCCGGGGCGTCCGAGGACGTGATGACCGCGTACTTACCCATTGTCCTCGGGCAAGACGCGCTGCAATGGCTGCGACATCTACCCCGACACTGCATCGACGACTGGGGCGATTTCAGTCGATGCTTCACAGCCAATTTTTAGTCCCTCTCCGACAAACCGGCGCAACCATGGGACCTCAAATCCATCAAGCGCCGGGGGGACGAAACTCTCCGGTCATACCTCAAAAGGTTCTAGACCATGAGAAATCGTATCCCTGAGGTCACGGAGGCGGCCGTGATCGAGGACTTCTACAGATGATCCAATGACTCGGCCTTCGTCTGAGCCATATTGCAGAAGGCGCCGACTACCTCCGAGGAGCTGTTCCGGGAAGCCGACCTCTACATCACTGCCGACGAGCGAGCCCAGGGCCTCATCGGAGGAGCGAAGCCCGCGCCGGCAGCACCACGACGCGACACGAACTAGCAACCCGACAAACGCTGGGAGAAGAGACCTCGCGAAGAAGTACACGCTGCCGGACCACCAGCCTCTCGCGCCCGAGGAGGACCTCGCGGAGGCGAGCGCACGCTGGACGACATCCTCGACGCCCAGTGCCCGTACCACAAGGACATGCGCCACACTCTTCGGAACTGCCGAGACTTCAAGCACTCCGTCGGCCACGACCGACCCTTCCAACCTCTACCTCCTCCTCCGCTGAGGGGAGGGCCAGAAGAACCACGACAACCCCAGCAGCAGGAGGAGGGAGGAGGAGGAGCTTTCCCGCGCGTTGACAGGGAGGTCAACGTCATCTTCGGCGGACACGGATCGCAGGAGAATAGAAGACAACAAAAGCTCAACGATCGCCAGATATTGGTGGCGACCACCGGTCCTCCCGCCCCATACCGGTGGTCGGAGCACCCGATCACTTTCACTCGGGCGGATCAATGGCTCAACTTCGACCACCCAGGCAAATACCCGCTCCTCGTCGATCCGGTGATCCAAGAGAGCAGGGTAAAGAAGGTGTTAGTGGACGGGGGAAGCAGCATCAACGTCACCTTCCCCCGGACACTCCAAGGCTTGGGAGTTAACCTCAAAGAGCTCCACGAGTCCGACACTCCTTTCTTCGGCATCGTGCCGACTGAAGGAGAATACCCGCTGGGCCACATCTACATGCCCGTCACCTTCGAAGTGGCGAACTTCGACTGCGGGTACAACACCATCATCGAGAGGCCGGGATTGGCAAAATTCATGGCCATTCCGCATTACACATACATGATACTGAAGATGCCAGGACCACAAGGAATCATAACTGTGCGCGCTGACTTCCAAGGCGCCGCAGAGTGTTTCCGAGTGGCCATCCAAGCGGCCCTCACCACCAAGCCATCGACGACTTCTTCAACACAGGCGAACTCTAAGCCTGAGGAGGACCTTGCAGCACTGGTGAATGAAGCTCCGGCCGCGACCTCTATGCGGCCGACTAAAGAAACTAAAAGGATCAACCTGGGGTTCGCTGACGAACGCAAGACTGCCATCATCAGCTCCAGCCTGAACGACAAATAGGAAGACGCGCTCGTCCAGTTTCTGCAAGATAACTGAGACGTATTCGCATGGCAACCTGTGGATATGCCGGGAGTCCCAAGAGAACTGGCCGAGCACAAACTGAAGGTCTATCCCCAGGCAAGGCCGATCCGGCAAAAACTACATCGTTTCACGCCCGACAAGAGAGAGGCCATTCGCGCCGAGCTAGCTCGCTTGGTCGCGGCTGGATTTATTAGAGAGGTGTTACACCCCGAGTGGTTAGCCAACCCTGTTCTTGTACTCAAAAAGAATAAAGTGGATTGGCGCATGTGCGTCGACTATACTGATCTCAACAAACATTGTCCAAAGGATCCCTTCGGGCTCCCAAGGATAGATCAGGTGGTAGACTCCACCGCTGGATGTTCTGTGCTATCTTTCCTGGATTGCTATTCCGGATACCATCAGATTAGCTTGGCGAAGGAAGACGAGGAAAAGACAGCGTTCATCACTCCGTTTGGTGCTTTCTGTTACACCTCCATGCCGTTTGGCCTCAAAAACGCTGGAGCAACTTATCAGAGAGCCATTCAAACATGCTTAGCCGATCACTGGGGCAAGCGTGTGGAAGCATACGTAGATGATGTGGTAATCAAAATGGAGGACTCAGAAAACTTCATTGAAGACTTACAGCTGGTTTTCAACAGTCTACGGCGGTACCGATGGAAGCTTAATCCCGAAAAATGTGTTTTTGGGGTACCAGCAGGAAAGTTACTCGGATTTATTGTCAGCCACCGGGGAATTGAGGCTAATCCGGATAAGATTGAAGCTATCATGAAAATGGAAGCACCACGATCACAAAAGAAGGTTCAGCGACTTACTGGATGTATGGCGGCTCTGAGCAGATTTATATCCAGGCTGGGAGAAAAAGGTTTACCATTTTACAAGCTACTCAAGAAAGTGGATAAGTTTCAGTGGACCTCAGAAGCACAGGAAGCTCTAGATGCACTGAAAAAATTCTTGACAACACCACCAGTACTGAAGCCGCCACGGCGAGCCACATCAACTCAACCAGCTGAAGATTTGCTGTTGTATATCTCTTGCACGACTCACGTGGTAAGCACCGCGTTGGTAGTCGAGCGAGCAGAAGAAGGACATGCCTACCCAGTGCAACATCTCGTTTACTTCATCAGTGAAGTTCTGGGTCCCTCGAAGAAAAAGTATCCTCAAGTTCAGAAGCTATTATATGCAGTATTTCTAACTGCCCGCAAGCTACGTCACTACTTTGACAACCACAAAGTCATAGTAGTCACTAGTTTTCCAATAGGAGATATTCTTCACAACAAGGAAGCCATTGGCCGAATAGCCAAGTGGGGCCTGTGAACTGGGATCTCATGACATCGAATTTCGACCTCACACTGCCATCAAAACTCAAGCATTGGTTGACTTCGTATCAGAGTGGACTGAACAGCAAGTACCAGATAACCCAGAGACTGCAGAAGTATGGTGAATGTATTTTGATGGCTCGCTGAAGCTGCAGGGAGCAGGAGCAGGAATTCTCTTCACCGCACCTGGAGGCGAGCACCTCAAATATGCCCTCTAGTTGCTGTTTCCAGCCTCCAACAATGCAGCCGAGTATGAAGCTCTGATCCATGGATTGAACATCGCCATATCATTGGGCATCAAGAGACTGATGGTGTACGGAGACTCTCTGGTAGTCATAAGCCAGATAAACAAAGAATGGGATTGTTCAAGCGATTCAATGGGAAAGTACTGCACCGCCGTCCGAAAACTGGAAGATAAATTTGAGGGTCTAGAATTTCATCATGTAGAAAGAGATCGGAACACGGCAGCCAATGTATTGTCCAAGCTAGGATCCAGTCGAACTCAGGTCCCACCTGGAGTCTTTGTACAAGAAATACTACAGTCGAGCATCTCAATGGATCAAGCAGAAGAGTGCAATATTGTGAATCAACCAGAGTTAGACTCTGATGACTGGTGAAGGCCAATCATCAGGTATATAAAGAATGAAGAGGAACCAGATGACAAAAATGCAGCCGAGCGTATCGCCAGACAGTCTGCTCACTACACGCTCATTGGGGAGACATTATACAGACGGGGTGCATCAGGCGTCCTCATGAAATGCATTCTATCGTCTACTAGGAAGCAACTTTTGGAGGAGGTTCATGCTGGACAATGTGGGATACACGCAGCGTCCAAGACACTAGTCGGGAAGGTCTTTAGGTCAGGATTCTATTGGCCAACAGCGAAAAGTGATGCCGCCGAGTTAGTTCAGAGGTGCGAAGCTTGCCAGTACTTGTCGAAGCAACAACATCTACCAGCACAGCAATTGCAGACCATACCGGTGACTTGGCCCTTCGCATGCTGGGGACTGGATATGATTGGACCTTTCAAGAAAGCTCAAGGAGGATACACTCACGTACTGGTAGCAATCGACAAATTCACTAAATGGATAGAGTTCAAACCCATTGCTTCTTTAACCTCAGCTAAGGCCATGGAATTCATACAAGACATAATATTCAGATTCGGGATACCAAACATCATCATAACTGACCTAGGATCCAACTTCACAAGTTCAGAATTCTTCGATTTCTGCGAGCAAAAAAGCATTCAGATCAAGTATGCTTCTGAAGCACACCCAAGAGCCACCGGGCAGGTTGAACGAGCTAACGGGATGATATTGGAGGCACTCAGGAAAAAGGTCTTCGATAAGAATGAAAAGTTCACGGGAAAGTGGATAAGGGAATTGCCCTATGTCGTCTGGAGCCTAAGAACCCAGCCTAGCCGAGCTCTGCATGGAAACACTCCTTTCTTCATGGTCTATGGGTCAGAGGCAGTGTTACCCGCCGATCTCAAGTTCGGGGCGCCAAGGCTGATCTTCGAAAGCATAGCAGAAGCCAAAGCCACTAGGATGGAGGACATTGATGTACTCGAGGAAGAACGGCTGAACACAGTAATCCAATCAGCACGATACCAGCAGACTCTAAGGCGCTATCACGACAAGGCCGTGCGACAGTGATCCTTCTCAGTAGGAGATCTCGTCCTCCACCGAATTCTAACGGGGGAGGGACGACACAAGTTATCGCCCTTATGGGAAGGACCCTTCATAGTAGCAGAAGTAACTTGGCCAGGATCATATCATCTCACTCAGATGGACGACACAGAAATCGGGAACTCCTGGAATATAGAACACCTCAGGAAGTTTTATCCCTAGCTGTATTTCAAAAGCTATCGGGACAATAATGTACTCTGTAAAGTGGGAAATATGTCATCAATAAAAAAGGCTTCAAGAATACTCAGTTTGTTCATGGTCGACTTGCATTCTTACTTAACTCGGGGTGACCACTATGCCCTGCTAACGGAGCAATCGGCTTAAGTCGGCAACGACTTAAGCCGGTGCAACATGCTCGCGCTTACTTAACTCAGGGTGACCACTATGCCCTGCTAACGGAGCAATCGGCTTAAGTCGGCAACGACTTACCGACTTAAGCCGGTGCAACATGCTCGCGCTTACTTAACTCACGGTGACCACTATGCCCTGCTAACGGAGCAATCGGTTTAAGTCGGCAGCGACTTAAGCCGGTGCAACATGCTCGCGCTTACTTAACTCAGGGTGACCACCATGCCCTGCTAACAGAGCAATCGGCTAAAGTCAGCAGCGACTTAAGCCGGTGCAACATGCTCGCGCTTACGTAACTCGGGGTGACCACTATGCCCTATTAACAGAAGCAACCGACTTAATTCAGCAGCAACTTAAGGCGATCTGACGCGCTTACGATTACTCATATAAGGATGACTTCTATATCCCGCAAACAAGTTTCAAAACCATCACACATCATTTTACTACTGCAAATTTACGTACTGATTGAATTCTGAAACAATAGGAGAATAACAATATCGTTCAAGTGCTAAAGTGGTGTCCTCTAACAGATGTCTGACCATGCTAACCGCGTGCTCAAAGCATGCAAAATATTTCTCTATTTCGCGATATCTTTCTCAGGAGCAATCGACGAGGAAGGGCGACTTGAGGAATCAGGAGCAGCATTCACGTCAGCCCTTATATCTTCAGGAACAACCACGCCAGGTCTCCTCATCAAGATTCGCCTCGCCCGAATGGCCTTATCCATGGCTCTGTCGCGCTGGGCTCTCAGAGTAATGGAAGTTTCTTCAGCAACCTTGGCAGCCAACTGAGCGGTTTCTAGCTCCTGGGCGATGGATTTCTTGGAAGCACGGAGTTCTTTGATAGTAGCATCCTTCGCCGATATCAATTGCTTGAGCCGGATCACCTCATCCGTGGATTCCTGCAGCTTACAGCGATGGTTGTCTAACTCCTCCATGGTGAAGCGATGACTCCTCTCCAGGATGGTCAACGAGTTGCTAGAGTCGCGATACAGTCTGTCAAGATTGTCGCGAGAAGCAGCAAGGATACGTTTTTCTTCCTGCAAACAAAAATCAACTCCTTCAAACATCAAGCAAGCAATAGGAACACAGTAATGCAAGGCACGGTTCCATAAGTCACCTTTTCAGAATCAAGCTGAGTGCGAAGGGAAGAGCTCAGTGCATTGGCGTCATCTAGGGCAGCAGAGACCTGAGCTAGTTCAGTCTGGCTTTGAGAATACTTTTCTTCAAAATCAGAGCACCGCTGGACCAGTTCAGCCTGATCTCGAGAATGTTTTTCTTCAAGAGTGGAAATCTGCTGAGTCATATCTGGCAGGAGACAATCAAACAAAAGGGGTTAGAATGTAAGGCAGTTCAATAATGAAGACAAAGAGAAGCAAAAAAGCACTAACCAGCATTGGTCGCCTCCAAGTCAGAGACACGATGTTGAAGTAACACTGGATTCCAACATGCAAGAGACAAAGCTCCTTCTGGAACAGAAGCACCCTGCAACCTCAGCTGGCTAGCCATCCCGTCCACCAAAGTCTGATAAGGAGAACAGATGAGTGTAATGATAGCAGTTCATGCGGTGCAAAAATCAAGCTAAAATATATCACAGTACCTGGAGGTTGGAAAAGAATGAAGGGACTCCCAAATCATGAGAGATCAATTGATGACTGGGCGTAAGGTCGCCACCCGAAGCAGCTTGCAACGAACCAGCAGGAACCAACTCAGTGCCATCAACAGAGCCCAAAACTTGGTCAGCAAGGACGCTGCCCTCTAAAGCGACTCCCTGGTCCAGAGCTTGGGCTACCACCATGCAGCCGGAGTGCGGAGGCGATCCCGCATGAACGTCTATGGAAGTACAAGAGGGAGACCCCGCTCGGACACCCTCGGGGGCTGGGTCACGGTTTGCGCTACCCACTTGAGCCGGATCATCTCCGGCAGTACCCTCGGGGGCTAGGCAGTGGCTTGCGCTTCCCACCTGAGCCGAGTCGTCCCCGGCAACATCCTCGAGGGCTGGGCAAGTGTCAACACCGTCCTTGAGGACCAAGTTCTCTGCAGTAGCCGCCTCTAAGGCTGATGGACCATCAGTTACTTCCATGGGACCAAGATGATCCAAGTCAGTCTCCTGACCCTCAAGACCGCGTTCTAAGGTCGATGAGGCATGGGATGACCTCAACCTAGCATCGAGCACATCAGCACAAACCTCTATCACACCATCATCTGCTGGCTCTGATAACAGATCCTCTGGAACCATATCCTCAAGAGTCTGATCAAAATTTTCCAGGGACAATTCTTGCAGACCAATGAGAGTAGACAAAGCAGGAGAAGGAACTCCACTACTTTCACCACTGGCGACGAACTGCCGACTGTTCTTTCGAGTCAGAGGGACCTCGTCCTCTTCCTCCCCGTCGTCTTCACCAGCAACACAGGCAACACCAACATTGGAATCAGCAACAGAGGGAGCACACCCATTGGGATCAGCAGCAGATGGAGCACCCCCATTGGGATCAGCAACAGATGGAGCACACCCATCGGGGTCAGCGTCAGTAAATTCAGGCACAGGCACTTCTTCAGCAGCAGGAACCGAAGTACCAACGTCCCGATCCAAACTAGATACTCGCCGGAGGCGTCTCTTTTTCTTTTTCTGCTCATCTGCGGAAGGATCAAGTTGATTGGCTCGGCAAGGGCGTCTCGGGCGAGTACTGGCAGGCTTCTGGATATCCAAGGTTGTACCAGTTTCTGGGAGAGGCGCCACCACCAATGTCCCAGCAGGAGCAACATCAGAAGAGTCCTCAGCCAGCAAATCAAGCATAGCACTTATTTCTGCGTCACTAGGATCCAAAGGCACCTCAAAGTGGACCTGTCGTTCATCATCAGGAATTTCCCCGAGCGAGGCAACCAAGACGCTAACTTCTTCAGCAGAGGGTCGCACTCTAAGGCCCAAACTGCCATCAGTGACAGGTGGATTCAACACAAAAAGAGTGAAGGCCTTGGGAGGAGGCAAGTTCCAGGCTGAGTATGCCACTGGGGCACCAACATTTGATACCTTGCCTCTAAGAATCATCTCAAGTCGGTTCACCAAGTCTACAGAGGGAATTTTTCTGTTGGTAACCCGAATTGAGTCATCTAGGCCTCGGTACAGATAAGTCGGGTATGCCCTGTCTTTCAACGGCTGAATATTCTTGAAAACAAAATCAGCAACCACAGCCTCAGCAGTCAGACCCCTCTCCTTCAGCAGCCCAACTTCAGCTAGCAAAGCACCTGCCTCAGCTACCTCCTGATCAGTGGGGGATTCGGTCCAACTTGGAGTGCGAACATCCGGCTGTCTTCCCGACCTAGGGGGGAGAGAATTTCCATGGTTCTCAACAATAAACCACTCCAAGCGCCATCCCTTGATACTGTCTTTGAGAGGGATTTCAAGATACTCAGTCTTCCTCCTGCGACGCATCTCTAAACTAGCACCCCCAACCAGCTGATGCTGCCCCCCGGCCATCCCAGGGCGACAGTGATACAAGTACTTCCACACCCCAAAATGTGGCAACGCGCCAAGAAAAGCTTCGCACAAATGAATTTAAATGGAAATTTGCAGAATGGAATTGGGATTCAGATGGGTCAGGTTAAGGCGATAGAAATCAAGGAGGCCGCGAAAAAAGAGAGAAATGGGAAGACCGAGACCGCGGAGAAGAAAATGAACGTAAATTACGGATTCATGGGTATCCTCTGTCGGGACAGTGACCCCATGACAAATCCGCCAAGAACACAGCTCCCTCAGGGGAAGGACCCCGATGGACACGAGGTGGAGAAGGTCGGGCTCGGAGACAACAGACATGTGGTTACCTGCGAAAGGCAACTGACTGTTGGGGTCGATTGGGGGAATCACCGCGGTGGATGAACTCGAGGCCTTCCTCTTGGGCGCCATCTCAATTCTACCGGCGAACAGAGTGGAAGACGAATTGCAGAGAGGATTTGGAGGCAGGAAAGCAAGAACTAGGGCACGGAAAGCAGAGGCGGCTAAAAGCGCAGTACTTATGGGATATTCCCGAGTCAGATACCGTTTCTAAAAGCGCCCAGTCAGCACCCGGAAGTTACTTTCAAAACACCAGCGCGCCACGTTGGCACCCGGCGGTCACTTCCACATCATCACTCGGCTATTACCCTGAACATGGTCGGCGCAGCCCGTTCTAACTCGTCCGTTATCTCTAAAACACCGATGTTACCTTCAGTCGCTCGGCAGTTACCTCTAACACGCCGACGTCGTCTCCAAGTCACTCGGCGTTACCTCTAAAACTCCGACGTCGTCTTCAAGTCACTCGGCGTTACCTCTAAAACTCTGACGTCGTCCTCAGTCGCTCGGCAGTTACCTCTAAAACTCCGACGTCGTGTTCAGCCTCTCGGCGTTACCTCTAAAACTCTGACGTCGTCCTCAGTCGCTCGGCAGTTACCTCTAAAACTCCGACGTCGTGTTCAGTCGCTCGGCAGTTACCTCTAACACGCCGACGTCGTCTTCAGTCGCTCGGCAGTTATCTCTAAAACTCCAACGTCGTCTTCAAGTCGCTTGACAGTTACCTCTAACACGCCGACGTCGTCTT
This sequence comes from Zea mays, assembly GCF_902167145.1. Lineage (NCBI taxonomy): Eukaryota > Viridiplantae > Streptophyta > Magnoliopsida > Poales > Poaceae > Zea > Zea mays. Next base: position 121,641,277 of record NC_050104.1, on the reverse strand, counting down.
CAGTCGCTCGGCAGTTATCTCTAAAACTCCGACGTCGTCTTCAAGTCACTCGGCAGCTACCTCTAAAAGCATCGATATGATGCCCAAGTTATTTACTTACTATTCCAAGAGAATCAACTTCACAAATAAGGTGGGCGGAGGAATGATTCAAGAACTCTAAGTTATGCTGCAAACATAACGGATAGAGAACATCATGGGCAATGAATATCACGGCAGAAATTTACTGATTACGAAGCAAAACAATCGGCACAGAGAAAGCAACGTCATTCTTCAATAAAGGGAAGTAATAGCACTTACAAATCAACTCATTATGAGTTGATACTTCCCTACTACTACTACTACACTACACTATACTACTCTACACTACTAATACTACTACATTATTTCACTATACTACTTCTAATCTATACTAATATCTAAAAACCAGTGGCATTTAGCCACTGGCCTTGTTGCTGCCCTTGCTGCTGCCGCCGCCGCCGCTGCCGCCCCTGCTGCTACCGTCGTTGCCATCCTTGCTGCCGCTGCTGCCGCCCCTGCCGCCGCCGTCACCGTCATCGCCGCCACCGCCTTCGTCGTCGTCGTCGTCGTCCTCGCCATCGCCGCCACCGTCCTCCTCAGACGAGTCCTCCTCGTCCGAGGAGTACTCCGACTCATCCGAGCCCTCGAGCCCGGAGCGCTCGACGACCCAGATGTAAGTCCAGACCTCCGCCGCAAGCCCCTGGGAGTCGTCTGAATCGTCAGACGACTCACGCAGAGGGATGGGAGCTGGAGACCCCTCGGACTCAGAGGAGAACTCCTCCTCTGAGTACTCCGAGTCACCGAAGTCCTCTGATGGAGGAGTCGGCTCACGCTTGCGCTTGTTGTTCTTGCCCATGGTGGAAGTAAAGAAAGAAGAAGAAAGCAAGCAGCAGAGAACAGCAAGAGATGTGAAAAAGCCGGAGAGGCAAAGGCATTATTTAGAAGAAGAAGGCAACCGATCACCTCCAACCACGGTCACTGAACAGTCGCGAAGCATTCAATACAAACTTCAACCCGTCTGAAGACACGTCAGGCGGCTGACGCCGATTCACGCAACGCAACACCCATTGGGACTCCAGTCAACAACGCGGATGATATGATTACACCCGCCGTCACATCACATTACTACTCAGAAGCAGCCGGCTAAAACACTCAGCGTACCAAGTCGTCCCTTGCCCACACCCATTGGGGGGACGCCCAGGAATTATCAGTATATTTTTCAAAACTGTCACATCCGCGCAGGGCATGCAATGAATACCTCAAGACAAAAATGAGATATCAGTAAGGATTAGAGGAAAGCCAAATATAGCCGGTGAAGTACAAAATCTGACCGATAGAAGCGACGTGAAGACTAGCCAGGGAACGTCCATCAAATGTCCAATTAGTCGCAGAGCAAATAAATTGCACCACCTAGCGAGATATGGGCGGATCACGAACTCGGCTGAAAAAGACAAAATACATGCTGACCAATAAAGCATAATATTGATGACATAATGCTGACCTCTAAGGCATTCAGAAAAAAGAAAGGATTATTCTCAGCAGAAGGACACGAAATGAAGACCTTCGAGAGGATTATTTTCAAAAATCCACTCAAAGCTCGGGGGCTACACCCATTGGGTGCACCTCCGGTGCACCCAATGAAGTTCAGGGTTCTACAATATGAAATGCCGACCTCTAAGGCACAAGCATGAAACAAAGCTCCAGTTTACGAGTGATCAAAGCAGAAGGAGACAGTAAGAAATCATTTTTCTCCAAATTACCTACAAGCTGGACCTGGGATCTTTGGGCTGATTACCTCAAAATCAACCCAAAGATCGGGGGCTTGTGGGGGACAGATATCCCCCGGGTCCACTGGAAGGGTAAAAGACCTCACGAGAGGCCCAAGGGCCCAATAAATCGTAAGGCCATTCCTTCGTGGGCCTGGGGAGGGACAATCAGTGAAGCAGGTTGACGTAAGGCCGGATTTGTGCAAGCCCGGACGACCCACAGCGTTGAGCAAGCGACCACAACAAAGATCCGACTTTCCCGCGCTGGAGCCCCATGCAACGGAACCAGGCGAGGATAGGTCGGCAGAACCATAGGAAGATAGACTCAAACAGTTCACTATCTTTTAGGTGCACATTGTTATCATATCCACATGTATTGCCCCACGGTCGAATATATAAGGCCTAGGGGGCACCCCTTCAGATCGATCGATCCCATTACTATTCTACCATCCACCTCAACTCTCTGCGCTCTGGAGAGCAACCTTGTATTCCATACGCAAAGCATACTCACCAGGACGTAGGGTATTACGCATTTCCAAGCGACCCGAACCTGTAAACATTGTCCATTCTTCCTCGTGCGTCAGGCACGAACCATTTAGCTACAGTCGGCGACACCGTCCTACTCCTAAAACACCTTGAGGGGCAATCCCGGGTGTGCGGTCGGACCCAAAACACCGACAATGCCAGACTTTGCCGAAGGTGTAGTTGACGCCGAGGGTGCTGCTGCTCCCTTCAACTGTCAAGATCCGAGCCTGTAGGATCGGGTTATCTTGTAGTGTGCGTATGTTTTCTGCGGCCGCCGAGGCCCAAACATACTGTCGTTGTGTTGTATGGCTGCGTTCCTTTTCCTGTTGTTTCGAGTATCTGGACTTATTTGTCGATAACAGAATTGCTTGTCCGAGCGAGAGTTACTTTTCACGGAAGGTGACGAGTGAGGTATCCGTATCCTGGAGGCGTAGAAATCCCTCGGCTCGGTCAGCCTTGCCGCTTATGTGCACTCTTACTCGTCCATAGGGTTCTGTCACCGACGTAGTCGAGAAGGCCCGAAAAATCGTTTCGGTAGAGGAGTTTTCGAGCGTGAAGACTTGTTCGGTCCGCGGAATCACTTATCCGAGCGTGAGTTACTTATCGCAGAAGGTGATGAGTGAGGTATCCGTATCCCAGAGGCGTAGGAGTCCCTCGGCTCGATCAGCCTTGGCTGCTTACGTGTACTCCGTCGTTTTCAGGATCCACTTTCGAAGTAGTCGAAAAGCACAAAAGACACTCTGGCAGAAAAGATCTTTTTCCGAGGAAAATTTTGACGCAGAGGGGGTTCCCCCCTTTAAGCCCCCGAGGGAGGGTCGGGCTTTGCCGAGGCAAGGCTGACCCTTCCTTGATGACTAGACTTTGTATGTGACCGAGGTGTATGAACGACTTGAAAGCATCTTAAGGGTAGAAGCGACGTAGCTGTCGGATGTTCCAAGCGTTGATGTAGACCTCGCCTTGACTGTTGGCCAACTTGTACGTTCTGGGCTTCAGAACCTTGGCGACGACGAACGACCCTTCCCAGGGAGGCGTGAGCTTGTGCCGCCCTCGGGCGTCTTGTCGCAGCCGAAGCACCAGGTCGCCCACCTGGAGGTCTCGGGACCAAACCCCTCGGGCGTGGTAGCATCGCAGGGACTGCTGGTACCGCGCCGAGTGTAGTAAGGCCATGTCCCAAGCCTCTTCCATCTGGTCGAGTGAGTCTTCTCGATTAGATCGATTGCTTTGGTCGGCATAGGCCCTCGTCCTCGGGGAACCGTATTCTAAGTCTTTGGGCAAGATGGCCTCGGCCCCATAGACTAGAAAGAACGGTGTGAAGCCCGTGGCTCGGCTCGGCGTTGTCCTCAGACTCCAGACCACCGAGGGGAGCTCCTTCATCCATCGCTTGCCGAACTTGTTGAGGTCGTCGTAGATCCGCGGCTTGAGCCCTTGCAGGATCATGCCGTTGGCACGCTCTACTTGCCCATTCGTCATGGGGTGAGCCACGGCGGCCCAGTCCACCCGGATGTGGTGATCCTCGCAGAAGTCCAGGAACTTCCTGCCGGTGAACTGGGTGCCGTTGTCGGTGATGATGGAGTTCGGGACCCCAAAGCGATGGATGATGTTGGTGAAGAACGCCACCGCCTGTTCGGACCTGATGTTGTTTAGGGGCCGGACCTCGATCCACTTGGAGAATTTGTCGATGGCGCCCAACAGGTGCGTGTAGCCCCCGGGTGCCTTCTGCAAGGGGCCGACGAGGTCCAGACCCCACACAGCAAACGACCAGGTGATGGGTATGGTCTGCAGAGCCTGAGCGGGCAGGTGGGTCTGCCTTGCATAGAATTGACACCCTTGGCAGGTGCGGATAATTCTAGTGGCGTCGGCCACCGTGGTCGGCCAGTAGAAGCCTTGTCGGAAAGCGTTTCCAACAAGGGCTCGAGGCGCTGCGTGATGGCCGCAAGCCCCCGAGTGTATCTCTTGTAAGAGCTCCTGGCCTTCGGCGATGGAAATGCATCGCTGGAGGATGCCTGAGGGGCTGCAGTGGTAGAGCTCCTTCCCGTCTTCCAGCAAGACGAACGACTTGGCGTGCCGCGCCAACCGCCGAGCTTCGGCTCGGTCGAGGGGTAGCTCTCCTCGGTGGAGATATTGCAGGTACTGGGTCTGCCAGTTTCGATTAGGCGTGACCCCGCTCCGCTCCTCCTCGACGCGCAGAGCCTCACCCTCGGGGGCCGAGGGTGCCTCGGGCCGAGCCGAGGGTGCCTCGGGCTGGGCCGAGGCCTTCTCGGGCTCGGGTGTGACATCGGTCTTGACGGAGGGTTGATGCAGGTCTCGGGAGAAGACGTTCGGGGGAACCGTTGTTCGCCTCGATGCTATTTTAGCCAGCTCGTCCGCAGTCTCGTTGTAGCGTCGGGCGATGTGGTTGAGCTCGAGCCCGTAGAACTTGTCTTCCAGGCGCCGAACCTCATCGCAGTAGGCTTCCATCTTCGGGTCGCGGCAGTGGGAGTTCTTCATGACTTGGTCAATGACGAGCTGCGAGTCACCGTGAGCGTCAAGGCGTCGGACCCCTAGCTTGATGGCGATGCGCAACCCGTTGACCAGAGCCTCGTACTCGGTCACATTGTTGGACGCCAGGAAATGGAGGCGTAGCACATAGCGTAGGTGCTTCCCGAGGGGCGAGATGAAGAGCAGGCTCGCGCCTGCTCCTGTCTTCATCAGCGACCCGTCGAAAAACATGGTCCAGAGTTCCGGTTGGATCAGAGCTGTTGGGAGCTGGGTGTCGACCCATTCAGCCACAAAGTCCGCCAAGACCTGGGACTTGATGGCCTTCCGAGGGGCGAACAAGATCGTCTCGCCCATGATTTCCACCGCCCACTTTGCAATTCTACCCGAGGCCTCTCGGCACTGGATGATCTCCCCCAGGGGGAAGGATGACACCACAGTTACCGGATGAGACTCGAAGTAGTGTCGCAACTTCCGCCGCGTCAGGATCACTGCGTACAGCAGCTTCTGAATTTGTGGGTAGCGGATCTTGGTCTCGGACATTACTTCACTGATGAAGTAGACTGGTCTCTGGACGGGCAATGCATGCCCATCTTCTCGTCTCTCAACCACGATCGCGGCGCTAACCACCTGAGTGGTAGCGGCAACGTAGATCAAGAGGGCTTCTCCGGCAGCGGGGGGCACCAAGATGGGCGCGTTCGTGAGGAGCGCCTTCAGGTTCCCGAGGGCTTCCTCGGTCTCAGGGGTCCAAGTGAAGCACTCGGCCTTCCTTAAGAGGCGGTATAGAGGCAGGCCTCTTTCGCCGAGGCGCGAGATGAAACGGCTCAGAGCCGCAAGGCATCCCGTGACCCTCTGTACGTCTTTCAAGTCCTTGATGGGCCCCATGCTGGTGATGGCCGCGATCTTCTCCATGTTGGCCTCGATGCCCCGCTCGGAGATGATGAACCCCAAGAGCATGCCTCGGGGGACCCGAAGACACACTTCTCGGGATTGAGTTTTACGCCTTTCGCCTTGAGACATCGGAATGTCGCTCCAAGGTCGGAAAGGAGGTCGGAGGCTTTCCTCGTCTTGACTACGATCTCATCGACGTAGGCCTCGACCGTTCGGTCAATGTGTTCGCCGAACACGTGGTTCATGCACCTTTGGTATGTCGCACCCGCATTCCTCAAACCGAACGACATGGTAACATAGAAGTACATGTCGAAAGGTGTGATGAAAGAAGTCGCGAGCTGGTCGAACTCTTTCATCCTGATTTGGTGATACCCTGAGTAGGCATCGAGGAAAGACAGGGTTTCGCACCCAGCAGTGGAATCCACGATTTGATCGATGCGAGGCAGAGGGTAGGGAACTTTCAGACATGCTTAGTTTAGACCAGTGTAGTCTACACACATCCGCCATTTCCCTCCTTTCTTTCTCACAAGCACAGGGTTGGCAAGCCATTCGGGATGGAATACCTCTTTGATGAACCCTGCCGCCATTAGCTTGTGGATCTCCTCGCCTATGGCTCTGCGCTTTTCTTCGTCGAATTGGTGCAGAGGCTGCTTCACGGGTCGGGATCCAGCTCGGATATCCAGCGAGTGCTCGGCGACATCCCTCGGTATGCCAGGCATGTCCGAGGGACTCCACGCGAAGACGTCGGCGTTTGCACGGAGAAAGTCGACGAGCACTGCTTCCTATTTGGGATCGAGCTCAGAGCCGATCCGGATCTGCTTGGAGGCGTCGTTGCTGGGGTCGAGAGGGACGGATTTAACCGTCTCCACTGGCTCGAAGTTGCCGGCGTGGCGCTTCACGTCTGGCGCCTCCTTAGAGAGGCTCTCCAGGTCGGCGATCAGGGCCTCGGATTTGGCGAGGGCCTCAGCGTACTCCACGCACTCCACGTCGCATTCGTACGCGTGTCAGTACGTGGGGCCGACGGTGATGACCCCGTTGGGCCCTGGCATCTTGAGCTTGAGGTAGGTGTAGTTGGGGACGGCCATGAACTTGGCGTAGCATGGCCTCCCCAGCACTGCGTGGTAGGTTCCTCGAAACCCGACCACTTCGAACATGAGGGTCTCCCTTTGAAAGTTAGAGGGTGTCCCAAAGCAGACGGGTAGATCGAGTTGTCCGAGGGGCTGGACGCGTTTCCCGGGGATGATCCCGTGAAAAGGCGCAGCACCTGCCCGAACCGAGGACAGATCGATCCGCAGGAGCCCGAGAGTCTTGACGTAGATGATGTTGAGGCTGCTGCCTCCGTCCATGAGGACCTTGGTGAGCCTGACGTTGCCGATGACGGGGTCAACAACGAGAGGGTATTTCCCCGGGCTCGGCACCCGGTCAGGATGGTCGTCTTGGTCGAAGGTGATGGGCTTGTCGGACCAGTCTAGGTAGACTGGCGCTGCCACCTTTACCGAGCAGACCTCCCGACGCTCTTGCTTGCGGTGCCGAGCCGAGGCGTTCGCCACTTGCCCACCATAGATCATGAAGCAGTCGTGGACCTCGGGGAACTCTCCTGCCTTGTGATCTTCCTTCTTATCGTCGTCGCGGGCCCTGCCACCTTCCGCAGGTGGCCCGGCCTTGTGAAAATGGCGCCGAAGCATGGCGCACTCCTCAAGGGTGTGCTTGACAGGCCCCTGATGATAGGGGCACAGCTCCTTGAGCATCTTGTCGAAGAGATTGGCACCTCCGGGAGGTTTCCGAGGGTTCTTATACTCGGCGGCGGCGATAAAGTCCGCGTCGGCGGTGTCGCGTTTCGCTTGCGACTTCTTCTTGCCTTTCTTCTTGGTGCCGCGCTGAGTTGACGCCTTGGGGACATCTTCCGGTAGGCGGCCCTGGGGCTGCTTGTCCTTCCGGAAGATGGCCTCAACTGCCTCCTGGCCAGAGGCGAACTTGGTGGCGATGTCCATCAGCTCGCTCGCCCTGGTGGGGGTCTTGCGACCCAGCTTGCTCACCAGGTCGCGGCAGGTGGTGCCGGCGAGGAACGCGCCGATGACATCCGAATCGGTGACGTTGGGCAGCTCAGTGCGCTGCTTCGAGAATCGCCGGATGTAGTCCCGGAGAGACTCCCCTGGCTGCTGGCGGCAGCTTCAGAGATCCCAGGAGTTCCCTGGGCGCATGTACGTGCCCTGGAAATTGCCGGTGAAGGCTTGGACCAGGTCGTCCCAGTTGGAGATCTGCCCCGGAGGCAGGTGCTCCAGCCAGGCTCGAGCGGTGTCGGAGAGGAACAGTGGGAGGTTGCGGATGATGAGGTTGTCATCGTCCGTTCCACCCAGGTGGCAGGCGAGCCGATAGTCCGCGAGCCACAGTTTCGGTCTCGTCTCCCCCGAGTACTTTGTGATAGTAGTTGGGGTTCGGAACCGGGTCGGGAACAGCGCCCGTCGTATGGCCCGACTGAAAGCCTGCGGACCGGGTGGTTCGGGCGAGGGACTCCGATCCTCCCCGCTGTCATAGCGTCCCCCATGCCTGGGGTGGTAGCCTCGGCGCACCTTCTCGTTGAGGTGGGCTCGACGGTTGCGGTGATGGTGCTCGTTGCCGAGGCGACCCGGGGCCGCATGCGCTGTGTTGCGCGTGCGCCCGGTGTGGACCGAGACTTCTCGCATGAATCGGGAAGTCGGGGCACAATGTTCCGAGGGGTACCCCTACCTTCAAGAGGCAGAGCTTTCGGCCCGTCGGACCGCGGCATCCTCCAGGAGATTCTTGAGCTCTCCCTGGATACGCCGCCCCTCGGTGGTAGATGGCTCCGGCATCGCGCGGAGAAGTATTGCCGCTGCAGCCAGGTTTTGGCCGACCCCACTGGAAACCGGTGGCGGCCATACCCTGACGTCGTCGGCGATGCGGTGCTGGATGCCCTGGGGTAGATGACGCACTTCTCCGGCCGGAGGTTGGCCCACCCATTCCTGCCCAATGTCCCGGCGGAACGGCTCAAGTGTTCCTGCTCCCTCGTCGAGCCTGGCCTGCATCTCGCGGATTTGCTCGAGCTGTGGGTCATGACCCCCGCCGGGACGGGGACCACAACTAGCTCCCGAAGGATGTCAACGTGAGGCACCGGCCTAGGGGGATCACCGTTCTCCGGCATACCAAGATGGTTGCCTTCGTCGGGACCCCCTATATCGACGTGGAAACATTCACGACTTGGGCCGCAGTCCTCGTCGCCGAGGCTGCGGCTACCGTCGGAACAGTCGGAAAGGCAGTAGTCGCATGCGGTCATGAAGTCCCGCATGGCACTGGGGTTACCAAGTCCGGAGAAATCCCAACAGAAGTCGGGCTCGTCATCTTCCTCGGAACCCGAGGGCCCGTAGGTCGAGACGGCCATCAGCCGGTCCCAGGGTGACCGCATACGATACCCCAAAGGGTTTGGACTCGCCTCTATGAGAGCTTCCATCGAAGCAAAGTCGCTTGGTGGGTCGTGGCCGAATCCAAAAGGCATGAGATGGGAATTGGTCGGTACCTCTTGGTCGACGGGCGGTGACGAAGTCACGTCAGGGGCAGACTGCACCGTCGTCTCAGGTACGAGGGTGACGCCCAGCAAGTCCTTTGCGAGCGTGCTGGCGTCGTCCGTTTGCTTGGGGTTGGCGTGTTGTGGGGAGACGGCGCTCGTCTTCATCTCAAACGCGAGGTTGATGCCCGACGTGCCCCCCGTTGGGGCGCCGGCGCCGTCGACTCGCTCGACAGCCGACGAGGTGCCGCCTTCTGCTTGGCCTTGGTTGCCCCGCCTCCTCCTCCGTCGGCGGGGGAGGGGACGGGACAAGCCCGAATGTTGTTCTTCCACCATGTGGGGAAGACGTCGTCGATTCTGCCGCTGACGGGCAGGTTGTCGGCCGCCATTGTCGCTATCGCGCGGCGGGGGAAGGAGTATCATGTCGTAGCTGCCGTCGAGGGACATGAACTCAAGACTCCCGAAATGGAGCACCGTCCCGGGCTGGAAAGATTGCTGGAGACTGCCCATCTGGAGCTTGACGGGAAGCTGTTCGTCAACATGCAGCAGGCCCCTACCTGGCGCGCCAACATGCAGCAGGACCGACGAGTAAATTGTCGCCGCGTGCCCCAGCCCAGATGGGTTGGCGCGAGACGGAGCGCAAAGGGGGAAGAAGCCGGAGAGAGACAGGCGTAAAAGGGGAAACCCGTGGCCTTCGTGTTTGTCCCGCGCCCAGGTCGGGTGCACTTGCAGTAGGGGGTTACAAGCGTCCACGCGGGAGGGAGCGAGCGGCTTACGCGAGCGTCGTCCCGTCCTTCCCCGCGCGGCCAACCCTCTATAAGAGGGCCCTGGACCTTCCTTTTATAGGCGTAAGGAGATGATCCAGTTGTACAATGGGAGGTGTAGCAGTGTGCTAACGTGTCTAGCAGAGAGGAGCTAGTGCCCTAAGTACATGCCGTCGTGGCAGCCGGAGAGGTTTTGGCACCCGGTTCGTGTGGTGTCGTGGCCGTCGGAGGAGCGCTGGAGCCTAGCGGGAGGACAGCTGTCGGGGTTGTCGAGTCCTTGGTGACGTCTCCTTGCTTCCGTAAGGGGGCTGAGAGCCGCCGTCGTCATAGAGCATGCGGGGCGCCATCATTAGTTGTTTACCGGGACGAGCCAGATGGGACGCCGGTCTTGTTCCCCGTAGCCTGAGTTAGCTTGGGATAGGGTAATGATGGCGCCTCCTGTGACGTGGTCGGTCCAAGCCCTGGGTTGGGCGAGGTGGAGGCCCCTCCGAGGTCGAGGTCGAGTCTGTCTTCCGAGGCCGAGGTCGAGTCCGAGCCCCTGTGTCGGGCGAGGCGGAGACCGTCGGCTGAGGCCAGGGCTGAGTCCGAGCCCTGGGGTTGGGCGATGCGGAGTTCGTCGTCTTCCGGGGCTGAGCCCGAGTCCGAGCCCTGGGGTCGGGCGAAGCGGAGTTCGTCGTCTTCCGGGGCTGAGCCCGAGTCCGAGCCCTGGGGTCGGGCGATGCGGAGTTCGTCGTCTTCCGGGGCTGAGCCCGAGTCCGAGCCCTGGGGTCGGGCGATGCGGAGTTCGTCGTCTTCCGGGGCTGAGCCCGAGTCCGAGCCCTGGGGTCGGGCGATGTGGAGTTTCCTATGGCGCCTGAGGCAGGACTTGGCTGCTGTCAGCCTCGCTCTGTCGAGTGGCACAGCAGTCGGAGCGGCGCAGGCGGCGCTGTCCTCTTGTTAGGCCGGTCAGTGGAGCGGCGAAGTGACTGCGGTCACTTCGGCTCTGTCGACTGAAGGGCGCGCGTCAGGATAAGGTGTCAGGCCACCTTTGCATTAAATGTTTGCGTTAAATGCTCCTACGATACGGTCGGTCGGAGTGGCGACTGGGCCAAGGTTGCTTCTTGGCGAAGACTGGGCCTCGGGCGAGCCGAAGGTGCGTCCGTTGCTTGAGGGGGTCCTCGGGCGAGACGTGAATCCTCCGGGGTCGGCTGCCCTTGCCCGAGGCTGGGCTCGGGCGAGGCGAGATCGTGTCCCTTGAGTGGACCGAGCCTTGACTTAATTGTACCCATCAGGCCTTTGCAGCTTTGTGCTGATGGGGGTTACCAGCTGAGATTAGGAGTCTTGAGGGTACCCCTAATTATGGTCCCCGACAACATCAATCCAACTTGTTAAAGTAATGTCGCTTTTTCAAGGATTGTTGCTTTCATTGTCAAAGTAGCATATTTACTGAATTCTCCTACTTTAAGCTTAAATGTTTCTGTTGTTCTCTTGATCGCATCCATTGTTTGTTTGATCATAGAATAACATCTATTGACTCTTATGTTTCTTAGTGCCTGTAAGTGCAATCAACCCCAAGTGAGGGTTTTGGTGATTTAATGACAAAACAAATAAGGGTACTAATAGTTTTTGTTCTCAGTGTTTGATTAGAAGGAAACAGGAACTTAAGGAAGCACCAAGGACTTCATGCAACGGACGTATAAAATTTATGTAAAATCTTGTGTTGCATGATGTAATTCTTCCTTGTTCTTTTCCGCACAGGTACAGGTGTTTGCTATAGTTCAAGTCCTCTAATTCAAAAGCTATTTTTGAAAACCAAAAATCACGTTAACATTATTTGGCTGACCATGGTTTGGGTTGAGAAACCTAGAGTGTTCTTGCTGAAAAACAGCTGAACTTCTTCAACTGCAGCTGAGCTTTCCAGCTGAACTTAACTTCAGCTGTGATGAGCTTCTTCAGCTGCAGCTGAGCTTTTCAGCTGAGCTGGACTTCAGCTGAGTTGAACTTTCAACTCCAGCTGAACTTCAACTTCAGTTGTGGACCTCTCTGACCATACCCAGCTGAACTTGCCCCAGGGCAGCTGAGCTAGGGTTTTCTCTCCAAAACTCTCTGGTCTAGACCAGCTGAACTGGTCCTGGGGGGCAGCTCAACTGGTCTCTGACCCTCTGACCTCTGATCTGCAGTCTGCCAGTCAGACTGGCAGTCAGGTCGCCAGGGGTGTCAGGGGGCGGTTCAACCGCTCCTGGCCTGTCTGACCCGCCTGCAGGTCAGTCTGCCAGTCAGTCTGGCAGTCAGACTGGCAGACAGTCTGCTGACCTGTCAGAGGGCGGTTCAACCGCCCTAGGGGGCGGTTCAACCGGTTTTCAACGGGGTTTTTGGTCCAACGGCTAGTTTTTGAGCCGTGACTATAAATAGACCCTCCTCTCTCTCTTCTTCAATACGGCTGAACACTCACTCATTTATTGCTCACCTAACTTGAGACAAAGCACTCATCTCTCCATCTCTCTCACACTTAAATCTTCCTCAAGATTCAACCTTGTTGGAGGAGCTCTTGGGTGTGAGGTTTGTGCTTGTGCTCACGATTTGGTTTTCCTCTCCCATCTCTCTTTCAAAGACTTGAGCTTGTGCAAACCCCTCTTGTGCGTTCTTGGTGTTCTTGAAACCCTAGGTTTCAAGATCTTTGAGGTTGCTTGGGAGTCTCCAAATTTGTGGACGACCCTAAGAAGTTTGTATCACCTGCTCTTTGAGCTAAGATAAGAAGAGATTGCCTTGACCTTTGTGGTCGACTTTTGGAGGATTAGGGTTGAAAAAGACCCGGCCCTTTGTGGGCTCCTCAACGGGGAGTAGGACACCTTTGTGGTGTGGCCGAACCTCGGATTAAATCTTGTGTCTTGTGTTCTTGCTTGTTTCAACTTGAGATATTTTTACTTGCAAGATTGACATAAAGATTTCTCCGTAGAGTTTATCTAGAAGTAAAATAATCTTTACATATTCATCTTTTCTTCCTCACTTAGCTATATCTTACATCTCTCAAGAACTTGCGAAATACTTTTCGAGTAGATTTTAGTCTAAAGTTTTTAAAACAGTTGGATTGGTTCAGAGTGGTTCAACTTGCGCACGTAGCTGTTGAACCGGCCTGCACCAGTCGAACTGTGTATCTAACAATCTTTCGAAGTTTGTTGTGAAAATTTTCAGATTAGCCTATTCACCCCCCTCTAGGCTACTTTCAATTGGTATCAGAGCTTCGTACCTCGTTTTACGCTTAACCGCGTGAGGAAACGATCATGTCTACTCAACGGGACCATGTGGATCCTCTCCTCGAGGAAATCCCCATCACATCTTCCGGTGAGGAAGTGGACCCCAAGGTCCTTGACCTCGCCATGAAGATTGCCGAGAGAATGTTCCTCAAAATGAAAGAGGAAGATGCTAAGAAAAAGGCCGAAGAAGAAGAATCAAGAAGAAAGGCCGAAGAAGATAAAGGTAAGGGAACATTTGATTATAATGACGATCTAGTGGATCTTTTGGTGTCTAAGGTATTGAGCAAGGTAAGTCTCAACACCGAAGGATCATCTACCAAAAGCAAAGGTAATGACTTTAGCAAAGTTCAATTCGATTACTCTAGAAATTATATTCCCAACTTCTCTTCCGCCCCACTTGGAAAGTTACCAACTCTTAGTGAGTTGAACTATGATGAGTGGGCCGACAAGATGAAGTCGCATTTAATCGGTGTGCATCCTAGTCTTTGGGAGATTGTTAATGTAGGTATGTATAAGCCCGCCCAAGGAGAAGAGATGACTCCAGAAATGATGCAAGAGGTTCATCGAAATGCTCAAGCAGTGAGCATAATTAAAGGAAGTCTTTGTCCGGAAGAATACCGGAAAGTTCAAGGAAGAGAAGATGCCCGTGACATTTGGAATATTCTTAAAATGTCACATGAAGGAGATCCCAAAGCTAAAAGACATAGAGTTGAGGCTTTGGAAAGTGAGCTTGCAAGATATGATTGGACAAAGGGTGAGTCGCTTCAATCACTCTTTGATCGCTTGATGGTGATGGTTAACAAAATAAGAGTTCTTGGGAGTGAAGATTGGAGTGACTCCAAGGTCACAAGGTTGTTCATGAGAGCTTATAAAGAAAAGGATAAGAGTCTTGCAAGGATGATTAGGGATCGTGATGACTATGAGGATATGACACCTCATCAATTATTTGCAAAGATTCAACAACACGAGTCCGAAGAAGCCCCTATCATGTCAAGGGACTCTCATGCATTGATCACTAATGAACAAGACAACCCCAAGAAGAACAAAGACCACAAAGCAAAGAAAGTGGTCGAGACTTCAAGTGATGAAGATAGCTCAAGTGATGAAGACACTGCTATGTTCATCAAAACATTCAAGAAATTTGTAAGGAAAAATGACAAGTTCCAAAGGAAAGGAAAGAAGAGGGCATGCTATGAATGTGGCCAAACCGGTCATTTCATAGCGGATTGTCCTAACAAGAAGGAACAAGAAGCTAAGAAGGAATACAAGAAGGACAAGTTCAAAAAGGGGGGCAAGACCAAGGGATACTTCAAGAAGAAGAAATATGGTCAAGCCCATATTGGTGAAGAATGGAACTCCGATGAAGAGAGTTCTAGCTCCGAGGAAGAGGAAGTGGTGGCAAACGTGGCCATCCAATCTACATCAAGCTCGCAACTCTTCACCAACCTATAAGACGAATTCTACACTCCAACTTGCCTCATGGCAAAAGGAGATAAGGTAACCTTATTTAGTAATGATTTTTCAAATGATGATGATGATGAACAAATTGCCATGAAAAATAAAATGATTAAAGAATTTGGCTTGAATGGATACAATGTTATCACCAAATTAATGGAGAAACTAGATAAAAGAAAAGCAACTCTTGATGCTCAAGAAGACTTGCTTATCCTTGAAAAGGAAAGAAACCTAGAGCTTCAAGAATTGCTTCACAATAAAGATGAAATGCTAGATGTCTTGACTAAGGAAGTATCTTTAGTCAAGATAACTATAGAGAATAAAGATAAAGAAATAATTAACATGAAAACCTCTATAGCTAATCTTGCAAATGAAAAGAATTCACTTGAAGCAAGCATGTTAAGCTTGAATGTTCAAAATCAAGAACTTCAAGTGCAACTTGAAAATTGCAAGAACATCAATGCCTCATCTGTAGTGCTTGAATCTAAGTCTGGCTTAAATGATAATTCTTGCAAACATTGTGCCAAATATCATGCTTCTTGTTGTCTAACTAACCATGCAAGGAAGAATAGTCCACAGGTGAAGGTCAAAGAAATTTTGAAAAGATGCTCTAGCAATGATGGGTTAAAGAAAGTTGAACCCAAGTACAAGTCCCTTAAGCCCAACAATGGAAGAAGGGGGCTTGGGTTCAACGCATCCAAGGAAAACCCTAGCACAGTGCATAGGGGGGTGGAGATCCCCCAAGTTCATAGAGGGAACCACCCTATATGATGCCTTGGGGAGGATTCACTCCTCAAATGACAAGTCACCTCAGGTAAAGGTTAACTTGAGTTCCACAAAGAGTAAGATGAAGGAAGTGGGATCCTCAAGTGGACAAAAATCTAATGCTCCCATTTCCCACTCATATCTTTGTGATTATATGTTGACTTGGGATTTAGGAAAATTGGTTGTGAAATATGTGGGTGCCTACACTAAACGAAAAGTCATGAAAAGAAGTGTGTGGGTACCCAAGGCTATAACTAACACTGTAGGACCCAATTCAATTTGGGTACCTAAAAGCATAGCCTAAACTTGTTTTGCAGGTCTACTCCTCTGGTGGGTCAAGTTGGGTGCTTGACAGTGGATGTACAAATCACATGACCGGGGAGAAAGACATGTTTCATACATTGCAACTAACTCAAGAAGCACAAGAAATTGTGTTTGGAGATAGTGGCAAAAGTAAGGTGATTGGTATTGGTAAAATTCCTATCTCAGACCAACAATCACTTTCAAATGTTTTATTAGTAGATTCTTTAAGCTATAACTTGTTGTCCGTTTCACAACTTTGTGGAATGGGTTATAATTGCCTATTTTCGGATGTGGATGTGAAGATCCTTAGAAGGGAGGACTCCTCAGTTGCCTTTACCGGTCGCTTGAAGGGCAAGCTTTATCTTGTTGATTTCACAACAAGTAAAGTGACGCCTGAGACTTGTTTAGTGGAAAAATCCGACAAGGGTTGGCTTTGGCATCGCCGGCTAGCCCATGTCGGTATGAGGAATTTGGCCAAACTTCAAAAGGATAATCACATCATTGGACTAACAAATGTTGTATTTGAGAAAGATAGGGTTTGTGGCGCATGCCAAGCAGGAAAGCAACATGGAGTCCCACATCAATCAAAGAATGTGGTCACAACAAAGAGGCCATTGGAGCTTCTTCACATGGACCTCTTCGGACCTGTGGCCTACATTAGCATTGGTGGTAGTAAGTATGGTTTAGTTATTGTTGATGATTTTTCTCGATTTACCTGGGTTTTCTTTTTAAGTGATAAAGGTGAAACTCAAGAAATTTTAAAGAAATTCATGAGGCGAGCTCAAAATGAATTTGAGCTCAAAATCAAGAAAGTGAGAAGTGATAATGGGACGGAATTCAAGAACACAGGTGTCGAAGAATTCTTAGGAGAAGAGGGAATCAAGCATGAGTTCTCGGTGCCTTACACTCCACAACAAAATGGTGTTGTGGAAAGAAAGAACCGAACTCTAATTGAAGCTGCAAGAACCATGTTGGATGAGTACAAGACACCTGACAACTTTTGGGCAGAGGCGGTCAACACCGCCTGTCATGCAATCAACCGTCTCTATCTTCATAAGATCTACAAAAAGACTGCTTATGAGCTTCTCACTGGTAACAAACCAAAAGTTGATTATTTTAGAGTATTTGGTTGTAAGTGTTTTATTCTTAACAAGAAAGTCAAGAGCTCAAAGTTTGCTCCTTGAGTGGACGAGGGCTTCTTGCTTGGGTATGCATCAAATGCGCATGGATATCGTGTTTTCAACAATACCACCGGTCTTGTTGAAATAGCGATAGACGTGACATTTGATGAGTCTAATGGCTCGCAAGGGCATATTTCTAATGACACTGCAGGAAATGAAGAACCACCTTGTGAGGCCATAAAGAAACTTGCAATAGGTGAGGTGAGACCTCAAGAAAGGGATGAAGAAGAAGGAACCTTATGGATGACCAATGAGATAGTTGATGAGGGTGCAAGGGTGGTGAGTGACAAAGTCTCCACCCAAGCAAACCCATCAACCTCAAGTCATCCAAGCCACGAAGAAAATCATCAAAGGATGCCAACAGTGGTAGAAGATGAACAAGAAAGTATTGATGGTGAAGTGCCTCTTGATCAAGTAATTGATGAGGAGGAGCAAATACAAAGACATCCATCAGTGCCTCATCCTAGAGTCCATCAAACAATACAAAGGGATCATCCAGTGGACAACATCCTGGGTAGCATCAGGAGAGGGGTAACAACTCGATCTCGTTTAGCTAATTTTTGTGAATTTTACTCGTTTGTTTCCTCTCTTGAGCCACTTAAGGTTGAAGAAGCATTGGGTGATCCGGATTGGATAATTGCCATGCAAGAGGAGTTGAACAACTTCACTAGGAATGAAGTCTGGTCCTTAGTCCAAAGACCCAAACAAAATGTGATTGGGACTAAATGGGTCTTTAGGAACAAGCAAGATGAACATGGCGTGGTTACAAGAAACAAGGCACGGTTGGTTGCCCAAGGCTATACTCAAGTGGAAGGACTTGATTTTGGCGAAACATATGCGCCGGTAGCAAGGTTAGAATCAATTAGAATATTAATTGCATATGCTACTAACCATGATTTCAAGCTATATCAAATGGATGTCAAGAGCGCATTTCTAAATGGACCACTACAAGAGAGAGTATATGTGGAGCAACCACCGGGTTTTGAAGATCCAAAGAAGCCAAATCATGTTTATCTTCTTCACAAGGCACTCTACGGGCTTAAGCAAGCCCCTAGAGCTTGGTATGACTGTCTTAAAGAATTTTTAATTAAGAATGAGTTTACAATAGGAAAAGCTGACTCTACCTTATTTACTAGAAAAGTTGACAATGAATTATTTGTGTGCCAAGTATATGTTGATGACATTATATTTGGTAGTACTAATGAGAAATTTTGTGAAGAGTTTAGCAAAGTAATGACGAACAGGTTTGAGATGTCTATGATGGGCGAGCTCAAATACTTCCTGGGATTTCAAGTCAAACAGCTCAAGGAAGGTACTTTTCTATGCCAAACCAAATATACACAAGATATGCTCAAGAAATTTGGCATGGAAAAGGCAAAGCACGCCAAGACTCCAATGTCATCAAATGGACATCTCGACCTAAATGAGGAAGGTAAACCCGTAGATCAAACATTATATAGATCAATGATAGGATCACTACTTTACTTATGTGCATCTAGACCTGATATTATGTTGAGTGTTTGCATGTGTGCACGTTTTCAAGCAAATCCTAAAGATTGCCATCTTGTAGCAGTTAAGAGAATTCTAAGATACTTAGTTCACACCCAAAACCTAGGATTATGGTATCCCAAAGGCTCCTTTTTCGATTTACTTGGCTATTCTGACTCAGACTATGCCGGTTGCAAAGTAGATCGAAAAAGTACTACTGGGACTTGCCAATTCCTTGGGCGATCCTTAGTATCATGGAGTTCCAAGAAACAAAATTGTGTTGCACTTTCCACTGCAGAAGCTGAGTACATAGCAGCTGGGGCATGTTGTGCACAGTTGTTATGGATGAAGCAAACCCTTCGAGATTTTGGTTGTGAGTTTAACAAAATTCCACTTTTGTGTGACAATGAGAGTGCCATAAAACTTGCAAACAACCCTGTGCAACACTCTAGAACTAAACATATTGACATCAGACACCATTTCTTGAGAGACCACGAAGCCAAAGGAGATATCGAATTGTTTCATGTGAGCACCGAAAATCAACTAGCCGATATCTTCACAAAACCCCTCGATGAGACTAGGTTTTGCTTTCTTAGGAGTGAATTAAATATCTTGGATTCTCGTAACTTAACTTGAAAAACGGTCACAAAAATTGTTTGATTCACTGTTTTTGATTGATAGTTTTTAAAAGCTATGTGATGATCTTTCAAAAACTTTGTGAAAATGTTAAAATTTGAATGCACTTTAGTGCTAAGATTTCTTTTGGGTTCAACTGGCTTGACCAGCTGAACTTTCTAGTTCAGCTGGAGGAGGCCAGCTGAACTTCAGCTCAGCTGTTTTTAACCAGTCTTTACCAGGACCATCCTAGTTAAAAGCGGTTGAACCGGTCTCTGACCGGCCTGTCCGCGCAGGTCTGTCACCTGCAATTTTTTCAGTCGCGCAGCACCTTTTTGACCGATCGCAGGTCTGTCACCTGCCTTTTTTGTCGCGCTGCAACTTTTTTCTCTGTCGCGCAGCAATTTTTTTTCGGTCGCTTCGCCACTGCCTTGCCAGCGCGCCAGTAATTTTTTTTCTTTTCTGACCGGTCATTCACTCTGCTGGGCGCGCCACTTTTCTTTGTCTGTTTGTGTGTCAGGCGCGCCTTCTTTTCCCCTGTGCAGTCACTTCCCTGGCGCGCGCAGTGAATTTTTTTTTTCAGACGCGCCATTTCTCTGTCCGGTCACTTCCCTGGCGCGCGCACTGTTTTTGTTTTTTACTTGCTGCCGCTCTACAGACAGCAGCGTCTGTCAGCGCCATTTCTTTGTGCGGTCACCTCCCTGGCGCGCAGATTTTTTGCTTGCTGCCGCTCAGCGGGACAGCAGGACCTGTGCGCGCCAAAATTTTTTTGTGTGGAGTCCGGTCTGGTGTGCATGCAGAATCTTTTTTTGCATGCAGCGTCTGGTCACTTCCCTTCCTGCCGCGCGCGCAGATTTTTTGTTCTTTTGGCTTTGCATGAAGACATGCGAGTGGAGAATCTTTTATTTGGTCAACGGCAGGGGTGCGCATGCAGATTTTTTTATTTGTTCTGTTCGGTCACCTCTTCTCTGCTCATCGCGCGCAGATTTTCTTGGACATTTCTGCTCTGCCCGCGCACTAGCCGTGCATGCGTGTCAGGGGCGCCCATATTTTTTTTCTGTCCAGTCACTTCCAGCAGCTGCGCGCAAATTTGAATCTGTTGTTTCTGGTTCTCTGACCACACTGGTCAGAACCAGCTGAACTGGCCCATGGGGGCGGTTGAACTGGTCCTGAGGACCAGCTCAACTGCCTATATATACTTCACTCTCCCCTTCTCTTCTCCCACTTCATTCACTCTCGCCTTGGTCGCTTCACAACCTTTAGAGCCTCTCCTTCACATACTTCATCCGCTTCACAGTTTCACCACCTTTTCAAATCATGGTGCGTCGTCGCAACCCCTCTGTGGTCGAGTTTAGCAGCGACTCTGACGAGATTCAGGAGGAATCTCCCGTCCCCTCTCCTCCGCCTCGTCGCTCCCTCTCTAAGAGAGGACGTGGCTCTGGTCGGATGGCTGGCGAGGGCTCTTCCATGCCCTCGCAGCCGACTCGCGGGAGACGCCAAAAGGTTGGCGCCTCTCGTCCTCGTCGTAGCACGTCTTCCTCAGGGTATGCTCCCTGCCAAGAGGAGGATGGGGCTTTCGACGACTTCGTCGACCTTCCGGCGCCTGATGCTCTCTATGTCACCGGACTGCACATGCATCCGGCGAACGTCAGTCGCGGTCCGCATGAATCTCCCGTCGACTTCACTCAGAAGGGAATAGAAACCCTTCAGCGTCTGAGGTTTACCAACCCTACTCTCACTCCTCGTCATCCTGGTGTCCAGGACCCTCGGTTCTGGAATCTTTTCCAGGCTGACTTCTACAATTCTGTCATTCTTTCCAAGAAACACCCAGTCGTCCGACATAGATTTATTGACTGGGAGGGTTGTGAGAATATGGGAGATGCTGACATGTCGTCAGCTCTCGTAAACTTAGAGAGAAAGGGGTTACGTAACATTATGACCATGGAATACCCCTGGAACGATGAGGTGGTAGCTCAGTTCTATGCCACCCTCTGGATAAAGAAAGTAGATGAGGAAGCCGATGGGTATGATTACTCAGTCATGTATTTCTTCATCCAGGGTAACTGGCACAAAGTCAGTTATCGTCGTTTTGCCCATATTCTGGGCTTCTCTGATGCAGACATTCAGGGCAGCAACATGCGAGTGCATGGCATTCGGCTGCCCATGCGGGAAGAGACGGAATTCATTCATGTCTCTACTGAGCGGGAGTTCTGGACAACCGCTAACAAGCATAGGTACTACAGGTACCTTAATTCCTTGTCCCGGATGACCGTTCTCCCAAAGGGCGGTAATCAAATGAACGTCCTTGGGGAGAGTCGAGTCCTCCTCCTCCTCCTTGCTCCAAACAGTCTCGCCCGCATCAATGTGTTTGACATGATCTGGGAAGAGATCGTCCGTGCTTCCTGGTCTCCTCACAGAGGGTGTCTTCATGCACCCTTTATCATGAAGATGATCGAAGTGGTCACCCAGACCCACTTCAAAAAACCCGTCAAACACTCCCGCTACGTACCCTACTGGGTTGATTCCTCCAACCCAGCTGCTCGTACGAAGCGGGTTCCCTCACGGTCTGGAGGCCCTGCCTCCTCCTCTGAGCCACCTCGCCAGCCTCCCCACCATCCTTCCTCCTCTCCCCCCGCTGCTGCCTCGCGTCCCTCTCCTGGCCGCGGCTCTCCCATGCCACGTGCTCGTGGTCGTGGTCGTGGTCGTGGCCGCGGGATGGGTGCTCGCTTGGTCCATGGGCTTGCGGCATTTTTCTCCATGTGCCGCAACATTTCTGCTGATGTCCATGAGGTGGCACGGCGTCAGCGGGAGACTGACGACAATCTTCGTCGTCAAGCTTCCTCCATGGGCATGCCTTTTGTCCCTCGTTCGCCTGATGTGCCTCTCCATCCTCCTCCCCCGGAGATCAATGAGTGGCACCAGCAGGCCTACGGGGTGCCTTTTATGTCTGCAGACGATGAAGATGAAGATGTCTATGTTGATGACCGCGAGGAGTTTGCCCCGCCTCCCTACCATGGGGATCCGGGTCAATCATCCTCCCACCCTCCGCCTCCTTACCCGGGTCCGGGACCCATTCCTGGTGACCCTAGGCCATCCGGCTCTGGTTACCACCACCACCCTCCACCTCCTCCTGATCATCGTACATCTTCGGCATCTGCTTTTTCTGCGGCTGATGAGCCACCTCGGGACTCCACTTTTGAGGAGGACGCGATGAGGACTTTTTTTCCTGACTACACTTCATATCCTCCATCGTATCCTCCGTCATATCCTCCTCCTGGAGGATACTGATTCTTGTATCCTTGTCTCTCTCTCCGTTTTTGGTACTTGTTGCCAAAAAGGGGGAGAAAATCCAACTTCTAGTTTGTGGTTCTGTCGTTTTTTTCTTTTGGATTATTTTTGTTTTTGGCCACTGTTGTGGCTTGTATCCGTTTTACCATTGTATGAAATAAAACTGTTGGATTGTTATTCAAAGTAATATGATGGTCTTCTGGCCATCATCTTTTGTCCTATCAGTTTGTAATGTCTACTCTGCTATGAAGTAAAAATAATGTGTTTATAGTCATGTGCATCACAACTCCTGTTATGACACTTTTGCACCCCTCGGATGATTGTATTTAGCATGGTTTTTGTCACTATCTCTCTAAATGTGTTGCTCACATGACATATTATGTCAAGACGTTGGATTCACAATCGTGCACACATTTAGGGGGAGCCATCTACATACAATCATTCAAAAGAAATTTTCTATTGCAAATATATATCTTTTGACCTTAATTGTTTTGGCATCAATCACCAAAAAGGGGGAGATTGTAAGTGCAATCAACCCCAAGTGAGGGTTTTGGTGATTTAATGACAAAACAAATAAGGGTACTAACAGTTTTTGTTCTCAGTGTTTGATTAGAAGGAAACAGGAACTTAAGGAAGCACCAAGGACTTCATGCAACGGACGTATAAAATTTATGTAAAATCTTGTGTTGCATGATGTAATTCTTCCTTGTTCTTTTCCGCACAGGTACAGGTGTTTGCTATAGCTCAAGTCCTCTAATTCAAAAGCTATTTTTGAAAACCAAAAATCACGTTAACATTATTTGGCTGACCATGGTTTGGGTTGAGAAACCTAGAGTGTTCTTGCTGAAAAACAGCTGAACTTCTTCAACTGCAGCTGAGCTTTCCAGCTGAACTTAACTTCAGCTGTGATGAGCTTCTTCAGCTGCAGCTGAGCTTTTCAGCTGAGCTGGACTTCAGCTGAGTTGAACTTTCAACTCCAGCTGAACTTCAACTTCAGCTGTGGACCTCTCTGACCATACCCAGCTGAACTTGCCCCAGGGCAGCTGAGCTGGGGTTTTCTCTCCAAAACTCTCTGGTCTAGACCAGTTGAACTGGTCCTGGGGGGCAGCTCAACTGGTCTCTGACCCTCTGACCTCTGATCTGTAGTCTGCCAGTCAGACTGGCAGTCAGGTCGCCAGGGGTGTCAGGGGGCGGTTCAACCGCTCCTGGCATGTCTGACCCGCCTGCAGGTCAGTCTGCCAGTCAGTCTGGCAGTCAGACTGGCAGACAGTCTGCTGACCTGTCAGGGGGCGGTTCAACCGCCCTAGGGGGCGGTTCAACCGGTTTTCAACGGGGTTTTTGGTCCAACGGCTAGTTTTTGAGCCGTGACTATAAATAGACCCTCCTCTCTCTCTTCTTCAATACGGCTGAACACTCACTCATTTATTGCTCACCTAACTTGAGACAAAGCACTCATCTCTCCATCTCTCTCACACTTAAATCTTCCTCAAGATTCAACCTTGTTGGAGGAGCTCTTGGGTGTGAGGTTTGTGCTTGTGCTCACGATTTGGTTTTCCTCTCCCATCTCTCTTTCAAAGACTTGAGCTTGTGCAAACCCCTCTTGTGCGTTCTTGGTGTTCTTGAAACCCTAGGTTTCAAGATCTTTGAGGTTGCTTGGGAGTCTCCAAATTTGTGGACGACCCTAAGAAGTTTGTATCACCTGCTCTTTGAGCTAAGATAAGAAGAGATTGCCTTGACCTTTGTGGTCGGCTTTTGGAGGATTAGGGTTGAAAAAGACCCGGCCCTTTGTGGGCTCCTCAACGGGGAGTAGGACACCTTTGTGGTGTGGCCGAACCTCGGATTAAATCTTGTGTCTTGTGTTCTTGCTTGTTTCAACTTGAGATATTTTTACTTGCAAGATTGACATAAAGATTTCTCCGTAGAGTTTATCTAGAAGTAAAATAATCTTTACATATTCATCTTTTCTTCCTCACTTAGCTATATCTTACATCTCTCAAGAACTTGCGAAATACTTTTCGAGTAGATTTTAGTCTAAAGTTTTTAAAACAGTTGGATTGGTTCAGAGTGGTTCAACTTGCGCACGTAGCTGTTGAACCGGCCTGCACCAGTCGAACTGTGTATCTAACAATCTTTCGAAGTTTGTTGTGAAAATTTTCAGATTAGCCTATTCACCCCCCCTCTAGGCTACTTTCAGTGCCTCATATTATTTCAATCGATATCTCTCTTGATATGCACTAAGTTCAAAGGAGAATTCATGATTCATTTATGCAACTTGTGATCCACTTGACATATGCTAACCATAACTTAAAAGAGGATCACTAGTTGTAAGAACTCTCTCTTGTGCAAAATATTTTCATACATTGTCATTGAGCATAGGTCTTAAGCAAACAAGACTAAGGACAAAGCACAATGAAGAGAGCATCTACAAGTAAAGGTACAAAAAGGGTAAAACTAATCTATATCATTTACATATGTACCTAAATCTTCCTCTTATATACATTCTTTGCATATCTTGTATAAAAGGAAGAGAGAGCATGTTCTTGCATTATCCCTGCTTCATACCTAGTTTAACCTCTCAAAATTCCATTCTTGCATTAATGCATCTTTGGTAAAACTAGGTGAAGTAATTTTATTATCAAAGAGCTTAAAGCTTAACCTTGTTACGAGGATAAGCTGCCTTTGTTCCAAAGGTGGATGGTCCTTAAGCCTCTTTGAAATCCTTAAGGGTAAGTGCTTAAAATGTTTATAACATGCTTTCATAAAGTGCATAAACTGTCATGAGCATCACACTTATACTATGACACAATGCACTTGACATTCTGTATGCTATAGATATGTTCTCATTAACCTAATTATGTGCAAATGGCATTTAAGGCCAATATATGTATTCCTCACCATGCACATATTTAGGGGGAGCAATCTATATCATATAAAACTATGATTATGCTTAATTGATATATCTTTTGATCATATCTCTTTATGTCTATGACTAATGTGCTTTCAAGTGATATCTATGCTAAGTCGTAGATTGAAAGGGAAATGGAGTCTTCGGCGAAGACAAGGCTTCCACTCAACTCTATCGGTATTATCTACCCTTCGCCATCACTCCACACTATCTCTCCACATTGGTATAATCTTTCACTCATATATTATTTGCCAAAGGGGGAGACAACTTATAGAAAGGGCTTATATTTCACTCATAAGTATCCGTTTTTGGCGATTCATGCCAAAGGGGGAGAAAAGTATTAGCCCAAAGCAAAAGGACCGCACCACCACCAATTTCAAACTTAGTCTTTCAATTTGGCTTTAAAGAAATATTTTCAAATTGGTATCTTACTTGTGATATAATTTCAAATTGGTATACCCTCTTCAAAATTAATATCAAAACCCTCTTGAACACTAAGAGGAGGATTTCATTAAGGGGGAGTTTTGTTTAGTCAAAGGAAAAGCATTTGAAACAGGGGGAGAAAATTTCAAATCTTGTAAATGCTTCTCAAAAATTCTTATTCATTTACCTTTGACTCTTTGCAAAAGATTTTGAAAAGATTTTCCAAAACATTTGCAAAAACAAAACATGTGGTGCAAGCGTGGTCCAAAAATGATAAAAATAAAGAGAACAATCCATTCACATCCTATGAGAATATTTATTGGTTTCATTCCAACAATCTTTGCACTTACATTAAGCAAACTAGTTCAATTTTGCACTTATATATTTGCTTTGGTTTGTGTTGGCATCAATCACCAAAAAGGGGGAGATTGAAAGGGAAATAGGCTTTAAACCTTTTCCTAAATGATTTTGGTGGTTGAATGCCCAACACAAATAATTGGACTAACTAGTTTGCTCTAGATTATACATTCTACAGGTGCCAAAGGTTCAACACAAACCAATAAAAAGTACAAGCCAGGGTTCAAAAGAAAGGAGCAAAAGGAAACCGAAGTGCTCCCTGGTCTGGCGCACCGGACTGTCCGGTGCACCACCAGACAGTGTCCGGTGCACCAGGAAGGATCAACCTCCAACTTTTCACCTTCGGGTTTCTCAGGCGCAGCTTCGCTATAATTCACCGGACTGTCCGATGTGCCACCGGACTGTCCGGTGCACCAGCGGAGCAACGACTACCTGCGTGCAACGGTCGACTCTGCAAAGTGAACAGTGGAATTCAGATGTCAGAGCAGCGAGTCAAAGGGGCACTGGACTGTCTGGTGTGCCACCGGACTGTCCGGTGCCACATGAGGACAAAGCCTCCAACGGTCGACCAGCTCCAAGCCCTAACGGAAGGATGACGTGGCGGCGCACCGGACACTGTCCAGTGGCGCACCGGACTGTCCGGTGCGCCCTTCGTCAGCAGACTTCACCAACAGCTAGATTTTGGTTGGTGGCTATAAATACCACCCCGACCGGCCACTTCAAGGTGTGGGAGCCCAAGCAACATTCCAAGTCATCTAGTTGACATACTCAAGCCCTCCCAACCACATATATTCATTGATACATCCTATACGCAAGATCTAGACCACTACAACCAACACAAGTGCCACAAAAGAGAAAGCAAGCAATTGAGAGCTACTCAATTGAGTTTAGCCCTAGTGCCTTGTGAGATTCATTGAGAGATAGTGTGTACTACATCTTTGTGTTCATTTGCTCGTGGAGTTTTGACTCCCATTGAACTTCCTCCAAAGTTTTGGAGGCTTGTAAAAGCTAGCAAGAGACACCAAAGAGTGTGGTGGTCCTTGCGGGATCGAGAGTGATCCTTGAGAAGAAGAAGAGCTCGCCGATCCTTGGGTGATCGGTGGAGAGAGGGAAAGGGTTGAAAAAGACCCGTCCTTAGTGGACTCCTCAACGGGGACTAGGCCTTCGAGGGCTGAACCTCGGTAAAACAAATCACCCGTGTCATTTGTGTTTATTGCTTGTGATTTGTTTGTTTTCACTTGCTCTAAGTTTTCTTGCGCTATTCTTTGCTAATATCATTTGGTGTTGCTTCAAGATAAATTCTCATTTAGTGAAGCAACACTTCGCAAGAAAGAACTTAAGTCATTACTCTTCTCATCTAAGCCTTCTTGCTTTTTTATCATAGACTTATTAGTTGTATTGATTTATCACTTCCGCATTATTTGAAAGCTATACTCTTTACTAGCAAGAAATTAGTTTTTGTACTCCGATAATTATATATCTTGTTCAGGTTTCGCCTATCCACTAATTATTTATCTAACCACTAATCAAGGGATCTAGTTGGGGGATAAAGTTTTAATTTTCAGGTTTCGCCTATCCACCCCCCTCTAGGCGACTTTCAGTTAGGCTCTAATGAAGCACCGGCTCCGATACCAATTGAAAGTCGCCTAGAGGGGGGGGTGAATAGGGCGAATCTGAAATTTAACAACTTAAGGAAAACTACAAGCCGGGTTAGCGTTAGAAATAAGAACGAGTCCGAGAGAGAGGGCACAAAACAAATCGTGAGCAAATAAAGAGTGAGACACGATGATTTGTTTTACCGAGGTTCGGTTCTTGCAAACCTACTCCCCGTTGAGGTGGTCACAAAGACCGGGTCTCTTTCAACCCTTTCCCTCTCTCAAAGGGTCACTTAGACCGAGTGAGCTTCTCTTCTCAATCAAATGGAACACGAAGTTCCCGCAAGGACCACCACACAATTGGTGTCTCTTGTCTTGGTTACAATTGAGTTTGATCACAAGAATGAAGGAAGAAAAGAGGCAATCCAAGCGCAAGAGCTCAAATGAACACAACAAATCACTCTCTCTAATCACTAAAGCTTTGTGTGGAGTTGGGAGAGGATTTGATCTCTTTGGTGTGTCTTGTATTGAATGCTAGCTCTTGTAAGGTGTTGAAGAGTGGAAAAACTTGGATGACTTGAATGTGGGGTGGTTGGGGTATTTATAGCCCTAACCACCACAAAGTGGCCGTTGGAAGGCTGCTGTCGCATGGCGCACCGGACAGACCGATGCGCCACCGGACACTGTCCGGTGCGCCAGCCACGTCAGCAGACCGTTGGGGTTCGACTGTTGGAGCTCTGACTTGTGGGGCCTCTGGGCTGTCCGATGGTGCATCGGACAGGTCCTGTAGACTGTCCGGTGCGCCAACTGCGCGTCCTCTGATCTCTGCGCGCGCTGGCGCGCATTTAATGCGTTGCAGTCGACCGTTGAGCGCGAAGTAGCCGTTGCTCCGCTGGCACACCGGGCAGTCCGATGTGCACCGGACACTGTCCGGTGACTCACCGGACAGTCCGGTGAATTATAGCGGAGCGGATTCCCGAAGCTGGCGAGTTCAGAGTTGCTCTCCCTTGGGGCACCGGACATTGTACGGTGGTGCACCGGACAGTCCGGTGAATTATAGCGAAGCTCCTCTGAAAATTCCCGAAGGTGAAGAGTTGGGCGTCGAGTTCCCTGGTGCACCGGACACTGTCCGGTGGCACACCGGACAGTCCGGTGCGCCAGACCAGGGGACACTTCGGTATACTTGGCTCCTTTGTTTTGAACCCCTATTCTTTGACTTGTATTGGTTTGTTGTGAACCTTTGGCACCTATAAAGACTTATGGACTAGAGCAAACTAGTTAGTTCAATAATTTGTGTTGGCCAATTCAACCACCAAAAACATTTAGGAAAAGGTGTAAGCCTATTTCCCTTTCACATACTAGCCTACTAGTTGGTTAGATAGGGCAGATTAAGCTACTAAATGATTTTAATTACCACTTGTGGCTGGAAAAGATTGAGATAATGGCTACAGTGGGTGAAATAGATTTCTCACTGCGGTTTGAGA
Organism: Zea mays; assembly: GCF_902167145.1. Lineage (NCBI taxonomy): Eukaryota > Viridiplantae > Streptophyta > Magnoliopsida > Poales > Poaceae > Zea > Zea mays. The sequence continues at coordinate 121,612,226 of NC_050104.1, read as the reverse complement.
AGCCAACTAAGCCTACAGAAGGCTCACTTCAGTATGACCATAAGATGTTGCAGTACAACATCGATTATGTCTAGTGGAAAAGATACAAATGTAGAGTATTTGATCATGATAAGAGTATCTGTAGGAAACGGGTGATGCCTAAGAGGGGGGTGAATTAGGACTTCTAAAACTTTTACTAAACTAGGCCACAATTAAATCCCTAGAGCAAAACCTATGCCAAAAGCCAAACTAGAATGTGTAAACTAGGTTTTGTCTAAGTGTTGCTATCTCTACCGCAAAGGCTAAGTTTCAATCTACACTAGATAAGTATGAATACAAGATTGAAACTTAAATGCTTAATATAGATGCGGAAACTTAAAGAGCAAAGTAGAGAAGCAAACTCTCGTGGATGACGCCGGTATTTTTACCGAGGTATCCGGAACCACGCAAGGTCCCGACTAATCCTCGTTGGTGCTCCTACGCAAAGGGAAGCCCACGCGAGGGCCAAGCAGCTCGGTCGAGTAACTCCATAGAGAGTCGCGGGCCTTCTCCACGCGCAAGTGGTGCTCCGCTTCCGGCTCCTCTCGGACGCTCCCCGCCGTCTCCACTATCGAGCTTCCGGCCGAAACGCCGCGGGCCTCGTTCCCTCCGTACACGGTGGCGGCCGTGACACAAACGCGGTTGTCACGGTCTCGCAAGACTCTCGCCCCACTCGGTACAATTACAACGACTCACGCAAGAGCCGAGGGGTTGTGAGGTTTGTCTAAACTCACTCAACAATCTAGGGTTCACCTAGAGCAAGCGCTAATGCGGTCTAACTAACCTAAGCACTTCGCAAAGCACCTACGCTAATCACCGAGTGATTCTATTAAGCACTTGGGTGTTTGAGAACTTGGAAATGTCTACAATATGCATTGGTATGTTGCTTGGGCTCTCACACTTGAGAATGGCTGGTTGGGGGTGTATTTATAGCCCCCAACACAATTGTAGCCGTTGGAGAAAAGCTGCTGCTCTCTGCGGCACACCGGACAGTCCGGTGGTGCACCGGACAGCGCACTGTAGCCTGTCCGGTGCGCCTAGCCATTGCCCTGTCTGACCCCCTGTCAGAGCAGGTGACCGTTGGCGCCGTAGGCTTTCCACACCGGACAGTCCGGTGGTCTTCTCTCCGGGTGCCACCTGGAAGTAGCCGTTGGGCTGCTGTTCCCTGGTGCACCGGACATTCCGGCGTGTGGGCACCGGACAGTTCGGTGCTCCACGCACGGACAGTTCGAGGGCAGCACGCCTCCATTTCTTGGACTTTTCTTGTATCTTCTTAATGTCTTCTTTTGAGGTGTTGCTTTCCTCAATTCCCTAGTCCAAGTAATTCTTGCATTCTGTGAACTACAAACATAACCACTAGAGAAACTTATTAGTTCACGGATTGTGTTGATCATCAAACACCAAAACTTAATTAGCCAAAAGGCCCGGGGTCCATTTTCCTTATAATCTCCCCATTTTGGTGATTGATGACAACACAACCAAAGCAAGCAAATAATATAGGTATTTGAATGTAAATATGCAATCTACTTGCTAGGATGCATGATTGTCCCCTTAATGTGATATTATGGAGTTAAGCCTCCCCCTAACTCCATAATTCACTTACTTCCTATTTTGGACCAAATAACCAAAACCACTTGACAAGCCACTTGCAGAATTTTAAAATTTTAAATTGGTGGTGTTTGGTGTTTGATACATTTTTCATTGTTTTGGTCCCTAAAATTCCCCCCCTTTGGCATCAACCACCGAAAAGGAAGACATTAAAAGCATGTAGGAAGAAAATAAAACTTGCCCTCATAAATAAAACTCCCCCTAAATGAGTGTTCTCTTTTAGAAAGAAGTTTCTCCCCCTTTTTAGAGACGAAGAAATACTCCCCTTGACAGAGATCTTCTACTTAGGAAAAAGCATGTGAAAAATAGAGGAGCAAGTCATGAATTGAATAGACTAACTTCTTTTATGCATAGGTAACAAAATATGATTGAACCATTTATGCATTTAGCAACAAGGAAGTATAAGATATGAAATAGTAGTCTAACCAAAAGTCGGAGAAGACGTATAAATGATGTAAAGTGACAGTTCTTGGAGATATGCAGTGGAAGATTGTCGTCTTTCTCCGGAGACTTCATTTTCCTTATAATGAGACTATCACAAGAAAATAGACTTGAAAGGGGTGTTAGTCTCGAAGTCTTAGATTATAGAGTAATCTCCCGCTAAAAGTGTGCATACAAGTTTTTGAATACTTGTAGGAGACATGCACTTTGATTTGATATCAAGAGGGGCAGGTTATCCATAATCCGAACTTTGGCACATATAAGATAAATGATACCAAATGTAAGATATAAGCTTTTGATGCATTAGTGTCATTTACTTAGGAATGTTAAGTAAGCTATGTGCCGTGCTTAAAAAGAACATTTTAAATCATGTAGGTTTGCTTAAGGATATAAGTTGAAAGCAAGCAATCCTACCATGTGATTTACCTAGTATGCATACATAAAAGTAAATACAAAAATGTAATACTAGGCACGAAAGGTAAAACTAGATACAAGAAAATAGATACGCATATCTAAAAATAATAAATACAATAAATCTAGTTACCTTAGTCATGGGTGGGAAATTTGGGTCCAAGATTTTCACTGACCCACTTGGCAAATAAACTTGATCCAATATGATGTATCCCATGATATACATCCCAATTTTGCCAAGCCTCCAAATTCCCTGACTCCTTCGGTCCACTCACTTCCCTTTCGGGATCCAAACCTTCTTGGTGCTTTTCATGGTTGAAATAATCTCCTTTGGCACCCAGATGCGTTTAGCCCCCTTTCCTTTGGCTTGCTTGTTAGCCTTGATTGCTATCACCTTTCCATTCTTTTTCTTCTTGATTAAACATGGTGTGGCAGTCTTTTTGTCCACCTTTTTGATGTAGGTGTTGGAGATTTTGCTTGATGGCTTTTGCTTGAGCTTTTGCCTTTGTTTATCCCCGATCATCGCCTTGCATTGGAAAGACTTATGGCCTTCCATGTGGCATAGCCTACAAATCACAGTTTCTCCCTCCATAGGCTTGTTCACTCCCGCAGTGGTGTTATCCTGTGGAGGTCGGATTTGTTTGGCTTTGCCTTTCTTGTCATACAAAGCCTTGCCAAGGCGAGCCACTTCTTGCCTTAATTGTTCATTTTCCTTTGCAACCTCATCCGAACATGTTTCTACAATAATATTCTCAACAAGAACTTGGTTGCAGGTGTTAGAATCATCAATTAAATCAAAGCAAGAAGTAGAAGCATCTTTTTTAATAATTTTAGGAATTTTAACTAAAGATGCTACTGGGGTTCTACCAAAGTTTTCTAGCTTAGTAGATAGCTCATCATTGTGTATGCTAAGAATTTCCATTTTCTCCAGCAAATTTTCAATAGTATTTTGGGAGCTAGCTAACTTAGCTTTAAGTTTTTCATTCTTTTTAATAAGCCATCATCGGTAGCAGTGGATGGAGCACTAGACTCTAATAGCTCAATTTTAGTTGACAGCTCACTATTTAAGTTTGCAAATGTTTCAAATTTTTCTAGCAAACCTTTGTAAGCATTTTGGGAGCTAACCAACTTATTTTTCAAGGTTTTAAGTTGAGCTTTTTGCTTAGTGCAAACATCATGGAAAAATTCAACGGCTTCTGCAAGCTCATCTACGGAGGGCTTTCCCTCACCTTCATCATCACTACTACTTTCATCACTAGAGGATGGAATGTTTTTGTTACCTCTTGCCATAAGGCATTTGTGTGATGACCGTGATGAGCGTGATGAGGACTGGTGGCTGCGCGTCCTTGGAGGTTCATCTTCACTTGAAGAGTCATCCCAAGTTCTAACACTTGTTAGCGCCTTGCCTTTACTCCTCTCCTTTTTGGGTTTGGCCATAGTTGGATAGCTGTCTCTGAAGTGGCCCTTCTCCCCACATGCGAAGCATCCTCTCTTTATTTGCTTTTTCCTGTCAATGTTAAAGAGAATATCTTCGACCTGCAGGGGCACACCCATTAGATTAATCTTGCGGATCATCCCCATTACCTTTCCGACGCGTCGGATTGTTTCTTCATCCTCGGAGGATGATGTGCATGGTTGATTATCTTCATCATCATCACTTTCTTCTTCCTCCTCTTCTTCACTTGAGGAACTTGGAGTGGGAGTCTTCTTTTTACCCTTCCTTTCATCACATGCAAAAGCATATGGCTTTGAGGAAGTTGGCTCTTCTCTCCGACACATTTTTCGCGACATCTCAAAAGCCGCGATTTTCCCAATCACAATGGTCGGGGTCATGTTGCTCAAATCCTCCATATTGTGAAGGATGGTGATGATGCTCCCATGTCTTCGTTGAGGTAGCAGGGAGATAATCTTCCTAACAATGTCCGCATCACCTAGCTTATTTATGCCAATAGAGTTGAGCTCATTGATGATTAGATTTAAACGAGAATACATGTCTCTAACAAGCTCATCATCTCTCATAGCAAAAGTATTGTATTCATTTAAGACTAGGCAATGTTTTTGCTCACGGACATTAGTTGTGTCGTCATGGAGCTCATGCAATTTTAGCCAGATCTCATTAGCAGTTTTCAAAGTAAATACTTGATTAAAAATATCCATGCTAAGAGATTCATACAAGCAATTTTTGGCTCTAGCATTTAAATGAATTTCTTTTTCCTCACTCGCGGTGGGTTTCTCAGGATTCTTGGGGGGTTTCATCCCGTCACGAGTGACTCTCCAAACACCTAGATCAACGGCCTCTAGATAACAAGCCATTCTAGCACTATAATATGGGAAGTTAGTGCCGTCAAAGTGTGGTGGCCTATGAGTATCCATCTCTTCCTCTAAAAAGCGTCGGCTCTTTTAGCGGTGAAGCTAAAACGTTTCAAATGAGCCAAACCAGGCTCCGATACCACTTGTAGGAAACGGGTGACGCCTAAGAGGGGGGTGAATTAGGACTTCTAAAACTTTTACTAAACTAGGCCACAATTAAATCCCTAGAGCAAAACCTATGCCAAAAGCCAAACTAGAATGTGTAAACTAGGTTTTGTCTAAGTGTTGCTATCTCTACCGCAAAGGCTAAGTTTCAATCTACACTAGATAAGTATGAATACAAGATTGAAACTTAAATGCTTAATATAAATGCGGAAACTTAAAGAGCAAAGTAGAGAAGCAAACTCTCGTGGATGACGCCGGTATTTTTACCGAGGTATCCGGAACCACGCAAGGTCCCGACTAATCCTCGTTGGTGCCCCTACGCAAAGGGAAGCCCACGCGAGGGCCAAGCACCTCGGTCGAGTAACTCCGTAGAGAGCCGCGGGCCTTCTCCACGCGCAAGTGGTACTCCGCTTCCGGCTCCTCTCGGACGCTCCCCGCCGTCTCCACTATCGAGCTTCCGGCCGAAACGCCACGGGCCTCGTTCCCTCCATACACGGTGGCGGCCGTGACACAAACGCGGTTGTCACGGTCTCGTAAGACTCTCGCCCCACTCGGTACAATTACAACGACTCACGCAAGAGCCGAGGGGTTGTGAGGTTTGTCTAAACTCACTCAACAATCTAGGGTTCACCTAGAGCAAGCGCTAATGCGGTCTAACTAACCTAAGCACTTCGCAAAGCACCTACGCTAATCACCGAGTGATTCTATTAAGCACTTGGGTGTTTGAGCACTTGGAAATGTCTACAATATGCCTTGGTATGTTGCTTGGGCTTCCACACTTGAGAATGGCTGGTTGGGGGTGTATTTATAGCCCCCAACACAATTGTAGCCATTGGAGAAAAGCTGCTGCTCTCTGCGGCACACCGGACAGTCCGGTGGTGCACCGGACAGCGCACTGTAGCCTGTCCGGTGTGCCTAGCAGTTGCCCTGTCTGACCCCCTGTCAGAGCAGGTGATCGTTGGCGCCGTAGGCTTTCCACACCGGACAGTTCGGTGGTCTTCTCTCCGAGTGCCACCTGGAAGTAGCCGTTGGGCTGCTGTTCCCTGGTGTGCCAACGAGGCCCTCGCCAAGGAGCAGGCTGCGCAGGCGGAGGCCAAACTGGCGCGGGCGGAGGGCAATCTTGCCAGGGAGCGCGCCGAGCAGCTGCAGGAGCGGCTCACCGCCCTGGAGAGCCGCGTGGAGAGGGCCGAGGCCGTGTCGCGCGCGGAGGCAGAGCGGACGCGCAAACAGCTTATGGATACATACCGTGAGCTGGGCGCGCGGACCGGTGATTTCGAAGTGCCGGACCGAGAGCCCGGACTTCGCTGCCTGGAGTGGGTGCAGGAGGAGTTGTAGGCACTCCCCACTGTCGTGGAGGGGTTTATGTCGTATGCCTCCCTGGTCACCTGCGAGGGGGCGATGAACGCGCTCTCCCGCGAAGGGTGCCGGCACTTTGAGGTCTTCGACCAAGCCGATGAAGATTTTGAGCGAGATATCTATAAGGTTGAGGACCCCGTAGTGAAGGACTCCGCCGGAGCCATCTACGACCGGATGTGGGGTCCGCATGGTCGCGAGGTGGTCAGGGAGCGGGCCGAGACGGCGAGGGCTCAGGTAACGTTTTCGTTTGTTTGGCGTTTGTTGGATGTGGGCTGTGTGCGTGTTTGCTGAATTTCGTGTGTTTTGTCTTAGGCGGCGCGTGGCGAGAGGGTGGACGACTTCGGGGCGTTGAACAGCGCGCTGCCTGACCCGGAGCCGACCCCGGCGGAGGCCGTGTCTGGGGTCGCCCTGGAGCCGACCCCGGAGACCGCGGAAGACGCACCGGATGCCCCCGCATCCGCTGCGGCCGGCGAAGACCTGCCCCCAGAGGTCGCCAAAGGCGCGCCTGACGCCGCCGCAGCTGCTGCGCCGAGTGCTGAAGATCCCGTGGCGGTGGCGGCGGAAACAACAGCGGAAGCAACGGCGGAGCCAACGGCGGAGGCTCCCGCAACGTCAGGGCCTTCGCAGGTGGCGTAGTGGGTGTAGAGGGTTGGGGAATTTTGGATATGTTGCTGAATTTTGGTTGCTGCGCAGGTTCAAGATTTTGGGCCTGCGCACGCAACCGCCACTGCTAAATTTTTGGCGGCTTCAACCGCGAAAGGTGGTAATGAATGTGGTGGATCTGCATCTGAGTTTTTTGATTTTGCTGACTCTGGGAGCTCGGTTGAGTGGACTGAGGAGTCGGAGAAGGAGGACTTGGACTACTTTGCGGCCTTGGATGTGGCTGCGGCGGAGGCTTCGCCGCACACCGCGGACGCAGAAGATGTGCCAGGTCCTAGCACCGGGCGCCGACGACGAAGGGCGGTTGCGAAGCGTAGAGTTAGTGGGGCAGAGGGGGCTCGGCTTCGTGTGAGTAGGGCTGGCCGACAGGAACTGTTGTCTTTGCCGGCCGCCGTGAGTACAGGTGAAGGGGAACTGCGAAGTCTTTTTGCGGGTGAGGAGCTTAGGATAATGTTATTTAATTATAGGGAGATGGGAATTATTCCTAAGGTTGAGCCGATGTAGAGTGTGGTGCCCTCGCTTGTATATGTGTAAAGGCTTGTATGATGAAGTTGTGTGCCCTCGCTTGTCTATGCCTGCGAAGGCGTTGTGTTTTGTTATGCTGTGCTGGTGCGATTATGGTCAGTCTTGGCGCGGACGGTTTGATGTTGTCGTTTCTGTTTTTGTTGTGCTAGTCCGGTTGCACCCTTAGGTGTCTTCTGCACGGACAGTCTTCGCGGTAGCCTTCGGTTTTTTCGCACTTGTTGTGCTAGTCCGGCTGCACCCTTAGGCGACTTCTGCGCGGATAGTCTTCGCGGTAGACTTTGGTTTTTTCGCACTTGTTGTGCTAGTCCGGCTGCACCCTTAGGCGACTTCTGCGCGGATAGTCTTCACGGTAGACTTTGGTTTTTTCGCACTTGTTGTGCTAGTTCGGCTGCACCCTTAGGCGACTTCTGCGCGGATAGTCTTCGCGGTAGACTTCGGTTTTTTCGCACTTGTTGTGCTAGTCCGGCTGCACCCTTAGGCGACTTCTGCGCGGATTTGTCGCACGCGAGGGTGGCTAGCGCTTAGCCTCGCGGTGACCTCGTATTGGTCGAATGTCGAAGACCGTCGTCGCGGTCTTTTTTCGACGCATGTTTTTGCGGGGGATTTTTCACACATATATTACATGGCTCCGCCTCGTTAAAAACCTCACCCCCCCGGGAGGAAAAGAGTGCGGGCCGGTACAAGATTGTTTTTGCGAATTACAAGGGCGAAATCAGCCCTGATGAGTCAAACAAAAAAATTGCGGAGGTTGTCGATGTTCCAGGAGTGCTCCAGGTCCTCGCCATTTGGCGTTGTGAGCCTGTAAGCGCTAGGGGAAGCTTTTGTCTTGACTATAAAGGGGCCCTCCCACTTGGGCTCCAGCTTGCCCTTAGACTCCGTCCGAGCTGTTCGGACGAGTACGAGGTCCCCTTCGCTGAACTCCCTCGGGATGATTGTGTGGTCGCGCCATGCTTTGGTCTAGGCTTGGTATTTGTTTAGGGCCTGTAGGGCGAAGACTCGGTCTCCGTCAATGAGATCCTTTGAAGTTGGCTCGTCCACGTCGGGGACGGATGACGGAACTGTTCGCGGGGACCCATGCTTTATTTCTTGCGGGGTCATGGCCTCCAATCCGTATAGAAGGCGGAAGGGAGTAAACCCAGTCGCCCTGCACTCAGTCGTGTTTAGTGCCCAGACTGCCTCAGGTAACAAATCGGTCCATCTGCCCTTTTTTCATCAAGGAGCATCTTCTTGACAGCTGTGAAGATTTTCCCATTGGCGCGTTCCACGACCCCGTTGGACTGCGGATGATAGACTGAGGCGAATGCAAGCTTGGTGCCAATGGAGAAACAAAAATCCTTGAAGTCTTGGCTGTCAAACTGCTTGCCGTTGTCAACCGTTAGTTCGGACGGTACCCCGAAGCGGCAAACAATGTTTTGCCAGAAGAATTTTTGGGCAGTCTTTGATGTTATTGTAGAAACAGCCCTCTCCTCGATCCATTTGGTGAAGTATTCGACGGCGACGAAGGCGAACTTAAGGTTCCCCTGAGCGGTGGGCAGGGGCCCAACAATGTCCAGGCCCCAGCGCTGGAGAGGCCATGTATGGGCGATCAGCTTTGTATACTGCGAGGGACTGCCTGACCGAGGAGAAAACTTCTGGCAGGCTTCGCAGGACCTTGTGACCCGATTTGCGGCGCAGATCATTGCGGGCCAGTAAAAACCCTGGCGGATCACCTTAGCAGCTAGGGCCCTTGGCCCTGCGTGTGAGCCGCACGTGCCACTGTGGACTTCACGTAGGATCTGCATGCCTTCGGTTTCGGTGACGCACTTAAGCATTGGCTGACTGACCCCTTTCTTGTAGAGTTGGCCTTCAATCAGTGCGAAGTCCCGGCTTCGATGTCTGAGGCGCTTGGCCTCGCTGACGTTGGTTGGATGATAGTACCCCTGTAGGAACAGGGTTATTGGTGCCCGCCAGTCTTCGGTCATGATTAGGTTGACTATGCGGTGGCCCTCGCTGTCATTAGTTATTTGGAGCCCTTCGGGGCTCCGGACGGCTGGCGTGCCGATGATATGAAAGAACACGTCGGAGGGCAAGGACTCGCCCCTCGCGGCGGCCTTGGCCAATGCGTCGCCCTCCTCATTCTTGGCCATATCCACATGCTGCAAGGTGAATCCCTTGAATTGTCTCTCGAGACTTCAGATGGCCGTGAGGTATTGCATAAGTGCGGGGTCCTTTGCTGCGTAGTCTTTCTCGACCTGGCTGGCGACTATCTTGGAGTCTGTTTTGATGATACAGGTGGTGACTCCGAGGGCCCTTAGCTTGCGGAGGCCGAGGATGACTGCTTCATATTCTGCTATATTATTTGTGCATCTGTCGGATTCCAGGGCGAAGCTGAGGCGTGCTGCATATCTGTGCTTGACCCCGGCTGGTGAGGTGATGACTGCAGCGGCGCCTGCCCCCGCATGGCACCATGCGCTGTCGCAATGGATCGTCCAAACCTTCTTTGTGGACGGGTCTGGTTGTGTTATTGGCCCAGTCCAGTCGACGACGAAGTCTGCCAGGACTTGTGACTTGATGGCTGTCCTGGGCTCGAAGCTGATGTGGTAGCCGGATAGTTCGGCTGCCCACTTGGCAATCCTCACCGATGCCTCCGGGTTTCTGAATACTTCGCCTAGTCCCCTGTCTGAGGTGACACGGACCTTGAATGCTTCAAAGTAATGGCGCAGTTTGCGCGAAGACATAACGACTGCGTAGGCAATCTTCTCCAGCTCTATCATGTTGCACTTGGACGGTGTCAGTACCTCGGAGACATAGTAAACAGGGCACTGCCTGACCACGCCCTCAATTGTCTGCTCCTGCACTAGTGCCGCGCTGACAGCATGCGGCGAAGCCGCGACGTAGAGCAATAGGGGGAGCGAGGAGTCGGGGCTTGTGAGGATGGCCAGCTCCGATAGGTACTGTTTGAGTGAGGCGAAGGCTGCTGCCTGCTCCGGTCCCCAGGCGAAGTCCTTTGCGCCGCGGAGTGTTTTGAGGAAGGGGAGACTTCGCTCGGCGGACCTGGAGATGAATCTGTTGAGGGCGGCCAATCTGCCTGTCAGACGCTGGACGTCCCTGGCGGACTGCGGAGGCGACATGTCTACGATGGCCTGGATCTTGGTTGGGTTGGCCTCGATGCCGCGGTGTGATACCAGGTAGCCCAATATTTTGCCCTGGCGAACGCCGAAGACGCACTTTTCCGGGTTTAGGCGGAGTCGTGCATCTCGCATGTTCGCGAATGTCTTAGCGAGGTCGGCGAGATGGTCCTCCTTGTTCTTGCTGGCGACGACGATGTCGTCCACATATGTAAATATATTTCTGCCAACCTGCCCTTCGAGTACTGTTTTGGTGAGTCTGGAGAAGGTGGACTCGGCGTTCTTGAGTCCCTCCGGCATTCTGATAAAGCAATATGTGCCGAAGGGTGTTATAAAGCTGGTGCTAGCCTTGTCTTCCTCCTTCATGTATATCTGGTGGTAACCGGAGAAGCAGTCGAGGAGTGACATGACCTCGCATCCGGTCGCGCTATCGACTATTTTGTCGATCTGCGGCAACGGGAAATTGTCCTTTGGGCAGGCCTTGTTGAGACTGGTGAAGTCTATGCACATTCGCCATTTCCCGCTTTTTTCTGCACCATTACAACATTGGAGAGCCACGTGGGGTAGGCCACTGGCTCGATGAATTTAGCCTCTAGGAGGCGGTGCACCTCCGCCTTGGCGGCCTCTGTCTTTTCGTCGGACATTTTGCGAAGCCTCTGCTTTTTTGGTCGCACCGAAGGGTCAATTCCCAAGCTGTGCTCAATTATGGATCGGCTGACACCGACCAGGTCGAGGGCGGACCAGGCGAAGACATCTTTGTTCTTGGACAGGCAGCAGAGGAGTTTCTCTTCTTCATGCGAGGTGAGGTCTTCGCTGATAGTGACTGTCCGCTTGGGCGTGGCCTGATCGAGGGGGACGGTCTTGGTCCCGTCTTGGCTCTGCAGCTGTGCCTTGTCTTGCTGTTTATCGGTTGGGCTGGCGGGCGCAGGGACCTCGCGCTGGGCCGTGAGGCAGTGCACGTTTCTCTGACCGGGCACGAAGTCCCGCTCTATGTTGCGCGCCGTCTGTTGGTTGCCGTAGACCGTAATGACGCCTAGCGGACCTGGTATCTTCATACATAGGTACAGTCCGTGAATGGCGGCTTCGAACTTATTGATGGAGCCCCGGCCCATGATGGCGTTGTATGGATATACCATATCCACGATATCGAAAGTCACTTGCTCACTTCGGGCATTGGGTGCTACACCGAAGGAGAGGGGCAACTCTATTTTGCCGACGGGAAAGGTGCCCTTGCCGCCGAAGCCATACAACGGGTTGTCCGAAGGCTTGAGCAGGCTGTGGCTTATACCCATGCGGTCGAAGGCGTGGAGGAAGATGATGTCCGCCTGACTGCCGTTGTCGACTAGGACTTTGTGTAGGTCCCAGCCTGCCACGCTGCAATTGATAACCATAGCGTCGATGTGGGGGGCGCTGCGCAGGTCGACGTCTCGTGCGTCGAAGGTTAGCGGTATGTGGGACCACTTTGTCTGCACGACTGGGCCAGTGACGGCGACATGGTTGATGCTGCGGTAGTGGTCCCGCTTCTGCCGCTTGGTGTCGAAGTCAGTGCTGGACCCCCCGGTTATCATGTGAATGACTCCGCGATATGGTTGATCGGCGAAGTCTTCCTGCTTTGGGGCATGGGGGATGTTTTGATGTTGCTGGTGTGGTGGTGGGGGTGGAGGAGGTACGATTTGTACTTCCTGATGGTGTTGGTAAGCGTGGTGCGGTGGATGCGGGGCGGGAGCGTGGATATATGGTGGAGGGGGTTGCTGGTAATTGTGCGCGACAATTCTGGGGTTGTCGGCTGGCTGCGCCCGTGCCATTCTGTCTCTGGTGGCCTTCGTTTCGGGGCAGTCTTTGGTTTGGTGGGCACAGTCTTCGCCATGGAAGAGGCAGTAGAATCGGTGCGGCGGCTGCGCACGCCCTCGGCCTCTACCACGAGTTCCATTTCCGCGGCCCTGGGGGGATATTCCTGGCGACGAGGGGGGTCAGCAGCGGGATGCTGGTTGGCGATGTTGTGCACTTGCTACTGATTGTGGCTGTCTCGACCGCAGTCGGGCTGCGGAGTCCTCGTCCACGTGCGGCTGGACTGTGGGGCATCTTTGGGTTTCCGCTGTGACTCAACCTTGCGCTGGTGGAGCTCTTCGGATTTGGCATATTTTTCAAAGAGCTGATATAGCTCCTGGAGGTTCTTGGGCGGATCTCTGATACAGTGGTTGTAGAGGACGCCGGCACGAAGGCCACTGATGGCGTAGTGGATAGCGATCTGATCATCAACGGAGGGCAGCTGTGACTTGAGGGTTAAAAATTTGCGGTAATACTCCTGCAGAGTCTCCTTTTCCAGCTGTTTGCAAAGCGAGAGCTCGACCAAGGCGTCAGTGTCAGGGCGGTACCCTTGGAAGTTGAGCAGGAACTTGTCCCTGAGACTTCTCCAGGAATCAATGGACATCGGAGGCAATCTGGTGAACCAGGTGAGAGCTGGGCCCTCTAGGGCGATGATGAAAGACTTCGCCATTGTGGCGTCGTCCCCTCCGGCGGATGCAACGGCGACCTGATAACTCATTATGTATTGCGCCGGGTCGGTGCTGCCGTTGTACTTGGGATAGGTCCCTGCTCGGAAGTTAGCTGGCCAAGGCGTCACTTGGAGGTGTGGCGCCAGGGGACTTCGCTCGTCGAGATAGTTGACCCCTTGGAATGGCGCGGCGTGCTGGAAGGTGTGGTCGCGCTGGGGGAAACGCGGGTCTTCCGGTTGTGCTCGGTGTTGCAGGGGTGGCCCATGTTGCAGGCCGAGGTGGCCTTCGCGCGTGTCTTCCAGTTGTGCGCGCTGCTGGAGGGGTGGCCCTTGCTGCAGGCCAAGGTGGCCTTCGCGCTGCATCAGCGCGATCTCCCGCTCGAGGTCTTGGGCCTTCTGCTCTTCGTCGCGTATCATTTGCCGCACTTTGGCTAGTGCGGACACACGCTGGCGCTTGGCCTCCAGTATCTCTTTCTGCCTCTGGAGATTGCGGTTCTTGAGGCGCAGGGCGCGCAGCTATAGCTGTTCTTCCGCTGAGACGCCGAGGACTTCACCGTCCTCGGTGAGGTCCGCGCCTTCCAGTGGGGCGAAGCCTGGGGGCGGCTGCGATTGTCCTTCAGGGCCGCAGGTGCGGAAGGTGTCGTCTTCGCAGGTGCGGGGAACATTGTCTTCAGTGGCCTCTTGGTGGGTGGATTGGGTGAGGGCGAGGGCCTTGTCCTTTCTTGCGGCGAGCAGTGCTGCCTTCGCAGCCTCGTCAGCCTTCGGGTTAGCTCTCTTGGGTGCCATCGCGGGTGGTTTTCTCGTAGCATGAACGGTGGGCGGCAAATGTTGGTACTCGCTCTCAGTCGCGAGGGGGCCAACAAGGGTGAACGGTGATGTTAACAGGGTTACGTGCTAGAAGGCAATAGCTCTATTAATCTGGCCTCTCACGGGCACTGTGCGGGGGTATTTATAGGTACCTGAGCGCCCAGCGCCTTGTGCTAAGGACGCATGTGCCCTCAGCTACCTAGGTTATCCCCAGAATATTCCCATAAAGCGGGGTTACAGACTGTAATTACAGGGATGCCTTTACAAATCAGGCCCGTAACGCGCGGCGGCCACGCAGGGCCCGTTACGATGGGCCGGATCGCACGTGGGCCTCTGAACTGGACGAGGCCGCACTGTGGGATGACGCTGTCGCCGGTCTTCGTCTGGTGCCGATCAAGCGAAGGGTGTCCCTGCCTGTTTTGTCTCTGTCAGACCAGCGGCTGCAGCGAAGGCTTCGAGCGAAGGGTGGCGTCTTTGCCTTCGCCCCAACATTGGTGCCCCTACGCAAAGGGAAGCCCACGCGAGGGCCAAGCACCTCGGTCGAGTAACTCCGTAGAGAGCCACGGGCCTTCTCCACGCGCAAGTGGTACTCCGCTTCCGGCTCCTCTCGGACGCTCCCCGCCGTCTCCACTATCGAGCTTCCGGCCGAAACGCCGCGGGCCTCGTTCCCTCCATACACGGTGGCGGCCGTGACACAAACGCGGTTGTCACGGTCTCGTAAGACTCTCGCCCCACTCGGTACAATTACAACGACTCACGCAAGAGCCGAGGGGTTGTGAGGTTTGTCTAAACTCACTCAACAATCTAGGGTTCACCTAGAGCAGGCGCTAATGCGGTCTAACTAACCTAAGCACTTCACAAAGCACCTACGCTAATCACCGAGTGATTCTATTAAGCACTTGGGTGTTTGAGCACTTGGAAATGTCTACAATATGCCTTGGTATGTTGCTTGGGCTTCCACACTTGAGAATGGCTGGTTGGGGGTGTATTATAGCCCCCAACACAATTGTAGCCGTTGGAGAAAAGTTGCTGCTCTCTGCGGCACACCGGACAGTCCGGTGGTGCACCGGACAGCGCACTGTAGCCTGTCCGGTGCGCCTAGCCGTTGCCCTGTCTGACCCCCTGTCAGAGCAGGTGACCGTTGGCGCCGTAGGCTTTCCACACCGGACAGTCCGGTGTGCCACCGGACAGTCCGGTGGTCTTCTCTCCGAGTGCCACCTGGAAGTAGCCGTTGGGCTGCTGTAAGACCCAAAATTAGTTGAAAAAAAAATATATAAACAAAGAATCATAATGCTTTGGAAATTAGGAAAATAAGAAAATGAGGAGAAAAAGAATTTTTCTTTTAAAGGAAACCATTCATACATCTCATGAAATAAATAAACAAGGAGAATAAAACTTAAACTAGTAATAATAAAATAAGTATGGTTTATATTTACCCTTGGATTTCAATTGATACATTTGAAAAATCTGAAAACTAAAATAGAAGTATAAATTTGAATTTGGAATAGAAAATAGAAAGTAAAAGAGAAGGGAAGAACTAAGAAAAAATCCTACATAAAATAAAATAAAATCAGAATAAACATCCTTCACACTTATAATATTAAATTATACTATTCAAACTAAGGACCAGTTATTCACAAAAGTTTGAATTTAAACTTGAACTCAAATTGGATTTGAAAATGGAGAAAAGAAAATAGAAAAGAAAAAAAGGAAAAAGAATAAAACCTGCTGTTGGGCCGCAACCTGGAATTCGGCCCACCTGGCTTTTCTTTCCCTCGCGGCCCAAATTTCTACTCCCGCACGCGCCCTCTCATCTGTTTCGCTGACATGCGGGGCCCTCACGTCAGCCTCTCTTTCTCTCACGCTCGCATCCTTTACTCTGTCACTGTCGGGTGGGCCGTTTCGTCAGGCGTATCCGCGCGCGGCTCGCGCTCGCTCCTCCATTCTCACGTGTGGCTGCTACACGGGCCCACCAGACAGACTCACGGACACCGGACTCCATCTTCTTCACCGCAACAAACGCGCGAGCATGGCGGGGCCTCGCCGTAGATTTCGGGGCCGTTGCGCCGCTCGGTTCCTTACCGCGTCTACAAATTGGCGGTCCCTCGACCCTGCCGCTCGTGCCCTATTTCCCCAACACAGCCCACCACGCAGCCGCGCCCGCCATTGCCGCCCCGCGGCCGCCGATGGAGAAACCTCCTCTGTGCTTGCGCCCCGCCTCCGATTTGTGGTCAAGTAGCGTCGCCGGGACCCAGGGAAGTCGTTTGTGCATCGGTCGGGCAGGACCGAACATCGGGGCAGCTTCAATTGCTCACCGGAGCAAATGGTTCGCGGCGGTGCCGCCATGCGTCGTGGCCAGGGCATATGACTGCGCGATTCGCGGTATGGTCCTCTCCACGTCTTTCGCCTTGTACTGCTCGTAGCATAGCGCCCGTAGGATTGTGGATTAGAGCACCAAGTCGCCGACCGTGGCCTCGCCGACGGGCTGCGCCGCCGGGGATTATTGGCGCCGCCGCGTTGGTCAAGGGTAGGGGAGAGATACGTGCTCGCCGTTGGATCGAGCATCTTCGGTCGCGATTGAGCCTGATGCGTACCGCTTCGACCGGGGATCGCGCGCCGTCCGATCTCGATCGGCCGGTAGTAAATCCGTATAGGTTATTTAAATCTGAGTCGTTGAAGTTCCATCGTGCGGCCTGTGATGCGTACTGGTTCGTTTAATTGGTGATCTAATCTGGGCGGTTGGCGCGCGATCGGACGGCCCAGATCATATCATACCCTTCGGACGGGTCGTTTTTCATATGAGACCCTCGGGTTTCAGTGAATCAACCCGCCGTCCCTGGGCGACTGTTGACTGAGTCTGGGACGACTTACACCGAGCCCCCTGCGTTTTCCATTAATTGAGGCCCAGTCCAGAGAGTTATAAAATCAGGAAAATGAATTAGAAAATGAGTTTTTAATATAAAAATAATTCCTAGAAGTTGTTTAATTCATAGAAAATGCATAGTTAGTCCAAATTAATTCATTCCAGTTCCTATAATTTTGTAATATTATTGTTTATCAATTAGTGCCACTGGTTTTACATAAAAGTCACATTAAAATTGTTATCTTAATTAATCTTGTATTAAGCACATAGAATCTTTGAAAATTCATAACTTAAAATCCACAACTCCAAAATTAATAATTCTTTTTCCTGTGATCTTATTTTAATATGTAGAATATTAATATGTATTTTGCATATATGTTTGGTGTAATGTTAATTTTGCCTATACCATGTATGTTTGTATTGCTACGACTAGCAGTGAGGTCACGAGGATCTGAAGAATCATCCTGGTACCTGGAATCTCAAGGCCCAGGCAAGTTGTGCCCTTGATCACTTCTTTTTACCTACTCATGTTCTAATTAATCATAATGATCTGCATAGGTTAATTTTGATGGGACCCAATAGGTTACCCTAGTTTGTCTATCTTTATACCTTGTTTACCACTGAACTTTCTGGGTAGTACTTGCTAGTGCTATATGTGGTTTTGGGTATGGAGATACACTATCCATGGTTACATTTTTGTTATCAGTTGTTATTTATTGTTCATGTTGAGATCATTATGTTAATTGGAACATGGAGAACCACCCGGGAAAACAGTGCTACCACAGGGGTTTAATGGGACGCCCTTGGCTGATTAATTAGGAAAGCTAGTGGAAGACTACCTTACCCGAAAGGGGCAAGGGCAGTAGGGGAGAGGTCAGTGCGGGGAGGCCCTCGGGAGGATTTTGCTGCGATGGCGGTCCTGCAAGGGATTCCTGTACTGGATCTTCCTATAAACTGTAGCGGGTTTTCGGAAGCTAGTGGAACTTTGTAAAGGCCTCGTAGTGGATCCCTAGCCATTCACCTCGGAAGTGTCTAAGGGCCTTGCAAACCCTGGCGACATGGGATACACGACTTGTGGGTAAAGATGCGCAACCTCTGCAGAGTGTAAAACTGGTATACTAGCCGTGCTCACGGTCATGAGCGGCTCGGACACTCACATGATTAATTTATGGAACTAAACTCAATTTGTCATATGCATTGCATTGCAGGTGATGTGGTTACTTTTGTTCTACTATTTAATTGGGTTGGTATTTACTTATACTTAGTAACTGCTAATAAAATTTTGACCAACTTTAAAAGCAATGCTCAGCTCTAACCATCTTCTTTGGTAAGCCTTACACTTCACGTGAGCTCCCACCTTTGGCGGGTTCATGCACATTATTCCCCACAACTTGTTGAGCGATGAACGTATGTGAGCTCACTCTTGCTGTCTCACATACACCACAGGTCAAGACCAGGTACTGCAGGATGATGCTCATGGAGGATGCTGTGATGAGTTCGTGAGAGGTCTAGGTCGTCGTCTCCCAGTCAACTTTGGGTTGCTGGACCGTTGTCTCCTTATAATGTAATTATTTATTTTGTACAGAACTCCTGTTGTATATAAAGATGTGACATTCGATCCTGTGCCACTATACATCATATGTGTGAGACTTGGTCCCAGCATACCTGGTGTTTATGTTAGCGCCCGGGTTTTGGACCCCTAAAATCCGGGTGTTACAGAAGTGGTATCAGAGGAATGTTGACTGTAGGACGAAACCTAGATAGAACTGGACAACCATTATCTACTCACCTTTGCTACTCTGATCCTTTCTAAACTTATCTTAATCTTTTCTCATCTATTTCCGCTTTACTCTGATTATTCTTATCTTTTCTTTCTGAAAGACAAATGTGGATTTCACACTTTGAAATCCTATGCCTAAAGTGACTTTTAGGAATAGGAGACCTAATCCTAGGAACAAAAACAAAACTATTTTTATGAGTGTTTATATATTTGAATGTTTGTTCTTATGATACCTGTCTGATTTGGATCTTTGATTGAGTGTGATGGGTTGTGGAGTAATGTCCACAATTGCATCTGTATATACACATAGGTATAAAAATATATTTATAAAGTAACTAGACAACCTAGATTATTCCCCATTGGAACATATCTAGCTTAAGAGATTTATCCTATCCTAAAAGATCTCATTCTAGCCAATTCATCTTATCTTAAAAGATTCTCCCTTGTCTTAATAGATCCATCTTATCTTAAATGATACTCATCTTATCTTGAAAAGATTGTATCTCATCCTAATAGATCTAACTGACCTCAAAAGATTTTATCTTATCTTTATGGATCCATCTTATCCTAATAGGCATACTTATCCACCCTAGTTTAACAACCATGATCTAATGCAAGATTAATTAGATCATATCTAGTCAAACTAGTCATACCAATCTAATCTAGATCACATCTAACCTACTATGATCTAATTTAAATGAGTTACTTAATGGACCAGTTAATACTTGTGAAATGGATTAGACCCTATTCACATGTTGTAATTTAGTCCACCCTACACTAAATAAAGACTGATAGACCAACCCAACCAATAGAGTCTTGATGGATTGCATAATCTGCCTATCCCCACCTAACAACAAACAAACTTTTGACCTATATCATGTAGTCTATCTCATCCATATCTATCTTAACCATATTCCCAACCGATGATATACACTAACCATGAATCAATGAGACCAAGACTGGAGAAGAAGATGATCAACTTCATCAAGTAAGGATGAGCACCAACTCAAGTCTTCAAGGATCAAGAAAGGTCACCAAGATGAGTCAAGATCCACAATCTTGGATGGAGTTTTTCTTATCCTACTCTTTCTTACCCAAACCTATATATACCCTAAAGACATCTTCTATCCTACATAATAAAGTGGACATACATATATACACCCATGCTTTCCTAACCACCAGTTCCACCAAGCTACATAAACATATATATAGATTACGACTATTTCTAAGCTCTAAGCGTTACTTTAGTTAGTAGTTGATAAGATACTATTTTAGTGGGAATAATAAGGTCTATTTGACCCCATGTGTTACTAATAAGATATGCATCATGCCGAGATTTTGTTTATGCATATGTGTTGAAACCATATGAACATACATCCTTTTCTTACAAATCTCGAGGACGAGATTATTTTTAAGGGGGGTAGGATTTGTAAGACCCAAAATTAGTTGAAAAAAAAATATATAAACAAAGAATCATAATGCTTTGGAAATTAGGAAAATAAGAAAATGAGGAGAAAAAGAATTTTTCTTTTAAAGGAAACCATTCATACATCTCATGAAATAAATAAACAAGGAGAATAAAACTTAAACTAGTAATAATAAAATAAGTATGGTTTATATTTACCCTTGGATTTCAATTGATACATTTGAAAAATCTGAAAACTAAAATAGAAGTATAAATTTGAATTTGGAATAGAAAATAGAAAGTAAAAGAGAAGGGAAGAACTAAGAAAAAATCCTACATAAAATAAAATAAAATCAGAATAAACATCCTTCACACTTATAATATTAAATTATACTATTCAAACTAAGGACCAGTTATTCACAAAAGTTTGAATTTAAACTTGAACTCAAATTGGATTTGAAAATGGAGAAAAGAAAATAGAAAAGAAAAAAAGGAAAAAGAATAAAACCTGCTGTTGGGCCGCAACCTGGAATTCGGCCCACCTGGCTTTTCTTTCCCTCGCGGCCCAAATTTCTACTCCCGCACGCGCCCTCTCATCTGTTTCGCTGACATGCAGGGCCCTCACGTCAGCCTCTCTTTCTCTCACGCTCGCATCCTTTACTCTGTCACTGTCGGGTGGGCCGTTTCGTCAGGCGTATCCGCGCGCGGCTCGCGCTCGCTCCTCCATTCTCACGTGTGGCTGCTACACGGGCCCACCAGACAGACTCACGGACACCGGACTCCATCTTCTTCACCGCAACAAACGCGCGAGCATGGCGGGGCCTCGCCGTAGATTTCGGGGCCGTTGCGCCGCTCGGTTCCTTACCGCGTCTACAAATTGGCGGTCCCTCGACCCTGCCGCTCGTGCCCTATTTCCCCAACACAGCCCACCACGCAGCCGCGCCCGCCATTGCCGCCCCGCGGCCGCCGATGGAGAAACCTCCTCTGTGCTTGCGCCCCGCCTCCGATTTGTGGTCAAGTAGCGTCGCCGGGACCCAGGGAAGTCGTTTGTGCATCGGTCGGGCAGGACCGAACATCGGGGCAGCTTCAATTGCTCACCGGAGCAAATGGTTCGCGGCGATGCCGCCATGCGTCGTGGCCAGGGCATATGACTGCGCGATTCGCGGTATGGTCCTCTCCACGTCTTTCGCCTTGTACTGCTCGTAGCATAGCGCCCGTAGGATTGTGGATTAGAGCACCAAGTCGCCGACCGTGGCCTCGCCGACGGGCTGCGCCGCCGGGGATTATTGGCGCCGCCGCGTTGGTCAAGGGTAGGGGAGAGATACGTGCTCGCCGTTGGATCGAGCATCTTCGGTCGCGATTGAGCCTGATGCGTACCGCTTCGACCGGGGATCGCGCGCCGTCCGATCTCGATCGGCCGGTAGTAAATCCGTATAGGTTATTTAAATCTGAGTCGTTGAAGTTCCATCGTGCGGCCTGTGATGCGTACCGGTTCGTTTAATTGGTGATCTAATCTGGGCGGTTGGCGCGCGATCGGACGGCCCAGATCATATCATACCCTTCGGACGGGTCGTTTTTCATATGAGACCCTCGGGTTTCAGTGAATCAACCCGCCGTCCCTGGGCGACTGTTGACTGAGTCTGGGACGACTTACACCGAGCCCCCTGCGTTTTCCATTAATTGAGGCCCAGTCCAGAGAGTTATAAAATCAGGAAAATGAATTAGAAAATGAGTTTTTAATATAAAAATAATTCCTAGAAGTTGTTTAATTCATAGAAAATGCATAGTTAGTCCAAATTAATTCATTCCAGTTCCTATAATTTTGTAATATTATTGTTTATCAATTAGTGCCACTGGTTTTACATAAAAGTCACATTAAAATTGTTATCTTAATTAATCTTGTATTAAGCACATAGAATCTTTGAAAATTCATAACTTAAAATCCACAACTCCAAAATTAATAATTCTTTTTCCTGTGATCTTATTTTAATATGTAGAATATTAATATGTATTTTGCATATATGTTTGGTGTAATGTTAATTTTGCCTATACCATGTATGTTTGTATTGCTACGACTAGCAGTGAGGTCACGAGGATCTGAAGAATCATCCTGGTACCTGGAATCTCAAGGCCCAGGCAAGTTGTGCCCTTGATCACTTCTTTTTACCTACTCATGTTCTAATTAATCATAATGATCTGCATAGGTTAATTTTGATGGGACCCAATAGGTTACCCTAGTTTGTCTATCTTTATACCTTGTTTACCACTGAACTTTCTGGGTAGTACTTGCTAGTGCTATATGTGGTTTTGGGTATGGAGATACACTATCCATGGTTACATTTTTGTTATCAGTTGTTATTTATTGTTCATGTTGAGATCATTATGTTAATTGGAACATGGAGAACCACCCGGGAAAACAGTGCTACCACAGGGGTTTAATGGGACGCCCTTGGCTGATTAATTAGGAAAGCTAGTGGAAGACTACCTTACCCGAAAGGGGCAAGGGCAGTAGGGGAGAGGTCAGTGCGGGGAGGCCCTCGGGAGGATTTTGCTGCGATGGCGGTCCTGCAAGGGATTCCTGTACTGGATCTTCCTATAAACTGTAGCGGGTTTTCGGAAGCTAGTGGAACTTTGTAAAGGCCTCGTAGTGGATCCCTAGCCATTCACCTCGGAAGTGTCTAAGGGCCTTGCAAACCCTGGCGACATGGGATACACGACTTGTGGGTAAAGATGCGCAACCTCTGCAGAGTGTAAAACTGGTATACTAGCCGTGCTCACGGTCATGAGCGGCTCGGACACTCACATGATTAATTTATGGAACTAAACTCAATTTGTCATATGCATTGCATTGCAGGTGATGTGGTTACTTTTGTTCTACTATTTAATTGGGTTGGTATTTACTTATACTTAGTAACTGCTAATAAAATTTTGACCAACTTTAAAAGCAATGCTCAGCTCTAACCATCTTCTTTGGTAAGCCTTACACTTCACGTGAGCTC
This sequence comes from Zea mays, assembly GCF_902167145.1. Classification (NCBI taxonomy): domain Eukaryota; kingdom Viridiplantae; phylum Streptophyta; class Magnoliopsida; order Poales; family Poaceae; genus Zea; species Zea mays. The sequence goes on along the minus strand of NC_050104.1, from coordinate 121,589,277 downwards.
CCACCTTTGGCGGGTTCATGCACATTATTCCCCACAACTTGTTGAGCGATGAACGTATGTGAGCTCACTCTTGCTGTCTCACATACACCACAGGTCAAGACCAGGTACTGCAGGATGATGCTCATGGAGGATGCTGTGATGAGTTCGTGAGAGGTCTAGGTCGTCGTCTCCCAGTCAACTTTGGGTTGCTGGACCGTTGTCTCCTTATAATGTAATTATTTATTTTGTACAGAACTCCTGTTGTATATAAAGATGTGACATTCGATCCTGTGCCACTATACATCATATGTGTGAGACTTGGTCCCAGCATACCTGGTGTTTATGTTAGCGCCCGGGTTTTGGACCCCTAAAATCCGGGTGTTACAGCTGCTGTTCCCTGGTGCACCAGACAGTCCGGCGTGTGGGCACCGGACAGTCCGGTGCTCCACGCACAGACAGTCCGAGGGCAGCACGCCTCCATTTCTTGGACTTTTCTTGTATCTTCTTAATGTCTTCTTTTGAGGTGTTGCTTTCCTCAATTCCCTAGTCCAAGTAATTCTTGCATCCTGTGAACTACAAACATAACCACTAGAGAAACTTATTAGTTCACGGATTGTGTTGATCATCAAACACCAAAACTTAATTAGCCAAAAGGCCCGGGGTCCATTTTCCTTACAGTATCATTAAGGACCTTTTCAAGGGAGCTATTCCAGAGCATGAGACAATTCATATTTAGTATAACACCGTGTAAAGGTAAAGTACAACATAGATCAACTCCTGACACAATGTGTCCATGAGGAGGAAAGGTTGAAGAGTGGAAAAGATGACTCTATCAACCTTGCCAAAAGACAATATCCCCAAACATAACAAGAACTCTAAGTAAAGTTCAAGAAACAGATGAAGCATGATCACTAGGCTTCTACAAGCAACAATCAGCCGGAGCAGTCAGGCAGTTTCTCAGTTCCCTTTGACACCTGCCTCTGCTACAAGAAGAAAGGGCATTACAATAGAAAGTGCTTAGAATTCTTGTAGTACCTGCTACAGAATGCAATTCCAAACAAACATAAGGCTCCCAGAGGGCCAAAAAATAGATACAATGGTTAACGAATATGAAGCGGACACTTAACTTCACTTTCGAGATTAGACGATCAACACATCTACTATCACTTTGGTGACAGACATTGTGTGCTATTCAGTTTGGTAATAAAGATGTTAGTCTCGTCATTTGACAAGACATGCTTTATTTACTTTCACACAATGATACAGTTAATGTTTTAGATACACCAGAAAACAATCCAGCCAACAGTGACAGGAGATGGTTAGTATAAGAAATGTAGAGAACAAAGAGGAGATTGTTGGTGCGTCCTTTACAATTGGTCATCAGTGAACGGATTGAGCTAAACCCAACTAACCATCTCTTTAATCGGGCCATTGATTGGAAGGGCCCACGCTAACCACGGTTGTAGCCCCCGGTCACACGATGCTATATAAAGGATTAAGGGGTCACGGGAAAAGCCAAAGCTAGTACTCGCCCGAAGCCCGAATCCACATAGAGGCCCCATCATCTAAGCGTCGGAGTGACTGGAAGAGCGACAACCAACAGCGGCTCGGACCTCGGTGCCTGCTGTTCCTCTGCAGGGCATGGAGGTGTCGCCGGCGGTGGCGACCACGTTCCTCCAACACCACGCCAGGACACGTCAACACAACAACGACAAATGTATGTCACACTATTTCTCTCAGTAGAACAGATCTATTCGTTATCGAGGATTTTCAGTTATGATATGATATATTCTAGGGGCTTAGGAATCGATACTAGACACCACACAATCTATCAACTGACACTTCTTTAGTTACTAAAATTGGGAACGAAACACCCCGACGTTAGCTCGGATCATGAGACTTGCATCTCGTCAACATGGATCTGTACATCATCGCGATCTGTACATCTTGTCAACATAGCCAATAGATCATGAACGGTACAAAACATTGTTTTACTGTATTTTTTATAGTTTGAATGTTCAAACATTAAATGTGCTGCTGGAGATAGCCCTCTTGCTAGATTTGGCGCTCTCCCGGTGGATCTGACTTCGATGTTGTCTGAGCTGAACATGCGGCAGTGGGCAGTGGCTGTCGTAGGCTGCCGCACACGGTGACGACAGCATGTCGGTGTAGTCCTAGTGGGTCCGTTCGTTTCTGTCAGTTCAATCCTAGTCTAATCGTTTCCAGGACTAGGATCAAGTGAACTAACCAGATTCACTGAAACCAACCGGATTCATTCCCTAAAACCGGATTCTCTGAAACAGAAAGGTTTGATTGCTGTTCGTTTCAGGCAGGAATGAAAACACCTGTTTCACAGTAAACTGGTATTATCAACAGTTTGAACTTGACAGTAAAACAATTGATAAACAAGTGTGCATTTCACCAACTGATAAACATGATGGTTGTTAACAGCGAGTGTGCTGGTAATACCAAGTGATAAGCAAGTGGTAAACAAGTGTTTTGTTACAAGTTCACCTACCGCAAACTGCAAACCAAGGTATTATCACCTGTTAACATGAACCAATTTCATCATCTACATCATGAACGACATTTGATATCAAAGCCTTGTGGCCCATCTTCTGCGTCCTGAAGTTGCTCATTTGATTCTTCCTCTTGCGGTGCCTCAATAGATCGAAGTGCAACTCCAAGCCCCTTAGCCAAGTGTTCTACACAGTAACAAGTAAATATATATGAACCAAGAAAATTAACTGCAGCTCATGCATAAACATAAACCGAGATAAGTCACAGGCAGGCATAAAGAGGAACATAGCTAACTGAGCACATATTTGAAGGAGATGACGGCCGGCGCTGTTATTTTCGCCATCCTTGTGGAGTCTATCGACGATGCGTAGCGTACAAGTTGGGAAGCAAGCAGAAGTACACTACAGTAAACGAAGAAAGTTCCGACGGTCACGCTATCTCCGACGGCTTCCTACGAGGCCGTCGGATATTATCTTATGTCCGACGGCCAACAGGGGCTCTCGGACATAAGGTTTTTTAACACACGGACCGTCCCGGCGCGGTTCATTTTCACGCGCGCGCGCTCGCTTCTCGCTTCTCTCTCTCTGCCCGCTCACCGCCGCCGCCGTCGACGCTCGCCGCCGCCGCCGTCGAGGCCCACCGCCCCGCCGCCCGGCCACCCGCCGCCCCGCCGCCGCCGTCGACGCTCGCCGCCGCCGCCGTCGAGGCCCGCCGCCCCGCCGCCCGGCCACCCGCCGCCCCGCCGCGGCCGTCCGCCGCCCCGCCGCGGCCGTCCGCCGCCCCGCCGCGGCCGCCCGTCGCCCGCCGCCCGCCGCCCCGCCGTCGGCCGCCACGCACAGCCCGCCGTCGACGCCCGCCCCGCCCGCCCGCCGTAAGGTATTAATGTATTATTAATATTTTGTATATATTAATATTGTTTTGTAGTTTATTTTATTATATCCGAGGGCCTAAATTTAATTAGTGGTGCTTAGATAATTTTAATTTTTAATTTCCGACGGTAATTATTATGCCCTCGGAATTAAGGTCAGTTTATATGATTTGTCACCCGTAATAATGTTATGTAGTGGTGTCTATATAATTTAAACTCTTAATTTCCGAGGGTAATTATTAAGCCCTCGGAAATAAGGTTGTTTTATTTGATTTAGGTTCCCGTGAAATGATTTTTTGTAGTGCTATTGTATTAGTTTGGTTAATTAGTGGCTATTGTATTAGTGTGGTTAATTAGTAATCATAACTAATTAAGTTAACGAAACCTAGACGTCACCCGTTTCGGCCCAACACACCTTACATGCGACGCATGTGAGGTATGTTGGGCCGGAATTGTCCCTTTATTGGACAGCCTCGGGGTGACCGACAGAGTCCGTGTTTATGACAAAGGCATGTGCTCCTGCTTAGTTTCGGCAGCATAACCCCTGTGTTCTCCAATTGCACCATTTTTAGGCGTGCGATTGGAGAACAGCGGGGTTATGCTGCCGAAATTTCGCACGACCACATGTCTTGTCATAAATACGGGCTCGTCGGTCACGCTTGGGTGGGTTTAGGACCTATCCTTTCCTACAGATGTAGGGGCGTGATTTCTTCGTAAAAACGGATTGTCCGTGCATTACTTATCTAATTAAGTTAACGTCTCGTATCTAGTATGGAGGAGAATCGTCGATGGATGTATGAAGGTTGGAAGAAAAGAGGTGCTCTATCAAGTGAGTGGGTTGCCAAGACTGATGCTTTTCTCGACCATGCTTTTGCTCGGTCAGAGACTGGAACCGATGTTAGGTGCCCTTGTAGCAAGTGTCGGAACATTAATTTCCTTGACAGGAGGACTATGTCTATACATATTTGCAAGAACGGTTATATGCCAGGCTATGAGGTGTGGGTGCACCACGGTGAGGACCCACCTCCTCGTACTGTATCGGAAGTTCAGTCACATGAAGAGGAGGACTACGATAGGATGGAAGAGATGCTTGACGATGTACGCCATGAGCTTCTAATCGTCGATTCGGAGAACCCCGGTGCTGGAAGAGATGCTTGACGATGTACTATACTAAGTGCATGGTTCACTCTTGTAGGTTGGGTATTTTTGATTCTACGATTGATTCCAGAGAGCTAAGACGCTGTGGACGACAGTCCACATCGTCGTCTTCACAGTCGTCCCGTTCACGATCATCCGCCCACGACATGGAGATGGCAGTGTTGCGTCAACAGGCAGAGTACCATCAATCAGTCTTGAGGGAACAATTGGAGTACCAGAGGCAACAATCTGAGTACCAGAGGCAACAAGCCGAGTACCAGAAGAAGAGGGACGAGTATTATGCAAACCTCCAGGCCCAAAATCAAGCTCTTCTCTCGGTAAGCTGAAGTAACATTTTGTAGCTTATTTTGCAAAACACTTGATGTGTATCTTATTAGCTCAACAATGACTTGTATATAATTTGTAGCAACTAGCCCAACAAGCGGGCGTCCCGATGCCGACATATGGGATGCCGCCTCCGGAGTTTGCACTGCCAATGCCAATGTTGGCGCCTCCACCACCGCCTCCGCCTCCGTCACAATTCCCTATGGTATGTACACATATGCGTGTGTGACATGTTCATAGATGTCTTATGTGTTTAAATGAACAACTGAGTGGTTACTATTTCATGTGCTTGTGTTATAGGGATTTCAGACACCACCCGCTTCAGTTGCCGCACCTGGAGATGGGTCTGGTCAGGACGACCCAACACATTCGTGGGTGAACAATCTTTTCAGCACGCATAGTCCAGCCGGAGGAGGTGGCGATGGATATGAGTGATACTGATGTAAAACACTTGTTGAAACCTTTCATGTGAAAGCCTACCCGTCGAATAATGTTCATTTTGGAGTTTGGACAACTATGTTTATGTAAACACTTATTGCAACCATTTGGAACTATGTTGTTATGTTAAATTTTGTGAATGTGAATGCTTATGTGATTATATTTGTGAATGTGTATACTTATGTGAGTATATTTGTTAATGTGAATGTGTATATGTGTATGAATTCTGTTTTGTATTTGCAAATGTCAGATTTTTTAAAATTCAGATTTTTCTGCAAATTCTGAAAAACGTTATGTCCGACGGCTTTCGTGTAAACCGTCGGACATATGCTGTAAGTTATGTCCGACGGCTTAAAGCCGTCGGACATAGGCTCTACGTTATGTCCGACGGCTTTAAGCCGTCGGACATAGCAGTTGTGGGCCCAGGCAGCGGTTAAAACCGTTACTCCGCCTTATCGCCGACGGTCGGATGGGGCCGTCGGACATAAACTATGTCCGACGGCAGCCGTCGGACATAATGTTATTTCCGACGCTTTAACGCCGACCGCTTAAAACCGTCGGAGATAAGACACTGCCGTCGGACATAGCTTATGTCCGACGGTTTAGCTCTTATGTCCGACGGCTTTAGCCGTCGGAAATTTTGTCGTTTACTGTAGTGGTAGTGCAGAACGGAGGGGCGTTGTCTCACGCAGCAGTCTACCACCGATTGCACGTGATTCTGGATCGTGTAGTCGTCCTTCCCCATGCCATTTGCAGATTGGCAAGGCGCTGGAAACTGCAAGCATGGGAGAACGTGATGCTGCCTCCTTTTTCTTCATGCGTGAGTCCTTGACATATGCCTGGCGTCCGTCGTCGTCGTCGTCATTTGCTTATCAGCTCATCTGATCGTCGTGTGCTAGTGGTACGTTACTGCTGGACCAGACTGTCATTTGCGCGGCGCAGGTCGTGGTCGTGGCTCACTCGTCCACCGCCAAACGGAGGCAACTAGCACGAAGCAGCACCCGGAAAACGTGCAGCAAAAGCCGAGTTTGACCCCAGAACATGCATGCGCCAGTCACATTGTTGTGGACAATGTGGAGCCCATAGATGTACAGAAAGCACGAAATATGAAAAGTCCGATCGGAAGCACGTTTTTTTGGTCTGGTACGAGCCTGATCTGACCCGCTTTTATGGGTCTGGGTCGGTCCGGCACGAATAAACGGGTCGGGCTCGAACAAGAAACTAAGCACGGCGGCCTAGACCGACACAGATCATTTACCTCTAAACCCGCTTTTTTACACTTACGGCTAGTTCGGAAACTGTTTTCCTAAGAGATTCCTATTTTTCTAAGGGAAAATTAACTAATTTTTCTTGGGAAAATAAAAATCCCGTTGAAAAATAGGGTTCCCAAACTAGTCATAAACCGTGTTTACCGGCCCATTTTTGGTCCCCATTTTCCATACTTATCGAGCCGACCCGACTCGTTTAGCCCCGCAGCGGGCTAGGTTTGGTTAGGAAAATGAGCCCGCAGGCTTAGACAGCCTGTCGCGGTTTTCTAACCGGGCTTAGCGGGCCAGGCTTCACCGGGAGCCGGCCCGTTTGGTAGCGGAGCCCGTTGTTGTTCGCAGGCCCGGCGTAGCTCACATCACATGAAGGGTGCGCAGCGACAGCAGCTAGCGTGAGGTGAATTTAGATGTCAAGAGATTCTGGTCAAAAAAAGATGAAGAGGTTTATTGGATTTATAATCTAGAAAGCGATAATTTCCTTCTATCACGACGACTTAACAGACTGTATTTTTTCACGTTGATTTAATATTGATCAAAATGATTCTTATATAAATGGCAGCTTGTGGTGGCCAAAATCGGCAAATAAGCTTAAACAAACAGGGTTGTGTGCCACAGCAAGCAAGGCAGCCTGTGCAGCACAACAACACAAGGCCTCGCTTCCACAAACTACCGGGCCGCTCGCTGCTGCAGCACATGGCGCGAGACTACGAGAGGCGGTGGAGGATTCGTCTCGGCCCAGCAAGGGCAATGCTACCGGCCGGGTGCGTGTGCGAGCGCGACGGCCGACGAACTCGCGGGCCCCGGGAATGCGCGCGAGGCCTCGGTCCCTCGATCGGCCGACGTTGACGACCTTCCCACCACCGGTTCGCTCGACAGCCCGGGCCCGGCGGCGGTTGCCTTCTCGCTCGCGGTGGCCCGCCCCTCACATGCAGAGCCGCCGTCGCCGTCCGGCTCCGCTCTCTCGCACAAGCGCCCGCAGCTGTCGTGGCGTCAGTTACCTCGTCTCGTTCCGGAGTCCGGCGATAAACAGCTGTTCGGAGGAGAGCAAAAGAAACAGATAGCTGAGCCCATGGCTCTCGTTTTCTAATGCGTCTTGTCACTTTTATTATATACACCATCCGTCCCTAGCTCATGACATTTTAGCTTGTATTGGATCCAAATATCTCGAACTTTACTAAATTTATTTTAAAAATACTAATATTAGTTATATCTCTCCGTTCGAAAATAAAATTATTTTCTAATTATACGCGAATGAATGCTAAGAAATATAGACATACCTAAAAACCACATTCATAGTTTGATTAATAAATGCGTGTTTAATATAAAACAAATTATATTTTAGGATAGAGGGGAGTAAGTATTATTGAATTTCTGATACAAAAAATATTTTCGAACTGTACATATTTTAAGCAACATGTATGTTTTTCTATAAATGTGATCAAAATTAACATATTTTGATCTAAAATAAAACTAAAGTATCACAACATAAACCCGTTTGGCTGAACTCTTTCGGGCTATATGGTTCTATACTTCTATGCTATAGCGCCAGAGGAGGAGACACAAATCATGGCTTCTCTTAACTTCAGTTTAAAAAATCGCTCATATTAATATTGCTTCTACAATGCTGAACAACGATTGGCTGAAAGCTATAGGAATAGGACAGGCTGTTTAGAGTAAATTAAAGGACCAAGAGTAACAAATGCATGCACTGTTTAGCTAGAGAGATCGAGGTAGCTAGAGCATATCCGTGGAGGATGCGGTTGCTTTATACGTGTAAGGATTTGTGACACGAGGCTATAAATATAATGAAAACTAATTAAGCTTTTCATAGTTTTTTTTAAAAATCTTTGTGTAACATTAGTATACATACGTACATTGGCTCCTGCGTTTAGCATATGGCTTCACGCGGTAGGAGCGGGAGCCAAGCTGCTGTGACAATCTTGTCGAACACCCGCTGCTAGTTGGAGGGCTACACCTACAGCTTCCCGTAGAAGTGACTGGAGCCGGACGGTTTAATTTGACGCCAGTAATTACGGCGAGAATCAAGTTCATTCTCGCGACTTTATTAAGTTCTATCACAGTAGCTGAAATCATTACGTCACACGGTTATTAATTAATAATTATACTCCGATCCTAGCTACATAGATAATCTTATTGGTTACGAGGGAAGTGCTTTGGACGGGGAAAGTGACTTGCGTTGGAGAATTTAGCATATCCGATCCTTTCCGTCGAACCAACGGGCCACTGATTGTAATTAAACACTGGTGAGATTTGTCCGCTGCAGGAACTATGATATGGCGTTTCTTTCCAGGATTGCCAAATCCACGGGTAACGGAGTGCCATCATCACAGACGAAAGGCAGCGTGGAAGGAAAACCAAGCTTCGCTGTGCATTGACAGTGCTCGATCGCATTGTCCCTGCAATCAGTCAGCCAGCCCTGGAACCAGCGATTTGTCTAAGCAAAACATTCCCCCCCCCCCCTCTCTCTCTCTCTCTCCCGATGCCTACCCTTGTTAGCAAGCCAGGATCAGGTTCGTGTAGTGCACCATTGGCGAATGCGGACTGAGTAATTAATAGGCGTTTTTTAGGTGATATATAAAGGGAACGTTTGTACTCTCGGAAAAGTCGATCTAAGTCGGCTGCATAATAAGCATGCATGACTGAAACAAAAAGAGATAACGTACGAAGGGAGGCAGAGAGGTATATATATACAATAATATGGCACACGAAATAATACTGTTAGTATAGATGTCCAAACGGGTCACCCGGCACGGACCCGGCCCGAACCCGTTTTGGCCCGGTACGAATAGGGCCGGGCCAGACACGGCCCGTTGATGCTTCGGGCCGGGTCGGGCTGGCCCACGTGTCTAAGGACATGCCCAAACCCGGCACGCACAGGGAAAAATCGTGCCGGGCCGGCCCGTTGGCCCGGTGGGCCTCAACGGACCGGGCCAGGCACTGGCCCGAACCAACAGTAGAACGGTATATAAATACATATATTTAACAGAATTAATCATATATAATAACATATTATTTATATATATTAAGACAACAAAATATTTATGTATGCATTTTATATTTATGTATGCATTTTATATATGTTTGGCCGCGTATTTAGTATTTACATACTATGAGAGAATTAAATGTATTTACATATTTAGTATTTACATAAATATGCGGGCCGCGGTCGGGCCGACCCATTTATCGGGCCGGGCCGGGCCAAAGCACGCGGGCCGCCGTATCTGCCCATACCTGGCCCGCTAAGCGGGCCGTGCCGGCCCGGGCCCGTAACCGACCGTGTCGGGCCGTGTTTGGACCGGGCTAAATTCGTGTCGTGTCACGGGCCAAACGGGCGGCCCGCACTGTTTGGACATCTATAACTGTTAGAGTGTGTTTGGTTTGAGGAATGAAGTGATCCATCTTCTTCTCACTCCTCACTTTTTTATTTGGTTTGTGTAATACAATGGATTGATTCATCACCACTCCATTACTCATAAGCTAATAATTAGTATATACATGAGAAGTGGGTTGATTCCACTAAAATTGGTGAAATGAACTTATGATGCATCAACTCATGAAGCATAGAGTGACTCCACAAAACAAACACACCATTAATAATTTATAATTTCAATCGCCCTGGTACATTACATGCATGGACAATGGGCGGGAAAGCATCTGCAAATTAACTTGGCCTTCCTCCATTTCGTTCCCAGTCTCCAACTCCGCCGTGAAGGCCGCGCGCACGCCACCACCATCTACCAGTAATAATCGACTGAGGCACCTCGCACAGTGCTCATCAGTCCCATGCTGCATATGCAGCAATACAATAGCACTACCAAACTAATCAAGCACAAGGACGCAGAGCTATCGTGGTGCGCGGCGGCCGCCGAGAGCTAGTACTGGATGATGGAACGGTAGTAGGTGTTGGGAACCCAGTTGGCCGGGATGACCTGGTTGGCCACCAGCGTCTTGCCGGACTCGTTGGTGATGCGCAGGGAGAAGGGCGCGGCGAGGCGGTGGCCGGAGTCCAGCCGCCAGATGGACCCCCACGACTCGCGCATCGGCGTCCACGACCCGGAGTTGGCCTCCATGAGGTCCACCTGCACCACGTCGCCGTCGCCGTCCTCGAACTCGACGAGCACCGCCAGGTACACCGGGTTGGACCCCTCCTCGATGTGGAACGTCACCTTCTGCCCGGGGTAGTTGCAGGGCACCCTACAGGAGGAACAGGCCATGTGGTACCCGTACACGCTAGCTTGGATTAGGCGCCTATATAACTTCAGAACCCTTCGTCCACACATGTACAGCGCGCAGGAAGCAGGCAGGCACGTACGCACGCATGCATGCACACGTCAAACTCAAATAATGGCGGAAGTACTCTGCTAATATTTGTGCGGATTGGATTGAATCTACATGGGGCCCAGTTAAACCGGCCGGTCGTTCTCGTTAGAGTTGGTTGTTGAGCAAAAGTACAAGGGCTCCAAGGCAAGTACAGTGTTAATTAGCTAGACGGTCGAGATGTGTATACGATTCTGTTAATTGGTGTAGGGCCTCCAGCTGAGCAGCCGGCGGCCGGTCGTCGGCGTGGTGGTTCTGTGCAGCGAGAGCGGGGCGTGTTACCCACCTCTTGAACTGGATGTCGATGATGCCGGCGTGGCGGAGCTCGTCGGTGCGGCCGGGCTTGGCCATGGCGCCGAACGCCGTGCCGCTGAGGTCGAAGTGGTACTTGGCCACGGGGTAGTAGTTCATGTCGGTGATGATCACCGTCTCCGGATTGCCGGAGCAGGCTGGGTGGTTTTGGCATCGTATCTGCAGGGAAACAAATACAACGCGCGGGGTTTTGTTACAAGTCAAAAGGAAAACTGTGCTCGAACTTTCCGTTTCCATTAAGGCAGGCACCAAATTAAAGGATATATACCTGGTAGCAGGAGCCGCAGCCCTTGCCGTCCTTGAAGAGGGGCTCGTTGCCGCACGATGTCATCGCCGAGAACGGCGGCAGGTTCACGTTCTTGAATCCACAGGCACCACCTGCACACGAATGCGGAACAAATTAATAATTGATGATCGGGGCACAACAACGGCGTACTACAGTAGTTCATCAGACTCGGTTTAAAACAACGCTGGACGCTGTGTATGCATGCACCGGCCGGCGTTCATGTACGTACCGTCGTCATCAGGGCCGGCGCCGGTGGGCGCACCGTACCAGGTGGCCCGGGCAGCCTCCCAGTTGGGGTCGGCGGTAAAGTCGGAGGCGTTAAAGCTCGCCGGTCTCGCGCACGAGCCACACGTTACAAGGAGCAAGAAGAGAAGCGCCGCAAGTGCAACTACCGTGGAGGAGGAGGAGGAGGAGGTGGCGGCCATCGTAGTGCAGTACCTTGCGAGCGAGGGCTGCTATGTATTAGAGCTAGCTACTGGTAGGCAGACGACAGGAGAAGTTCGATCTGTGTGTCGATGGTCCAAGAAGAGCAACCTTGCCGTGGTATTTATAGGCAGGAAATGAAGCCAAGGAACGCATAGTGCGTGAGCCGCGATCGCCATCAACGGCCGTTAACGTTGCACCACCCGACGTGCTTTTGGTAGGAGTCACATGGCTCTGGAGCAAATCATGGGAGGAATGGAGAGGCTTCGGCATTCCAGACCTGCCGTGTACTATTTTAGAAAATAACGGCTTAATTCTTGGCAGCTATATTTACTATTTTCTAAAGGAGAAGGTGTCACTATCGGAATTTGGCTCTTTACCAAGTGTCAAATGTTTTGTCGAGTGTGTTTTTTAGACACTCGACAAAAAAGCTCTTTACCGAGTGTGCCAAACAAAAAAACCCTTGGTAAAAAACCTTTTGCCGATAAAATATTTGTCGAGTATTTTTTGCCGAGTGTCTGAGACACTCGACAAATAATGCGAGTCCGGTAGTGTATTCGGCTCTATGGTTAAGAAATGAGACTTCATTGTTGAGTTTAGTTTAGATGGATTTTCCATCTAAAAATAAAGCAAAAATTAGACACCTATAATTTACAACTCCCATAAAAAATACCCACATATTTGTATGCCATTAGTTCTTTTAAAATTTTAGATACTCCCATCTTCAGAAACTCAGTGTTGCCAGGCTAATAATATAATCTAAAGCGCATGGATAAGGAACCTATAAATAATACAACAACGAATCTCATGGGGAGTTAGTACCGTGCGAGTGAGATGATGTATGTTGGTCACTTACTTTTAGTTTCTGAGAGAGCCTCATTTGATTGAGTGTGATGGAATTCCCTAATGCAATACTGAGAAAAGTTAGAAAAAGTGTTTCTACAATAATCCATTCACCTTGAAGACATTCAAGATCACATCCTAGGACAATAATATAGATACTATAGGTAGTCCATGTAAGGTTTATATCTTAAAGTACGATAGTTTTGAGAAAATGGCCTATCGCACACTTATATGGATAGATCGAGGTTGTGATTTGGCAACTAATATATAGAATTCTGGTCATGTCTTGGTACTTTATGTTAGAATTATAGGCATTTTCTGTATCATTTTAATTCCATAAATTAACATTATGGTGATGACATATAATAGATAATCAAACATAGATAACATGATCTCAAAAAAATCCATAACAATATGGATCATGAGAACACAAAGCATATGAAGCATGTAAATCATATAAATAAAATAAGTATATAAACATGGTTCATGGATTATTGCGGAACAACTGGAAATAAACAGATAATAATATAAACAGGATGACTGTAAAATTAAGACAGATAGATATAACATATTATAATACGATAGAGCAAAGCTACATACAACATATATAATATGCAGAATATAAAACTGTAAAGAACTGAATTGATCATACCCTCCCATGCGCTCCGAGGATCCTGATCCTTGTCCAACTTCTCTTGTCATCCGATCGAGTTGAAGATGCCAAGAACCAGCGATGAAGACAACGACAGATGTTGGGCAGTCGCGAAGACGCTCCCCAAAAACCTAATTGCCGATCCCCCGTGCAAGGTCTCGAACGACACCGGCTTCGGAGGCACCTGCCCTCTCGCTTCTCTGTGCGCGCAGAGTCACGAGATGGAAATACCCTCACTCGGCGGCTGGACTGTGAGACTGAAAGTGTTTCTCGCGTGTACCGAGTGACAGGAGTGCTCCTCTATTTAACCTCTCGCAGAGGGAAGCTGAAGGAGAAAGGTCGCCGAGTCACGCTAAGAGTCGGCCAGCTCTAGCCGAGTTATGCCATGAGTCGGCCAGCTCTCGCCGAGTCACGCCATAAGTCGGCAGCTGAAGGAGAAGGATCACTCGGCTGGCTGACGAAGAGACAGGGTCACTCGGCAGACGAAGAGACAGGGTCACTCGGCTGACATACGCGGTTAGTGAGTGCTAAAAATTAACACAACCACACCACGCCCGCTCGCCTGCCTGCCTGCCTCGCCTCGCCTCGCCACGCCACGCCACGCCCGGCCCGGCCGGCGGCGGCGGCGGCGCGCGCGCGCGTGTGGCACGCCCTTGTCCATTTCTTGACTTCTCAAGTTAAGTGGAATAAATCCCACCATATAAGTCAAGGCAAAAGACCCTTGGACTTCCAATGTGGTACTATTAGTATTCTCCACCATTACACACCATAGAGTTTATTCAATAAATGGGCCAAGCCCATAAAAGATCCAACAATCCCCACCAAACTCTAGGGTTTGTAATGATGAAGTATCAGAATCACAATCCTTTGATATACCAGTGTTTCGATGGAGACTGTTAAGTTGAACATCCATCTAGAATAAGAGTTTCACTTATTCACAACTGAACAATGGACTATGCCTTGAATTGACAGTTTTGTGCGAAATAAGATTCACTCAAATCCTTTGCTGATACTAGGCTGCAAAAGGGTATTCCCGCTTTTTAGAAGCATATAAGTCACACTTCAGTGCCTTTCATGAGTATTTAGGGATTACCCAAGTCCCATAGACTGTGACTAGCAGTCTGACTCATATAGGTGTATTCCTCAGAAGATGTTCTGTAGGACAACATCTCACCTTTATAAGACTCTTGGAATACATTAAGGTAAAAACCATCCTGCCTTACAGATAGGAAAGATGTGCATCAGAAATGAGTTAAGAAAGGGATCTTTCCTCATAACCTACTCCTAGCTTGTTTCTCCACTCTACTTCACGGGATCTCCGGTCACATAGAGCAGGTTACCACTAGAGTAGATCTCACATGGGTCTCATACCCATTTCCCTCGATGCACTTTCTATCACATTACGTGATAGACCCTTAGTGAATTGATCTGCCAGATTATTTGATGTGTGGACATAATCCACAGTTATAACTCCGGAGTTTTTCAACTTTCTGACAGATTTCAATCTCCTCTTAACATGCCTTGTAGACTTCATGTTATTCCTAGAACTGTTAACCTTTGTAATCACCGTTTGGTTGTCACAGTTCATGGAAATAGCCGGTATCGGTTTTTCAACTATCGGTAAGTCCAATAGGAAATCACGAAGCCACTCGGCCTCAGCCCCAGCAGTGTCTAATGCTGCGAGTTCTGCTTCCATTGTAGACTTCGTTAAGATAGTCTGCTTGCAAGACTTCCAGGAAACAGCGCCACCTCCAAACAGAAACACATATCCGCTTGTGGCATAAAGCTCATCAGCATCAGAAATCCAGTTGGCATCACAATAGCCTTCCAGCACTTTTGGGTTTCCGGTATAATGAATACCGTATGTCATAGTACCTTTCAAATACCGCAACACTCTCTCAAGAGCACGCCAGTGATCATCTCCTGGTTTCGACACAAACCGACTTAGCTTACTCACAGCATAAGAGATGTCTGGCCTTGTTGCACTTGCAAGGTACATGAGCGAGCCAATGATCTAGGAGTATGTCAATTGATCCCTTGCTATTCTCTGATTCTTTCTTAATAGCACACTGGGGTCATAAGGTGTTGGAGCAGGATCACAGTCACTAAAACCAAAGCGACTCAATACCTTTTCCACATAATGGGATTGTAACAAAGTTACCCCACCATCAGCTTCTCTAACAAGCTTGATGTTTAGAATGACATCAGCTTCTCCCAAATCTTTCATCTCGAAATTGCTCGATAGAAGATTTTTAACTTCCTCAATCACATTGAGATTTGATCCAAAGATCAAGATGTCATCAACATAAAGACACAGCATAACAGACTCACCCCCACCATACCGATAGTATACACACGTGTCAGATTCATTTACAACAAAGCCAGCTGTTGTAAGAGTATTATCAAACTTTTCATGCCATTGCTTAGGTGCTTGTTTTAGGCCATACAATGATTTTATCAACCTGCACACCTTGTTCTCTTGACCATCCGCAATGAACCCTTCTGGCTGATCCATATAGATCTCCTCATCCAACTCTCCATTAAGGAAAGCTGTCTTAACATCCATCTGATGAATGATAAGATCATAAGAGGCTGCCATGACTATTAATGTGCGAATTGTAGTCAATCGAGCCACTGGTGAGTAGGTATCAAAGAAATCTTCACCCTCCTTTTGGGTATATCCTTTGGCCACAAGCCTTGCCTTGTACCTCTCAATTGTACCATCAGGCCTAAGCTTTTTCTTGAAAATCCATTTGCAACCTATAGGTTGACAACCATAAGGACGGTCAACGACCTCCCAAGTTCCATTAGACATAATAGATTCCATCTCACTCCTTACTGCTTCCTTCCATAAGTCAGCATCAGGAGAGGAATATGCCTCACTAATGGTAGTTGGTGTGTCTTCCACAAGGTACACTATAAAGTCATTACCAAAGGATTTTGCAACCCTCTGTCTCTTGCTCTTTCGAGTGACTATAGTGTCATCCTCCTCAGGGATGTGCACGTGAGAATCCTCAGCATGATCTATAGGAATCGACAGTTCGTGCTCATGGGGAATTATAGTCTCATGACTTATATCACTAGGTGTATTCTTCATAGGAAATTCATTCTCAAAAAATGTTGCGTCTCTTGATTCCATGATAGTATCAATGTACATATCAGGCACATCAGATTTTATAATTAAGAACCTATACCCAGTGCTGTGAAAAGAGTACCCAAGGAATACACAATCAACAGTTTTAGGCCCAAGTTTACGCTTTTTGTTGATTGGCACATTCACTTTAGCCAAACAACCCCAAGTGCGCAAATATGAGAGATTTAATCTTCTCTTTTCCCATTCCTCGAATGGTGTGATCTCTTTGTTCTTTGTTGGAACTCTATTCAGGACATGACATGCTGTCAAAATCGCCTCACCCCACCATGCCTTGGATAATCCCGCTGTACTCAACATGGCATTCACCAAATCTGTTAGAGTGCGGTTTTTCCTTTCAGCAATCCCATTGGATTGTGGTGAGAATGGCGGTGTCCTCTCATGAATAATACCATGTTCCACGCAGAACTCATCGAACACATTAGAGAAATATTCTCCACCTCGGTCGGACCTTAAACGTTTTATTTTCCTCTCAAGTTGGTTCTCTACTTCAGCTTTGTAGGCCTTAAAATAATTGAACGCTTCATCTTTTGTTTTTAAGAGATACACATAACAAAATCTAGTGGAGTCATCTATAAGAGTGAGAAAGTATCTTTTACCACCTTTGGTCAAAATTCCATTCATCTCGCACAGATCAGAATGAACAAGTTCTAGAGGTGCCAAACTCCTCGCCTCAGCAGCCTTATGAGGCTTGCGGGGTTGTTTTGATTCAACACACACATGACACTTAGACTTTTTGACCAAGTTAAATTTAGGAATTAAATTTATATTTGCTAACCGCATAAGACAGCCAAAGCTTGCATGACAAAAACGTGAATGCCATAAATCCGACTCATCAGAAAAATGAACAGAATTCACGAGTTTATTACACACATCATGCAGAGATAAGCGGAACAAGCCTCCGCAGTCATATCCTTTACCAACAAAAATACCATGTTTCGACACAACACATTTATTAGACTCAAGAACAACTTTGTATCCATCTCGACATAGCATAGAAACGCTAACGAGATTCTTCTTGATAGAGGGCACATGCTGCACGCTCTTCAATGGCACCGTCTTTCCCGAAGTAAACTTCAGAATGACCGTACCAACACCAAGAACATGAGCACGCGACCCATTACCCATCAACAAGGCGCCAGACCTCCCGACCTGGTAGGAAGTGAACATAGAGGCATCAGCACACCCATGAATGTTTGCACCACTGTCCATCCACCACTCAGGTGAATTACAGACTGAAAGAACAAATGGTAAAGAATTACCATACCCAGATGTTCCTCCTTCAGTTTCAGTGGTTACAACATGAGTTGATTTCTTGTCTTGAGTGAACTTGCGATCAGGGCACTCTCTTGCCCAATGTTGATCACTGCCACAGACAAAGCATCCTCCCTTTCCCTTGTTATTGTTGTTCTTCTTTTTAAACTGTGCTGTATGAACAGGTTTATTCGCATTCTCTGATTTGTTCTGGTTTTTCTTCTTGTTAAACTTGCGAAAGTTTCTCTTCTGCACCACATTAGCAGTAGAGGTCTCAACACCTTTTCCACTGTCCTTTGTTCTAGCCCTTTCCTCAACATCAAGAGTACCAATGAGCTCTTCCACATTGAACTCTTGTCTCTTATGTTTGAGAGAGGTAGCAAAGTCCTTCCAAGAAGGTGGCAACTTGGCGATTATACCGCCAGCCACAAACTTGTCAGGCAAAGGACAAGGAAAAAGTTCGAGTTCCTTAGCTAGTGCCTGAAACTCATGAGCCTGTTCCACTACAGATCGGTTCTCAACCATCTTGTAGTCATACAGCTGCTCCATGAGATACAGCTCGCTACCAGCGTCAGTAACTCCAAACTTTCCAACAAGAGCATCCCACAGCTCTTTCCCCGTGGGAAGGATGATATAGCTTTTCTGGAATTTTGTATCCAGTGCGCTAATTACTGCTCCTCGAAAGAGGTTGTCTTCAGCCTTAAACTTAGCCTCATCCTCAGGAGGTAAGTTTGCAGGCTTGCCCTCAGCGGCATGAAAACAAGACATTGCAGTTAGCCACAATTCCATTTTGGCTTTCCATATCAAGAAGTTTTTACCATCAAAAGGATCAGGCTTTAGCACAGCAGCAAAACCTCTGGCAGAAAAATGCCTAACATTAGGTTTTTGGAGTGTTAGAATTATAGGCATTTTCTGTATCATTTTAATTCCATAAATTAACATTATGGTGATGACATATAATAGATAATCAAACATAGATAACATGATCTCAAAAAAATCCATAACAATATGGATCATGAGAACACAAAGCATATGAAGCATGTAAATCATATAAATAAAATAAGTATATAAACATGGTTCATGGATTATTGCGGAACAACTGGAAATAAACAGATAATAATATAAACAGGATGACTGTAAAATTAAGACAGACAGATATAACATATTATAATACGATAGAGCAAAGCTACATACAACATATATAATATGCAGAATATAAAACTGTAAAGAACTGAATTGATCATACCCTCCCATGCGCTCCGAGGATCCTGATCCTTGTCCAACTTCTCTTGTCATCCGATCGAGTTAAAGATGCCAAGAACCAGCGATGAAGACAACGACAGATGTTGGGCAGTCGCGAAGACGCTCCCCAAAAACCTAATTGCCGATCCCCCGTGCAAGGTCTCGAACGACACCGGCTTCGGAGGCACCTGCCCTCTCGCTTCTCTGTGCGCGCAGAGTCACGAGATGGAAATACCCTCACTCGGCGGCTGGACTGTGAGACTGAAAGTGTTTCTCGCGTGTACCGAGTGACAGGAGTGCTCCTCTATTTAACCTCTCGCAGAGGGAAGCTGAAGGAGAAAGGTCGCCGAGTCACGCCAAGAGTCGGCCAGCTCTCGCCGAGTCACGCCATAAGTCGGCAGCTGAAGGAGAAGGATCACTCGGCTGGCTGACGAAGAGACAGGGTCACTCGGCGGCTGTGAGTGCTAAAAATTAACACAACCACACCACGCCTGCCTGGCCTGGCCTGGCCTCGCCTGGCCTCGCCTCGCCTCGCCTCGCCACGCCTGGCCTGGCCCGGCCCGGCCCGGCCCAGCCGGCGGCGGCGCGCGCGCGCGTGTGGCACGCCCTTGTCCATTTCTTGACTTCTCAAGTTAAGTGGAATAAATCCCACCATATAAGTCAAGGCAAAAGACCCTTGGACTTCCAATGTGGTACTATTAGTATTCTCCACCATTACACACTATAGAGTTTATTCAATAAATGGGCCAAGCCCATAAAAGATCCAACACTTTATTGCCCTGTATTTACTTGAACTCTTTACTTACCACATTTATAGCTTCTGCATATGATTTGTTTGTGTGACATTTATCTTCCACGACTAGATATCAAATAGTAATATGGTTGGCTCTAGGTTTCAAAACTCTTTGCTTGTTAAGCTAGAGCTAGAAAAAACTTGAATACTCATTTTGCTAAAGTATACATTTTTTCTCGTGGTAGTTGAGTGTAGAATGTAGATTGAAATTAGACACCCAATTCAACCGTCTTATTGCTGGTAGGACCTTAGAGCGGTTTCTCGTTTTAGCTTTTATCCTTAGTTTTTGTTTGGATATTATTGTATATACCTCAATAATCTATATGTATTAAGATGAATTTGGAGTGAAACTTATATATATGTGGATTGAGTTGAATACAAGAGTATCGAAACAAAACTTTATGAGTTTATGTCTATTCATTATCTAAAAAAAGAAGTATATGTCCACTACAGCAGGTGAGAGAAGCCAGGAATGCACCATTCGCGCTACACCAGTACGTCACCCAGTCGAGTGTTTTTCAGAACTCACTCACAACCATGCAAGTCGATTCCATGATCTCTGTACCTCACGTCATACCAGAACGACCACTACTCCATATGATTCGCGCAAACCCAGCACGGCGGGTGCTAGTGCGACGTCGACGCAAGTCGTGCTCGATGATGCGTTTTGCGTGGCGGCCGCCGCTTCCTTGGACAGCCGTGGGCCGCATCTCACATGCTAGGGTGGCGGGCGCTGCGTAGCCGTCGCCCGTCGGCGTCCCATCCTTCTCGCGCGCACATGCGCCGGTTAGTAGCCCGGGATTCATCATCCGTCAGTTATTTCGTCAATTCGTCTCTGTCCCAAGATACCGGCCGTTTGGACCATCGAAAAATGAGATGCATGCATATATAGTTCTGAAGAGCTATCCGTTTCTCCTGGGTACCCCTTTATTTGCAGCAGAAAAGAAATGCTATCGATCGACAGCTGAACTGCTGCTGCTCGACGACCATAGCACGCTTTTTTTTTGCTGTCCACCAAGCGCAATGATGCTTTGCAGTTTGAGAACTGTTGACCTTTTTTCATCACCAAACCTACTTGCTGATGCCTCAATAGTCAATTCAGATAGAAAGATCTTGTCAGTTACCCACAACTAGCTTTCCCTTTATTTGGTGCGGTTATTACAAGCGACTGAACCGAATGAGAGTATGTTAAGCCGGTAATTGCGGTTGCGGGAAGAATAAGTCAGTTCAAGTCATACTAAGCTTAAAATACGGTCTACCTGGTCGGTTCTCATACTAGTCGTAATCATATTCGTCCCTTTCGCTGCATCAAGCCAACAATTATAGAGTGTTTGGTTTTAGAAACGGTCTAGTCCATTATTTTCTCACTCCTAGTTTTTTTTTTAGTTTATAGAATGGAATTAGTTGATCTATCACCACCTTATATAGTACTAATATGAGAAATAGAGTCATCCTACCAAATTTGATAAATATATTCATGATGCACCACCTCGTTTTGAATGAGTGATTTATCAAACCAAATACTCACTTAATGCATGTATCGCCGTTAACTACTCATATATGATATAATGCATGTTTTGGTCGGTACACGAGTGATCATGGTATTCCTTTTGCGGATTGCCATATCTTACTGGGAATGGAGTAGCATAAGCAAAAGCCGGCATCAGGAAAGGAACCTTTGATATCCACTCACAGCACTCAAACTGTCGCTGCGAGTGTTCTTTCGCTTTACAGTTGGGAAACATGGCTTACGCTAAGTTAGAATGTCCTGAACATCCAAACCTCGTTAATCTTCTGACTCAAAAGTCAAACCTTTCCAAAGCAAAATTTGCTGAACTGGCCTAAGCCTATTGTACCGGGTTACAAGGTCAGGATCAAGTTCCTCTGCCCCGCGCGCCTCTCCTCCCCGCGCCTCCTCGTTTGTCTGCTCTGGATTTGATACAGTAAATACTAAGTGTAGGCAGCTCACCATACAATCTCTATCATCCTGATTGGCAAGGCTCTATGTCATCCAGGCCGGCTAGAAACCGAAGTTTTTGACGTATCAGCATATGCAGTCAAACAACCTCAAAATAAATTATTTTACATCCACTCATGCAGCTCAGGCTTCAAGTATACATGCAACCAAACAAAGACTTGCATAAAGTCAATGCACACACTGATACAGGATGGGACAGTGCGACTAACCAATCAGATGGTATATGACTGACTGCATATCGACTCCGAATTTGAAGAGTATGTTCCATGATGTCTTGTAATATAAAACCTTGACGTTGCTCGGTGCTACCCGATGGTAGCTTCCTGTAAAAAAAAGTCATATGCGATAGTTGCTACAAACATGTGATACAATACAACTTACCTTGTGTTTAGTCTTGCAGATATGGTTGTTAGTGCTATAAATGTGATTCGGATCATTGCCTCAGTCTAATATCTATGCTTTTGAGACATATCCTGGAACTATCACTTGCACACATGTCACACCCGGATTTAAGAGTAAATCCGAGCGCGTCTCACACATATGATGACTCATGGTACATAACTCAATGTCACATCTTTATTATAAAATAAAAATTATGTACAAAATAGCTACATAATTACATTATATGACGACAACGATCCTTCGTATCTAGACCTCTCCAAACTCATCGTAGCATCCTTCATGCTCCTCATCTTGACGGTACTTATTCTTGTCCTGGTGTGAGATTAGCAAGGCTGAGCTCATATACGCGCTCAACAAGTTGTGTGGACTAATGTGCATGATCTCACTTACGGTGGGGGCTCATGTGAAGTGTAAGGTTTACCAAGAAGAAAGTGGTTAAGAATGAGCATTGCTTTTAATACGTTCGTCAAAATTTTATTAGCAATTACTAAGTATAAGTGTATACCAACCAATTAAATAATTAATCACAATTAATAATAAATCTTACAATACAATGTGAATGGCAAATTAAGCTTAGTTTCATAAGTTACTCATGTGAGGGTCTAAACTGCTCATGACTGTGAGCATGACTGATATATAATCTTTACCATGAAATATTTTAATTCATATATTTTTAAAGAGGGCTTTAATTCTATAGTTTATAAAGGGAATGGCAAATAGATTGAAAGTCTTTGTATCATTTATTTCTTGAAGCTCACAAATTAAATTTCCATTTATATTTTGTTTTAACTAATTATTATTCTAATGTTATTATTTATTTTAGAAAGGGTGAATATAATTATTCATCGGGAACATTTTACTTTGGTTCTTTTTAGAGGTTCTTTTATTAATCCCAAAATCAGGATGTTGGATGTTACAACACATACATTTGTTCATAATTAGATAATTAGTATTTGGGAGTGCAAGACAAAATATCCAAAAATGGTTTACCTAATGGTACTACTTGTCAGTCAAGTAAATGGATAAAAATCCACACTTCTTATCTATTGATTGCCAAAGGATCTCCTTGTAATATATATTATTTTCCTGTCTATGATCATAGGACACTAAGTTATTGACAACCTTTCATGTATTCCTGTGAAACACTATATGCACATGGGCGGCATAGTTTTCATCTCCTAGCAAACAAAAAAATAGTATTTGTATGCTAAAAAATATGTACTATACTTTAAAAACTAAGCCACAAATGAAAATACATAATAACCTTACCAAAAATTGTGGCATGCTACCTTTGCATTTTGACCATTCGCTTTAGGAGCAAACCAATAGTGGTCCCAAGACATGATAGGGACATGCTCACCACTGGCCATACTCACCATCCCTAGCCAATGAAAGAGGTTAGCTAAGACAAAGTTAACCATACTATGGTACCTAGTGTTAGCGAACGTGCCATCAATTCAGGACTAGCAAATAAAAACTATGATATAAATCAACCTAAAGCTTATTGTCGGCGTTTCGGGCCCCGGGGGACCCTCAAACCGAGCCTGAAAGCATCTAGGCCCCTGGTTGGTTTTAGTGATTAATGACAACGTAATGTTGTATGTGACTAACGTGTGTTTTGCAGAGACAAATGGTAAGTTAGGTCGCATTACAAGTAGAGATACTACAACGGTGAAGACAATCCCGGAGATAAGAACTCAAAGCGACGGCTAAAACGATGAAACAAAAGATGAAGGACTACAGAGTCCGAGTGTCAAGGAGATGTGGACACTCATGATTTAGTTAGGTCTTTTATTCTCTTTTAGCTGTACTATAAAGAGGGGTTGTCGATGAGTAGTTTGACCAAGAGAGTTCTAGTGTAGTGTTGGTGCACAATCACAGTCACATATAGTGCTAGGTATCACTCTAGAACTCACTCACAAGTTAGAACGAAAACCGATTTGAAAATCAGCTGAAAAACAAGAGATAGGGTTTTTGGCCCTGGGGCACCGGACTGTCCGGTGCACCATCTGCCAGGTGGGCCAGGCTGGCCCAGGGGAAGGCTTCCCCCGAGCAGAAAAACCCGAGCGCGCCTGTTTCAGAAGTGAATTATAGTGGTGCACCGGACAGTGCACCAGACTGTCCGGTGTGCACCGGACAGTGACTGTTCACTGTCCGGTGTGCTATCAGTCCAACGGCTACCTGTCAGAACTAGCTGTTGGAAACGACCGTTGGCGCACCGGTGGCGCACCGGACTGTCCAGTGCGCCCGTGTGCAGTAAAGTGCCTGTAACGACTAGTTGGTGGGTGAGGGCTATTTATACCCCCTCCACCCACCATATTCAATGTCTTGCAGCCCACATTAATTCTAGCACATTGCTAGAGCATTGCAAGCACCAAAAGCCTAGTGAGGAGATTAGAGAAGCTTAATCCCGCATTTGTTCCTCATTAGCGCTAGCGAGAGCCACCTAGAGCACACACCACTTGCATTAGGCTTCTCTTGGTCAAGCGAAAGTCTACGGCTTGTTACTCTTGGTGATCGGCATCACCTAGACGGCTTGGTAGCGTTGGGAGCTCGGTGATCACCGTGAAGATCTTGTTGGTGACCCGACTCAAGTTTGTAAGCGGTCTCGAGGGATCCACCGCACCGGAGTGGCAAAGGATCATCTCGTAGTGAGCACTTGGTTCTTGCGAGGACCAAGGGGGAGCGATACCCTTGCGCGGGTGCTCCAACGAGGACTAGTGGAGAGTGCCGACTCTTTGATACCTCGGGAAAAATTGGAGGAGTCTTCTAAACCTTGCTTTACATTCCGCACTTAATTCAAGCACTTTACATTGTGTATTTGTTTAGCAAGTATTTGAAGTATTGTCTTAGCATTGTTGTATTTCTAGTATTATTATCTTAGTGCTAGTTGTTGGGGTGAAGTTGGGCTCTTGCTTGGCTCTTGCTTAGGTTTTAATTAGTGTTGATTTTTAGAAAAGCCCAATTCACCCCCCTCTTGGGCATCGTGATCCTTTCAATTGGTATCAAAGCCAAGTTGCTCTTAGATTAGCTTTACCGCTAAGAGTTACGATATCCGGTGGGGATGGACCTCCTCCCGTTTTTGATGGTGATGATTTTCCTTATTGGAAAATTCGTATGAAAGCATATTTGGAGGCTATAGACATTGGTGTCTATAAAGCCGCCACACAAGGATTCCCCGAACCTAGAGATCGTACAAATCTTGTAGGTGATGAGTTTAATTATGAAAAATGGAATGCCAAGGCCAAAAACACCCTTTTTAGAGGCCTTTGCAAAGATGTGTTCAATAGAGTAAGAAATCATAAAAATGCTCATGATTTGTGGATGGATATTTGTGCTCTACATGAAGGAACTAGAAGTGAGCGTGAGGAGAGATATCACATTGATATGAGAAAGTTAAATTCTTTTGAAATGCTTGCTAATGAAAATGCCAATGATATGTGCTCACGTCTCAATATTCTTGTAGAGGAAGTAAATGGATTGAGGCTTACTCAAATCTCACAACCGGATGTTGTGAGGAAGATTCTCAGTGTCCTCCCAATAGACAAATATGGACACATTGTCACTGTGCTACATCAAATGGATCTTTCAGTTACCACACCTACACAGATTTTGGGAAAGATCAATGCTCATGAGATGTACATGCACATCAATGACAAAGATGAGTCATCTTCCAAAAGAAAGGATTTGGCTCTCAAAGCAAATCAAGAAAGAAAAGGAAAAGCTAAAATACAAGTTGAGGAAGAATCCTCAAGTGATGATGACCTTGATGCTAACATTGCCTTGATGGTAAGGAAGACCACCAAGATGTTGAAGAAGCTCAACAGAGAAGGCATCAAATTTGATTCAAGAAAGAAGAAATTCTTTTCCAACAAAAGAAAGCCCATTTCTGAGATGGATTGCTACAACTGTGGAGAGCTCGGTCATCTTGCTCATCAATGTAACAAGCCCAAGAAGAACAAGTTCAAGGGCAAGAAAGAAGATGACAGCGATGATGAGAAGAAGGAAAAGAGATTCTTCAAGAGGAAGGATGGAAAGCAAAAAAGGTTCCACAAAAAGAAAAATGGAAAAGCATATATTGTTGGTGACTGGCTCACTGACATTGAGTCATCAAGTGGATCTTCTTCAAGTGAAGAAGAGAATGATGAAAAAGTTGCCGCCATCGCCGGGGACTTCTCTTCACCACCACCATCGCCATCATCGACTTCTCACCTATGCCTCATGGCTAGAGGTGAACGGAAGGTACAAAATGATATTGATATTACTGATGATAGTGATAGTGATAGTGATGAGGAATTTGCTTCACCTTCATATGATGAGCTAGCTGACTTGCTTAAAGAATATACTCAAATCATTAGAAAGTCAAAAGCTAAATGTGATAGGTTGAAAAATGAAAATGAATCTTTAAATGCCAAATATGACATAGTTATGAAAGCTAGTGATGAAATGAAAGAAGAAAACAAAACTATGTCATCAACTGTAAATGAGCTCACGACCTCCCTAAAAGATGCTAAGGATAAATGTGACAAGTTAAATCAAGGAAGACTATACTCAGATTAAATTTGATCATGATGATCTTCTTGTGGAAAATGAACTTTTATCTTGCAAAACACATGAGGCTATTAACCATGTTGTTAAGATTGATGTAGCAACCTCATGTGATGATTTGAGTCAAGGAGAGCAAACTAGTCTACATGCTGAATTGACTAAAAAAGTTGAAGTCTTGACTTTAGACAACCAAAAATTGAAGAGATACTTGACTGATGCAACTACTAGAGGAAAGGTTGCTATTGAGAACAATGATTTCAACAACGAGTTGGCAGTGGATAATGAAAGGCTTAAAAATGAGGTCAAGAAACTTAAGTGTGAAAATGAACATCTTGCAACAAGTGTGGAAAAGTTCAACAAGGGCCAATACCTCCAAAATGAGTTGCTTATGAACACTGTCATGAAAAACAACAAGAGCGGTATTGGATACAATGCTTTTGTGCAAAAGAAAGCTACTACTCAATACAAGCCAAAGCAAACTCACAAGCCCATCAAATGCTTTGAGTATGGAAATGAAGGTCATTTTGCCCACAACTGCAAAGCCAAACCACCAACTCCCTTGCCTAAGCACTCAAAACCATTTGCTTTCAATGCTCATTATGTTCTAAGAAAAGTTACAAATGGAAAGGTCAAAGTTACATTCCTAGGTCCACCAAACAAGAGTAGACCTAGACAAATTTGGGTTGCAAAGTCCTTGATTGAGAGAGTCACTGGTCCTATGCAATATAGGGCCCTCAAAACTCAAGCTTGATTTGTCTGTGGATGTAGGTGAACTACAAGACCGGTGGGAGCCATTGGGTTATTGACAGTGGATGCACACAACATATGACAGGCAACCCACGGATGTTCACCTCACTTGATGAGAATGTTGATGGACAAGACAAAATCACATTTGGAGACAATTCAAAAGGGAAAGTGCAAGGACTTGGCAAGGTGGCAATTTCAAATGATTTATCAATATCAAATGTTCTCTTGGTTGTACCTTTGAGCTTCAATTTATTATCAGTGGGTCAACTCTATGATCTTGGACTTCAATGCTTATTCACTCCAACAGAGGTTATTGTATCAAAGATGGATGACGAATCAATGGTGTTCAAGGGATTTAGATACAACAACCTCTACTTAGTGGATTTCACTTCAGAAGATGCAGACTTAAGAACTTGCCTCTTCACCAAAGCTTCACTTGGATGGTTTTGGCATAGGAGGCTTGCACATGTTGGGATGAGCACACTCAAGAAGGTATTAAAGAAAGACATGGTCAGAGGATTAAAGGATGTGGTATTTGAAAAGGACAAGCCTTGCAGGTGCATGTCAAGCTGGGAAGCAAGTTGCTAATACACATCCTACTAAAGCTTTCATGTCAACATCAAGGCCACTGGAACTACTTCATATGGATTTATTTGGACCTACAAATTATGTAAGTGCTGGTGGCAACCTCTACTGTCTAGTGATTGTTGATGATTTCTCAAGATATACTTGGGTGTTCTTTCTCCATGACAAATCTGAAGTTGCATCCATATTCAAGAAGTTTGCCAAGAAAGCACAAAATGAATTTGATTGCAAGATCAAGAAGATTAGAAGTGATAATGGCAAAGAATTTGACAACACCAACATTCATGAGTACTATGATGAAATTGGGAACAAGCATGAAGTATCTGCAATATACACACCTCAACAAAATGGAGTTATTGAAAGGAAAAACAGGACCTTGATCACACTTGCAAGAACAATGATTGATGAGTATAACACACCGGAGAGGTTTTGGGCCGAAGCTGTCAACAGTGCATGTTATGCATCAAATAGGCTATTTCCTCACCGGCTACTTGCGAAGACTCCCTATGAACTGCTAAATGGGAAAAAGCCAGACGTCTCCTTCTTCCGGGTGTTTGGGTGCAAATGCTACATCTACAAGAAACACCATCACCTAGGAAAGTTTCAAAGACGTTGTGATATTGGTTTTCTTTTGGGTTATTCATTAAAGTCCAAATCATATCGAGTATTCAACCATGCCACTGGCGTGGTAGAAGAAACATATGATGTGGAATTTGATGAGACTAATGGCTCCCAAGGAGCACTTGAAAATCTTGATGATGTAGGTGATGAGCCACTTAGGGAAGCAATGAAGAACATGCCAATTGGAGCTATCAAACCAAAAGAAGATGAAGAAGATGTGCAAAACATTGACATGCCTTCTTCATCAAATGTACCACATGATGATGAAAAAGATGAGAGGCATGCAAATAAAGATACATTTGTCTCTCATGAACAAGCAAGGGTACAAGCCGAAGATGTTGATGCTCCAGGATCTTCTTCCCAAGTGGTTGACAGGAGAAACTCATCACTACTTCAAGCTCATCCTCAAAACCAAATCATCGGGAGTCCTTCACAAGGGGTTATTACTCGATCACATAGACATGCTTCTTTTATTGAACATCACTCCTTTGTTTCTTGTGTTGAGCCTACTTGTATAGATGAGGCGCTACAGGATCCAGACTGGGTGAATGCATGCCATGCATGAAGAACTTAACAACTTCGCCCGTAACCAAGTTTGGACCCTGGAAAAGCCCCCACAAGATGCAAGAATCATTGGAACAAAGTGGGTGTTCAGAAACAAACAAGATGATCAAGGTGTGATTGTAAGGAACAAGGCAAGACTTGTTGCAAAAGAATTCTCTCAAGTTGAAGGCTTAGATTTTGGAGAGACCTTTGCACCAGTTGCTCGACTGGAAGCCATTCGTATCCTACTTGCATATGCATCATGCTATGATATAAAATTGTATCAAATGGATGTAAAAAGTGCATTTTTAAATGTCTTCATAAATGAACTTGTATATGTTGAGCAACCACCTAGATTTGAAGACCCTAGATATCCTAACCATGCTTACAGGTTGTCCAAGGCGCTATATGGACTAAAGCAAGCTCCAAGGGCTTGGTATGAGCGTCTTCACGACTTCCTTATCGAAAAGGGCTTCAAGATCGGGACCGTCGACACAACTCTATTCACAAAGAAACATAACGGTGATATTTTCATTTGTCAAGTATATGTTGATGATATAATCTTTGGCTCGACAAATGACTATCATTGCAAGGAATTTGGTGAGTTGATGTCGTAGGAGTTCGAGATGTCAATGATTGGTGAGCTGACATACTTCCTCGGCTTTCAAGTCAAGCAAATGAAAGATGGTAACTTTCTCTCACAAGAGAAGTATACCAAAGACTTGTTGAAAAGGTTCAACATGGAGAAGTGCAAACCAATCAAGACACCTATGCCAACAAATGGACATCTCGACCTAGATGAGGGAGGTAACCCGGTTAATCAAACTCTCTACCGTTTTATGATTGGTAGTTTATTGTACCTTACCGCATCTTGGCCCGATATCATGTTTAGTGTCTGCATGTGTGCTAGATTTCAATCTAATCCTAAGAAAGCTCATCTTCGCGCTGTTAAAAGAATTCTTAGGTATCTCAGGCACTCCACAAGCGTTGGTCTGTGGTATCCCAAAGGAGCTACTTTTGATTTAATTGGCTATTCCGATTCGGATTATGCCGGTTGCAAAATTGATAGGAAAAGTACTTCTGGGGGATGCCATCTGCTTGGTAGAACACTAGTTTCATGGACATCCAAAAAGCAAAATAGTGTTGCTTTGTCAACTGCCGAAGCGGAATACATTGCCGCATGTGCTTGTTGCACACAAATTTTATATATGAAACAAACTCTTCTAGACTATGGCGTAGTTCTAGAAAAGGTACCTTTATTGTGTGATAATGAGAGTGCTGTTAAAATTGCTAATAATCCTGTACAACACTCTCGCACCAAGCACATTGATATTCGTCATCACTTCCTTAGAGATCATGTTGCTAAAGGAGATACCATTTTAGAAGGAGTGAGGTCGGAAGATCAATTAGCGGATATTTTCACTAAGCCACTTGATAAGACCCACTTTTGCATGTTGAGAAATGAACTAAATATTCTTGATCTCAGAAATTTTATGTAAGATGTCAAATGGTGTTGTCAAGCTTGCATTGCATGTTTAAATTTCTTGTATTGCATCTAGGGCTTGTCTAACCTAGTTGAGATAACCGCCAACAAAGCGAGTGAAAAAGCTTAACTCGGATCAAACTTGACAAGTCTTAGTTTTAAGCTTTTAGCACTTAAATTCTTACTTCTTATGCAATTGTTGGTTCTTGAAATATGCATGAGGTACTGCACTTAGGGGGAGTATTCAAAACTCAAGTCACTCCAGAAAACCCCTAGTGTAAGGCCAAAATGCAAATTTCACCATTTGCCTATTTTCTCTAAAAATTATCTAGCCTATGGCAAAATATTTTGAAAATTATGAGAAAATATATGAGGTTGCCAATACCTGTCCCAACAAGTGTTATTTTGTGTGTTTATAAGTTGGGATTTGGTTTGGTTAGAAACTAGATAGAAAAATTCAAAAAATCCAAATTTTCCCTCTGTCTGGGCTCACCGGACAGTCCGGTGTGCACCGGACACTGCACTGTGCAATGTCCGGTGCACCGGCAGTCGCGCGCTCAAATTCCATTCTTCTGTGCACTGTCCGGTGGTTCACCGGACAGCTACTGTGCGCTGTCCGGTGTGCACCGGACAGGCACTGTAGACTGTCCGGTGTGCCCATATTTGGTTTTTAAAAAACCTTTCCCCTCTCGCGCCCGAGGCCAGGCAGTTTTTCTGCTCTGTTCTCTGCCTCTGCTCTCTGTCTCTAGCGGTTTCCACTCCCTCGCTGGCGACCACCCCTCTCCGGCGATCCTCCGGCGTCTGTTGTTCCCCTCGGCTGTGCTCCTCACTCTACTCTGGTGAGCACCTCCCTCCTCTGTCTTCCCTCTCTCTCTCTCCATTTCTCTGGGCAGTGAACACTCTTCCTCCCCTTAAGTGCCATTTTCCAATTCTTGTGAATTCCTGTGAATCCTTCTGGTAGGAAGTGTCCCTATGTGCTTCTTGAGTATCCTTGCAGGTTACTAGCTCCTTCGGGAGGGTTTTCCCACCCCACATAGTCTTTTCACCGAAACCCTAAAACTCCGCACACCACGTGTTCGGTGAAATGCCCAAACCAGCCAAAAATGCTCCGATTGAACCCAAATTTTTTAGGCACCTTCACAACAGCTCCAGTAACATATTCGCCAAATTTCACGCCAATCCGATAGTCTAAGCTTTAATTTCACCAAATTCCCTGTTTCGAGCGATCGTTTCCGAGCCGAGTGCCCAAATTTCATTTTCTTCGCCTAAATTCAAACCAAGCACACACTTCACTCATATTCACCCATATAAACCTATTCGTGAAGTATCGGCTCCATTCCATGTCATTTCGTGCCTCAATTCGAATTCCAAACCTTCTATGGCACTATTTCTCGTTCAAACGCCGTTTTCGCGTCGTTTGACATCTCGATCGTCATATTTCTCGTTTTCTGTGCCATATTTCTCTGTGTATGTATTTATTCACATTTCATATACTTATGACTATGTGACTAATATGTGCTCACCTCTTCTGTCATTTTAGTGACCTTGCCTGCCCGTGTGCCGTCTCCTGTCCTGCCTGGATTTTCACCTCTCGTGTGAGCTTTCCAGGTAGCCATCTCCTATTTTGACATTCTATCAGATATTATCGACCTGTGCTTAGCCTCTCTCTCTCATTTGCAGTCGTTAGGTCAGGATGCCGCGCACGAAGAATGTGTCGGCGCTAGGGGGAGGCGATGATGGGGATCCTCGTCGCCCCTTCAGGCAGGTCAAGGGCAAGACCGTGTACTTGGAGCAGCAGGAAGGTCGCAAGAAGCGGCGTATGGACAGAGCAGCCCGAGCAGCGGCAGCAGCAGTAGCAGCTGTTGGGGACCTTCGGCGTCCGAAGGTCCTCAAAAACAGGATTTAACAGTATTTCTGTAGTACAATGTGTGAACAGGTACCCTCGGACTAAAGTCGGCATTGCAGTAGACCGGAATAATACGAAGCTTGCTACAGAGCCGAAGGTGTTGAGCAGGAAAGCTTCGGCGTAACAGCAAAGAGTGGAACCGACTTAAAGATGAAAAGGCTATTTAAACCTCGATAGACTACTATAGAGTTATTATCAAATGTAAAGGGCATGAATGTAATTTTGTAAGGGCTGTGTCCCGTGTCTATAAATAGGTGAACAGTATCCCCGTACTGTTCACGCTGACTTGGCATTTGCTTTTTGCGTCACGCTTGTACTGTCATTTCCTTCCGATTGAAGGTACACTTATAGTTCAATGATATTTTTGTTTATGTTCAGTAATAATAAATGATTGTTCATGTTTTCTCTTACATTCTTTATATTTTATCCTTCATCATTGTTTGATGAATTTATGAAGGTATGTCCTTCATAACCTTCGTCCACAAGTTATTATATCCTAAGGGAAATAATGCTTCGGAGGACGAAGGACGTTAACGATTAACATTTTCTATGTTGCCTTGTTCTTAACTCTTAGCACTTGAGAACAAGTCCCCAACATTGGCGCCCACCTCCGGTGAACTCACTTCCATTTCTTGAGCTTTTCAACATCTTCGGCAAGCATCACCTTCGTCATGCCGCCGAAGAAGGCTTCAGCACCAGGGGCTGGCACGCTGCAGCCGCTGGACCCCAATCAAGACGTCCTTTCTCTTAGAGAGGCACGAAGCCAGAAGAGGAAGGCTACCAGTCCAACACCTCCGGAGGATGATCTAGATCAGGAGATTCAAAATCTGGAAATCCTTCAGCAGCAGGTTCAACGCAAGAAAGAAAAGATGGCCAGGGTAGCTGAACTGCAGAGGCAGATAGACGAAGCCTCTGAAGAAGTTCGTCATCTTGCTCAGGACGAGCAACACCGAAGGCCTCAGCATCAAGATCTTCATCAGGAGGGTTTTCCCAACGAAGATGATTGGTATGACAATTTCCATCATGGGAATTTTGTTTTTGATGATGCTTCTCCTCTGTCCGCTGAGCTGCAGGCTACACCTTGGCCCCCATCCTACAAGCCGCCTCAGCTCCCTATATTCGATGGCCACTCAGACCCGAAGCAGTTTTTGATGAGCTACGAAGCAACAGTGTCTTCGTATGGTGGCAATGCTTCAGTCATGGCCAAATCTTTCGTTATGGCTGTCAGAAGTGTTGCTCAAACCTGGTATTCCTCCCTTCGACCAGGCACAATCACTTCATGGCAGAAGCTGAAGGATTTGTTGTTAACCAGCTTTCAAGGATTTCAGACGAAGCCGGTCACTGCTCAGGCTCTGTTCCAGTGCACTCAGGACCACGAAGAATACCTTCAGGCATATGTCCGAAGGTTCTTGCGTCTGAGGGCACAGGCACCAACGGTGCCCAATGAAATTGTCATCGAGGCCATGATCAAGGGGCTTCGGCCAGGTCCGTCAGCTCAGTACTTCGCCAGGAAGCCTCCTCAAACTTTGGAGAAGCTTCTCCAGAAAATGGATGAATACATTCGGGCCGACAATGATTTTCGCCAAAGAAGGGAGGAGGCTTTCAGGTTTTCTGAAATGACCAGGGGCTTCGGAGGGAGGTTTTACCCGAGGCATGTGAGATCAATTCACAATTCTACACAAAATGATGACAGAGGAAGCCAACAGCAAAGGCCACAATACTCCTCACAGGCTTCTGGACAACAGCAAAGCTCCTTTCGGCCACCAGCTCCAAGAGGCAGAGGCGCCAGGGGCTTCGGAGGAAGATTTGGCGATCAACCGAGAAGAATCTTTTGCTTATTTTGCGGTGAGAACAAAGGCCATACTACCAGGATGTGCCATGTTACTATACAGAAACAAAAGGAAATAGCTGAAGCAGCAGCACAACAAGCCCAGCCGAAGCAGGTCATGCATACAGCTTCGTATCATTCGCCCTACATCCCAGAATATGTGGGCAACCATCCTGCAGTCTCTGCTGCTTCGGCGAGTCAGCCTCAAGCTTCCTGGCAACAGCCTCCGCCTCCACCTCCGTTGCAACAAGGCCAGCAGCCAGAAGGGAGCCAATATGCTCCGCACCAAAGGGACTTCAGAGAACAGTCCGAAGCTCGCACGGTCAACAGCACAGTGCCAGAATCAAAGCACATCTATTGACAAATATCCTACCTTAATAGCAATCTTTTTCATTCAATTTTATTTTCTGTAATAAAGGACATTGTTTAGGTTTCATGTAATTAGTTTCGTTGATTCCTACAAGAAAAATATGTTTTCTTCATAGGCTTGTGATAATAAAAAGGACCTTCGGACTGTCGAAAATTCTTCGAAGCAACAAAAAGTCGTTCTACGGAACGCAGAGTAAGTTTGACGAAGTCACAAAAAGTCGTTCCAAAGGGAGCGCAGTGTAAGTTTTCTGCTCCAAAGTCGTTCCAAAAGGAATGCAGAGCATACAACGAAAAGTCAACGCTGATACCGCCTAAGTAAAAGGCGAAGAAGCTCCAAAGACGTTCCTAAGGGAATGCAGAGCTTATACCGCCTAAGTAAAAGGCGAAGAAGCTCCAAAGACGTTCCTAAGGGAATGCAGAGCTTACAGCGAAAAGTCAACGCTGATTCCGCTGAAGTAAAAGGCGAAGAAGCTCCTAAGGGAGGCTTATAGCGAAAAGACAATGCTGATTCACAAAAAGATTGTGTTTTATCGCGCAAATATGCGTGTATCTTCGGAATATCACCTTACATAGCATAACATCATCACATCATCCTTGCATAACATAAGCATCATACATCATAATGCATGTGGCATAAGAAAGAGATATGACATTAATCTTCGGGAAAACGCTTTGAAAAAGGGGCAAATCATGCCAAGTCACAAGGAGAAACAATATTGATTTCTGAAGTATAGCCTTGAAGATTGTTTCTACGAAGCTTCAGCACTTTTCCAGGATACTTCGGATATTGTTGTGATAAATGGTAATTCTTCTTCACGAAGCATGAAAAGAAGGGAAGGTGTTTTTTCGCCAAAGACTCAAAAACGGTATGTATGTAAAGTTTCATGCATCGTAAAGAATTGAATAACAAAAATAGATATATTACATTCAGGGTTACAAAATGTTACACTATATTACATTTCAGAAGTTTTTTACAAAAATGCTTAATCCTCTCTCAAAACGACTTCTACAGCCTCATTCAGGAGCCGATTCACGACTTTATCCATAATATCTTCGGCCATCTTTTTAATTTCGTCGTCCCCCTTCGGCTGGGGGTCCGAAGGCGCTTTAGTCGGATCTGAAGCAGGACACGGCTACATTGCTATTACAAATCGCAAGCAGATCTTAAAGCCTAAAGATTACAACACGATAAAAACCATTATTTAGTACCTAGTTGATCTTCGGCTTCTGTGCTCTTGTCAGCAGCCTCAGCTACTGCTCTAGCATCGTGAATACCCTTCTCACTTCTCCGAATAATTTCTCTGGCCATTTCTCGGCCACCATTATCCCAGACATCGGTAAAAAACTTTCCACCAATTATGCTAGCTTCGGCCGAAGGATCTCTTGTATCTTCAAAGGACAAGGCAGCTTCGGACTGAGCTAGAATTTTTACATGTTCGCAGCCCTTCTTCTCTAAGATGGTGGCAATCCCTCTGGCGCCAGAGAAGGCACATATATCTCCTCGACTATTTAAAATTTCTTCGAAGGCTTCAGCTTCGTGGTCAATCCATTCAATGACACCTTCGGGATTGCCTCTCGAAAAGTTTTCCTCACTTGAGAATGCGCCGACCTTGGCGAAGCTAGCCTTTAATTTTTTAACACAATCTATAGATTTGTTGTAGCATCTCTTTTTGGATGAACGAAGCTCTTCAACAGTCACTTCTAGGTGATCTGCCCATTGATCGCTGAGTTCACGCTTTGTTTCTTGAAGTATACGTTCTTCTTTGGCTCTGGCCAGTTGTTTCCGAAGGTCTTCAATTTCGCGTTTCTGAGCTTCAGCTTGACTTTTAAAAGCAGCTTCGTCCTCCTTTATTTTATCTATCAATGAGTATAATATTTTGTCTTTTTCGAGACCTTCGTTCCTCAGTTCAATTACTTCGGAACGAAGGTTTCTCAGGGCTATGGTACATCCTTCGTTCTCAGCATCTTTCTGTGCCCTGAGGGCATTGCTGAGTATCAGGCCCTGCAAACAGGAATATGTTTGTGTCAATAGTTTTAAACAAACGAAAATTTTTTGAACTCAACAAAAAACACGAGAAGTCCATTTGTCGCACCTTTAAACTGTTGTAAGCTAGGCTGTCAGCCAGATCGTTCTTTGACAGCACCGAAAGTCCGTCTTCTAAAGTTGGGAATCCGAAGCTTCTGCTCATCTCCCGACAGACAGAAATTTCCTTGCTATCGGGGAGACAATACAAGAAATCTTCTTCTCCACTGCCATTAAATATCAACGCCCCCTTTGGATATTTCAACTTTTGGGCATAGTGCTGGGCCTCTTGTTCTTCTTTTTTTGATAATTTTTTCCCCGAAGCATGACGAAAAATATAATCACGAATTTTGGGGGATGCTTCGGGGGTAACAACACCAGCTTCTTCAAAAGTTGGCTTTGTTATTTTTTCTGCCTCACTTTCCAAAGTTTTTGCGGGCTCTGAGGGCCCAGCTTCGGCTTCAATTTCTTGCTCTGGAGCTGTAGAACCAGAAATTTCAGCTGTTGTTTCAGGAGTAACAGCAGCCTTCTTCGGAGGTGTGCTTGAAGATTTGATCGTTTCCAGTACATCTAGCACATTAGCCATTCTCTTTCTCTTCGGAGTTGCGGCTGGCACTTTTTCATTTTTTGCTGTCCCAATGATTGCTGTAGGACTCAAAACTTCTGATGTTTTGGAGCCCTCAGTTGCTTCTTTTACCTCTTCAATTTTTTCTGTGGACGGCGCTTCGGTTTTCTCTTTTGTTTCTGACAACAAAATGTTTGATTGTTCTGATTCTATCTTTGGTGGCACTTCGGCCGTTTCTGCGATCTCTGGCAACAAGGCTGGCTCGGTTGGTTTTTCAGCTTCGGTGGCCGAAGAAGTTTTTCCGGTAAACTCGGGCACCGAAGCTGGTTCAATATAACGCGGCCGATGCGTAAGAACCTTTATCTTTTTCCTTTTCGGTTCTGGCTCGCTAGGAGCAGCTGCAGCTTCTTCTTTTGCAGAGGTTGTGTTTTTTCTCTTCTGCCTCCGAATGGGATAGCAATAGTCAGGATAGACAAACCCGATGGCATCAAATACCCGATTCAGTCTCTTCTTTTTTCGACCTCCGAAGGCTGCTGACATTGCATTATCTTCAGCCTTCGAGTAGGTCCCGAGTAGCTCATCACTTAAATTGTCAATGCTTTTCAACCACTCATCATCTGGCTCAATAAATTTATCTCCAAATTTAAAAGTGTACTTAAATCTAATAAGTCCACCTTCGTCGGCCTCTTTAATGGTTTCTTGTGGCATTTCCCATTTCTCCGCAAGCGGCCACACCCTGAAGGCGATATGCTCTTGTACTAAGTCCCTTGTTCCTATAAAAGAGCAGACAACGCCGAAGGCTCTTTGGCACTCTTCGGCGGCTTCATTCATTTCAACCTTCGGCCTCCGAAGGCCGAAGCTTTGCCAAATAGGTCGCATGATTATACCTTTGATGTCTTCCCGTGCTCTCAGATCATTTTTTACATAAAACCATTCTGTCATCCAGCCGCTAGGCCACCTCTTCCGAAAAGTTGGCACGGGACAGCTTGACCCAGACCGAGAAACAAAACTGTAGCAGCCAAAGTTATTGTGATACTGTTCCTTACCCCAAGGTATTGTCTCGTATGATAATTCGTGCATATTGCAGAAACTTTTTGCATCAGGCTTCAGACCTTGGCTTCACACGGCTCACACGAAGATGTTCAGCCTTATGATGGCCTCGGGGGTAAGTTGGTGAAGATAGACTTCAAAAATCTTCAGCACTTCCACGACGAAGCTGCTCAAGGGCAATCGCAACCCAGCCTTCAAAAAGCTTCGGAATACTACGACTTCATTCTCTTCAGGGTGTGGACAAGTCTTCTCCCCTTCGTCGGCCCTCACAACGGACAAATCCCAGAAATACCTTCCTCTCATATTAACAAGATGATTCTCTTTGATAGTTGATTTACCATAAACTGAATGGCTTGGTCGCCACGGGAGATCTTCGGAGTCTTCGCCACCGCTGTCTACATCATAACTTTCACTGTCACCAGTATCTTCAGACAGTCCTTCCAGAATCTCATTGGTGATTTTTTCTGTGTTGGTCTTCGACATCGCTATAAGAAATCCTAAGTTCTTCTCTTCATCAAGACTCAGCTTCATCTCAGCAGCAGCCTTCTTAGCAGCTTCAGACATCTTCGGAAGCACTAAAAAACTGTTTTCAAATCCGAAGCTTCAAAGCTAAAAGTTTAGCAAAACACAGTGCACAAGAGCTAAAAATTGAGTGAGCGGGAGTGGTTGGCTAGAAAGCGTGCAAAATGAGTTTGCGGTATGGCCGTATTTATACGCTCGGTGCGTTGAAAGTTGAAAGACCCCACTTGTCATTTAATGTTGCTATTCTAGCAAAGGGAAGGTGTTTTTTCGGACCTTCGGCGTAAAGCCTTCGTCCATATCGCAATTTAAATTTATTATTTCAAACAAATTAATATTGCGAGGGGCTACTGTTGGGGACCTTCGGCGTCCGAAGGTCCTCAAAAACAGGATTTAACAGTATTTCTGTAGTACAATGTGTGAACAGGTACCCTCGGACTAAAGTCGGCATTGCAGTAGATCGGAATAATACGAAGCTTGCTACAGAGCCGAAGGTGTTGAGCAGGAAAGCTTCGGCGTAACAGCAAAGAGTGGAACCGACTTAAAGATGAAAAGGCTATTTAAACCTCGATAGACTACTATAGAGTTATTATCAAATGTAAAGGGCATGAATGTAATTTTGTAAGGGCTGTGTCCCGTGTCTATAAATAGGTGAACAGTATCCCCGTACTGTTCACGCTGACTTGGCATTTGCTTTTTGCGTCACGCTTGTACTGTCATTTCCTTCCGATTGAAGGTACACTTATAGTTCAATGATATTTTTGTTTATGTTCAGTAATAATAAATGATTGTTCATGTTTTCTCTTACATTCTTTATATTTTATCCTTCGTCATTGTTTGATGAATTTATGAAGGTATGTCCTTCATAACCTTCGTCCACAAGTTATTATATCCTAAGGGAAATAATGCTTCGGAGGACGAAGGACGTTAACGATTAACATTTTCTATGTTGCCTTGTTCTTAACTCTTAGCACTTGAGAACAAGTCCCCAACAGCAGCCGCTAAGCAGGCCGAGCTAGGAGATCAGCCTCATACTCCTTCAGATCAGATTGCGTATCGTGTTTGTCGTCTCGCCTCCCGGCCTCGCTCCTCCTCTACCACCACTGCTTCAGCTTCCACTCAGCCACCCACTTTGCCTGCTCCTGTCACCCCTGTTGCGCCATCCACCACCTCCACTACACCAGCTTCCACTGCTCCTCCTCCCGCTCCTGTTTCTGCTCCTCCTATCCCACCTGCTCGCTTCTGGGACCGCGATGAGACTGAGGTGCGACCTCTGGCTGGAGATCCCAGGTTGTTTGACCTTCAGCGTGCTACAGCGGCACGGGTACGTAGGTTCAGATACGTACCCGTGGAGTCTTGGTTACCGGCTCAGAGGGACCCTGCTGCAGTTGACCTCTTCAGCACCAGGATTCAGGAATCCTTCTTCAGGGCACAGATGTCTGCACATATTGCTCTGCGAGTGCATCGGCTTTTGGACCTTCCAGCTTTTCTGCTAGCCGTCGGTGCTGACTCTGAGGTGCACCTCTCATATATGCCTGGCCTTCTGACTCTTTTGACTACCAGCGGCAGGTATGTTGAGGAATGGGTCCGAGTTTTCTACGCGACTGTATGGATAGACCCAGATCACCATTGGATGAGGTTTCGTTTTGAGCGAGAGGATGTCACTATTCATGCCAGCCAGATTCGCTAGCTCTTTGGATTTCACGAGTCATCGACTCGACTTCATAGCTTATGCTACGGCACCTCTGACCCTCCTCGTCGCCCTCACGGCGGTGTGGCTCCGGGTACAGCTCACGTCGCGGCTCTGTTCCGACCGCCCTTCTCAGATGGGTCGCGACGCTCACCGGCAGATTTCACTACAGCAGCAAAGTTCCTATTTCAGCTTATGAGACGGACACTTCTATCGCGGATGGGATACAGAGAGGCTACCACACATGTGCAGCTCTGGCTCCTTGGTGCCCTGGTCTCTCACTCTGAGTTTGACGTTGTGAATTTCCTTATTTGTGAGATCGAGGACACCGTTTTGGATGGCATGCGTGCTCGTCGACAGTTGCCATATGCTCACTACCTGTGTCACATTTTTGCGCAGCTGATTCGGCCTCCACAGTTCCAGGGCACACTTGAGGCCTCACGCCTCGTCTTTGGGTCCTACCGTCCAGTGCTTGAGGATCCTGTGCCAGCTTCTGCTCCAGTTTTTGACACTCAGGCCGAGGATGCTGCTCTTCATCAGTTCGAAGCTCAGGATGCAGCAGTTGATGATGATGATTTTGGGATTCCACCTCCGCCTCCGCCTCCTATGCCTCCACGCTCACATGATCATGAGGCTGGGAGTTCTAGTGCTACCCCTGCGCCCCTCCGGCTATTGACCCTGCTCTTGCTTTGATTCTCCGGTCTCTCACTCAGCAGCAGGCTCACTTGGCAGCCGAGCAGACCCGGTTATCCGAGAGGATGCTCTCGATGTTTCAGACCATACAGGACAGGCAGGATTCTCTTCAGTAGCAGCTTCTTCAGGATCAGGCTGAGAG
Organism: Zea mays; assembly: GCF_902167145.1. Taxonomy (NCBI): domain Eukaryota; kingdom Viridiplantae; phylum Streptophyta; class Magnoliopsida; order Poales; family Poaceae; genus Zea; species Zea mays. Next base: position 121,547,739 of record NC_050104.1, on the reverse strand, counting down.
CAGGGCATTCATGGCTCTTATGCTACAACATTCTGGTGTCTCGATTCCCCCGGTTCAGTCTGCATCACCTCCTCCGCTTCAGGCTCCTGTTGTGCCAGCGATTCAGTCAGGACCCCCTCTTCCTTCTGTTGGTCCTTCTTCCTCTCCGCTCCGACTGGTCACCCTGGCTTTCACGTCACCGGTTCTTAGCTCTGTCTGCCCTCAGCCGCCAGTGCCACCAGCTTCTGCTGTCACCACTACTGCTGTGGCAGTGTCTATGACCACTTCAGTTCCGACAGCTTCTGCAGCGCGACCTCAGTTCGAGTCAGTACCAGCTCCAGCTTCTACAGCAGATCCTGGATCCGAGAGTGACTCTAACCCCCAGCCGACGTTCGCTCTGCTGCCTCGACCGCGACCGGATGCGCCCCCGCCGCCTCCTCCCGTTTCAGATGTGTAGGTTCGGGTACCCTTTTGGTGTTTGACGCCAAAGGGGGAGAGATATGAGTTGTGAGAGCTAGGGGGAGTTAGAGAGTTAGTAGAGAGTCATTTTGATGTAATATATGTGCTTGTTACTCTCTGTACTAGCTTGGTGCTTTTGGCTCACAAACTCTATATATACTCTCGATGCTTATGATTGACTGTGTGTATTATATTTTCACCTTATATTTTATCACCAGTCTTCTAGTTCTTGATTCATTGATTTAATTTCACTTTTATATGAACAAGAAACTTACGATGTGTATGCACTCATTCTTATTATTATGGTACACGTTCTTTCTGTCAAAGATTACTGAGTATAACTAACCATCTTTTCTATTGACAGAAATTTCAAAACAAACTACTCTCACAAATCTTGTAGGGTTGTCATCAATCACCAAAAAGGGGGAGATTGAAAGCATCTAGGCCCCTGGTTGGTTTTAGTGATTAATGGCAACGTAATGTTATATGTGACTAACGTGTGTTTCGCAGAGACAAATGGTAAGTTAGGTCGCATTACAGGTAGAGGTACTACAATGGTGAAAACAATCCCGGAGATAAGAACTCGAAGCGACGACTAAAACGACGAAACAAAATATGAAGGACTACGGAGTCCGAGTGTCAAGGAGATGTGGACACTCGTGATTTAGTTAGGTCTTTTATTCTCTTTTAGCCGTACTATAAAGAGGGGTTGTCGATGAGTAGTTTGACCAAGACAGTTCTAGTGTAGTGTTGGTGCACAATCACACTCACATACAGTGCTAGGTGTCACTCTAGAACTCACTCACAAGTTAGAACGAAAACCGATTTGAAAATCAGCAGAAAACAAGAGATAGGGTTTCTGGCCCTAGGGCACCGGACTGTTCGGTGCACCATCTGCCAGGTGGGCCAGGCTGGCCCACGGGAAGGCTTCCCCTGAGCAGAAAAACCCGAGCGCGTCTGTTTCAGAAGTGAATTATAATGGCGCACCGGACAGTGCACCGGACAGTGCACCGGACAGTGCACCGGACAGTCTGGTGTGCACCGGACAGTGACTGTTCACTGCCGGTGTGCCATCAGTCCAACGGCTACGTGTCAGAACTAGTCGTTGGAAACGACCGTTGGCGCATCGGTGGCGCACCGGACTGTCCGGTGCGCCCGTGCGCAGTAAAGTGCCTGCAACGACTAGTTGGTGGGTGAGGGCTATTTATACCCCCTCCACCCACCATATTCAATGTCTTTTAGCCCACATTAATTCCAGCACATTGCTAGAGCATTGCAAGCACCAAAAGCCTAGTGAGGAGATTAGAGAATCTTAATCCCGCATTTGTTCCTCATTAGCACACACCACTTGCATTAGGCTTCTCTTGGTCAAGCGAAAGTCTACGGCTTGTTACTCTTGGTGATCGGCATCACCTAGACGGCTTGGTGGCGTTGGGAGCTCGGTGATCACCGTGAAGATCTTGTTGGTGACCCGACTCAAGTTTGTAAGCGGTCTCGAGGGATCCACCGCACCGGAGTGGCAAAGGATCATCTCGTAGTGAGCACTTGGTTCTTGCAAGGACCAAGGGGGAGTGATACCCTTGCGTGGGTGCTCCAATGAGGACTAGTGGAGAGTGCTGACTCTTCGATACCTCGGGAAAAATTGGAGGAGTCTTCTAAACCTTGCTTTACATTCCACACTTAATTCAAGCACTTTACATTGTGTATTTGTTTAGCAAGTATTTGAAGTATTGTCTTAGCATTGTTGTATTTCTAGTATTATTATCTTAGTGCTAGTTGTTGGGGTGAAGTTGGGCTCTTGCTTAGCTCTTGCTTAGGTTTTAATTAGTGTTGATTTTTAGAAAATCCCAATTAACCCCCCCCCTCTTGGGCATCGTGATCCTTTCAGCGCCGACCAGTGAATTTATCGTTGCGTGCCCCTACCCAGATGGGTTGGCGCAAGATGGAACACAAGGGGGAATGTGACTTGTATTATCTCGCACCGGGGGTGCTCGTAGTAGGGGTTACAAGCTTCGCACGAGAGAGAGCCTGTTCGTTTGCTCGTTCCCCCGCGCGACCCCCCCCCCCCCCCGCAGGAAGGCCCTGGACCTCTCTTTTATAGATGCAAGGAGAGGGTCCAGAAGTACAATGAGGGGTGTAGCTATGCGCTAACGTGTCTGGCAGAGAAGTGCCTGAGCCCTGTGTACATGCCAACGTGGCTGTCGGAGAAGTGCTTGAGCCCTGTGTACGCGATAACGTGGTCGTCGGAGAAGTGCCTGAGCCCTGTAGAAGCACAGCTGGCGGTGCGGCTGGGATCCTGCTGACGTCCCCTTGCTTCCATAGGGGGCTGAGAACCACCGACGTCATGGACGCACGCGGGGAACCATCATTACCTGTCACCGGGGTGAGCCAGATGGGACGCCGGTCTTGTTCCCTCGTAGCCTGAGCTAGCTAGGGGTAGGGTAATGATGTATCCCTTGTGGCGCGGTCGGTCCGAGCCCAAGGTCAAGCGAGGCAGAGACTTCTCCTGAGGCCGAGGCCAGGGTCGGGCGAGGACGCGATTCCTCTCGAGGCCGAGGCCGGGGCCGTGTCCTGGGGTCGGGCGAGGCGGAGACCTCCTCCCGAGGCCGAGGCCTAAGGTCGGGCGAGGCAGAGCTTCCTGTTGCGCCCGAGGCTGAACTCGACTGTTGTCAGCCTTACCCAGGTGGTTGGCACAGCAGTCGGAGCAGGGCGAGCGGCGCTGTTTTCCTGTCAGATCGGTCAGTGAAGGGGCGAAGTGACTGCGGTCACTTCGACCTTGCCGACTGCGGCGCACGTGTCAGGATAAGGTGTCAGGCGACCTTCGCATTAAATGTGCATGCGATACGGTCGGTTGGTAAGGCGATTTGGCCAAGGTTGCTTCACGACGAAACCTACCCGAGCTGGGCTTCGAGCGAGCCGAAGGCGTGCCCACTGCCTGAGGAGGCCCTCGGGCGAAGCGTGAATTCATCCGGGACAACTGTTCCCGCCCGAGGTGGGGCTCGGGCGAGGCGAGATTGTGTCCCTTGGTAGACGAGGCCTTGACCTGAACTGTGCCCATCAGTCTTTGAGGTTTGTGCTGAGGGTGCTTACCAGCCGTGTTTAGGAGTGTTGGGGGTACCCCTAATTACGGTACCCGACAGTAGCCCCCGAGCCTCGAAGGGAGTGTTGGTACTCGCTTTGAGGCTTTGCCGCACTTTTTTGTGAGGGGACCAGCCTTTCTCGGTTATACTTTGTTCCGATGGGTGCGCGCGAGCGCACCCGTCGGGTGTAGCCCCCGAGGCCTCGGAGGAGTGGTTTGACTCCTCTGAGGTCTTAATTCTTTTTGTGATGCCTCGGCCGGCCTGGTCGTTCCCTCATGCGGCCTGGCCATAGCCTGGGTGCATGGTCAGGTTCCGAGTTTTTAGGCTGGTTTGTTGACGTTGTCAACGGTTTGGCCGTAGCCGGGCTGCGAGAGCAGCCCTCGAGCCTCTGCACGGAGCGAGAGGACGATCAAGGACCGTCTCGACTTTTGTTATACGCCCCTTCGTCGCCTTTCCGCAAGGAGGAAGGGGGGAAAGCGCCATGTTGCCCTCGGAGGGCGCCGAACATGGTGTTTCCAGTGAGTTGCTAACGGGTGATCCGAGTGGACGCCCGTGCCCCGTTCGTTAAGGGTCGGCTAGTGGCCCAAAGGCGCGCTCCAAAAGTACATGCATGTGATTTGCTGGACCCGAACCCTTTCGACAGGGTCCGAGGGCTCGATGCCTCCCTCCGGTGGGAATCCATTACAAATCGTTCCCGCTGGTCTCGGAAATGTCCTAGGGTACCTCGGGAGCGTAGCCCGAGCCTCGGCCATGTAACAGACGCACCCAGGGTCATCCCTCACTCTGCGTGCTCTGGGGCGGCTGTCGAACCCTTCCGAGGGGCCAGCCTTCGAACCCCTGGTCAGTAATGGGCATGGAGCCCGAGTGCTCTGGGGCGGCTGTCGAACCCTTCCGAGGGCCAGCCTTCGAACCCCTAATCAGTAATGGGCTCGGAGCCCGAGTGCTCTGAGGCGGCTGTCGAACCCTTCCGAGGGGCCAGCCTTCGAACCCCTGATCAGTAATGGGCTCGGAGCCCGAGTGCTCTGGGGCGGCTGTCGAACCCTTCCGAGGGGCCAGCCTTCGAACCCCTGATCAGTAGGAGGGCTCGGGGCCCGTTTCCTTCGCTGAGAAGGATCCTTTTCGAAATATCCCCTTTCCCGGTCCCTGTAGCAAGAGAGAGAAAGAGGAAGAGGAAAAGGTTATGAATCTCAATAGTGTGGCGCACCTTTTTTGACGCGGTCATCATGGCGGAGGTGAAACGATGCCCGCTTCGCCTGCCAAAGGTGTTGCTTGCCCTGCCGAGGAGTTGATGCGACGGGCGATTCGCGGGGCGTCTGTTGCGCGTGCGCGAGCCGTTCGAGGAACGGAACACGGGCGCGCCGTCTTTACTCCACGGGAGAGGGCTCCCCTGCCATTTCAGGAGAGGATGCGAGCCTGTAGGTGATTTGACCGTTGCTTCCGCTCGTCAGTCGCTGCAATTACTGTCGGCCTACTTTTGGCCATACCAACCGCCGTGCCTATCCCTGTGGCTGACTGACCCGTGATTGTTGCACTTAATTGGCACTGTTGGGTCACGCGCGGGGCTGCCTCGAGTCACGGCACTGGTGCTGCAGTCGAGAAGACGCGGCATTGGCGCAAGTGGCAGTGCGGTTTCTTGCACGTAGTAACCGGCGCGCCGGTTACATGACGTGTGGGCCTGGGCCTCCATGCCGGATGCGATGAAGCCGAAAGGGTACACAACCGTGGTGCGGTTGCATGCCTCCTGCATGGCAGTCCGCCCTTTCGCCCGCTGGCTTCGGCGAGGATGGAGGAGTGCTTATAACCGTGGGTCGGTTACATGCTCCGCGTGCGGCAGTTTGCCTTCTTCGCATTTCGGGTCAGCTCGCATGACGTGTGGGACCCAGCCCCCGTGTCGTAGGGGGAGGACCCTGGAGCACGTCGGTGGAGACTTTGCCCATGACGCTTGGGGATGCGAGTGGGGAGAGTCGCCTTTAAAAAGGGGTAGATCCCCCGGGCAGTAGCCATGCGTTCGCACTCCCCTCACGCATTGCGCCCTTCCACCTTCCGAGCCCCCAGATGGGGTGCATCCGTGTTGCCCTCCTCTTGCTGTTGTTGGAGGAGCGCGACCTCGCGGGGGTTGGCGCTCTTCAGCCATCGCTCGGCTTCAAGGATTTTCATCATGCAGCCCGGCCACAGTCCCCCGCCGGTGGTCACCCAGGATGATGACCGTAGGCCTCGTGGTGGGGAAGAGCGAGCCGGGCCGTGGCCCTCCCCCTGCCCTCAGCTTCAAGGATGTTCAACATCCATGCTGGGGAGGGGGGTGTGCCGAGTCGGGGCCTGCCTCCGCGTGGGCAGCGGCCCGCTCTTTCCCTCAGTGATCAGGGGAGAAGTGAGAGCACCTAGAGGGGGGGTGAATAGGTGATCCTGTAAAAACTTGAAACTTAATCCACAAAACTTGAATAGGAGTTAGCACAATTAAGTTAAGTGGCTAAAGAGAAGAGCTTGCACAACACGATAACCACAAAGAGATCAACACAGAGATGGCACAGTGGTTTATCCCGTGGTTCGGTCAAGTCCAACACTTGCCTATTCCACGTTGTGGCGTCCCAACGGACGAGGGTTGCAATCAACCCCTTTCAAGCGGTCCAAAGACCCACTTGAATACCACGGTGTTTTGCTTTCACTTTACTATATCCCGCTTGCGAGGAATCTCCACAACTTGGAGCCTCTCGCTCTTACACTTTGATGTTCACAAAGAAGCACGGAGCAAGGAAGGGATGAGCAACGCACACAAGACACGAAATCAGAGTACCAACACGCACACAAGTCACAACAAGAGCTCACAACACAACTCGGCGAGTTTACAACTCAAATGGAGCTCTAATTGCTATCACAAAGAATCAAATGCGCGAAATCAAAGTCTTGGTGCTTAGGAATGCTTAGAGAATGCTTGGTGTACTCCTCCATGCGTCTAGGGGTCCCTTTTATAGCCCCAAGGCAGCTAGGAGCCGTTGAGTACATTCCAGGAAGGCAATTCTTGCCTTCTGTCGCCTGGCGCACCGGACAGTCCGGTGCACCACCGGACACTGTCCGGTGCGGATCTCCTTCCTTATTTGGCGAAGCCGACCGTTGGCGCTTTGGAGCCGTTGGCGCACCGGACACTGTCCGGTGCACACCGGACAGTCCGGTGCCCCCTTCCGACCGTTGGCTCGGCCACGTGTCTCACGCGGATCGCGCGGCCGACCGTTGGCTCACCGGACAGTCCGGTGCACACCGGACAGTCCGGTGAATTATAGTCGTACGCCGTTAATCACTTCCCGAGAGCAGCAAGTTTGCCTGAGTCAGCCTGGCGCACCGGACACTGTCCGGTGCACCACCGGACAGTCCGGTGCACCCACACAGAGCTGACTTTGGCTGAACAAAGCCATCTTTAATTTCAACTTGATTTTTCCTGTTTCCAGCACTTAGACACAATACATTAGTCTCTAAAACAATGTACTAAGTCTGAGAAACACACCTTTATACTTGATTTGTACTTTGTCCACCATTTAACACTTAGGCACTTGTGTTGGACACTAAATCACCAAAATACTTAGAAATGGCCCAAGGGCACATTTCCCTTTCAATCTCCCCCCTTTTTGGTGATTTATGCCAACACAACACAAAGCAAGTAGAACAAGTCCAAAATCAATTCAAATAAGAACTCAAAATTGTTTTGATTCAAATTTGGCATATATGGATCATTCTTTGCCACCACTTGGTTTGTTTTTGCAAATCAAACTCAATTTCCTATCTCTAAGTCAAACACACTTGTTGAAACATAAAGAGAGATATTTCCAGAGAAATTAATCAAAGATTCAAAAACTCCCCCTTTTTCCCATAATCAACTATTCTCCCCACAAGAGACCAACTTATGACAAAAAGAGACAAACAAGAGTATTTTGACAAACAAAAATTCTCAAGTGGTAGCTGATCCATTTCTTGCTTTGGCCTTATTTTCTCCCCTTTGGCATCAAGCACCAAAACGGGATCAATTTTGGCCCTTTAACCCCATTGCCTCACAAAATCTTCAACTAAGAGTAAAAAAGGCAATAAGAGTACAAAGATGAACTTGGAATAAGTTACTCTTTCATCGGAGTGCAGTGGAAGTCTTGCATGGTCCAAGTCCACCTTTTCCCTTTCAAACCTCCTTTGAGACTAGATTAAGCAAACTCAAGCACACAGTTAGTCTCAAAGGGTCAAGTTGTAGCACATCTCCCCCCTAAATTTGTGCATCACTTGCAAATGGACTTGTAAGGTCCAGGGAGTGCTTGTACAACTTGAGCACCATAAATAAACAACAAAATGCATAAGGAACATGATCAAAGGCATAAAACACATGTATGCTATAAATCAATCCAAGTTCCGCGAATCTAAGACATTTAGCTCACTACGCAACTTGCAAAAGGTCTGCTCATCTAAAGGCTTGGTAAAGATATCGGCTAGCTGGTTCTCGGAGCTAACATGAAACACTTTGTATCTCCCTTTTGCTGGTGGTCTCTCAAAAAGTGATGCCGGATGTCTATGTGCTTTGTGCGGCTGTGTTCAACGGGATTATCCGCCATGCGGATAGCACTCTCATTATCACATAGGAGTGGGACTTTGCTCAAATTGTAGCCAAAGTCCCTGAGGGTTTGCCTCATCCAAAGTAGTTGTGCGCAACACTGTCCTGCGGCAACGTACTCAGCCTTAGCGGTGGATAGGGCAACGAAAGTTTGTTTCTTAGAACCCCATGACACCAGGGACCTTCCTAAGAATTGGCACGTCCCCGATGTACTCTTCCTATCGACCTTACATCCAGCATAGTCGGAGTCTCAATATCCAATCAAGTCAAAGGTAGACCCCTTTGGATACCAGATCCCGAAGCAAGGCGTAGCGACTAAATATCTAAGAATTCGCTTCACAGCCACTAAGTGACACTCCCTTGGATCGGATTGAAATCTAGCACACATGCATACACTAAGCATAATATCTGGTCTACTAGCACATAAATAAAGTAAAGACCCTATCATAGACCGGTATGCTTTTTGATCAACGGACTTACCTCCGTTGTTGAGGTCGGTGTGTCCGTCGGTTCCCATTGGAGTCTTTGCGGGCTTGGCGTCCTTCATCCCAAACCGCTTGATCAAGTCTTGCGTGTATTTTGTTTGGGAGATGAAGGTCCCATCCTTGAGTTGCCTCACTTGGAACCCAAGAAAATAGCTTAACTCGCCCATCATCGACATCTCAAACTTTTGAGTCATCACCCTGCTAAACTCTTCACAAGACTTTTGGTTAGTAGAACCAAATATTATGTCATCGACATAAATTTGGCACACAAAAAGATCACCATCACATGTCTTAGTAAAAAGAGTTGGATCGGCTTTCCCAACCTTGAAAGCATTAGCAATTAAAAAGTCTCTAAGGCATTCATACCATGCTCTTGGGGCTTGCTTAAGTCCATAGAGCGCCTTAGAGAGCTTACACACGTGGTCGGGGTACCGTTCATCCTCGAAGCCAGGGGGTTGCTCCACGTACACCTCCTCCTTGATTGGCCCGTTGAGGAAAGCGCTCTTCACATCCATTTGGAACAACCTGAAAGAATGGTGAGCGGCATATGCTAGCAATATACGAATGGACTCTAGCCTAGCCACAGGAGCAAAAGTCTCCTCAAAGTCCAAACCTGCGACTTGGGCATAACTTTTTGCCACAAGTCGTGCCTTGTTCCTTGTCACCACCCCGTGCTTGTCTTGTTTGTTGCGGAACACCCACTTTGTGCCCACAACGTTTTGCTTGGGACGAGGCACCAGTGTCCAAACTTCGTTTCTTTTGAAGTTGTTGAGCTCCTCCTGCATGGCCAACACCCAGTCCGGATCTAGCAAGGCCTCCTCTACCCTGAAAGGCTCAATAGAAGAGACAAAGGAGTAATGCTCACACAAATTAACTAATCGAGACCGAGTAGTTACTCCCTTGCTAATGTCACCCAAAATCTGGTCGACGGGATGATCCCTTTGAATCATCGCTCGGACTTGAGTTGGAGGTGCCGGTTGCGCTTCTTTCTCCATTACATGATCGTCTTGTGCTCCCCCTTGATCACACGCCTCCTCTTGATGAACCTGTTCATCGTCTTGAGTTGGGGGATGCACCATTGTTGAGGAAGAAGGTTGATCTCGCTCATTTTGTTCCTATGGCCGCACATCTCCAATCGCCATGGTGCGTATTGCGGTCGTGGGAACGTCTTCTTCATCTACATCATCAAGATCAACAACTTGCTCTCTTGGAGAGCCATTAGTCTCATCAAATACAACGTCGCTAGAGACTTCAACCAAACCCGATGATTTGTTGAAGACCCTATACGCCTTTTTATTTGAGTCATAACCTAACAGAAACCCTTCTACCGCTTTGGGAGCAAATTTGGAATTCCTACCCTTCTTCAATAGAATGTAGCATTTACTCCCAAAACTCAAAAATACGAAACATTGGGTTTGTTACCGGTTAGTAGCTCATACGAAGTCTTCTTGAGGAGGCTATGAAGGTAGACCTGGTTGATGGTGTGGCAAGCCGTGTTCACGGCTTCCGACCAAAAGCGCTCCGGGGTCTTGAACTCTCCAAGCATCGTCCTCGTCATGTCTATAAGCGTCATGTTCTTCCTCTCTACCACACCATTTTGCTGTGGTGTGTAGGGAGCGGAGAACTCGTGCTTGATTCCTTCCTCCTCAAGATACTCCTCCACTTGAAGGTTCTTGAACTCGGACCCATTGTCGCTCCTTATCTTCTTCACCTTGAGCTCAAACTCGTTTCGAGCTCTCCTTAGGAAGCGCTTGAGGGTCCCTTGGGTTTCAGATTTATCCTGCAAAAAGAATACCCAAGTGAAGCGGGAAAATCATCAACTATAACAAGACCATACTTACTTCCTCCTATGCTTAGATAGGCGACGGGTCCGAAGAGGTCCATATGAAGTAACTCCAGGGGTCTTGATGGTGTCATCACATTTTTGGCATGATGAGAGCTTCCCACCTGTTTCCCTGCTTGACAAGCTGCACAAGGTCTATCTTTTTCGAAAGTAACATTAGTTAGACCTATCACGTGTTCTCCCTTTAGAAGCTTGTGAAGGTTCTTCATCCCCACATGTGCTAAGCGGCGATGCCACAACCAACCCATGCTAGTCTTAGCAATTAAGCATGCATCTAGACCGGCCTCCTCTTTTGCAAAATCAACTAAATAGAGTTTGCCGTCTAATACACCCTTAAAAGCTAAAGAACCATCACTTCTTCTAAAGACAGACACATCTACATTTGTGAATAGACAATTATATCCCATATTACATAATTGACTTACGGATAACAAATTATATCCAAGCGACTCTACTAAGAATACATTAGAAATAGAGTGCTCATTTGAGATTGCAATCTTGCCTAAGCCTTTAACCTTGCCTTGATTCCCGTCACCGAATATGATTGAATCTTGGGAGTCTTTATTCTTGACGTAGGAGGTGAACATCTTCTTCTCCCACGTCATGTGGTTTGTGCATCCGCTGTCGATAATCCAGCTTGATCCCCCGGATGCATAAACCTGCAAGGCAAATTTAGGCTTGGGTCTTAGGTACCCAACTCATGTTGGGTCCTACAAGGTTAGTACAAATAGCCTTAGGGACCCAAATGCAAGTTTTATCTCCCTTGCATTTTGCCCCTAATTTTCTAGCAACTATCTTCCTATCCTTTCTACAAATAGCAAAGGAAGCATTTAAAGCATGATAAATTGTAGAAGGTTCACTATTTGTTTTCCTAGGCACATGAACAACATTTCTTCTAGGCATGTGATTAATAACATTTCTCCTAGCTAAATTTCTATCATGCATAATGGAAGAACTAGAAGCAACCATGGCATAAGAATCAAAAGTATCATAACTTAACCATTTCTAGACTGTCTCCTATCATGATACATGAAGGCATGGTTCTTTTGAGCACTACTAGCCATAGGAGCCTTCCCTTTCTCCTTGGCGGAGATGGAAGCCTTATGGCTTGTTAAGTTCTTGACTTCCCTCTTGAAGCCAAGACCATCCTTAATTGAGGGGTGTCTACCAATCGTGTAGGCATCCCTTGCAAATTTTAGCTTGTCAAATTCACTCTTGCTAGTCTTAAGTTGGGCATTAAGACTAGCCACTTCATCCTTTAATTTAGAAATGCAAACTAGGTGTTCACTACAAGCATCAACATTAAAATCTTTGCACCTATTGCAAATCATAACATGTTCTACACACGAGTTAGATTTATTTGCTACTTCTAGTTTAGCACTTAAATCATCATTCACACTTTTTAAAGTAGAAATGGTTTCATGACAAGTATATAGTTCACAAGAGAGCATTTCATTCCTTTTAACTTCTAGAGCAAGAGAATTTTGTGCACTAACAAATTTATCATGCTCTTCATATAAAAGGTCCTCTTGTTTTTCTAGTAATCTATTCTTATCATTCAAAGCATCAATCAATTCATTAATCTTATCAATCTTAGTTCTATCTAATCCCTTGAATAAGCATGAATAGTCTATTTCATCATCATCACTAGACTCATCCTCGCTTGAAGAAGCATAAGTAGTATTGTTTCGAGTACATACCTTCTTCTCCTTTGCCATGAGGCATGCGTGATGCTCGTTGGGGAAGAGGGATGACTTGTTGAAGGCAGTGGCGGCGAGTCCTTCGTTGTCAGAGTCGGACGAGGAGCAATCCGAATCCCACTCCTTTCCAAGATGTGCCTCGCCCTTCGCCTTCTTGTAGTTCTTCTTCTTTTCCCACTTTCCACTCTTCTTTTCCTGGTCACTATCATTATCGGGACGATTAGCGATAAAATGACCAATCTTACCACATTTGAAGCAGGAGCGCTTCCCCTTCGTCTTGTTCTTGTTGGGGTGCTCCTTGTGACCCTTTAGCGCCGTCTTGAACAGCTTGATGATAAGGGCCATTTCTTCCTCATTAAGCCCGGCCGCCTCAACTTGCGCCACCTTGCTAGGTAGTGCCTCCTTGCTCCTTGTCGCTTTGAGAGCAACGGTTTGAGGCTCGTGGATTGGGCCATTCAATGCATCATCCACGTATCTCGCCTCCTTGAGCATCATCCGCCCGCTTACAAATTTCCCAAGAATTTCTTCGGGCGACATCTTGGTGTACCTAGGATTTTCACGAATATTGTTTACTAGATGTAGATCAAGTACAGTAAATGACCTTAGCATTAGGCGGACGACGTCGTGGTCCGTCCATCGCGTGCTTCCATAGCTCCTTATCTTGTTGACGAGGGTCTTTAGCCTGTTGTACGTCTGGGTTGGCTCCTTCCCTCTTATCATCGCGAATCTCCCGAGTTCGCCTTCCACCAACTCCATCTTGGTGAGCATGGTGACGTCGTTCCCCTCATGTGAGATCTTGAGGGTGTCCCAGATCTGCTTGGCATTGTCCAAGCCGCTCACCTTATGGTACTCGTCCCTGCACAATGAGGCTAACAACACAGTAGTAGCTTGTGCATTTTTATGAATCTGTTCATTGATAAACAAAGGACTATCCGAGCTATCAAATTTCATTCCACTCTCTACTATCTCCCATATACTAGGATGGAGAGAGAACAAGTGACTACGCATTTTGTGACTCCAAAATCCGTAGTCCTCTCCATCAAAATGAGGAGGTTTACCAAGTGGAATGGAGAGTAAATGAGCATTGGTACTTTGAGGAATACGAGAATAATCAAAAGAGAAGTTTGAATTAACCGTCTTCTTTTTCTCATAGTCGTTGTCATCGTCCTTTTGGGAAGAAGAGGATTCGTCGCTGTCGTAGTAGACTATCTCTTTGATGCGCCTTGTTTTTTTCTTCTTCCCATCTTTTCTCTTGTGGCTCGAGCCCGAGTCAGTAGGCTTGTCCTCCTTTGGATCATTGACAAAGGACTCCTTCTCCTTATCGTTGACCACCATCCCCTTGCCCCTAGGATCCATCTCTTCAGGCGGTTAGTCCCTTTCTTGAAGAGAACGGCTCTGATACCACTTGAAAGCACCTAGAGGGGGGGTGAATAGGTGATCCTGTAAAAACTTGAAACTTAATCCACAAAACTTGAATAGGAGTTAGCACAATTAAGTTAAGTGGCTAAAGAGAAGAGCTTGCACAACACGATAACCACAAAGAGATCAACACAGAGATGGCACAGTGGTTTATCCCGTGGTTCGGCCAAGTCCAACACTTGCCTATTCCACGTTGTGGCGTCCCAACGGACGAGGGTTGCAATCAACCCCTTTCAAGCGGTCTAAAGACCCACTTGAATACCACGGTGTTTTGCTTTCACTTTACTATATCCCGCTTGCGAGGAATCTCCACAACTTGGAGCCTCTCGCTCTTACACTTTGATGTTCACAAAGAAGCACGGAGCAAGGAAGGGATGAGCAACGCACACAAGACACGAAATCAGAGTACCAACACGCACACAAGTCACAACAAGAGCTCACAACACAACTCGGCGAGTTTACAACTCAAATGGAGCTTTAATTGCTATCACAAAGAATCAAATGCGCGAAATCAAAGTCTTGGTGCTTAGGAATGCTTAGAGAATGCTTGGTGTATTCCATGCGTCTAGGGGTCCCTTTTATAGCCCCAAGGTAGCTAGGAGCCGTTGAGTACATTCCAGGAAGGCAATTCTTGCCTTCTGTCGCCTGGCGCACCGGACAGTCCGGTGCGGATCTCCTTCCTTATTTGGCGAAGCCGACCGTTGGCGCTTTGGAGCCGTTGGCGCACCGGACACTGTCCGGTGCACACCGGACAGTCCGGTGCCCCCTTCCGACCGTTGGCTCGGCCACGTGTCTCGCGCGGATCGCGCGGCCGACCGTTGGCTCACCGGACAGTCCGGTGCACACCGGACAGTCCGGTGCACACCGGACAGTCCGGTGAATTATAGTCGTACGCCGTTAATCACTTCCCGAGAGCAGCAAGTTCGCCTGAGTCAGCCTGGCGCAGCGGACACTGTCCGGTGCACCCAGACAGAGCTGACTTTGGCTGAACAAAGCCATCTTTAATTTCAACTTGATTTTTCCTGTTTCCAACACTTAGACACAATACATTAGTCTCTAAAACAATGTACTAAGTCTGAGAAACATACCTTTATACTTGATTTGTAATTTGTTCACCATTTAACACTTAGGCACTTGTGTTGGACACTAAATCACCAAAATACTTAGAAATGGCCCAAGGGCACATTTCCCTTTCAAGAAGGGCATTCGCCATCCGTGGCGCTGGCACCTGCCGCGTGTCTGGCTCCCTGGCCTGAGCGGCTCTGGCGCTGCTTCCAGTGCCACCTCCTACCGCTGGGGCGGAGCGTGGCTGCTCATCTGCCGCACGGGTGTCGGTCGCGCCGCACACGGGCCAGCAACGTCCAGGTCCTCCCTGCGCCGCCGGCTGTACCGGGGGGTCGCACAACATGTCGTACGCCGTGAGGGCGGCGTTCGTGTTCTGGGACGGACCCGTTCTCGTTCTGCGGTGAGGACGGGAGTGAGGACGGGAGTGAGGACAGGAGTGAGGACTTGCCGGTGTGCTTTGGGACGGCCGTCGTACGCCGGTGCAGTGTTGGTGGTTAAGTGGCCGCTGTCGTCGATGCTGAGGTGGTGGTCGCCATAGGTGAGGCTTCCCCTTGCACAAGCGACTGCCTCCGCCGACGAAACCGTCAGCGCCACCTGCGCTCCGGACCTCCGGCTCTTTGGCTTTAATAGCTGGTCCACGTCCCTTGTGGGCGAGGGCCTTCCCGCAGCAGCGCTTGCCCTGAGGCCATCGCTGCAGCTGTCTAGCCGCCCGAGACGGAGGTCGTTGTCGTGCTGCTAGTGCAGTGGTCGCCGACGAGCCACCTGGAGTTTGTTATCTTGTAGGCCCTCTGGTGTGGAGGTTGTTTATACCCGCGGGAGTGGAACCGGAGTCCCGTTTGTAATGGTACCCTGAGTATGGGTGTTTGTTCATTGTGGCCGCTGAGGCCTGAACATTTGGGCATTTTAGCGTAATGTCGTGTTTTTCCTCATTTCGAGCACTAGGGCATGCCTGTCGGCTAGCGGAACAACTTAACCGAGCGTGAGTTGCTTTTCGCAGAAGGTGACGAGTGAGGTATCCATATCCCGGAGGCGTAGGAGTCCCTCGGCTCGCTCGGCCTTGCCGTTTAAAGCCTCCCTTGCTCGGTTTTAGAACCTTCGGCCGCTCTGCGATGAGCTGAAGCCGGAGGCAGCGGTGTCGGCGTGGACGGAGGCGGTGTCGGCTCGAATAGAGGCTTCGTCGGCCTAGGAGCAGGTGGCTTCCCAGGCCGAGATGCAGCAGCGGCGGCTGGAGCTTGTCCAGGTCATCCGCGAGCGGGACCATTCCCGGAGTCACGCTGCTGAGGTCGTGAGCCGGGTCGAGGTCCTCGGGGGACAGCTGGCTGAGGCTATGGAGCGGCCAGCCGAGGCGTCCGCTCGGGCCGGGGCCCTTGCGGAGAGCCTGGACGTGAGGGCCCAAGCGCGGTGTTGGCGTCCTCCTTCGAGGTGGAGATCTTTCCGCCCGTGTCACCGTCTGAGGCCGGGCCAGAATCCGCTGGGGGTGGAAACGACGCCGAGGGTGCTGCTGCTCCCTCTGTCGATGTCTGAACCTACAGGAACAGTTTGTCTGAAGTATGCGTATGTCTTTTGCGGCCGTTGAGGCCTAAACATCTTATCGTCGTGTTATAAAGCTGCGTTTCCTTTCCTCTTGTTTTGAGTATCAGGACTTGTTCGTCGGTAGCATAATCGCTTATCCGAGCGAGAGTTACTTTTCGCGGAAGGTGATGAGTGAGGTATCCGTATCCCGGAGGCGTAGGAGTCCCTCGGCTCGGTCGGCCTTGCCGCTCAAGGTCCCTCTCGTCGTTTTCATGGTTCCGTTATCGATATAGTCGAAAGTCATTTTGGTAGAAAACCTTTCTTGGTAGAAAACTTTTCCAAGGAAAATTTTGACGCAGAGGGGGTTCCCCCCTTCTAGCCCCCGAGGGAGGGTCGGGCTTTGCCGAGGCAAGGCTAATCCTTCCTTGACGGTTAGACTTTATTTGTGTATGTAAAGAAAATGAGGTACATGAACGACTTGAAACAATTTAAGGGTAGAAGCGACATAGCTGTTGGATGTTCCAAGCGTTGTTGTAGACCTCGCCTCAATCGTTGGCCAGCTTGTATGTCCCGGGCTTCAAAATCTTGGCGATGATGAACGGCCCTTCCCAGGGAGGAGTGAGCTTGTGGCGTCCTCGGGCGTCTTGCCGCAGCCGAAGTACCAAGTCTCCCACCTGGAAGCCTCGGGGCCGAACCATTCGGGCGTGGTAGCGTCGCAGAGACTGCTGATACTGCGCCGAGTGTAGTAAGGCCGCGTCCCGAGCCTCTTCGAGCTGGTCCAGTGAATCCTCTCGGCTAGTCTGGTTGCTTCGGTCGTCGTACGCCTTTGTTCTCGGGGAACCGTATTCTAAGTCCGTGGGTAGGACGGCCTCGGCCCCATAGACTAGAAAGAACAGCGAGAAACCCGTGGACCGGCTCGGCGTCGTCCTCAGACTCCAGACCACCGATGGTAGCTCTTTCATCCACCGCTTGCCAAACTTGTTGAGGTCGTTGTAGATCCTTGGTTTTAAGTCCCTGTAGAATCATATCGTTGGCACGCTCCACCTGCCCATTCGTCATATGGGGTGAGCTACGGCGGCCCAGTCCACACGATGTGGTGGTCCTCGCAGAAGTTCAGGAACTTCTTCCTAGTGAACTGTGTGCCATTATCAGTGATGATGGAGTTCGGGACCCCAAAGCGATGGATGATGTTTGTGAAGAACGCCATTGCCTGCTCGGACCTGATGCTGGTTAAGGGTCGGACCTCGATCCACTTGGAGAATTTATCGATGGCGACCAGCAGGTGCGAGAAGCCCCCGGGTGCCTTCTGCAAGGGACCGACGCGGTCCAGACCCCACACGGCAAACGACCAGGTGATGGGTATTGTCTGTAGGGCCTGAGCGGGCAGGTGCGTCTGTCTTGCATAGAATTGACACACTTGGCAGGAGCGTACAATCCTAGTGGCGTCGGCCACCGCGGTCGGCCAGTAGAAACCTTGTCGGAAGGCGTTCCCCACGAGGGCTCGAGGTGCTGCATGGTGACCGCAAGCCCCCGAGTGTATCTCTTGCAACAGCTCTTATCCTTCAGCGACGGATATGCATCGTTAGAGAATGCCTGAGGGGCTGCAGTTGCAGAGCTCCTTTTCATCACCCAGTAAAACGAACGACTTGGCGTGCCGCGCCAGTTGCCGAGCTTCGGCCTTGTCGAGGGGCAGCTCTCCTCGGAGGAGATATTCCAGGTACGGGGCCTGCTAGTTTGGGTTTGACATGACCCCATTCCGCTCTCCCTCGACGCACAGGGCCTCTCCCTCGGCGGCCGAGGATACCTCGGGCTGGGCCGAGGTCTCCTCGGGCTCGGGCGTATCGTCGATCTTGACGGAGGGTTGATGTATGTCCCTGGAGAAGACGTCCGGGGGAACCATCGTCTGCCCCGAGGCTATTTTCGCCAGCTCATCCGCAGTCTCGTTGTACCGTCAAGCGATATGGTTGAGTCCCAGCCTGTAGAACTTGTCTTCCAGACGCTGAACTTCGTCGCAGTAGGCCTCCATCCTCCGGTCGCGGCAGTGGGAGTTCTTCATGACTTGGTCAATGACAAGCTGCGAGTCGCTGTGAGCGTCGAGGCGCTGAACCCCTAACTCGACGGTGATGCGCAACCTGTTAACCAAAGCCTCGTACTCGGCCATGTTGTTTGACGCTGGAAAATGGAGGTGTATCACGTAGCGAAGATGCTTTCCGAGGGCTGAAACGAAGAGCAGGCCAGCGCATGCTCCGGTTTTCATAAGCGGCCCGTCGAAGTACATGGTCCAAAGTTCGGCCTGGATCGGAGCTGTTGGCAATTGGGTGTCGACCCATTCGGCTAGGAAGTCTGCCAAGGCTTGAGATTTTATGGCCTTCCGAGGGGCGAATGAGAGTGCTTCACCCATGAGCTCCACTGCCCACTTTGCTATCCTACCCGAGGCCTCTCGGCACTGGATGATCTCCCCCAGGGGAAGGATGACACCACAGTCACCGGATGAGACTCGAAGTAGTGTCGCAACTTTCGCCGCGTCAGAATCACTACGTACAGTAGCTTCTGAATTTGCGGGTAGCGGATCTTGGTCTCGGATTGCAATTCGCTGATGAAGTAGACCGGCCTCTGGACGAGCAGTTCATGCCCTTCTTCTCGTCTCTCGACTACGATCGCGGCGCTGACCACCTGAGTGGTTGCAGCTATGTAGATCAAGAGGGCTTCTCCTGCAGCGGGGGGCACCAAGATGGGCGCATTGGTAAGGAGTGCCTTAAGGTTTCCGAGGGCTTCTTCGGCCTCGGGGGTCCAAGTGAAGCGCTTGGCCTTCCTTAAGAGGTGGTACAAGGGCAATCCTTTCTCGCCGAGGCGCGAGATGAAGCGGCTCAGAGCCGCAAGGCATCCCATGACCCTCTGTACTCCTTTCAAATCTTTGATCGGTCCCATGTTGGTGATGGCCGCGATTTTCTACGTGTTGGCCTTGATGCCCCGCTCGGAGATGATGAACCCTAGGAGCATGCCTCGGGGGACTCCGAAGACACACTTCTCGGGATTGAGTTTTACGCCTTTCGCTCTCAAACACTTGAATGTCGTTTCAAGGTCAGAGAGGAGGTCGGAGGCTTTCCTCGTCTTGACAACGATGTCATCGACATAAGCCCCGACCGTTCGGCCGATGTGCTCTCCGAACATGTGGTTCATGCACCTTTGATATGTCGCACCTGCATTCCTCAAGCCAAATGGCATAGTAGTATAACAATACATGCCAAAAGGTGTGATGAAAGAAGTCACGAGCTGGTCGGACTCTTTCATCTTGATTTGGTGATAACCTGAATAGGCGTCGAGGAATGACAGGGTTTCGCACCCAGCAGTGGAGTCCACAATTAGATCGATGCGAGGCAGAGGGTAGGGAACCTTCGGACATGCTTTATTCAACCCGGTGTAGTCGACCCACCTTTATTTTTTACAAGCACAGGGTTAGCTAACCATTCGGGATGGAATACCTCTTTGATGAACCCCGTCGCCATCAGCTTGTGGATCTCCTCGCCTATGGCCCTGCGCCTTTCTTCATCAAAACGGCACAGGTGCTGCTTCACGGGTCGGGCGCCGACTCGGATGTCCAGTGAGTACTCGGCGACATCCCTCGGTATGCCGGGCATGTCCGAGGGACTCCACGCAAAAATTTCGGCGTTTGCGCGGAGAAAGTCGACGAGCACTGCTTCCTATTTGGGGTCAAACTCAGAGCCAATCTGGACTTTCTTGTCGGCGTCGTTGCTGGGGTCGAGAGGGACGGACTTAACCGCCTCAGCCGGTTCGAAGTTGCCAGCGTGGCGCTCCGCATCTGGCGCCTCCTTGGAGAGGCATTCTAGGTTGGCGATGAGGGCCTCGGACTCGGCGATGGCCTCGGCGTACTCCACGCATTCCACGTCGCATTCGTACGTGTGGTGATACGTGGATCCGACGGTGATGACTCCGTTGGGGCCTGGCATCTTGAGCTTGAGGTACGTGTAGTTGGGGACGGCCATGAACTTGGCGTAGCACGGCCTTCCCAGCCCCGCGTGGTAGGTCCCTCGGAACCCAACCACCTCGAACGTCAGGGTTTCCTTTCGGAAGTT
The DNA here is from genome assembly GCF_902167145.1 of Zea mays. Lineage (NCBI taxonomy): Eukaryota > Viridiplantae > Streptophyta > Magnoliopsida > Poales > Poaceae > Zea > Zea mays. The sequence goes on along the minus strand of NC_050104.1, from coordinate 121,527,521 downwards.
GGAGGGAGTCCCGAAGCAGATGGGCAAATCGAGTTGCCCAAGGGGCAGGACACGCTTATCGGGGATGATCCCATGGAAGGGTGCTGCACCGGCCCGGATCGTGGATAGATCGATCTCCAAGAGCCCGAGGGTCTCAGCGTAGATGATGTTGAGGCTGCTGCCTCCGTCCATGAAGACCTTGGTGAGCCTAGCGTTGCCGATGACAGGGTTGACAACGAGCGGGTACCTTCCTGGGCTCGATACGCAGTCGGGGTGGTCGCCTTGGTCGAAGGTGATGGGCTTGTCGGACCAGTCTAGGTAGACTGGCGCTGCCACCTTCACCGAGCAGACTTCCCGGCGCTCCTGCTTGCGGTGCTGAGCCGAGGCGTTCGCCACTTGCCCACCATAGATCATTGAAAGGGAATTAGGCTTACACCTATTTCCTAAATGATTTTGGTGGTTGAATTGCCCAACACAAATAATTGGACTAACTAGTTTGCTCTAGTCTATAAGTTATACAGGTGCCAAAGGTTCACAAAAAGCCAATGAAAAGACCATGAAAAGGGTTCAACAAAAAGAGCAAGGGATAACCGAAGTGTGCCCTGGTCTGACGCACCGGACTGTCCGGTGTGCCACCGGACAGTGTCCGGTGCACCAGGGGACTCCATGCTGAACTCCTCACCTTCGGGAATTCTCAGAGGCGCTCCACTATAATTCACCGGACAGTGTCCGGTGCCCCAAGGGAGAGCGGCTCTGAACTCGCCAGCTTCGGGAATCCGCTCTGCTAAAATTCACCGGACTGTCCAGTGAGTCACCGGACAGTGTCCGGTGCACACCAGACTGTCTGGTGTGACAGCGGAGCAACGGCTACTTCGCGCGCAACGGTCGACTACAACGCATTAAATGCGCGCCTACGCGCGCAGAGGAGCAGAGCACGCGCGGGTGGCACACCGGACAGCCTACAGGGCATGTCCGGTGCACCACCGGACAGCCAGGCGGGCCCATAAGACAGAGCTCCAACGGTCGAACCCCAACGGTCTGCTGACGTGGCTGGCGCACCGGACAGTGTCCGGTGGCGCACCGGACTGTCCGGTGCGCTCGTCGACAGCAGCCTCCACCAACGGTCAAGTTTGGTGGTTGGGGCTATAAATACCCCAACCACCCCCACATTCAAGTGATCCAAGTTTTCCACCTTCCAACTACTTACAAGAGCTCTAGCATTCAATTCTAGACACAACCAAATAGATCAAATCCTCTCCCAATTCCACACAAGGCTTTAGTGATTAGTGAGAGAGATTTGTTGTGTTCATTTGAGCTCTTGCGCTTGGATTGCTTCCTTCTTTCATTCTTTCTTGTGAACAACTCAATTGTAACCAAGGCAAGAGACACCAATTGTGTGGTGGTCCCTGCGGGGAAGTTTGTTCCTGTTTGATTGAGAAGAGAAGCTCACTCGGTCCAAGGGACCGTTTGAGAGAGGGAAAGGGTTGAAAGAGACCCAGTCTTTGTGACCACCTCAACGGGGAGTAGGTTTGCGAGAACCGAACCTCGGTAAAACAAATATGCGTGTCACACTCTTTATTCGCTTGCGATTTGTTTTGCACCCTCTCTCTCGGACTCGTTCTTATTTCTAACGCTAACCCGGCTTGTAGTTGTGATTAAGTTTGTAAATTTCAGATTCGCCCTATTCACCCCCCCTCTAGGCGACTTTCAATTAGTATCAGAGCCCGGTGCTTCATTAGAGCCTAACCGCTCGAAGTGATGTCGGGAGATCACGCCAAGAAGGAGATGGTGACCGGCGAGAAGCCCGCTACAAGCCACGGGAAGGCTCCATCGGGAGAGTCCTACAACAAAGGAAAGGGGAAGGAAAAGGAATCCCCTTCACACAAGTCGCGTCGGAGCGGTAACAAGAAAAAGAAGATGAGGAAGGTGGTCTACTACGAGACCGACTCCTCGTCGCCATCCACCTCCGGCTCCGACACGCCGTCCGTAACTTCTAAGCGCCATGAGCGCAAGAAGTTTAGTAAGATCCCCCTACGCTATCCTCGCATTCCTAAACATACGCCTTTACTTTCTGTTCCATTAGGCAAACCACCAACGTTTGATGGTGAAGATTATGCTAGGTGGAGTGATTTGATGCGATATCACCTAACCTCACTCCACAAAATTATATGGGATGTTATTGAGTTTGGTGTACAGGTACCATCCGTAGGGGATGAAGATTATGATGAGGACGAAGTGGCCCAAATCCAACACTTTAACTCCCAAGCCACAACTATACTCCTCGCCTCTCTAAGTCGAGAGGAGTATAATAACGTGCAAGGGTTGAAAAGTGCTAAAGAGATTTGGGACACACTAAAAACCGCGCACGAAGGAGACGAGGTGACCAAAATCACCAAGCGGGAGACGATCGAGGGGGAGCTCGGTCGCTTCCGACTTCGCCAAGGGGAGGAGCCACAAGACATGTACAACCGGCTCAAGACCTTGGTGAACCAAGTGCGCAACCTCGGGAGCAAAAAATGGGATGACCACGGAATGGTTAAGGTTATTCTAAGATCACTTGTCTTCCATAACCCTACTCAAGTTCAATTAATTCGTGGCAATCCTAGATATACACTAATGACTCCCGAGGAAGTAATCGAGAATTTTGTGAGCTTTGAATTGATGATCAAAGGCTCAAAGAAGATCAACGAGCTTGATGGCCCCTCCACGTCCGAAGCACAACCGGTCGCATTCAAAGCGACGGAGGAGAAGAAGGAGGAGTCTACATCAAGTAGACAACCAATCGACGCCTCAAAGCTCAACAATGAGGAGATGGCGCTCATCATCAAGAGCTTCCGTCAAATCCTCAAGCAAAGGAGGGGGAAGGATTACAAACCCCGCTCCAAGAAAGTTTGCTACAAGTGTGGTAAGCCCGGTCATTTTATTGCAAAATGTCCTATTTCTAGTGACAGTGACAGGGGCGACGACAAGAAGGGGAGAAGAAAGGAGAAGAAGAGGTACTACAAGAAGAAGGGCGGCGATGCCCATGTTTGCCGGGAGTGGGACTCCGACGAGAGCTCCACCGACTCCTCCTCCGACGAGGACGCCGCAAACATCGCTGTCACCAAGGGTCTTCTCTTTCCTAACGTCGACCACAAGTGCCTCATGGCAAAGGACGGCAAAAGGAAGAAGGTAAAATCAAGATCCTCCACTAAATATGAAACCTCTAGCGATGAGGATAATGCTAGTAATGAGGAGGATAACTTACACATTCTTTTTGCCAACCTAAACATGCAACAAAAAGAAAAATTAAATGAATTGATTAGTGCTATTCATGAGAAGGATGATCTCTTGGACACCCAAGAGGACTTCCTTATTAAAGAAAATAAGAAGCATGTTAAGGTTAAAAATGCTTACGCTCTCGAAGTAGAAAAATGTGAAAAACTATCTAGTGAGCTAAGCACTTGCCATAAGACTATTGACAACCTTAGAAATGAGAATGCTAGTCTAATAGCTAAGGTTGATTCTAATGTTTGTGATGTTTCAATTCCAAATCTTAGAAATGATAATGTTGATTTGCTTGCTAAGATTGAAGAATTGAACATCTCTCTTGCTAGCCTTAGGATTGAAAATGAAGAATTGCTTGCTAAGGCTAAAGAATTAGATGTTTGCAATGCTTCCATTTCCGACCTTAGAAGTAAAAATGATATATTACATGCTAAGGTTGTAGAATTAAAATCTTGCAAACCCTCTATATCTGCCGTTGAACATACTTCTATTTGTATTAGATGTAGAGACATTAATGTTGATGCTATCCATGATCACCTAGCTTTAATTAAGAAACAAAATGATCACATAGCTCAACTTAATGCTAAAATCAGTGAGCATGACTTAGAAAATGAGAAGTTTAAATTTGCTAGAAGCATGCTCTGTAGTGGGAGACGCCCTGGCATCAAGGATGGCATTGGCTTCTGAAAGGGAATTAGGCTTACACCTATTTCCTAAATGATTTTGGTGGTTGAATTGCCCAACACAAATAATTGGACTAACTAGTTTGCTCTAGTGTATAAGTTATACATGTGCCAAAGGTTCACTCTTAGCCAATAAAAAGACCAAGTATGGGGTTCAACAAAGAGAGCAAGGGATAACCGAAGGCACCTCTGGTCTGGCGCACCGGACAGTGTCCGGTGCACCAGAGGACTCCTAGTCAAACTCATCACCTTCGGGAAAATCCAGAAGCGCTCCGCTATAATTCACCGGACTGTCCGGTGCCCCAAGGATGAGCGGCTCTGGAACTCGCCAGTCTCGGGAATTCGCTCCGCTATAATTCACCGGACTGTCCGGTGAGCCAGCGGAGCAACGGCTACTTCGTGCCAACGGTCACCTGCAGGCGCATTTAATGCGCGCCAGAAGCGCGCAGAAGGCAGGCACGCGCGGGACGGTGCACCAGACAATCTATAGTGCTTGTCCGGTGTACACCGGACAGCCAGGCGGGCCCAGAAGTTAGAAGCTCCAACGGTCGAATCCCAACGGCCTGGTGACGTGGCTGGCGCACCGGACATGTCCGGTGTGCACCGGACTATCCGGTGCACCATACGACAGTCAGCCACCACCAAACGGCTAGTTTGGTGGTTGGGGCTATAAATACCCCCAACCACCCCACATTCAAGTCATCCAAGTTTTCCCACTTCAACTACTTACAAGAGCTCTAGCATTCAATTCTAGACACACCCAAGTGATCAAATCCTCTCCAAACTCCACACAATGCCCTAGTGATTAGTGAGAGAGATTTGCTTGTGTTCTTTCGAGCTCTTGCGCTTGGATTGCTTTCTTCTTTCTTTGATTCTTTATTGCGATCAAACTCACTTGTAATTGAGGCAAGAGACACCAATCTTGTGGTGGTCCTTGTGGGAACTTTGTGTTCCCGTTTGATTGAGAAGAGAAAGCTCACTCGGTCCGAGGGACCGTTTGAGAGAGGGAAAGGGTTGAAAGAGACCCGGTCTTTGTGACCACCTCAACGGGGAGTAGGTTTGCGAGAACCGAACCTCGGTAAAACAAATCCACGTGTCTCACTCCTTATTTGCTTGCGATTTGTTTTGCACCCTCTATCGCGGACTCGATTATATTTCTAACGCTAACCCGGCTTGTAGTTGTGATTATTTGTGAGAATTTCAGTCTCGCCCTATTCACCCCCCCTCTAGGCGACTTTCAATTGGTATTAGAGCCCGGTGCTTCATTAGAGCCTAATCGCTCGAAGTGATGTCGGGAGATCACGCCAAGAAGGAGATGGAGACCGGCGAAAAGCCCACTACAAGCAACGAGAAAGCTCTATCGGGAGAGTCCCGCAACAAGGAGAAGAAGAAGAAGAAGAAGAAGGAAAAGAAGACCTCTTCTCACAAGTCGCATCGGAGTGGCGACAAAATAAATAAGATGAGGAAGGTGGTCTACTATGAGACCGACACTTCATGACCTTCTACCTCCGGCTCCGACGCGCCCTCCATAACTTTGAAGCGCCATGAGCGCAAGAAGTTTAGTAAGATCCCCCTACGCTACCCTCGCATTACTAAACATACACCTTTACTTTTCGTCCCATTAGGCAAACCACCAACTTTTGATGGTGAAGATTATGCTAGGTGGAGTGATTTAATGCGATTTCATCTAACCTCACTCCACAAAAGTATATGGGATGTTGTTGAGTTTGGTGTACAGGTACCGTCCGTAGGGGATGAAGACTATGATGTGGATGAAGTGACCCAAATCGAGCACTTCAACTCCCAAGCCACAACAATACTCCTCGCCTCTCTGAGTAGAGAGGAGTACAACAAGGTGCAAGGATTGAAGAGCGCCAAGGAAGTTTGGGATGTGCTCAAAACCGCGCACGAGGGTGATGAACTCACCAAGATCACCAAGCGGGAAACGATCGAGGAGGAGCTCGGTCGCTTCCGTCTTCGCCAAGGGGAGGAGCCACAAGATATGTACAACCGGCTCAAGACCTTGGTGAATCAAGTGTGCAACCTCGGGAGCAAGAAATGGGATGACCACGAGGTGGTTAAGGTTATTTTAAGATCACTTATTTTCCTTAACCCTACTCAAGTACAATTAATTCGTGGCAATCCAAGACATACACTAATGACTCCCGAGGAAGTAATCGGGAATTTTGTGAGCTTTGAATTTATGATCAAGGGCTCACGGAAGATCAACGAGCTTGACGGTCCCTCCACGTCCAAAGCTCAACCGGTTGCATTTAAGGCGACGGAGGAGAAGGAGGAGTCTACACCAGGTAGACAACCAATCGACGCCTCCAAGCTCGACAACGAGGAGATGGCGCTTGTCATCAAAAGCTTTCGCCAAATCCTCAAGCAAAGGAGGGGGAAGGATTACAAGCCTCGCTCCAAGAAGGTTTGCTACAAGTGTGGTAAGCCCGGTCACTTTATTGCAAAATGTCCTATTTCTAGTGACAGTGACAGGGGCGATGACAAGAAGGGGAGAAGAAAGGAGAAGAAGAGGTACTACAAGAAGAAGGGCGGCGATGCCCATGTTTGTCGGGAGTGGGACTCCGACGAAAGCTCTAGCGACTCCTCCGACGACGAGGACGCCGCCAACATCGCCGTCACCAAGGGACTTCTCTTCCCCAACGTCGGCCACAAGTGCCTCATGGCAAAGGACGGCAAAAAGAAGAAGGTTAAATCTAAATCCTCCACTAGATATGAATCCTCTAGTGATGAAAATGCTAGTGATGAGGAAGATAACTTGCGCACTCTTTTTGCCAACTTAAACATGCAACAAAAGGAGAAATTAAATGAATTAATTAGTGCCATCCATGAGAAGGATGATCTCTTGGACTCCCAAGAGGACTTCCTTATTAAAGAAAACAAGAAGCATGTTAAAGTTAAAAATGCTTATGCTCTAGAAGTTGAGAAATGTGAAAAATTATCTAGTGAGCTAAGCACTTGCCATGAGACCATTGACAACCTTAGAAATGAAAATGCTAGTTTAAATGCTAAGGTTGATTCTCATGTTTGTGATGTTTCAATTCCCAATCCTAGAAATAATAATGATGATTTGCTTGCTAGGATTGAAGAATTAAACATTTCTCTTGCTAGCCTTAGGATTGAAAATGAGAAATTAATTGTTAAGGCTAAAGATTTTGATGTTTGCAATGTTACAATTTCCGATCTTAGAGATAAGAATGATATATTGCATGCTAAGATTGTTGAACTTAATTCTTGCAAACCCTCTACATCTACCGTAGAACATACCACTATTTGTACTAGATGTAGAGATGTTAACATTGATGCTATATATGATCACATGGCTCTAATTAAACAACAAAATGATCATATATCTAAATTAGATGCTAAAATTGCCGAGCATAACTTAGAAAACGAAAAAATTAAATTTGCTAGAAGTATGCTCTATAGTGGGAGACGCCCTGGCATCAAGGATGGCATTGGCTTCCAACAGGGAGGCAATGTCAAACTTAATGCCCCCCTAAGAAATTGTCCAACTTTGTTAAGGGCAAGGCTCCCATGCCTCAGGATAACGAGGGTTACATTTTATACCCTGCCGGTTATCCCGAGGATAAGATTAGGAGAATTCATTCTAGGAAGTCTCACTCTGGCCCTAACCATGCTTTCATGTATAAGGGTGAGACATCTAGCTCTAGGCAACCTACCCGTGCTAAGTTGCCTAAGAAGAAAACTCCTAGTGCATCAAATGAACATAGTTTTTCATTTAAAACTTTTGATGCATCATATGTGTTGACTAACAAATCTGGCAAGGTAGTTGCCAAATATATTGGGGCAAACACAAGGGATCAAAGACTTGTGTTTGGGTACCCAAAGTTCTTGTATCTAATGCCAAAGGACCCAAAACCATTTGGGTACCTAAAGTCAAGAACTAAACATGTTTTGTAGGTTTATGCATCCGGGGGCTCAAGCTGGGTAATCGACAGCAGGTGCACAAACCATATGACTGGGGAGAAAAAGATGTTCTCCTCCTACGAGAAAAACCAAGATCCCCAACGAGCTATCACATTCGGGGATGGAAATCAAGGTTTGGTCAAAGGATTGTGTAAAATCGCTATATCACCTGACCATTCCATTTCCAATGTTTTTCTTGTAGATTCTTTAGATTACAATTTGCTTTCTGTATCTCAATTATGCAAAATGGGCTACAACTGTTTATTCACTGATGTAGGTGTCATTGTCTTTAGAAGAAGTGATGATTCAATAGCATTTAAGGGAGTGTTAGAGGGTCAGCTATACTTAGTGAATTTTGATAGAGCTGAACTCGACACTTGCTTAATTGCTAAGACTAACATGGGCTGGCTCTGGCATCGCCGACTAGCACATGTTGGGATGAAGAATCTTTATAAGCTTCTAAAGGGAGAGCACATTTTAGGATTAACAAATGTTCATTTTGAGAAAGACAGGATTTGTAGCGCATGTCAAGCAGGAAAGCAAGTTGGTGCCCACCATCCACACAAGAACATTATGACGACCGACAGGCCACTAGAGCTCCTACACATGGATCTATTCGGCCCGATAGCTTACATAAGCATCGGCGGGAGTAAGTACTGTCTAGTTATTGTGGATGATTATTCTCGCTTCACTTGGGTGTTCTTTTTGGAGGAAAAATCTCACACCCAAGAGACCTTAAAGGGATTCTTGAGACGGGCTCAAAACGAGTTCGGCTTAAGGATCAAGAAGATTAGAAGCGACAACGGGACGAAGTTCAAAAACTCACAAATTGAAGGCTTCCTTGAGGAGGAGGGCATCAAGCATGAGTTCTCTTCTCCCTACACGCCACAACAAAATGGTGTAGTGGAGAGGAAGAATCGAACTCTATTGGACATGGCTAGAACCATGCTTGATGAGTACAAGACTTCTGATCGGTTTTGGGCCGAGGCGGTCAACACCGCCTGCTACGCCATCAACCAGTTATATCTACACTGAATCCTCAAGAAGACATCTTATGAACTCCTAACCGGTAAAAAGCCCAATATTTCATATTTTAGAGTCTTTGGTAGCAAATGCTTTATTCTTGTTAAAAGAGGTAGAAAATCTAAATTTGCTCCTAAGACTGTAGAAGGCTTTTTACTAGGATATGATTCAAACACAAGGGCATATAGAGTCTTTAACAAGTCCTCTGGACAAGTTGAAGTTTCTTGTGACGTTGTGTTTGATGAGACTAACGGCTCTCAAGTAGAGCAAGTTGATCTTGATGAGATAGATATTAAAGAGGATCCATGCATCGCGCTAAGGAACATGTCCATTGGGGATGTGTGTCCTAAGGAATCCGAAGAGCCTCCAAATGCACAAGATCAACCGTCCTCCTCCACGCAAGCCTCTCCACCAACTAAAAATGAGGATGAAGCTCAAGTTGATGAAATAGAAGATCGAGCAAATGAGCCACCTCAAGATGACGACAATGATCAAGGGGGAGATGCAAATGATAAAGACAAGGAGGATGAAGAAGCAAGGCCGCCACACCCAAGAGTCCACCAAGCAATCCAACGAGATCACCCCGTCGACACCATCCTCGGCGACATTCATAAGGGGGTAACCACTAGATCTCGTGTTGCACATTTTTGTGAGCATTACTCTTTTGTTTCCTCTATTGAGCCACACAGGATAGAGGAAGCACTTCAAGATTCAGATTGGGTGGTGGCGATGCAAGAGGAGCTCAACAACTTCACTAGGAATGAGGTATGGCATTTAGTTCCACGTCCTAATCAAAATGTTGTAGGAACCAAATGGGTCTTCCGCAACAAGCAAGATGAGCATGGTGTGGTGACAAGGAACAAAGCTCGACTTGTGGCCAAAGGATACTCCCAAGTCGAAGGTTTGGATTTCGGTGAAACCTATGCACCCGTAGCTAGGCTTGAGTCAATTCGAATATTATTGGCCTATGCTACTTACCATGGCTTCAAGCTTTATCAAATGGACGTGAAGAGTGCCTTCCTCAATGGACCAATCAAGGAAGAGGTCTATGTTGAGCAACCTCCCAGCTTTGAAGATAGTGAGTATCCTAACCATGTCTATAAGCTCTCTAAGGCGCTTTATGGGCTCAAGCAAGCCCCAAGAGCATGGTATGAATGCCTTAGAGATTTTCTTATCACTAATGGCTTCAAAGTTGGAAAGGTCGATCCTACACTCTTTACTAAAACTCTTGAAAATGACTTGTTCGTATGCCAAATTTATGTTGATGATATTATATTTGGGTCTACTAACGAGTCTACATGTGAAGAATTTAGTAGGATCATGACACAAAAATTTGAGATGTCTATGATGGGGGAGTTGAAGTATTTCTTAGGATTTCAAGTGAAGCAACTCCAAGAAGGCACCTTCCTAAATCAAACGAAGTATACTCAAGACATTCTAAGCAAGTTTGGAATGAAGTATGCCAAACCCATCAAGACACCCATGGGAACCAATGGGCATCTCGACCTCGACGAGGGAGGTAAATCTGTCGATCAAAAGGTATACCGGCCGATGATAGGTTCTTTGCTATATTTATGTGCATCTCGACCGGATATTATGCTTTCCGTATGCATGTGTGCAAGATTCCAAGCCGACCCTAAGGAAGCTCACCTTACGGCCATAAAACGAATCTTGAGATATTTGGCTTATACTCCTAAGTTTGGGCTTTGGTATCCTAGGGGATCCTGAGAGCACCTAGAGGGGGGGGTGAATAGGTGATCCTGTAAAACTTGAAAACTTAAGCCACAAAAACTTGGTTAAGCGTTAGCACAGTAAATGCCAAGTGGCTAGAGAGGAATCTTCAACAAAACACAATAACCAACAAGATCGATCACAGAGATGGCACGGTGGTTATCCCGTGGTTCGGCCAAGACCAACGCTTGCCTACTCCACGTTGTGGCGTCCCAACGGACGAGGGTTGCAATCAACCCCTCTCAAGCGGTCCAAAGACCCACTTGAATACCACGGTGTTTTGCTTGCTTTACTCAATCCCGTTTGCGAAGAATCTCCACAACTTGGAGCCTCTCGCCCTTACACTTGAAATTCACAAAGAAAGCACAGAGCAAGGGGGGATTAGCAACGCACACAAGACACAAGAATCAAAGTGTCAACACGCACACAAGTCGCAACAAGAGCTCGCAACACAACCCAATGAGTTCACAACTCCACTAGAGCTCTATATGCTATCACAATGAAACAAATGCGCGGAATCGAGGTCTTGGTGCTTAGGAATGTTGTAGGAATGCTTGGTGTACTCCTCCATGCGCCTAGGGGTCCCTTTTATAGCCCCAAGGCAGCTAGGAGCCGTTGAGAGCAATCTAGGAAGGCTGATCTTGCCTTCTGTCGACTGGCGCACCGGACAGTCCGGTGCACACCAGACACTGTCCGGTGCCCGATTTCCTTCCAAAAATGGCGCAGTCGACCGTTGGCAGCCTGAGAGCCATTGGCGCACCGGACATGTCCGGTGCACACCGGACAGTCCGGTGCCCTCTTCTAGCCGTTGGCTCGGCCACGTGTCCCGCGCAGATCGCGCGGCCGACCGTTGGCCCTGCCGACCGTTGGCTCACCGGACAGTCCGGTGCACACTGGACAGTCCAGTGAATTATAGTCGTACGTCGCCGGTGAATTCCCGAAAGCGACCACTTCGCTCGAGCCAGCCTGGCGCACCGGACACTGTCCGGTGCACCACCGGACAGTCTGGTGCTCCCAGACTCAGCAGAGTCTTGGCTGCTCGAGCCAAGACATTTCCAATTGGATTTTTCCTGTTTCCAGCACTTAGACACAATACATTAGTCCATAAAACAATGTGCTAAGTCTGAGAAACATACCTTTATCCTTGATTTGTACTTTGTCCACCTTTTTACACTTAGGCACTTGTGTTGGACACTAAATCACCAAAATACTTAGAAATGGCCCAAGGGCACAATTCCCTTTCAATCTCCCCCTTTTTGGTGATTTATGCCAACACAACATAAAGCAAGTAGAACAAGTACAAAATCAATTCAAATAAGAACTCAAAATTGTTTTGATTCAATTTTGACATATATGGATCACTCTATGCCACCACTTGGTTTGTTTTTGCAAATCAAACTCAAATTCCTATCTCTAAGTCAAATCCACTTGTAGAGACATAAAGAGAGGTATTCCAAAGAAATTTGATCAAGGATTTCAAAAACTCCCCCTTTTCCCATAATCAACACTTCTCCCCACAAGAGGCCAACTTTTGACATAAGAGACAATAAAAGAGTTTTGACAAACCAAAAGCTCTAATCTACTATTTTCAAAATTTCTCAAGTGGTAGCTGATCCATCTATTGCTTTGGCCTTTATTTTCTCCCCCTTTGGCATCAAGCACCAAAACAGGATCAAGCTTGGCCCTTAAACCCCATTGCCTCACCAAAATCTTCAAATAAGAACACAAAGGCAATAAGAGTACATGAGATGAACTTGGAATAAGTTACCCTCTCATCGGAGTGCAGTGGAAGTCTTTCATGGTCCAAGTCCACCTTTTCCCTTTCAAACCTCCTTTGAGACTAAAACAGGCAAACTCAAGCATATGGTTAGTCTCAAAGGGTCAAGTTGTAACACAACTCCCCCTAAATATGTGCATCACTTGCACAAGGACTTGTGAGGTCCGGGGAGAGATTGTACAACTTGAGCACCATAGTAAGCAACAAAATGCATAAGTAACATGATCAAAGGCATAAACACATGTATGCTATAAGTCAATCCAAGTTCCGCGAATCTAGGACATTTAGCTCACTACGTAGCCTGCAAAAGGTCTTTTCATCTAAAGGCTTAGTGAAGATATCGGCTAGTTGGTTCTCTGTGCTAACATGAAACACTTCGATATCCCCCTTTTGCTGGTGGTCTCTCAAAAAGTGATGCCGGATGTCAATGTGCTTTGTGCGGTTGTGCTCAACAGGATTTTCCGCTATTCGGATAGCACTCTCATTGTCACATAGGAGTGGGACTTTGCTCAGATTGTAGCCAAAGTCCCTGAGGGTTTGCCTCATCCAAAGTAGTTGCGCGCAACACTGTCCTGCGGCAACATACTCGGCCTCAGCGGTGGATAGGGCAACGAAAGTTTGTTTCTTAGAGTTCCACGACACCAGGGACCTTCCTAAGAATTGGCATGTCCCCGATGTACTCTTCCTATCGACCTTACATCCAGCATAGTCGGAATCTGAATATCCAATCAAGTCAAAGTTAGACCCCTTTGGATACCAGATCCCGAAGCAAGGCGTAGCGACTAAATATCGAAGAATCCGCTTCACAGCCACTAAGTGACACTCCTTAGGATCGGATTGAAATCTAGCACACATGCATACGCTAAGCATAATATCCGATCTACTAGCACACAAATAAAGTAAAGACCCTATCATAGACCGGTATGCTTTTTGATCAACGGACTTACCTCCTTTGTTGAGGTCGGTGTGTCCGTCGGTTCCCATCGGAGTCTTTGCGGGCTTGGCGTCCTTCATCCCAAACTGCTTTAGCAAGTCTTGCGTGTACTTTGTTTGGGAGATGAAAGTGCCGTCCTTGAGTTGCTTCACTTGGAACCCAAGAAAGTAGTGCAACTCTCCCATCATCGACATCTCGAATTTTTGCGTCATCACCCTGCTAAACTCTTCACAAGACTTTTGGTTAGTAGAACCAAATATTATGTCATCGACATAAATTTGGCACACAAAAAGATCGCCATCGCAAGTCTTAGTGAAAAGAGTTGGATCGGCTTTCCCAACCTTGAAAGCATTAGCAATTAAAAAGTCTCTAAGGCATTCATACCATGCTCTTGGGGCTTGCTTAAGTCCATAGAGCGCTTTAGAGAGCTTACACACGTGGTCGGGGTACCGTTCATCCTCGAAGCCAGGGGGTTGCTCCACGTACACCTCCTCCTTGATCGGCCCGTTGAGGAAAGCGCTCTTCACATCCATTTGGTACAACCTGAAAGAATGGTGAGCGGCATATGCTAGCAAGATACAAATTGATTCTAGCCTAGCCACAGGAGCAAAAGTCTCCTCAAAGTCCAAACCTGCGACTTGGGCATAACCTTTTGCCACAAGTTGAGCCTTGTTCCTCGTCACCACCCCGTGCTCGTCCTGTTTGTTGCGGAACACCCACTTGGTTCCCACAACATTTTGCTTGGGACGAGGCACTAGTGTCCAAACTTCATTGCGCTTGAAGTTGTTGAGTTCATCCTGCATGGCCAACACCCAGTCCGGATCTAGCAAGGCCTCTTCTACCCTGAAAGGCTCAATAGAAGAGACAAAGGAGTAATGCTCACAGAAATTAACTAATCTTGAACGAGTAGTTACTCCCTTGCTAAAATCACCCAATATTTGGTCGACGGGATGATCCCTTTGGATCGTCGCTCGAACTTGGGTTGGAGGTGCCTGAGGTGCTTCTTCCTCTTCAACTTGATCATCCTGTGCTCCCCCTTGATCATGCGCCTCCACTTGAGGTACCTGTTCGTCATCTTGGGTTGGGGGATGCACCATAGTTGAGGAAGACGGTTGATCTTGCTCCAATTGTTCCTGAGGCCGTACATCTCCAATCGCCATGGTGCGTATCGCGGCAGTTGGAACGTCTTCTTCATCTACATCATCAAGATCAACAACTTGCTCTCTTGGAGAGCCATTAGTCTCATCAAATACAACGTCGCTAGAGACTTCAACCAAACCCGATGATTTGTGGAAGACCCTATACGCCTTTGTATTTGAATCATAACCTAATAAAAACCCTTCTACAGCTTTGGGAGCAAATTTAGAGGTTCTACCTTTCTTCACAAGAATATAACACTTGCTCCCAAATACACGAAAATAAGACACATTGGGTTTGTTACCAGTCAGCAGCTCATATGAAGTCTTCTTGAGGAGGCGGTGAAGGTAGACCCTGTTGATGGCGTGGCAAGCCGTGTTCACGGCTTCCGACCAAAAGCGCTCGGGGGTGTTGAACTCTCCAAGCATAGTCCTCGCCATATCTATGAGTGTCTTGTTCTTCCTCTCTACCACACCATTTTGCTGAGGTGTGTAGGGAGTGGAGAACTCGTGCTTGATCCCCTCCTCCTCAAGGAACTCCTCCACTTGAAGATTCTTGAATTCGGACCCATTGTCGCTCCTTATCTTCTTCACCTTGAGCTCAAACTCATTTTGAGCTCTCCTGAGGAAGCGCTTGAGGGTCCCTTGGGTTTCAGACTTATCCTGCAAAAAGAACACCCAAGTGAAGCGGGAAAAGTCATCAACAAAAACTAGACCATACTTACTTCCTCCTATGCTCAGATAGGCGACGGGTCCGAAGAGGTCCATATGCATCAGCTCCAGAGGTCTTGAAGTGGTCATCACATTCTTGCTGTGATGTGCTCCTCCCACTTGTTTACCTGCTTGACAAGCTGCACAAGGTCTATCTTTTTCGAATTGCACGTTAGTCAAACCTATCACGTGTTCTCCCTTTAGAAGCTTGTGAAGATTCTTCATCCCCACATGTGTTAAGCGGCGATGCCACAACCAGCCCATGCTAGTCTTAGCAATTAAGCATGCATCTAGACCGGCCTCCTCTTTTGCAAAATCAACTAAATAGAGTTTGCCGTCTAATACACCCTTAAAAGCTAATGAACCATCACTTCTTCTAAAGACAGACACATCTACATTTGTAAATAGACAATTATATCCCATATTACATAATTGACTAACAGATAGTAAATTATATCCAAGAGACTAAACTAAAAACACATTAGAGATAGAGTGTTCGTTTGATATTGCAATCTTGCCTAAGTCTTTCACCTTGCCTTGGTTCCCATCACCGAATATGATTGAATCTTGGGAATCCTTATTCTTGACGTAGGAGGTGAACATCTTCTTCTCCCCCGTCATATGGTTTGTGCATCCGCTGTCGATAATCCAGCTTGAACCCCCGGATGCATAAACCTGCAAGGCAAATTTAGGCTTGGGTCTTAGGTACCCAACTCTTGTTGGGTCCTACAAGGTTAGTCACAATTTCCTTAGGGACCCAAATGCAAGTTTTATCACCCTTGCATTTTGCCCCTAATTTCCTAGCAACTATCTTCCTATCCTTTCTACAAATAGCAAAGGAAGCATTTAAAGCATGATAAATTGTAGAGGGACTATTCATAACTTTTCTAGGAATATGAACAACATTCTTTCTAGGCACATGATGAATATTTTTCCTAGGCATATCTCTACCATGCATATAGGAAGAACTGGAAGTATACATAGCATAAGAATCATATGCATGTGAATCAAAAGCATTGCAACTCCTATGAGACTGTCTTCTATCATTGTACATAAAAGCATGGTTCTTTTTAGTACTACTTGCCATAGGGGCCTTCCCTTTCTCCTTGGCGGAGATGGGAGCCTTATGGCTTGTTAAGTTCT
The DNA here is from genome assembly GCF_902167145.1 of Zea mays. NCBI lineage: Eukaryota > Viridiplantae > Streptophyta > Magnoliopsida > Poales > Poaceae > Zea > Zea mays. Next base: position 121,511,186 of record NC_050104.1, on the reverse strand, counting down.
TGGCTTCCCTCTTGAAGCCAAGCCCATCCTTAATTGAGGGGTGTCTACCAATCGTGTAGGCATCCCTAGCAAATTTTAGTTTATCAAAATCACTTTTGCTAGCCTTAAGTTGGGCATTAAGACCAGCCATTTCATCATTTAATTTTGCAATAGAAGCTATGTGTTCACTACAAGCATCAATATCAAAATCTTTACATCTATTGCAAATAACAACATTTTCTACACAAGTTGTAGATTTACTAGCTATTTCTAACTTAGCATTTAAATCACCATTAATGCTCCTTAAGCTAGAAATTGTCTCATGGCAAGAAGATAATTCACAAGAAAGCATTTCATTTCTCTTAACTTCTAAGGCATGAGATTTTTGTGCTTCTACAAATTTGTCATGTTCTTCATACAACAAGTCCTCTTGTTTTTCTAAAAGCCTATTCTTATCATTCAAGGCATCAATCAATTCATTAATTTTATCTATCTTGGTTCTATCTAAGCCCTTAAATAAACATGAATAATCTATTTCATCCTCATCACTTGATTCGTCCTCACTTGAAGAAGCATAAGTAGAGTCTCGAGTACATACCTTCTTCTCCCTTGCCATAAGGCATGTGTGACGCTCGTTGGGGAAGAGGGATGACTTGTTGAAGGCGGTGGCGGCGAGTCCTTCATTGTCGGAGTCGGACGAGGAGCAATCCGAATCCCACTCCTTGCCAAGATGCGCCTCGCCCTTTGCCTTCTTATAGTTCTTCTTCTTCTCCCTCTTGTTCCCTTGATCCTGATCACTATCATTGTCGGGACAGTTAGCAATAAAATGACCAAGCTTACCACATTTGAAGCATGAGCGCTTCCCCTTTGTCTTGGTCTTGCTTGGCTGCCCCTTGCGACCCTTTAGCGCCGTCTTGAATCTTTTGATGATGAGGGCCATTTCTTCATCATTAAGTCTGGCCGCCTCAATTTGTGCCACCATGCTAGGTAGCGCCTCCTTGCTTCTTGTTGCCTTGAGAGCAAGGGGTTGAGGCTCGGTGATTGGACCATTCAATGCGTCGTCCACGTACCTCGCCTCCTTGATCATCATTCGCCCACTTACGAATTTTCCAAGGACTTCTTCGGGCGACATTTTGGTGTACCTGGGATTCTCACGAATATTATTCACCAAATGAGGATCAAGAACGGTAAAGGACCTTAGCATCAATCGGACGACGTCGTGGTCCGTCCATCGCGTGCTTCCGTAGCTCCTTATTTTGTTGATAAGGGTCTTGAGCCGGTTGTATGTTTGTGTCGGCTCCTCGCCCCTTATCATCGCGAATCGTCCAAGCTCGCCCTCCACCAGTTCCATCTTGGTGAGCAAGGTGACGTTGTTCCCCTCATGTGAAATCTTGAGGGTGTCCCAGATCTGCTTGGCGTTATCCAAGCCGCTCACTTTGTGGTATTCATCCCTGCACAATGAAGCTAGAAGAACAGTAGTAGCTTGTGCATTCTTATGAATTTGCTCATTAATGAACATGGGACTATCCGAACTATCAAAGTGCATTCCACTCTCTACAATCTCCCATATACTAGGATGGAGAGAGAACAAGTGACTACGCATTTTGTGACTCCAAAATCCGTAGTCCTCTCCATCAAAATGAGGAGGTTTACCAAGTGGAATAGATAATAAATGAGCATTTGTACTTTGAGGAATACGAGAGTAATCAAAAGAAAAGTTCGAATTGACCGGTTTCCTTTTCTCGTAGTCGTTGTGGTCGTCGTCCTTTTGGGAAGAAGTAGACTCATCGCTGTCGTCGTAGTAGACAATTTCCTTGATGCGCCTTGTCTTCTTTTTCTTCCCATCTTTCCGTTTATGGCCCGAGCCCGAGTCGGTAGGCTTGTCATCCTTCGGCTCGTTGACGAAAGATTCCTTCTCTTTATCGTTGATCACGATACCCTTCCCCTTAGGATCCATCTCTTCGGGCGGTTAGTCCCTTTGTGAAGAGAACGGCTCCGATACCAATTGAGAGCACCTAGAGGGGGGTGAATAGGTGATCCTGTAAAACTTGAAAACTTAAGCCACAAAAACTTGGTTAAGCGTTAGCACAGTAAATGCCAAGTGGCTAGAGAGGAATCTTCAACAAAACACAATAACCAACAAGATCGATCACAGAGATGGCACGGTGGTTATCCCGTGGTTCGGCCAAGACCAACGCTTGCCTACTCCATGTTGTGGCGTCCCAACGGACGAGGGTTGCAATCAACCCCTCTCAAGCGGTCCAAAGACCCACTTGAATACCACGGTGTTTTGCTTGCTTTACTCAATCCCGTTTGCGAAGAATCTCCACAACTTGGAGCCTCTCGCCCTTACACTTGAAATTCACAAAGAAAGCACAGAGCAAGGGGGGATTAGCAACGCACACAAGACACAAGAATCAAAGTGTCAACACGCACACAAGTCGCAACAAAAGCTCGCAACACAACCCAATGAGTTCACAACTCCACTAGAGCTCTATATGTTATCACAATGAAACAAATGCGCAGAATCGAGGTCTTGGTGCTTAGGAATGTTGTAGGAATGCTTGGTGTACTCCTCCATGCGCCTAGGGGTCCCTTTTATAGCCCCAAGGCAGCTAGGAGCCGTTGAGAGCAATCTAGGAAGGCTGATCTTGCCTTCTGTCGACTGGCGCACCGGACAGTCCGGTGCCCGATTTCCTTCCAAAAATGGCGTAGTCGACCGTTGGCAGCCTGAGAGCCGTTGGCGCACCGGACATGTCCGGTGCACACCGGACAGTCCGGTGCCCTTTTCTAGCCGTTGGCTCGGCCACGTGTCCCGCGCAGATCGCGCGGCCGACCGTTGGCCCTGCCGACCGTTGGCTCACCGGATAGTCCGGTGCACACCGGACAGTCCGGTGAATTATAGCCGTACGTCGCCGGTGAATTCCCGAGAGCGACCACTTCGCTCGAGCCAGCCTGGCGCACCGGACACTGTCCGGTGCACCACCGGACAGTCCGGTGCTCCTAGACTCAGCAGAGTCTTGGCTGCTCGAGCCAAGACATTTCCAATTGGATTTTTCCTGTTTCCAGCACTTAGACACAATACATTAGTCCATAAAACAATGTACTAAGTCTGAGAAACATACCTTTATCCTTGATTTGTACTTTGTCCACCTTTTTACACTTAGGCACTTGTGTTGGACACTAAATCACCAAAATACTTAGAAATGGCCCAAGGGCACAATTCCCTTTCAGATCCACATTTGATTTGATTGGTTATTCGGATGCCGATTGGGCGAGGTGTAAAATCAATAGAAAGAGCACATCGGGGACTTGCCAGTTTTTGGGAAGATCCTTGGTGTCTTGGGCTTCAAAGAAGCAAAATTCTGTAGCTCTTTCTACCGCCGAAGCCGAGTACATTGTCGCAGGCCATTGTTGCGCGCAACTACTTTGGATGAGGCAAACCCTCAGGGACTACGGTTACAAACTAACCAAAGTTCCTCTTCTATGTGATAATGAGAGTGCAATCCGCATGGCGGATAATCCCGTTGAGCATAGCCGCACTAAACACATAGCCATTCGGTATCACTTTTTAAGGGATCACCAACAAAAGGGAGATATCGAGATTTCATATATTAACACTAAAGATCAATTAGCCGATATCTTCACCAAGCCTCTTGATGAACAAACTTTTAACAAACTTAGGCATGAGCTAAATATTCTTGATTCTAGGAACTTCTTTTGTTAAAATTGCACACATAGCTCTTTTATATACCTTTGATCATGTCTCTTTCATATGCTATGACTAATGTGTTTTCAAGTCTATTTCAAACCAAGTCATAGGTGTATTAAAAGGGAATTGGAGTCTTCGGCGAAGACAAAGGCTTCCACTCCGTAACTCATCCTTCGCCATCTCTCCGAGCAACTCTCCATCTTTGGGGAGAAAAGGACTCCGTTCTTTGGCATAATCTTCACTCATCTATTTATGACCAAAGGGGGAGAGAGTATTTCAAAGGGCTCTAATGACTCCGTTTTTGGCGATTCATGCCAAAGGGGGAGAAAGTATTAGCCCAAAGCAAAAGGACCGCACCACCACCTAATTTTAAAAAGAGTTTTTCAATTGGTATGATTCTCAATTGATAAATTTAAAATTTGTATCTTAGTATGTTCAAAAGGGGGAGAAAAGTAGTATTTCAAAATTGATATATCAAAACCCTCTTGAACACTAAGAGGAGAATTTCATTTAGGGGAGTTTTGTTTAGTCAAAGGAAAAGCATTTGAAACAGGGGAGAAAATTTCAAATCTTGAAAATGCTTCGCAAAATATTATTCATTTACCTTTGACTATCTGCAAAAGAACTTTGAAGAGGATTTACAAAAGAATTTGCAAAAACAAAACATGTGGTGCAAGCGTGGTCCAAAATGTTAAAAATTGAAGAAACAATCCATGCATATCTTACAAGTATTAATATTGGCTAAATTCCAAGCAACCTTTGCACTTACATTATGCAAGCTAGTTCAATTATGTACTTCTATACTTGCTTTGGTTTGTGTTGGCATCAATCACCAAAAAGGGGGAGATTGAAAGGGAATTAGGCTTACACCTATTTCCTAAATGATTTTGGTGGTTGAATTGCCCAACACAAATAATTGGACTAACTAGTTTGCTCTAGTGTATAAGTTATACAGGTGCCAAATGTTCACTCTTAGCCAATAAAAAGACCAAGTATGGGGTTCAATAAAGAGAGCAAGGGATAACCGAAGGCACCTCTGGTCTGGCGCACCGGACTGTCCGGTGTGCCACCGGACAGTGTCTGGTGCACCATCGGACAGTGTCCGGTGCACCAGAGGACTCCAAGTCAAACTCGTCACCTTCGGGAAAATCCAGAAGCGCTCCGCTATAATTCACCGGACTATCCGGTGTACACCGGACAGTGTCCGGTGCCCCAAGGATGAGCGGCTCTGGAACTCGCCAGTCTCGGGAATTCGCTCCGCTATAATTCACCGGACTGTCCGATGTACACCGGACTGTCTGATGAGCCAGTGGAGCAACGGCTACTTAGCGCCAACGGTCACCTGCAGGCGCATTTAATGCGCGCCATAAGCGCGCAGAAGGCAGGCACGCACGGGACGGTGCACCGGACAATCTACAGTGCTTGTCCGGTGTACACCGGACAGCCAGGCGGGCCCAGAAGTCAGAAGCTCCAACGGTCGAATCCCAACGGCCTGGTGACGTGGCTGGCGCACCGGACATGTCCGGTGTGCACCAGACTGTCCAGTGCACCATACGACAGTCAGCCACCACCAAACGGCTAGTTTGGTGGTTGGGGCTATAAATACCCCCAACCACCCCACATTCAAGTCATCCAAGTTTTCCCACTTCAACTACTTACAAGAGCTCTAGCATTCAATTCTAGACACACCCAAGTGATCAAATCCTCTCCAAACTCCACACAACGCCCTAGTGATTAGTGAGAGAGATTTGCTTGTCTTCTTTTGAGCTCTTGCGTTTGGATTGCTTTCTTCTTTCTTTGATTATTTATTGCGATCAAACTCACTTGTAATTGAGGCAAGAGACACCAATCTTGTGGTGGTCCTTGTGGGAACTTTGTGTTCCCGTTTGATTGAGAAGAGAAAGCTCACTCGGTCCGAGGGACCGTTTGAGAGAGGGAAATGGTTGAAAGAGACCCGGTCTTTGTGACCACCTCAACGGGGAGTAGGTTTGCGAGAACCGAACCTCGGTAAAACAAATCCACATGTCTCACTCCTTATTTGCTTGCGATTTGTTTTGCACCCTCTCTCGCAGACTCGATTATATTTCTAACGCTAACCCGGCTTGTAGTTGTGATTATTTGTGAGAATTTCAGTCTCGCCCTATTCACCCCCCTCTAGGCGACTTTCAGCTTCCAAAAGGGAGACAATGTCAAACTTAATGCCTCTCCTAAAAGATTGTCTAATTTTGTAAAGGGCAAGGCTCCCATGCCTTAGGATAACGAGGGTTACATTTTGTACCCTGCCAGTTATCTCGAGAGCAAAATTAGGAGAATTCATTCTAGGAAGTCTCACTCTGGCCCTAACCATGCTTTCATGTATAAGAGTGAGACATCTAGTTATAGGCAATCAACCCATGCAAAATTGCCTAAGAAGAAAACTCCTAAGGCATCAAATGATTCTAACATTTCATTTAAGACATTTGATGCCACTTATGTTTTAACTAACAAATCTGGCAAGGTAGTTGCCAAATATGTTTGGGGCAAGCACAAGGGGTCAAAGACTTGTGTTTGGGTACCCAATGTTCTTGTGTCTAATGCCAAAGGACCCAAAACCATTTGGGTACCTAAAGTCAAGAACTAAACTTGTTTTGTAGGTTTATGCATCCGGGGGCTCAAGTTGGATCATTGATAGCGGGTGCACAAACCACATGACAGGGGAGAAGAAGATGTTCTCCTCCTATGAGAAAAACCAAGATCCCCAACGAGCTATCACATTCGGGGATGGAAACCAAGGTTTGGTCAAAGGATTGGGTAAAATTGCTATATCTCTTGACCATTCAATTTCCAATGTTTTTCTTGTAGATTCTTTAGATTACAATTTGCTTTCCGTTTCGCAATTACGTCAAATGGGCTACAACTGTCTTTTCACTGATGTAGGTGTCACTGTCTTTAGAAGAAGTGATGATTCAATAGCATTTAAGGGAGTGTTAGAGGGTCAGCTATACTTGGTAGATTTTGATAGAGCTGAACTCGACACATGCTTAATTGCTAAGACTAACATGGGTTGGCTCTGGCATCGCCGACTAGCCCATGTTGAGATGAAGAATCTTCATAAGCTTCTAAAGGGAGAGCACATTTTAGGATTAACAAATGTTCATTTTGAGAAAGACAGGATTTGTAGCGCATGCCAAGCAGGGAAGCAAGTTGGTGTTCATCATCCACACAAGAACATCATGACGACTGACAGGCCACTGGAGCTCCTACACATGGACCTATTCGGCCCGATAGCTTATATAAGCATCGGCGGGAGTAAGTACTGTCTAGTTATTGTGGATGATTATTCTCGCTTCACTTGGGTGTTCTTTTTGCAGGAAAAATCTCATAACCAAGAAACCTTAAAGGGATTCTTGAGATGAGCTCAAAACGAGTTCGGCTTAAGGATCAAGAAAATTAGAAGCGATAACGGGACGGAGTTCAAGAACTCACAAATCGAAGGCTTCCTTGAGGAGGAGGGCATCAAGCATGAGTTCTCTTCTCCCTACACCCCACAACAAAATGGTGTAATGGGACCGCCGTGGCTATCTGCTGTAGTGGCGAACGTATAGAAACGTGTTTGTCTAACCTGTTTTTGCAGGACATGTGATCGGTATGGCTATTATGTGTATGTGATGCATGTTAATAAATTATTCATGACCTGCGTGTCGTGACCAGGGCAATACGGCTGGAGCCACATGTATTGTCCAAATTTAATGTAATGACCTGCGTGTCAACATGTGATGATCCAAAGCGTATATGTAATTTGTTTACCAGCATACGTTAGATAGGTCTTGAAGGACTCATCACCTGGAGGATGGCATACCTATATCATGGAGATGGAGATCATCGTGATGGACAGATTATTGGAGATGGGGATCACCATGTGACAGCAAGCCATACCGAATCACAACTGTTGTGTGAATGCCATTCTTATTGTTCTACTTGTTTATATTGCATATATGTCCTTGCGTGCGATGTTAAAAGTAGGACGATCCCTCATAAATGTTTAAGCTTTAATGCCTCTCCAAACCTTGCACTATCATAAGTCTTGTACAATTGGTGGTGGGTCTATGAAATTAGGGTGCCACCAGTTTTCCTTGACTAGATAGGTTTGTATCGGATACGAACTGCAGAAAGGGTTGGTTAACTTAAACAAAGTCAGCTTAATGGTTAAGGACTTTGAGGCATAAGGTTGGGAGCCGAGACATAGAGATGTCACCCAACAACAGGAGTCATATATATGATATGATTAGCAAGGAGTTGCTTACCGATCTACCTTGTCTTCTAGCGGTGATGCTAAAGCTCACTAGTAGACTTGTTAGTTGTGGATTCTGAATCACTAAGTATCAATAGAGGGATATTGATTTTAGTGGGAGTAGACTATTAAATGTTTAATATGATTTACTCTGTCATGGATATTTTTGTCTTAGTATTTTGCATTATTTTGTTGTAGATAAATGGCACCTAGCACACCAACATTTACTTTGCGATCGATTCTTGAAAAGGATAAGTTAAATGGAACAAACTATACGGATTGGATCCGTAACCTGAGAATTGTTCTCAGGGCTGAAAAAAAGGAAGACGTTCTAGACACCCCACTACCAGAGGATCCTGGTGAAAATGCAACTGCTGCAGCTAAAACCGCTTACAAGAAAGCAATGGATGCTAATCTTGAAGTGAGTTGCCTAATGCTTGCTTGCATGGAGTCTGAGCTCCAGATGCAGTTTGAGACAAACCATGAGGTGTACGATATGATCGTGGCGCTCAAGGATATGTTCCAGACTCAGGCTAGGACTGAAAGGTTCAATGTGTCCAAAGCCTTTCTGGAATGCAAGCTAGCAGAAGGCGCAGCAGTTGGGCCACACGTAATCAAAATGGTTGGTTACAGTCAGAGGTTGGAGAAGCTAGGCTTCCCAATAAGCCAAGAGTTGGCCACTGACTTCATTTTGGCATCTCTTCCGCCCAGCTATGGAAACTTCATCACGAACTACCATATGCATGGGGCGGAGAGGGGCCTCAATGAACTATGTGGCATGCTGAAAACAGCAGAGGGGGACATAAAGAAAAGCGCTGGCAGCAGCGGCCATGTGATGGCGGTCCAAAACAAACCCAACTTTAAGAAGAAGGGTAAATCTCAAAAGAAGAAGGGCAAGGCAAAGGATACAGTATCCAAGCCAAATCAAAAGCCCAAGGCTGGACCAGCTGCAGATGCAGAGTGCTTTTATTGCAAAGAACTTGGTCACTGGAAAAGGAATTGCAAGCAGTACTTGGCCTCTATTAAGGATCGCGGCGGTAAGGGTACAGCTGCAGCAGGTACACTTGCTATTCACATTACAGAAATTTTTCTTGCTGATTCTTATATTAATTCTTGGGTATTTGATACCGGATCGGTTGCCCATATTTGCAATTCGATGCAGGGAATGATAAGAAGTAGAAGCGTGAAAAGAGGAGAAGTTGATTTCCGGGTAGGCAATAATGCAAGAGTTGCTGCGTTGACCGTCGGGACGATGCAACTCCACCTCCCATCAGGATTTATTTTGGAGTTAAATAATTGTTATCTAGTTCCTAGTATGAGTCGAAACATTATGTCTCCTTCATGTTTGATGAAGGATGGTTATTCATTTGCGAGTGAAAACAATGGTTGTGTGATCTCTAAGAATGGCATGTTTGTGGCTTTTGCATCCATTATGAATGGGTTATTCATTTTAAATCTTGATGATGCACCTATCTGTAATATTAGTGCTAAAAGGCCTCGGCCTAATGATTTAAGTCCTACCTACATGTGGCACTGTCGTTTGGGTCATATAAGTGAGAATCGCATGAAGAAGCTTCATTCTGATGGGCTTTTAACTTCGTTTGATTTTGAATCATACGAGACATGTGAAGCTTGCTTACTTGGTAAGATGACCAAGGCGCCCTTCACGGGTTTACCGGAGAGGACGTTAGATTTATTGGAACTCATACATACTGATGTGTGCGGACCAATGAGTACGACAGCTAGGGGAGGATTCCAATACTTCATAACCTTCACTGATGATTTTAGTAGATATGGGTATGTCTACTTAATGAAACACAAGTCTGAATCCTTAGAAAAGTTCAAAGAGTTTCAGAATGAAGTAGAAAACCAGCGTGGCAAGAAAATTAAAGCACTGCGATCAGATCGTGGTGGTGAATATTTGAGTCATGAGTTTAGCAATCATCTAAAGAGTTGTGGAATTGTTCCACAGCTTACACCGCCTGGAACGCCTCAGAGGAATGGCGTGTCTGAGCGACGTAATCGGACTTTATTGGATATGGTTCGATCAATGATGAGCCAGTCGGACCTACCTTTGTCGTTTTGGGGATACGCTCTAGAAACAGCAGCTCTCACACTAAATAGGGTACCGTCTAAGTCCGTAGTTAAGACACCATATGAGATGTGGACTAGGAAGACTCCCAGCTTGTCTTTTCTGAAGATTTGGGGTTGTGAGGTTTACGCCAAGCGACTACAGTCGGATAAACTCACTCCAAAATCGGACAAGTGCATGTTCGTGGGATATCCAAAGGAAACTTTGGGATATTACTTTTACCACCGGTCAGAGGGCAAAGTGTTTGTCGCCCGGAACGGTGTGTTCTTAGAGAAAGAGTTTCTCAAAAGAGAGAAAAGTAAACAAAAGGTGTATCTTGAAGAAGTTCAGGATGAGCCAGTGGGACAAGATTCAACAAGTGATGCTAATGTAGCAGAACAAGTTGAGACGTCTATGGCAAGAGAAACACCACCACAACCACGAAGGTCAGCAAGGCTTCGCGAGGCACGAGGAGAAGTGCTATTGTTGGGCAATGGGGAAGTGTTGTTGTTAGACAACGACGAACCTGCAACATATTCAGAAGCGATGATGGACCCAGATTCCGAGAAATGGTATGTCGCCATGAGATCCGAGATAGATTCCATGGGAGAAAATCAAGTTTGGAACTTGGTTGACCCGCCTGATGGTGTTAGACCTATAGAATGCAAATGGATCTATAAGAAGAAGAAAGACATGGATGGAAATGTTCACATCTATAAGGCTCGACTTGTTGCAAAGGGTTTTCGACAAGTTCAAGGAGTTGACTATGACGAGACATTCTCGCCAGTAGCGATGCTTAAATCTATTCGGATCATTCTAGCTATTGCCGCATATTTCGATTATGAGATTTGGCAGATGGATGTCAAAACAGCTTTCCTTAATGGAAACCTAGATGAGGACGTGTATATGATACAGCCCGAGGGTTTTGTCGATCCGATCAATGCTGGAAAGATATGCAAACTTCAGAAATCCATTTATGGGTTGAAGCAAGCATCTCGGAGTTGGAACATTCGTTTTGATGAAGTGATCAAAGGGCTTGGTTTTCATCAGAATGAAGAAGAAGCTTGTGTTTACAAGAAGGAAAGTGGGAGCGCTGTTGTATTTCTGATCTTGTATGTGGATGACATATTATTGATTGGGAATGACATTCCTATGCTGGAGTCCGTCAAGGCTTCACTGAAAAAGAGTTTTTCTATGAAGGACTTAGGTGCAGCAGCATATATTTTGGGCATAAGGATCTATAGAGATAGGTCGAAGAGGCTTATAGGATTAAGTCAAGATACGTACATTGACAAGGTTTTGAAACAGTTCAACATGGAACAGTCCAAGAAAGGTTTCATACCTATGTCACATGGTAAACACCTTAGCCAGATGCAATGTCCTGCGACGGCTAATGAGCGAGAGCGCATGAGTAAGGTACCATACGCCTCAGCGATTGGATCAATCATGTATGCCATGATAAGTACACGCCCAGATGTTTCATACGCTATAAGTGCTACGAGTAGATACCAGGCTGATCCAGGTGAGGATCACTGGACAGCGGTAAAAGGCATTCTTAAGTACTTAAGAAGGACTAAAGATATGTTCCTGGTATATGGGGGTAAGGAGGAGCTCGTTGTAACTGGTTACACCGATGCTAGCTTCCAAACTGACCCAGACGAGTTAAAATCGCAATCAGGTTTTGTGTTCACAATAAATGGTGGTGCTGTTAGTTGGAAGAGTTCCAAACAGGAGACTGTGACTGATTCTACAACAGAAGCCGAGTACATTGCAGCTTCTGAATCTGTGAAGGAAGGTGTTTGGATAAGAAAGTTCCTCATCGAGCTTGGTGTGTTTCCTAATGCATCTAGCCCATTGAACCTCTACTGTGACAACAATGGGGCTATTGCGCAAGCTAAGGAGCCAAGGAACCACCAGAAAAACAAACACGTACTGCGGAAGTTTCACCTCATACGGGAATTCATTAGGCGGGGTGAGATAAAGATATGTAAAATACATACGGATTTGAATGTTGCTGATCCTTTGACAAAACCTCTTCCACAACCTGAGCATGAGGCACACGTGAGATCTATGGGTATTAGATATCTTCTAGATTAACTCTAGTGCAAGTGGGAGACTGTTAGAAATATGCCCTAGAGATAATCATAGAGATGAGCATATTTCTTTGTATCCATGATATATATATTGCTTAATTGAATATCCATGGAAGGCACCTTGTATTGATTAGCAATTATGTGAATTGTTTGTGAGATTCTTTACTTATATGGTTATTCTAAATGATGTCCCTAGTCAGAATCGATGACTAGCACATGTATTAGTTGATGACTACATTTCACAAGTCATGAACATGGAGATGTTAAATTAATAATGTGGGCGCATGTATGACATGAGGCTGGACCGACCCAACGTGAGATATTGTAATATAGTTCTCTTCTTGCAACATGAATATTGTATCCTTAGACCTGAGATTGTCGCATGTTCTCAAGATGTGAATTGACTTACTTAGGGACTATCAAACGCTATCCCGTAACTGGGTAGTTATAAAGGTAGTTTTGGGTTTGTCAGGAAGCATGCTATGAGGCATGGTCAGTCAAGATGGAATTTGTCCCTCTCTTTGTGAGAGAGATATCTCTGGGCCCCTCGAGTGATTGGATCAAGAAATGCATGGCCGTGCTAGGGTTAAGAGTTAACCATTGAAAGGATTCCAATTCACAGTATCGAGAAAGAGAGGTCAGCTTAGAGCCAGACCAAATATCGTGAGACAAAGGGAACAGCATGTACTTAATGTCGCAATGGTTCGTCTGATATGATCTTTACGTACACATAGGAGTTGACATGTCTTGCTAGAGGCCGCTGTCAATTATTGGGCCAAGTAAGAGTACTCGGGCTATGTCTATTTGTACGTGAACCTATAGGGTCACACACTTAAGGGGAAGGAAGCCTAATTCGGATTAGATCCGAAATTAGACTGGGCTTTAGGGTTAATGATGGGCCTCGGCGTCAGAAGCCCACCATAACGCCTATATAATGAGGGGCGGGGGCGCGATTAAAAGATAACCTAATTCGCCACCAGCGAACCAACAGCCGCTGCCCACCTCTCGCCCTCGCCAAGCCGCCGTCGCGAACCTAGCAGTTCGGTACGCGGCGCTTCCTCCCTGTACGTGTGGATACCTCGGAGGTGCTACATCTGGAGCACTTGGACGAACCGTGCGAGGACGTGAAGGACGCCGGCGACTGCACGGCACTGCTCGACGCGTTCGTCTACATCGAGACGTCTTCCGCTGCTCTGCGCGTCTAGTGGTAATTCCATGACCTATAACCGCAGTAGTTCTTGGTATTATGGGGATGAAAATTTTGTTTTGCGCTAGCGTAGCCTCCCCGTAATCCTACAATTACTTGCCTATGCTACTTACCATGGCTTTAAGCTCTACCAAATGGACGTGAAGAGTGCCTTCCTAAATGGACGGATCAAGGAAGAGGTCTATGTTGAGCAACCTCCCGGCTTTGAAGATAGTGAGTACCCTAACCATGTTTATAAACTCTCTAAGGCGCTTTATGGGCTCAAGCAAGCCCCAAGAGCATGGTATGAATGCCTAAGAGATTTCCTCATCACTAATAGCTTCAAAGTCGGAAAAGCCGATCCTACTCTATTCACTAAAACTCTTGACAATGATTTGTTTGTATGCCAAATTTATGTTGATGATATTATATTTGGGTCTACTAACGAATCTACATGTGAGGAATTTAGTAGGATCATGACAAAGAAATTTGAGATGTAGATGATGGGGGAGTTGAAGTACTTCTTAGGATTTCAAGTGAAGCAACTCCAAGAGGGCACCTTCATTAGCCAAACAAAGTATATTCAAGACATTCTAAACAAGTTTGGGATGAAGGATGCCAAGCCCATCAAGACACCCATGGGAACCAATGGGCATCTCGACCTTGACACGGGAGGTAAATCCGTCGATCAAAAGGTATATCGGTCGATGATAGGCTCTTTACTATATCTATGTGCATCTCGACCGGATATTATGCTTTCCGTATGCATGTGTGCAAGATTCGAAGCCGACCCTAAGGAAGCTCACCTTACGGCCGTAAAACGAATCTTGAGATATTTAGTTTATACTCCTAAGTTTGGGCTTTGGTACCCTCGGGGATCCACATTTGATTTAATTGGTTATTCGGATGCCGATTGGGCGGGGTGTAAAATAAATAGAAAGAGCACATCGGGGACTTACCAGTTCTTGGGAAGATCCTTGGTGTCTTGGGCTTCAAAGAAGCAAAATTCTGTTGCTCTTTCTATCGCCGAAGCCGAGTATATTGTTGCAGGTCATTGTTGCGCGCAACTACTTTGGATGAGGCAAACCCTTAGGGACTATGGTTACAAATTAACCAAAGTTCCTCTTCTATGTGATAATGAGAGTGCAATCCGCATGGCGGATAATCCCGTTGAACATAGCCGCACTAAACACATAGCCATTCGGTATCATTTTCTAAGGGATCACCAACAAAAGGGAGATATCGAGATTGCATATATTAACACTAAAGATCAATTAGCCGATATCTTTACCAAGCCACTTGATGAACAATCTTTTAACAAACTTAGGCATGAGCTAAATATTCTTGATTCTAGGAATTTCTTTTGATGTCTTGTACACATAGCTCATGAATATACTTTTGATCATGTCTCTTTCATGTGCTATGACTAATGTGTTTTCAAGTGAATTTCAAACCAAGTCATAGGTATATTGAAAGGGAATTGGAGTCTTCGACGAAGACAAAGGCTTCCACTCCACTCCATAACTCATCCTTCGCCGTCGCTCCGAGCATATCTCCGTCTTTGGTATAATCTTCACTCATATTTTGTTTGCCAAAGGGGAGAAAGTAGTTTAAAAGGGCTTATATTTCACTCAAAGTATCCGTTTTTGGCGATTCCTGCCAAAGGGGGAGAAAGTATTAGCCCAAAGCAAAAGGACCGCACCACCACCCTTATTTTAAAAAGAGTTTTTCAAATTGGTATCTTATTGTGTTCAAAATGGGGAGAAAGTAGGACCTTCAAAAATTTAGTATCTTAAAACCCTATTGAACACTAAGAGGAGAAATTTATTGAGGGGAGTTTTGTTTAAGTCAAAGGAAAAGCATTTGAAACAGGGGGAGAAAATTTCAAATCTTGAAAATGCTTCTCAAAATCTTATTCATTTACCTTTGACTATTTGCAAAAGGACTTTGAAAAGAATTTACAAAATAATTTGCAAAACAAAACATGTGGTGCAAGCGTGGTCCAAAATGATGAAAATAAAGAAACAATCCATGCATATCTTATGAGTATTTGTGTTGGCTCAATTCTAAGTAACCTTTGCACTTACAATTATGCAAACTAGTTCAATTATGCACTTCTATATTTGCTTTGATTTGTGTTGGCATCAATCACCAAAAAGGGGGAGATTGAAAGGGAATTAGGCTTACACCTATTTCCTAAATGATTTTGGTGGTTGAATTGCCCAACACAGATAATTGGACTAACTAGTTTGCTCTAGTCTATAAGTTATACAGGTGCCAAAGGTTCACAAAAAGCCAATGAAAAGACCATGAAAAGGGTTCAACAAAAAGAGCAAGGGATAACCGAAGTGTGCCATGGTCTGGCGCACCGGACAGTGTCCGGTGCCCCAGGGGACTTCAAGCTGAACTCCTCACCTTCGGGAACTCTCAGAGGCGCTCCACTATAATTCACCGGACTGTCCGGTGCCCCAAGGGAGAGCGGCTCTGAACTCGCCAGCTTCGGGAATCCGCTCCTCAAAATTCACCGGACTGTCCGGTGAGTCACCGGACAGTGTCCGGTGCACACCAGACTGTCTGGTGTGACAGCGGAGCAACGGCTACTTCGCGCGCAACGGTCGACTGCAACGCATTAAATGCGCGCCTGCGCGCGCAGAGGAGCAGAGCACGCGCGGGTGGCACACCGGACAGCCTATAGGGCCTGTCCGGTGCACCACCGGACAGCCAGGTGGGCCCACAAGACAGAGCTCCAACGGTCGAACCCCAACGGTCTGCTGACGTGGCTGGCGCACCGGACAGTGTCCGGTGGCGCACCGGACTGTCCGGTGCGCCCGTCGACAGCAGCCTCCACCAACGGTCAAGTTTGGTGGTTGGGGCTATAAATACCCCAACCACCCCCACATTCAAGTGATCCAAGTTTTCCACCTTCCAACTACTTACAAGAGCTCTAGCATTCAATTCTAGACACAACCAAATAGATCAAATCCTCTCCCAATTCCACACAAGGCTTTAGTGATTAGTGAGAGAAATTTGTTGTGTTCATTTGAGCTCTTGCGCTTGGATTGCTTCCTTCTTTCATTATTTCTTGCGAACAACTCAATTGTAACCAAGGCAAGAGACACCAATTGTGTGGTGGTCCTTGCGGGGAAGTTTGTTCCCGTTTGATTGAGAAGAGAAGCTCACTCGGTCCAAGGGACCGTTTGAGAGAGGGAAAGGGTTGAAAGAGACCCGGTCTTTGTGACCACCTCAACGGGGAGTAGGTTTGCGAGAACCGAACCTCGGTAAAACAAATCCGCGTGTCACACTCTTTATTCGCTTGCGATTTGTTTTGCACCCTCTCTCTCGGACTCGTTCTTATTTCTAACGCTAACCCGACTTGTAGTTGTGATTAAGTTTGTAAATTTCAGATTCGCCCTATTCACCCCCCCTCTAGGCGACTTTCAATCATGAAGCAGCCGTGGACCTCCGGGAACTCCTCTTCCTTGTCACCCTCCTTCTTGTTGTTGCCTTGGCCCTTGCCATCTCCCGCCGGGGCCCGGCCTTATGGAAGTAGCGCCAAAGCATGACGCATTCCTCAAGGGTGTGCTTGACGGGACCCTGGTGATAGGGGCACGACTCCTTGAGCATCTTGTCGAACAGGTTGGCCCCTCTGGGAGGCTTCCAAGGCTTCCTGTGCTCGGCAGCAGCGACAAGATCCACGTCAGTGGCGTCGCGCTTTGCTTGCGCCTTCTTCTTCGTGCCCCGCTGGGCGGACGCCTCGGGGATGTCTTCCTGCTGCCTTCCCTGAGGCTGCTTGTCCTTCCGGAAGATGGCTTCGACCGCCTCCTGACCAGAGGCGAACTTGGTGGCGATGTCCATCAATTCGCTCGCCTTGGTGGGAGTCTTGCGCCCCAGTTTGCTCACTAGGTCGCGGCAAGTGGTGCCGGCGAGGAACGCCCCGATGACATCCGAGCCGGTGATGTTGGGCAGCTCGGTGCGCTGCTTCGAAAATCGTCGGATGTACTCTCGCAGGGATTCCCCTGGCTGCTGGCGGCAGCTTCAGAGATCCCATGAGTTCCCAGGGCGCACGTACATGCCCTGGAAATTTCCAGCGAAGGCCTTGACCAGGTCGTCCCAGTTAGAGATCTGCGCAGGAGGCAGATGCTCCAGCCAGGCCCGGGTGGCGTCGGAGAGGAACAGGGGGAGGTTGCGGATGATGAGGTTGTCGTCGTCCGTTCCTCCTAGCTGGCATGCCAGCCGGTAGTCCGCAAGCCACAACTCCGGCCTTGTTTCCCCGAGTACTTGGTGATGGTAGTCGGGGCCCAGAACCGGGCTGGGAACGGCGCCCGTCGTATGGCCCGGCTGAAGGCTCGCGGACCTGGTGGTTCGAGCGAGGGATTTCGATCCTCCTCACTGTCGTAGCGTCCTCCACGCCTAGGGTGGTAGCCTCGGTGCACTTTCTCTTCGAGGCGGGCTCGACGGTCGCGGCGGTGGTGCTCGTCGCCGAGGCGATCTGGGGCTGCAGGCGTCCCGTCCCGCGTGCGCCCGGTGCTGACCGAGGCCTCCCGCATGAGTCGGGAAGTCGTTGCGCGATGCTCCGGGGAGCACCCTTGCCTTCGGGAGGTAGAGCTTTTGGCCCGTCGGACCGCGGCATCCTCCAGGAGATTCTTGAGTTCTCCCTGGATACGCCGCCCCTCGGTGGTGGATGGCTCCGGCATTGCTCGGAGTAGCATTGCTGCTGCAGGTAGATTTTGGCCGACCCCACTGGAGGCCGGGGGCAGCCTTGCCCTGGCATCGTCAACGATACGGCGTTGGACGTCCCGGGCCCGATGACGCGCTTCTCCGGCGAGTGCTCGGCTTGCCCACTCCTGCTCGATGTTTTGCCGGAGCTGCACAAGTTGCCCTGCTTCCTCGTCGAGCTTGGCCTGCATCTCGCGGATTTCCTCGAGCTGTGTGTCCTGACCCCCCGCAGGGACTGGGACCACAGCTAGCTCCCGCGGGATGTCAACGCAAGAAGTAGGCCCAGGGGGATCGTCATCCTCCGGTATACCGAGGTGGTTGCCTTCATCGTGATCCCCCAGATCGACATGGAAACATTCGCGACTTGGGTCACAACCCTCATCGTCAAGGCTATGGCCATCATCAGAGCAACCGGAGAGGCAGTAGTCACATGCGGTCATGAAGTCTCGCATGGCACTGGGATCACGGAGCCCGGAGAAATCCCAATCGGAGTCAGGGTCGTCTTCTTCCTCGGAACCCGGGGGGCCATAGGTTGAGACGGCCGTCAGTCGGTCCCAGGATGACCATATATGGTTTCCCAGAAGGTTATGATACGCCTTTACGAAAGCGCTCACCGAAGCGGGGTCGCTTGGTGGATCGAAGCTGAATATAAAAGGGACAGGGTGGAAAACGGACGGTGCCTCTTGATCGATGGACGGTGGTGAAGTCGCGTCGGTGACGAAATGCATCGTCATCTCAGGTACGAGGTTAACGCCTAGCAAGTCCTTTGCGAGGGTGCTGGCGTCATCAGTCCGCTTGGGGCTGGCACGTTGCGGGGAAGCGACATCCGTCGTTGCCTTAGGTGCGAGGACAACGCCCGACACGTCCCCCGCTGGGGTGCCGGCGTCATCGACTCACTCTGGACCGACAGCCGACGAGGTGCCGCCTCCTGCCTGGCCACGGTTGCCCTGTCTCCTCCTCCTGCGGTGAGGAGGGTGGCGGGGCAAACCCGGATGCTGCTCTTCCGCCACAGGGGGAAGACGTCATCGAGTTCGCCGCCGCCGGGCGAGCTGACGACCGTCGTTGTTGTCGTGCTGCAAGGGGAGGAGTACCATGTCGTAGCTGCCGTCGTAGGACATGAACTCGAGACTCCCCGGGCTAAAGAGGTTGCTGAAGACTACCCATCTGGACCTCAACGGGAAGGTGTTCGTTAACACGCAGCAGGCCCCTACCTGGCGTGCCAACTGTCGGCGTTTCGGACCCCGGGAGACCCTCAACCGAGCCGACCAGTGAATTTATCGCTGCGTTCCCCTGCCCAGATGGGTTGGCGCAAGATGGAACACAAGGGGGAATGCGGCTTGTATTATCTCGTAGTAGGGGTTACAAGCGTCGCGCGAGAGAGAGAGCCTGTTCGTTTGCTCGTTCCCCCGCGCGACCCCCCCTCCACAGGAAGGCCCTAGACCTCCCTTTTATAGATGCAAGGAGAGGGTCCAGATGTACAATGGGGGTGTAGCTATGCGCTAACGTGTCTGGCAGAGAAGTGCCTGAGCCCTGTGTACATGCCAACGTGGCTGTCGGAGAAGTGCTTGAGCCCTGTGTACGCGATAACGTGGCCGTCAGAGAAGTGCCTGAGCCCTATAGAAGCACAGCTGGCGGTGCAGCTGGGATCCTACTGACGTCCCCTTGCTTCCGTAGGGGGCTGAGAACCACCGACGTCATGGACGCACGCAGGGAACCATCATTACCTGTCACCGGGGTGAGCCAGATGGGATGCCGGTCTTGTTCCCTCGTAGCCTGTGCTAGCTAGGGGTAGGGTAATGATGTATCCCCTGTGGCGCGGTCGGTCCGAGCCCAAGGTCGGGCGAGGCAGAGACTTCTCCTGAGGCCAAGGCCGGGGTCGGGCGAGGACGCGATTCCTCTCGAGGCCGAGGCCGAGGCCATGTCCTGGGGTCGGGCGAGGCGGAGACCTCCTCCCAAGGCCGAGGCCTAAGGTCGGGCGAGGCGGAGCTTCCTGTTGCGCCCGAGGCTGAACTCGGCTGTTGTCAGCCATACCCGGGTGGTTGGCACAGCAGTCGAAGCGGGGCGAGCGGCGCTGTTTTCCTGTCAGATCGGTTAGTGAAGGAGCAAAGTGACTGCGGTCACTTCGACCTTGCCGACTGTGGCGCGCGTGTCAGGATAAGGTGTCAGGCGACCTTCGCATTAAATGTGCATGCGATACGGTCGGTTGGTAAGGCGATTTGGCCAAGGTTGCTTCACGGCGAAGCCTGCCCGAGCTGGGCTTCGGGCGAGCCGAAGGCGTGCCCACTGCCTGAGGAGGCCCTCAGGCGAGGCGTGAATACGTCCGGGACAACTGTTCCCGCCCGAGGCGGGGCTCGGGCGAGGCGAGATTGCGTCCCTTGGTAGACTAGGCCTTGACCTGAACCGTGCCCATCAGTCTTTGCGGTTTGTGCTGAGGGTGCTTACCAGCCGTGTTTAGGAATGTTGGGGGTACCCCTAATTACGGTACCCGACACTTATAGTGAATGCAGAAAACCAAGATACCAAAAACCCTCATCCATCACCACAAAGCATGAATGCATGATCTTAGACTTGTCCTTCTCTCGAGTGGGCTCTATAGGAGTGACTATATGGCTCTTCTTATAACGGTCTTGGGAGCCTCCAGCAACAAACTCTGGACCGCCTCACCGCATTGCCCCTGATTTGTGTGGACCTCATCTGTGTCACCACACTGGTCGGCGAGACCCCCCGTGTTGTCATTTGTGTTGTTGTCATGGCAACATGATCTTTATACTCTTTTCACGTGTCATCCTGCTCATGCTCATCCCTGTCATCCTAAAAATGACAAAGAATATTGAATTATAAGTTTGATATACAAAATCAATTAGTTAATTGAAATCTTGTTACCCGTTTGTGTTAAAATACGAATGTAAGTAGCTTACCAACTGTTGTACAACTTCCCCCTATGTATTATTCAGTTGCATAATGTGCACCTGGTATTAGCTCATGTGATACATGTCATATTCATAAAATAGCTTAGATCCGTAACAAAACGCGCCCAAGGGCGCGCACCAGTCACTAGTCGAGTGTTAAGCAATCAACCAATTATTGCTAATCATGAAACAGTTCAAGTACGACATGGCAATATGGCATGAAGTGGTGCTATGAGGGATGTGAGGATATGTGCAAGTGCAACCCAGTAGCCCACAATCATAATGTTGCAAGCAGAGCAGCCCATGCCACGGTGCGCGTGCAACCGGAAACATCCCCACACAATGTTGTGGTCGTGGCTCCACAGCCCACAGGGCGTGCCCGGCATCCCGTTATCGTCGCAAGATGGTGGATTGGTGGGTGTGAGTGCGACGGCGACGTTGTGGGACCTGGAAATCTGGTGCGACCAAAGCACGCTCGGCTGATGGTGAGATCACTGGCATCCTGCGTGCTAGCCACTTCTTCGTTAGACACACCCTGAGCCCATCGGTTGTTGCCTTTGGGGCGACCCACACCTCACATGCGAATATGAAGCGCAACGCAACCGTCGTCATCGGACGCCCCTCACGCCACATGCGCTGCGCATGGACAAATCATGGATTAGGGGAGGAGGAGGAGAAATCTTTGCGTACCAGCTTGGTTAGAAGTGGATTGAAGAAAAATGAATCGTTTTATAGCTAAAATTAAATAGAAAGGATTTAATCATCTTCAATTCTCTTCGATAGTTGTGCAACTGAGCAACCTAACAGATAGCGGAACACAAAGGTTTTTGATTTGCGTAGCGAGTCCGAGTGTGGTTTAAGACGCATTTGCATCATGGATCAACTTGGTGACGGCTTTGTTTTAATCTTAAACTCTTTCAGCATCCGAGTTTTGACTTGTGCGGCCTTTGAAAGTGACCGGAGAGGAGTGATGGTTTGACTCCAGTATTCACGCCGTGAATTCGGTTTTTAGGTGGCTTTAAGGGAGCGGCTTTGTTGGTACCCACTATAGATGTCCAAATGGGCGGATCGTGCCGGCCCGACCCGAGCACGGATTAGGACCGTGCCGGTCCGGCCCGGATTAGCTAGCAAGCCGTGTCGTGCCGGCCCACGGGCCCCAAGCGAGGCTCAAGCACGGCCCGCTAGCTTAATAATCGTGCCGGCCCGGCCCATGGTCTGACGGGCCTAACGTACCCATAACAATATATGACGTTTAATTGATAAAAATATCCTAAAAGTATACATTTTTAGGGTTTAAACCATATTTATTAGCTCTAAACATTTATTTACACCCACATAACTAACAAAAACACATGTTTTTTGTGTTTAATACTCTATATTCAAGTATAATATATGTATTTATATGAAAAAATAGAAAAATAAAATAAAATCGGGCCGTGTCGGGCCTAGCCCGTCGTGCCACGCCTTCGGCCCAGGCACGGCCCGGTGACCGGACCGGGCCAGCACGGACCCGGTTCACTACGTGTCGTGCCTGGTTTGTGCTGGACCAAATCCGTGTCGGGTTTCGGGCCGCCCGGCAAGCCCGGTCCATTTGGACATCTATAGTACCCACGTACATCTATAGTACCCACGTCAGTGAAACCCGTGGATGACTGCTACGTGCCAGTTATACAGTTTGGTTTAGCGTCTTTTTAGAAAGAAGGTTTACAGTCGTTTCCGCGAAAGCAACAGAGTTGGCACAGTAATTAAGAACTGTTTTGAGGGATAGTAATTTGACCCGTGGATTTGGATATTTGTCGGATATCCGACCCGACAGAGCCAGGTATGGATACATTGTTTTGACTCATGGGTCAGATCCGAATCCGACCCGAAGTCGGGCGGGCACGGATTATGATATTACCTTCTACCTGTGAGTTATCCGTTAGATATCCGAAATTGACCAATAATGTAGATTTTTTGGCCTATCCCATATTACATAGCAAAGAACAAACACTAACACCATGAGCCCCACACATAACGCTTCCAATTCCTCACTGTTGGTCGTCCCTTCTAACCTTGTTGATTTGTTGTGTTATGCCCCATGGTCTGTTCCAAGTCCCATAGGCAGCAACACCGATGGCGGCTAGCCCTTCCAAGCTCTAGTGCCCCTAATCACAGCCCGCATGCACATAATAATTCTTTTATTAAGTTTTAATTGTGTATGATGGTGAATTAGGAGAATTTGATTAATGATGCTATTGAATTGTTGAAAAATGATTGTGTCTGTCATATCCGATGGATATCCAAAAACTCATCTCTGAAATCCGATGGACATGGACATGGATATAAAATTCTATCTGCGGGTATAATCTCAGATGGATATTGGTTGCGGTCGCAGATATAATTACGAGCGGATATTTACAAATCCGATCCAAATTCGGTCTGTTGCCATCCGGGATCCGGCTATCCCTAGTTTTGACCGTTGTTGGAACTATGGTTATGTTGCTTTCCGGTTTCTAAGGCTGCCAGGCTGGGTTGGCAAATCTGCGACAATGGATCGGACTTCTTCTAACTTATAAGGCTCCATTTGGTAAGGCTCCTTAGTGCTCTACCTGTATGCTACGAGTGCTAGAAAAGCCGAAGGCTATGACTTCATATTCACGAAGAGAGAAAAACGACTCTTCTGAATAGTACTGCTACTGCAGTATGAAGTGTAGAAGGTGCAGCCACGAAAAGCCATGTAAAACGCATTTTAAGGCTGTTTAGGAGTTTATGCATATGATCACCTAAAAGACTGTTTTGCACTATATATTACATTGTTACAGAGTGAAGTTTGCAGGGCCGTACTTGTGGGGGTGCCGAGGGTGCGGCCGGACCGGGCCCCCAAAATCAGAGGGTCCCCTAGCCACTAAACGCTAGCACCTTTTCCTGGTAAATCTATCTATTCTATACACAAATACGCAAAGAGCGAAGCGCTATCAACCAGTCTCGTTTAGATTGTTAAACTAATGTCTTAATTGCTTATCGAATACTCCATCCGTTTCAAAATAGTATTTGTTTTAGCTCTTGATTTTTATGTTTATATTCAACTAGATGATGATGAATCCACTAAAGAAGCAAAATGAATTTTATTTTGGCATAGAGAGAGTATTATTTACTATACACATGATGGTTGCATCGGCAGAGAGAAGCTTTTTAAAATTGAAATATTTTTGTGAACTATTTATGGTCAACAATAATTTAAGCGAGGTTAAATGGCTTAGCGATTCTATATATCGAAAAAAGTTGTTGGATGAAATTGATCTCAATGATATAAGCGATGACTTTGTATCACAAAATGTTAGAAGATATTTTTAATGATATCAGATAAGAAGTAAGTGTTTTTGGCTATATTTTACATTTGTTATCTTATAAACATAAAAAACAGTGAATAATAATTTTTATACGTCAAATATTCGATATTGTATGTATAATTATATATATTTGTGTGTGGATGGGCCCTCCATATCAGATTTTGCACTGGGCCCCTGAAAAGTAAGGAACGGTCCTGGAAGTTTGAATATGAGTATAGAGATGGATAAGCTGTTGGAGATAGCCTAAAAGAAGAATCAATTGCTAGTTAACATAGATAAAGGGCATTGAATAGATATGGTCTTAGGATCTAATTATGAACAAATACCATATTTGAAGCAAGCTTGATTTGAGGTTCATTGATCAAAACCTGGGCTAGCCGACCTACAACCAAACCTGGCGGAAAGGGCGGATAGACAACATTGCAACTAGGACTGGCTGACTTTTGCATAGGAACCCTAAATTAAGTGTGTCAAATGTGGCCAACCAAACTATAATCATATCATCTAGGCACTACTATTTATCATTCCACCATGGGGATTCCAAAGATATGACCTAGGATAGTAGATCAAGCAAAACCAAGCTTATCATACATTAATTAGGAGAAGAGATTTTAGTGCCTTAATCCTCATCCTAGAGGACAATGGGGAGGCCTAAGCCAAGACAAACTTCAACCCAAGCCCTAGTGAAAGAGATCGATGGAGGGGGCTCCCTTTTCTACTAAATATTGTAATTTTAAATCTTGTTTGTTTAATTTATATTGATTTGATATATATAGTTAATTCGTATTTGCCTTTTAAATGTTGCATTAAGTAATAGGGACGAGTTCTCTGCGAGGATAAATTTCATGTGTGGGGATGGAGATGGAAGAAAAAACTTCTCCACGAGTTTTCGTGGGAATGGAATGAGAGAATGAGAAGCCATCCCTAAATAATAGGGAATTATTCATTCACACTCTTAGAGACGAAGAGTCGTCAACAATAATAGTTGACTATTATTAGCTAAGAATAAGAAAGCTAGGAGCAATGCGGGTGGGTGATCGGTGGTGAGGTTGATTGGTTAAAGGTGGCCTAGACGTCGAGCTGAGGTAGATAGTGAAGGAGCGGATGGGAACGAGAGAGGACGGTCGAAGATGGTCGTCCGCCGTATGCTTACTGACGCGTTAAGGAAGGGCGCCCAGATCAGATTCCCC
Organism: Zea mays; assembly: GCF_902167145.1. Lineage (NCBI taxonomy): Eukaryota > Viridiplantae > Streptophyta > Magnoliopsida > Poales > Poaceae > Zea > Zea mays. The sequence continues at coordinate 121,485,728 of NC_050104.1, read as the reverse complement.
TCAACTGCTCTCCAGGATATATAATCAACGAGAGCCACATCAAAAATGGGCATGTGGGAACAGGACGTGCTGAATGCAGCTCAGAAGCTGCTTATAATTTATAATTTTGATCACGTTAATTCATGCATTGACAGTAACGTAAGAGAGGAAGCACACATCCAAACTTGCTTCCTCATCCATCTCCTACTGTCATTCTTGACGTCTCACTGACTAACTAGTTAAGGCACCGTAATCCTGTGCACGTGAAGATACAATTACATACAGTTCAAATGAAGCCAAATGACACCGAATCGGTCGAGGCGCAGTAGCAGAGAGCTAGTACTGAATGATGGAGCGGTAGTAGGTGTTGGGCGCCCAGTTGGCAGGGATGACCCGAGTGGCCACCAGCTTCCTGCCGGACTCGTTGGTGACGCGCAGCGAGAAGGGCGCCTGTAGCCTGTGGTTGGCGTCCAGCCTCCAGATGGACCCCCAGGACTCGCGCATCGGCGTCCAGTAGCCGGAGTTGGCCTCCATGAGGTCCACCTGCACCACGTCGCCGTCGCCGTCCTCGAACTCGACGAGCACCGCCAGGTAGACGGCGTTCGAGCCCTCCTCCACGTGGAACGTCACCTTCCGCCCGGGGTAGTTGCAGGGCACCCTGCATGTGGTATGTTTCCATTAGTCTAGTCCGACAAGAGTCCTCAAAAATCTAGATTAGTTATATATTTATAGGAGCGGGTACAGTATAACGTGCGGATCTACAAGCTAGAGGCTCCACATGCAGCAGCACAGGGTGGGGCCTGCACTGCAGACTGTGGGTTCGTGGTTCTGCTGTGCAACGTGCAGTGCATGTGCAGTTGCAAATGACGACGATACGGCGATACCGGGCCGCACCCACCTCTTGAACTGGATGTCGATGATGCCGGCGTGGCGGAGCTCGTCGTTGCGGCCGGGCTTGGACATGGCGCCGAACGCCGTGCCGCTAAGGTCGAAGTGGTACTTGGCCACCGGGTAGTAGTTCATGTCGGTGATGATCACCGTCTCCGGGTTACCGGAGCAGGCAGGGTGGTTCTGGCATCGTATCTGGAAAAAAAAAGAGAGGATTTGTTAGGCCCTATTTAGAAAGGTAATAGTTAGACAGCTAATGAACTATTGAACTAGGTAGCTACCAATTAACTATGGTATTAACTAATGATAACTAATTTGTAGTAGCTAACTATTAATTTTAGAGGTTAAAAAACCGAAAAACTACTTATGCTCGAGCTTTTCGTTTCCATTAAGGTCTAGTTTGGATACTCTAAGGGTCCGTTCGGTTGATAGGGAATAGAAGACTGGAACTGTTTCGACCCAGATTGTTTCTCTAATTTGTATAAGTTTTGATCAACAAGAACAATTCTTGGTCCAATCCTGCAGAAACGAACGGATCCTAATATTGATCCCAATCCACATGTGTTAAGGTGGATTGGGGTGTAACTTAAACAAATTTACACTTCAATCCACCTCAACACATGTGAATTGAGGTCAATACTAGAGTACCCAAACAAAGCTTAAGTCCAGCCGGCACCAAATTAAAGGAAGGGATCTTCGTCTGGCCAATTAATGTAGCTAGCTAGCTAATACGTACTTGGTAGCAGGAGCCACATCCCTTGCCGTCTTTGAACAGGGGCTGGTTGCCGCACGACGTCATGGCGGAGAAGGGCGGCAGGTTCACGTTCTTGAACCCGCACGCGCCACCTGCACATCAATGCACGCGGCGGACACCGTGCGTTAGGCCAACAGCACGACATGCATGCAGTAGTATAGAGAGTAGAGTATATATACATCCCAAAAGCAAAAGACGCGATCCTGCGCCTTTTGCAATGCAAACGACGTCGACGTCGTCTATATATACACGTACTCACTACTCACCATCGTCGTCAGGGCCGGCGCCGGTGGGCGCGCCGTACCAGGTGGCTCTGGCAGCCTCCCAGTTGGGATCGGCGGTGAAGTCTGAGGCTGTGAAGTTGACCGGTCTAGCGCACGAGGCATACGTGACAAGGAAGGAGAAGATGAGCGCACCAAGTGCGAGCACCTTGGAGGAGGAGATGGACGCCATTGTTTGAATCTTGATATATAGCTACCTTCGTTCTAGCTAGAGTGCTACTAGGACTCTGGCCGACAGGAGGAGTTCTGTGATCTGGAAGGAGCACCTTGCCGGCCGGGGTATTTATAGACTGGAAAAGAATAATCTCCAAGGAAGGCAGCGCGCCCGTCGACGAGGTGGTGGTGGTTCGGCCTTTGGTAGGGGCGCGCGGTCACATCTCACATGGCTATGGAGCAAACCATGCGAGAAGCGGATGGTTCGGGTCACGACTCACGAGTGAACTACTAAAAAAAAAATTAACACGGCGCCCTCTTGGCAGTTATCGCACGGTGTGTGTATTATCGAGGGTTGGCAGGACCGGCTCGTACACGGGATTCTGATTCTCGGGAGTTCTTAATCCTGTGCGTAAGGGCATGTGCAATGAGTATCTTAAATTGTGTCTTAGAGTGTGTCTAGGGGGTGAATATAAAAAAACTCAAGACATGTATCTTGACAAAGACACAGTATCTTGGCTATATGTTTGAGACAAGAGACTAGCTGATTGATCACTTTAATTTATTGAATGCTCTGATTGGTACAATGAATATTGTAAGACACATGTTTTAGACATGACCACTATATTATGTTGTGTTTTAGTTGTGTCTTATACTTGGAGTACCGTGCAGCAGTATCTAGGTTGTACATGCCCTAATAAGCACTCTTGTCTGGTGTATGCAGTGTTAGGAGCGGGAGATTCGTGTGCACCGCTGGATACACGGAAGGAAGGAGGACAGGTCTACAAACATGGGAGGGGCCTATAATTGTTGGGTAATCATTGCATATGGATCCTGGTGTACCAAACCCCCTGAATCATGCACATGTTTCTACCTAGCCAGCAGTACGCAGAGGAGCTGGGATGGGTTGGAAGCGGCGCCTAATCCGTTTCAGTTTCACGTACGAAAAGCTACGGTGGGTGAATGGCTGAACACCTTGTCATTGCACTGTTGCTCACTCGCTGTCTGTCCGACTAATTTTTGGAACAAAGGCGCAGTGGCGTGTCAACACACGCTGCGAAGTGAATGTGGCCTAAGTGCGTGTTTGGCATGGCTCAGCTCCATCCAAGAGTAGCTCTACTCTGAAACTCTGTGTGGAGCAGCTCAGCTCTAGTGACAGTTAAATAACTCAAACCTCCATGACTAGGTTACTTTTTTGGAGTTTTCGGAGCAGCAAAAGAGGCACTCCAAAAATTTGTACTGCAGCTCCAAAAAAACTCTATAGAGTTTACCACTCTGGAGTTAGAGTGTTTGGCATGCTCTGGGCCAGCTCCTCATTGGAGTTTTGCTCTGGAACCATACCAAACAGACCTTAACGCCCTGTTTGAAAGCGACATAGTCCTTAAGAATTCAATTTCTATCTCCAGTTTATAGAAACTGGTTTATATGGGGAAAAACCGGGTTAATAGTGTTTGAAAATTAGAACCACCTCAACTTTTATAATTAGGTTTTAGATAGAGGAGACTAGCTTCTTAGTTTTTAAGAAAATGGAAATCCGGTGTTTATTACAAACTGAGGTGGTTTTAAATATATCCGTTTATACCTTAGTTTATAGAAACTGAGACATAAAGGGGTATGTTTGGAATTAAAAACTGAGGGTTTCCAAACATGCCCTGAATTGAAAATAACGATAAAATGTATGTTCTTTCCGTTTTCGATTTTTTCATGAAAATAACGATAAAGTTCATGGGTTCTAAAGACGGCCCCAGTCGCTGGTACATGAGGAAACTCGATCAGGGCCTTGGGGTATTAGTTTAGTTTCGGGCCGGTCGAGCCTTATGCCCTCGAGCGCTCAGGTTGCATGGTTGGCGCCCAATAGCAAGCCTAGGGGTTGAACAGTTGGGCCTATTTGGGAGCCAGGCTAGTTTATGTGCCCGTACCCGTACGGCTGTACCCCATACCAGCCGCTTGATGGTTCAATTAAAACGGTGGAACGCTGTTTTGCGACTTCCAGACCCATTCCTGGAACGCTACACAGTCTCGTTTCTACTGCTTATTATCTGGGGCACACCTTACAAATAAATGAAATAAACTCCCCTCAACTCATCAAACGTGAAAGGCGCGGGAGATGGTACACGACTACACGAATGTAAAGCCTTCCTTGCTTTCACCTGTTGTGGTTTCCAATTTTTTTATAAAATTTATCCACCTGTCACTAGCTGGTTCATTATTTTGTCTTCATTGCTCTTCCTGTGTCCCATTCTTGAGCTCATCCGCAGCTGTCCGACAGTCGACCACGCTTACAGTTACAGAGAAGCTTGCACCGACAACAGAAGCCATAGCTCACATCAAAATCAGCTGTTTTTTACAGGCCCCGCTCACATATATTTTTCAGAAGCCATAGCTCAATCAAACAAGTCATGCAGCTGTTCGAACTGCTATAGCTGAAATCTATAGACACAAAATACTGTAGAAGTCGCAGCTAAATTAAAGCCATAGCAAGTCACAGCAAACAAGACTATTTGAAGTCCAGGCTCCGGTGTTAAGAGTTCATGGGTTTGATTTTGGCGGCCTGACATTAGATGTGATTGTCTGGCCTATATAGCGGCAGCCAGCCTTCCAACTGTTTGGCGCAACTGTATGGATGCGTTGATATAGATAGTTAGCAGCGGTCAGGGAACCAACGAAACAACCCTACTGTTCGGTGCAACTGAATGGATGAGTTTGAAACCCAATTCTCTTAATAATCATACGTGTGGACTCTCTCCTACAGCTGTTTCGATTCATCGATCAATAATTTCAACTTCATGTTAATTTGCTATTCAGGATGATCCGAACAAGGCAATTAATGAGTCATAAAAGCATAAACTCATCCTTCATATAAAGAGAAGGTGAGGAGCTAGTTAAGGACCTCCATTGTGATACATTTTGGTCTGGCAATGTTATAAATCGAAGGACATTGACCTCTAAGGGCTAGATTAGAAGCACCATTTTCTTATGAAATTTATATTTTTCCAAAAAAAATCTTGTAAAAATGAAAATCACTGAGAAAATAAAGTTATCAAACTAGCCCTAAAAACTAGCCCTAAAAGATCAATATCCTTCGTTGTGGTGCAGGTGCATGCATGGCGACGACCTCTGCCCCGACCATTCAGCCTAAATATGTGTCCCAAAAGACTTTCTGCTTGCAGCGATTGAGCCTAGCGCTGACAGCCTCCCTCATTTACTCATTTTAAATATTTTAAATGTTACTACTCTGTTTTTAAATATTTATCATTCACTAGTTCATTTTTAAACTAAAGTGTGGCAAATAAAAAGACGAAGTAATACATTATTATATTTGTAGAGTGGCCCGAGACGTTAATTTTATGGAGCTCCGCCACTGGGCACGATGCGTGAGAAAATGGAGCACATATGAGACACGGAGAATGGAGCGATGCTACAAAATAGTCAAATATCACTTAATTTTTTGTTGGTCATCTTGTCTGACAGTAGCCCCATCAATTGACAGAGGGCAAAGAAAATAGTCTGTTCGCATGGTTTTCATTCGTACTGGTTTCTACTACTTCTACAACGTCTTTGTCTCTAAAGATTGCAGCTGCAGCAGTTCAAATAAACGACTTCAAAACGAACTTCTATCTGGTGTCTTCTAGCTGACAAAGACTAGTCAATTTACACGAGTTTTCTCAAAACCCGCAAATTTTTTGTTTTTTCTATTGCGAAGAAAATCACTACTATGTGCATACACCTCTATAGATTTATGATTGGTTAATGATGCACGATCTACCCTATCTTTCTATGCTCCAGCTCACCTTGGCAGAGCTTCTGCTTATTAAAAAAAACTTTTAGTTCAGGCTTAGAAAGCAGTTCAATTGATAAGCTGCTATGCTACAGAAGCTGACCTTTTGGTACAATTTTGCTTAAATATATGAAGAAATTATTAAATAAGTTATCCTAGTCCAAAAATTGTGCATTCCCATTCCCATCTTGCGAACGTGGAAAAATCTCATCCCCGCATTAAAAAACAGTTTCCCAAGAAGCTTGCCAGTAGGCTTGGACATTCGGTTCTTCGGTTCTGTTCCGTTCAACTTCTCGGTTTTTCACAAATTCGGTTTCTAGAAAACTAGAAACGAAATATGCATTCAGGATAGGCGGAACCGAAAAAATCGGTATCGATTCTTTCGGTTCAATTTTGGTTCCTAGCCGAATAGATCGAAGTTTAGCAAAAATAACAAAATAGCACAATTTTAAAGTTTAGCAAAAATACGTAGATGATCAGATGGAGGATTATTGGAGCTGGAGATTGATTGATTTGAAGAGGTTGTGTGCTTATATACTTAGGATTTGGGAAGGTTATATTAAGATATGCCTAAAATTATATTGGTCTATCATGCTTCTATTATATTTCTGTTTTTCGGATAACTCGATTTTCTGAGGTCTAGAACCGAATTTATCTCGGTTATTTCGGTTTTCTGAAACATGAAACCGAAATTTATAAGTGTTAACTCAGTTTCGGTTAATTCAATTTCGGTTCCGATTAATTCAGTTTCGATTTATTTTGTCTAGGCCTGCTTGCGAGGCGCCCAGCCCCCATGACCATGAGCCTGCCGGTTCATTTTGATGGTAGCAAGAAAAGTTATAAAAAATGTTGCACAAATCGTAAGATTACTAATCTTCCATTCCAGTATATAAGGCGTAACTAAATCTAGTTTAAAGACAAAAAATATATTTAATTCTATTTAACAATACTAGTAGTAATACATCGATATACGTATTAAATAAAACATGCCTTATATTATGAGATTCTAATAAAAATGGTTATGTCTTATATTACAGTACTATAAAACCAACCAAACACATTGGATGACTTCAAATCCTGGCTCAGCGAGTGGAGGCGAGTTTTACTAAAAGAACCGAAGGCATCCTTAAGCTTGTCTTGTTAATATTTTTCCTTTTTCTTTGAAACGTTCTTGTTAACAATTTGATCGGTTGGAAGCCGAACACGAGGTCGCATGCCAAAGCTGTTATACTCGTTGGATGCGGTGCGGAAATCTGGGAGAAATGTGGCAGCCTTGAGCTCCTGATTTGGATGGTATTTGCGGGCCACCAGGAATTGTTGGCGGGAAGCAGAAGGGAGCAAGCGTGTAGCGTTAGCTGCGTGACCGAAAGTAAAGACAGCTGAAACAAAAAAGGAAGAAAAAAGAAAAGAAACGGAGCGCAGCAAGGGCGGGAAGCAAAGCGAAGAAAAGAAGCCCGGTCCAGGAGGGCTTCTGGACGGCTAGCCGGCTGGGGTCTGCATGATTTCGATTCATATATAATGCATCGCCTTCATCGCGAGCGCGGCGGCAAGGAAAGGCGGGGCGGACCCACCCCCACATGCCCCCGCCATGCCGGTGCCCATGTGACCGTACGTGCGCAGCGCTGCTGTCTGCTGCCTGCTGCCGGCCTGCCGCGAGAGATCCGCCGTCACCGTCCCCCGGCGCTGCGACCTCTCCTATCCGCTCCGGCTACGTGTCCGTCGGCGCAACGGCTCGCATTTTCTTCCCCCCTTATATAATGGTTCGGATAACAAGGGGGTCCCACGCGTGGACCTCGCTGTCAGCGACACATCGCCTGCAACCAAAAAAAAACGCAAGCTATGTAATCAGTTGCGTGGATGCGATGCGAGTTTTAAGATTCCCGCGAACGTGCACTCACGTGCCGTGGCGCACAGAGGAGAGGACTAAGAGGACCCCGCGAACTTATCCGGATCGCCGCCGGCCACCGATGCCAAAAATTTATGAGAAAATTCCTGGTATGCCATCAGATTTTATACTTATCCCTTGTGTGCCACTGAGTGGCATATAGGTATATTTTTTGGTGTCTATGACATGTGGGGCCAGTGGCATACAAGGAATGAGTATATTTTCCAGTGGCATACGGGGAATTGGCCCAAAATTTATTCGCCGGAGCAGCGAGACCACCTCGCCACCGCCATAAATACGCTCACTAGCGAGCATGGGCGCAGAGGTCGCACGCTGCGTGCACGCAGGCACGTCTTGCACTCCGGGCTCCGGCCAACTTTTACTATTCTACTCTACCGGGGCGCTGCGCAAAGGCTGCCTCTACTGGTGGCCGGGTCTGACCGTCAGGCTCTGGACGGAGGGAGGAGGAGTGGGGGCGAGGGCAACGGGTGGCGTGCGTTGAGACAGTTTTTCTCGTTAGAGTGGGGGCACAGGGTAAAGCAGGCCCCACGCCCTAGACGCAGTCACGCGGCCCTAGGGGGGACCGGTAGTGGTGGACCCTGCCGGAGACGGCTCGGTTTGTTCTCCAGTCGGCCTGGGCACTTTTATCATGCTCTCGGTCGATCGCTAGCTCTCTCGGACCAAGTATTCTTTCGCTGCCATGTGGGCCGCCTAAAGATTTCAAAGAGGCCACTGCTTGATCAGCTGGTTGCTGCAGGCAGACGCACCTTGAATCACGGCCAGTTGGTGCGTGTCTGTCTCCTGGGCCCGCCCAACGGAGGAAAAAACGCCTCTCCGGATGCCCCAATCCACGGCAAGCATCGCGCGCCGCCTTGCTCGATCGGCCTTTTGCGACGATTTCATCCGGCCAGATAGAATATTTTGTCTGTCGTCGTTTCATCCGGCCAGATAGAATAGTTTGGGTAAAGCCAAAGCAAGGGGTCAGAAACAGCTTTTTCGGTGTTGTTATTATGCTTACACTTGCATAGTTCTATACTTGCTCCGGTTTCTTATTATTTCTCGTTGTCTTTTAAAACAATGACGACAGTGTTTCCAATATACAACTGTGATCAATGTTTTTTTCGTGAAAATAGAAATAAACTCTTAATACATTTATATTTTACTTTTTAAATATAGGTGCAGATAAATATTACCTTTCAAAACTAAATAATAAAACAATTATTTATAATAAAAAAATCAATAAGTTTGATTTAAATATTGTCTAAAACAAAAACAAATAGGCACCGGAGGATGTATGTAAGCGATATAATGGCCGCCATCGACTACTGGTAGTACACCACTAGTATTCATTAGCTAGTAGTTAATGGTCCCTTACCTCCCGGCGCAGTGCAAGTGCAAGCAACTCCGTCTCCGTGGCGGCCATGGCAAAGCACCTCGCGGTTATCGGATTCGCGGCCCCATTGACCATATAAAAATTGCACTGTTCTACTCCTGCTTTCCCGGAGAAACGAGGAAAAAGCCAAGCGTCTGTCTCCACGACCACGAGCATGTAGCAAAGAAAAGAAAAGAAATTCAACTTCGCCGCGCCACTTGTCTTCTTCCCTCCGGCAGTCATTCGTTCACGGGTCTTCTTCACTCACGTCTTCTTCGAGCCCTGCAACTAACGTGAGAACACGCAGTGGATTAAAAAATTCCCATGCTGCTCTCGAAAAACGAGGGACAAGCGACAACGGCAAAAGGGCCAGGGGCGCAGACCGCAGTGGCGCGCTCAGGACGCATAGGGGACAAGCACCCTACCCTAGCCTTCTGGATACGTTGAATAAAAATAATATCTGAAGTTTATTAAACATCTAAAGCAGTTTGGAACGCAATCCAGGATTCTGAGTTTTTCTTTATCCAGATTCTTAAAATCGCCTCTAGTTATCCAAACTGGACTGCATATCGCCATTACGAAGTTTAGACTTAAACTATGGAGTAAAATATTTTATGAATTTTAAATGTTAAAACATCATACATTCGTACTACTCCTTAATTTTTTAAAGATGGTACCGCTGTGCTAATCTGAAGTCGCCACTACCTTGTAGTGTAGCATATGAGTGCCTGCTAGCTGTGCTGCCAGCCTCTTTACTGAAAGTCGAAAGAGACGGGATGTTAACCGTACCGCGTAGAAAAACCGGCTGTGATCGATCAGCACCAGGAGGGAACCCGGCCTGTAGTACGTCAGGTTGACAAATCGGCGCACCAGAAGGATCCGTCCGCGTACGTCCAGCGACGGCATGTGAACTGTCGTTTGGCCGCCGTCACGTGCTAGCTCATCTGCTCTGCTTAGTTTCCATGTTAAAACACCGCTTTCGCGGATGAACTGGACTTGATCACATCCGGCGGTGCCCGCCCGGTGCGTATCTCTCCCATCCATCGACATGTGCCTTTCCCGCTCCCCTATATCCTTTCTCTCGATCTCTACAGCCGTCGCGATCATCGTGTCTGCGTTGAGACCTTCAGCTGCTACTGCCAGAGAGAGAACATGTCCATCCAATCCAGGATGGAAGCCCAGATGCTGCCACCGTGAATGGTCTAACTACAGCAGCAGTCATCGCTGCTGGCCATGGCCATGCCTTGTTGCCGCAATGATATATACGGCCGAGGCATGTAGTAGCTAGCTAGCTAGGCAAGTGAGGCACGCGGCATGGATGATGAGAGATCAGTAGCAAAATGCCGCGCGCAGCAGGTACTCCGTACTGTCAGCCACCATTGCAAGAGACCTAGCGGCCGGTGTACAAAGGGACCTAGCGTGCCAGTGCCACCGCGCATCATTGCCTGGTGCAGTGCAGAGCTCTTGCGCTGTGACGAACTGACGAGGTGAGTATTTTAGTACTAACTGGACGACCGATCCTTTTCCTGGATGCATGGTAGTATACACGGCCACGCGCCTTGCGTTGCGTGCTACATTGCATGATTGTCGCCACCGTCCACCGACCAGCAGGAGTCCACGCATCCGACGCGAAAATACACCACCAAAGACCAGATCCGACGACACAATTGTTCCTTGCAACTGGCCTGCGTCGATCGGAATATCGTCGGATGGCTGGTGTTCGGATCTGAACCAAATTAACATGAGTACGTAGAGTCGCGACATACTCCGCAACCGTACGCATACGTGTAGATTTACGCTCAACTGCCGGCGACGGGACCGCGCATATGCATGGTTGGACGTTGGATCCAACCCAAGAGCAAGCACCAAAGCAGCGCCAGCTAGATAATAGCTGGTGAGGTGACTGGTGTCTCTCTCTACTCTCTACTACTCTCTAACCAGCCAGTCGCGATAGAGATAGCGGTGTGAGCGTGTGGATGGACGTTGCAATGAAGGTTTAGGTGCGTGTGATATGGTCCGCTCAGCTGGCCGTACCATCGCATCGCTCACCTGCACGCACTACGGTTACCCACTCTCCGATCATGTCGATCGATCGTTCCCGAAAAAGAAGCCGAAAAGATGGCACAAAAGTGACCTAACCGATCGACACCACATGCTCACGAGTCACGAGCCAAAGCATGCAAGGTTGCAAGCGATCGATCGATGTGTTTGGACCGGCGCCGATGAAGGGCTAAGCCTCCCCCGCGTCCGCGTGTGCGTTTTCGCGAAGCAACCGTCTCGTCTGAACCCATGCCCGCCTAGGCCGATCCAGTTTCAGAGCGTACTGGCTTCGCTCCCCTTATTAATTCCATACGACACTACCGGAATCAATCGAAGCCTTAAAAACACTCGGCAAAGTCTTTGCCGAGTGTAACACTCGGCAAAGAAGGCTCGGCAAACAGTGCATCGGCAAAGACTTCTTTGCCGAGTACTTTTTCTCGGGCACTCGGTAAATTTCTTTGCCGAGTGTCAGGGAGCACTCGGCAAAGAAAAGCGACCGTTACGGCGCCGGGTGACGGAGACGGCGGCTTTGCCGAGTGTCAACGGTGACACTCGGCAACGAAGATATCTTTGCCGAGTGTCTTCCTGGCAGTACTCGGCAAAGCCGCCTTCTTTGCCGAGTGCCAGTTGGGACACTCGGCAAAGAGCCCGCCAGGGAGGGTCCCCATGTCAGGCTCTTTGCCGAGTGCCAGCGACATAACACTCGGCAAAGAACCTAAGCCGGTGCCCAGGTCTGTGCTCTTTGCCGAGTGTTATGACCTGAACACTCGGCAAAGCGCCTCTTTGCCGAGTGTAACACTCGGCAAAGTGACCAGTATATACCTTTTTTTATTTGTTTTTTGTATTCCATCCACACAAACATAAGATATCACATATATATCACATATATACATCACAGATATCATCACAGACATAAATAGCCAACACAAACATAAAACCGTCACCACAAACATAAATATTCATCACAAACATAAGTGTTCAACACAAGTATCAAACACAAACATAAATCTCAAACGCCGCAAGGTCTCACATAAGTATCAAACACAGACATAAGTATTATACATAAGTTCTGAAGTCTAAAACAATGAAAACACAACACTCATGGAGGTGGCCGGTTTGACCGGGGCTGCGTTGGGCTGAACCCTTCCGGAGGGTTGTTGGATGCCGCTCCAGATTGGCCCTGCACAGATAAGAGATTGCATGTGTTATACCAGATGCATTACAAACATCTAACTACAATTTTGATACTCACAGGAGTGTGGAAGAGAGCAGGGTCAACTGGAGGGAACAATGGAGGTGGTGGAGCGATGCCCTGTGCGGCGCCAAGGCTCTGCATGTACTGGAACATCTCCGCCATCCTCTGATGATCTGCCCGGCGCTCTGCCTCTCGCTCTGCCATCATCCTCGCTTCCATCTCGTGACGTTCCCTCCTCTCTTCTTCTAGTTGGGTCTGTAATATTACAAGCCAACGTTATAGTAACTCAAAGACTAGGTATATAACTAAAGGAAGGACGAGTTACAGAAGCACTAACCTCGAGTTGCTGTATGCGAAGGTGTGAGCTGTCGTGCCGAGGTCGAATGGCTGGGCTCGAGCCCGTGCTCCTTGCTCTCACCTGAGACAGAGTGGGAGTGGAGGACGAGTCGATTGCCCCGTCGGCAATCTAGTACCGCCCATGTCTCTTGCCTCCTCTGACCCTCATGAGCACATCGGGGTCGATAGGCTCGGTGCTCGGATCATAGTCTGGGCCATGGACCTCCTGCGCCATGGCGGTGTAGTCATGGAGGCGGCTGTAGACGGCGGGGTTGGTGTAGGCCTCGGGCTCGTCATCCGGGTTGTAGGTGACGTCGGACGTCGCCTTACCCTTATGGGCCATAGCATAGGCCGAGAAGGTGGAACAAGGCCTGCCACCATGTGACGCCGACTGCAACGAAAACCAACGAGATAGTTAGAAATAATATCTAACTTAGTGCTATATATCTAAATAAAAAAGGTGGTGTACCCATGCTTCGGCATATTGGCCCAGGCTCCGGCTGCCTTGGTGGTGCGAGGGGCCTTGCATCTGCAAACGCCGTTCCCGGCTAGCTGTGTGCGCCTCGTCCCACTCAGCCGAACACCACCTATCCACCATCTGCTCCCAGCACAGAGGATGTGCGGCGCACCAATGTGGAATCACCTGCAAAGTAAACACATAAAGTGCATATCAGAAGATAAAATAAAATTCATGCATGGAGTACTGGTACCAAACATGCATGACTTTACCTGCAGGTACTGCTCCCTGGTCAACGACATGGTTCGGGCTTGAGGTTTGGTCACCTTCTCCCCAAGGACAGAGCCGTGGTAGGTGATGATGGCCTGGATGCGGGCCTCATAGTGCATGTCCACGACGAGCTTCTTACAGCACGTGGTGGCCACCACATCCGCCCTAGCCTCGTATCCAGCATCGCATCTGAAGAAATCCTGCATACAAAAACGATGTATCCATACATTATTTCAAGAATTTGCAACGAATACGACATATTTTATATTATACTAAGACTTACCCACAGCTCTTGCTTCACCCGCTCCACCTTGTTATTGAATTCCCCGCCGTCCCGGTCTACTGCATCGGGGGCGACGGCGTAGTGGTCGAAGGTGAAGGCTGGGCCCGTCACTCCGGCGTACTCCACAAGTCCAGGGAAGTGTTCCCTGCACAGTAGGCCGAGGATGTTGTTGGGGGGGCGACGATGACCCCCAGCATAATCCAAAACCGTCCAAGACCTGTCCAAGTGATAAATAAAACGTATTAGTTTATATTATGATTTTGAACACATAATATGAACAAGAATGAAGAACATAAAGTTACATACCTCTCCCCTTCCGGCCGAATCAACGGTCGTCTGTCCCGAAGTATGGGACGCGGCGGGAGACTCGCGGGGCCTCGCAGGTAGATGCTCCTCGAACTAGAGCCGCCTGAACCTGAGGCGTCCTACTGCTGGTCGTCGTCGTCCTGCTGCTGGTCGTCGTCGTCCTGAGGCGCCGCCTGCTGCTGCGCTGCCTGCTCTGCCTCGTGCTGCTGTGCTGCCTGCTCTGCATCGTCCGCCGTCCTACTCCTCCTCCCCCTCCTCCTCCTCAGGAAACCGCCCACCATATTTGTCCAACAACCTGCAATTAAGAGTAAACAAATAAGCACATATAAAAAGATGTATTTAAAAACAGGTGCGAAATAAAAAGTCATATAGCATTACATCGATTAAAAATAATCTTCATATGTGTCGGGGTTAGCCGGATCATAACTCTCATCATCACTATCAAGCATTTCAATCTCAACACCATCGGAAGACGCAACCTCATCATTGCCTTCAAGGATTACTAAGTCATTATCATTTTGCACCTCATCATCCTCCTCATCAACAACCATTTCAATATCTACGTCCATTCCGATAGCTTCAGTTAAGCCTATCTCAAATCGCCCTTCTAGCCCATCTTCTTGGAAGAACTCTCCATCATATGTGTCCGGGTCTAAGTTGTAATCTTCATCGTTAGGAACAGGTAACCTCCCATGCGGCGATACCTTATACACAACATCCCAACCCTTAAGATGTTCTTTCGTTTGACACGCATATGGGAGATAATACACTTGTGTGGCCTGTTGGGCCACGATATAGACATCGTCTCCTGCTAAGGTGGAATCTTGTCGAATTTCGACTATCCCAAGATTAGAATGTGTCCGTCTCGTCACTTGAGGGTCAAACCAATGACATTTGAATATCACTGGAGTAAGAGGTTTGGAACCATAAAAATTGAGCTCATATATTTCTTCAATTCGTCCAAAATAATCGACATTGTCAAGGCCCGGCGTAAAGACTCCAGAACACGTTGTTTTCCGATTGGGCCGACTTTGGTCGTAGTGTGTTGTGCGAAAACGGTATCCATTGACGTCATACCCAGAATATTTCTTGACCCTATAAGCAAAGCCGTTGGCTACTTGTCTCAACTCGGCACTCATAGACGGATCTCTTTGGCCCTGCAAGTATTCGCAAGTTAAAAGACGCTAAATTGAGTTCAAAGACGTATCTCTTTTACAAACTAAGCACGTACCTTACGTTTGAACCAGGAAATGAAATCGGGCAACCCATTTCTCGCACCCTTTCTAAGAAGAGCGTCATATTCCTGTGGAGTGGGGTCCCTTGATCGACGCCAGAATTCATGAAGAAATTGTTCCATGTATGGCGTCACCTCTTCAAGGTTGGTCAATACGTATAACATGATATGTCGCCACTCTTCATGTGTCAGGGTCTTCGTGGTCGAGCCACTTGCGCTTCCGAGTTGGCCTCGAAATATGCTAAGGTTCGATTCATTGTCGCCATCATTGTAACGAGGGGGTGGATTATGCACGCTCGGCAGTTTGTCACCATAATAAGTTGTTGTGAAGTTTGAGACCTCCTCTAGAATGTATGCCTCTGCAATGGAAGCCTCGATTTTGCATTTATTTCTACATTTCTTTCGAATAGTCTTTAGACATCTCTCGATTGGATAGCACCAACGTCCCTGCACGGGGCCCCCCATTCGTGCCTCATAGGGGAGATGAAGAATCAAATGCTGCATTGGATTGAAGAAGCCGGGTGGAAATATCTTCTCAAGCTTACACAGTAACACGGGGGCCAATCTTTCCAAGTCTGCAACCACGGTCCGAGATAACTCTTTTGCACGAAGCTGACGGAAGAAATAGCTCAACTCTGAAAGCGTTAGCCAGACATGCTCAGGGACATAGCCTCGAACCATCGCAGGAAGAATCCGTTCAATCCATATGTGGAAGTCATGACTCTTCATCCCTAAGACTCGCATAGTAGATAAGTTCACCCCCCTACTCAGGTTAGCTGCATACCCATCAGGGAACATCAACATCTTGATCCACTGAAGTACTTCCTTCCTCTGGGCCCTGCTTAGGACGAAATCGGCCTTAGGCCTTCTCCATGTCTTTCCGCCACTTGGCGGCTTCATCTCTAGTTTTGGTCTATCACATAACGCTGCCAGATCCACTCTTGCCTTCACATTATCCTTTGACTTATCAGGAATGTCCATAATTGTTGCCCACAGTGCCTCGGCAACATTTTTTTTCAGTGTGCATCACGTCAATGTTGTGTGGAAGGAGCAGGTCGTCATAATAGGGGAGCCGAGTCAAGCCAGACTTATGTGTCCACATATGCTGCTCACCATATCCCACAAAACCACCTTCTGTATTGGCCACGAGCCCATCTATCTGTTGACGAATTTCGGCACCAGTCATCGTTGCAGGTGGGCGGTCTGTCACTACGACACCTTTCGTAAAGTTCTTGATGTCTAGGCGGAATGGATGGTCAGCAGGAAGAAATTGTCGATGTTTATCGAAGGACGAATATTTGCCACCCTTTTTCAACCAAATGAACCTAAGAGCTTCCTTGCAAACTGGGCATGGGAACTTACCGTGAACACACCAGGCACAGAATAGCCCATACGCCGGTAAGTCATGCATGGAGTACTGGTACCAAACATGCATTCTGAAGTTTGTCTTCGTAGCTCGGTCATACGTCCATACCCCTTCCTCCCAGGCACGTACCAATTCATCGATCAAAGGCTCCATGTACACGCCCATTTTGTTGCCCGGGTGTCTTGGAATTATCAACGACACGAATATATTCTGCCTTTGAAAGCACACACCAGGGGGGAGATTGATTGGGATAACAAACACGGGCCAACATGTGTACGGGGCAACGCTCATTCCATAGGGATTGAACCCATCTGTGGCCAACGCAACACGTACATTACGAGCCTCTTCGGCTTTCTCACGGTGAATGTCATCAAAGTGTTTCCATGCTTCACCATCTGATGCGTGCACCATCTTGTCAGGATTGTATCATTTTCCATTTTTGTGCCATGTCATCTGTTTCGCGGATTCCTCTGTCATGTAAAGACGCTGGATCCTCGGTATGAACGGAAGGTGTCGTAGGATTGTCAAGGGGATGTTGAGCTGCCTCTTCTGTCCATCACCAGAGTCTACCTCCATAAACCTAGACGAATTACACTTGGGACAATACTTTGCCTCCGCGTATTCTTTCCTAAATAGCACGCAGCCCTTCGGACAAGCATGAATCTGCTCATACGTCATCTTGAGTGCACGAAGTAGTTTTTGTGCCTCGTACATGCTCTTTGGCATAACGTGATCATCCGGAAGCAGACTCCTAATAACCGTCAACAAGCCATCGAATGCGTCTCTACTCATGCTGTACTGCGACTTGAACGCCATTACACGCCCAATGGCATCCAGTTGAGAAACCTTTGTCTGGCCGTGAAGGGGTTTCTGTGCCGCGTCGAACATGTCGTAGAACGCCTTTGCAGTCGGCTCTGGCTCGTCATCCATACATCCTCCCGTGTACTGTGCCTCCTGATAGTCGTTCAACATATCTGCTACCCCCGCATCCGCGTCATAATCCTCGACACGTTGTCTCAACACCTCCTCTCTCGTACGATGCGCTTCACCATGAAATATCCACCGAGTATAGCCCGGCGTAAATCCATTCTTCCAAATATGTTCTACCATGACCTTCTTTGGTTTTCTTTTCCGATTGTCACATTTGCCGCACGAGCATGGGACTAGCTTCGCCCCTTTAGCAGCTTCGCCATATGCCCGTTCCACGAAATCATCGGTCTTTCTAATCCATTCAGTGGTGACATCGTTCCTTCCTCTACGACCCGTGTACATCCACTCACGGTCCTCCATCCTCTAACAGAAGCCTAGCAACAGAAAATTTCGGCAGCACCTCCCCTGCACGGGGAGGTTTCAAAATCCTGCAAATAAAACTATCAGCACGATGGCTGACATCCATGCATAATTCAACGGCACGATGACCGGCAATCCACAATACTACATATTAACCTAATCATGCACGTATATAATTAACTTAATATTAAAACTTAGAGGACTACACATGAAATCATAGAGTTTCAATGTGAATCTAGAAGGTTTCTACACATAGTGTCTCACAACTTTCTCCAAACATTCTAAATTTTTTATCACAGCCTCTACATATGATATCATGACACGTGGACAAGTTTCATGATTTTCTGACTTTATTTGTGTTTTATACAATTTTTAAACATGTGCATGCCAAGTTGACGGCCATGTTTAGTGAGCATGTTGCTCGAAGTTTCCGGTACGCTTCTGAAATCGGTCGTAACTTATGCTAAGTAACATGAATATCATTTTTTCATGCACGGTTTTCCAAGTTTCGAGTGACCTACAGTTCAAATTTGAATTTTCCGAAGAATTTCAAAAAAAACGAACTAAATCTACTAACGATTGAAAACTATGTTATAATTGTCCACAAATAATACATGTAGGTCTACATAGTGTAGGAACATACCACAAAAAGTTTGGGAGACAAAATCAAAAAAATAAAAATATACTTTGCCGAGTGTCTGGATAAGACACTCGGTAAAGCTTCCTTTGCCGAGTGCCAGCTGCGCGGCACTCGGCAAAGAAGCATCTTTGCCGAGAGCCGACGGTTGGCACTCGGCAAAGACTGACGGCCGTCAGCTTTGGGACGGCCAATGACGGCCCTTTGCCGAGAGCCTTCTTTGCTGAGTGTTTGACACTCGGCAAACGTGTCTTTGCCGAGTGCTGTCCTCTGCCGAGTGTCCAGCACTCGGTAAAGGGGCTCTTTGCCGAGAGCCTGACTTTACCGAGTGCGGCTCTCGGCAAAGCCTTCTTTGCCGAGTGCCCGACAAAAGGCACTCGGCAAAGAATCCAACACTCGGCAAAGACTCGGATTCCGGTAGTGCGAGTATCTAAACATAGCCTTAGGCCTCGTTTGGCAATTCTAGGATCTAATACACATGTTACCTAAACCACCCGTGTATAAGATGGATCCCGTCCAGCCACCCAATCCCCCTCCAACCGATCCCCACACACGTGTGTTGATTTCCATGAGTACAAGTGTAACATATTAACTGTTTGCCATCACTATAAAAAACATTGTAATATGCTTTGCTAGCGTTATATACTAAATAAGTATTGTAATATTCAAATTTGAAATTTAAAATAAAACAAAAAATACTAATATTTATATTGAAATTTAAAATAACTCTGAAAAATAGCACAAATACTAAAGACCATGGCACATCGAATGTGCAAATTAACATAGCATTTAAAAGTGCTTAGAAAAAACATTCATCGTTCTAGTCCTGATTTAATAACAAGAAGTATTACATTCAGAGGTGCTTATGGTAAATTAAATAAACATCCATCTTTGTAGTCTTGATTTAATGACACGAAGGATCACATTCAGAGGTGCTTTTAAAAAATGAAGATTTCACAAGTGATATGACAGGTTCCAACGGAAAGTTCGCCTACTAGATTGCTTTTAAACAATTGCTAGTAATAATTTCAAGGTCTTCCAAATTCTTCATTGCATTTTCTTTGAGCCCTCAAGTTTCAAACAACACTGCAAAACAAAGACACATCGTGAGCTAAGAAAAAAAATACTTACTGCAGGAAATAAGGATCACAAAAGGGATTAAACAAGATAATATCAAAGTATGAACTATTTTCTAATAATAGTATGAACTATTTCCCAACTTCTTGGCATGTATTTGCTGCTATCAGTGAAACATCCATAGAAGACTAGTTAAACACTATATTTTGCTGCTATCAGAGTATTTGCTGCAAACATCCCAACTTTCAATATCCAAACAATATTTAGTAAACAATATAAGTGGGATAACAAGAAGATCAATACCATATCATGTTCTAGCAATCTTCTTCCTCAACCATTTTATGCGTGTAGCATCTTTGGCAGTCATGAAAATGGCCCTATTTTGGGCGTCCTTAAACACATCATAAGCATCAACCTTCTCATCATCAGAAAGCTCTTCCATTCCATCAACAATAGCAATGCATGTTGTAATAGGGAAATCATCCTCATTTGCATTAGTTGTCGCCCTTTTCTCCACCTCATCTTGTTTTTCTTTCATCTCTAAAACCTTTCCATCATCTCAACCACCTTCCCATCTTGTCCACGCTTGTCAATTCTTGTCCTTGAACTACCAGCACCAACATTTTTTGCCCTTTTGCTCACTGATGTAGGGGCTATTGGATCTAATACTCTAAGGTCATCATCTTCATTAGAAATGGCTTGTGTGATTGTAGCTTGAGAAGGCTGTGCGAAAGCGGCTTGAGAAGGTCGTGCGAAAGCGGCTTGAGAAGGCTGTGTGAAAGCGGCTTGAGAAGGTTGTGTGTAAGCAATTCGAGAAGGTTGTGTGAAAGCGGGTTGAGAAGGTTGTGTGAAAGCGGGTTGAGAAGGTTGTGTAAAAGTGGGTTGAGAAGGCTATGTGAGCGTAAAAGCAGCTTGAGAAGGATGTGTAGCAGCACCTTGACAAGGTTGTGTGACTGGAGGTCGGGAAGGCTCAATAGAAGTAAAATTCATGGTTCCCTCAGCAATATTCCCTAAACCAAGAAGCGTTGTAAGTCTTTAAGACTTCAATACTAGGATAAAAATAAGAGGCCCAATACTAAGATAAAGAAAAAACATAGATAACAGACCATCATGTAGCTCTCCTAAAGCCTCAAATAGTGGGAAAGATTTAGTCCGAAACTTCTTAAGTCTCTCGTTACTCTAAACAAAGTAAGAAAGTGGTTCACTTGAGTTAGTCAATTATAACAAAAATAATCAAAATAAAAATCCAGATTTCAACAGAATTTAACACCTGGATAAAAATTATAACAGAAACAATTAACTTACAGTGGTGAGGTTATTCCAAATGGGTTCTTCTGCCTCTATTCTACACAACCGCTCATCCCATGATACCCCACTTTGTTGTCTTGCCTCTTTAAGAGCCTTGTAGTCTCTCTTTAACTCTTTCTCTTTATCTTGGATTTGACATTTTGTAAATGTGACATAAGGGAATTTCTCATGGAATAACTTGACAATTCTATTCCATGCTTCCGATGACCACCCATTTTGGCCCTTATAATAGTCATTGTTGTGGTCTTGAAGAATTTCAATTAAACCCTTTTCTAGTCCACTATTCCAGTTTGCTCTAAGACGACCAACTATGACAAGAAAATAAAGCAAGTAAGTAGGTGACAGTATAAAATAAGCAAGAATAGGTAACAAAATACCTTTTGGTGATGTTCTCTTCTTGCGCTTGTTAGTAGTAGATCTAGGGGATACTCTTTGCATAGCTGCAGCTTGGATCAGGTTCATCCTAGGAGATCCTCTTCCAAACATTCTTGCTGCATATATAAACATCCAAACAATTGAGACTTACATATATAGAAATATATGAGTTTAGACATCCAAACATGTGATACTTACATATATCATGAACGATGTTGACTATAATCATTCCACATATTCAATGCAATCATATCTCTAACAGAGTTCCCATTATCCACTTGGCTATTAAGCGACACGACATCACTGTTATAGTAATTGTCTCCTCCAGGAAGATCAACAAAAGTTTCTGGCGATATGTTACTTGTTTGGCTATTCAACCAATCTTCATCCCCATTATGCATCCGTATAATATTATGGAACAACACTGCCGCAGCTGGTATTTTCACTTGGTTCCTAATTGGGTGGTGTGTTCCAACTTTTAGAATGGGGAAACGCTTCTTCAAAACTCCTATTGCTCTCTCTATGTGGTTCCGCAATAAAGCATGTCGGTGATTAAATAATTCCTTATAGTTTCTTGGTCGTTGGTGACCATGGCCAAATTCTTTCAAATGGTATCGAACACCACGGTACGGTGCAATGAATGATGGTGTGTTAGCATATCCTCCATCGACAAGATAATACTTTCCCTCAGGAACATGGAATCCTCCAAGTAGCGCAGACCTTAGAACCCTAGCATCTGTAGCTGATCCCTCCCAACCAGATGATATAAAAGTAAAGTTCAAGTCAAAATCACAAACCAACATTACATTTTGACTTAGTGTGCCTTTTCTATTCCTATAGGGAGCTTGCTTTTCTGCTGAAATGGTAATTGGAACATGTGTTCCATCAATAGCTCCAATGCAATTCTGGAAGTAAGGAAAGAACCGTTCATCTGTGCTAATCTTCCAATGAACTGAAATTCTAGTGGCAGGCTTCACAAATCTATACATGAGAGATGGGATTATATGGAAAACTGACTGGATGTGTCGATGGATAGTTTCACCACTATGTTTGAATTCATGTTGTAAATCCTCATAACTAGCATTATGGGACAACATGAAAAGGAACATTCCCAATTTTTCTTCCACGGTAACACCCCTTGTATCACGTAGGATGTGTTCTTCTCTAAGAAATGATGCTATATCTTTGAATATACTAGGCTCCATACGGAATGCGACAAGACAATTCTTCTCATGTCCTTCGAGAATCTCATTAAGTCTCTCCTTGCCAGATAGAATAGAAGCATGCCTTGCTCTTTTCTCTCTTCGTCTATTACTAATTAAATAAAGAGCAGGGAAAAGAAAGAGCATTAACTCCTCGTCTTCCTCTTCTCTTCTATTCCTAATTAGTTGATCCATTTTTTCTTATCCTTGGTACAATGCAATCTGATATCATAGCATACAAAACAAAGAAATGGTCTAATAAATTTCAGAATATAACAAATCAAAGGTTAAGAGTCATTGTATATGCAAAACTTAATTATTATTGCTAACATGTATGAGGAAATAACTGTTTCATAAACAGAGAAAAAAAGGAAAACACAGGATTAGAAAATAATTGCAGCCGAAAAAACAAATGCATGAGGAAATAACTTTTTCAGCCATTCTACCATTGATTATGCTTCTGGCCAATATTTGGCTATAGGATTAGTAGCTGCTAGCTGGAGCTACTTTTCTAGTGCCGCTCACCCTGCCAGACGCGCGAAATAAAGATCTGTGCCGCTCACCCAACAAGGCAGCACCAGCTGCTTTTGGCCTATCCGTGCCGCTCACCCAACAAGGCAGCAGCAGCAGCGGCTGCTTTTGGCCTCCTTTTTCTCGCACCTCGCAGCTCCTTCCCCCTCTCTGCGTCGTCTATTCTCTTCTCTTGTTCATTCATCACGCGCAGGTGCCGGCGCTCAGCCAGTGCCGCCGCTCAAGAACAGGAAGAAATACAGTACAGGATGAAGTAAAACTCACACGCTGGATGAACGAGATCGGCGGCGGCGTGGAGAGTCGTGGATGCCTCTCGACGAGATCGGCGGCGGCGTGGAGAGCCGTGGATGCACTCGTCTTGATCTAGGGTTAGCGACGCCGCCACGCGAGAACGATGGCTGTCTTCCACGCCTCGGTGGGGATTTTTCTATCCCCGGCGTATTGGCGTGTATAGGCCCCTAATCCACTTGAACACTTGATTTGCCAAAGATAAATATGGGCCACACAGGGAACGTGCTACCGTCGTGGGCCTGATTACACGTGGGACGTGTATTGGGCCTCAATACTCGCTTTTACACCTGTTGCCAAACAAGGCCTTAGGAGTTAGGACTAGAGATGACAGTAAGATGGGTTGTTAGTACTAAATAACAATTATGGATAACATAATGAGGATCTCTTAGTCTATTGCAAGATCACATCGATAACTTAATCCAATGTGGAGTTGGGTAAGATAATCTCTTATACCGGCACTAGTAGTACCCATGGCGATCCCCTTGGTTGGCGTAGTCGTAGTCGTAGTTGAGGTGATAGAGTTCACCGATTTGATGAGGTGCCTCCTAGCGTCACCCGACACTATCCTGCACGTGGAGCACGAACTTCTAACCCCTCCGACACATCTTAGTGATCAGTGTAAATAAATGGCGGATGAGTTGTGTTGTGGTTTTAGAGGATGTAGCCTCTCCTTGGTATTTATAGGTGTTTCCTTATTTTTGCTGCCCGATCAAGGCAAGTATATGGACGTGAAATGTTGTTCCCTTATGCATTTGAGTGTGTTTTCTTTTCTGTTATTTCCATATCTCATCCTTTTTTTGCTGATCGATGTCACAAGAAAACTTTAACAAGGAAAGTTCCAACACATGTATGAGCAAATAACCGCAGATAGTTACCCATCGAGCATGGATATAGCGGAATTAATTTGTTATCCATGGGTACGAGTATGGATATAATAAGATATCCATGAGTATGAATGTGCAATATTCATACCCATTACTCGATGGGTATGTGACACGTGGGTACCCGTAGCCATTATCCGCGGGTAAATTATATTATTGCTAGAATGTTGTTTATTATTATCACACAAATGTTGTTTTATATTGTTTGTATTGGGGCATTCTCAATGGGAGGTTCATGAGAGATTTCATTGCATTAATTAGTATGCCATATAGAATTTTTATGACATGATACAACATTTATAATGAAACAGGTAAAACTAGTTTCATCGCTATGAAACTATGCCTACCCGTTTCCATGGTATTGGAAAGTGCGTGAAACCACCATTGAGAGCAATTTGTTTAATCTCCATCTATATCATCTATTTCTATTGGTTATTTAGATACAACATTTAAGTCACATGTTAGCCTATAAAATTGTGTCGTGAAACTCTTCATTGAGAGAGTATATTTCATTCTTTATGCCATCTTACTTTTGTTGACACGATAACATTGGAAAATGGTGTGATGAAACTACCACAGAGAATGAAATTGTTGTTTGATGCTGTTGTAATGATGCTACTGGAATGTTGGAATTGTTGTTTGATGCTTCTGTAATAATGAAATTGTTGAATTGCAATAAAATTGTTGTTTGATACTGATTGCTGAAATTGTAGTAGACGGATAGATAACAGGTATCCGTCAGGTAGTGGATACTCGACGAGTATGGATTTAGGTATATATATCTACATCCACGAGCGTTTATGGATAAAAGTATATGTTAAGTTTTATGTATTCGTAAACCATATACCCGTGTAGTGCACACCCGACTGCTATCTTACGCGGGACCATGACCACAAGTCGCGCCATGTATATGTATATAGATACTAGTCGATGTTCGTTCTAAGAGACAGCAATTCTAAAATTCTCACTCCGTTTGAAATAAATAGAAGAGTCCAATGGAATTAGTACGTGTAGAACAAATTCAATATATATGTGGAATAGTTACTCGGCGGTTCGTCGTCAAATAAATTGTCTGCTTATGACTATTTGCCAGCCAAATGAATTTCTGTCAGGGGGGGGGGGGGGGGGGGGGGGGGGTGTCAATAAATATGGGATGGCATGTGGGATGGCATGTGGGGTCAATAGATATGGAATGGCTTCCCTCCTGTTACGGGCATGTGGGATGGCATGGATTGGAGACGAAGGACAAATGGAGTCAAAAAGGCGGCGTGGGATGTGCTCTGCCTCTGCCTCTGCCTCTACTGTAACCTGGCTTATCCACCCATGTCACATCGATCGAGTTTGGTCAGAACTATAGTGAGGGTTCGAGAATTATTGCGCTAAATGACATGAACCGGAGGGCAGTGCAAGCCCAGCACAGCACGTTGTGTAAAGGGCGTTTGGGCGGCAGGCACTGACGAGCGACGAGCGAGGCTAGCTGTGTTTGGTTCTGAAACCTTTTCTTTTGCTGTCTGAACACGAGACGAGGGAACGAACTAGAATCAATCTAGATGCGCCCCCCCAACGCATAACAGCAAGTAACCTGCTTACGTGAAGTACTCCTCACTCACCGACTATATACGAGTCGTGGGCAATTCATGAAGATCAGCAATAATGAAGTTTGTGACCACACCACGTAGCCCTGTTGTGCCATGCCAAAACTCTGAAGTCTTGCGCGAGCGCGAGGAACCGGCCAAACCACGAGGAAGGTGAACGTACCAAGGAACGCCCACCAGGAATCTGTTCCAAGCGGCACCAACGCGCGCCAGACAATGCATATTGCGAACAGGTGAGCCTTTCCCGTGGCTGGCGCTGGGCCGATGCCACATGCCGACAGCCCAAACAAGTCACCCTTTCTCGGGAGAAGCCTGTTCCGCTTATCAGCTGGTGAGTCTTTCTGGCTCTGCTCCCGCCCACCCTCTCACTGACAAGTGACCAGCGAGGTGAGCAAGCAAGCAAGCAAGCAAGCCAGCAAGCGAGCCGATCCGTCGGTCCATCGTCCATCCATCCACCACCGAACCCGGCCGGCCGGCCCCAACCTTCATCTGCCAGCCTTTAATACGTGCTGCCGTGGCAACACGAGTGAGTGCAGAGTAGTAGAACTGAGCAAGACCCCGGCCCGGTCGACTGAGCTGATCAGCCTGCCCAGGCCATGTGCAGCCCCAACATGGCACGTTCTCCCTCGCTCCTCTGCGTACACACAGAAACCTCTCCTCCCTCCCCTCTCGCAGCTAGCGTGCCGGCCTGCCGGTGCCCTTCTGCCCATCTGGCTTATAAATAGGCCCACACGGCACCACGGCCACCACCACCACCCACCAGTCCACCACCACTGCTCGCACTCACTCCACCGCTGCCCACTTCTTGTTTGTATTGTATCCAGACTCCAGAGGAAGCCGAGAGGGCCAATGAGGCAAGGCATGAGCTCCCCTTCCGCCGCCGCGGCGCTCGTGCTCCTCCTGGCCCTGCTCGCCGGAGGCCAGTGCCGAGAGGCCCAGCTCGACGCCGCGGACGCCGGCACCGGCACGGAGAACTACACCGCCAGCGACGCCGCCGTGTACTGGGGCCCCTGGCAGAGGGCCCGGGCCACCTGGTACGGCCAGCCCAACGGCGCCGGCCCCGACGACAACGGTGAGCGCCGGCATTCCCGAGACCTTTATTACCGCTCTGCCTCCTCCCTTCTCCCTCGGTGCCTTGTGGGCGGCAATGTGGCTCACGGAACGCGTCGTGTGTGCGCTAGGTGGCGCGTGCGGATTCAAGCACACCAACCAGTACCCCTTCATGTCCATGGGCTCCTGCGGCAACCAGCCATTGTTCAAGGACGGCAAGGGCTGCGGCTCCTGCTACAAGGTACTACTACTACAGTAAAAAACAAACAGCATGGAATGGAGTTCTTACCGACACTTGTATTATCTGAAGCATATTTGCACAGTAGTATAGATTATTTTGTTTTTCTTCTTCTTCTTTAGCGGAAACCATTCTACTAATGCTCCACTTGTTTTAAAAAAAAGCAATTGTCGTCATAGTAAGGTTGGTGGTGTTTGAGACTGTTTTGGTAGAGAAGTGCTAGACACCGTATGGACGTTAAAGAGGGCGGCACGGCAGAAGTAGTAGTAGTAGTGTAGTAACTGTTAAAGTAGGACGCTACCCGTACAGCCCCCAGGCCGCTCCTCGGAGCACAGCACAGGCCGCTCATATGTGGGGCCCTCTTGCATGTGCGCGCCTCCCTCGATCCCCGTGACAGTGCCATTTATTTATTACTGCGCATTGACTCCTGCTTGGACGCAGATTCGGTGCAGGAAGGACCCGTCCTGCTCCGGGCGGACGGAGACGGTGATCATCACCGACATGAACTACTACCCGGTGTCCAAGTACCACTTCGACCTCAGCGGCACTGCGTTCGGCAGGCTGGCCAAGCCCGGCCTCAACGACAAGCTCCGCCACTCCGGCATCATCGACATCGAGTTCACCAGGTCGGTGGTGTGCGTGCTGTTGAATTTCGTAGCGCGGCAAGTGAAAGTTTGGTGGTAGGGCGGAGGCAGCAGCATCATCATCATTAGCCGCTCACGTTACTCACCGTCGCCGCGCCGGACACTGCATGTGCGGCAAAGTGGCGCAGCAGCTGCCGAAGGCCGCTTTTATTGCGCTGCGGCACAGCGCCCACCAACATGCTCAATTTTGGCTACTAGTGGGCGCACCACCCCGCTTGTGCATCCCATCCCAACGTACCTGCGTCCAACTGTTGCCACCGGCGCCCGGCGGTGACCGACCGACCGCCAGCCCCATTATTTCCTTTCGCTTTCTCTAGCATACCTTGCCACCACCAGCTGCCCGGGTCCATGCTAAAGCAGGGAGGGAGGGATTCCTTCACACTTGCAAAGCTCTTTCTTGCCTTGGGTTCTGTTCTGCTGCTACTGCTAGTGCTATAGTGACAAGATGGCGCCGCCGACGGATGTGTGTTTGCAGGGTGCCGTGCGAGTTCCCGGGCCTGAAGATCGGGTTCCACGTGGAGGAGTACTCGAACCCCGTCTACTTCGCGGTGCTGGTGGAGTACGAGGACGGCGACGGCGACGTGGTGCAGGTGGACCTGATGGAGTCCAAGACGGCGCGCGGCCCGCCGACGGGGCGGTGGACGCCGATGCGCGAGTCCTGGGGCTCCGTCTGGCGCATGGACACCAACCACCGCATGCAGCCGCCCTTCTCCATCCGCATCCGCAACGAGTCCGGCAAGACGCTCGTCGCCAACAACGTCATCCCGGCCAACTGGCGCCCCAACACCTTCTACCGCTCCTTCGTCCAGTACAGCTAACCGATCGGGATCCGTGCCCTGCCCGCAATTGGAGCTGGCTGGCTGGGGCGCTACTCGGCTCGGTCACCATCGTCTACAGTACTATACTATGCTCTACTACCACTAGACTGCTGCTGTTACTACTAGTCTACTACCACCAAGTACGGCGGAACGGAACAGCTAGTCGTCGTCGGCGGCCTTGGGAGGGGAGGTGTCTCCGGTCACCGTGCCGTTGCAGTTGTATCGTGATCATGGTCCTGGGAGTTGTTGCATCCGGGGCGCGCTTTTTAGGTCAGGCGTCGTGTGCGATGTTTGTGGGGTCAGGCTGGCATGTCATGCCGTGCGTGACCCTGATTGCGAGCCGGCAAGCAAGAAGACAAAAAAACTAAAGCCGTGTGGGAAAATGGAGGAGGCAGGCGTACAAGCTACGCTCTCCCGCCCACTGTTGCTTTTATAATTTATCATCATCATCATCTTCATTCCGATCGGTGATTAATCGAAAAGTATATTGTAATGTATAAACGCCATTTTCCTTTCGTCAGTGCCTTTTTTTTCCTGGTTGTGGATGTTTTGTTTGCGCATTCAGCCTTGCTGTGCTGAAGCCAAACGCAAGTAATGTGCTGAAGCCAAACGCAAGTACACAAGTAATGTACATAATGAAGATGTGAAAGAAAGAAAAAACGACAGAAATATAAACTCCCGTTTGACGATGATATTTTTACGCAGGCATTGAGAAAGCGCGTAAGCATCGCTCTAGTCATAGTTAAAGCCAAGTTCTCGATCAATGCCATCTCTTCACTATCGAGTTATTTGACGTGTCTTGCTCTTAACTATACATTTTCCTTAACTTTAGGCGCTCGCGTCTTCCCGCGCGCGGTAGATTTAAAAAATGTCAGGGACTGACATGTCCGCATTTGACTCACCACACACATGGTCACACCACCTGCTGCTTTTATGTGGCTGGGCACAGATTCCATATGTTAGTTAGTACTGATATGATTGGTTGCCGGTAAAGTGGTAAAGCACGCGGCTACTAAAATCAAATCACCACCGGCCACCGGCATGTCCTTTACCCTTTCCTACTAAAGAACAGTTTCACTTGCATGCATTGCGGTTGAGATTGTGGCCTTCTAAATTCAAGCTCCTAGCTGCTGCTAGCCTGTTGAACCATTTCTTTTCTTATCCTATCGTCCTATAGGTCGGGAGCGATAGACTTTCACAGCGTTTGCCAATTCGATGCGTATTCAAGGCAGCAAATCGCCGTACGGCCACAGTCAAGCAGAAGGGAACAGAGTCAACAGACGAAGAGGAAGAGAGGCCGGAGCCCGTAGGCGGTAGGCGGTAGGCCACAGCGATTGACAAGCCGCGTCCAGCCAAAGCCATCCCGTCGCTGCCGGTTCGGCCTTTTCAGACCTCATTTATCTGTCCCGCCGCCTCCCGCGTTGCTGCGTGCCGGCCCGAGTTATTGCTGGGCGTGTGATCCTTGATCCAGATCTCCAGGTCCAGCACAGGCGGCATCTTATATCTTCGCAACATCGGCGCTCAGCGCACCACCGGCAATGCAACGTGCAGTTTTGAACGCATATGATGTTGCATTGGGTCATGAACTGTTGGATTTAATCAGATCTCTTCTACTTTTATTCAGCAATTGTTAAGCAATGTTTATGGCACTGCACAAGGCCGGATGGTCTGCCCTTAGTATAGATGTCCAAACGGACTGGTTTTGCCGGGTGGCCCGAAATCCGGCACGGGTTTAGTTCGGCACGAACCCGGCATGACACATAGTGAATCGGGTCCGGGCCGGTCCGGCCTGGTCACCGGGCCGTGACTGAGTCGAAGGCGTGGCACAACGGGCTAGGCCCGGCACGACCCGATTTTATTTTTTTTCTATTTTTTTCATATAAATACATATATTATACTTGAATATAGAGTATAAAACACAAAACATGTGTTTTTGTTGGTTATGTGGGTGTAAATAAATGTTTAGAACTAATAAATATGGTTTAAACCCTAAAAATGCATATTTTTAGGATAGTTTTATCATTTAAACGTCATATATTGTTATGGGTCCGTTAGGCCCGTCGGGTCGTGGGTCGGCCCGTCACGATTATTAACCTAGCGGGCCGTGCCTGGGCCTCGCTTGGGGCCCGTGGCCTGGCACAGCACGACCCGCTAGCTAATCCGGGCCGGGCCAGCATGGTCCTAATCCGTGTCGGGCCTAGCCGTGCTCGGGCCGGACCGACACGACCCGCCCATTTGGACATCTATAGCCCTTAGGCAACGGACGGTATACAATTAGATCAGATCAGATCATACAGATTAACTTCTATCTCTACACGTGTTTATCCCTCTAAACTCGTGTGAGTTGTTGGAGGATGTCTAGGAATGGGTCCATACATTCCTTATATATTCGAAGGGATACATCCAACAATCGAACCAAAATCAATATATCTTCTTTTCCTTTACGTTTTGCCCTATAAGTAGACAGTAACTTAGCATTTTATCACTCCAATCTTCACATCTCTTCGACTCTACATCGTCTCAAGGCATCTTGGGTGGTCTGCCGATGCAAAAACAAACCCTATGATCTCTCCTCCCTGACGGGTCCCTCACAGAGGGTCAGGTCCAGGTGTTGTTAGTGAACGTCGTCGCCTCTACACACACGCAGACCGTTCGGCTCGGCGCAGAGAAGACTCGGCTCATACTGTAGGTCGCAGTCCATCCGGCCCTAGGTTGCGGACTGTCCGCGCTGTCGCAGAAGGCACCGCCGCCGGTACACCTTGCAGCAGGGGCGGAGGACCTAATGTGGCGAGGTATAGCCCACGCCATACCTTAGCCCGACCCATTAGCAGCACTAGGTCCAAGACCCATGGCCTTTCTTCGCGTCTGACATCTGTCTAGCTTCTTTGTTACGTCGTCGCTCGCAGACAGACATAGTTGCTCGCTTCTTCGTCACCCGTTTGGCTTCTTGGTTGCGCCGATGCTCGCACAGGCAGGTGAAATTGCTCGCTTCTCTATCGTCGGCTATTGGCTGTCGCTCGCTCGCTTCGCCTCCGCACCTCTAAGGACATCCGCTCACCTCTTCTAATCTTTATGCTCGCCTTGGCCCTGCTTTGCGCTCATCTTTACTCTGCCGCCTCCTCGGTCGCTCACCTCTGCTTCGCCACCGCGAACTGTGGGCGTCGACCGCCGTGCGAAGGAGTAAGACACCGTTCAATTGCAAACAATAGTTCGTTCCTATTTAGGTTCCTATTTAGGTAATCCCAAATCGGCAAATCTCCTAGCTAGTTGACCAATTCACATGTTTATTTATACATGTATATGGATTTGTACATGTAGTCATATACAAAATCTGCCATACCTTAAATTTTAGGCGTCCTTCGCCAGTGCCTTGCAGCGATTGGCGCCGGATCGACACCAACATCAATTAAATCAAAGAAAGTTTTAAGACTATAGTTAATGCTTGGTGTAATATGCATGTATTTTATGCAGTGTAACTAACGGTTTGATGAGTTTTAAGTGTACGAGGTTAGTGACTATTATACGTTAGCGAGTAATATCCTTTTAGTGATTTTCGTTACTAGTAACAGACTATTAGT
The DNA here is from genome assembly GCF_902167145.1 of Zea mays. Taxonomy (NCBI): domain Eukaryota; kingdom Viridiplantae; phylum Streptophyta; class Magnoliopsida; order Poales; family Poaceae; genus Zea; species Zea mays. The sequence continues at coordinate 121,453,636 of NC_050104.1, read as the reverse complement.
TTCATGATTCGCAACAAATGATGCTACCTGAACATTATCTCTTGACGTGCCTCGTTTTTCATCTTCGCCATTCCTTGTGGCTGCATAAAAAGGACACTGCTTCTCTTATTCACAAAAGGAGAACATATAGATAAGAGCACCAGTGTTGTTGTGCTGCTCTCTACTATCTTCGTTCTGATCTCGTGCACGTGTTGTTGAAACAGGAGGCCTCTGAAACTCTGTTCGTTTGTATACTTGCATGGATAGGCGTGTGGTCATGTTTTCTTTGGAAGAATTTACACGTCACTATTCGCTGGTGTTGAGACGAAGACCGAACCAGACCTCAAACCAACCATCGGGTGACTTCGTCTGGAACCAAACAAATCCTATTTGTGGGCGCGAACCCAAACATAATCAAAGATCTTGGGTCCCCCACATGGCTGGTGCGGGCCACGACGCAGGGGAGCCTCGCACCCCCCTCATACGCAACACCGATAGAGCGAAGATTGCTCGCCACAGGCTAGTCACCTCGAGGACGAAAGCCGTACATAAGATCACCACGCCCGCATCGATGTCGACTACCCTTTCGCACAAGTCATGCTAGTGGGAACCTGTGAATACATTAGATCTCGAGGTCGATGGCGGTGAAGGAAAGCAGAGGTTAAAGGCACCATGACCTCGACCTCTAGGTCGGAGTCCCCGAAACAACATAGGGGGCGGAGAGTGCAAGACAAAGAGGGCCCACCTGTCGGGCCTAGAGCGGGCCCACAGTCTACGTTCTCAGGTAGGTAGATATTTTGGTGTAATTAGGTGCGGGCTAGTAGTGTACTGTGATTACGCTGTTGCACAACATATTTAGGTTGTTCATGGTATGCGGGACATGAATTATAAAGTAAGTAGGACATAATGGGTCAGAGGACACTTGCCTTCACCAAGTTGCTGCTCAGTGATTTCTCCTGTAACTCCCTCAAGAATCACAGACTTTCGTTGTCTACGCAAAGCAATAATTCATTCATCACGCTTGAGGAATAACAAAAGAACAACACACCCAACATATGAAACAGAGTAAACACATGTTCAATAGAAAGGTGAAGACAATAAGGTGCTTCCTAAGTTTGGTGTAGGTCACTCTGCCAGTTGGTTTACTATTCTCTAACCATGTCTACCTTGTTATAACACTTGTTCAAATATAGTTGGTTCAGGGATGGGATTACTCATTAGATAGTGTTAGGTCTATAAACTTAAATATTTGAACATTTATTAGAGGTTCCTATCTTTATTTTACTTCTATTAAGGTTCCTATAGCATCAACTCTAAAGTAGATATCAACTATAAAGCGGGATATAAAAACAGTAGATGTACATTATTTTAACAGGTAGACAAAAACATAATGAACATTTTGCAATTCGAAGCACCTAATTTAGAGTTCATATGACAAAGTTATGAATTTTGGAAGTTTTGGAATATAAAACCCTATTTTAAACACATTGCTCTGATTAAATAAAGGCTTGAGGGCCTAATTGTAAGATTCTAGGGCCTCGGATAAAAGATCCAAGGACAACGAGTTTTATTCCTATGAAACTAGGGGTCTCTATAATAAAAGTTTCGTGCGAAGGGGTATCAGGTTTCCTTGACCGTTGGATCTCGAATCAATGACCGAGATTAGATTGATGGGACGGGCGCTCGAGCGCGCGGAGCGCGGGCGACTAATAGGTGGGGCCCAAGGCAGGGGCACTGCGCTGACGCGTAGGACCCACGAGCCTGTGGCTCGGGCGAGCGGTTAGGCGCACGGCGGGTTGACAAGGGGGACTCGAGCGGGACCGGGCCCGCTGGTCAGCGACCTAGGACACATGTGGTTGCTGTGAGGCGCAAGGCCGCGTGGACAGGCGGGGTCCGCCTATCAGTGACCCAAGGAGGGGGTATGGGGGGCGACGTTGGGAGGCTGACAGTGCGCCCTGGATCTCAGGGTCACCATCTACCTCCCGCACGTGCATGGCGTAGGTGCCATGGCCGGTGTTGGGGGCCTTCTCTTTCTGAAGGTCCTAAAAAACATATCTAACAATTTGCTTTCAGCATAAGCTATTACAGGAAGCTTCGTCTTCAGGATGCAAGCCTCCCATTGTGACGAAGGCGAAAAGATAAAGACATATCTAAAAAGGATGAGTAAACGCCGAAGCTGTCACCAGGCGGACACCTTCAGCTCACAATGGAGATGAAGTATAATGATGATGCTGACCAAAAGAGAAAAAGGCTACTTAGTCCTTGATAACATGTATTATGATCATATGTGAATATTGGGACATAAATGTGGTTTTACTCGGGCTGCGTCCCATGCTTATAAATAGATGAATAGTAGCACCGTACTGTTCACACTGATTTGTAATCACTCTCTCGCGTCTTCACCTTCGAGCAAGCCGAATGTATCAATGTAATATTAATACTATTAATATTCATTTATATTTTATGGAATGTAAACAGTGGCGGATCCAGGATTGATCTAAGAGAGGGGCTACAAATTTAAGACTATAACAAAAAAATTAAACCAAACAAAAGCAGTACGTACCCATCAACTGACCACGCGTTCCGCGAGCGATGAGGTGGCGTCATGTCGATGCTTCCAGATTGTCCTCAGCCGATCAGTGCTCTGTTTCAAATATTTTCTCTTCCCACATATGAATATATATGGCCCATCAACTTGAGCTACTCTATTCCCTTCTGAAACGTGCATCTCCAAATCTGATCATTAGCAAATACTAGCAGCTAGCAAGACGATAAACCTTAATCAACGACTATATGATTAACTCACATGGTAAATTCCCATACAAAGATCAATTAACGATTACTAAACTGTACACTTTGGTAGTTTAGCCATTGTTGCAGCAGTGCTCTGGGCCTCCGGGCTCCGGCTGTCCGGCGGTCTGGCTCCGGCCTCCAAGCGAGCAGCGTTGCGTGTTGCGGCGGCGGTTCTCCGAGGCTCCGGCGGTTCGGCGGTCTGGCTCTGGCCTCCAGGCGAGCAGCGCTGTGTGCTGTGGCGGCGGGCTGGCTCTAGGGCTTCGACCGTCCGGCGGTCTGGCTCCGGCCTCCAGGCTAGCAGCGCTACATGCTGCGGCGGCGGGCCGTAGGCGGTGGGTGCCTGGGTGGCTCCTCCACGGTTGGCGGGCGGCGGCGGCTGGTTTAGGGTAAGAAAAATGCTCACAGAATCACATCACGGGCTGGACACGGCTAGAGCTAGGCGGCTGGAGGCAGAGCTGGGCTGTCACGCGTGATGGGCCTATTCGCGTTACTGGCCGCGATCGGGGCTGCAGCCCAGACAGCCCCGGTCGTAGATCCGCCCCTGAATGCAAATACAAATGAATTAATGAGATACATTTACTGTCTTTATCCTTTCGCATTCCTATTCACATATTAAATGATGAAGGTATGTCCTTCTTAACCTTCGTCTGATGGGCATTATACCCATGTAGAGATAATGCTTCGAAAGACGAAGGTCCATAATAATTAACAATTGTGTTGCCTTGTTCTTGACCTACATCATTTGAGAACTAGTGACCAATAGCCGGGGCTGGCGGCACACGCGGAGAGGGAGAAACATGGGGCGGCGGCGGTTGGCCGGAGGACCCTGGCACGACGCCGCAGTGTCGTCACCGGTCACCACCGATGACCACCCGACAGAGAAGACAGAACGGGGGACAGAGAAAAGGAAATCCGGCGGGTGAGCTTACCTTGAGTGAGGCTCGGTCGGGGCAGAACTCTGAGCGGTGGTGGCAGACCATGGTCAGGGACGGCGGAGCAACCTCGCCGTGGGGAATCCGGGGCGCAAGCGGCTTGGTGGTGGGGGCTCCGACAAGCTCGGGCGGGTGCGGCTGGGATGAGGGTTGTGAAGCGAGGAGGGAATGGACATGCGCATAGACTTCAAAGGGGTCGGGGCGGCGGTTTCGCGCGGGGCTGTGACGTGGGTTCGGGCGCCTCAACGTGCGTGCGAGGCGGGGAGACGGTTTCGGGAGTGAGCGTGCGGAGTCGCTAGCGGGCGCGTGGACACGCGAGGGAAGGTGCCGACAAGCGGGGCCCAAGAGGCAGAGGGAGAGGGCGCGCGCAAGGCTGAGGGCGACGGTGTTGACAAAGCGAGCCCGCTGGGCAGAGAGAGAGAGAGAGAGAGAGAGAGAGAGAGATAGATAGAGAGAGAGAGGAGCGGGTGCGCGGGAGGAGGAGTTTGGCCTGTTGGGCCGAAAGGCCGAGGGGGAGGGTTCATGGCTCTTTTTTCCTTTTTCTTTTTATTTTGAATTTTGTTTTCCTTTTCTTTCTATTTTCTCCTTTGGATTCAAATTTAAATATGCCACAAACTCAAATTAGGACACCTCAAGCATATGCATTAAACAAGAATAAAGTTTGGGGTTCAACGTGATGCAACATTTCATACTCCCTTGGAGTTTTGTCTACTAGGGTATAATTACATTTCCAAATAAAATAACCACTCCTCTACTATAGTAAAGAGAAAAAACAAAATGGGAGGGAGGAGAAGAGGGGTAACACCTGAATTTGGTGGATATTAGAGAAGAAATTTTATATCCCCAAATTTAGGGTGTTACAAACCTATCTCCCATAAAAGAATCTCGCCCTCGAGATTCAAGGTTGGCCAGCAAAGAGTTCGGGATACTTGGCTTTCAGATCATCTTCTTGCTCGCATGTTGCTTCTTCCTTGGAATGATGGCCCCATTTGACTTTGCACATTCTGATGGTGCTCCTTCGAGTGACTCTGTTCGTTGTTTCTAGAATCTAGGTTGGCTTCTCTATGTATGTCAAGTATTCTTGGACTTCGAGGTCCTCAGTTGCCAACTGCTCTTCTGGCACTCTAAAACATTTCTTCAGCTGAGATACGTGGAAAACATCATGCACCACTGACAGGCTTTCTGGCAGGCTGAGTTGGTAGGCCATTTCTCCACGTCTTGCCTGAATCTGGTACAACACAATATATCGAGGTGCTAACTTGACCTTGACTCCGAATCTTTTGACTCCTCTGATAGGTGATACCTTCAGGTAAACATAATCTCCCACTTCAAAACTCAGCTCCCTTCTTCTAGTGCTAGCATAACTCTGCTGCCTTGACTGTGCTATCTTCAGATTCTCCTGAACCATTCATATATTCTCCTCGGCTTCGAGCAAAATGTCTAGACCGAATACCTATTGTTCTCCACGTTGGTCCTAGTGCAACGGAGTTCAACAACTCCTCCCATAGAGTGCTTGGAACGGTGACATCTTTAAACTAGCCTGGTGACTATCGTTGTAGGAGAACTATGCATAAGGTAACCTCTTATCCCAACCTAACTTGTCTTGCAACGCACATGCCCTCAACATATCTTCTAGGATTTGATTGGTTCTTTTAGTTTGTCTGTTTGTCTGCGGGTGATAAGATGAACTGAAATTTAGATACATGCCCAAGACTTCATGTAGTTGTTGCCAAAAGTGAGAGGTTAACTGCGTTCCTCGGTCTGACACTATCTTCTTTGGTACTCCATGCAAGCAGAAAATTCAAGACATGTATAACTCTGCCAATATTGCACTGTTATAGCTGGTCATGACTAGTATGAAGTGAGCCACATTTGTTAAGTGGTCCACTACTACCCATATGGAATCATAGCCGGCTTGAGTGCGGGGCAAAACGACTATAAAGTCCATCCCGATCTCATGCCACTTCCAATGATGAATCTGTAGCGGCTGCAACAAACTCATGGGACTTTGGTGTTTTACCTTAATTCTCTGACAGCTGTCACATGTGACAACATATTCTGCAATCTCCCTTTTCATACCGTACCACAAAAACCTCTTCTTTAAGTCTTGGTACATCTTCTCACTTCTGGGGTTTATGGAATAAGCTGTTTCATGGGCTTCCTCGAGGATTAGCTCTCGAATCGACTTGATGTCGAGAACACATAGCCGATCTTTGAACCATACCACACCCTCTGTATTCTCTCAAAAGTCTTTGCCTCTCCCTTCTAGGATTAGCTGCCAGATCTCATTAATCTTCTCGTCATTTTTCTGCCCTTCTTTGATATCTCGCTCTAGGGTGGTTTCTAGTTCAACTGTTACTCACTGTGTGTTATTCAGAAATCTGAGACTTAGCTTGTCAAATTCTTTGGCTAACTCATATGGCATCGGGTGAGAGACCATCATGTTGGCTTGACTCTTTCTGCTCAGAGCATTGGCAACTACATTAGCTTCGCTGGGGTGGTAATGTATCTCCAACTCATAGTCTTTGATCAATTCCAACTATCTTCGTTGCCTCATGTTTAGCTTTGACTAGGTGAATATGTTCTTAAGACTCTTATGGTCTATGTAAACATCATATTTGTCGGCGTTTCGACCCTGGGGGGTCCCTGGACCGACGAGTAAATTATCGTCGCGTGTCCCAGCCCAGATGGGTCGGCGCGAGACGGAGCACGAAGGGGGGGGGGAACAGCAAAGGGGAAACCCGCGGCCTTCGTGTTGTCCTGCGCCGAGGTCCGGTGCGCTTGCAGTAGGGGGTTACAAGCGTCCGCGTGGGAGAGAGCGAGCGCGAGAGAGAGACCGTCCGCCAGCCCGTTCTCCCGCGCGGCCAACCTTCTCGTACGAGAGCTCTGGACCTTCCTTTTATAGGCGTAAGGAGAGGGCCCAGGTGTACAATGGGGGGTGTAGTAGTGTGCTAACGTGTCTAGCAGAGAGGAGCTAGAGCCCTAAGTACATGCCGTCGTGGCAGTCAGAGAGGTTGTGGCGCCCTGTTCATGTGATGTCGTGGCCGTCGGAGGAGTGCTTGAGCCCTGTGGAAGTACAACTGTCGAAGCTGTCGGATCCTTGCTGACGTCTCCTTGCTTCCGTAAGGGGCTGAGAGCCGCCATCATCATGGAGCACGCGGGGTGCCATCATTACTTGTTTACCGGGGCGAGCCAGATGGGACGCCGATCTTGTTCCCCGTAGCCTGAGCTAGCTAGGGGTAGGGTAATGATGCCCCCCCTGTGACGTGGTCGGTCCGAACCCGAGGTCGGGCGAGGCGATGACTCCTCCGAGGTCAAGGCTGAGTCTGAGCCCTGGGGTCGGGCGAGGCAGAGACCGTCTTCCGAGGTCGAGGCTGAGTCCGAGCCCTGGGGTCGGGCGAGGCAGAGTCTGTCTTCCGAGGTCGAGGCTGAGTCCGAGCCCTAGGGTCGGGTGAGGCGGAGACCGTCTTCCGGCGTTGAGGTTGAGTCCGAGCCCTAGGGTCGGGCGAGGCGGAGCTTCCTATGGCGCCCGAGGCTAGACTTAGCTGCTGTCAGTGTCACTCTGTCGAGTGGCACAACAGTCGGAGTGGGGCAGGCGGCGCTGTTTTCCTGTCAGGTCGGTCAGTGGAGCGGCGAAGTGACTGCGGTCACTTCGGCTCTATCGACTGAGGAGCGCGCGTCAGGATAAGGTGTCAGGCGATCCTTGCATTAAATGCTCCTGCGATACGGTCGGTTGGCGTGGCGATCTGGCCAAGGTTGCTTCTCCGTGAAGCCTGCCCGAGCTGGGCCTCGGGCGAGTCGAAGGTGCGTCCGTTTCTTGAGGGGACCCTCGGGCGAGACGTGAATCCTCCTAGGTCGGCTGCCTTTGCCCGAGGCTGGGCTCGGGCGAGGCGAGATCGTGTCCCTTGGGTGGACTGAGCCTTGACCTTAATCGCGCCCATCAGGCCTTTGCAGCTTCGTGCTGATGGGGGTTACCAGCTGAGATTAGGAGTCTTGGGGGTACCCCTAATTATGGTCCCCGACAGTAGCCCCCGAGCCTCGAAGGGAGTGTTGGTACTCGCTTGGAGGCTTTGTCGCACTTTTTTCAAGGGGACCGGCCTTTCTCGGTGGTGTTTTGTTCCGGTGGGTGCGCGCGAGCGCACCCGCTGGGTGTAGCCCCCGAGGCCTCGGAGGAGTGGTTTGACTCCTTCGAGGTCTTAGCGCGTTTCGTGATGCTTCGACCGGTCTGGTTGTTCCCTCATGCGAATTGGCCGTAGCCCGGGTGCATAGTCAGGTTGCAAGTTCTCGGGCTGGTATGTTGACGCTGTCAACGGTTTGGCCGGAGCCGGGTTTGCGAGAGCAGCCCCCGAGCCTCCGCACAGAGCGAGAGGACGGTCAAGGGCAGACTCGGCTTTTTTCCTACGCCCCTGCGTCGCCTTTCCGCAAGGAGGAGGGGGGGGGGGGGGAAGCGCCATGTTGCCCTCGGAGGGTGCCGAACATGGTGTCTCCAGTGAGTTGCTAACTGGTGATCCGAGTGGACACCCGTGCCTCGTTCGATAAGGGCCGGCTAGTGGCCCGGAGGCGCGCTCCAAAAGTACATGCAGGTGATTTGCCAGACCCGGTCCCATTTGGTAGGGTCCGAGGGTGAAAGGGAAATGTGCCTTTGGGTCATTTCTAAGTATTTTGGTGATTGAGTGCAAACACAAGTGCTTAAATGTGAAAATATGCCCAAGGATGAACAAAGTGCAAATCACAAGTTAAGGTATGTTTCTAAGCCTTAGTACATTGGTTTGTGTACTAATATTCTTGTCTAAGTGTTAGAAACAGGAAGAAGAAGAGGAGTGGAGGGCTGCTTCGGGCTGGGGCACCGGACTGTCCGGTGTGCACCGGACAGTGTCCGGTGCGCCAGACCAGCGCGGAGCAAACCAGCCGCTCTCGGGTTTTTCTCCGGCGACTTCGGCTAAAATTCACCGGACTGTCCGGTGTGCACCGGACTGTCCGGTGAGCCAACGGTCGGCCGGGCCAACGGTCGGCCGCGCGATCTGCGCGGGACACGTGGCCGAGCCAACGGTCGGGAAGGGGCACCGGACTGTCCGGTGTGCACCGGACATGTCCGGTGCGCCAACGGCTCTCTGGCGGGCAACGGTCAACTGCGCTGTTTAAGGAAGGAAATCGGGCACCGGACAGTGTCCGGTGTGCACCGGACTGTCCGGTGCGCCCGACGACAGAAGGCAAGATCAGCCTTCCAGATTTGCTCTCAACGGCTCCTAGCTGCCTTGGGGCTATAAAAGGGACCCCTAGGCGCATGGAGGAAAAACACCAAGCAACTCTTAAGCATACTTGATCATCCACACTAAGTCTTTGCGCATCCGTTTGTGATTCTAAGTGATTCGAGCTCTGTTCTTGTGAGAAACTGTGAGATAGTCTTTGAGCTCGAATCTTGGCTGTGTGTGTGCGCGTTTCGCTGTGGATTTGTGTGTGTTGCTTCCCTCCCTTACTCCGTGCTTCTTTGTGAATCTTAAGTGTAAGGGCGAGAGACTCCAATTTGTGGAGATTCCTCGCAAGTGGGATAAAGATAAGCAAGGCAAAATACTGTGGTATTCAAGTGGGTCTTTGGACCGCTTGAGAGGGGTTGATTGCAACCCTCGTCCGTTGGGACGCCACAACGTGGAGTAGGCAAGTTTTGTACTTGGCCGAACCACGGGATAAATCACCGTGTCTCCTCTGTGTTGAATTCTCTGTGATTGTCGTATTGTGCAAGATCTTCTCTTTAGCCACTTGGCAATTATTGTGCTAACCTCTAACAAGTTTTTGTGGCTATAAGTTAAGTTTTTACAGGATCACCTATTCACCCCCCCCTCTAGGTGCTCTCAATTGGTATCGGAGCCGTTCTCTTCACAAAGGGACTTACCGCCCGAAGAGATGGATCCTAAGGGGAAGGGAATCGTGATCAACGACAAAGAGAAGGAATCCTTCATCAACGAGCCGAAGGACGACAAGCCTACCGACTCCGGCTCGGGGCATAGACGGAAGGAAGGGAAGAAGAAGAAGACAAGGCGCATCAAGGAGATCATCTACTACGACGATAGTGATGAGTCTACTTCTTCCCAAAAGGATGATGACAACGACTACAGGAAGACGGTCAATTCGAACTTTTCATTTGATTATTCTCGTATTCCACATAGTTCGAATTCGCATTTGCTTTCCATTCCTCTTGGTAAACCTCCACACTTTGATGGGGAGGACTACGGATTTTGGAGTCACAAAATGCGTAGTCATTTATTCTCTCTCCATCCAAGCATATGGGAGATTGTAGAGAATGGAATGAAATTTGATAGCTCGGATAGCCCTATGTTTATCAATGAACAAATTCATAAAAATGCACAAGCTACTACTGTTCTCTTAGCATCTTTGTGCAGGGAAGAGTACAATAAGGTGAGCGGCTTGGACAATGCCAAGCAGATATGGGACACCCTCAAGATCTCTCACGAGGGGAACGACATCACCATGCTCACCAAGATGGAGTTGGTGGAGGGCGAGCTTGGACGATTCGCCATGATAAGGGGAGAAGAGCCAACTCAAACTTACAACCGGCTCAAGACCCTTATCAACAAGATAAGGAGCTACGGAAGCACGCGTTGGACGGATCACGACGTCGTCCGCCTAATGCTCAGGTCATTTACCGTTCTTGATCCTCATCTCGTGAACAATATTCGTGAGAATCCTAGGTACACGATGATGACGCCCGAAGAAGTACTTGGAAAATTCGTGAGCGGGCGGATGATGATCAAGGAGGCAAGATACGTCGACGACGCGTTGAACGGTCCACTCCACGAGTCTCAACCCATTGCTCTAAAGGCAACAAGGAGCAAGGAGTCGCTACCTAGCAAGGTGGCGCAAGTTGAGGCGGCCGGGCTCAATGATGAAGAGATGGCTCTCATCATCAAGAGATTCAAGACGGCGCTAAAAGGTCGAAAGGGACAGCCAAGCAAGGCCAAGACCAAGGGAAAGCGATCATGCTTCAAATGCGGTAAGCTTGGTCATTTTATTGCTAACTGTCCCGAAAATGATAGTGACCAGGAGCAAGGAAAAAATGGGAAGAGAGAGAACAAGAAGGTTTACAAGAAGGCCAAAGGCGAAGCACACCTTGGAAAGGAGTGGGATTCGGATTGCTCTTCGTCCGACTCCGACGACGAAGGACTCGCCGCCACTGCCTTCAACAAATCGGCTCTCTTCCCCAACGAGCATCACACTTGCCTCATGGCAAGGGAAAAGAAGGTAATCACTCGTAATGCTAATACTTATGATTCTTCTAGTGATGATGAATCTAGTGAGGATGAAATTGATTACTCTAGTTTATTCAAGGGATTGGATAGAACTAAGATAGCTAAGATTAATGAGCTGATTGATGCCTTAAATGAAAAGGATAGAATCTTAGAGAAACAAGAAGACCTTTTATATGAAGAGCATGATAAATTTGTTAGTGCTCAAAATTCACTTGCTCTAGAAGTTAAAAGAAATGGAATAATCTCTTGTGAACTTTCTACTTGTAATGAAACCATTTCTTCTTTAAAAGGTGAAATTAATGTTTTAACTGCTAAACTAGAAGTAGCAAGTAACTCTTGTGTTGAAAATATTACAATTTGCACTAGGTGTAAGGATTTTGATGTTAATGCTTGTAGTGAACACTTAGTTTCAATTTCAAAACTAAATGATGAAGTGGCTAGTCTCAATGCTCAACTTAAGACTAGCAAAAGCGATTTTGAAAAACTAAAATTTGCTAGGGATGCCTACACGGTTGGTAGACACCCCTCAATTAAGGATGGACTTGGCTTCAAGAGGGAAGCCAAGAACTTAACAAGCCAAAAGGCTCCCATTCCCGCCAAGGAGAAAGGGAAGGCCCCCATGGCTACTAGTGCTAAAAGGAACCATGCCTTTTTGTATCATGATAGAAGACAAACTAGAAATGTAAATAGAAGTTATGATGCTTTTGATTCATATGTTTATGATTCTCATGCCATGTTTGCTCCTAGTTCTTCTTATGTGTATGATAGAAATGTTACTAGGAGAAATGTTGTTCCTAAAAGAAATGTTGCAAATGTTCATAGAAAAGTAGTGAATGAACCCTCTACAATTTATTGTGCTTTGAATGCTTCCTTTGCAATTTGTAGAAAGGATAGAAAAGTAATTGCTAGGAAGTTAGGGGCAAAATGCAAAAGTGATAAAACTTGCATTTGGGTCCCTAAGGAAATTGTGACTAACCTTGTAGGACCCAACAAGAGTTGGGTACCTAAGTCCCAAGCCTAAATTTGCCTTGCAGGTTTATGCATCCGGGGGTTCAAGCTGGATTATCGACAGCGGATGCACAAACCATATGACGGGGGAGAAGAAGATGTTCACCTCCTACGTCAAGAATAAAGATTCCCAAGATTCAATTATATTCGGTGATGGGAATCAAGGCAAGGTAAAAGGTTTAGGTAAAATTGCAATTTCTAATGAGCACTCCATATCTAATGTGTTTTTAGTTGAGTCTCTTGGATATAATTTGCTATCTGTTAGTCAGTTATGCAACATGGGGTACAACTGTCTATTTACAAATATAGATGTGTCTGTCTTTAGAAGAAGTGATGGTTCACTAGCTTTTAAGGGTGTATTAGACGGCAAACTTTACTTAGTCGATTTTGCAAAAGAAGAGGCCGGTCTAGATGCATGCTTAATAGCTAAGACTAGCATGGGCTGGCTGTGGCATCGCCGCTTAGCACATGTGGGAATGAAGAACCTTCACAAGCTTCTAAAGGGAGAACACGTGATAGGTTTGACTAACGTGCATTTCGAAAAAGATAGACCTTGTGCAGCTTGTCAAGCAGGTAAACAAGTGGGAGGAGCGCATCACAGCAAGAACGTGATGACCACTTCAAGACCCCTGGAGCTGCTGCATATGGACCTCTTCGGACCTGTCGCCTACCTGAGCATAGGAGGGAGTAAGTATGGTTTAGTTATTGTTGATGATTTTTCCCGCTTCACTTGGGTGTTCTTTTTGCAGGATAAGTCTGAAACCCAAGGGACCCTCAAGCACTTCCTCAGGAGAGCTCAAAATGAGTTTGAGCTCAAGGTGAAGAAGATAAGGAGCGACAACGGGTCCGAGTTTAAGAACCTTCAAGTGGAGGAGTTCCTTGAGGAGGAAGGTATCAAGCATGAGTTCTCTGCTCCCTACACACCACAGCAAAATGGTGTGGTAGAGAGGAAGAACAGGACGCTAATCGACATGGCGAGGACTATGCTTGGAGAGTTCAAGACCCCCGAGCGTTTTTGGTCGGAAGCCGTGAACACGGCGTGCCACGCCATCAACAGGGTCTACCTTCACCGCCTCCTCAAGAAGACGTCATATGAGCTTCTAACCGGTAACAAACCCAATGTATCTTACTTTCGTGTATTTGGGAGCAAGTGCTACATTCTAGTGAAGAAAGGTAGAAATTCTAAATTTGCTCCCAAAGCTGTAGAAGGGTTTTTGTTAGGTTATGACTCAAATACAAAGGCGTATAGAGTCTTCAACAAATCATCGGGTTTGGTTGAAGTCTCTAGCGACGTTGTATTTGATGAGACTAATGGCTCTCCAAGAGAGCAAGTTGTTGATTGTGATGATGTAGAAGAAGAAGATGTTCCGACGGCCGCTATACGGACCATGGCGATTGGAGAAGTACGGCCACAAGAACAAGATGAACGAGATCAACCTTCTTCCTCAACTATGGTGCATCCCCCTACCGAAGATGACGAACAGGTACCTCAAGTGGAGGCGCTTGATCAAGGGGGAGCACAAGATGATCAAGTGATGGAGGAAGAAGCGCAACCGGCACCTCCAACCCAAGTTCGAGCGATGATTCAAAGGGATCATCCCGTCGATCAAATTCTGGGTGACATTAGCAAGGGAGTAACTACTCGATCTCGATTAGTTAATTTTTGTGAGCATTACTCCTTTGTCTCCTCTATTGAGCCTTTCAGGGTAGAGGAGGCCTTGCTAGATCCGGATTGGGTATTGGCCATGCAGGAGGAGCTCAACAACTTCAAGCGCAATGAAGTTTGGACACTGGTGCCTCGTCCGAAGCAAAATGTTGTGGGAACCAAGTGGGTGTTCCGCAACAAACAGGACGAGCACGGGGTGGTGACGAGGAACAAGGCTCGACTTGTGGCAAAAGGCTATGCCCAAGTCGCAGGTTTGGACTTTGAGGAGACTTTCGCTCCTGTGGCTAGGCTAGAGTCCATTCGTATCTTGCTAGCATATGCCGCTCACCATTCTTTCAGGTTGTACCAAATGGATGTGAAGAGCGCTTTCCTCAACGGGCCAATCAAGGAGGAAGTGTACGTGGAGCAACCCCCTGGCTTCGAGGATGAACGATACCCCGACCATGTGTGTAAGCTCTCTAAGGCGCTCTATGGACTTAAGCAAGCCCCAAGAGCATGGTATGAATGCCTTAGAGACTTTTTACTTGCTAATGCTTTCAAGGTTGGGAAGGCCGATCCAACTCTTTTTACAAAGACATGTGATGGTGATTTGTTTGTGTGCCAAATTTATGTCGATGACATAATATTTGGTTCTACTAACCAAAAGTCTTGTGAAGAGTTTAGCAGGGTGATGACGCAGAAATTCGAGATGTCAATGATGGGCGAGTTGAACTACTTCCTTGGGTTCCAAGTGAAGCAACTCAAGGACGGCACCTTCATCTCCCAAACGAAGTACACGCAAGATCTGCTAATGCGGTTTGGGATGAAGGACGCCAAGCCCGCAAAGACGCCGATGGGAACCGACGGACACACCGACCTCAACAAAGGAGGTAAGTCCATTGATCAAAAAGCATACCGGTCAATGATAGGTTCTTTGCTTTATTTATGTGCTAGTAGACCGGACATTATGCTTAGCGTATGCATGTGTGCTAGATTTCAATCCGATCCTAAGGAGTGTCACTTAGTGGCGGTGAAGCGAATCCTTAGATATTTGGTTGCTACGCCTTGCTTCGGGCTCTGGTATCCAAAGGGGTCTACCTTTGACTTAGTTGGATACTCAGACTCCGACTATGCTGGATGTAAGGTCGATAGGAAGAGTACATCGGGGACGTGCCAATTCTTAGGAAGGTCCCTGGTGTCATGGAACTCTAAGAAACAAACATCCGTTGCCCTATCCACCGCTGAGGCCGAGTATGTTGCCGCAGGACAGTGTTGCGCGCAACTACTTTGGATGAGGCAAACCCTCCGGGACTTTGGCTACAATCTGAGTAAAGTCCCACTCCTATGTGACAATGAGAGTGCTATCCGCATGGCGGAGAATCCTGTTGAGCACAGCCGCACAAAGCACATAGACATCCGGCATCACTTTTTGAGAGACCACCAGCAAAAGGGAGATATCGAAGTGTTTCATGTTAGCACCGAGAACCAGCTAGCCGATATCTTTACCAAGCCTCTAGATGAGAAGACCTTTTGCAGGCTGCGTAGTGAGCTAAATGTCTTAGATTCGCGGAACTTGGATTGAATTGTAGCATACATGTGTTGATGCCCTTGATCATGTTCATTCTGCATTTTGTTGCTTATTGTGGTGCTCAAGTTGTACAAACACTCCCTGGACCTCACAAGTCCATTGCAAAGTGATGCACATGTTTAGGGGGAGATGTGTTACAACTTGACCCTTTGAGACTAACCATATGCTTGAGTTTGCTTGATCTAGTCTCGAAGGAGAATTGAAAGGGAAAAGGTGAACTTGGACCATGAAAGACTTCCACTGCACTCCGATGAGAGGGTAATTACTTCCAAGTTCATCTCATGAACTCTTATTGCCATTTGCTCTTAATTGAAAATTTTGGTGAGGCAATGGGGTTCTAGGGCCAAGATTGATCCCGTTTTGGTGCTTGATGCCAAAGGGGGAGAAAATAAAGGCCAAAGCAATAAATGGATCAGCTACCACTTGAGAAATTTTGAAAAAGTATAATAGAGCTTTTGGTTTGTCAAAACTCTTGTATTGTCTCTTTTGTCAAAAGTTGGCTTCTTGTGAGTTGGCTTCTTGTGGGGAGAAATGTTGATTATGGGAAAAAGGGGGAGTTTTTGAAATCCGTGGTCAAATTTCTTTGGAATGACTCTCTTTATGCTTCAACATGTGTGTTTGACTTAGAGATAGAGATTTGAGTTTGATTTGCAAAAACAAACCAAGTGATGGCAAAGAATGATCCATATATGCCAAAATTGAATAAAACTCAAAGTTAAGTTTTTATTTGAAGTAGTTTTGCACTTGTTCCACTTGCTTTATGTTGTGTTGGCATAAATCACCAAAAAGGGGGAGATTGAAAGGGAAATGTGCCTTTGGGTCATTTCTAAGTATTTTGGTGATTGAGTGCAAACACAAGTGCTTAAATGTGAAAATATGCCCAAGGATGAACAAAGTGCAAATCACAAGTTAAGGTATGTTTCTAAGCCTTAGTACATTGGTTTGTGTACTAATATTCTTGTCTAAGTGTTAGAAACAGGAAGAAGAAGAGGAGTGGAGGGCTGCTTCGGGCTGGGGCACCGGACTGTCCGGTGTGCACCGGACAGTGTCCGGTGCGCCAGACCAGCGCGGAGCAAACCAGCCGCTCTCGGGTTTTTCTCCGGCGACTTCGGCTAAAATTCACCGGACTGTCCGGTGTGCACCAGACTGTCCGGTGAGCCAACGGTCGGCCGGGCCAACGGTCGGCCGCGCGATCTGCGCGGGACACGTGGCCGAGCCAACGGTCGGGAAGGGGCACCGGACTGTCCGGTGTGCACCAGACATGTCCGGTGCGCCAACGGCTCTCTGGCGGGCAACGGTCAACTGCGCTGTTTAAGGAAGGAAATCGGGCACCGGACAGTGTCCGGTGTGCACCGGACTGTCCGGTGCGCCCGACGACAGAAGGCAAGATCAGCCTTCCAGATTTGCTCTCAACGGCTCCTAGCTGCCTTGGGGCTATAAAAGGGACCCCTAGGCGCATGGAGGAAAAACACCAAGCAACTCTTAAGCATACTTGATCATCCACACTAAGTCTTTGCGCATCCGTTTGTGATTCTAAGTGATTCGAGCTCTGTTCTTGTGAGAAACTGTGAGATAGTCTTTGAGCTCGAATCTTGGCTGTGTGTGTGCGCGTTTCGCTGTGGATTTGTGTGTGTTGCTTCCCTCCCTTACTCCGTGCTTCTTTGTGAATCTTAAGTGTAAGGGCGAGAGACTCCAATTTGTGGAGATTCCTCGCAAGTGGGATAAAGATAAGCAAGGCAAAATACTGTGGTATTCAAGTGGGTCTTTGGACCGCTTGAGAGGGGTTGATTGCAACCCTCGTCCGTTGGGACGCCACAACGTGGAGTAGGCAAGTTTTGTACTTGGCCGAACCACGGGATAAATCACCGTGTCTCCTCTGTGTTGAATTCTCTGTGATTGTCGTATTGTGCAAGATCTTCTCTTTAGCCACTTGGCAATTATTGTGCTAACCTCTAACAAGTTTTTGTGGCTATAAGTTAAGTTTTTACAGGATCACCTATTCACCCCCCCTCTAGGTGCTCTCAGAGGGCTCGATGCCTCCCTCTGATGGGATTTCGTTACAGAATCGCTCCTGCTGGTCTCGGAAATGTCCTAGGGTACCTCGGAAGCGTAGCCCGAGCCTCGGCCATGTATCGGACGTACCCAGGGTCATCCCTCGTTCTGCATGCTCTGAGGTGGCTATCGAACCCTTCGGGGGCCAGCCTACGAACCCTTGATCAGTAGTGGGCGCGGAGCCAGAGTGGCTTGAGGCGGCTGTCGAACCCATCCGAGGGGCCAGCCTTCGAATCTCTGACCAGTGGTGGGCGCGGAGCCCGAGTGCTCTGAGGCGGCTGTCGAACCCTTCCGAGGGGCCAACCTTCGAACCTCTGATCAGTAGGAGGGCTCGGAGCCCGAGTGCTCCGAGGCGGCTGTCGAACCCTTCTGAGGGGCCAGCCTTCGAACCTCTGATCAGTAGGGGGGCTCGGGGCCCGCTTCCTTCGCGGAGAAGGATCCCTTTTGGAGTATCCCCTTTCCCGGTCCCTGTAGCAAGAGAGAGAAAGAGGAAGAGGAAGAGGAAGAGGAAGAGGAAAAGGATACGAAATCGAACGACGCGGCGCACCTTTTTTGACGCGGTCATTATGGCGGAGGTGAAGCGTCGCCTGCTTCGGCTGCCAAAGGTGTCGCCTGCCCTGTCGCACAGTCAATGCGACGGGACGTGTGGTTCGCGGGGCAGCCGTTGTGTGTGCGCGAGCCGTTCGAGGAACATAACACGGGCGCGTCGTCTTCACTCCGTGGGAGAGGGCTCTCTCGCTGTCCCAGGAGGGGACGTGAGCCTGCAGACGACTTGACCGCTGCTTCCGCCCGCCTGCCGCTGCCATTACTGCCGGCCCATTTCCGACCGTGTCGACCGTCGCGCCTTCTCCCACGGCTGACCGACCCGTGACCGATGTGCTCGGTTGGCACTGTTGGGCCATGCGCAGGGTTGCCTCGAGTCGCAGCACTGGTTCCGCAGTCGAGAAGGCGCGGTGCTGGCGCAAGTGGCGGTGCAGTTTCTCGCACGTAGTAACCGGCGTGCCGGTTACATGACATGTGGGCCTGGGCCTCCATGCTGGACGCGTCGGAGTCGAAAGGGTGTGCCCCCTTGGTACGGTTGCATGCCGCCTGCATGGCGGTCCGCTCTTTTACCCGCTGGTCTGGGCGAAAGTGGAGGAGCGCTTGTAACCGCTGGGCAGTTACGCGCACCGCGCGCGGCGGTTTGGCCTCTTCTGTCCTGGGCCGGCTTGCATGACGCGTGGGACCCAGCCCCCGTGTCGTAGGGGGAGGACCTTGGAGCGTGTTGGTGAAAACTCAGTCCACGACGGCTGAGGACACAAGTGGGGAGAGTCGCCTTTAAAAGGAGGGTGACCCCCTTGGGTGGCAACCATGTCTTCGCACTCCCTTCATGCATCGCGTCCTTCCACCTTCCGAGCCCCCGGATGGGGAGCGCCCGCGGTTCTTCCGTCTTGTCGTCGTTGGAGGAACGTAACTTCGCGGAAGTTGGTACCTTTCAGCCATCGCTCGGCTTCAAGGATTTTCATCAGGCAGCCCGGCTGCATCCCCTCGCCGGTGGTCACCCAAGACGGTGACCACCAGTTCGATGGTGGGGAGAAGCGAGCCGGGCTGCGACTTCTGCCCCTCCCTCAGCTTCAAGGATGTTCATCATCAGTGCTGGGGAGGGGAGTGCGCCGAGTTGGTGCCTGTCTCCGTGGGGACAGCGGCCCGCTCCTTCCCTCAGTGATCGAGGGGAAGGGTGCTCGCCGTTCGTAGCGCTGGCAGTTGCCACGTGTCTGGCTCTCCAGCCTGAGCGGCTTTGGCGCTGCTTCCGATGCCACCTCCCACCGAGGCAGCCGGAAGAGGTTTCTCCGCCGACGAGACAGTCGGAGCCACCCACGGACTGACCTCCGACTCTACGGCCTTCTGC
Organism: Zea mays; assembly: GCF_902167145.1. Lineage (NCBI taxonomy): Eukaryota > Viridiplantae > Streptophyta > Magnoliopsida > Poales > Poaceae > Zea > Zea mays. The sequence goes on along the minus strand of NC_050104.1, from coordinate 121,434,486 downwards.
TTGTCTTTGCCCCTCGAGTGGGGACGTGGGCGAGGGCCTTATCGCAGCAGCGTCTGCCCTGAGGTCATCGCTGCTGCTGTTTGGCCGCCCGGAGCGGAGGTCATTGTCGCTGCTGCCGGAGTGGGCGGCGGCGAGCCACCCGGGGTTTCGTCGCCCCGCAGGCCCTCCAATGTGGGGGGTTGTTCGTACCTGCAGGGGTGGAACCGGAGTTCCGTTTGTAATGGCACCAGTGTCTGTTCATTGTGGCTGTCGGGGCCTGAACATTTATGTATTTTGGCGTAAAGCCGTGTTTCTTCCTTATTTCGAGCACTAGGACTCGCCTGTCGGCTAATTGAACCGCTTAACCAAGTGTGAGTTGCCTCGTGCGAAGGTGACGAGTGAGGTATCCATATCCCAGAGTCGTAGGAGTCCCTCGGCTCGGTCGGCCTTGCCGCCCGAGGCTTCTCTTGCTTAGTTAAAGAAACCCTTGGCCGCTCTATGATGAGCCGGAGCTGGAGGCAGCGGTGCCAGCACGGACAGAGGCAGAGTTGGCTTGGAAAGAAGCTTCGTCGGCCGGAGCCTGGCCGGGCCGTCCACTAGCGGGACCGACGCCGGAGTCGGGTTGCCGAGGCCATGAGCCGGGCTGACGTCCTCGGGGGGACAGCTGGCTGAGGCTACGGAGCGGCCGGTTGAGCCGTCTGCTCGGGCCGGGTTCCCGGAGGAGACCCTAGCGGCGATGGCCCAGGCGTGGTGCCGATAGGTTCCTTCGAGGTGGAGATCCTCCGACCGTGTTGCCGTCCGAGGCCGGGTCGGATTCCACCGAAGGTGGAGTCAACACCGAGGGTGCTGCTACTCCCCCACTGATGTCTGATCCTGCAGGAGCAGTTTATCTTGTAGTGTGCGTATGTTTTTTGGCGGCCGCCGAGGCCCAAACATATCATCGTCGTGTTGTAAATCTGCGTTTCTTTTCCCCTTGTTTCGAGTATCTGGACTTATTTGTCGGTAACATAATTGTTTGTACGAGCGAGAGTTACTTTTCACGGAAGGTGATGAGTGAGGTATCCGTATCCCGGAGGCGTAGGAGTCCCTCGGCTCGGTCGGCCTTGCCGCTTACGTGTACTCTTACTCGTCCGTAGGATTCTGTTATCGATATAGTCGAGAAGGCACGAAAAATCGTTTCGGCAGAAAAGTTTCCGAGCATCAAGACTTGTTCGGTCAGCGGAATCGCTTATCCGAGCATGAGTTACTTATCGCAGAAGGTGATGAGTGAGGTATCCGTATCCCGGAGGCGTAGGAGTCCCTCGGCTCGATCGGCCTTGCCTGCTTATGTGTACTCCGTCGTTTTCAGGATCCCACTTTCGAAGTAGTCGAAAAGCACGAAAGATGTTCTGGTAGAAAGACTTTTTCCGAGGAAAATTTTGACGCAGAGGGGGTTCGCCCCTTCTAGCCCCCGAGGGAGGGTCGGGCTTTGCCGAGGCAAGGCTGACCCTTACTTGATGGTTAGACTTTGTATGTAAGTGAGGTATATGAACGACTTGAAAAACATCTTAAGGGTAGAAGCGACGTAGCTGTCGGATGTTCCAAGCGTTGCTGTAGACCTCGCCTTGACTGTTGGCCAGCTTGTATGTTCCGGGATTCAAAATCTTGGCGATGATGAATGGCCCTTCCTAGGGAGGCGTGAGCTTATGGCGCCCTCGGGCATCTTGTCATAGCCGAAGCACCAAGTCGCCCACCTGGAGGTCTTGGGATCGAACCCCTCGGGCGTGGTAGCGTCGTAGGGACTGCTGATACCGCGCCGAGTGTAGTAAAGCCATGTCCCGAGCCTCTTCCAGCTGGTCCAGTGAGTCTTCTCGGTTGGTTCGATTGCTTCGGTCGTCATACGCCCTTGTCCTCGGGGAACCGTATTCTAAGTCTGTGGGCAAGATGGCCTTGTCCCCATAGACTAGAAAAAATGGCGTGAAGTCCGTGGCTCGGCTCGGCGTTGTCCTCAGACTCCAGACCACCGAGGGGAGTTCCTTCATCCATCGCCTGCCGAACTTGTTGAGGTCGTTGTAGATCCGCGGCTTGAGTCCTTGCAGAATCATGCCGTTGGCACGCTCTACTTGCCCATTCGTCATGGGGTGAGCTACGACGGCCCAGTCCACCCGGATGTGGTGATCCTCGCAGAAGTCCAGGAACTTTCTGCCGTTGAACTGGGTGCCGTTGTCGGTGATGATGGAGTTCGAGACCCCAAAGTGACGGATCATGTTGGTGAAGAACGCCACCGCCTGTTCGGACCTGATGCTGTTTAGGGGTCGGACCTCGATCCACTTGGAGAATTTGTCGATAGCGACCAGCAGGTGCGTGTAGCCCCCCGGGTGCCTTCTGCAAGGGACCGATGAGGTCCAGACCCCACATAGCAAACAACCAGGTGATGGGTATTGTTTGCAGAGCCTGAGCGGGCAGGTGGGTCTGCTTTGCGTAGAATTGACACCCTTGGCAGGTGCGTACAATCCTAGTGGTGTCGACCACCGCGGTTGGCCAGTAGAAACCCTATCGGAATGCATTTCCAACGAGGGCTCGAGGTGCTGCGTAGTGACCGCAAGCCCCCGAGTGTATTTCTTGTAATAACTCCTGACCTTCGGTGATGGATATGCATCGCTGGAGGATGCCTGAGGGGCTGCAGTGGTAGAGCCCCTTCCCGTCACCCAGCAAGACGAACGACTTGGCACGCCGCGCCAGTCTCCGAGCTTCGGCTCGGTCGAGGGGTAGCTCTCCTCGGTGGAGATATTGCAGGTACGGGGTCTGCCAGTCTCGATTAGGTGGGACCCCATTTCGCTCTTCCTCGATGCGCAGTGCCTCACCCTCGGGGGCCGAGGGTGCCTCGGGCTGAGCCGAGGGTGCCTCGGGCAGGGCCGAGACCTTCTCGGGCTCGGGCGTGTCGTCGGTCTTGACTGAGGGTTGATGTAGGTCTCGGGAGAAGACATCCGGGGGAACCGTTGTCCGCCCCGAGGCTATCTTAGCCAGCTCGTCCGCATTCTCGTTGTATCGTCGAGCGATGTGGTTGAGCTCGAGCCCGAAGAACTTGTCCTCCAGGCGCCGAACCTCATCGCAGTAGGCTTCCATCTTCAGGTCACGGCAGTGGGAGTTCTTCATGACTTGGTCGATGACAAGCTGCGAGTCGCCACGAGCGTCGAGGCGTCGGACCCCTAGCTCGATGGCGATGCGCAACCCGTTAACCAGAGCCTCGTACTCGGCCACATTGTTGGACGCTGGGAAATGGAGGCGTAGCACGTAGCGGAGGTGCTTCCCGAGGGGTGAGATGAAGAGCAGGCCCGCGTCCGCTCCTGTTTTCATCAACGACCCGTCGAAAAACATGGTCCAGAGTTCCGGTTGGATCGGAGCTGCTGGAAGCTGGGTGTCGACCCATTCAGCCACAAAGTCCACCAAGACTTGGGACTTGATGGCCTTCCGAGGGGCAAACGAGATAGTCTCGCCCATGATCTCCACCGCCCACTTTGCGATCCTACCCGAGGCCTCTCGGCACTGGATGATCTCCCCCAGGGGGAAGGATGACACCACAGTCACCGGATGGGACTCGAAGTAGTGTCGCAACTTTCGCCGCGTCAGAATTACCGCGTACAGTAGCTTCTGAATTTGCGGGTAGCGGATTTTGGTCTCGGACAGTACTTCACTGATGAAGTAGACCGGCCTCTGGACGGGCAATGCGTGCCCCTCTTCTCGTCTCTCGACTACGATCGCGGCGCTGACCACCTGAGTGGTAGCGGCGACGTAGATCAAGAGGGCTTCTCCGGCAGCGGGGGGCACCAAGATGGGCGCGCTGGTAAGGAACGCCTTTAGGTTCCCGAGGGCTTCCTCGGCCTCGGGGGTCCAAGTGAAGCGCTCGGTCTTCCTCAAGAGGCGGTACAGAGGTAGGCCTCTTTCGCCGAGGCGCGAGATGAAACGGCTCAGGGCCGCAAGGCATCCCATGACCCTCTGTACTCCTTTCAAGTCCTTGATGGGGCCCATGTTGGTAATGGCCGCGATTTTCTCTGGGTTGGCCTTGATGCCCCGCTTGGAGATGATGAACCCCAGGAGCATGCCTCGGGGGACTCCGAAGACACACTTCTCGGGATTGAGTTTTACGCCTTTCGCCTTGAGACACCAGAATTTCGTTTCAAGGTCGGAAAGGAGGTCGGAGGCTTTCCTCGTCTTGACTACGATGTCATCGACGTAAGCCTCGACTGTTCGACCAATGTGCTCTCCGAACACGTGGTTCATGCACCTTTGGTATGTCGCACCCGCATTCCTCAAACCGAATGGCATAGTAACGTAGCAGTACATGCCAAAGGGTGTGATGAAAGAAGTCGCGAGCTGGTCGGACTCTTTCATCCTGATTTGGTGATACCCTGAGTAGGCATCAAGGAAAGACAGGGTTTCGCACCCAGCAATGGAATCCATGATTTGATCGATGCGAGGCAGAGGGTAGGGAACCTTCGGACATGCTTTGTTTAGACCAGTATAGTCTACGCACATCCGCCATTTCCCTCCTTTCTTTCTCACAAGCACAGGGTTGGCAAGCCATTCGGGATGGAATACCTCTTTGATGAACCCTGCAGCCATCAGCTTGTAGATCTCCTCGCCTATGGCTCTGCGCTTTTCATCGTCGAATCGGTGCAGAGGCTGCTTCACGGGTCGGGCTCCAGCTCGGATATCCAGCGAGTGCTCGGCGACATCCCTCGGTATGCCAGGCATGTCCGAGGGACTCCACGCAAAAACTTCGGTGTCGAGCTCGGAGCCGATCCGGATCTGCTTGGAGGCGTCGTTTAGAGATGGCAATGGGGACCCGATCCCCGATTCCCCGCGGGGAATTCCTCTATTAGGGGATGGGGATGGGGACGTTTCTTCCCCCACGGGGATGTAAACGGGGACGGGGATGGAGAAGCATTCCTCATCCCCGTTCCCCGCGGGGACCCGTTAAACGTACATGTGACAACGATTTCATGTAATAGTTAATGATAAAAATAAAGAATTACCTTGTCAAGAGATTACCCGCTGTACAAATATATTGATTTTAATGTGCACATAATGATTTTTACATCTAACAATGTGTATAAGTGACAATCTTTTACATTAATAACAAATAAAGTACAGTTTAATTATAATTTTAAGCGGGGATGAGGATCCCCGACGGGGATTTATCCCCGCGGGGAACGGGGATGGGGAAGAAATGTCCCCCGCAAGCATTCGTGGGGATCCCCGCGGGGAAATTTTTTCGTCGCGGGGACGGGTTTGGGGAGCTAAAACCCGACGGGGAATTCCCCGTTGCCATCCCTAGCGTCGTTGCTGGGGTCGAGAGGGACGGACTTAACCGTCTCAGCTGGCTCGAAGTGGCCGGCGTGGCGCTTCGCATCTGACGCCTCCTTGGAGAGGCTCTCTAGGTCGGCGATGAGGGCCTCAGATTCGGTGAGGGCCTCGGCGTACTCCACGCATTCCACGTCGCATTCGTACGCGTGTCGGTACGTGGAGCCGACGGTGATGACCCCGTTGGGGGCCCGACATCTTGAGCTTGAGGTAGGTGTAGTTGGGGACGACCATGAACTTGGCGTGGCATGGCCTCCCCAGCACTGCGTGGTAGGTTCCTCGGAACCCGACCACCTCGAACATGAGGCTTTCCTTTCAGAAGTTGGAGGGAGTCCCAAAGCAGACGGGCAGATCGAGTTGTCCAAGGGGTTGGACGCGTTTCCCTGGGATGATCCCGTGAAAAGGCGCCGCACCGGCCCGGATCGAGGATAGATCGATCTGCAGGAGCCCGAGGGTCTCGGCGTAGATGATGTTGAGGCTGCTGCCTCCGTCCATGAGGACCTTGCTAAGCCTAATGTTGCCGATGACGGGATCAACAACGAGCGGGTACTTCCCTGGGCTCGGCACGCGGTCGGGGTGGTCACCCTGGTCGAAGGTGATGGGCTTGTCGGACCAGTCTAGGTAGACTGGCGCCGCCACCTTTATCGAGCAGACCTCCCGGCGCTCTTGCTTGCGGTGCCGAGCCGAGGCGTTCGCCACTTGCCCACCGTAGATCATGAAGCAGTCGTGGACCTCGGGGAACTCCTCTGCCTTGTGATCCTCCTTCTTGTCGTTGTTGTGGGCTCGGCCACCTTCCGCCGGTGGCCCGACCCTGTGGAAGTAGCGCCGAAGCATGACGCACTCCTCAAGGGTGTGCTTGACGGGACCCTGATGATAGGGGCACGACTCCTTGAGCATCTTGTCGAACAGGTTGGCGCCTCCGGGAGGCTTCCGAGGGTTCCTGTGCTCGGCGGCGGCGACAAGGTCTGCGTCAGCGGCGTCGCGTTTTGCTTGCGACTTCTTCTTGCCCTTCTTCCTCGCGCCGCGCTGAGCGGACGCCTCGGGGACGTCTTCCGGCTGGCGCCCCTGAGGCTGCTTGTCCTTCCGGAAGATGGCCTCGACCGCCTCCTGACCAGAGGCGAACTTGGTGGCGACGTCCATCAGCTCGCTCGCCCTGGTGGGAGTCTTGCGACCCAGCTTGCTCACCAGGTCGCGGCAAGTGGTGCCGGCGAGGAACGCGCCGATGACATCCGAGTCAGTGATGTTGGGCAGCTCGGTGCGCTGCTTCGAAAATCGCCGGATGTAGTCCCAGAGGGACTCTCCCGACTGCTGGCGGCAGCTTTGGAGATCCCAGGAGTTCCCAGGGCGCACGTATGTGCCCTGGAAGTTGCCGGCGAAGGCTTTGACCAAGTCGTCCCAGTTGGAGATCTGCGCAGGAGGCAGATGCTCCAGCCAGGCTCGGGTAGCGTCGGAGAGGAACATGGGAAGGTTGCGGATGATGAGGTTGTCATCGTCCGTTCCACCCAGCTGGTAGGCCAGCCGGTAGTCCGCGAGCCACAGTTCTGGCTTCGATTCCCCCGAGTACTTGGTGATAGTAGTCAGGGTTCGGAACCGGGTCGGGAACGACGCCCGTCGTATGGCCCGGCTGAAAGCTCGCGGACCGGGTGGCTCGGGCGAGGGGCTCCGATCCTCCCCGCTGTCGTAGCGTCCCCCACGCCTGGGGTGGTAGCCTCAGCACACCTTCTCGTCGAGGTGGGCTCGACGGTCGCGACGGTGGTGCTCGTTGCCGAGGCGACCCGGGGCCGCAGGCGCGGTGTTCCGCGTGTGCCCGGTGTGGATCGAGGCTTCCCGCATGAACCGGGAAGTCGCGGCGCGATGCTCCGGGGGGTACCCGTGCCTTCGGGAGGCAGAGCTCTCGGCCCATTGGACCGCGACATCTTCCAGGAGATTCTTGAGTTCTCCCTGGATACGCCGCCCTTCGGTGGTGGATGGTTCCGGCATCGCTCGGAGTAGTATCGCTGCTGCAGCCAGGTTCTGGCCGACCCCACTGGAAGCCGGGGGCAGCCTCGCCCTGGCATCTTTGGTGATGCGGTGCTGGATGTCCTGGGCCAGATGACGTGCTTCTCCGGTCGGTACTCTGCCTGCCCACTCCTGCCCGATATTTTGCCGAAGCTGCACAAGTTGTCCTGCTTCCTCGTCGAGCCTGGCTTGTACCTCGCGGATTTGCTCGAGCTGTGCGTCCTGACCCCCCGCAGGGACTGGGACCACAGCTAGCTCCCAAAGGATGTCAACGCGAGGCGCAGGCCTAGGGGGATCACCGTCCTCCGGCATACTAAGATGGTTGCCTTCGTCGAGACCCCCTAGATCGACGTGGAAGCATTCGCGACTTGGGCCACAGTCCTCGTCGCCGAGGCTGTGGCTGCTATCGGAGCAATCGGAGAGGCAGTAGTTACATGCGGTCATGAAGTCCCGCATGGCACTGGGGTTATCGAGCCCGGAGAAATCCCAACCAGAGTCGGGCTCGTCATCTTCCTCGGAACCCAGAGGCCCGTAGGTCGAGACGGCCGTCAGCCGGTCCCAGGGTGACCGGATATGATACCCCGGAGGGTTTGGACATGCCTTTATAAAAGCGTCCACCGAAGCGGGGTCGCTTGGTGTGTCGCAGCTGAATTCAAAAGGCATGGAACGGGAAACGGACGGTACCTCTTGATCGACGGGCGGTGATGAAGTCGCGTCTGGGACGTACTGCATCGTTGTCTCAGGTACGAGGCTGACGCCCAGCAAGTCCTTCGCGAGCGTGCTGGCGTCGTCCGTCTGCTTGAGGTTGGCGTGTTGCGGGGAAACGACGCTCGTCCTCGTCTCAGACGCGAGGTCAACGCCCGACGTGTCCCCTGTTGGGGCGCCGGCGGCGTCGACTCGCTCGACAGCCAACGAGGTGCCGCCTCCTGCTTGGCCATGCCTGCCCCGCCTCCTCCTCCGTCGGCGGGGAAGGTGACGGGACAGACCCGGATGTTGCTCTTCCGCCACGTGGGGAAGACGTCGTCGATTCCGCCGCCGGCGGGCGGGCTGACGGCCGCCATTGTCGTTGTCGCGCGGCGGAGGAAGGAGTATCATGTCTTAGCTGCCGTCGAGGGACATGAACTCAAGACTCCCGAAATGAAGCATCGTCCCGGGTTGGAGAGGTTGCTGGAGACTACCCATCTGGAGCTTGACGGGAAGCTGTTCGTCAACACGCAGCAGACCCCTACCTGGCGCGCCAACTGTGGGGGACAGATATCCCCTGGGTCCACTAAAGAAGTAAAAGGCCTCACGAAAGGCCCAAGGGCCCAATAATTCGTAAGGTCATTCTTTCGTGGGCCTAGGGAAAGGCAACCAACAAAGAAGACGTAAGACTGATTAGTGCAAACACAGGCGGCCCACAACGACGAACGAATGAATCACAACAAAGACCCGACTTTCCCGCGCTGAAGCCCCCATGCAACAAGAGCCATGCGAGGATAAGTCGGTGAAGGTTACGTAGGGATAAACTCAAGAGGTTCACTATCTTTTAGCTACTTGTTGTTATCATATCACATGTACTGCTCCACGGCCGAGTATATAAGGCCTAGGGGGCACCCCTTCAGATGGATCGACCCGGTTCTACTTAGCCACCCACAAAAACTCTCTGCGCCCTCTATCCAGAGAATCCTCTTGTAACCACGCTCATATACTCACCAGGACGTAGGGTGTTACGCACTTCTAAGCGGCCCGAACCTGTAAATCTTGTCCATTGTCCTTCGTGCGATCGGCACGAACCATTTTGCTACAGTTGTCGACACCGTCCTACTCCTAAAAACACCTTGAGGGGCAACCCCGGGTGTGCGGTCGGACCCAAAACACCGACAGCTGGCGCGCCAGGTAGGGGGTGTGTCGACGATCCAAGCTAGCTCAATGGCCGTCACCTTCCACAGCAAGATCACCATGCGTCCCGGATCCACATTCTGCTTCGGGACAATCTCATCCGTGGCGGACGAAGAAGGAATTCTACACCGCCTCGCGGATCTGCCGGAACAGAAGTCTCCTCCAACAAACTCCGAAAATGCTGGAAAGATGCTACCTCCGGCTCTTCGGAAAAAGATCGTCTCCGGGGAGGCTGGAGCGAGAAGCTCGCTGACCCGGAAGACTCCGCCGTCTACTTCTCCGACGAAAGAATGGACACGGGTCGTGAGAAAGAAGGAGACCAGGGAGAGGCTAGTCGTTCTTCCCGTTCCTCCGACCTCAAAGGAGAACGGAAAGAAAGTTGTCGCGGCAGCAATACCGTTCTACCCCGACGTCCTCTTCATCGGGAGAGCAGAGTCGCCCGCCGTCTCCGACGATGAACCGACCGCGCCTGGAGAAGAACCGCCTCAGCGAGAATCCCGCCGACGAAGGAATCGACGCAGGAACGTTCGACGACATCATGCAGCTGGAGAACGGGATCCGGAGCAGCCTGTCTCGCGAGACGAGGTCTCAGAGATAGGAGAAACTCCGGAAGAACGCGTTTTCAGGGAACGAAGGAACTCCCGACGACGAGATCGCCGTCGGACTCAGGAGCAAGCCGAGCAAGATGCAAGGCAACGACGCGAGAATCCGCTCTTCGGGCGCAACCTGAACCCCGACTTCGCCAGAGCTATGAATACGCCGAGCGAAGTCGGAGGCGTTCTAGCCCGGATAGCTGACGGACTTCCTCGGACCCCCGACGCCGAGGGATACCGGCGCCTGTTCACTCAGGCAGCCAACCATCTTCTACCGCTCGCTCACCCGCCGAACGATCTGCGACACGCCATCAACAGTCGCCGAGACGCGCGAAGCTCTATCAATGCTTCGCGGGAACGGCGGCACGAGAACGAAATTCGTCGCCGGGAGGAGTATGATCGAGATCATGGCTTCCCGACTCAAAGCCAGGCCACCCGAACTGAGTCGGCAACAGCTTCAACTGGTGGAACCACTCGGGGACGGTCGAGGAACCACCACCGCCACTCCCCTCCCTGGGACAGACGACATCCTCGACGACAGGAGGACACGTGCGGAGTATCCGCCCTTACTCCGCGCCTTAGGGCCATCCAATGGCCTCCCAACTTCAAGGTATCCAATGTCGACAAATATGAACCCAAGCAGGATCCAGGGGGCTGGTTAGCCGTCTACACCACCGCTGCTCGGGCTGCCGGGGCATCCGAAGACGTCATGACTGCGTATCTGCCCATCGTCCTCGGGCAAGACGCGCTGCAGTGGCTACGACATCTACCCCGACACTGCATCGACGACTGGGGAGACTTCAGTCGACGTTTCACCGCCAACTTCCAATCTCTCTCCGACAAGCCAGCGCAACCATGGGACCTCAAATCCATCAAGCGCCGGGGGGATGAGACTCTCCGGTCATACCTTAAAAGGTTCCAGACCATGAGAAACCGCATCCCCGAGGTCACGGAGGCGGCCGTGATCGAGGACTTCTACAGAGGATCTAACGACTCGGTTTTCGTCCGAGCCATACTGCAAAAGGCGCCGACTACCTCTGAGGAGCTGTTCCGGGAAGCCGACCTCTACATCACCGCTGACGAGCGGGCCCAGGACCTCATCGGAGGAGCAAAGCCCGCACCAGCAGCACCACGACGCGACGCGAACCAGCCGCCCGACAAGCGCTGGGAGAAGAGGCCTCGCGAAGAAGTACACGCCGCCGGACCACCCGCCTCTCGCGCCCGAGGAGGACCTCGTGGAGGCGAACGCACGCTGGACGACATCCTCGACGACCAGTGCCCGTACCACAAGGATATGCGCCACACTCTCTGCAACTGCCGGGATTTCAAGCACTCCGTCGGGCATGGCCGACCCTTCCAACCCCTACCACCTCCTCCGCCGAGGGGAGGACCAGGTGAACCACGACAGCCCCATCAGCCGGAGGAGGGAGGAGGAGGAGCTTTCCCGCGCGTTGACAGGGAGGTCAACGTCATCTTCGGCGGACATGGGTCGCAGGAGAGCAAAAGACAACAAAAGCTCAACGACCGCCAGATACTGGTGGCGACCACCGGCCCTCCCGCCCCATACCGGTGGTCGGAGCACCCAATCACTTTCACTCGGGAGGATCAATGGCTCAACTTTGACCATCCAGGCAAATACCCGCTCCTCGTCGATCCGGTGATCCGAGAGAGCCGGGTAAAGAAGGTGCTAGTGGACGGGGGGAGCAGCATCAACGTCACCTTCCCCCATACGCTCCAAGGCTTGGGAGTTCACCTCAAAGAGCTCCACGAGTCAGACACTCCTTTCTTCGGCATCGTGCCGACGGAAGGGGAATACCCGCTGGGCCACATCTACATGCCGGTCACCTTCGGGACTCCGGATAACTACAGAACCGAGTTCCTGAGGTTCGAGGTGGCGAACTTCGACTGCGGGTACAACACCATCATCGGAAGGCCGGGGCTAGCCAAATTCATGGCCATCCCGCACTATACCTACATGATACTGAAGATGCCAGGACCGCAAGGAATCATAACTGTGCGCGCCGACTTCCAAGGCGCCGCAGAATGTTTCCGAGTGGCCATCCAAGCAGCCCTCACCACCAAGCCGTTGACGGTTCCTTCTACGCCGGCGAACTCTAAGCCTGAGGAAGACCTCGCCGTACCGGCAAACGAAGCTCAGGTCGCGACCTCTATGCGGCCGACTGAAGAAACCAAGCGAATCAACCTGGGGTTCGCTGATGAGCGCAAGACGGCCATCATCAGCTCCAGTCTAGATGACAAATAGGAAAGCGCGCTCGTCCAGTTCCTGCAAGATAACCGAGACGTATTCGCATGGCAACCTGCGGATATGCCGGGAGTCCCGAGGGAACTGGCCGAGCACAAATTGAAAGTCTATCCTCAGGCGAGGCCGATCCGGCAAAAGCTGCGTCGTTTCACGCCCGACAAGAGAGAGGCCATTCGTGCCGAGTTAGCTCGCTTGGTCGCGGCCGGATTTATTAGAGAAGTATTACACCCCGAGTGGTTAGCCAACCCTGTTCTTGTACTCAAAAAGAATAAAGTGGATTGGCGCATGTGCGTCGACTATACTGATCTCAACAAACACTGTCCGAAGGATCCCTTCGGGCTCCCAAGGATAGATCAGGTGGTGGATTCCACCGCTGGATGTTCGATGCTGTCTTTCTTAGATTGCTATTCCGGGTATCATCAGATTAGTTTGGCAAAAGAAGACGAGGAAAAGACGGCGTTCATCACCCCGTTTGGTGCTTTCTGTTATACCTCCATGCCGTTCGGCCTCAAAAACGCTGGAGCGACTTATCAGAGAGCTATTCAAACATGCTTAGCCGATCACTGGGGCAAGCGTGTGGAGGCTTACGTAGACGACGTGGTGATTAAGACGGAGAATCCGGAAAACTTCATCGAAGACTTACAGCTGGTTTTCAACAGCCTGAGAAGATATAGATGGAAGCTCAATCCTGAGAAATGCATCTTCGGGGTACCAGCAGGAAAGTTACTCGGATTTATTGTCAGCCACCGGGGAATTGAAGCTAATCCAGATAAGATTGAAGCTATCATGAAGATGGAAGCTCCTCGGTCACAAAAGAAGGTTCAGCGACTCACAGGATGTATGGCAGCTCTAAGCAGATTTATATCCAGACTGGGAGAGAAAGGTCTACCGTTTTACAAACTACTCAAGAAGGTAGATAAGTTTCAATGGACTTCAGAGGCACAAGAAGCTTTAGATGCACTGAAGAAATTTTTGACAACACCACCGGTATTGAAACCGCCCCGGCGAGCTACGCCGACTCAACCGGCTGAAGATTTGCTGTTGTATATCTCTTGCACGACTCACGTGGTAAGCACTGCGTTGGTAGTCGAGCGAGTGGAAGAAGGGCATGCTTATCCGGTACAACATCCTGTCTACTTCATCAGTGAGGTTCTGGGTCCATCAAAGAAAAAGTATCCTCAAGTTCAGAAGCTATTATATGCAGTACTTCTAACTGCCCGCAAGCTGCGTCACTACTTTGACGACCACAAAGTCATAGTAGTCACTGGTTTTCCAATAGGAGATATTCTTCACAACAAGGAAGCCATTGGCCGAATAGCCAAGTGGGCATGCGAGTTGGGATCCCATGATATCGAGTTCCGACCTCGCACAGCCGTCAAAACTCAAGCACTGGTTGATTTCGTATCAGAGTGGACAGAACAACAGGTACCGGATAATCCAGAAACCGCAGAAGTGTGGCGAATGTATTTTGATGGCTCGCTGAAACTGCAAGGAGCAGGAGCAGGAATTCTCTTCACTGCACCTGGAGGCGAGCACCTCAAGTATGCTCTCCAGCTGCTATTCCCGGCCTCTAACAACGCAGCCGAGTATGAAGCTTTGATACACGGATTAAACATCGCCATATCACTGGGCGTCAAGAGATTGATGGTATATGGAGACTCTCTGGTAGTCATTAGCCAAATAAACAAAGAATGGGATTGTTCAAGTGATTCAATGGGAAAATACTGCGCTGCCGTACGAAAGCTGGAAGATAAGTTCGAGGGTCTGGAATTTCATCATGTGGAAAGGGATCGTAACACAGCAGCTGATACACTATCCAAGCTCGGATCCGGTCGAACTCAGGTCCCACCCGGAGTTTTCGTGCAAGAAATTACACGACCGAGTATCTCAATAGATCAAACAGAAGAGTGCAACATCATAGATCAACCCGAGTCAGAATCTGATGACTGGAGGAGGCCGATCATTAAGTACATAAAGAACGAAGAAGAGCCAGACGACAAGAACTCAGCAGAGCGCATTGCCAGACAGTCGGCTCACTACACACTCATTGGGGAGATATTATACAGAAGAGGTGCATCAGGGGTTCTCATGAAGTGTATTCTCCCGTCCACTGGGAAGCAACTTCTGGAGGAAGTCCATGCAGGGCAATGTGGAATACATGCAGCCTCCAGAACACTAGTCGGGAAGGTCTTCAGGTCAGGGTTCTATTGGCCGACGGCGAAGAACGACGCAGCCGAGTTAGTTCAGAGATGCGAAGCTTGTCAATACCTGTCAAAGCAACAGCACATGCCAGCACAGCAACTACAGACCATACCAATAACTTGGCCTTTCGCATGCTGGGGATTGGATATGATTGGACCTTTCAAGAAAGCTCAAGGAGGTTATACCCACGTATTGGTGGCAATTGACAAATTCACTAAATGGATAGAGTTCAAGCCCATTGCTTCTTTAACCTCTGCTAAGGCCGTGGAATTCATACAAGATGTAATATTCAGATTCGGGATACCAAACAGCATCATCACTGACTTAGGATCCAACTTCACCAGCTCAGAATTCTTTGACTTCTGCGAGCAAAAGAGCATTCAGATCAAATACGCATCTGTGGCGCATCCAAGAGCCAACGGGCAGGTTGAGCGAGCCAACAGAATGATATTGGAGGCACTCAGGAAAAGGGTCTTCGATAAAAATGAAAAATTCGTAGGAAAATGGATAAGAGAACTACCTTATGTCGTTTGGAGCCTGAGAACCCAACCTAGCCGAGCCCTGCATGGAAACACTCCTTTCTTCATGGTCTATGGGTCGGAGGCAGTGATACCCGCTGACCTCAAGTTTGGGGCACCAAGATTGATCTTCGAAAGCATAGCGGAAGCTGAGGCCACCAGGCTGGAGGATATTGATATACTTGAGGAAGAACGACTGAATGCAGTGATCCAATCAGCACGGTACCAGCAAACTCTAAGGCGCTATCATGATAAGGCTGTGCGGCAAAGGTTCTTTTCAGTAGGAGACCTCGTCCTCCGCCGAATTCTAACGGGGGAGGGACGGCACAAGTTATCACCTTTATGGGAAGGACCTTTCGTAGTAGCAGAAGTCACTCGTCCCGGATCATATCGCCTCACCCAAATGGATGGCACGGAAGTTGGGAACTCCTGGAACATAGAGCACCTCAGAAAGTTTTACCCCTAGCTGTATTTCAAAACAGCCGGGGCGACTATGTACTCTGTAAAGTGGAAATATGTCATCAATAAAGATAGATTTCAAAGATACTCGGTTCGTTTATGATTGACTTGCATTCTTACTTAACTCGGGGTGACCACTATGCCCTACAAACGGAGCAATCGACTTAAGTCGGCAACGACTTAAGGCGGTGCAACATGCTCACGCTTACTTAACTCGGGGTGACCACTATGCCCTACAAACGGGGCAATCGACTTAAGTCGGCAACGACTTAAGGCGGTGCGACATGCTCACGCTTACTTAACTCGGGGTGACCACTATGCCCTACAAACGGAGCAATCGACTTAAGTCGGCAACGACTTAAGGCGGTGCAACATGCTCACGCTTACTTAACTCGGGGTGACCACTATGCCCTACAAACGGAGCAATCGACTTAAGTCGGCAACGACTTAAGGCGGTGCGACATGCTCACGCTTACTTAACTCGGGGTGACCACTATGCCCTACAAACGACTTAAGTCGGCAACGACTTAAGGCGGTGCAACATGCTTACGCTTACTTTACCTAGGGTGACCACTAAACCCTACTAACGGAAGTTACCGGCTAAAAGTCATTGACGGCTTAAACCAGTATAGCATACTCGCGCTTATGCAGTTCAAGGGATGATCTCCATATCCCACAAACAAACTTCATAATCATCGTGCAGCGTTACCACAAACTTGCAAACTGATAAATTCTGATACAATAAGGGAGTAATCACGTCATTCGAATGATAAGCCGATAACCTCTAACGAATACTTGATCATGCTAACTGCGCGCTCAGAGCACGCGAACTGTTTCTTTATTTTCCAATGTCTCTCTCAGGAACGACTGACGAAGAAGGGCGATTCGAGGAATCAGGGGCAGCAATCACATCGGCTCTTATATCTTCGGGGACAACCACGCCGGGTCTTCTCATCAAGATTCGTCCCGCCCGAATGGCCTTGTCCAGGGCCTTATCGCGCTGAGCTTTGAAAGTGACAGCAGCTTCTTCAGCAACTTTAACAGCCTGCTGAGCAGTTTCTAACTCCTGAGCAATGGATTTCTTAGAAGCTCGGAGTCCCTTGATGATGGCGTCCTTTGCCGATAGCAACTGAGTAAGGCGGGCCACTTCGTCCGAAGATTCTTGTAGTTGACGGCGCTGATTGTCAAGCTCCTCCATCGTAAAACGGTGGCTCCTCTCCAAGATGGTCAGCGAGTTACTGGAATCTCGGTACAATCTGTCCAAGTTGTCGCGAGAAGCAGCAAGGATGCGTTTTTCTTCCTACAAGCAAAAATCAAACTCATTCAGAATCCAAGAGCATGATAAGGCGAAGCACAGGTTCGTAAGCTACCTTCTCAGAGTCAAGCTGAGCATGGAGAGAAGAACTCAGAGCGTTGGCATCATCCAAAGCCGCAGAGACCTGACTCAACTCGATCTGACTTTGAGAATACTTCTCCTCGAAGTCAGCGCATCGTCGAGCCATTTCAACTTGATCTTGAAAGTGTTTTTCTTCAAGAACTGTGATCTGCCGAGTCATCCCTATCAAGAGGTATTCAAACAAAATGAGGTCAGAAGGTAAAACAACCTACGGGCAAGAGCAAAGAAGAAGAAGAAAGGACACTGACCAGCATTGGTGGCCTCCAACTCAGATACACGACCCCGAAGCAACACCGGATTCCAACACTCAAGAGATGAAGCCACCTCCGGGATGGAAGCACCCTGCGATTTTAGTTGACTGGCCAATCCATTCACCAAAGCCTGACGAGAAGAACAGATGAGCATAATGACAGCAATTCATGCAACATAAAGATCAAACTAAAGCACAGCACAGCACCTGGAGGTTGGAAAAGAACGAAGGGATCCCCAAGTCAGGAGAAATCAGCTGATAATCAGGTGTCAGACCACCACCCGAAGCAGTTTGCAGTAGACCAGCAGGAACGAGCTCAGTACATTCAGCAGAGCTTAACGCCAGACCAGTGGGGATGCTGCCCTCCAAAGCGACCCCCTGATCCGGAGTTTGAGCCACCATCATGCCGCCAGAGTGTGGAGGTGAACCCACATGAACATCCATGGAAGTGCAGGAGGGAGACCTCGCTCGGACACCCTCGGGGGCTGGGTTAAGGTTGGCACTGCCCACTTGAGCCGGATCACCCCCGGCAACACCCTCGGGGGCTGGGTAGTGGCCTACACTCCTCACCTGAGCTGAGTCCTCCTCGGCGACACCCTCGGGGGCTGGGCGCATGTCAGCGCTATTCAAGGGATCCAAGCTCTCTGCCGTGACCACCTCTAAGGTCGACGGGCCTTCAGCTATTTCCATAGGATTAGGACGATCCAAGTCATCATCCCGACCCTCGAGACCGTGCTCTAAGGTCGACGAGGCACGGGACGACCTCAAGCCAGCATCTGGCACGACTGCACCAGTTTCTGTTGCATCAACGTCTGCAGGTTCCAACAACAAGTTCTCAGGGACCATATCCTCTAGAGTTTGATCAAAATTGGCCATGGACAGTTCTTGCAGACCAATAAGAGCAGACAAGGCAGGAGAAGGAACCCCACTACTACCACCGCTCGCGACGAATTGCCGACTGTTTTTCCGAGTTAATGGAGTTTCATTCTCTTCCTCCTCATCTTCCACAGCAACAGCACAAACAGCATCCTCATTGGGGTCAGCAGCAGGCGGAGCACACCCATTGGGTTCAATGTCAGCAAGGCCAGTTGCAGTCATTTCCTCGGCAGCAGGAGCTAAGGTGCTGGCATCCTCGTCAAAGCTGGACACTCGCCGGAGGCGTCTTCTTTTCTTCTTCTGCTCATCTGCAGAAGGCTCGGGCTGACTGGTTCGGCTAGGGCGCCTCGGGCGAGTACTGACAGGTTTCGAGACGTCCAAGGTCGCATCAACCTCTGGAAGGGGCATCACTGCCAATGTACCATCAGGAGCAGTATCAGATGAATCCTCGGCTAGCAGATCGAGCATGTCATTTATGTCTGCATCACTAGGGTTCAGGGGCACTTCAAAATAAATCTGCCGTTCATCATCAGGTATCTCCCCGAGCGAAGCAACTAAGGAACGGACCTCTTCAGCAGAGGGTCGCACTCTAAGACCCAAATTGCTATCTGTTACGGGTGGATTGGATACAAAAAGAGCGAAATCTTTGGGGGAAGGTAGGTTCCAAGCCGAGTATGCCACTGGAGCTCCAACGTTTGAAACTTTACCCCTGAGGATCATTTCGAGTCGGCTCACCAGATCAACAGAAGGAATTCTCCTATTAGTAACTCGGGTTGAGTCGGCCAGCCCTCGGTAAATATATGCCGGATAGGCCCTGTCTTTCAACGGCTGAATGTTTTTGAAAACAAAATCTGTGACCACAGCTTCGGCAGTCAGACCTCTTTCCTTCAGTAGTCCAACTTCAGTAAGCAACACGCCTGCCTCGGCCACTTCTTGGTCCGAGGGAGACTCAGTCCAACTTGGAGTACGAACGTCCGGCTGTCTTCCTGAGCGGGAAGGGAGAGAATTTCCATAATTATCCATTATAAACCACTCCAGACGCCAACCTTTAATGCTGTCTTTGAGGGGTATCTCGAGATACTCGGTCTTCCGCCCCCGGCGCATTTCTAAACTGGCACCTCCGACCAATTGATGTTGCCCCCCGGCCATCCCAGGACGGCAGTGGTACAGATACTTCCATAAGCCAAAATGCGGCAGCACGCCAAGATAAGCCTCGCAAAGGTGAACGAAAATAGAGATTTGAAGAATGGAGTTAGGGTTCAAGTGAGTCAGGTTGATGTGATAAAAATCAAGGATGCCACGGAAAAAAGGAGATATGGGAAGGCCGAGGCCGCGAAGAAGGAAAGGAGTGTAAATCACTGACTCGTGGGTATCTTCGGTGGGGACAGTAGTCCCGTGGCAAGCACGCCAAGAACAGAGTTCCCGTGGAGGGAGAACCCCGATGGAAACAAGGCGGAGAAGCTCAACTTCAGAAATCACAGACATATGGTTACCTGCGAAGGGTAACTGACTGTTGGGGTCGATGGCGGGGATCACTGCGGCAGACGAGTTCGCGGTCTTCCTCTTGGGCACCATCTTGCTTCTCGCTGGCGAAACAGAGCAGGAGGCGAGTGGCAGAGAAGACTCAGATGCGGAAATGCAAGAACTAGGGCACGGAAAGCAAAGGCGGCTAAAAGCGCGACTCTTAAGGGATATTCTTGAGCCAGATACCTTTTTCAAAAGTGCCCAGTCATCACCCGACGGTCATCTCCGAAATCCCAGCATGCCACGCGGATATCCAACAGTTATTCCCAAGAGAGCCAATGTGCCACCTCATCACTCGGTCATTTTCCTTAAAGTAATTTGAGAAGCTGGCTATCACTCGGCGCTGCCTCTAAAACGCCGATCACGTGCTCAATCGCTCGACATTACTTCTAAAATGCCGACGCCGACCTTCAATCACTCGGCGCTGCCTCTAAAACGCCGACCACGTGCTCAATCGCTCGGCATTACTTCTAAAATGCCGACGCCGACCTTCAATCACTCGGCGCTGCCTCTAAAACGACGACCACGTGCTCAATCGCTCGGCATTACTTCTAAAATGCCGACGCCGACCTTCAATCACTCGGCGCTGCCTCTAAAACGCCGACCACGTGCTCAATCGCTCGGCATTACTTCTAAAATGCCGACGCCGACCTTCAATTACTCGGCGCTGCCTCTAAAACGCCGACCACGTGCTCAATCGCTCGGCATTACTTCTAAAATGCCGACGCCGACCTTCAATCACTCGGTGTTGCCTCTAAAACGCCAACCACGTGCTCAATCGCTTGGCATTACTTCCAAAATGCCGACGCCGACCTTCTATCATTCGGCATTGCCTCTAAAACGCTGGTCTTATGTTCGATTGCTCAGTGTTACTTCTAAAACGCTGATGTCAATCTTCACATCGCTCGGCGTTGTTACTACTATATCAAAAGAATCAGTTCAACATTCAGCAAAAGCAATGACAAGTCATCAAAAAGAGGGGATAGACGATAGACTTCATTAAAGGGAAGTTAACGAGCTTACAAACCAACTCTTTACGAGTTGGTACTTCCCTAATTCTACTCTACATTACTACTACTACTAAAGTACACTAATTACTACTACATTATTCTAGCTATACTAAACTATACTAATATCTAAGAAGACCAGTGGCGTCTAGCCACTGGCCCTGCCCCTGCCACCGCCGCCGCCCTTGGTGCTGCCCCTGCTGCTGTCGCCCTTGGTGCTGTCCCTGCCGCCGTCGCCGCCGCCCCTGCCACTGTCGTCGCCGCCGTCGTCGTCGTCGTCGTCGTCTTCACCCTCGTCGCCGCCGTCCGAGTCCTCCTCATCCGAGGAGCACTCCGACTCATCCGAGCCTTCGAGCCCGGCGCGCTCGACGGCTCGGATGTATGTCCAGACCTCCGCGGCTATCCCCTGGGAGTCGTCCGAGTCATCAGACGACGCCGGGGGAGAGACGGGAGCCGGAGACCCCTCGGGCTCAGAGGAGAACTCCTCCTCCGAGTATTCCGAGTCACCAAACTCCTCCGATGGAGGAGTCGGTTCACGCTTGCGCTTGTTGTTCTTGCCCATGGTTGAAGCTTTGGGAGAGAAGAAAGGGAAGAGGCAGTAAGGAGCAGCGAAGAGATGCGAAGAAACCAGAGAAGCAAAGGGGTTATTTATAGAAGGGAAAGGCAACCGCTCACTTCTAACCGCGGTCACTGAACAGTCGCAAGGCATTCAATAAGCACTTCCACCCACCCGAAGACACGTCAGACGGCGGACGCCGTTTCATGCAACACTACACCCATTGGGACTCCAGTCAACAGCGCAAAGGATATGATTACACTAGCCATCCCATCGCATTACTACTCAGAGGCAACCGGCTAAAACACTCAGCGTACCAAGCCGTCCCTTGCCCACACCCATTGGGGGGGGACGCCCAGGAATTATCAGTATATTTTTCAAACGGTCACATCCGTGCAGGGCATGCAGTGAATATCTCAAGACAAAAATGAGATATCAGTAAGGATCAGAGGAAAGCCAAATATAACCAGCAAAGTACAAGATATGGCCGACAGAAGCGACGTGAAGACTAGACAGAGAACGTCCGTCAAACGTCCAATCAATCGCAGAAGCAAATAAATTGCACTACCTAGCAAGATATGGATGGATTGCAAACTCGGCTGCTAAAGACAAAATATACGCTGACCTGGGCAGCAAAATATTGATGACATAATGCTGACCTCCAAAGCATAATGCAAAATAGCCTCATGCCAGTTTCCGCAAGTGAAAGGAAGACCTCCGAATGGATTATCCTTAAAAAATCCATTTGAAGGTCGGGGGCTACACCCATTGGGTGCACCTCCGGTGCACCCCATGGAATATTATTCTAAACCGGTATAGCGCCGACTTCTAAGGCGTAGAGCAAGATTGAAAAGACTAATTCTCAACCGAGATGCAGGAGCGCAAATGGAGATAACCTTTGGAAGAAGACCTTCGAGTAGATCATCTTCTAAAATCTACTCAAAGGTCGGGGGCTACACCCATTGGGTGCACCTCCGGTGCACCCAATGAATTCCAGAGTCTTACAATCCAAAATGTCGACCTCTAAGGCACAAGCACAAAGCCAAACTTTGGTCGGACGAGTGATCAGAGCCAGAGAAGACAGCAGGGAATCATTTTTCGGACCTTGGATCTTTGAGTTGATTACCTCTAAATCAACCCAAAGATCGGGGGCTTGTGGGGGACAGATATCCCCTGGGTCTACTAAAGAAGTAAAAGGCCTCACGAAAGGCCCAAGGGCCCAATAATTCGTAAGGTCATTCTTTCGTGGGCCTAGGGAAAGGCAACCAACAAAGAAGACGTAAGACTGATTAGTGCAAACACAGGCGGCCCACAACGACGAACGAATGAATCACAACAAAGACCCGACTTTCCCGCGCTGAAGCCCCCATGCAACAAGAGCCATGCGAGGATAAGTCGGCGAAGGTTACGTAGGGATAAACTCAAGAGGTTCACTATCTTTTAGCTACTTGTTGTTATCATATCACATGTACTGCTCCACGGCCGAGTATATAAGGCCTAGGGGGCACCCCTTCAGATGGATCGACCCGGTTCTACTTAGCCACCCACAAAAACTCTCTGCGCCCTCTATCCAGAGAATCCTCTTGTAACCACGCTCATATACTCACCAGGACGTAGGGTGTTACGCACTTCTAAGCGGCCCGAACCTGTAAATCTTGTCCATTGTCCTTCGTGCGATCGGCACGAACCATTTTGCTACAGTTGTCGACACCGTCCTACTCCTAAAAACACCTTGAGGGGCAACCCCGGGTGTGCGGTCGGACTCAACTGTCGGCGTTTCGACCCTGGGGGGTCCCTGGACCGACGAGTAAATTATCGCCGCATGTCCCAGCCCAGATGGGTCAGCGCGAGACGGAGCACGAAGGGGGAAAACAACAAAGAGGAAACCCGCGACCTTCGTGTTGTCCTGCGCCCAGGTCGGGTGCGCTTGCAGTAGGGGTTACAAGCGTCCGCGTGGGAGAGAGCGAGAGCGAGAGAGAGACTGTCTGCCAGCCCGTTCTCCCGCGTGGCCAACCTTCTCGTACGAGAGCCCTGGACCTTCCTTTTATAGGCGTAAGGAGAGGGTCCAGGTGTACAATGGGGGGTGTAGCAGTGTGCTAACGTGTCTAGCAGAGAGGAGCTAGAGCCCTAAGTACATGCCGTCGTGGCAGTCGGAGAGGTTGTGGCGCCCTGTTCATGTGATGTCGTGGCCGTCGGAGGAGTGCTTGAGCCCTGTGGAAGTACAGCTGTCGGAGCTGTCGGATCCTTGCTGATGTCTCCTTGCTTCCGTAAGGGGCTGAGAGCCGCCATCGTCATGGAGCACGCAGGGTGCCATCATTACTTGTTTACCGGGGCGAGCCAGATGGGACGCCGGTCTTGTTCCCCGTAGCCTGAGCTAGCTAGGGGTAGGGTAATGATGGCCCCCCTGTGACGTGGTCGGTCCGAGCCCGTGGTTGGGCGAGGCGATGACTCCTCCGAGGTCGAGGCTGAGTCCGAGCCCTGGGGTCGGGCGAGGCGGAGACCGTCTTCTGAGGTCGAGACTGAGTCCGAGCCCTGGGGTCGGGCGAGGCGGAGACCGTCTTCCGGCGTCGAGGTTGAGTCCTAGCCCTGGGGTCGGGCGAGGCGGAGCTTCCTATGGCGCCCGAGGCTGGACTTAGCTGCTGTCAGTCTCACTCTGTCGAGTGGCACAACAGTCGGAGTGGGGCAGGCGACACTGTTTTCCTGTCAGGTCAGTCAGTGGAGCGGCGAAGTGACTGCAGTCACTTCGGCTCTGTCGACTGAGGAGCGCGCGTCAGGAGAAGGTGTCAGGCGATCCTTGCATTAAATGCTCCTGCGATACGGTCGGTTGGCATGGCGATCTAGCCAAGGTTGCTTCTCCGCGAAGCCTGCCCGAGCTGGGCCTCGGGCGAGTCAAAGGTGCGTCCGTTGCTTGAGGGGACCCTTGGGCGAGACGTGAATCCTCCTGGGTCGGCTGCCTTTGCCCGAGGCTGGGCTCGGGCGAGGCGAGATCGTGTCCCTTGGGTGGACTGAGCCTTGACCTTAATCGCGCACATCAGGCCTTTGCAGCTTCGTGCTGATGGGGGTTACCAGCTGAGATTAGGAGCCTTGGGGGTACCCCTAATTATGGTCCCCGACAATATTTTTTCCTATATAGATAGTGCCTCCATGTCTTCAATGCATGAACCACTACGACTAATTTCAGTTCGTGCGTGGGATAATTCTTCTCATAGTCCTTCAGCTGTCAGGATGAGTATGCCACAACTCTTCCTTCCTACATTAGCACACATCTTAGTCCGGTGTAAGATGCATCGCATTACACTGAGAATGGCTTGTGAACATCAGGTAGGATGAAAACAGGGGTTGTAGTCAACTTCTTTTTCAACACTTCAAATGCCTCTTGTTACTCTTGGAGAAACCTTCAATGAAACACCGATAGTATCCACGGACATCCTTCGGTGCTTTCCAGTCCAGAATATCTGCTACCTTCTTTGGATCCACAGCTAACCCGGCTCGGTTTATGATGTGACCCAAGAACAAGACTTCATGAATCCAGAATTCACATTTTCTCAGCTTGGCATACAACTGATGCTCTCATAACGATTGTAACACCATCTTCAAATGTTCCACATGCTCTTCCTCATTATGAGAATATATGAGGATATCAACGATGAACACCATCACAAACTTGTCCAGATAGTCCATGAACACACTGTTTATCAAATACATGAAGAAAGCTAGCACATTTGTCAAACAGAAGGACATGTCTATGTTACTCATATAGCCCATACTTGGTAATGAATGTCATCTTTGGTATGTTCGAAGGTTGGATCCTGATCTGATGGTAACCTGACCTTAGATCTATCTTCGAGAACACGCCGACACCTCTGAGCTAGTCAAATAGGTCCTCTATCCTTGGCAGGGGGTACTTATTCTTGATGGTGACTTCATTCAAAGCCATGTAGTCTATGCAAATTCTCTTGGTCCCATCTTTCTTCTCAATGAACAGAACTGGAGCGACCAAGGCGAGGTATTTGGTCTGATGTAACCTTTCTCTAACAACTCATCGATCTGCTTCTCGAGTTCCACCAATTCTGGTCCATACACCCTATAAGCTCTCTTTAGAAATGGGGGCGGTGCTAGGGTCAGGCTCTATAGGAAACTCGACCTTCCGCTTGGGTGGCATGCCTGGTAGCTCCTCAGGGAACACATCTAGAAATTTCGACACAACTCTAATGGCCTCAAGCGGGTTGGCCTCCTTACCATCTATGGACATTAGATGACATGCCCCTTCTAGTTTAGGCATGATCAGTTCAGTTACTATCTCTTCTCTGGATGAAGACACTAACCTCACTGTTCTCTTGTCACAACTAAGGGTTGATTGGTTCTTGTGCAACCAATTCATCCCTAGGATGACATCTATCCATTGAGTACCCATTACCACTAAGTTTATGAAAGTCGCCTAGAGGGGGGGGGGGGTGGATAGGCGAAAACTAAAATTTACAACTTTAAGCACACTACAAGCTGGGGTTAGCGTTAGAATAAAATCTGAGTCCGAGAGAGAGGGAGAAACAAATCAACCAAGAAAATAAAGCGGATGACACGATGATTTGTTTTACCGAGGTTCGGTTCCAAAGAACTTAGTCCCCGTTGAGGTGGTCACAAAGACCGGGTCTCTTTCAACCCTTTCCCTCTCTCAAACGGTCACTTAGACCGAGTGAGGCTTCTTCCTTAATCTCACGGGTCACTTAGACTCCACAAGGATCACCACACAATTGGTGTCTCTTGCCTCGCTTACAAAGCACTTGAGAGTAAGAAGTGAGAAAGAAAAGAAAGCCAAGCCAAGCAAACAAGAGCAACAAGAAACACAAGTGATCTTCACAAGTCCTAATGAACTAGAATTGAATTTGGGACATTAATCAGATCGGTGGCTTTGATTTATGTCTTGGAGTGTTGCACTTTGCTCTTGTATCGAATTAGGAGTAGTGAATGCTTGGATGCTTGGAGTGGTGGTGGTTGGGGGGTATTTATAGCCCTCAACCACCAACAAGCCGTTGGGGCAGGCTGCTGTCGATGGGCGCACCGGACAGTCTGGTGCGCCACCGAACACTGTCCGGTGCGCCAGCCACATCACCCAACCGTTAGGGTTCTGACGTAGTCGACCGTTGGAGCGCTGACTTGTGGTTGCACCGGACAGACACTGTTCACTGCCCGGTGCGCCTCTGACCTCTGCTCTAACTTCTACCGCGAACTGTAGTGCTATCAGGGGTACTGTGCAGTCGACCGTTGCGCCGAGAGCCGTTGCTCCGCTTGGTGCACCGGACAGTCCGGTGAATTATAATGGAGTGGCGCTAGAGAAACCTAAAGGTGGCGAGATTGGACTTGTATGGTCCTGGTGCACCGAACACTGTCTGGTGACTAGGGTACTCTTCGGTTTCTTTTGCTCCTTGAAAGTTCCCTTTGCCCGAGAACAGGATCTGGATGTCGCCTAGAGGGGGGGGGGGGGTGAATAGGCGAATAAAAATTATCACTTTAAAACTTAAATTCTTACTCTACTCGAAGACTAGAACGCAGTGGAATGAGAAGCCCCTTCGAGTAGGTTGCAGCAGAATAGAAGATCCTGTCTCAAAGTGTCCTGCACTTCAAATATAACTTGTACCACAGATAAGTGTTGAAGTGCAGATATAAAAGCGAGTAAGATAGAGAGTCAGAACACAATACAGAACAGAGCACACAGACGCAAGGATTTATCCCGAGGTTCGGCCAAGCCTGAAACGCTTGCCTAGTCCTTGTTGGAGTTAGCCACACCTAGGCTTGGAGTCTGTTTCAACTCCTTCCTCCGTTTGCTCAGATCTGTCAGTATGACAGATAGAGCCTTTCACTATGTTGAGTTGGTTACAACGAAACTGCAGCTGCTTACAATCTTCTTGGCAGCACTCCGGAAGAGTAACTATATGCTCAAGACCTTGCTCTAGCTCTTAGCACCACTTCTCCACTCTCTGAAGGCTTATAGCTTTGCCTTCTACACAAACTAGAGAGATGCACACAGGAGGGAGAGTGAGAATTGATCCGAGTGATGTCTACACTTGTTGGCTGCACTTGTGTCTCTATTGGAGGTGCCTAGGAGTCCCTTTTATAGACCCAAAGGGCCTAGGAAGGCAATTCTTGCCTTCTGTCGGGTGGTGCACCGGACAGTCCGGTGCCCGATTTCCTTCCAAAATTGGCGCAGTCGACCGTTGCAGTCTTAGAGCCGTTGGCGCACCGGACATTGTCCGGTGCACACCGGACAGTCCGGTGCCCCCATCTGACCGTTGGCTCGGCCACGCGTCACGCGCGGATTGCGCGGCCGACCGTTGGCCCAGCCGACCGTTGGCTCACCGGACAGTCCGGTGAATTATAGCCGTACGTCGCCAGACTTCTCCCGAGAGCGGCCCGTTCACCGGAGTTCAGCCTGGCGCACCGGACACTGTCCGGTGCATCACCGGACAGTCCGGTGTGCCAGACTGATCTGAGTTTTGGCTGTACACATCCAAGCCTTTTGCATTTATTTTCTTTTCTTCTTATTTCTGTTTCTAACACTTAGACAAATATATTAGTACACAAAAACCAATGTACTAAGTCTAGAAACACACCTTCTCTTTGATTTTTACTTCTATAGCATTTGACATGCTTGAGCTTTGATGTTGGACTCATAAATCATCAAGTCAGCTTGACTTGATCTAGATTGACGTTTCTGAGCCCCAACATCCTGCAAAGGTCACATAGAACATCTCCAAACATAGGAACAACCCAAACTAAAGGTCAGGTGCACTTAGCTCCTTTGGGCTGCTTCCAGTCCTGGTTTTGACATTGGTTCTCCTTCTAGTGACTTTGTTCACTTCTTAGAGCTTGATCTTGATCCTTATGACTTACACCACATAACTATAGCTGTTACCTCATTGGTTGTAAGTCATGTCCTTATGTAGTGATCCTTGATGTGTCATAGCTCTTCTCAACTCGATCACCCTTGACTTTGCAAGTCTTCTTCTTCACCCTTGGATTTCGGTTCCTCAGCCTCTTTGTCTTTCTCCCGTGCACTTGGTACCTCGAAGCTCTTCTTGCCTCCATCCTTGGCTTGATCAGTTGTTTCCGAGCTACGCACCCGAGTCTCACTTTATGCAATGTCCATCTTACTTGTGATGCCCATTATCTATCCATCATCTAGTCCTTGGACCATCACACTTGTTAACTTGTGTTGAACCCTATTAGCTTTACATTAAGCACCTGTTCAACACTTAGCACACTTGTTAGTCCTTTAATTGAGTTGTCATCCACACACCAAAACCCACAAGAGAGCTTTCAATCTCCCCCTTTTTGGTGATTGATGGCAACACAATTAAAGCTTACATAAGAGTGAAATTTAAAGCACAAATTTTGAATTCTAAGTCTATAGAATGCTCCCCCTAATTATGTGCTTACATTAACATCATAACTTTGGCCTTAAATGCTAATGTGCACATACTTAGGCTAATTCGAAGCATTGCTATACCTTAACACCTGTGGGATGCATTGTGTCAAGAATCAACCCGTGATGCGTATGACACACAAATGCACAGAATCAGAGTAAAACACCAATTGAAAGGATATCCCCCATAGGAATATCGACCTACCACTATTCACCATTAAGATACCAATTTAAAACAATTAAAGCACCATAACCACATGAATATCTATTACATGATAACCATTAGATGCCAATTGATTCATGTCAACGGAAGCAACAATTTTTCATTATCACCATATAATACAACAAGAAGCATATGATAAGTATTATCAACAAAACTAACATAGTCTTCCTTAAGTTCAAAGGAACTCAGGAAAACCTAAGCTTT
This sequence comes from Zea mays, assembly GCF_902167145.1. Lineage (NCBI taxonomy): Eukaryota > Viridiplantae > Streptophyta > Magnoliopsida > Poales > Poaceae > Zea > Zea mays. Next base: position 121,405,794 of record NC_050104.1, on the reverse strand, counting down.
AATGCACAAATTCTCCCCCTTTGACATCAAACACCAAAACCATATTCAAGCAAGAACATAGGATGATGTCAAGGGACAACAGGGTATTAAGCAGGTAAAATGCAACACACTTACATTACTCCCCCTTACACATTAAACATATGCAACACAAGCATTGGAGGAACATTAAGATACAAGTACCTACTTTTGTACCTTTACCATGTTGTGGTGTACTTTCCATCTTGAATGTTTTAATCTCTAGAGAGCTCCTCCACACTTGTGCCTGGTCCTTTATCTTAACCTTTTCTTGTTAAACTTAAGATAACGAATACTTGACTTATGGAGGTACCCAAGTCCTGATTGCTCATATTCCCTTTTCCATCTTGAGACTATACAAGATCACTCAAGAAACAATTAGTCTCAAAAGACACAAGTTATGTGTGCTCCCCCTAAAGTTGTGCATCAAGTATTTGAATGACTTGCACTTTGCACATTCTAGCTTCCTCAGAATTAGAGGGGATCACAACATATCTTGGTCAAGGCATACTCTATCAATTTCATCATAAAGAGATACCAATTGAATAATTGACTTAATACAACAATGCATGCTTCAAGGAGTATAACATTTTACAAGCAGCCTAGGCATGCTCCATACATGATAATCATCGCACCACATATGCCAATTGAAAATTACAAGATCATGCATATAAATCACAATGTCTAAGCACACCATAATTAAGAAGGTTCCTTAGGTACACCAAAAGGAACAACATTTTAAAGTAAGGAGCACCTAAGCCAAGATACTACCAATTCAGAGGCAAGAACATAGCTGTGATCACAATCGATGGAACTTCAAGATATTCAATGAAATTGCATAGTTCCATTCTCCATACCTTTGCCTTTTCCTGAATTGCCATGAGAGCACCAGTTGTCACTAATTGAGGGCTCCTTTTGCTCATGCACCTTATAGCTCAAGAGGGTGCATTAGAGGTACAACATGGATTTGGTATTCACACAATACCAGACTAGAGTAATCATGTGAACATAAACTAAACAAAATGTCATACTTGCACATAGGTTAATCATTAAAACCATATAGCGTAACTCACAAAGGGATACATGTTTATTCACGAACACACAAAGAGTTAATCATGGTGGATATATCTAATGAAAAACTACCCATTAAATGATTCAAGAGACATAACCTCTAAAGCACACAATCATGATTAAGCACGCATGGTTATGATCTTGGAAATCATTAATCATTGATTGATAGGTATTCAACACAGGCAATCAAAAAAGCATAACTGCTCCAGGGACAGGTAGCACAACACTCGGACTTAAGAGCAATACTGATTATTAACAAAGTACTTAATATACAAGGGTACCATCCTATGGAGAGCAAGTTGCAGAATCTCATCAGGGTCCTTTGCTTGATTCACCAATAATGATTAAGGACCTATTCAACTTATTTCACTTGAGATGAACATGGGATTAGAATTGCACAGTCATTCAACCTTGGGTCAATGAATAGACAATAAAAGTCAACAACTTAAGCATAGAGTTTGAATTAACCATGCTCTCCCATGGTCTCCAGTCCATCTCGAGGCACCTGCATTGTCTAGTTGGCACAGTTTGGTACCCATCTCGAAGTGGGTCCATATCAATCATCCAAGAGAGCCTTTGGTACCCAGATAGCATTTGTGCTAGTCCTAGGTGATCTCATGATTGATCTAGCACAAGGGTATGATTTGGGTCTCCTAAGCGAATAAGATTGAGACAAATTTACTTGCTTAGGAACCTCACCTTTATTACATACCTTGGATAGATGACCCTGCACACCACACTTGTAGCAGAAGCGTCGCTCAACCTGACATGACGCTTGCTGTTTGTCATTTTCCTTGGTGAGAGTCATCTTGGAGAATGCACATGCTTGGTTCATCAATAGCAGACAAGAAGTGATCGTATGGTTCTTTTCATTGCATCCGAAGCATCTCCTTATCCCTTCTCCCTTGTTGTTGTATGGACACGACGCAATGAGGTGTCCTGCCTTATTGCACTTAAAGCACCCCCTTTTCCCTTTTCTCTTTTTGTTCTTGGATGACATAGAGAAATGGTCAGTGCAAATAACATGATTAATTGAATCTTTACCTTTTTCCAAGCTCATGTTGATTTCTTCATCTTTAGGAACATCCTTCTTATGGAGCTTAACACATGCTGCAGTTTTTCCCTTCTCAAGCTTCTTCACCACGCGCCCGTGGATATCTTGAGAAGGTTGAGCAATGCGTCTTCTCCTTAGTTGTCTTTGCTTCTTGTTCCCACACAATTTCTTTTGTGACCCTACAACTTTTTGCTTATTTAAACACTCACTTCCTTTTGAGCGACAGGGGTTAGCACATAGTGATAGATTATCCAAATGTGTACTTGTGCAAGAATGAGGTTCACATGAATTTAAGTTCGTAATTACGACCTCATGAGCAACATCAAGCATGATATGGTCATCAACTAATTTATTATGAGAATATGACAACATATCATACTTTTCACCTAGAGCAAGTTTTTCTAAGTTTATCATTTCTACTTGACTCCTAAGCATAGAATTTTCAATTTTAAGTTGAGCAACATTAGATAATACATCATGATTATTTCTTTGTTCAATTAAAACAAATTCATACCGTTGGACCAAATTCCCATGAGAGTACTTTAGCTCCTCATGTTCTTTGGTCATCTTCTCCAGGCTATCGTTGGTTTTGATGAGAGTCTCCTCTAGCCTGAGAATCGTCTTGCCTTGTTCCTTGTTCCTTCTCAACAGCTTAATCAAGAGCGCTTTGTCTTCTTTGTTGAGATGGGTGTAGAAACGGCGAATCTCCTCTTCCACATCGTCGGTCTCATTTTCCCTGTCATTATTATCAGTGGAAGCAAAATAGGAAAATGTACCTTGTGATGATGTAGACTCCTCATCCTCATATTCTTCCTCATCATCGCTTTTGTCTCCACCATCATTGTTAGCAATAAGGCATTTATTACTAGTGGAAGACAAACCTGTTGATGAGGTGGATTCATCGTTTGGTTGCCATCGTTCTTGTTCTTCTCCCTTGGACAAGTTAGTATCACCAGCAATAGAGGGAGCAGAAGTAGTGCATATGGACTTAAAGAATTTCAACATAAGTTTAGTCCATAGATCATGAGCATCAACAAATAAGTCACTATCACTACTCATGATGGCAAAATAGGCACCTCTAGAAAGAGAGTCAACTAAGATGTTGCAAGCATGGTGATTGAGAGATAGACATCTTAGTTCATCATTAGAAGGATTTTTACTAACATTAGAGGGAAAAATACTTCTACTAAAGATCTGTCTCAAATCAGGATCAATATTCATGAAAGCATTATAAATAGAGACAGACCAGGATTTATAATTATAGCCATCGCCTGAAAGAAGTTCTACAATTACCTCTTGTGACGACATCGTCATCTCCGGACGACTAAGCCCACACTGGAGAGGCCTAGCTCCGATACCAATTGAAAGTTTCCTTTGCCCGGGAACAGGATCTGGATGTCGCCTAGAGGGGGGGTGAATAGGCGAATAAAAATTATCACTTTAAAACTTAAATTCTTACTCTACTCGAAGACTAGAACGCAGTGGAATGAGAAGCCCCTTCGAGTAGGTTGCAGCAGAATAGAAGATCCTGTCTCAAAGTGTCCTGCACTTCAAATATAACTTGTACCACAGATAAGTGTTGAAGTGCAGATATAAAAGCGAGTAAGATAGAGAGTCAGAACACAATACAGAACAGAGCACACAGACGCAAGGATTTATCCCGAGGTTCGGCCAAGCCTGAAACGCTTGCCTAGTCCTCATTGGAGTTAGCCACGCCTGGGCTTGGAGTCTGTTTCAACTCCTTCCTCCATTTGCTCAGATCTGTCAGTATGACAGATAGAGCCTTTCACTATGTTGAGTTGGTTACAACGAAACTGCAGCTGCTTACAATCTTCTTGGCAGCACTCTGGCAGAGTAACTATATGCTCAAGACCTTGCTCTAGCTCTTAGCAACACTTCTCCACTCTCTGAAGGCTTATAGCTTTGCCTTCTACACAAACTAGAGAGATGCACACAGGAGGGAGAGTGAGAATTGATCCGAGTGATGTCTACACTTGTTGGCTGCACTTGTGTCTCTATTGGAGGCGCCTAGGAGTCCCTTTTATAGACCCAAAGGGCCTAGGAGCCATTGAGAGCAATCCAGGAAGGCAATTCTTGCCTTCTGTCGGGTGGTGCACCGGACAGTCCGGTGCACCACCGGACACTGTCCGGTGCCCGATTTCCTTCCAAAATTGGCGCAGTCGACCGTTGCAGTCTTAGAGCCGTTGGCGCACCGGACACTGTCCGGTGCACACCGGACAGTCCGATGCCCCCATCTGACCGTTAGCTCGGCCACGCGTCACGCGCGGATTGCGCGGCCGACCGTTGGCCCAGCTGACCGTTGGCTCACCGGACAGTCCGGTGCACCACCGGACAGTCCAGTGAATAATAGCCGTACGTCGCCAGACTTCTCCCGAGAGCGGCCCATTCACCGGAGTTCAGCCTGGCGCACCGGACACTGTCCGGTGCACCACCGGACAGTCCGGTGTGCCAGACTGATCTGAGTTTTGGTTGTACACATCCAAGCCTTTTGCATTTCTTTTCTTTTCTTCTTCTTTCTGTTTCTAACACTTAGACAAATATATCAGTACACAAAAACCAATGTACTAAGTCTAGAAACATACCTTCTCTTTGATTTTTAGTTCTATAGCATTTGACATGCTTGAGCTTTGATGTTGGACTCATAAATCATCAAGTCAGCTTGACTTGATCTAGTTTGACGTTTCTGAGCTCCAACATCCTGCAAAGGTCACATAGAACATCTCCAAACATAGGAACAACCCAAACTAAAGGTCAGGTGCACTTAGCTCCTTTGGGCTGCTTCCAGTCCTGGTTTTTACATTGGTTCTCCTTCTAGTGACTTTGTTCACTTCTTTGAGCTTGATCTTGAGCCTTATGACTTACACCACATAACTATAGCTGTTACCTCATTGGTTGTAAGTCATGTCCTTATGTAGTGATCCTTGATGTGTCATAGCTCTTCTCAACTCGATCACCCTTGACTTTGCAAGTCTTCTTCTTCACCCTTGGCTTTGGGTTCCTCAGCCTCTTTGACTTTCTCCCGTGCACTTGGTACCTCGAAGCTCTTCTTGCCTCCATCCTTGGCTTGATCAGTTGTTTCCGAGCTACGCACCCGAGTCTCACTTTATGCAATGTCCATCTTACTTGTGATGCCCATTATCTATCCATCATCTAGTCCTTGGACCATCACACTTGTTAACTTGTGTTGAACCCTGTTAGCTTTACATTAAGCACCTGTTCAACACTTAACACACTTGTTAGTCCTTTAATTGAGTTGTCATCCACACATCAAAACCCACAAGAGAGCTTTCACTCCTTTCTTTTGAACCCTAACTTTGATCTTTTATTGGTTTGTGTTGAACCTTTATGTACCTGTAGAATATATAATCTAGAGCAAACTAGTTAGTCCAATTAGTTGTGTTGGGCATTTCAACCACCAAAATTATTTATAGGAAAAGGTTAAACCCTATTTCCCTTTCAATCTCCCCCTTTTTGGTGATTGATGCCAACACAAACCAAAGCAAATATATAAGTGCATAATTGAACTAGTTTGCATAATGTAAGTGCATAGGTTGCTTGGAATTAAACCAGTTTTATAGTTTTCATTAGATATGCATGGTTTGCTTTCTTTTATTTAACATTTTGGACCACGCTTGCACCACTTGTTTTGTTTTTGCAAATTATTTTGGAAAATCTTTTCAAAGTATTTTTGCAAATAGTCAAAGGTATATGAATAAGATTGCGAGAAGCATTTTCAAGATTTGAAATTTTCTCCCCCTTTTTCAAATGCTTTTCCTTTGACTTAGACAAAATTCCCCCTGAATAAATTCTCCTCTTAGTTTTCAAGAGGGTGTTAATAGATACCAATTGGAACTTATACTTTAGATACTAGTTTTGAAATTATACCAATTGAAATTTATATCAATAACAAGATACCAATTGAAAACTTTATTTCGAAAATTATGAAATTATTTTTGGGTGGTGGTGCGGTCCTTTTGCTTTGAGCTAATACTCTCTCCCCCTTTGGCATTAATCTCCAAAAAGCGGAGACTTTGTGAGCCCTTTTTACTTTCTCCTCCATTGGTACATAAAATATGAGTGAAGATTATACCAATCGAAGAGTGTTGTGGAGTGACGGCGAAGGGTAAATGATATCGATAGAGTGGAGTGTAAGCCTTGTCTTCGTCGAAGACTCCTATTTCCCTTTCAATCTACGACTTAGCGTAAGAATACACTTGAAAACACATTAGTCATAGACGTAAAAGAGATACGATCAAAGGTATATTAATGAGCTTATGTGTGCAAAGTTTTAATCTAAATTCCGAGAATCAAGTATATTTAGCTCATTCCTAAGTTTGCTAAAGGTTTTCTCATCTAATGGTTTGGTAAAGATATCGACTAATTGTTCTTTGGTGCTAACATAAGCTATCTCGATATCCCCCTTTGTTGGTGATCCCTCAAAAAGTGATACCGAATGTCTATGTGCTTAGTGTGGCTGTGTTCAACGGGATTATCCGCCATGCGGATTGCACTCTCATTGTCACATAGGAGAGGGACTTTGCTCAATTTGTAGCCATAGTCCCTGAGGGTTTGCCTCATCCAAAGTAATTGCGCACAACAATGGCCTGCGGTAATATACTCAGCTTCGGCGGTAGAAAGAGCTACTGAGTTTTGTTTCTTTGAAGCCCAAGACCCAAGGGATCTTCCTAGAAACTCACAAGTCCCTGATGTGCTCTTCCTATCAGTTTTACACCCTGCCCAATCAGCATCTGAATATCCTATTAAATCAAAAGTGGATCCCTTGGGGTACCAAATTCCAAACTTAGGAGTGTAAAGTAAATATCTCATTATTCGTTTTACGGCCCTAAGGTGAACTTCCTTAGGATCGGCTTGGAACCTTGCACACATGCATACTAAAAGCATAATATCCAGTCGAGATGCACATAAATACAGTAAAGATTCTATCATCGACTGGTTTACCTTTTGATCTACGAATTTACCTCCCGTGTCGAGGTCGAGATGCCCATTGGTTCCCATGGGTGTCTTGATGGGCTTGGCATCCTTCATTCCAAACTTGGTAAGTATGTCTTGAATGTACTTTGTATGGCTGATAAATGTGCCCTCTTGGAGTTGCTTGACTTGAAATCCTAGGAAATACTTCAACTCCCCCATCATATACATCTCGAATTTTTGAATCATAATCCTACTAAACTCTTCACATGTAGATTTGTTAGTAGACCCAAATACGATATCATCAACATAAATTTGGTATACAAACAAATCTTTTGCAATAGTTTTAGTAAAGAGTGTAGGATCGGCTTTACCGACTTTGAAACAATTAGTGATAAGAAAATCTCGAAGGCATTCATACCATGGTCTTGGGGCTTGTTTGAGCCCATAAAGCGCCTTTGAGAGTTTATAAACGTAATTAGGGTACTCACTATCTTCAAAGCTAGGAGGTTGCTCAACATAGACCTCTTCCTTGATTGGTCCATTGAGGAAGGCACTTTTCACGTCCATTTGATAAAGCTTAAAGCCATGGTAAGTAGCATAGGCAAGTAATATGCGAATTGACTCAAGCCTAGCTACGGGTGCATAAGTTTCACCAAAATCCAAACCTTCGACTTGTGAATATCCTTTGGCCACCAGTCGGGCTTTGTTCCTTGTCACCACACCATGCTCATCTTGCTTATTACGGAATACCCACTTGGTACCTAGAACATTTTGATTAGGACATGGAACTAAATGCCATACCTCATTCCTCGTGAAGTTGTTGAGCTCCTCTTGCACTGCCAACACCCAATCCAAAACTCTTAGTGCATCCTCTACCCTGTATGGCTCAATAGAGGAGACAAAAGAGTAATGTTCACAAAAATGAGTGACTCGAGATCGAGTAGTTACCCCCTCATGAATATCGCTGAGGATGGAGTTCACGGGGTGATCTCTTTGAATCGCTTGGTGGACTCTTGGGTGTGGCGGTCTTTGACCCTGTACTTCTTGCTCATATTCTTTGTCCTCATTGGCTTGATCTCCTCCTTGATCATTGTCCTCCTCTTGAGGTGGCTCAACTTCTTGATCTTCATCATCTTGAGCCTGATCCTCATCTTGAGTTGGTGGAGATCCTTGCATGGAAGATGACAGTTGATCTTGTGCTTGTGTAGGCTCTTCGGATTCCTTAGGACACACATCCCCAATGGACATGTTCCTTAGCGCGACGTACAGAGCCTCTTCATCATCTAGCTCATCAAGATCAACTTGCTCCACTTGGGAGCCATTAGTCTCATCAAACACAATGTCACAAGAGACCTCAACTAATCCAGTGAATTTGTTGAAGACTCTATATGCCCTTGTGTTTGAGTCATATCCTAGTAAAAAGCCTTCTATAGCCTTAGGAGCAAATTTAGATTTTCTACCTCTTTTAACAAGAATAAAACATTTGCTACCAAAGACTCTAAAATATGAAATATTTGGCTTTTTACCGGTGCGGAGTTCATATGATGTTTTCTTGAGGATTCTATGAAGGTAGAGCCGGTTGATGGAGTAGCAGGCGGTGTTAATCGCCTCAGCCTAAAACCGGTCCGGAGTCTTGTACTCATCAAGCATGGTCCTTGTCATGTCCAGTAGAGTTCTATTCTTCCTCTCCACTACACCATTTTGTTGAGGTGTGTAGGGAGAAGAGAACTCATGCTTGATGCCCTCATCCTCAAGAAAGCCTTCTATTTGAGAGTTCTTGAACTCCGTCCCATTATCGCTTCTTATCTTCTTGATCCTTAATCCAAACTCATTTTGAGCTCGTCTTAAGAATCACTTTAAGGTCTCTTGGGTTTGTGATTTTCCTACAAAAAGAATACCCAAGTGAAGCGAGAATAGTCATCCACAATTACAAGACAATACTTACTCCCACCGATGCTTATGTAAGCGATCAGGCCGAATAAATCCATGTGGAGTAGCTCAAGCGGCTCGTCGGTCGTCATGATGTTCTTGTGTGGATGGTGGGAGCCAACTTGCTTTCTGTTGGGGACTTGTTCTCAAATGCTATGAGTTAAGAATGAGGCAACACAAAATATTAAATGTTAATGTCCTTCGTCCTTCGAAGCATTATTTCCCTCAGGATATAACGATCTTCGGACGAAGGTCATGAAGGATGTACCTTCATCATCACTGTATACATTAATGAAAGATAGAGCATATGAAACATGAAAGATAACATGAATAATCATATAACATAATTCACATGTCTTCATTATATAATCTCGAATAGATAAAGATAATATTTGATTACATTTGTACCTTCGGCTTGACAGAAGGCAAAAATCCAAGCGTGACGCTCGAGTGAATACAAAAGAGCGTGAACAGTACAGGGGTACTGTTCATCTATTTATAGGCACAAGACGTAGCCTGTGAGAAATTACATTCATGCCCTTTACAAATGATTACAATCATAATACAAGTTATCATGGGCCGATTGGTCATTTCATCTTTAAGTCGGTGCATCTGGAAGTACGCTACAAAGCTCTCTGATTGATAGCTTCGGCTTTGTGTCAATCTTCCGAAGGTGTTTCTTCTTATGGGACCTTCGGCGACGAAGCAGACTCCCAACAGTAGCCCCTTCACGGTGCTAGATCGTTTTTCGTAACGAGCTCGACCCGTGAAAAATTCTCTCAGGCTTCGGAATGCCGAAGGTTCAAAAAACACCTTCCCTGACCTCATTGTCTAGAAACGATTAAAATATTCCGAGTGAAAGGTGGTCCCACCATACAACAGGTACGCGCGATCTGGTGATTCACCTTCTTGGGCACTATGGTCCACCGTTCAGTGGGTGCAGGTGACTGTTCAGCGGGTGCGAGCGGCTTAACGATTCACCTTCCCACCTGCAACACTATATAAATAGACGGGTAGGTGTGAAGTTACCACAACATTTACTGCTATTGCACTATTGTGTTGCCGAAAAATTTGACCACATCCAAAGCTTATTCATCGTACTCTCAATCGAAACATCGTTTTGCTTTAGCTTCGTCACAAGAGGGAGCTTCGACAAAGACAAAAAGTATTCAACTTTGCTAAAACGCAAGAAATTCAGCATCAAATGGCCAGGGCACGCTCGACAGCTAGGATAACCCATGACGGAGAGGAGACCGAAGCTACTGAGACTGCCCCAATCTCCAAAGTTATGAGGCAGTCGGGACTGGTTGTGACGGAGGGCACTTCTGACGAAGGTGCACCTACTACTGAAGCCGAGCAGGCAGATATTGAAGAGGGCGATACTGGTGAAGAAGAGATTGATTATAACACCGCTATGCCATCCAAGCCCAGCCATTTGGATTTTGGGAAGTCGATTATGTCCAAAGCTGATATGCCCATGATGACGAAGCTAGGCTACTTCAGGGAAGCCGAGAAGAAGTTGATTCGCTTTGGCGGGGAAGAGACCATCCCGAAACCAGAAAGTGATGAAGTGGTAGTTTTTAAGAGCTTCTTCAAAGCAGGGTTGAGGTTTCCTCTACACGGGATGATTGCAGATGTTTTGGAAAATTTTGAGATTTTTCTTCATCAGCTGACTCCTAACGCTACCATTAGGCTCAGCGTGTTTATCCGGGCTCTCCGAAGCCAAGGAGTGGAGCCGCTCGCCGAAGCCTTCTGCCAGGTACACGAACTTCACTATCAGACGAAGGCTAGAGAAGATGGACTACACGAGAACTTTGGCTGCTATAATTTTGCTTACCGCAAAGACATGAAGACACCGGTGGTTAGCTATTGCACCAAATGGCCAACCGGTTGGAAAACTGAATTGTTTTATGTTAAGATTGATGAGAAAAAGGAGAAGCTAGTTTAGAGCCCGCTGGAGCTAACCTTCGGGTTGACTAGGCCTCAGTGCAACATGACGCCGGGGGCATCATGCCCAGATGCTGTGGGCGAATTTAGAGTTGTGTCTGAACATATTGGTACTAGGGATTTAGTTCAGGAATACTTAGCCAACAGAGTATTCCCAACGCTAAGGGAATGGGGTATGCCAAAGCTTAAAGGAGAGAAGAAGAAGAATGAACTCGTTCGGCTGCCCTATCATTTTAAGTTCAAGAAACACTTCAAAGAACCCTGCCAAGAATGGTTGGATACAATTGAAGTTATGTGCAATGAAATCTTGGGCAATTATACGAAAAAAGAAGATCAACTGATGACAGCAGCCTTCGGCACCCGGCCGAAACGAAGGTTAAACCGAGTAATGGACGCTTTGAAATTTGAATACCCAGATTATGAAATGTTAAGCAAAGGTGACGAAGGGCCAAAACGAAAAAGGGTTGTCAGTATTATACAAAGACAAGCTGCTAGGATGATAAAAGAAGATGAGAATTTGGCAAAAAAGAAAAAATCCAGTCCTGAGCCGAAGGTGGCTGTGTCGAAGAAAAGAAAGGCTCCAGCTCCGAAGTCGAAAGCTGATTTAGAAGAAGAAGTTCCCTCAACACCTTCTGCCATTGACGCAGAAGAAATTTTAAAGGTAATGACTGAATCTCTACCTAATAAGCTAAGTCCGCTGGGACCGGAACTGATGAAGCTTTTACAGAAGAAGAAGGAGCCTTCGACTGTCGAGAAGCCTGCTGAACCAAAAAAGCGAAGAATTATTACTGTCATTGAGGCTATTGAAGAAACACCGCCATCGGCCTCAGCGCCGAAAACAGCAGCAGCCGAAGCTGCTCCTGCCGAAGCTTGTACTTCCGAGGCTGCAGCAGCCGAAGCCACAGATTTGGAAAACACACTCATTGATATTGATGAAATGATTTTGAATATGGCTGAGGAAGACACTGCTGAAGCTGCTGAGGAAACCCCGGCCGCAGTGCCTGAAAAAGGGGAGAAGATGCCTGGAAATGAGAAAGAGCCTGCCGAAGATACTTCGGAAGAAGAAAATTTCATCTTTCAAAACATAATTGGGCAAGAATTGTCAAAGGCTGAAAAATAAGAGCTAAAAGAATATGCCATATCTTGCGGATACCAGCCAGGGGCGCTGCTCTTCGGCGGTGTTGCCGAAGAGAGTTTAGGATGCCTTCGGGACCGAGTTGGGGTGAAGGTTGTCAGCACTTTATCGAAAAGTGTTGGTTTCCCGAAGCTCGAAACTGATCTTAGCAGATACCGACGACAGCACATCGCCGGTAGCCTGTTTTATTCTAACTTTAAGGTAAAATTCTTCCCTTAACTTTTTATTGTTTTGTTATGAAGATGCTTTCTGATGAAGGTTTTTTTGTCAGAGCTCACTGCTAAGCAAAGCCTTGAGGATGCAAAAAGACCTTAAGGACAAGAAAAACGAAGTTATAATTGAGGGCTTAAAGAAGATTAAAGATCAGGAAGCTGCCTTGGAAAAGAAAGACTTCGCGCTTCAAACGGTGGAAGGTTCACTGGCAGAAGCTCAAGCCGAAGTCGCCAGATTGAACAGTGAACTTTCCCTACAGTCAAAAAGCTTTGAGCAAGAAAAGAAAGATTTCAAAACAAAACTCGAAGCCGAAGCTGAAAAAAGTTCGAATCTACAGAAATCACTCAAGGATCTTCAGGAAAAATGCCTAGGCTTCGGCACTCGGTGCATTCAACGGCTGAAACAGGTCTTTAACTCTGTTGGAGCCAGCTCTGAAAAATTTAAACCTTCGGTTGAAGACCTGCCGGGCACATTTGATCATATTGAAGGTGAAGTTGATGCTCTCGACGAAATCATAGCTGGACATGGTGATTTCTGTGCCCTGCTAGCTTCTCGAGGCACTGCTATCGCTTCATGAAGGCTGGCTGCACACATGGAAATATTGTAAACAGACCAAACTTCAGCCTGTCACCAGCAGACTTGGATGACATCCCTAGCCTGGCCCGAAGCATCAGAAACAGATTCATTACTCAAATCTGGGCAAAGGGTGGGCGAAACCTGGCTGGTGACGAAGCTCGAAGTCACCTTAAACCGGTAATTAACTCATACCTTGCGCTTACCTATTCCTTGAAACTTGAATTTACCTTATAATGCTTTGATGTGTACAGGATGATGAAGCCAAAGAGCATTGAGCCGAAGCTTAGCAGATGATCCGAAGCTTATCAGTAGATGATGAAGCCGAAAACCTTGATGTGGAAAAAACTCTAGAAAAATTCTTGTATTATCCTTGTAAAGAATATTGTAATTTGAGAACCAGATACTACTCTGTAAATTTGTCCATACCTTGTAATATATTTTTACCTTTTCGTCCATGTATGAACTGCTTTGATGTGGTCGAAACTTGTATTTTTTGAGCCGAATGCGAAAAACACCTTCCCTTCTTTTCGTACACAACGAAGCATAAATCTGCTTCCGAAGTCGTAACCTTAGAGCCGAAGCAACTGTCTGTATTTGTATGATATGATGATGATCCTATGTATGTGTTGGGGGTCTGCTTCGTCGCCGAAGGTCCCATAAGAAGAAACACATTCGGAAGATTGATACAAAGCCGAAGCTATCAATCAAAGAGCTTTGGAGTACATTTTCAGATGCACCGACTTAAAGATGAAATGACCAATTGGCCCGTGATAGCTTGTATTATGATTGTAAACACTTGTAAAGGGCATGAATATAATTTCTCATAGGCTGTGTCCTGTGCCTATAAATAGATGAACAGTACCCCTGTACTGTTCACGCTATCTTGTATTTGCTCGCGCGCAACGTTCGGACCTTTGCCTTCTGTCAAGCCGAAGGTATAAATGTAATTAAATATCGTCTTTAATTATCCAAATTTATATAATGAAGTTATGTGGATGATGTTATATGATTATTCATGTTATCTTTCATGTTTCATATACTTTGTCTTTCATTATCGTATACCATGATGATGAAGGTACATACGTCATGACCTTCGTCCGGAGATCGTTATATCCTAAGGGAAATAATGCTTCGAAGGATGAAGGACATTAACATTTAATATTTTGTGTTGCCTTGTTCTTAACTCATAGCATTTGAGAACAAGTCCCCAATATCATGAGGAACAAAGAAGCTACTGGAAGGATTGGAAAGTGGGCTGCGAAACTAAACGAATTCAACATTGATTATGTGCATAGATCCTCAATTCAGTCCCAGGCGTTAGCAGACTTCATCGCTGACTAGACGCCAGGGGCTCAGGAAGAAGAAGCAAATAAAGATGCCGAAGCTTGGACAATGTTCTGCGATGGTTCCTAGGGAACCTTTGGGGCAGGTGCGGTTGCTGTCTTAGTTGCACCTTCCAAAGTCAGAACATGCTATGCAATAAGGCTTGATTTTAGCTGTACAAATAATATTGCTGAATACGAAGCTTTACTTTTGGGGCTTTGAAAATTAAAAGCAATGGGGATAAGAAGGGCGGTCCTTAAAACCGACTCCCAAGTTATTTCTGGTCATATTGACAAGAGTTGCAAGGCAAGAGATCCGAAACTTGAGAAATACCTGGACATAGTTCGAAGGCTTGAAGCTTCATTCGAAGGGTTTTCTGTTAAGAATATTCCATGAGGAGAAAATGAGCACACTGATCTGTTAGCCAAGTCAGCGGCACAGGAGCTACCTCTACCTTCGGAAGTATTTTTTGAGACAATAAGAGCACCTTCGGTGGAACTTCTTGAAAGAGCAGTGCTCACTATATCTCCTATTCATAGTGAAGATTGGAGGACTGAGATTATATCTTTCCTCCAAGGTAACTACCTTTTAGATGACGAAGCTTATAATAAGAGAATCGAGGCAAGAACAATACCATATGTAATAATAGAAGGGGAGTTATACAAACATGGAGTCTGCTCTCCACTTCTTAAGTATCTATCCAGAATCGAAGGTATAGAGCTGTCGGCGTTTCGACCCCGGGGGGTCCCTGGACCGACGAGTAAATTGTCGCCGCGTGTCCTAGCCCAGATGGGTCGGCGCGAGACGGAGCACGAAGGGGGGAAGAGACAGGCAAAGGGGAATCACGCGGCCTCCGTGTTGCCCTACGCCCAGGTCGGGTGCGCTTGCAGTAGGGGGGTTACAAGCGTCCGTGAGGGAGAGAGAGAGACTGTCCACCAGCCCATTCTCCCGCGCGGCCAACCTTCTCGTATGAGAGCCCTGGACCTTCCTTTTATAGGCGTAAGGAGAGGGCCCAGGTGTACAATGGGGGGTGTAGCAGTGTGCTAACGTGTCTAGCAGAGAGGAGCTAGAGCCCTAAGTACATGCCGTCGTGGCAGCCGGAGAGGTTTCGGCGCCCTATTCATGTGATGTCGTGGCCGTCGGAGGAGTGCTTGAGCCTTGTGGAAGTACAGCTGTCGGGGCTGTCGGATCCTTGCTGACGTCTCCTTGCTTCCGTAAGGGGCTGAGAGCCGCCGTCGTCATGGAGCACGCGGAGTGCCATCATTACTTGTTTACCGGGGCAAGCCAGATGGGACGCCGGTCTTGTTCCCCGTAGCCTGAGCTAGCTAGGGGTAGGGTAATGATGGCCTTCCCTGTGATGTGGCGGGTTCGAGCCTGAGGTCGGGCGAGGCGAAGGCTCCTCCGAGGTCGAGGTCGAGTCTGAGCCCTGGGGTCGGGCGAGGTGGAGACCGTCTTCCGAGGCCGAGGCTGAGTCCGAGCCTTGGGGTTGGGCGAGGCGGAGTCCGTCTTCCGAGGCCGAGGCTGAGTCCGAGCCCTGGGGTCGGGCGAGGCGGAGTCCGTCTTCCGAGGTCGAGGCTGAGTCCGAGCCCTAGGTCGGGCGAGGCGGAGCTTCCCATGGCGCCCGAGGTTGGACTTAGCTGCTGTTAGCCTCACTCTGTCGAGTGGCACAGCAGTCGGAGCAGAGCAGGCGACACTGTTTTCCTGTTAGGTCGGTCAGTGGAGCGGCAAAGTGACTGCGGTCACTTCGGCTCTGTCGACTGAGGAGCGCGTGTCAGGATAAGGTGTCAGTCGATCCTTGCATTAAATGCTCCTGCGATACGGTCGGTTGGCGTGGCGATCTGGCCAAGGTTGCTTCTCCGCGAAGACTGGGCCTCGGGCGAGCCGAAGGTGTGTCCGTCGCTTGAGGGGGCCCTCGGGCGAGACGTGAATCCTTCGGGGTCGGCTGCCTTTGCCCGAGGCTGGGCTCGGGTGAGGCGAGATCGTGTCCCTTGAGTGGACTGAGCCTTGACCTTAATCGCGCCCATCAGGCCTTTGCAGCTTTGTGCTGATGGGGGTTACCAGCTGAGATTAGGAGTCTTGGGGGTACCCCTAATTATGGTCCCCGACAGTAGCCCCCGAGCCTCGAAGGGAGTGTTGATACTCGCTTGGAGGCTTTTGTCGCACTTTTTTGCAAGGGGACCGGCCTTTCTCGGTTGCGTTTCGTTCCGGTGGGTGCGCGCGAGCGCACCCGCCGGCTGTAGCCCCCGAAGCCTCGGAGGAGTGGTTTGACTCCTTCGAGGTCTTAGCGCGTTTCGTGATGCTTCGGCCGGTCTGATTGTTCCCTCATGCGAACTGGCCGTAGCCCGGGTGCATAGTCGAGTTCCAAGTTCTCGGGCTGGTACGTTGACGCTGTCAACGGTTTGGCCGGAGCCGGGTTTGCGAGAGCAGCCCCCGAGCCTCTGCACAGAGCGAGAGGACGGTCAAGGACAGACTCGACTTTTTTCATACGCCCCTGCGTCGCCTTTCCGCAAGGAGGAGGGGGAAAGCGCCATGTTGCCCTCGGAGGGCGCCGAACATGGTGTCTCCAGTGAGTTGCTAACGGGTGATCCGAGTGGACGCTCGTGCCCCGTTCGACAAGGGTCGGCTAGTGGCCCAGAGGCGCGCTCCAAAAGTACCTGCAGGTGATTTGCCGGACCCGGTCCCGTTTGATAGGCTCCAAGGGCTCGATGCCTCCCTCTGATGGGATTCCGTTACAAAATCGCTCCCGCTGGTCTCGGAAATGTCCTAGGGTACCTCGGGAGCGTAGCCCGAGCCTTAGTTGTGTATCGAACGTACCCAGAGTCATCCCTCGCTCTGCGTGATCTGAGGCGGCTGTCGAACCCTTCGGGGGCCAGCCTACGAACCCCTGATCAGTAGTGGGCGCGGAGCCCGAGTGGCTTGAGGCGGCTGTCGAACCCATCCGAGGGGCCAGCCTTCGAACCTCTGACCAGTGGTGGGCGCGGAGCCCGAGTGCTCTGAGGCGGCTGTCGAACCCTTCTGAGGGGCTAGCCTTCGAACCTCTGATCAGTAGGAGGGCTCGGGGCCCGAGTGCTCTGAGGCGGCTGTCGAAACCTTCCGAGGGGCTAGCCTTCGAACCTCTGATCAGTAGGGGGCTCAGGGCCCGCTTCCTTCGCGGAGAAGGATCCCTTTCGGAGTATCCCCTTTCCCGGTCCCTGTAGCAAGAGAGAGAAAGAGGACGAGGAAAGGGATACGAAATCGAACGACGTGGCAACCTTTTTTTGACGCGGTCGTTATGGCGGAGGTGAAGCGTCGCCTGCTTCGCCTGCCAAAGGTGCCGCCTGTCCTGCCGCAGAGTTAATGCGACGGGACGAGTGGTTCGCGGGGCTGCCGTTGTGCGTGCGCGAGCCGTTCGAGGAACGGAACACGGGCGCATCGTCTTCACTCCGTGCATGAGGGCTCTCTCGCTGTCCCAGGAGGGGACGTGAGCCTGCAGACGACTTGACCGCTACTTCCGCCCGCCTGCCACCGCCATTACTGCCGGCCCACTTTTGGCCATATTGACCATCGCGCCTTCTCCCACGGCTGACTGACCCGTGATCGATGCGCTCGGTTGGCACTGTTGGGTCATGCGCAGGGTTGCCTCGAGTCGCGGCACTGGTTCCGCAGTCGAGAAGGCGTGGTACTGGCGCAAGTGGCGGTGCAACTTCTCGCACGTTGTAACCGGCACGCCGGTTACATGACGTGTGGGCCTAGGCCCCCATGCTGGACGCACCGGAGTCGAAAGGTTGCGCCCCCCTTGGTATGGTTGCATGCCGCCTGCATGGCGGTCCGCCCTTTCGCCCGCTGGTCTGGGCGAAAGTGGAGGAGTGCTTGTAACCGCTGGGCAGTTGTGCGCTCCGCGCGTGGTGGTTTGGCTCCTTCTGCCCTGGGCCATCTTGCATGACGCGTGGGACCCAGCCCCCGTGTCGTAGGGGGAGGATCTTGGAGCGTGTTGGTGAAGACTCAGTCCGCGACAGCTGAGGACGCAAGTGGGGAGAGTCGCCTTTAAAAGGGGGGTGACCCCCTTGGATGGCAACCATGTCTTCGTACTCCCTTCATGCATCGCGTCCTTCCACCTTCCGCGCCCCCGGAGGGGGAGCGCCCGTGGTTCTTCTGTCTTGTCATCGTTGGAGGAACGCAACTTCGTGGAAGTTGGTACCTTTCAGCCACCGCTCGGCTTCAAGGATTTTCATCAGGCAGCCCGGCTGCATCCCCTCGCCGGTGGTCACCCAAGACGGTGACCACCAGTTCGATGGTGGGGAGAAGCGAGCCAGGCTGCGGCCTCTGCCCCTCCCTTAGCTTCAAGGATTTTCATCATCAGTGCTGGGGAGGGGAGTGCGCCGAGTTGGGGCCTGTCTCAGCGCGGGCAGCGGCCCGCTTCTTCCCTCAGTGATCGGGGGGAAGGGCGTTCGCCGTTCGTGGCGCTGGCAGCTGCCGCGTGTCTAGCTCTCCGGCCTGAGCGGCTTCGACGCTGCTTCCGGTGCCACCTCCCACCGAGGTAGTCGGAAGAGGTTTCTCCGCCGACGAGATAGTCGATGCCACCCGCGGACTGACCTCCGACTCCATGGCCTTGGTAGCTTGTCCTCGCCCCTCGAGTGCGGTCGTGGGCGAGGGCCTTGTCGCAGCAGCGTCTGCCCTGAGGTCATCGCTGCTGCTGTTTGGCCACCCGGAGCGGAGGTCGTTGTCGCTGCTGCCGGAGCGAGCGTCGGCGAGCCACCCTGGGGTTTCGTCGCCCTGCAGGCCCTCCAACGTGGGGGGTTGTTCGTACCTGCGGGGGTGGAACCGGAGTTCCATTTGTAATGGCACCTTGAGTGCCGGTGTCTGTTCATTGTGGCTGTCGGGGCCTGAACATGTATGTATTTTTGGCGTGAAGCCATGTTTTTTCCTCATTTCGAGCACTAGGACTCGCCTGTCGGCTAGCTGAACCGCTTAACCAAGTGTGAGTTGCCTCGTGCGAAGGTGACGAGTGAGGTATCCGTATCCCGGAGGCGTAGGAGTCCCTCGGCTCGGTCGGCCTTGCCGCCCGAGGCTGCTCTTGCTTAGTTAAAGGAACCTTCGGCCACTCTGCGATGAGCTGGGGCCGGAGGCAGCAGTGCCAACATGGACAAAGGCAGAGTTGGCTCAAAAAGAAGCTTCGTCGGCCGGAGCCTGGCCGGGCCGTCCACTGGCGGGACCGACGCCGGAGTCGGGTTGCCGAGGCCACGAGCCGGGCTGATGTCCTCGGGGGACAGCTGGCTGAGGCTACGGAGCGGCCGGTCGAGCCGTCTGCTCGGGCCGGGTTCCCGGAGGAGACCCTAGCGGCGATGGCCCATGCGTGGTGCCAACAGGTTCCTTCGAGGTGGAGATCCTCCGACCGTGTTGCCGTCCGAGGTCGGGTCGGATTCCGCCGAAGGTGGAGTCGACGCCGAGGGTGCTGATGCTCCCCCACCGATGTCTGATCCTGCAGGGACAATTTATCTGTAGTGTGCGTATGTTTTTTGCGGCCGCCGAGGCCCAAACATATCATCGTCGTGTTGTAAAGCTGCGTTTCTTTTCCTCTTGTTTCGAGTATCTGGACTTATTTGTCGGTAACAGAATTGTTTGTCCGAGCGAGAG
Organism: Zea mays; assembly: GCF_902167145.1. Taxonomy (NCBI): domain Eukaryota; kingdom Viridiplantae; phylum Streptophyta; class Magnoliopsida; order Poales; family Poaceae; genus Zea; species Zea mays. The sequence continues at coordinate 121,385,965 of NC_050104.1, read as the reverse complement.
TTACTTTTCGCGGAAGGTGATGAGTGAGGTATCCGTATCCCGGAGGCGTTGGAGTCCCTCGGCTCGGTCGGCCTTGCCGCTTACGTGTGCTCTTACTCGTCCGTAGGATTCTGTTATCGATATAGTCGAGAAGGCACAAAAAATCGTTTCGGCAGAACAGTTTTCGAGCATTAAGACTTGTTCGGTCAGCGGAACCGCCTATCCGAGCGTGAGTTACTTATCGCAGAAGGTGATGAGTGAGGTATCCGTATCCCGGAGGCGTAGGAGTCCCTCAGCTCGGTCGGCCTTGGCTGCTTACGTGTTCTCCGTCGTTTTGAGGATCCCACTTTCGAAGTAGTCGAAAAGCACGAAAGACGTTCTGGCAGAAAGACCTTTTCCAAGGAAAATTTTGACGCAGAGGGGGTTCGCCCCTTCTAGCCCCCGAGGGAGGGTCGGGCTTTGCCGAGGCAAGGCTGACCCTTCCTTGATGGTTAGACTTTGTTGGCGTATGTAAACGAGGTGTATGAACGACTTGAAAACATCTTAAGGGTAGAAGTGACGTAGCTGTCAGATGTTCCAAGCGTTGCTGTAGACCTTGCCTTGACTGTTGGCCAGCTTGTATGTTCCGGGCTTCAAAATCTTGGCGATGATGAATGGCCCTTCCCAGGGAGGCGTGAGCTTGTGACGCCCTCGGGCGTCTTATTGTAGCCGAAGCACCAAGTCGCCCACCTGGAGGTCTCAGGACCGAACCCCTCGGGCGCGGTAGCGTCGCAGGGACTGCTGATACCGCGCCGAGTGTAGTAAGGCCATGTCCCGAGCCTCTTCCAGCTGGTCCAGCGAGTCTTCTCTGTTGGTTCGATTGCTTTGGTCGTCGTACGCCCTCGTCCTCGGGGACCCGTATTCTAAGTCTATGGGCAAGATGGCCTCGGCCCCATAGACTAGAAAGAACGGCATGAAGCCTGTGGCTCGGCTCGGCGTTGTCCTCAGACTCCAGACCACCGAGGGGAGTTCCTTCATCCATCGCCTGCCGAACTTGTTGAGGTCGTTGTAGATCCGCGGCTTGAGTCCTTGCAGAATCATGTCGTTGGCACGCTCTACTTGCCCATTCGTCATGGGGTGAGCTACGGCGGCCCAGCCCACCCGGATGTGGTGATCCTCGCAGAAGTCCAGGAACTTTCTACCGGTGAACTAGGTGCCGTTGTCGGTGATGATGGAGTTCGGGACCCCAAAGCGATGGATGATGTTGGTGAAGAACGCCACTGCCTGTTCGGACCTGATGCTGTTTAGGGGTCGGGCCTCGATCCACTTGGAGAATTTGTCGATGGCAACCAGCAGGTGCGTGTAGCCCCCGGGTGCCTTCTGCAAGGGACCGACGAGGTCCAGACCCCACACAACAAACGACCAGGTGATGGGTATTGTCTGCAGAGCCTGAGCGGGCAAGTGGGTCTGCTTCGCATAGAATTGACACCCTTGGCAGGTGCGTACAATCCTAGTGGCATCAGCCACCGTGGTTGGCCAGTAGAAACCCTGCCGGAATGCATTTCGAACGAGGGCTCGAGGTGCTGCGTGGTGACCGCAAGCCCCTGAGTGTGTTTCTTGTAATAACTCCTGACCTTCGGCGATGGATATGCATCGCTGGAGGATGCCTGAGGGGCTGCAGTGGTAGAGCTCCTTCCCGTCCCCCAGCAAGACGAACGACTTGGCGTGCCGCGCCAGTCGCCGAGCTTCGGCTCGGTCGAGGGGCAGCTCTCCTTGGTGGAGATATTGCAGGTACGGGGTCTGCCAGTCTCAATTAGGCGGGACCCCATTCCGCTCTTCCTCGACACGCAGTGCCTCACCCTCGGGGGCTGAGGGTGCCTCGGGCTGAGCCGAGGGCGCCTTGTGCTGAGCCGAGGGTGCCTCGGGCAGGGCCGAGTCCTTCTCAGGCTCGGGCGTGTCGTCGGTCTTGACTGAGGGTTGATGTAGTTCTCGGGAGAAGAAGTTCGGGGGAACCGTTGTCCGCCCCGAGGCTATCTTAGCCAGCTCGTCCATAGTCTCGTTGTATCGTCAGGCGATGTGGTTGAGCTCGAGCCCGTAGAACTTGTCCTCCAGGCGCCGAACCTCATCGCAGTAGGCTTCCATCTTCGGGTCGCGGCAATGGGAGTTCTTCATGACTTGGTCGATGACAAGCTGCGAGTCGCCACGAGCGTCGAGGTGTCGGACCCCTAGCTCGATGGCGATGCGCAACCCGTTAACCAGAGCCTCGTACTCGGCCACATTGTTGGACGCCGGGAAATGGAGGCGCAGCATGTAGCGGAGGTGCTTCCCGAGGGGTGAGATGAATAGCAGGCCCGCGCCCGCTCCTGTTTTCATCAGCGACCCGTCGAAAAACATGGTCCATAGTTCCGGCTGGATCGGAGCCGCCGGAAGCTGGGTGTCGATCCATTCAGCAACAAAGTCCGCCAAGACTTGGGACTTGATGGCTTTCCGAGGGGCGAACGAGATTGTCTCGCCCATGATCTCCACCGCCCACTTTGCAATTCTACCCGAGGCCTCTCGGCACTGGATGATCTCCCCCAGGGGGAAGGATGACACCACAGTCACCGGATGAGACTCAAAGTAGTGTCACAACTTTCGCCGCGTCAGAATTACCGCTTACAGTAGCTTCTGGATTTGCGGGTAGCGGATTTTGGTCTCGGGCAGTACTTCACTGATGAAGTAGACCGGCCTCTGGACGGGCAATGCATGCCCCTCTTCTCGTCTCTCAACAACGATCGCGGTGCTGACCACCTGAGTGGTAGCGGCGACGTAGATCAAGAGGGCTTCTCTGGCAGCGGGGGGCACCAAGATGGGCGCGCTGGTAAGGAGCGCTTTTAGGTTCCTGAGGGCTTCCTTGGCCTCGGGGGTCCAAGTGAAGCGCTCAGTCTTCCTCAAGAGGCGGTACAGAGGCAGGCCTCTTTCGCCGAGGCGCAAGATGAAATGGCTCAGGGCCGCAAGACATCCCATGACCCTCTGTACTCCTTTCAAGTCCTTGATGGGGCCCATGTTGGTGATGGCCGCGATTTTCTCCGGGTTGGCCTCGATGCCCCGCTCGGAGACGATGGACCCCAAGAGCATGCCTCGGGGGACTCCAAAGACACACTTCTCGGGATTGAATTTTACGCCTTTCGCCTTGAGACACCGGAATGTCGTTTCAAGGTCGGAGAAGAGGTCGGAGGCTTTCCTTGTCTTGACTACGATGTCATCGACGTAAGCCTCGACCGTTCGACCAATGTGCTCACCGAACTTGTGGTTCATGCACCTTTGGTATGTCGCACCCGCATTCCTCAAACCGAATGGCATAGTAACGTAGCAATACATGCCAAAGGGTGTGATGAAAGAAGTCGCGAGCTGGTCGGACTCTTTCATCCTGATTTGGTGATACCCTGAGTAGGCATCGAGGAAAGACAGGGTTTCGCACCCAGCGGTGGAATCCACGATTTGATCGATGTGAGGCAGAGGGTAGGGAACCTTCGGACATGCTTTGTTTAGACCAGTGTAGTCTACGCACATCCACCATTTCCCTCCTTTCTTTCTCACAAGCACAGGGTTGGCAAGCCATTCGGGATGGAATACCTCTTTGATGAACCCTGCAGCCATCAGCTTGTGGATCTCCTCGCCTATGGCTCTGCGCTTTTCTTCGTTGAATCGTCGCAGAGGCTGCTTCACGGGTCGGGCTCTAGCTCGGATATCCGCCGAGTGCTCGGCGACATCCCTCGGTATGCCAGGCATGTCTGAGGGACTCCACGCAAAAACTTCGACGTTCGCGCGGAGAAAATCGACGAGCACTGCTTCCTATTTGGGATCGAGCTTGGAGCCGATCCGTATCTGCTTGGAGGCGTCGTTGCTGGGGTCGAGAGGGACGGATTTGACCGTCTCAGCTGGCTCAAAGTTGCCGGCGTGGCGCTTCACATCTGGCGCCTCCTTGGAGAGGCTCTCCAGGTCGGCGATGAGGGCCTCGGATTCGGCGAGGGCCTCAGCGTACTCCACGCACTCCACGTCGCATTCGTACGTGTGTCGGTATGTGGAGCCAACGGTGATGACCCCGTTGGGGCCCGGCATCTTGAGCTTGAGGTAGGTGTAGTTGGGGACGGCCATGAACTTGGCGTAGCATGGTCTCCCTAGCACTGCGTGGTTGGTTCCTCGGAACCCGACCACCTCGAACGTGAGGGTTTCCTTTCGGAAGTTGGAGGGAGTCCCGAAGCAGACGGGCAGATCGAGTTGCCCAAGGGGTTGGACGCGTTTACCGGGGATGATCCCGTGAAAAGACGCCGCGCCGGCCCGGATCGAGGACAGATCGATCCGCAGGAGCCCGAGGGTCTCGACGTAGATGATGTTGAGGTTGCTGCCTCCGTCCATGAGGACCTTGGTAAGCCTGATGTTGCCGATGACGGGATCAACAACGAGCGGGTACTTCCCTGGGCTCGGCACGCGGTCGGGGTGGTCGCCCTGGTCGAAGGTGATGGGCTTGTCGGACCAGTCTAGGTAGACTAGCGCCACCACCTTTACCGAGCAGACCTCCCGACGCTCTTGCTTGCGGTGCCGAGCCGAGGCGTTCGCCACATGCCCACCGTAGATCATGAAGCAGTCGTGGACCTCGGGGAACTCCTCTGCCTTGTGGTCCTCCTTCTTGTCGTTGTTGGGGGCTCGGCCACCTTCCGCCGGTGGCCCGACCCTGTGGAAGTAGCGCCAAAGCATGACACACTCCTCAAGGGTGTGCTTGACAGGACCCTGATGATAGGGGCACGACTCCTTGAGCATCTTATCGAACAGGTCGGCGCCTCCGGGAGGCTTCCGAGGGTTCCTGTGCTTGGCGGCGGCGACAAGGTCCGCGTCAGCGGCGTCGCGCTTCGCTTGCGACTTCTTCTTGCCCATCTTCCTCGCGCCGCGCTGAGCAGACGCCTCGGGGACGTCTTCCGGCTAGCGCCCCTGAGGCTGCTTGTCCTTCCGGAAGATGGCCTCGACCGCCTCTTGACCAGAGGCGAACTTGGTGGCGATGTCCATCAGCTCACTTGCCCTCGTGGGAGTCTTGCGACCCAGCTTGCTCACTAGGTCGCGGCAAGTGGTGCCGGCGAGGAACGCGCCGATGACATCTGAGTCGGTGATGTTGGGCAGCTCGGTGCGCTGCTTCGAAAATCGCCGGATGTAGTCCCGGAGGGATTCTCCCGGCTGCTGGCGGCAGCTTCGGAGATCCTAGGAGTTCCCAGGGCGCACGTATGTGCCCTGGAAGTTGCCGGCGAAGGCTTTGACTAGGTCGTCCCAGTTGGAGATCTGCGCAGGAGGCAGATGCTGTGGCGGAACCGCCCGAATTATTCCAGCTTAAGTGCCTAAGTCACGCCTCAGGGGCCGTAACACACTTAAATCGGAATAACCCGTCAGTCCCTCAGATCTAGTCTAATAGAGCCACTTAACCAGGATCAAATTCCACAATCTCACTCGAAGGCGAGTCACAGAAGAAATACAATAAAACAGGAAACCTCAAATTAAGTACTGAGTTATTACATAAATCGGAGTTTTTGAGTAGCAAATAAGAGTTCACAAAATAAAGTGCAGCAGATAATAGATGTCGTCGGTATAGAGGAATTGGGCAAGGCCTAGCCCACTACTCCTCGTGCTCCTCTCCTGCCGGAGCAGCATCCCACTCGACCGTCCAACCCGGCGGCAGGGTGGTAGGACAAGTCACACCATCAACCATTTCCTGAATGGTACCTGCAAAAATTGTGCCACAAGCAAGGCTGAGTATACTAATACTCAGCTAGACTTAACCGGTGTGAGGAGTGTACTCCTCTACCTCTAGACCATGCAGCTGTTTGGCTGAGGGGTTTGGTTTGCCAAAAGCACTAGCTGTTTCTAAAATCAATTTTTAGCTTTTCAAATTCTATCATCATTAACTTAGCTAGGTTTGCTCCTTCTAAGCATACATGGTGACAAGCATTTAGTTCAATCAACAAATTATCTCATGTAACCTCATTTCACTTCTTACTCGATGCAGTACAAGGGGTCAAGCAGTCTCATTAGCTGCGAGAAGCAGACGATTCGAATCAAGTTTTAACCTTGCAAGGTAAACCTAAACACACGGCATGTCAGGGTACTCCGACCCCACACATGACAACCGTCCCCATCGATTCCCCGTTCGCGTCCAGGCCTCACCGCCTTGGCATACAATGCTCCACTGACCCCGGTTGCCGCCGTGCAGTGACCGCACTTGTACCCACCATAGCTAGCATGGGAGACCCAGTCTCAGGTCGCATGAGGGATAAAGTCCGCGCCCGGCTTCAATCAGGTACTAGGTTTACCGGTTACCATTTTTCCCGGCATGTGCTTAGTACGTTCAAAAGCTTGACTCAAGTATCCACACATTAATCCTTAATTCTTTTTCCTGTCTCATAGACAAGGCATCCCCCTGGATCCAAGTCCATGGACTAACATATATCCCATTATCAAGATGAATACAATCAATTCCTGACCTCGCGCGAGTGCTAGAAAAATCACTCGACTTCTACCGAGATCTTGATTAGCAAGCAGCTACTCGACCTAGCATACTAGTATTCATCTCAAAAAGGAATCCTAAGTTCATGCAACTAGAGGTTTCAAGCAACTCCTACACTTAAGTGCACATTACAATCCTACAAGCATTAAGTGTAGTAAAGTAGCATATAGTAATACGGTTATGCATAAAAACCGGGTCTTGCCTTCAATTACTGGGGCTGCGGGGAGATCCTCAATAGCAGCCTCTGAAGCCTGCTCCTGGTCCTCCTCTTGGACAGGTCCTTGCTCGGGGATGAGCACGTACTCTCCGTCGGCAAAATTACAATCTAATGAATGCAACGCGTAAGTTATATGCATGATATGATATGTGCTTTAGAAATTACAACTTTTGATGGTGTATGATCTACTTGAGTTATACGAGGTTAACTTCACTTATGCAAGACCTTTAGGTGGTATACTTGGTAAATTGGGTCAAACTTTAGCTAAGGTAAGTGGGAGGTTTATTTTTTTGGGGTTCCACTGAATTCTTTCTAAGTCTTAGTGAGGGTTGATAAGTTCTCAAGTTAGACTTATGGGGGTGAGGTTTATTTCTTCTTTCCTTTTCTTTTATTCTCCTAAAGGTTTTGGAGTGGGTTTGAACTACAAGTTGCTTTTATAAAATTCTCAAAATTCTGCAAACATTACAGTGGCTTGGTGCTGGTGTATGTTTCTCTGTCTCAAAATTTGGGGATCAGAAAGTGAATGGTTTTCTCTGGACAAAATTATTAAATTCTAGGGCAGAAGGGGTGCTTTGAACTACAACTATTATTCAACAGTGGGTAATTCTCTAAAACTTATTTTTGCTGGCTTTTAGGTGTTACAACATGACTTGATACAAATTTCTAGTCATTAATACCTTTTAATTATTTTTCTATGGTTTTCTCAAGTTTCTAGCCAAGTGGGTGCTTTCTACTACCACTATATTTGAAAAATATCAAACAACATAGTTCTTATTTTTCTTAGTCATTGTTTTGTGCAAGAGCAAGTATTCTGGGGTTTGGCATCTTTTTGCTTAAGGGAAGAGGTGGTATGCATTATTTGAATTAAGTAGCCTTTCTCATAAAACACTAGCAATAGGTATGGGTTTGCTTCTTTTTCATGGGTTTGCATTTTTCTCTGGTGGTTTATCTCATTATGGACTTAGTAAAGTTTTGGTTGCCCATTATCACATTATTAGGGGTTGTTCATGATTTATTTGGAAAATGCCTCATTATCACTTTATATTTATTTTCCTTACTTAAAAAGTTGGGCTGAGGTGTTCCTTATTTTTGTAGTGGGGCTCTGGTGGTTGTAAGTCCACTGGATTTTTATTACTCATTTTGGTTATAGCTTTGTAACTCTAATAATTGATTCTTAGTCCAAATAAGGCTAAATAAAACATTTTAATTTAAAACTGATTTGAACTAATGGTCTCTGTATTTTTCCTAGGTTCTCTGTTACATAAGTAAACTAGGAAAAATAATTTTAATTACTGTTCACCACTTTCTAATGCCTTTCTGGTTTTTTCTAAGTTTTGGGCAAAATAGCTTTAAATGAATATCTACATCATACTTTCCAATGTTGGGGTTCCTACTATTTTTAAACAGTGTCTAAATGAGGTTTGAATACCTACACATTTTCTTAAGTTCAGCACAGAAGAAAAACTAATTTTCCTTAATTAAACAAGGTTTGGTGGGTTTCTGTTTTTAATTTTAAACTCTAAAATTTAGAACAGAAAGCATAGGGTTTATCATTTTTAAATGATAGTTCATAATATTCAGGAGCTAGCAAAATTAGTTTGACAACTTGTTATTAAGAATTCATCAAGTTATGGATTTTCTAAGTTCTCTGGTCATTTAAAAAGATTAACAGAATTGATTAAATGGAAATCCACTTTGCACTGGGGTCCCTGGCGGGTATTTTAAGTTTTCTTCGCGGATCAGTCCTTAAGCTACTATTCACATGGGTCACCGACGTTACAGAAAACCCCTCGGGTTCTACAAATCCTAACCCGAGGTCCTTCTCCTAACTTAAACAGTAACCACGGCGGAAGAAAGGGCGGAGGGGCTTACCGGCGGCGAGATTGCTCCGGTGAAGTGGTCGAGGACGTAGGGGAGGTCTCGGGGATCACAACAGTGTGCGGGTCACCGTCGGAGATGGCCGGAGTTGGTCGGTCCACGCGCGCAGGCGGGGATGCTCGTCGGCGGCGAGGAGTCCGGCCTGCTCACGAAGAGAGGTTCACGGGATGCCAGAGAAGATATGGGTGCAAGGAATTGGACGGAGACTCACCGGTGAGCTCTGTCCACGCGCGGCGGTGAAAGACCGAAGTCCGGTGAGGTCGATCTCGGGCTTCCGGTGAAGTCCGGCCTGGTCCGAGGGCTTGGCAAGCTTCACGGGCTACTGGCGGAGCTAGCCGAAGCACTGGCTCGACTTGGGGGTGGCTGGAGTGGCTGGCCACGGTGGCCGAAGCTCTGGCGGCAGTGGCGGGCGGAATTGAGCTCGCCGGAGCTAAGGAGAGGGAGCTGGCCGGTGAAGGTGAGCGCGGGGTGAAGTGGGGCACGCCTGGGGAGGCTTTATAGGCACGGCGCGGTGCACGGGCGGTCGTGGATCGGCGAGCGCGCGCGGGCGTGCGCTGGGAAGCGCGGTGCGCGAACGGGCGTGAACCGGAGGTGTCAGCCACGGTCGAACACGTGTTCCCGTTGCCTCTGCCCATGTTCAAGCGCTGGTTGGGTGCAAATCTTCACGAATTTGGGCAAGATCGCTGTGAAGGATTTGTTCACCTGACCATGCTTTGTCTTTTGTGTATGGATGTCGCGTGGTTTTAGGCTAGGGACAGGGAGTTGTAGCGTCACCAAGGTGCCAGTGTCAGAATGCCTGGTCCCGAGGTCAAACTGCGCCAAAACCGTGTCAAATGAATTTGGTTTGAGTTCAAACTTTTCCAGGACGTGTTCAAGGGAATTTGGCACAACTTTGATATTTGGATCTTCTAGTTTTGAGTTTCAAAAAACAGAGAACGCAGTTGATCTTTGGAAAGAGGTCTGAATTTCAGAAATTCAGAAATCTGAATTCCTCCAAGGGTTCATGGTTCAAGGGCTGATTTGGGAATTTACTTGAGTTATTTTGGCTAAGCTTTCTCAACCTTTCTTGTTGCTTATTAAATATACTTTAATTTTTATAATTGGCTCAAGTCATACTTTTAAATTTTTCATACCCTTTTCCTTATTTTCTTGAATTTTGCTCATGGGGCTTACTTAGGGTTTTTATTAGGGTTACACATTCTTACCTTTTTGAAAGACCCATTTGTTTTGATCATGATACTTTTAAGTATATGCTTGGTGAATTCTTTATTCCTAAGTTAATTTGATGCTCATGCTTACTTTGGTTCACATAAAATAAGGGTTCTTGGTTTGGCATTTGCAAGAGAAAACCCTAGGTGACACTGGGGTGTCACAGATGCTCCAGCCAGGCTCGGGCAGCGTCGAAGAGGAACAGGGGAAGGTTGCGGATGATGAGGTTGTCATCGTCCGTTCCACCCAGCTGGCAGGCCAGCCGGTAGTCCGCGAGCCATAGTTCCGGCTTTGACTCCCCGAGTACTTGGTGATGGTAGACGAGGTTCGGAACCGGGTCGGGAACGGCGCCCGTCGTATGGCCCGGCTGAAAGCCCGCGGACCGGGTGGTTCGGGTGAGGGGCTCCGATCCTCCCCGCTGTCGTAGTGTCCCCCACGCCTGGGGTGGTAGCCTCGGCGCACCCTCTCGTCGAGGTGGGCTCGACGGTCGCGGTGGTGGTGCTCGTTGCCGAGGTGACCCAGGGCCGCAGGCGCGGTGTTCCGCGTGTGCCTGGTGTGGACCGAGGCTTCCCGCATGAATCGGGAAGTCGCGGCGTGATGCTCCGGGGGGGGGGTACCCCTGCCTTCGGGAGGCAGAGCTTTCGGCCCGTCGGACCGCAACATCTTCTAGGAGATTCTTGAGCTCTCCCTGGATATGCCGCCCCTCGGTGGTGGATGGTTCCGGCATCGCTCGAAGTAGTATCGTTGCTGCAGCCAGGTTCTGGCCGACCCCACTGGAAGCCGGAGGCAACCTTGCCCTGGCATCGTCGGTGATGCGGTGCTGGACGTCCTGGGCCAGGTGACGCGCTTCTCCGGCCGGTGCTCGGCCTGCCCACTCCTGCCGATATTTTGCCAAAGCTGCACAAGTTGTCCTGCTTCCTCGTCGAGCCTGGCCTGTACCTCGCGGATTTGCTCGAGCTGTGCGTCCTGACCCCCCGCAGGGACTGGGACCACAGCTAGCTCCCGAAGGATGTCAACGCGACGCGCAGGCCTAGGGGGATCATCGTCCTCCGGCATACCAAGATGGTTGCCTTCGTCGAGACCCCCTAGATCGACGTGGAAGTATTCGCAACTTGGGCCACAGTCCTCGTCGCCGAGGCTGTGGCTGCTATCGGAGCAATCAGAGAGGCAGTAGTCGCATGCGGTCATGAAGTCCTGCATGGCACTGGGGTTATCAAGCCTGGAGAAATCCCAACCAGAGTCAGGCTCGTCATCTTCCTCGGAACCCAGAGGCCCGTAGGTCGAGACGACCGTTAGACGGTCCCAGGGTGACCGCATATGGTACCCCGGAGGGTTTGGACACGCCTTTACGAAAGCGTCCACCGAAGCGGGGTCGCATGGTGGGTCGCAGCTGGATCTAAAAGGCATGGAACGGGAAACGGACGGTACCTCTTGATCGACGGGTGGTGACGAAGTCGCGTCAGGGACGGACTGCACCGTTGTCTCAGGTACGAGGCTAACGCCCAGCATGTCCTTCGCGAGCGTGCTGGCGTCGTCCGTCCGCTTGGAGTTGGCGTGTTGCGGGGAAACGGCGCTCGTCTTCGTCTCAGACGTGAGGTCGACGCCCGACGTGTCCCCCGCTGGGGCGCTGGCACCGTCGACTCGCTCGACAGCCGACGAGGTGCCGCCTCCTGCTTGGCCATGCCTGCACCGCCTCCTCCTTTGTCGGCGGGGAAGGTGACGGGACAGACCCGGATGTTGCTCTTCCTCCACGTGGGGAAGACGTCGTCGATTCCGCCGCCGGTGGGCGGGCTGACGGCCGCCATTGTCGTTGTCGCGCGGCGGAGGAAGGAGTATCATGTCGTAGCCGCCGCCGAGGGACATGAACTCTAGGCTCCCGAAACGAAGCATCGTCCTGGGTTGAAGAGGTTGATGGAGACTACCCATCTGGAGCTTGACGGGAAGTTGTTCGTCAACACGCAGTAGGCCCCTACCTGGCGCACCAACTGTCGGCGTTTCGACCCCGGGGGGTCCCTGGACCGACGAGTAAATTGTCGCCACGTGTCCTAGCCCAGATGGGTCGGCGCGAGACGAAGCACAAAGGCAGGAAGAGACAGGCAAAGGGGAATCCCGTGGCCTCCGTGTTGCCCTGCGCCCAGGTCGGGTGCACTTGCAGTAGGGGGGTTACAAGCGTCCGCGAGGGAGAGAGAGAGAGACTGTCCGCCAGCCCGTTCTCCCGCGCGGCCAACCTTCTCGTATGAGAGCCCTGGACCTTCCTTTTATAGGCGTAAGGAGAGGGCCCAGGTGTACAATGGGGGGTGTAGCAGTGTGCTAACGTGTCTAGCAGAGAGGAGCTAGAGCCCTAAGTACATGCCGTCGTGGCAGCCGGAGAGGTTCTGGCGCCCTGTTCATGTGATGTCGTGGCCGTCGGAGGAGTGCTTGAGCCTTGTGAAAGTATAGCTGTCGGGACTGTCGGATCCTTGCTGACGTCTCCTTGCTTCCGTAAGGGGCTGAGAGCCGCCGTCGTCATGGAGCACGCGGGGTGCCATCATTACTTGTTTACCGGGGCGAGCCAGATGGGACGCCGGTTTTGTTCCCCGTAGCCTGAGCTAGCTAGGGGTAGGGTAATGATGGCCTTCCCTATGACATGGCGGGTCCGAGCCTGAGGTCGGGCGAGGCGAAGGCTCCTCCGAGGTCGAGGTCGAGTCTGAGCCCTGGGGTCGAGCGAGGCAGAGTTCGTCTTCTGATGATGAGGCTGAGTCCGAGCCCTGGGGTCGGGCGAGGCGGAGACCGTCTTCCGAGGCCGAGGCTGAGTCCGAGCCCTGGGGTCGAGCGAGGTGGAGTCTGTCTTCCGGGGTCGAGGCTGAGTCCGAGCCCTGGGGTCGGGCGAGGCGGAGACCGTCTTCCGAGGCCGAGGCTGAGTCCGAGCCCTGGGGTCGGGCGAGGCGGAGTCCGTATTCCGAGGCCGAGGCTGAGTCCGAGCCCTAGGGTCGGGCGAGGCGGAGTCCGTCTTCCGAGGTCGAGGCTGAGTCCGAGCCCTAGGTCGGGCGAGGCGGAGCTTCCCATGGCGCCCAAGGTTGGACTTAGCTGCTGTCAGCCTCACTCTGTCGAGTGGCATAGTAGTCGGAGCGGAGCAGGCCACGCTGTTTTCCTGTCAGGTCGGTCAGTGGAGCGGCGAAGTGACTGTGGTCTCTTCGTCTCTGTCGACTGAGGAGCGCGTGTCAGGATAAGGTGTCAGTCGATCCTTGCATTAAATGCTCCTGCGATACGGTCGGTTGGCGTGGCGATCTGGCCAAGGTTGCTTCTCCGCGAAGACTGGGCCTCGGGCGAGCCGAAGGTGTGTCCGTCGCTTGAGGGGGCCCTCGGGCGAGACGTGAATCCTTCGGGGTCGGCTGCCTTTGCCCGAGGCTGGGCTCAGGCGAGGCGAGATCGTGTCCCTTGAGTGGACTGAGGATTGACCTTAATCGCGCCCATCAGGCCTTTGCAGCTTTGTGCTGATGGGGGTTACCAGCTGAGATTTGGAGTCTTGGGGGTACCCCTAATTATGGTCCCCGACAAGAGCTGATGAAGGAAATACATGCAGGATTGTGTGGATCTCACATTGGATCTAGACCTTTGCTGGGGAAGGTCTTCAGGCAAGGATTTTATTAGCCGAAGGCAGCTTCAGATGCAACGGATCTGGTTCAAAAATGCGAAAATTGTCAAAAATGTGCAAGAGACCAGAAACAACCTTCGTCGTTAACACAATTAATACAACCAACCTAACCATTGCAAAGATGGGGCCTGGATTTGTTAGGTCCACTTCCACCAGCACAAGGCAATTTAAGATATGTTGTGGTGGCTGTAGAATATTTTTCCAAGTGGATTGAAGCAAAGCCTTTGGCCACAATAACTTTGGTCACAGTCTAGAAATTCTTTTGGCAAAACATTGTTTGTCGCTTCGGTGTACCAAAGGCTATAACTGTGGACAACGGAACACAGTTTGATGTCGAAGCTTTCAAGGAATTCTGCGATCAAATCGGCACGAAGATTCATTTTGCGTCAGTAAGACATCCAGAGTCAAATGGACTTGTCGAAAGAGCAAATGGTATTATAATGACAGGAATAATGAAGTTAATTTTTAATCAGCCCAACGGAAAGTGGCCAGAAGAGTTGATTAAAGTGGTGTGGAGCCACAATACGACTGTATCAAGATCAACATGTTTTACGCCATTCAAGTTATTATTTGGCGATGAAGCTATAACCCCAGAAGAAACTAAAACAGGGTCAATAAGAACAACAGCTTCGACTGAAGACGAAGCTGATTATCATGTGGCAAAAGACACTATAGAACGAGTCAGACTTCAGGCTGTGGAAAATATTAATAAATATCAAGCCGAAACAATAAAATGGCGCGACAGAAAAGTCCGACTGAAAAATATCAAGCCAGGGCATTTGGTCCTTCGGAGAGTGGCTAATCCGGACACAGTAGGCAAACTACAACTGAAGTGGGAAGGACCTTTTCTGGTGGTATCTTCGTCAAGGCCCAGTTCTTACAGATTAAAGGAAATGGATGACAATGACATTCCCAGATCTTGGAACGCGGATGAGCTTTGACGATATTATATATAGATTGATGTAATCTTTTTCATTTTTTATGGCACCCTTTTCCTTTCCAAATGGGGAGAAAGGTTTTTAATGGGGCAATAGTTTGTAATTTTTCCTTTCTTATTCAGCTCCACGAGAGCAAAATCCCCCAAAAATATGTAAATGTAAAATCTGAGCATGCACCATCGAGTGTAGAGAAAAAAGAAAAAACAGGGAGAAGCTCGAAAGTCGTCCCTAAGGGGATGCAGAGCATGACGAAGCTACAAAAGCCGTTCCTAAGGGAGCGCAGCGTAAGTTTTCTGCTCAAAAGTCGTTCCTAAGGGAATGCAGAGCCAAATACCCCGAAATATAAGGCGAAGCGCAAAAAGTCAACGCGAATACCGCCAAAATAGAAGGTGAAGAAGTTCAAAAGATGTTCCTAAGGGGATGCAGAACTTACACCGAAAAATAAGCGGTGCAGCCAAAAAATAAACGGCAAAGAGATTTCAGTCATTCCTAAGGGAATGAAGGTTATGGATGAAGCTTCGTATGTGTGTGTTTGGGCATTCATTTGCACGATATATTACATCATACATTGCATTCATAAACATTCATTTAGACATACACAGGATCATCATCATCATCATATCATACAGATATAGACAGTTGCTATACAGATAGTTGCTTCGACTCTAAGAATACAGCTTCAAAAGCAGATTTATGCTTCGTTGTGTACGAAAAGAAGGGAAGGTGTTTTTCGCCTTCGGCTCAAAAAATACAAGCTTCGTCCACATCAAAGCATTTCATACATTGATGGAAAAGTAAAAATATATTACAAGGTATGGACAAATTTACAGAGTAGAATCTGATTCTTAAAATTACAATATTATCTATAAAGGTTAATACAAGAGTTTTCTTAGAGTTTTTCCACAGCTAGGTATTCAAGCTTGATCACCATCTGTTGAGCTTCGGATCGTCTGCTAAGCTTCGGCTCTGTGTTCCTTGGCTTCATCATCCTGTACATATTAAAGCATTATAAGGAAAATTCAAGTTTTAAGGAAAAGGTAAGCACAAGGTATGATTTTATTACCGGCTTGAGGTGACTTCGAGCTTTGTCACCAGCTAGGCTTCGCCCACCCTTCGTCCAGATTTGCTTTATAAAACTGTTTCCTATGCTTTGAGCAAGGCTGGGGATATCAATCAAATCTGCTGGCGATAAGCTGAAGTTTGGTCTATTAACAATCTTCCCATGCGTGCAACCAAACTTCATGAAGGCAACAACTGTGCCCCGAGAAGCTAGCAGGGCACAGAAATCGCCGTGTCCAGCTATAACTTCATCAAGAGCATCAACTTCGCCCTCAATGTGTTCGAAGGTCCCTGGCAGGTCTTCAATCGAAGGATTGAATTTCTCAGAACTGGCTCCAACCGAGTTGAAGACCTGCTTTAACCGCTGCACGCATCGGTTGCTGAACTCTAGACATTTATCTTTAAGCTCTTTCAATGATTTTTTGCAAATTTGAACTTTTTTCGACCTCAGCCTCAAACTTCGTATTAAGTTTCTGCTTTTCTTGTTCGAAGCTTTCTGACTTTGAGAGAAGTTCCTTATTCAATCCTGCAATTTTGGCTTCAGTTTCTGCCAGTAAACCCTCCAATGTCTGAAGTTCGAAATCTTTCTTTTCAAGAGCAGCCGCTTGATCTTTTATTTTGCTCTCCAGACCTTCAATTATGACTTCATGTTTTTTATCTTCAAGGTCCTGTTGCATCCTCAAAGCTTTGCTTAATAGCATACTCTGTGCAGAAGCAACCTTCGTCAGTAAACACCTTCGTTGTTAAAACAATGAAAAAATCGAAGAAAAGTTTTTACCTTGAAATTAGAATAGAATAAACTATCGACGATATGCTGTCGTCAGTAGCGACTGATATCGGCCTCAAGCTTCGGGAAACCAATACTCTTCGACAGAGTACTAATAACCTTTGCTCCAGTTCGGTCTTGGAGGCAACCTAAGCTTTCATCGTTAATACCGCCGAAGAGTAGCGCCCCTGGCTGATACCCGCAGGATATGGCATAGTCTCTCAACTCTTCTTTCTTAGCCTTTGACAATTCTTGTCCAATTAAGTTTTGAAAGTTGAAATTTTCTTCTTCTGAAGTATCTTCGGCCATCTCCTTCTCTTTTCCAGGCACTGTGGCCATGGTCTCTTCGGCGGCTGTAGCAGCTTTTTCTGCGGCCATATCTAGAAGCATTTTATCAATATCAGAAAATGTGCTTTCTAGATTTGCATCTTCGGACGTTGCAGCCTCGGCAGTTGCAGCCTCAGTAGGTGTAGCTTCGATAGCTGTAGCACTCTCGACAGCTCGTGCCTTTGACGCTGAAGCTGGCGGTGGTGTTTCTTCAATAGCTTCAGTCACAGTAATAATCCTTTGTTTTTTCGGCCCAACAGACTTCTTCGCTCCCGAGGGCTCCTTCTTTTTCTGTAAAAGCTTCATCAGATGTGGCCCCAGTGGACTTAGCTTGATAGGCAAGGATTCAGTCATTACCTTTAGGATTTCTTCCACATTGGCAGCAGAAGGTGTTGAAGGAGTCTCTTCTTCTATATCAGTCGCCTTTTGCTTCGGAGCCGCAATTTTTCTTTTCTTCGGAGCAACTGCCTTCGGCTCAGGATTCAATTTTTTCCTCTTCAGAATTTCTTCATCTTCTTTCACCATTCTAGCAGCTTGTCTGCCCACAACACTAACAATTCTTTTTCTTTTTTGCCCTTCGGCGCCTTTGTTGAATCGGTCATAGTCAGGATATTCAAAATTCAGGGCATCCATTACCCGATTCAATCTTTGCTTCGGCCGGGCGCCGAAGGCTGTAGTCAGCAACTGATCTTCTTTTTTCGTATAAGTGCCCAAAATCTCATTGCACATAACTTCAATTGTATCCAACCATTCTTGGCAGGGTTCTTTGAAGTGTTTCTTGAATTTAAAATGATAGGGCAGCCGAACGAGTTCATTCTTCTTCTTCTCTCCTTCAAGCTTCGGCATACCCCATTCCCTTAGCGTTGGAAATATTCTGTTGGCTAAGTATTCCCGAATAAATCCCTAGTCCCAATATGTTTAGAAACAACTCTAAACTCGCCCACAGCATCTGGGCATGGTGCCCCTGGCGTCATGTTGCACTGAGGCCTAGGCAGCCCGAAGGTTAGCTCCAATGGGCTCTGAACTAGCTTCTCCTTTTTCTCATCAATCTTAACATAAAACCATTCAGATTTCCAACCGGTCGACCATTTAGTGCGATAGCTAACCACTGGTGTCTTCATGTCTTTACGATAAGCAAAATTATAGCAACCGAAGTTTTCATGCAGTCCGTCTTCTCTAGCCTTCGTCTGATAGTGAAGTTCATGTACTCGGCAAAAGGCTTCGGCGAGTGGCTCCACCCCTTGGCTTCGGAGTGCCCAGATACACACGTTGAGCCTAACGATGGCGTTAGGGGTCAGCTGATGAAGATAAATCTCAAAATTTTCCAAAACATCTGCAATCATCCCGTGCAGAGGAAATCTCAACCCTGCTTTGAAGAAGCTCTTAAAAACTACCACTTCATCATTTTCTGGTTTCGGGATAGTCTCTTCTCCGCCAAAGCGAATCAACCCCTTATCGGCTTCTCTGAAGTAGCCTAGCTTCGTCATCATAGCCATATCAGCCTCAGACACAGTCGACTTCCCAAAATCCAAATGGCTGGGCTTCGATGGCATAGCGGTGTTATAATCAATCTCTTCTTCACCAGTATCGCCCTCTTCAATATCTGCCTGCTCGGCTACAGTAGTAGGGGCGCCTTCGTCAGGAGCGCCCTCCGTCACAACAAGTCCCGACCGCCTCATAACTTTGGAGATCAGAGCAGTTTCAGCAGCTTCGGTTTCCTCTCCGTCTTGTATAACCCTAGCTGTTGAGCGCACCCTGGCCATTTGATGGTGAATTTCTTCGGTTTTGATGAAGTTGATTATTTTTTATCTTTGCCGAAGCTCCCTCTTGTCACAAAGCTAGAGCAAAGTGATCCTTTGATTGAGAATACGGCGAACAAGCTTCGGCTGTGGTCAAATTTTTTGGCAGCACAACAGTGCAATAACAGTAAATGATGTGGTAACTTCACATCTACCCGTCTGTTTATATAGTGTTGCAGGTGGGAAGGTGAATCGTCAAGTCGCTCGCACTCGCTGAACAGTCACCCGCACTCGCTGAACGGTGGACCATAGTGCCCAAGAAGCTGAATCACCAGATTGCGTGTACCCGTTGTTTGGTGGGACCACCCTTCACTCAGAATATTTGAATCGTTTCTCGGCAACGAGCTAAGGGAAGGTGTTTTTCGGACCTTCGGCATTCCGAAGCCTGAGAGAGTTTTTCACGTGTCGAGCTCGTTATGAAAACGATCTAGCACCGTGAAGGGGCTACTGTTGGGGGTCTGCTTCATCGCCGAAGGTCCCATAAGAAGAAACACCTTCGGAAGATTGATACAAAGCCGAAGCTATCAATCAAAGAGCTTCGGAGTACATTTTCAGATGCACCGACTTAAAGATGAAATGACCAATTGAACCATGATAGCTTGTATTATGATTGTAAACACTTGTATAGGGCATGAATGTAATTTCTCACAGGTTGTGTCCTGTGTCTATAAATAGATGAACAGTACCTTTGTACTGTTCACGCTATCTTGTATTTGCTCGCGCGCCACGTTTGGACCTTTGCCTTCTGTCAAGCCGAAGGTATAAATGTAATTAAATATCGTCTTTAATTATCCAAATTTATATAATGAAGTTATGTGGATGATGTTATATGATTATTCATGTTATCTTTCATGTTTCATATACTTTGTCTTTCATTATCGTATACCATGATGATGAAGGTACGTCCTTCATGACCTTCGTCTGGAGATTGTTATATCCTAAGGGAAATAATGCTTCGAAGGACGAAGGACATTAACATTTAATAATTTGTGTTGCCTTGTTCTTAACTCATAGCATTTGAGAACAAGTCCCCAACAATATGTCTAAATGAATGTTTATGAATGCAATGTATGATGTAATGTATCGTGCAAATGAATGCCCAAACGCACACATACGAAGCCACATCCATAACCTTCATTCCCTTAGGAATGACTGAAGTCACTTTGCC
This sequence comes from Zea mays, assembly GCF_902167145.1. NCBI lineage: Eukaryota > Viridiplantae > Streptophyta > Magnoliopsida > Poales > Poaceae > Zea > Zea mays. The sequence goes on along the minus strand of NC_050104.1, from coordinate 121,366,483 downwards.
GTTTATTTTTTGGCTGCACCGCTTATTTTTCGGTGTAAGTTCTGCATCCCCTTAGGAACGTCTTTTGAACTTTTTCACCTTCTATTTCGTCGGTATTCGTATTGACTTTTAGCGCTTCGCCTTATATTTCGGGGTATTTGGCTCTGCATTCCTTTAGGAACGACTTTTGAGCAGAAAACTTACGTTGCGCTCCCTTAGGAACGGCTTTTTGTAGCTTCGTCATGCTCTGCATCCTCTTAGGGACGACTTTTGAGCTTCTCCCTGTTTTTTCTTTTTCTCTGCACTCGATGGTGCATGCTAAGATTTTACATTTACATATTTTGGGGGATTTTGCTCTCGTAGAGCTGAATAAGAAAGGAAAAATTACAAAATATGGCCCCATTAAAAACCTTTCTCCTTCTTTGTTAAGGAAAAGGGTGCCATAGGAAAACTGTAAAAGGTTACATCAATTTATACATAATATCGTCAAAGCTCATCTGCATTCCAAGATCTAGGAATGTCGTTGCCGTCCATGTCCTTTAATCTGTAAGAACCGGGTCTTGACGAAGATACTACCAGAAAAGGTCCTTCCCACTTCAGCTGAAGCTTGCCCACTGTGTCAGGGTTGGCTATTCTCCAAAGCCCCAAATGTCCAGGCTTAATGTCTTTCAACCGAACTTTTCTTTCACGCCATTTTATTGTTTCGGTTTGATATTTGTTGATATTTTCCACAGCCTGAAGTCTGATCCCTTCTATAGCGTCTTTTGCCACAGAATAATTAGCTTCGTCTTCTGCCGAAGCTACTGTTCTTATTGACCCCGCTTTAGCCTCTTCGGGGGTTATAGCTTCGTCACCAAACAGTAACTTGAATGGTGTAAAACCTGTTGACCTTGATATAGATGTATTGTGGCTCCACACCACTTTAACCAACTCATCTGGCCACTTTCCTCTGGGCTGATTGAAGATTAGCTTCATTATTCCCGTCATTATAATACCATTTGGCCTTTCGACTAGTCCATTTGATTCCGGGTGCCTGACTGATGAAAAATGAATTTTTGTGCCGATCTGATCACAGAAATCTTTGAAAGTTTCAACATCAAATTGCGTTCCATTGTCTACAGTTATAGCCTTCGGCACACCGAAGCGACAAACTATATTCTGCCAGAAGAATTTTTGGACTGTAGCCGAAGTTATTGTCGCCAAAGGCTTCGCTTCAATCCACTTAGAAAAATATTCTACCGCCACCACGACATATCTCAAGTTGCCCTGCGCTGGTGGAAGTGGACCTAGTAAATCCAGGCACCATCTTTGCAATGGCTAGATAGGTTGTATCAGCTGAGTCAATGACGAAGGTTGCTTCTGATCTCTTGCACATTTTTGGCAATTTTCGCACTTTTGAACCAAATCTGATGCGTCCGAAGCTGCCTTCGGCCAATAGAATCCTTGCCGAAAAACCTTTCCCAGAAGAGGTCTGGACCCAATATGGGATCCACACAATCCTACATGTATCTCCTTCATTAGTTCTATACCTTTGGTTCTGGACAAGCACTTGAGAAGTGGGGAACAAACTCCATGTTTATATAAATCCCCTTGTATTATGACATATGGTCTTGTTCTTGCTTCCATTCTTTTGTTATAAACCTCATCATCCAAGAGACAGTTACCTTGGAGGAAAGATATAATCTCAGTCCTCCAATCTTCACTATGGACAGGAGATATAGTGAGCACTGCTCTTTCGAGAAGTTCCACCGAAGGTGCTCTTATTGTTTCAAAGAATACTTCCGAAAGTAGAGGAAGCCCCTATGTCGCTGACTTGGCCAGCAGATCAGCATGCTCATTTTCTCCTCATGAAATATTCTTAACTGAAAATCCTTCGAAAGAAGCTTCAAGCCTTGGAACTGTGTCCTGGTATTTCTCAAGCTTCGGATCTCTTGCCTTGCAACTCTTGTCAACATGACCAGAAATAACTTGAGAGTCGGTTTTAAGGACCACCCTTCTTATCCCCATTGCCTTTAACTTTCAAAGTCCCAAAAGTAAAGCTTTGTATTCAGCAATATTATTTGTACAGCTGAAATCAAGCCTTGTTGCATAGCATGTTCTGACTTTGGAAGGTGCAACTAGGACAGCAGCCGCACCTGCACCTACACCGAAGGTTCCCCAGGAACCGTCGCAGAACACTGTCCAAGCTTCAACATCTTTATTTGTTTCTTCTTCCTGAGCCCCTGGTGTCCAGTCAGCAATGAAGTCTGCTAACGCCTGGGACTGAATTGAGGATCTATGCACATAGTCAATACTGAATTCGTTAAGCTCCGCAGCCCACTTTCCAATCCTTCCAGTAGCTTCTCGGTTCCTCATAATATCCTTCAGAGGCTGTGATGAAGGAACAATTATGTGGAATGCTTGAAAATAATGCCGAATCTTCCTGGAGGCCATTAAGACAGCATACAACACCTTCTCCAATTCTGTATAATTTTTCTTTGATAAACTTAGAACTTCGGAGACAAAGTATACTGGGGCTTGCTTTTTAATTTGTCCTTCCAGCTTCTCCTGCACAAGCGCCACACTCACTGCAGAGTGCGAAGCTGCCACATACAATAGTAACGGAGCCCCTGGCGCGGGTGGAGTTAATGTTGTTAGATCAATCAAGTATTGCTTTAGCTCTTCGAAGGCTTTCTGTTGAGCTGGGCCCCATTGAAAGACTTCGGCTGACTTTAGTATTTCAAAGAATGACAAGTTTCTTTCTGCTGATCTAGATATAAATCTATTCAATGAAGCCAATCTTCCCGCCAACCGTTGGGCCCCCTTCTTTGTGCTTGGCGGCTCCATTCGAAGGATAGCTTCGATCTTGTTTGGGTTAGCTTCAATCCCCTTCGTTGAAACTAGACAGCCAAGGAACTTTCCCTTCTTCACTCCAAAAACACATTTTTTTGGATTTAATTTCAGGCCAGCTTGCCTGAAATTTGCAAATGTTTCTTGCAGGTCAGTGATGTGATTTTCTTGCTTCGTGCTTTTTACTATGATATCATCAACATATGTTAGCACATTTCTACCTATTTGAGAATGAAGGACCTTGGCTGTCATTCTGCTGAAGCTTCCTCCAGCATTCTTGAGCCCCTCAGGCATCTGAAGATAACAATAGGTGCCACTGGGAGTTATGAAGCTGGTCTTCGACTCATCCTCCTTCTTCATCCATATTTGATGATATCCTGAGTAGCAATCTAGCAGACTCATAAGTTCTGAAGAAGTTGCTGCATCTACAAGAGAGTCTATTCTTGGTAATGGAAATTCGTCCTTCGGACAAGCCTTGTTGAGATCCGTGAAGTCAATACACATTCTTCATTTGCCATTGGCCTTCTTCACCATAACAGTATTGGCTAGCCACTCTGGATATTTTACCTCTCTGATAACACCAGCACTGAGAAGTCTTTTTACTTCATTCCGAGCACCTTTGACATTATCATCAGACATTTTCCGAAGCCTTTGCTTTCTTGGCCTGAAGGACGGGTCGACATTGAGTGAATGTTCAATGACGTCTCTGTTGACACCACAGAGATCATTGGCCGACCAAGCAAAAACATCTTTGTTGTTGAATAAAAACCTTATCAAAGTTTTCTCCTGCTCTTCAGATAGCTGAGACCCCAGCAGTACCTTCTGCTCTGCTATGTCTTCATATAGAAGCAAAGGTTTCAGCTAATCAGCTGAAGCAACCTTCTCTCTTCTATACTTGTACTGTTCACAAGCTTCGAGTCCATCTATATTGTGGATTTCTTTTGAGTCTGTCCAGTTTCCTTCGGCTTTTCTAGCTGCTTCCTGACTACCATGAACAACAATGGGCCCTTGTTCCGAAGGTATCTTCATGCATAGATATGCTGGATGAAGTATTGCTTCGAAAGCATTGAGTGTCCCATGACCAATGATTGCATTGTAGGGATATTCCATATCAACGATGTCAAACAAAACCTGTTCAGTCCTTGTGTTGTGGATGAAGCCGAAGGTCACTGACATCGTGATTTTGCCGAGTGCTGCAATTTGCCTTCTTCTGAAGCCACAAAGAGGGTGTGTAGCATCATGAATCTTGTCTTATGGCTCTTGCATCTGTCTGAAGGCCTTAGCAAATATGATATCCACTGCACTGCCTGTATCAACCAGAACATTGTGGACCAGAAATCCCTTGATGACACAAGATATGACCATAACATCATTATGAGGCTAATCTTTGAACTGAAGGTCCTCCTGGGAGAAGGTGATTGGGATGTGAGACCATTTTGACTTGATGAAGGGTCCCTGCACCCCAACATGTTGTACCCTTCTCTGAGCCTCCTCCTTCTGCTTCTTGTTGGCCGGTTTTGAGCATGAACCGCTTATTATCGGGAGCACCAGCTTTGTAGCCGAAGCAACTTCAGCTTGATTGTTGAACGAAGCCATCAGCTCAACAGTGGAAGTGAGTTCATCGGAGGTGGGCGCCAATGTTGGGGACTTGTTCTCAAATGCTATGAGTTAAGAACGAGGCAACACAAAATATTAAATGTTAATGTCCTTCGTCCTTCAAAGCATTATTTCCCTTAGGATATAACGATCTTCGGACAAAGGTCATGAAGGACGTGCCTTCATCATCACGGTATACGTTAATGAAAGATAGAGCATATCAAACATGAAAGATAACATGAATAATCATATAACATAATTCACATGTCTTCATTATATAATCCCGAATAGATAAAGATAATATTTGATTACATTTGTACCTTCGGCTTGACAGAAGGCAAAAATCCAAGCGTGGAGCTCGAGCGAATACAAAGTAGCGTGAATAGTACAGGGGTACTGTTCATCTATTTATAGGCACAGGACACAGCCTGTGAGAAATTACATTCATGCCCTTTACAAATGATTACAATCATAAGACAAGTTATCATGGGTCGATTGGTCATTTCATCTTTAAGTCGGTGCATCTGGAAGTACGCTACGAAGCTCTCTGATTGATAGCTTCGGCTTTGTGTCAATCTTCCGAAGGTGTTTCTTCTTATGGGACCTTCTGCGACGAAGCAGACCCCCAACACTTTCCTGCTTGGCATGCGCTGCAAACCCTGTCTTTCTCAAAATGAACATTGGTTAGTCCCAAAATGTGTTCTCCCTTTAGAAGCTTGTAAAGATTCTTCATCCCAACATGGGCTAGTCGACGATGCCAGAGCCAACCCATATTAGTATTAGCAATTAAGCAAGTATCGAGTTCAGCTTTGTTAAAATTAACTAAGTATAGCTAACCCTCTAATACCCCCTTAAATGCTACTGAATCATCACTTCTTCTAAAGACAGTAACACCTATATTCGTAAAAAGATAGTTGTAACCCATTTTGCATATTTGAGAAACTGAAAGCAAGTTATAATCTAAAGAATCTACAAGAAAAACATTGGAAATGGAATGGTCAGGTGATATAGTGATTTTACCAAGTCCTTTGACCAAACCTTGATTTCCATCCCTGAATGTGATAGCTCTTTAGGGATCTTCGTTTTTCTCGTAGGAGGAGAACATCCTTTTCTCCCCTGTCATGTGGTTTGTGCATCCGCTATCAATTATCCAACTTGAGCCCCCGGATGCATAAACCTGCAAAACAATTTAGGCCTTGTTCTTAGGTACCCAAACAGTCTTCGGTCCTTTCACATTAGAAACAAGCACCTTGGGCACCCAAACACAAGTCTTGGAGCCCTTGTGTTTGCCCCCAGCATATTTGGCAACTACTTTGCCTAATTTGTTAGTTAAAACATAAGAAGCATCAAAAGTCTTAAATGAAACATTAGGCTCATTTGATGCAGTAGGAGTTTTCTTTTTTAGGCAATTTAACATGGGTTGATTGCTTAAAGCTAGATGTCTCATTCTTATACATATAAGCATGGCGAGAAACATAATGAGACTTCTTAGCATGAACTCTCCTAATTTTGTGTTCAGGATAACCAGCAGGATATAAAATATAGTCCGCATTATCCTGAACCATGGGTGCCTTGCCTTTAACAGAATTAGACAATCTTTTAGGGGTATTAAGCTTGGCATTGCTTCCCTGTTGGAAACCAATGCCATCCTTAATACCAGGGCGTCTCCCACTATAGAGCATGCTTCTAGCAAATTTAAATTTTTCATTTTCAATCTCATGCTCATTAATTTTAGCAGTAAGTTGAGCTATATGATCATTTTGTTGTTTAATTAAAGCAAGGTGATCATTTACAGCATCAACATTAATATCTCTACATCTAGTACAAATGAAAACATGTTCGATAGTGGATGTAGAGGGGTTGCAAGTTTTTAATTCATCAATCTTAGCATGTAAAATAGCATTCTCATTTCTAAGACTGGAAATATAATCATTGCAAACATTCAAGTCTCTAGCCTTTGAAATTAAACTAGCATTTTCAGTCTTAAGGCTAGAAATTGATCCATTCAATTTATCAGTCTTAGCAATTAAACTAGCATTTTCATTTCTAAGATTGGCAATTGAATCATGGCAAACATTTGATTTTTCAACCTTAGCAATTAAACTATCATTCTCAGTTCTAAGGTTGGAAACAATGTCATGGCAAATGCTAAGCTCCTTAGTCAATTTTTCACATTTTTCTATCTCCTGAGCATAAGCATTCTTCACCTTAACATGCTTCTTATTTTCCTTAATAAGGAATTCCTCTTGGCTATCTAAGAGTTCATCCTTCTCATGAATAGCACCTATCAATTCATTCATTTTTTCTTTCTGTTGCATGTTAAGGTTGGCAAAAAGGGTAAGCAAATTATCCTCATCTTCACTAGAGCTACCCTCTTCACTGGATGTTGTATATTTGGTGGAGGCTCTAGATTTTACCTTCTTCTTCTTGTCGTCCTTTGCCATGAGGCACTTGTGGCCAACGTTGGGGAAGAGGAGACCCTTGTTGATGGCGATGTTGGCGGCATCCTCGTCGGAGGAGGAGTCGGTGGAGCTCACGTCGAAGTCCCATTCCCGACACACATGGGCATCGCCGCCCTTCTTGTAATATCTCTTCTTCTCCTTTTTCTTCCCTCTCTTGTCGTTGCCCCTGTCACTGTTACTAGATATAGGACATTTTGCAATAAAATGATCGGGCTTACCACACTTGTAGCACACCCTTTTGGAACGAGGCTTGTAGTCTTTCCCTTTCCTTTGCTTGAGGATTTGGCGAAAGCTCTTGATGATGAGCGCCATCTCCTCGGTGTCGAGCTTGGAGGCGTCGATGGGGAGCCTACTTGATGTAGACTCTTCTTTCTTTTCCTCCGTCGCTTTGAATGCGACGGGTTGCACCTCGGGTGTGGTGGTGCCGCCTTTCTCCAAGTTGACGATTTGTTTGGAGCCTTTGATCATAAATTCAAAGCTCACAAACTTCCCTATAACCTCCTTGGGAGACATTAGCTTATATCTAGGATCACCACGTATTAATTGGACTTGCGTAGAATTGTGAAATCGAGTGATCTTAGAATAACCTTGACCATTTCATGATCATCCCATTTGGTGCTTATGAGGTTGCGCACTTGATTCACCAAGGTCTTGAGCCGGTTGTACATAACTTGTGGCTCCTCTCCTTGGTTGAGGACGAAACGACCGAGCTCCCCCTCGATCGTCTCCCGTTTGGTGATCTTGGTCACCTCATCTCCCTCGTGCACGGTCTTGAGCATGTCCCAAATCTCCTTGGCGCTTTTTAACCCTTGCACTTTATTATACTCCTCTCGACATAGAGAGGCGAGGAGTATAGTAGTGGCTTGGGAGTTAAAGTGCCGGATTTGGGTGACCTCATCCGAGTCGTAGCCCTCGTCCCCCACGGATGGTACCTGCGCTCCAAACTCAACAATATCCCACATACTTGCGTGGAGTGAGGTTAGGTGATGCCTCATTTTATCACTCCACATACAATAGTCCTCACCATAAAAACCGGTGGTTTTCCTAATGGAACGGAAAGTAAAGAAGCACGTTTAGAAATGCGAGGATAGTGTAGGGGGATCTTACTAAACTTCTTGCGCTCTTGGCGCTTAGAAGTGATGGACGCGGCGTCGGAGCCGGAGGTAGAGGGTGACGAAGAGTCGGTCTCGTAGTAGACCACTTTCTTCAACTTTTTCTTGTTGTCGCCACTCCGAAGCGACTTGACGCGGGGAGGTGATTCCTCCCTTCCTTTGGCGCCAGACTCCCTTGATGGAGCCTTCCCGTGGCTTGTGGCCGCTTCCATTTCCCTCTTAGCAAATCCTCCCGACATCACTTCGAGTGGTTAGACTCTAATGAAGTACCAACTCTGGTACCGATTGAAAGTCGCCTAGAGGGGGGGTGGATAGGCGGAAACTGAAATTTACAACTGTAAGCACACTACAAGCCAGGGTTAGCATTAGAATAAAATCCAAGTCCGGGAGAGAGGGCGAAACAAATCAACCAAGAAAATAAAGCGGATGACACGGTGATTTGTTTTACCGAGGTTCGGATCCAAAGAACCTAGTCCCCGTTGAGGTGGTCACAAAGACCGGGTCTCTTTCAACCCTTTACCTCTCTCGAATGGTCACTTAGACCGAGTGAGGCTTCTTCCTTAATCTAACGGGTCACTTAGACCCTGCAAGGATCACCACACAATTGGTGTCTCTTGCCTTGCTTACAAAGCACTTGAGAGTAAGAAGTGAGAAAGAAAAGAAAGCCAAGCCAAGCAAACAAGAGCAACAAGAAACACAAGTGATCTTCACAAGTCCTAATGAACTAGAATTGAATTTGGGACATTGATCGGATCGGTGGCTTTAATTTGTGTCTTGGAGTGTTGCACTTTGCTCTTGTATCGAATGAGGAGTAGTGAATGCTTGGATGCTTGGAGTGGTGGTGGTTGGGGGTATTTATAGCCCTCAACCACCAACAAGCCGTTGGGGCAGGCTGCTGCCGATGGGTGCACCGGACAGTCCGGTGCGCCAGCCACGTCACCCAACCGTTAGGGTTCTGACGCAGTTGACCGTTGGAGTGCGGACTTCTAGTTGCACCGGACAGTCCGGTGCCGCACCGGACAGGCATTATTCACCGTCCGGTGCGCCTCTGACCTCTGCTCTGACTTCTGACGCGAACTGTAGTGCTGTCAGGGGTACTGTGCAGTCGACTGTTGCGCCGAGAGCCGTTGCTCCGCTTGGTGCACCGGACAGTCCGGTGGCACACCGGACTGTCCGGTGAATTATAGCGGAGTGGCGCTGGAGAAACCCGAAGGTTGCGAGTTTGGACTTGTACAGTCCTGGTGCACCGAAAACTGTCTAGTGGCACACCGGACAGTCCGGTGCGCTAGACCAGGGTACTCTTCAGTTTCTTTTGCTGCTTTCTTTTGAACCCTAACTTTGATCTTTTATTGGTTTGTGTTGAACCTTTATGCACCTGTAGAATATATAATCTAGAGCAAACTAGTTAGTCCAATTATTTGTGTTGGGCATTTCAACCACCAAAATTATTTATAGGAAAAGGTTAAACCCTATTTCCCTTTCAGTTTAATGTTTTAGGGTTTAGGGCGACGTCGCCGACAAAGCGGACCCACTAGGTGGAGAGAGAGAGGAACGGGTGCGCGGGAGTGGGTGTTGGGTCGAAAGGCCGAGGGGGAGGGTTCCTGGGTTGTTTTTCCATTTTTCTTTTTATTTTGAATCATGTTTTCCTTTTATTTTTAATTTCTCCTTTGGATTCAAATTCAAATATGCCACAAAGTCAAATTAGAGCACCTCAAGCATATGCATCAAACAAGAATAAAGTTTGGGGTCCAGCATGATGCAACATTCCATATTCCCTTGGAGTTTTGTCTACTAGGGTATAATTACATTTCCAAATAAAATAACCACTTCTCTACTATAGGAAAGACAAAAAGGAAAAGAAAAAGGGAGGGCGGAGAAGAGGGGTAACACCTGAATTTGGTGGGTATTAGAGAAGAAATTTTAAACCCCTAAATTCAGGGTGTTACAAATATCTAGCGGTAGCAACATATTCATCCTCTGTGGTAGACTGGGCAATGGTAGACTGTTTGCGAGAAGACTAGGAAACCAATGAAGATTTCGGAAACTAATAAGTCCCAAAAGTGGACTTGTCATCCAAGCAACATCCCACAAAATCAGTATCCAAATAACCACACAAAGATAGGACGCAAGACGAGGAGTACCATAAACCAAGCTCAGGAGTGAAACGAAGGTACCTCATGCTCTATTTGACAGTCTGCTTGTGGGAAGTGCACGGGAAAGCCTAGAAGCAAGCCCATATACACATAGCAAAATGTAAGTATGGCCTCGTCGTAGCCATATATAGGAGGAAGTTGATCATGCTCCTGTACTCCTTGTAGTCCACAGGCTCACCATCCTTATTTGCATCCAAAGTCGTTGTGAATCATCTAGGCCCCTTAGTGATGTTTTGATAATTAATGACAACCATATGTGGATTAAGAATTCTTGGAGAAATAAGAATGGAGGATGGACCAAAGGTAAAAATGGTTTTATCATAAGTCTTGGAGACTTAAAGAATTTGTTGTGGATCGGGTGAAGGCAAAGGTATAACATATGTTTTGTTTTTACCGGTCACTAGGTGTTTAGACAAGAAATTGACCAGATTAATAAGCTAGATAGTTGTACTATCAAGAGGGGTCAATGACACTTATCTATGTAAAACTTTGTGCCTCATACAACATCTAGTAGTTGCATTTGCATGAGGACTAACAATGCTTTTGATTTTGAAAGTTAAAATCTTTTCAAAAGCATGGTTGAAAAGTTGAGTGGTTTAGTGGTCAGCGAACCATTCGGCAGGGGTTGGCGAACCGTCCGCAACTCACTCAGTGGATTGGCAGAAGTGGTCCTTCTCGGAGTAATTTTAGCTTTTGTATGGTGTACCATCCGGGCCTTAGGTTCGGACCGTCCGCGGTCCTAACCAGAGGGATTGCAAGTTTGCAAAAGTCCTTGTGTGCTTGTGCAGACCATCCAGCCGGGGTCGACGGACTATCCGCTGGTGCCAAAATGGTTTGGCCAGGGACTGTGTGTTTTTTATCAAGTGTACTACAGACTATCTGGGTTTCAACCCAAACATTAATGGTGAAAGGGAAATAGGGTTTAACCTTTATTTTCCAATAAATAATTTTGGTGGTTGAAAGCTCTCTTATGGGTTTTGGTGTTTAGATGACAACCCAATTAAAGGACTAACAAGTGTGCTAAGTGTTGAACAGGTGCTTAATGCAAAGCTAACAGGGTTCAACACAAGTGAACAAGTGTGATGGTCCAAAGACTAGATTATCTATAGATAATGAACATCACATGTAAGATGGACATTGCTTAAGTGAGACTCGATGTGCGTAACTCAGAGACAACTGATCAAGCCAAGGATGGAGGCAAGAAGAGCTTCGAGGTACCGAGTGCACGGGAGAAGGTCAAGGAGACTAGGAACCCAAAGCCAGGGGTGAAGAAGAAGACTTGCAAAGTCAAGGTTGATCGAGTTAAGAAGAGTTATGGTGCATCAAGGATCACTACATAAGGACATAACTTACAACCAATGAGGCAACATCTATAGTTATGTGGTGTAAGTCATAAGGCTCAAGATCAAGCTCGGGAAGTAAACAAGGGGGTTGGAGCTCAGATATGTCAATCTAGATCAAGTCAAGTTGACTTGATGGTTTAGAGTCCAACATCGACCTCAAACATGCCGAATTGGGTAAAATGATGAAAAAGGTTAAGTATGTAAGGTTTGAGTGTTCAACCATTTTGCATACACCTCTTACTACAAGTTTGGTGCCTTGGTTTGCTCTCTAACTCTTTCTGTAGAGAAAGTGACATTCTAATCTCTGCTTGAGGAGAAACAGAAAAGCTAGGAGAAGAACAAGAAAGAGGTAAGTTTCTAGGACTAAATCAATTGGATTATACTCTAAATGTGTTTGTTTAAGTCTCAGGAAAATCCTCCCAAAAGTTGAAGTCAAACGAAGAAAGAACGGAGGAAAAAGCACTTAGTGTGTTGTTGGCTGGTGCACAGGACAATGAATAGTTGCTATCCGGTGCACATGACAGTGAATAGTAACTCTGTCTGGTGCACAGGTCAGTGAATAGTGACCTATCTGGTGCACAGGTCAGTGAATAGTCACTCTGTCCGGTGCACATTGTGGCAGAACCGCCCGAATTATTCCAGCTTAAGTGCCTAAGTCACGCCTCAGGGGCCGTAACACACTTAAATCGGAATAACCCGTCAGTCCCTCAGATCTAGTCTGATGAAGCCACTTAACCAGGATCAAATCCCACAATCTCACTCGAAGGTGAGTCACAGAAGAAATACAATAAAACAGGAAACCTCAAATTAAGTACTGAGTTATTACATAAATCGGAGTTTTTGAGTAGCGAATAAAGTTCATAAATTAAAGTGCAGCAGATAATCGATGTCGTCGGTAATGAGGAAATGGGCAAGGCCTAGCCCACTACTCCTCATGCTCCTCTCCTGCCGGAGCAACATCCCACTCGACCGTCCAACCCGGTGGCAGGGTGGTAGGCCAAGTCACACCATCAACTACATCCTGCATGGTACCTGCAAAAATGGTGCCACAAGCAAGGCTGAGTATACTAATACTCAGCTAGACTTAACCGGTGTGAGGAGTCTACTCCTCTACCTCTAGACTATGCAGCTGTTTGGCTGAGGGGTTTGGTTTGCCAAAAGCACTAGCTGTTTCTAAAATCAACTTTTAGCTTTTCAAATTCTACCATCATTAACTTAGCTAGATTTGCTCCTTCTAAGCATACATGGTAACAATCAATTAGTTCAATCAACAAGTTATCTCATATAATCCACATTTCACTTCTTACTCGATGCAGTACAAGGAATCAAGCAGTCTCATTAGCTGCGAGAAGCAGACGATTCGAATCGAGTTTTTAAACCTTGCAAGGTAAACCTAAACCCACGGCATGTCAGGGTACTCCGACCCCACACATGACAACCGTCCCCATCGATTCCCCGTTCGCGTCCAGGCCTCACCGCCTTGGCATACAATGCTCCACTGACCCCGACTGCCGTCGTGCAGTGGCCGCACTTGTACCCACCATAGCTAGCATGGGAGACCCTGTCTCAGGTCGCATGAGGGATAAAGTCCGCGCCCGGCTTCACTCAGGTACTAGGTTTACCGGTTACCATTTTTCCCGGCATGTGCTTAGTACGTTCAAAAGCTTGACTCAGGTATCCACACATTAATCCTTAATTCATTTTTCCCGTCTCATGGACATGGCATCCTCCCTGGACCCAAGTCCACGGACTAACAAATACCCCATTATCAAGATGAATACAATCAATTCCTGACCTCGCGCGAGTGCTAGAAAAATCACTCGACTTCTACCGAGATCCTGATTAGCAAGCAGCTACTCGACCTAGCATACTAGTATTCATCTCAAAAAGGAATCCTAAGTTCATGCAACTAGAGGTTTCAAGCAACTCCTACACTTAAGTGCACATTGCAATCCTACAAGCATTAAGTGTAGTAAAGTAGCATATAATAACATGGTTATGCATAAAACCGGGGCTTGCCTTCAATTGCTGGGGCTACGGGGAGATCCTCAATAGCAGCCTCTGAAGCCTGCTCCTGGTCCTCCTCTTGGATAGGTCCTTGCTCGGGGATGAGCACGTACTCTCCGTCGGCAAGATTACAATCTAATGAATGCCATGCGTAAGATATATGCATGATATGATATGTGCTTTAGAATTTATAACTTTAAAGATGTATGATCTTTTGAGTTAAAACCAGTTAACTTTACTTATGTAAAACCCTTTAGTAGTATACTTGGTAAATTGGGTTAGTCTTATTGGGATGAGGTTTATTTCTTCTTCTCTTTTCTTATATTCTCTTTAATGTTTTGGAGTAGGTTTGAACTACAAGTTGCTTTTATAAAATTTCAAAAATTCTGCAAAAATTACAGTGGCTTGTTACTGGTGTATGATTCTCTGTCTCAAAATTTGGGGTTCAGAAAGTGAATGGTTTTCTCTGGACAAAATTACCAAATTTTAGGGCAGAAGGGGTACTTTGAACTACAACTATTATTTAATAGTGGGTAATTCTCAAAAACTTATTTTTGCTGGCTTTTAGGTGTTATAACATGACTTGATACAAATTTCTAGTCATTAATACCCTTTAATTCTTTCCCTAAGATTTTCTTAAGGTTTCTAGCCAAAGGGGTGCTTTCTACTACCACTATACTTGAAAAACATCAAACAACAGAGTTCTTATTTTTCTTAGCTAGTATTTTGTGCAAGAGCAATCATTCTGGAGTTTGGCTTCCTTTTGCCTAAGGGAAGGGGTGGTTTGCATTATTTGAGCTAAATGGCCTTTCTCACAAATTACTAGCAAAAGGCATGGGTTCACTTCTTTTTCATGGGTTTGTATTTTTCTCTGGTGGTTTATCTCATCATGGACTTAGCAAAATTTTGGTTGCCCATTATCACATTATTTGGGGTTGCTCATGATTTAGTGGGAAAATGCCTTATTATCATTCTGTATTTATTTTCCCTACTTAAAAAGTTAGGCTGGGGTGCTCTGTATTTTTGTAGTGGGGCTCTGGTGGTTATAAGTTCACTGGATTTTTGTTAACCACTTTGGTTATAGTTTTGCAATTCTAATAATTGATTTTCAGTCTACATAATGCTAATTAAAGCATCTTAATTAGAAACTGGTCCAAATTAATGGTCTCTGCATTTTTCCTAGGTTCTCTGTTGCATAAGTAATCTAGGAAAAATATTACTAATCACTGTTCATTAATCTCTAAGGCTTTTCTGATTTTCTCTAAGTTTTGGACAAAATGGCTTTAAATGAATAACTACATCATAATCTCTAATGTTGGGGCTCCTACTATTTTTAAACAGTGTCTAATTAAGGTATAAGCATCTACAAATTTTCTTAAGCTCAGCACAAAAGAAAAACTAATTTTCCTTAATTAAACAAGGTTTAGGGGGTTTCTGTTTTTAATTTTAAACTCTAAAATTTAGAACAGAAAGCATATGGTTCACTATTTTTAAATGATAGGTCATAAAATTCCAGAGCTAGCAAAATTGGTTTGACAGCTTTTCATTAAGATTTCATCAAGTTATGAATTTTCTAAGTTCTCTGGTCATTTTAAAAAGAAATAACAAAATTGATTAAATGGAAATCCACTTTGCACTGGGGTCCCTGGCGGTTTTCTAAGTTTTCCTCGCAATTCAGTCCTTAGGTTACTATTCACATGAGTCGCTGACATTACGAAAAACCCCTCGGGTTCTACAGAACCTAACCCGAGGTCCTTCTTCTACCTTAAACAGTAGCCGCGGCGAAGAAAAGGGCGGAGGGGCTTACCGGCGGCGAGACTGTTCCGGTGAAGTGGCCGAGGGTGAAGGGGAGGTCGCGGGGATCACAACGGTGTGCGGAACACCGTCAGAGATGGCCGGAGTCGGTCGGTCCACGCGCGCAGGCGGGGATGCTCGTCGGCGGCGAGGAGACCGGCCTGGTCGCGGCGAGATAGTTCAATCAAATAGGTCAGGGAGGTCCACGGGATGCCAGAGAAGACATGAACGAAAGGAATCGGGCGGAGACTCACTGGATAGCTTGGTCCACGCGCGGCGGCGGAAGACCGAAGTCCGGTGAGGTTGATCTCGGGCCTCCGGTGAAGTCCGGTCGGGTCCGAGGGCTTGGCAAGCTTCACGGGCTACTGGCGGAGCTAGCCGAAGCACTGGTTGGGCTGGAGGGTGGCTGGAGTGGGCTGGCCACGGCGGCCGTAGTTCTGGCGGCAATGGCGGGCGGAAATGAGCTCGCCGGAGCTAAGGAACGGTGGCTGGCCGGTGAGGGTGAGTGCGGGGCGAAGAGAGGTGCGCCCGGGGAGGCTTTATAGGCGCGGGCGGGCACGGCCGAGGGCGTGGGCGCGCGGCGGACTTGACCGGACGCCGGGGCGAGCGCGCGCGCGGGTTGGGCGAGCTCTGGCGTGCCGACCAGGGTCGAACACGTGTGCCCGTGCGTTCTGCCCAAGCTCTGGCGCGTGTGGTCGCTCATCCGAGCCTGCTCTCGCCTTGGTCAGTGCACAAAACCTCTTCTCCTCCCTACAAGCTACCATTCTTGTGTGGAGGTCATAGGATTTTGCCTACTGGTTGCAGAGATATGGAGCCAGGAAATCTGGTCCGTCTCCCTGCCCAAACCCGAGGCAAATCCCAAGTTTTGTCGTGTCTAGGGCTCGCGTCCCAATGCCATCTTCTGGCACAAGACAGAGGGGTTAGTTAGACACAATTTTGTCAATGGGGCCATTAGGATTCGAGTTAGGGATCAAGGTGAACATCCCTGATCTTTGGCTCAAGGTCTGAATTTCAGAATTCTGAAATTCAGAATTCCCAATGAGTCCCAACAAAAGAAGCTTGATTTGGGGGTTTTCTTGAATTATTTTGGCTAAGCTTTCTCAATCTATCTTGTTGCTTATCAAATATACTTTAACTTATATAATTGGCTCAACTCAAAATTTTAAACTTTTCATTCCCTTTTGCTTATTTTCTTGAATTTTGTTCATGGGGTTCACTTAGGGTTCTTAATTAGGGTTGCACATTCTTATCCTTTAAGAGACTCAATTGTCTTGATCATGACACTTTTAAGCATATACTTGGTGAATTCTTTCTTACTTAAGTTATTTTGATGCTCATGCTTACTTTGGTTCACATAAAATAATGGTCCTT
Source organism: Zea mays (assembly GCF_902167145.1). Taxonomy (NCBI): domain Eukaryota; kingdom Viridiplantae; phylum Streptophyta; class Magnoliopsida; order Poales; family Poaceae; genus Zea; species Zea mays. The sequence goes on along the minus strand of NC_050104.1, from coordinate 121,349,837 downwards.
GGTTTGGCTTTTTAAGAGAAACCCTAGGTGACACTGGGGTGTCACAGCCTTCCCCCCTTAAGGGAATCTCGTCCCGAGATTCGGGCCAGAGTCCTTTCGAGGTGAAGCGAAGGGTGAGACTGATAGGAAAAGGGTGGGGATTGTTATTATTAGGGCAAAACTGCTCTTCGAATGTCATTCTCTTTGCAACTTCAGAAGGAAGTCCTTTTAAGTTTTACTTTACAGTTACTTCATTCTGAATTAAGATCATATTTTTGGAAATTAGATTCGAAAGGCAGGAGGAGGGGTTGGGGGTGATTACATACCAGCTTCCTTAGGTAGGCAATCGGGGAAGTTGGATCTTAAGAATTCCTCGGTTTCCCAAGTAGCTTCCTCCTCTGAGTGATTACTCCACTGGACCTTGAACATCTTGATTGATTTAGCCCGAGTTGATCTCTCCTTGCAGTCCAGAATCTTGGAGGGGTACTCTTGGTACGAGAGATCTGGCTCTATCTCCAATTCTGGCTCTGCTATGATCTCAGTCGGCAATCGAACACACTTCTTCAGCTGAGATACATGGAATACGCTGTGAATGGCAGACATCTTTGAAGGTAACTTCAACTTGTATGCCACGGGTCCACATGCTTCTATGATCTCATAAGGTCCAATGTAACGAGGGGCTAGCTTGCCTTTGATCCCAAACCTCTGCACTCCCTTGGTGGATGAAACCTTGAGGTATACAAAACTTCCCACCTCGAACTGGAGAGGTTTCCTTCTTCTATCATGATAGCTCTTGTGCCTGGCCTGAGCAGCTTCTAGATTCTTCCTGATTGACTTGACCCTCCTTTCGGCTTCAGTCACCAAATCAGGTCCAAAAACTTCTCTTTCACCAGGCTGAGACCAATTGAGTGGTGTCCTGCACCTTCTTCCATAGAAAGCTTCAAAAGGTGCCATCTTTAGGCTGGATTGGTAACTATTGTTATAAGCAAACTCTGCCAAGGAGATGTGCTTATCCCAGTTCTTGCCACAATCGATCGCACAAGCTCTCAGCATATCCTCCAGAATCTGGTTTACCCTTTCCGTCTGACCATCAGTCTGTGGGTGGTAAGCTGAACTCCTGATTAGCTTAGTTCCCAAAGACTCTTGCAATTGTTCCCAAAATCTGGCAACAAATTGGGCTCCTCGGTCAGAAACAATGGTCCGAGATAATCCATGCAAACACACGATTCGGTCAATATACAATTCTGCATACTTCTGAGCCTTATCAGTGGTGTGCACAGGAAGGAAATGTGCCACTTTCGTCAATCGGTCCACAATAACCCAAATTGAATCATGATGACGAGAGGTGTTGGGTAGACCCACAATGAAATCCATGCTGATGTCGTCCCACTTCCACGAAGGTACGGACAGTGGTTGCAAAGCTCCAGCGGACTTCAAGTGGCTTGCCTTTATCCTCTGACAGGTGTCACACTCTGATACATACTGGGCTATCTCCCTCTTCATTCTGGTCCACCAGTACAAAAGCTTCAAATCATGGTACATCTTGGTGCTTCCCGGATGCATAGAGAATTTGGAGAGATGAGCCTCATCCAAAATTTTCTTCTTGAGATCCTGGTCCTTAGGAATTACCAATCTGCTTTTGAACCATAACACACCCTTCTCATCCTGGCGGAAACAATTATACTTCTCAACCTTCTGATGGAGATTCTTCTTGATAATTTGTACTCCCTTGTCACTGAGCTGGGCCATGATAATCTGGTCTTGCAAAGCTGGCTCAACAGCAATGTGAGACAAAGAACCAGAAGGAATCACTTCAATTTGCATCTTGCTCAACTCATCACACAAGGTGTTAACACGAGAATCCATCAGAATACAGTTGCACTGCAACTTCCGACTCAAGGCATCTGCTACCACATTAGCTTTCCCTGGGTGATAATGTACCTCCAGGTCATAATCCTTGATCAGCTCTAGCCATCTTCTCTGCCTCATGTTGAGATCAGCCTGAGTAAAAATGTACTTAAGGCTCTTATGATCAGTGAAGATGTTGCAGTGGGTTCCCATTAGATAGTGCCTCCACATCTTCAATGCATGAACCACTGCTGCTAACTCAAGGTCATGAGTAGGATAATTTTGCTCATGAGGCCTGAGTGCTCTTGAGGCATAAGCAATGACTCGGTTGTCTTGCATCAAGACACAACCTAGCCCGGTGCCAGAGGCATCACAATATACATCAAAAGGCTTGCTGCTGTCGGGTTGCGCCAATACTGGTGCTGTGGTCAGATGCTGCCTTAATGCATGGAAGGCATCTTCGCACTTCTGACTCCACACAAATTTGACTTCTTTCTTCAGCAACTCAGTAATAGGCTTCGCAATTTGAGAGAAGTCCGGAATAAATCTTCGGTAATAACCAGCCAATCCCAGAAAACTCCGAATCTGGCGAACAGTCGTTGGTGGCCTCCAGTTCATCACCTCTTGCACTTTATCAGGATCAACAGCTATTCCAGCCTGAGAGATAGTGTGACCCAAGAATTTGATTTCCTTTAGCCAAAAATCACATTTGGATAACTTGGCATAAAGGTGGTGATCTCGCAGACGTTGAAGCACTACATGCAAATGCCCGGCATGTTCTTCTTCGTTCCTTGAGTACACCAGAATATCATCGATGAAAACCACCACGAACTTGTCCAATTCTGGCATGAAAACAGAATTCATCAGATACATGAAATATGCTGGTGCATTCGTCAGCCCGAATGACATCACCAAGAATTCATATAGCCCATATCTGGTTGAGAATGCCGTCTTCGGAATATCACTTGCTCGTATTTTGATCTGATGGTAGCCAGAGCGAAGGTCTATCTTGGAAAACACCTTGGCCCCGACCAACTGGTCAAAGAGAACATCAATACGAGGCAAAGGATACTTGTTCTTGATAGTTACCGCATTAAGAGGGCGGTAATCTATACACAGCCTCAAGCTTTCATCCTTCTTCTTCACAAACAGTGCTGGACAGCCCCAAGGCGAAGTGCTTGGGCGAATAAATCCCTTATCCAGCAACTCTTGCAACTGCTTCTTCAACTCTGCCAACTCAGCGGGTGGCATTCGGTAGGGCCTCTTGGAAATTGGGGTCGTTCCCGGTTGCAACTCGATGGCGAACTCAATATCCCGGTCCGGTGGCATTCCTGGCAATTCATCAGGAAAGACATCTGCATACTCACAGACCACTGGGATCTTCTTCAGGGGTAATTCCGTCATAGAGAAAGCACATGACTGAAAAGAACCCTGACTAGGCAGAATCAAAGTGAAATTCCCGCAGAAGGGAGAATTAACTTCCACGGTACGACTGGCTACGTCGAGCACAACTTGGTGCAAGGTCATCCAATTTGCTCCTAGAATAATGTCCACATTTTCCAATCCCAACACAAGAAGAGTGGTTTTGATAATGTGGCTTCCCAGTTGAATAGGCACACTTTGGTTTAATTGATTAGTTGCAATTTTACCCCCAGGTGTGACTATCATGAATGACCCTTTTGAGTGAGAGAATGGCAGTTTGCAATTAGCACTGAACTTTTGGCTAATGAAACTATGAGATGCACCAGAATCAAATAGAATTAAAGCAGGTTGATTATAAACTGAAAAGGTACCGGTCATGATAGGAGCTCCTTCTGGCACTTCCTCTAGAGCAGTGAAGTTGAGCTTCCCTTGCCTGACTTGCACCTTCTGCTTTCTTCCCTTGTCTTGATTTGGTGCTGGCATCTGCCTCTGCTGGTTCCTGGGACAATTCTTGGCATAGTGGCCCACATTGCCACAAGTGAAACACTTGTTCCCATTGCCCTGGCGAAACTGCTGCTGCTGCTGAGGCTGATTGTTTCTTGGGGCGGGAGCTGGATAGCGGTTGGGTGCCGGCTGCTGCTGCTGCTGAGGTGGCCTGATCACCCATCTGCCTGCCTGCTGCTGAAAACCCCTGCTCTGATTGTGAGAAACAATCCGGAACCTCTGAGCCTGAGCGGATGGTGCTGCCATTGGTGCCTTTCTCTTCTTCTCTGCCCGGTGAGCAACAATGCAATCCTCCTGAGAGATGGCCATGTTGACCAACTCATTGAAGCTATCGGCCCGGACAGTGTTGAGTCGTTCCCGCAGCTTGGTATTGAGACCCCTGCGGAAGCGATCCCTCTTCTTTTCATCAGAATCAGCATGGTACCCTGCATACTGGCATAAGTCGTTGAAGGTTTGCGCATACTGCAGTACCGTGCGGGTTCCTTGATTGAGGGCCAGGAATTCGTTCAACTTCCGATCAAGAATGCCTGCTGGAATGTGGTGCCCTCTGAAGGAAGTCTTGAATTCCTCCCAAGATACTTCACGATCACCGGGGAGCATAGCACGGAAGTGATCCCACCAAGTCCGAGCAGGGCCGCGAAGCTGCTGTGCGGCGAAGCGAGCCTTGGCCTCATCAGGGCAGTCTCCTGTGAGGAGGGGAAACTTGGACTCGACGACGCGAAGCCACACGTCGGCGTCCAATGGATCCTCTGCCTTGGTGAACAAGGGCGGCTGCGTGCTCAGAAACTCCTGGTATGTTGCCATAGCCGGAGGTCGCTGATGCTGGCCTCCACCAGGATGCTGAGGGTGGGGCTGGCGCTGCAAGAGCTGTCGCAGAATCTCATTCTGCTGGGCCATCAGCTCCTGCACTGTGGGAGCTGGAGGAGGTGGCGGGGGAGCTTGCTCATTTTGCCCGCGACGCTGCCTCGCTGCCATCTGAAAACAGAGATTGTCGCCATTGTTATCCCAATTCACATTTCCGAACGACAAGATATCATCCCATATGGAAGGAAAATGCCATAATCATAATATTAGGTTCGAATGAAAATAACATGGTGACAAGGATCCCACAGATATCAAAAGTTTACAGGGTTACATTAATCAGGGGAAGGTACCCACAAGCCTAGTCCAAAATGTGATACCACTAAGCTCGCATAGGTTTCTATCCGCCTAAAAATGTCAAAGCGACTGCTTAACCCTGAGCGGTGGAAGCGACACTGGATACGGGTGAAGGAGGTATCGCGGAGGTAGTCCCATTGGCACCAGGGGCTGGTCCTAGCTCCTCGGGAGCCTCTTCTCCCTCGCTTCCTGCTTCATTGGCCTCCATCTCCAGGTGGTGCATGTCCAAGTGGTCATTTGCTTCCTCGAGTTCCCTCTGCACGTCGTGAAGCTGGTTCTCCAAGACATCAATAGTGTTATCTCGGATCTCCACTTGCTGCTCCAGGGTGGTAATACGCTGGTTCAGCCTCTCCACCTGCAGATCCTTTTCCACCAACTCTGTGGATAGGTCGACCACAAAATCTTCCCCGACTGTCGAGGGTGAGCTTGGCAGCCTGAGCGGTGTTGGCAAGAAGTGTCATAGCATCGCTCTGAAGGGCCTGAAGGCGGTACAGCGCACTCATGCACTGAACAGTGACCCTCCCAACCAAGTCAGGATACATTGCCCACACATCCTTCACATGGCTCACGCGGTTACACCACATGGGATCATCCTTCTTCTCAGCGGGGAAGAGTCCCAAGGGGTGCATCACCATCTCCAGGGGATGGTAGCCACAAAAAGTCGTCAGAGTCTTCATGGCTGCTGCCTCAACGGTGTCGTCCGTCCTGAGTCCAATCGTCTCAGAGTCAAGAGAACGCCAACCCGACTGAAGGGGATGAGCCTCCAAAGTTAGCCAGACCCGACAACGAGGTACCCGATGCTCCTCATACAACTGCACCGTGTACAAAGGGGGCGTAGGGTAACCGGCGGAATTAAGCACTTCCCACAAAATGGAAGGGAAGCCATCGCGAGAAAGGAAGTCAGAACTGAAACGAGAGTCTCCTCCACTGGCGGGGGTGGGTGAATTCATCTGCGGAAGGGAATCAAAGATAAAGATTATGGTGGAAGGAAAAAGGAAAAGAGAGCCCGGATGATTTCGAAGAAAAGGGGGTTAGCTCAATTTTAATTCCTCTTTATGTTTTATAATGCATGCATGCGGAAAGAAACGTTGCCTCTCAAAAGGAAAATAGGGTGCCTTTTTAGGGCATCCTAAAATATAAGTATTGGCCCACAGGGCCTAATTAGTTAGCCACCTATTTCTCCCTCTATGCCTAAGGCCTTTCGTCCTAGGTCTAGCGGTCTAGTCCTGACGATCCGTAGTAGCTTCTAGGCAGGTTTTAGATTTTGAAAATTGGTATTCATGGTTTATTGCCCTTCTCTGTGGTGGAATTTGCTCTGATACCAGCTGTGGCAGAACCGCCCGAATTATTCCAGCTTAAGTGCCTAAGTCACGCCTCAGGGGCCGTAACACACTTAAATCGGAATAACCCGTCAGTCCCTCAGATCTAGTCTGATGAAGCCACTTAACCAGGATCAAATCCCACAATCTCACTCGAAGGTGAGTCACAGAAGAAATACAATAAAACAGGAAACCTCAAATTAAGTACTGAGTTATTACATAAATCGGAGTTTTTGAGTAGCGAATAAAGTTCATAAATTAAAGTGCAGCGGATAATCGATGTCGTCGGTAATGAGGAAATGGGCAAGGCCTAGCCCACTACTCCTCATGCTCCTCTCCTGCCGGAGCAACATCCCACTCGACCGTCCAACCCGGTGGCAGGGTGGTAGGCCAAGTCACACCATCAACTACATCCTGCATGGTACCTGCAAAAATGGTGCCACAAGCAAGGCTGAGTATACTAATACTCAGCTAGACTTAACCGGTGTGAGGAGTCTACTCCTCTACCTCTAGACTATGCAGCTGTTTGGCTGAGGGGTTTGGTTTGCCAAAAGCACTAGCTGTTTCTAAAATCAACTTTTAGCTTTTCAAATTCTACCATCATTAACTTAGCTAGATTTGCTCCTTCTAAGCATACATGGTAACAATCAATTAGTTCAATCAACAAGTTATCTCATATAATCCACATTTCACTTCTTACTCGATGCAGTACAAGGAATCAAGCAGTCTCATTAGCTGCGAGAAGCAGACGATTTGAATCGAGTTTTTAAACCTTGCAAGGTAAACCTAAACCCACGGCATGTCAGGGTACTCCGACCCCACACATGACAACCGTCCCCATCGATTCCCCGTTCGCGTCTAGGCCTCACCGCCTTGGCATACAATGCTCCACTGACCCCGACTGCCGTCGTGCAGTGGCCGCACTTGTACCCACCATAGCTAGCATGGGAGACCCTGTCTCAGGTCGCATGAGGGATAAAGTCCGCGCCCGGCTTCACTCAGGTACTAGGTTTACCGGTTACCATTTTTCCCGGCATGTGCTTAGTACGTTCAAAAGCTTGACTCAGGTATCCACGCATTAATCCTTAATTCATTTTTCCCGTCTCATGGACATGGCATCCTCCCTGGACCCAAGTCCACGGACTAACATATACCCCATTATCAAGATGAATACAATCAATTCCTGACCTCGCGCGAGTGCTAGAAAAATCACTCGACTTCTACCGAGATCCTGATTAGCAAGCAGCTACTCGACCTAGCATACTAGTATTCATCTCAAAAAGGAATCCTAAGTTCATGCAACTAGAGGTTTCAAGCAACTCCTACACTTAAGTGCACATTGCAATCCTACAAGCATTAAGTGTAGTAAAGTAGCATATAATAACATGGTTATGCATAAAACCGGGGCTTGCCTTCAATTGCTGGGGCTACGGGGGGATCCTCAATAGCAGCCTCTGAAGCCTGCTCCTGGTCCTCCTCTTGGATAGGTCCTTGCTCGGGGATGAGCACGTACTCTCCGTCGGCAAGATTACAATCTAATGAATGCCATGCGTAAGATATATGCATGATATGATATGTGCTTTAGAATTTATAACTTTAAAGATGTATGATCTTTTGAGTTAAAACCAGTTAACTTTACTTATGTAAAACCCTTTAGTAGTATACTTGGTAAATTGGGTTAGTCTTATTGGGATGAGGTTTATTTCTTCTTCTCTTTTCTTATATTCTCTTTAATGTTTTGGAGTAGGTTTGAACTACAAGTTGCTTTTATAAAATTTCAAAAATTCTGCAAAAATTACAGTGGCTTGTTACTGGTGTATGATTCTCTGTCTCAAAATTTGGGGTTCAGAAAGTGAATGGTTTTCTCTGGACAAAATTACCAAATTTTAGGGCAGAAGGGGTACTTTGAACTACAACTATTATTTAATAGTGGGTAATTCTCAAAAACTTATTTTTGCTGGCTTTTAGGTGTTATAACATGACTTGATACAAATTTCTAGTCATTAATACCCTTTAATTCTTTCCCTAAGATTTTCTTAAGGTTTCTAGCCAAAGGGGTGCTTTCTACTACCACTATACTTGAAAAACATCAAACAACAGAGTTCTTATTTTTCTTAGCTAGTATTTTGTGCAAGAGCAATCATTCTGGAGTTTGGCTTCCTTTTGCCTAAGGGAAGGGGTGGTTTGCATTATTTGAGCTAAATGGCCTTTCTCACAAATTACTAGCAAAAGGCATGGGTTCACTTCTTTTTCATGGGTTTGTATTTTTCTCTGGTGGTTTATCTCATCATGGACTTAGCAAAATTTTGGTTGCCCATTATCACATTATTTGGGGTTGCTCATGATTTAGTGGGAAAATGCCTTATTATCATTCTGTATTTATTTTCCCTACTTAAAAAGTTAGGCTGGGGTGCTCTGTATTTTTGTAGTGGGGCTCTGGTGGTTATAAGTTCACTGGATTTTTGTTAACCACTTTGGTTATAGTTTTGCAATTCTAATAATTGATTTTCAGTCTACATAATGCTAATTAAAGCATCTTAATTACAAACTGGTCCAAATTAATGGTCTCTGCATTTTTCCTAGGTTCTCTGTTGCATAAGTAATCTAGGAAAATATTACTAATCACTGTTCATTAATCTCTAAGGCTTTTCTGATTTTCTCTAAGTTTTGGACAAAATGGCTTTAAATGAATAACTACATCATAATCTCTAATGCTGGGGCTCCTACTATTTTTAAACAGTGTCTAATTAAGGTATAAGCATCTACAAATTTTCTTAAGCTCAGCACAAAAGAAAAACTAATTTTCCTTAATTAAACAAGGTTTAGGGGGTTTCTGTTTTTAATTTTAAACTCTAAAATTTAGAACAGAAAGCATATGGTTCACTATTTTTAAATGATAGGTCATAAAATTCCAGAGCTAGCAAAATTGGTTTGACAGCTTTTCATTAAGATTTCATCAAGTTATGGATTTTCTAAGTTCTCTGGTCATTTTAAAAAGAAATAACAAAATTGATTAAATGGAAATCCACTTTGCACTGGGGTCCCTGGCGGTTTTCTAAGTTTTCCTCGCAATTCAGTCCTTAGGTTACTATTCACATGAGTCGCTGACATTACGAAAAACCCCTCGGGTTCTACAGAACCTAACCCGAGGTCCTTCTTCTACCTTAAACAGTAGCCGCGGCGAAGAAAAGGGCGGAGGGGCTTACCGGCGGCGAGACTGTTCCGGTGAAGTGGCCGAGGGTGAAGGGGAGGTCGCGGGGATCACAACGGTGTGCGGAACACCGTCGGAGATGGCCGGAGTCGGTCGGTCCACGCGCGCAGGCGGGGATGCTCGTCGGCGGCGAGGAGACCGGCCTGGTCGCGGCGAGATAGTTCAATCAAATAGGTCAGGGAGGTCCACGGGATGCCAGAGAAGACATGAACAAAAGGAATCGGGTGGAGACTCACTGGATAGCTTGGTCCACGCGCGGCGGCGGAAGACCGAAGTCCGGTGAGGTTGATCTCGGGCCTCCGGTGAAGTCCGGTCGGGTCCGAGGGCTTGGCAAGCTTCACGGGCTACTGGCGGAGCTAGCCGAAGCACTGGTTGGGCTGGAGGGTGGCTGGAGTGGGCTGGCCACGGCGGCCGTAGTTCTGGCGGCAATGGCGGGCGGAAATGAGCTCGCCGGAGCTAAGGAACGGTGGCTGGCCGGTGAGGGTGAGTGCGGGGCGAAGAGAGGTGCGCCCGGGGAGGCTTTATAGGCGCGGGCGGGCACGGCCGAGGGCGTGGGCGCGCGGCGGACTTGACCGGACGCCGGGGCGAGCGCGCGCGCGGGTTGGGCGAGCTCTGGCGTGCCGACCAGGGTCGAACACGTGTGCCCGTGCGTTCTGCCCAAGCTCTGGCGCGTGTGGTCGCTCATCCGAGCCTGCTCTCGCCTTGGTCAGTGCACAAAACCTCTTCTCCTCCCTACAAGCTACCATTCTTGTGTGGAGGTCATAGGATTTTGCCTACTGGTTGCAGAGATATGGAGCCAGGAAATCTGGTCCGTCTCCCTGCCCAAACCCGAGGCAAATCCCAAGTTTTGTCGTGTCTAGGGCTCGCGTCCCAATGCCATCTTCTGGCACAAGATAGAGGGGTTAGTTAGACACAATTTTGTCAATGGGGCCATTAGGATTCGAGTTAGGGATCAAGGTGAACATCCCTGATCTTTGGCTCAAGGTCTGAATTTCAGAATTCTGAAATTCAGAATTCCCAATGAGTCCCAACAAAAGAAGCTTGATTTGGGGGTTTTCTTGAATTATTTTGGCTAAGCTTTCTCAATCTATCTTGTTGCTTATCAAATACTTTAACTTATATAATTGGCTCAACTCAAAATTTTAAACTTTTCATTCCCTTTTGCTTATTTTCTTGAATTTTGTTCATGGGGTTCACTTAGGGTTCTTAATTAGGGTTGCACATTCTTATCCTTTAAGAGACTCAATTGTCTTGATCATGACACTTTTAAGCATATACTTGGTGAATTCTTTCTTACTTAAGTTATTTTGATGCTCATGCTTACTTTGGTTCACATAAAATAATGGTCCTTGGTTTGGCTTTTTAAGAGAAACCCTAGGTGACACTGGGGTGTCACACACATGACAGTGAATAGTAACTCTGTCCGGTGCACAGGATAGTGAATAGTGACCTGTCCGGTGCACATGACAGTGAATAGTCACTCTGTCCGGTGCACATGACAGTGAATAGTCACTCTGTCCGGTGCACCAACGGCTAGGTCTTCCAGAGAAGGAAACTGTCAATCATATCCATTATTGTTCACTGTCCGGTGCGCCACCGAACAGTCCAATGCACCCGCAACCAGGGAAGGCTGGGAGCTTTCAAATGAAGCTTCAACGGCTCCTAGGCCCTTTGGGGCTATAAAAGGGACCCCTAGGCGCCTCAAACAAGTACACAAATGCAGCCAACAAGTCCATACACTATTTGGATCAATTCTTTCTCTCCCTCTCTTGTGTATCTCTCTAGTTTGTGTAGAGGCGAAGTTATAAGCCTTTAGAGAGAGGGGAAGTGCTGCTGAGAGCTAGAGCAAAATCTTGAGCGCATTGTTACTCTGTCGGAGTGCTGTCAGGAAGATTGTAAGCAGCCACGACATCGTTGTAACTGATATCAACATAGTGGAAGGCTCTATCTATTGCACCGACAGATCTGAGCAAATGGACGAAGGAGTTGAAATAGACTCCAAGCCAAGGTGTGGCTAACTCCAACGAGGACTAGGCAAGCATTTCACGCTTGGCCGAACCTCGAGATAAATCCCGGTGTCTGTGTGCTCTGCTCTGTGTTGTGTGATGTTTCTCTGTCTTATTTGCTGTTTATACTTGCACTTCTATATTTATATGTGGTACAAGCTGTCTTCAAAGTGCAGGGTATTTTAAGACAGGAACTTCAATTCCACTGCAACCTACTCGAAGGGTCTTTCAATCCACTGCGATCCAGCCTTCGAGTAGAGTAAGAATTTCCAGTTTTAAATTGATAATTATTATTGGCCTATTCACCCCCCTCTAGGCGACATCCAAATCCTGTTCCCGGGCATAGGGAACTTTTAGTGGTTGAATGCCCAACACAAATAATTGGACTAACTAGTTTGCTCTATATTATATATTCCATAGGTGCATAAAAGTTCAACACAAACCAATAAAAGATCAAAGTTAGGGTTCAAAACAAAGGAGCAAAAGAACCAAAGTGTGCTCTGGTTTGGCGCACCGGACTGTCCGGTGTGCCACCGGACTGTGTCCGGTGCACCAAGACCATACAACTGCGAACTCCTCACCTTCGGGTTTCTTCAGCGCCACTACGCTATAATTCACCGGACTGTCTGGTGTGCCACCGGACTGTCTGGTGTGCCAAGCGGAGCAACGGCTACCAGCGCAATCGTCGACTGCAACGGACACCTGCAATGCTACAGTGCACGGACAGTTCGCGCAGAAGTCAGAGCAGCCGCCAGAGGCGCACCGGACAGTGAACAGTTCCTGTCTGGTGCGGCACCGGACTATTCGGTGCCACATGAAGACAAAGCTCCAACGATCGAAACCGCTAGAACCCTAACGGTTGGGTGACGTGGCTGGCGTACCAGACAGTGCCTAGTGGCGCATCAGACTGTCCGGTGTGCCCATCGACAGCAACGACCCCAACGGTTGTTTTGGTGGTTGAGGGCTATAAATACCCCCAACCACCTCCACTCCAACCATCCAAGCATTCAACACTCTCCATTCAATACAAGAACAAAGTGCAACACTCCAAGACACAAATCAAAGCCACCGATTCGATCAAAGTCCCCAATTCAATTCTAGCGCATTAGGACTTGTGAGAGGATCACTTGTGTTTCTTGTTGCTCTTGTTTGCTTGGCTTGGCTTTCTTTTCTTTCTCACTTCTTACTCTCAAGTGCTTTGTAAGCGAGGCAAGAGACACCAATTGTGAGCTGGTCCTTGCGGGGTCTAAGTGACCCGTGAGATTAAGGAAGAAGCCTCACTCGGTCTAAGTGACCGTTTGAGAGAGGGAAAGGGTTGAAAGAGACCCGGTCTTTGTGACCACCTCAACGAGGACTAGGTTCTTTGGAACTGAACCTCGGTAAAACAAATCACCGTGACATCCGCTTTATTTTCTTAGTTGATTTGTTTTCCCCTCTCTCTCGGACTCGGATTTTATTCTAACGCTAACCTCGGCTTGTAGTGTGCTTAAGTTTGTAAATTTCAGTTTCCGCCTATCCACCCCCCCTCTAGGCGACTTTCAATTGGTATCAGAGCCCGGTACTTCATTTAGAGTCTAACCACTCGAAGTAATGTTAGGAGGATCCACCAAGAGGGAAATGGAAACGGCCACAAGCCACGGGAAGGCTCCATCAAGGGAATCCAGCGCTAAAGGAAGGGAGGAATCACCTCCCCGCGTCAAGTCGCATCGGAGTGGCGACAAGAAGTAAAAGATGAAGAAAGTGGTCTACTACGAGACCGACTCGTCGTCGCCCTCCACCTCCGGCTCCGACGCCGCGTCCGTCACTTCTAAGCGCCATGAGCGCAAGAAGTTTAGTAAGATCACCTTACGCTATCCCCGCATTTCTAAACGTGCTCCTTTACTTTCCGTCCCATTAGGCAAACCACCGGTTTTTGATGGTGAGGACTATTTGTATGTGGAGTGATAAAATGAGGCATCACCTAACCTCACTCCACGCAAGTATATGGGATATTGTTCAGTTTGGAGCGCAGGTACCATCCATGGGGGACGTGGGCTATATGACTCGGACGAGGTCACCCAAATCTGGCACTTCAACTCCCAAGCCACTACTATACTCCTCGCCTCTCTATGTCGAGAGGAGTATAATAAAGTGCAAGGGTTGAAAAGCGCCAAGGAGATTTGGGACATGCTCAAGACCACGCACGAAGGGGACGAGGTGACCAAGATCACCAAACATGAGACGATCGAGGAGGAGCTCGGTCAATTCGTCCTCAACCAAGGAGAGGAGCCACAAGCGATGTACAACCGGCTCAAGACCTTATGAATCAAGTGCGCAACCTCGGGAGCACCAAATGGGATGACCATGAAATGGTCAAGGTTATTCTAAAATCACTCGTTTTTCGCAATCCTAATTAAGTTCAATTAATACGTGCAAGGCGGCTAATGTCTCCCGAGGAGGTTATAGGAAAGTTTGTGAGCTTTGAATTGATGATCAAAGGCTCCAAACAAATTGTCAACTTGGAGCAAGGCGGCACCTCCACACCTGAGGTGCAACCCATCACATTCAAAGCGACGGAAGAGAAGAAAGAAGAGTCTACATCAAGTAGGCTCCCCATCGACGCCTCCAAGCTCGACAATGAGGAGATGGCGCTTATCATCAAGAGATTCCGTGAAATCCTCAAGCAAAGGAGGGGGAGAGACTACAAGCCCCGTTCCAAAAGGGTGTGCTACAAGTGTGGTAAGCCCGGTCTTTTATTGCAAAATGTCCTATATCTAGTGACAGTGACAGGGGCGACGACAAGAAGGGGAGGAAGAAGGAAAAGAAGAAGTACTACAAGAAGAAGGACGGCGATGCCTAAGTGTGTCGGGAATGGGACTCCGACGTGAGCTCCACCGACTCCTCCTCCGACGAGGATGCCACCAACATCGCTGTCAACAAAAGTCTCCTCTTCCCCAATGTCGGCCACAAGTGCCTCATGGCAAAGGACAGTAAAAGGAAGAAGGTAAAATCTAGAGCCTCCACCAAATATACAACATCTAGTGATGAGGGTAGCTCTAGTGAAGATGAGGAAAATTTGCTTACCTTTTTTGCCAACCTTAACATGCAATAAAAAGAGAAATTGAATGAATTGATAGGTGCTATTCATGAGAAGGATGAACTCTTGGATAGCCAAGAGGAATTCCTTATTAAGGAAAACAAAAGCATGTTAAATTTAAAAATGCTTATGCTTAGGAGATAGAAAAATGTGAAACTTGACTAAAGAGCTTAACATTTGCCATGACACTATTTCCAACCTTAGAACTGAGAATGTTAGTTTAATTTCTAAGGTTGAAAAATCAAATGTTTGCCATGATTCAATTACCAATCTTAGAAATGAAAATGCTAGTTTAATTGCTAAGATTGATAAATTGAATGAATCAATTTCTAGCCTTAAAACTGAAAATGCTAGTTTAATTTCAAAGGCTAAAGATTTAAATGTTTGCAATGATTCTATTTCCTATCTTAGAGATGAAAATGCCATGCTAAAATCTAAGATAGATGAATTAAATGTTTGCAAACCCTCTACATCTACTATTGAACATGTTGTTATTTGTACTAGATGTAGAGATATTGATGCTATTCATGATCATCTTGCTTTAATTAAACAACAAAATGATCATATAGCTCAATTAACCACTAAAATCAATGAGCATGAGATAGAAAATGAAAAAATTAAATTTGCTAGGAGAATGCTCTATAGTGGGAGACGCCCTGGGATTAAGGATGGCATTGGTTTCTAAAAGGGAAGCAATGTCAAGCTTAATGCCTCTAAAAGATTGTCTAACTTTGTAAAGGGCAAGACTCCCATGGTTCAGGATAACGAGGGCTACATTTTATATCCTGCTGGTTATCCCGAACACAAAATTAGGAGAATTCATACTAAGAAGTCTCATTCTATTTCTCACCATGCTTATATGTATAAGAATGAGGCATCTAGCTCTAGGCATTCTACACATGTTAAAATGCCTAAAAAAACCTTATTGCATCAAATGATCATAATGTTTCATTTAAAACTTTTGATGCATCCTATGTCTTAACTAACAAATCAGGCAAAATAGTTGCCAAATATGTTGGGGGGCAAACACAAGGGATCAAAGACTTGTTTTTGGGTACCCAAGGTGCTTGTTTCTAACATCAAAGGGCCCAAGACTGTTTGGGTACCTAAGAACAAGGCCTAAATTGTTTTGCAGGTTTATGCATCCGGGGGCTCAAGTTGGATAATTGATAGCGGATGCACAAACCACATGATTGGGGAGAAAAGAATGTTCTCCTCCTAAGAGAAAAATGATGATCCCCAAACAGCTATCACATTCGAGGATGGAAATCAAGGTTTGGTCAAAGGACTTGGTAAAATTGTTATATCACCTGACCATTATATTTCCAATATTTTTCTTGTAGATTCTTTATATTACAATTTGCTTTCTGTTTCTCAATTATGCAAAATGGGTTACAACTGTCTTTTTACGGATATAGGTGTTATTGTCTTTAGAAGAAGTGATGATTCAGTAGCATTTAAGGGAGTATTATAGGGTCAGCTATACTTAGTTGATTTTAATAGAGCTGAACTCGATACTTGCTTAATTGCTAAGACTAATATGGGTTGGCTCTAGCATCGCTGACTAGCCCATGTTGGGATGAAGAATCTTCACAAACTTCTAAAGGGAGGACACATTTTGGGACTAACCAATGTTCATTTTGAGAAAGACAGAATTTGTAGCGCATGCCAAGCAGGAAATCAAGTTGGTACCCATCATCCACACAAAAACATCATGACAACGGACATGCCACTGGAGTTACTCCACATGGATTTATTGGGCCTGATAGCTTACATATGCATCGGCGGGAGTAAGTACTGTCTAGTAATTGTGGATGACTATTCTTGCTTCACTTGGGTATTCTTTTTGTAGGAAAAATCACAGACCCAAGAGACCTTAAAAGGATTCTTGAGACGAGCTCAAAATGAGTTCTGATTAAAGATCAAAAAGATAAGAAGCGACAATGGGACGGAGTTCAAGAACTCTCAAATTGAAGGCTTTCTTGAGGAGGAGGGCATCAAGCATGAGTTCTCTTCTCTCTACACACCTCAACAAAATGGTGTAGTGGAGAGAAAGAATAGAACTCTACTAGACATGGCAAGGACCATGCTTGATTAGTACAAGACTCCGGACCGGTTTTGGGCTGAGGCGATTAACACCGCCAGCTACTCCATCAACCGGCTCTACCTTCACTGAATCCTCAAGAAGACATCATACGAACTCCTCACCGGTAAAAAGCCTAATGTTTCATATTTTAGAGTCTTTGGTAGCAAATGTTTCATTCTTGTTAAAAGAGGTAGAAAATCTAAATTTGCTCCTAAGGCTGTAGAAGGCTTTTTACTTGGTTATAACTCAAACACAAGGGCATATAGAGTCTTCAACAAATCCACTGGGTTAGTTGAAATTTCTTGTGACATTGTGTTTGATGAAACTAATGGCTCCCAAGTGGAGCAAGTTGATCTTGATAAGCTAGATGATGAAGAGGCTACGTGCGTCGCGCTAAGGAACATGTCCATTGGGGATGTGTGTCCTAAGGAATCCGAAGAGCCCACACAAGCACAAGATCAACCGTCATCTTCCAATGAAGCATCTCCACCAACTCAAGATGAGGATCAGGCTCAAGACAATGAAGATGAAGATCAAGAGGATGAGCCACCTCAAGAGGAGGAAAATGATCAAGGGGGAGATGAAGTTGATCAAGACAAGGAAGATGATCACGAGATTCAGGGTCAATGACCGCCACACCCAAGAGTCCACCAAGCGATTCAAAGAGATCACCCCATGAACTCAATTCTCTATGACATTCATAAGGGGGTAACCACTCGATCTCGAGTCGCTCATTTGTGAACATTACTCTTTTGTGTCCTCGATTGAGCCATACAGTGTGGAGATGCACTAAGAGATTCGGATTGGGTGCTGGCAATGCAAGAGGAGCTGAGGTATGGCATTTAGTTCCACGTCCTAACCAAAATGTTGAAGGTACCAAATGGGTATTCCGCAACAAGCAAGATGAGCATGGTGTGGTGACAAGGAACAAAGCCCGACTTGTGGCCAAAGGGTATTCACAAGTCGAAGGTTTGGACTTTGGTGAAACTTATGCACCTGTAGCTAGGCTTGAGTCAATTCATATATTACTTGCCTATGCTTGATAGTCGCCTAGAGGGGGGGTGAATAGGGCGAAATTGAAATTTACAAAATTAATCACAACTACAAGCCGGGTTAGCGTTAGAAATAATAATGAGTCCGGGAGAGAGGGCGCAAAACAAATCGCAAGCAAATGAAGAGTGTGACACGCGGATTTGTTTTACCGAGGTTCGGTTCTTGCAAACCTACTCCCCGTTGAGGAGGCCACAAAGGCCGGGTCTCTTTCAACCCTTCCCTCTCTCAAACGGTCCCTCGGACCGAGTGAGCTTCTCTTCTCAAATCAAAACCGGGAACAAAACTTCCCCGCAAGGGCCACCACACAATTGGTGCCTCTTGCCTTCATTACAATGGAGTTTTGATCACAAGAACAAGTGAGAAAGAAAAGAAGCAATCCAAGCGCAAGAGCTCAAAAGAACACGGCAAATCTCTCTCGCTAATCACTAAAACCTTGTGTGGAATTGGAGAGGATTTGATCTCTTTGGTGTGTCTAGAATTGAATGCCTAGCTCTTGTAAGTGGTTGAGAAGTGGAAAACTTGGATACCATGAATGGTGGGTGGTTGGGGGTATTTATAGCCCCAACCACCAAACTAGCCGTTTGGTGGGGCTGTTTGTCGCATGGTGCACCGGACAGTCCGGTGCACACCGGACATGTCCGGTGCGCCAGCCACGTCACCAAAGCTGTTGGGTTCCGACCGTTGGAGCGCTGACTTCTGGGCCCGCCTGGATGTCCGGTGGCGCACCGAGCATGTACTGTAGAGTGTCCGGTGCGCCAGTATGGGCATACCTGACGCCTGCGCGCTCTGGCGCGCATTAATTGTTGTTGCAGGCGACCGTTGGCGCGAAGTAGTCGTTGCCCCGTAGTTACACCGGACAGTCCGGTGTACACCGGACATGTCCGGTGAATTATAGCGGAGCAGCCGTTGCAGTTTCCCGAAGCTGGCGAGTTCCGAAGGCCGCTCTTCCTTGGAGCACCGGACATTGTCCGGTGTACACCGGACAGTCCGGTGAATTATAGCGGAGTTGCCTTTGGATTTTCCCGAAGGTGACGAGTTTGCGCTGGAGTCCTCTGGTGCACCGGACATGTCCGGTGGCACACCGGACAGTCCGGTGCGCCAGACCAGAGGTGCCTTCGGTTGTCCCTTTGCCCTTTTGTTGAACCCAATACTTGGTCTTTTTATTGGCTAAGTGTGAACCTTTGGCATCTGTATAACTTACACACTAGAGCAAACTAGTTAGTCCAATTATTTGTGTTGGGCAATTCAACCACCAAAATTAATTAGGAACTAGGTGTAAGCCTAATTCCCTTTCAATCTCCCCCTTTTTGGTGATTGATTCCAATACAAACCAAAGCAAATATAGAGGTGCATAATTGAACTAGTTTGCATAAAGCAAGTGCAAAGGTTGCTTGGAATTGAGCCAATATAAATACTTATAAGATATGCATGGATTGTTTCTTCATTTTTAACATTTTGGACCACGCTTGCACCACATGTTTTGTTTTTGCAAATTCTTTTGTAAATCCTTTTCAAAGTTCTTTTGCAAATAGTCAAAGGTAAATGAATAAGATTTTACGAAGCATTTTCAAGATTTGAAATTTTCTCCCCCTGTTTCAAATGCTTTTCCTTTGACTAAATAAAACTCCCCCTAAATGAGATCCTTCTCTTAGTGTTCAAGAGGGTTTTGATATATCATTTTTGAAATACTACTTTCTCCCTCTTTTGAACATAATAAGATACCAATTGAAAATCTCCAAAAAAATTTTAAAATAGATGGTGGTGCGGTCCTTTTGCTTTGGTCTCATATTTTCTCCCCCTTTGGCATGAATCGCCAAAAACGGAATCATTAGAGCCCTAGGAATTACTCTCTCCCCCTTTGGTTATAAATAAATGAGTGAAGATTATACCAAAGACGGAGTCCTTTTGCTCTCCCCCCCAAAGATGGAGAGTTGCTTGGAGTGACGGCGAAGGATGAGTTATGGAGTGGAAGCCTTTGTCTTCGCCGAAGACTCCAATTCCCTTTCAATATACCTATGACTTGGTTTGAAATAGACTTGAAAACACATTAGTCATAACATATAAAAGATATATGATCAAAGGTATGTAAATGAGCTATGTGTGCAAATCAACAAAAGAAGTTCCTAGAATCAAGAATATTTAGCTCATGCCTAAGTTTGGTAAAAGTTTGTTCATCTAGTGGCTTGGTAAAAATATCGGCTAATTGATCTTTAGTATTAATATATGCAATCTCGATATCCCCCTTTTGTTGGTGATCCCGAAGAAAATGATACCGAATGGCTATGTGTTTAGTGCGGCTATGCTCGACGGGATTATCAGCCATTTTGATTGCACTCTCGTTATCACATAGCAAAGGGACTTTGGTTAATTTGTAACCGTAGTCCCACAGGGTTTGCCTCATCCAAAGTAATTGCGCGCAACAATGGCCTGCGGTAATATACTCGGCTTCGGCGGTAGAAAGAGCGACCGAATTTTGCTTCTTTGAAGCCCAAGACACCAAGGACCTTCCCAAGAACTGGCAAGTCCCTGATGTGCTCTTCCTATTGATTTTACACCCCGCCCAGTCGACATCCGAATAACCAATCAAATCAAAAGTTGATCCCGTATGATACCAAAGCCCAAACTTAGGAGTATAAGCCAAATATCTCAAGATTCGTTTTACGGTCGTAAGGTGAGATTCCTTAGGGTCGGATTGGAATCTTGCACACATGCAAACAGAAAGCATGATATCTGGTCGAGATGCACATAAATAGAGTAATGAACCTATCATTGACCGGTATACCTTTTGATCGATGGATTTACCTTCCGTGTCGAGATCGAGATGCCCATTGTTTCCCATGGGTGTCTTGATGGGCTTAGCATCCTTCATTCCAAACTTGGTTAGAATGTCTTGAGTATACTTCGTTTGGCTAATGAAGGTGCCTTCTTGGAGTTGCTTGACTTGGAATCCTAGAAAATACTGCAACTCCCCCATCATCGACATCTCGAATTTTTGTGTCATGATCCTACTAAATTCTTCACATGTAGATTCGTTAGTAGACCTAAATATAATATCATCAACATAAATTTGGCATACAAACAAATCATTGTCAAGAGTTTTAGTGAATAAAGTAGGATCGGCCTTGCCGACTTTGAAGCCATTAGCTATAAGGAAATCTCTTAGGCATTCATACCATGCTCTTGGGGCTTGCTTGAGCCCATAAAGTGCCTTAGAGAGCCTATAAACATGGTTAGGGTACTCACTATCTTCAAAGCCGGGAGGTTGCTCAACATAGACCTCTTCCTTGATTGGTCCATTGAGGAAGGCACTTTTCACGTCCATTTGATAAAGCTTAAAGCCATGGTAAGTAGCATAGGCCAATAATATACGAATTGACTCAAGCCTAGCTACGGGTGCATAGGTTTCACCGAAATCCAAACCTTCGACTTGGGAGTATCCCTTGGCCACAAGTCGAGCTTTGTTCCTTGTCACCACACCTTGCTCATCTTGCTTGTTGCGGAAGACCCATTTGGTTCCTACAACATTTTGATTAGGACGTGGAACTAAATGCCATACCTCATTCCTAGTGAAGTTGTTGAGCTCCTCTTGCATCGCCATCACCCAATCCGAATCTTGAAGTGCTTGCTCTACCCTGTGTGGCTCAATAGAGGAAACAAACGAGTAATGCTCACAAAAATGTGCAACACGAGATCTAGTAGTTACTCCCTTATGAATGTCGCCGAGGATGGTGTCGACAGGGTGATCTCGTTGGATTGCTTGGTGGACTCTTGGGTGTGGTGGCCTTTGCTCTTCATCCTCCTTGTCTTGATTAGTTGCATCTCCCCCTTGATCATTGCCGTCATCTTGAGGTGGCTCATTTGCTTGATCTTCTACTTCATCAACTTGAGCTTCATCCTCATTTTGAGTTGGTGGAGATGCTTGCGTGGAGGAGGATGGTTGATCTTGTGCATTTGGAGGCTCTTCGGATTCCTTAGGACACACATCCCCAATGGACATGTTCCTTAGTGCGATGCATGGAGCCTCTTCATTACCTATCTCATCAAGATCAACTTGCTCTACTTGAGAGCCGTTAGTCTCATCAAACACAACGTCACAAGAAACTTCAACTTGTCCAGTGGACTTGTTAAAGACTCTATATGCCCTTGTGTTTGAATCATATCCTAGTAAAAAGCCTTCTACAGTTTTAGGAGCAAATTTTGATTTTCTACCTCTTTTAACAAGAATAAAACATTTGCTACCAAAGACTCTAAAATATGAAATATTGGGCTTTTTACCGGTTATGAGTTCACAAGATGTCTTCTTGAGGATTCGGTGTAGATATAACCGGTTAATGGCGTAGCACGCGGTGTTGACCGCCTCGGCCCAAAACCGATCCGAAGTCTTGTACTCATCAAGCATGGTCCGTGCCATGTCCAATAGAGTTCGATTCTTCCTCTCCACTACACCATTTTGTTGTGGCGTGTAGGGAGAAGAGAACTCATGCTTGATGCCCTCCTCCTCAAGAAAGCCTTCAATTTGTGAGTTCTTGAACTCCGTCCCGTTGTCGCTTCTAATTTTCTTGATCCTTAAGCCGAACTCATTTTGAGCCCGTCTCAAGAATCCCTTTAAGGTCTCTTGGGTTTGAGATTTTTCCTGCAAAAAGAATACCCAAGTGAAGCGAGAATAATCATCCACAATAACTAGACAGTACTTACTCCCGCCGATGCTTATGTAAGCAATCGGGTCGAATAGATCCATATGTAGGAGCTCCAGTGGTCTGTCAGTTGTCATGATGTTCTTATGTGGATGGTGAGCACGAACTTGCTTTCCTGCTTGGCATGCGCTACAAATCCTGTCTTTCTCAAAATGAACATTTGTTAATCCTAAAATGTGCTCTCCCTTTAGAAGCTTGTGAAGATTCTTCATCCCAACATGGGCTAGTCGGCGGTGCCAGAGCCAACCCATGTTAGTGTTAGCAATTAAGCATGTGTCGAGTTCAGCTCTATCAAAATCTACTAAGTATAGCTGACCCTCTAACACACCCTTAAATGCTATTGAATCATCACTTCTTCTAAAGACAGTGACACCTACATCAGTAAAGAGACAGTTGTAGCCCATTTTGCATAATTGAGATACAGAAAGCAAATTGTAATCTAATGAATCTACAAGAAAAACATTGGAAATAGAATGGTCAGGTGATATAGCAATTTTACCCAATCCCTTGACCAAACCTTGATTTCCATCCCCGAATGTGATCGCTCGTTGGGGATCTTGGTTTTTCTCGTAGGAGGAGAACATTTTCTTCTCCCCAGTCATGTGGTTTGTGCACCCGCTATCGATGATCCAACTTGAGCCCCCGGATGCATAAACCTACAAAACAAGTTTAGTTCTTGACTTTAGGTACCCAAACGGTTTTGGGTCCTTTAGCATTAGAAACAAGAACTTTGGGAACCCAAACACAAGTTTTGGAGCTCTTGTGTTTGCCCCCAACATACTTGACAACGACCTTGCCGGATTTGTTAGTCAAAACATATGATGCATCAAAAGTTTTGAATGAAATGTCATGATCATTTGATGCATTAGGAGTTCTCCTTTTACGCAATTTAGCATGGGTTGGTTGCCTAGAGCTAGATGTCTCACCCTTATACATAAATGCATGATTAGGGCCAGAGTGAGACTTCCTAGAATGAATTCTCCTAATTTTGCTCTCGGGATAACCGACAGGGTACAAAATGTAACCCTCGTTATCCTGAGGCATGGGAGCCTTGCCCTTAACAAAGTTAGACAATCTTTTAGGAGGGGCATTAAGTTTGACATTGTTTCCCCTTTGGAAGCCAATGCCATCCTTGATGCCAGGGCGTCTCCCACTATAGAGCATACTTCTAGCAAATTTAAATTTTTCATTTTCTAAGTTATGCTCGGCAATTTTAGCATCTAATTTTGCTATATGATCATTTTGTTGTTTAATTAAAGCCATGTGATCATGAATAGCATTAATATCAATGTCTCTACATCTAGCACAAATAGAAACATGCTCAACAATAGATGTAGAGGTTTTGCAAGATTTTAATTCTATAATCTTAGCATGTAATATGTCATTTTCACTTCTAAGGTTAGAAATAGTAATATTGCAAGCATCAAAATCTTTAGCCTTAGCAAGCAATTTTTCATTTTCAACTTTAAGGCTAGCAAGAGAAATGTTCAATTCATCAATCCTAGCAAGTAAATCAACATTATTATCTCTAGGATTGGAAGTTGAAACATTACAAACATGAGAATCAACCTTAGCAATTAATTTGGCATTTTCATTTCTAAGGTTGGCAATAGTGTCATGGCATGTGCTTAGCTCACTAGATAATTTCTCACACTTTTCTACCTCTAGAGCATAAGCATTTTTAACCTTAACATGTTTCTTATTTTCTTTAATTAGGAAGTCCTCTTGGGAATCCAAAAGGTCATCCTTTTCATGAATAGCACTAATTAATTCATTTAATTTTTCCTTTTGTTCCATGTTAAGGTTGGAAAAAAGGGTACGCAAGTTATCCTCCTCATCACTAGCATTATCATCACTAGAAGACTCATATTTAGTGGATGATTTGGATTTAACCTTCTTCTTCTTGCCGTCCTTTGCCATGAGGCACTTGTGACTGATGTTGGGGAAGAGGAGTCCCTTGGTGACGGCAATGTTGGCGGCATCCTCGTCATCGGAGGAGTCGGTGGTGCTCTAGTCGGAGTCCCACTCGCGGTACACGTGGGCATCGCCGCCCCTCTTCTTGTGGTACCTCTTCTTTTCTCTCCT
The DNA here is from genome assembly GCF_902167145.1 of Zea mays. Taxonomy (NCBI): domain Eukaryota; kingdom Viridiplantae; phylum Streptophyta; class Magnoliopsida; order Poales; family Poaceae; genus Zea; species Zea mays. The sequence goes on along the minus strand of NC_050104.1, from coordinate 121,325,396 downwards.
CTTACCCTTCTTGTCGTTATCCCTGTCACTGTCCCTTGATAATGGACATTTAGCAATAAAGTGACCGGGCTTACCACACTTGTAGCAAACCTTCTTGGAACGGGATTTGTAATCCTTCCCCTTCCGTTGCTTGAGGATTTGGCGAAAGCTTTTGATGATTAAAGCCATCTCCTCGTTGTCGAGCTTTGAAGCGTCGATTGGTTGTCTACTTGGTGTAGACTCCTCCTTCTTCTCCTCCGTTGCCTTGAAAGCCACCGGTTGTGCTTCGGATGTGGAGGGATCATCAAGCTCGTTGATCTTCTTTGAGCCCTTGATCATACATTCAAAGCTCACAAAATTCCCGATAACTTCCTCGAGAGTCATTAGTGTATATCTTGGGTTGCCACGAATTAATTGAACTTGAGTAGGGTTAAGGAAAATAAGAGATCTTAGAATAACCTTAACCACCTCGTGGTCATCCCACTTTTTGCTCCCGAGGTTGCGCACTTGGTTCACCAAGGTTTTGAGCCGGTTGTACATATCTTGTGGCTCCTCCCCTTGGCGAAGACGGAAGCGACCGAGCTCCCCCTCGATCGTTTCCCACTTGGTGATCTTGGTGAGTTCATCACCCTCATGCGCGGTCTTGAGTAGATCCCAAATCTCTTTCGCATTCTTCAACCCTTGCACCTTGTTATATTCCTCTCTACTTAGAGAGGCGAGGAGTATGGTTGTGGCTTGGGAGTTGAAGTGCTCGATTTGGGCTACTTCATCCACATCATAGTCTTCATCCCCTACGGATGGTACCTGTGCACCAAACTCAACAACATCCCATATACTTTTGTGGAGCGAGGTTAGATGAAATCGCATTAAATCACTCCACCTAGCGTAATCTTCACCATCAAAAGTTGGTGGTTTGCCTAATGGGACAGAAAGTAAAGGTGTATGTTCAGAAATGCGAGGGTAGCATAGGGGAATCTTACTATACTTCTTACGCTCTTGGCGCTTAGAAGTGACGGACGCCGCGTCGGAGCCGGAGGTGGATGCCAATGAAGAATCGGTCTCGTAGTAGACCACCTTCCCCATCCTCTTTTTCTTGTCCCCACTCCGATGCGGCTTGTGAGAAGAGGATTTCTCCTTCTTCTCTTTGTGGTGTGAAGAAGATCTCTTCTCCTTCCCTTTGGAGGAGTCCTTCTTCTTCTCCTTCCTCTTGGTGCGGGCCTTTTCCGATGAAGTGCTTCCGTGGCTTGTAGTGGGCTTTTCGCCGGTCTCCATCTCCTTCTTGGCGTGATCTCCCGACATCACTTCGAGCGGTTAGGCTCTAATGAAGCACCGGGCTTTGATACCAATTGATAGTCGCCTAGAGGGGGGTGAATAGGGCGAAACTGAAATTTACAAAATTAATCACAACTACAAGTCGGGTTAGCGTTAGAAATAATAATGAGTCCGGGAGAGAGGGCGCAAAACAAATCGCAAGCAAATGAAGAGTGTGACACGCGGATTTGTTTTACCGAGGTTCGGTTCTTGCAAACCTACTCCCCATTGAGGAGGCCACAAAGGCCGAGTCTCTTTCAACCCTTCCCTCTCTCAAACGGTCCCTCGGACCGAGTGAGCTTCTCTTCTCAAATCAAAACCGGGAACAAAACTTCCCCGCAAGGGCCACCACACAATTGGTGCCTCTTGCCTTGATTACAATGGAGTTTTGATCACAAGAACAAGTGAGAAAGAAAAGAAGCAATCCAAGCGCAAGAGCTCAAAAGAACACGGCAAATCTCTCTCGCTAATCACTAAAACCTTGTGTGGAATTGGAGAGGATTTGATCTCTTTGGTGTGTCTAGAATTGAATGCCTAGCTCTTGTAAGTGGTTGAGAAGTGGAAAACTTGGATACCATGAATGGTGGGTGGTTGGGGGTATTTATAGCCCCAACCACCAAACTAGCCGTTTGGTGGGGCTGTCTGTCGCATGGTGCACCGGACAGTCCGGTGCACACCGGACATGTCCGGTGCGCCAGCCACGTCACCAAAGCCGTTGGGTTCCGACCGTTGGAGCGCTGACTTCTGGGCCCGCCTGGATGTCCGGTGGCGCACCGGACATGTACTATAGAGTGTCCGGTGCGCCAGTATGGGCGTACCTTACGCCTGCGCGCTCTGGCGCGCATTAATTGCTGTTGCAGGCGACCGTTGGCGCGAAGTAGTCGTTGCCCCGTAGTTACACCGGACAGTCCGGTGTACACCGGACATGTCCGATGAATTATAGCGGAGCAGCCGTTGCAGTTTCCTGAAGCTGGCGAGTTCCGGAGGCCGCTCTTCCTTGGAGCACCGGATACTGTCCGGTGTACACCGGACAGTCCGGTGAATTATAGCGGAGTTGCCTCTAGATTTTCCCGAAGGTGACGAGTTTGCGCTGGAGTCCTCTGGTGCACCGGACACTGTCCGGTGGCACACCAGACAGTCCGGTGCGCCAGACCAGAGGTGCCTTCGGTTGTCCCTTTGCCCTTTTGTTGAACCCAATACTTGGTCTTTTTATTGGCTAAGTGTGAACCTTTGGCACCTGTATAACTTACACACTAGAGCAAACTAGTTAGTCCAATTATTTGTGTTGGGCAATTCAACCACCAAAATTAATTAGGAACTAGGTGTAAGCCTAATTCCCTTTCAATGCTACTTACCATGGCTTTAAGCTTTGTCAAACGGACGTGAAAAGTGCCTTCTTCAATGGACCAATCAAGGAAGAGGTCTATGTTGAGCAACCTCCCGGCTTTGAAGATAGTGAGTACCCTAACCATGTTTACAAACTCTCAAAGGCGCTTTATGGGCTCAAGCAAGCCCCAAGAGCATGGTATGAATGCCTACGAGATTTCCTTATCACTAATGGCTTCAAAGTCGAAAAAGCCGATCCTACACTATTTACTAAAACTATTGCAAAGGATTTGTTTGTATGCCAAATTTGTGTTGATGATATCATATTTGGGTCTACTAACAAATCTACTTGTGAAGGGTTTAGTAGGATCACGATTCAAAATTTGAGATGTCAATGATGGGGGAGTTGAAGTATTTTCTAGGATTTCAAGTCAAGCAACTCCAAGAAGGCACCTTCATCAGCCAAAGAAAGTACATTCAAGACATACTTACTAAGTTTGGAATTAAGGATGCCAAGCCCATCAAGACGCCCATGGGAACTAATGGACATCTCGACCTCGACACGGGAGGTAAATCCGTAGATCAAAAGGTATACCAGTCGATGATAGGATCTTTACTCTATTTATGTGCATCTCGACCGGATATTATGCTTTCTGTATGCATGTGTGCAAGGTTCCAAGCCAATCCAAAGGAAGTTCACCTTAGGGCCGTAAAAAGAATCATGAGATATTTAGTATACACTCCTAAGTTTGGACTTTGGTACCCCAAGGGATCCACTTTTGATTTAATAGGTTATTCAGATGCCGATTGGGCAGGGTGTAAAATTGATAGGAAGAGCACATCATGGACTTGTCAGTTTCTGGGGAGATCCCTCGTGTCTTGGTCTTCAAAGAAACAAAACTCAGTAGCTCTTTCTACTACCAAAGCCGAGTACATTGCCGCAGGCCATTGTTGCGCGCAATTACTTTGGATGAGGCAAACCCTCATGGACTATGGCTACAAATTGAGCAAAGTCCCTCTCCTATGTGACAATGAGAGTGCAATTCGCATGGCGGATAATCCTGTTGAACACAGCCGCACTAAGCACATAGACATTCGGTATCACTTTTTGAGGGATCACCAACAAAGGGGGATATCGAGATAGCTTATGTTAGCACCAAAGAACAATTAGCCGATATCTTTACCAAACCATTAGATGAGAAAACCTTTAGCAAACTTAGGAATGAGCTAAATATACTTGATTCTCGGAATTTTGATTAAAACATTGCACACATAGCTCATGTATATACCTTTGATCATATCTCTTTTATGTCTACAACTAATGTGTTTTCAAATGTATTCCTATGCTAAGTCGTAGATTGAAAGGGAACTGGAGTCTTCGGCGAATACAAGGCTTCCACTCCACTCTATCGGTATCATTTACCCTTTGCCATCACTCCACATCACCCTCAAATTGGTATAATCTTTCACTCATATTTACTTGTACCAACGGTGGAGAAAGTAATAAGGGCTCACAAAGTCTCCGTTTTTGGCAATTAATGCCAAAGGGGGAGAGAGTATTAGCCCAAAGCAAAAGGACTGCACCACCACCCAAAACTAATTTCAAAATTTTCGAAATAAAGTTTTCAATTGGTATCCTGTTATTGATATATTTCAATTGGTATAACTTCAAAACTAGTATCTAAAGTACAAGTTCCAATTGGTATCTATTAAAACCCTCTTGAAAACTAAGAGGAGAATTTATTCAGGGGGAGTTTTGTTTAAGTCAAAGGAAAAGCATTTGAAATAGGGGAGAAAATTTCAAATCTTAAAAATGCTTCTTAAAATCTTACTCATATACCTTTGACTATTTGCAAAAAGATTTTGAAAAGATTTTCCAAAAGTATTTGCAAAAACAAAACAAGTGGTGCAAGTGTGGTCCAAAATATTAAATAAAAGAAACCAAACCATGCATATCTAATGAAACTAAAATTGGTTTAATTCCAAGCAACCTATGCACTTACCTTATGCAAACTAGTTCAATTCTGCACTTCTATATTTGCTTTGGTTTGTGTTGGCATCAATCACCAAAAAGGGGGAGATTGAAAGGGAAATAGGGTTTAACCTTTTCCAATAAATAATTTTGGTGGTTGAATGCCCAACATAAATAATTGGATAACTAGTTTGCTCTAGATTATATATTCCACAGGTGCATAAAAGTTCAACACAAACCAATAAAAGATCAAAGTTAGGGTTCAAAAACAAAGGAGCAAAAGAACCGAAGTGTGCCCTGGTCTGGCGCACCGGACTGTCCGGTGTGCCAACGGACAGTGTCCGGTGCACCAGGACCGTACAACTGCAAACTCCTCATCTTCGGGTTTCTTCAGCGCCAGTCCGCTATAATTCACCGGACTGTCCGGTGTGCCACCGGACTATCTGGTGCGCCATGTGGAGCAACGGCTACCAACGCAACAGTCGACTACAACGGACACCTGCAACACTATAGTGCGCGGACAGTTCATGCAAAAGTCAGAGCAGCCACCAGAGGCGCACCGGACAGTGAACAGTTCCTGTCTGGTGCGGCACCGGACTGTTCGATGCCACATGAATACAAAGCTCCAACGGTCGAAACCGCCCGAACCCTAACGGTTGGGTGACGTGGCTGGCGCACCGGACTATCCCCCAACGGTTGTTTTGGTGGTTGAGGGCTATAAATACCCCCAACCACCTCCACTCCAACCATCCAAGCATTCAACACTCTCCATTCAATACAAGAACAAAGTGCAACACTCCAAGACACAAATCAAAGCCACCGATCCGATCAAAGTCCCCAATTCAATTCTAGCGCATTAGGACTTGTGAGATGATCACTTGTGTTTCTTGTTGTTCTTGTTTGCTTGGCTTGGCTTTCTTTTCTTTCTCACTTCTTACTCTCAAGTGCTTTGTAAGCGAGGCAAGAGACACCAATTGTGTGGTGGTCCTTGCGGGGTCTAAGTGACCCGTGAGATTAAGGAAGAAGCCTCACTCGGTCTAAGTGACCGTTTGAGAGAGGGAAAGGGTTGAAAGAGACCCGGTCTTTGTGGCCACCTCAACGGGGACTAGGTTCTTTGGAACCAAACCTCGGTAAAACAAATCACCGTGTCATCCGCTTTATTTTCTTGGTTGATTTGTTTTCCCCTCTCTCTCGGACTCAGATTTTATTCAAATGCTAACCCCGGCTTGTAGTGTGCTTAAGTTTGTAGATTTCTGTTTCCGCCTATCCACCCACCCTCTAGGCGACTTTCAAATGGTGCATTCCTTTTTCGCTTACTTCTTAAAGTTGATACTCCTTCTGTCTTAACAATAACTGAACATACACTAGGAACAAACTTGTTAGAAAGTTTATTCATTTTGTCATTTAATCACCAAAATCCTGAATTAGGGTTGATTCCACTTACACACTTGCTCCTCTATCAAGAATACGCTTGATCTTCGAGCCAAGTGGACAAAGAATCACTTAATAGCTCGATTCCACTAGTCGTCGTCTTTGCCGCTCCGGCGAGGTATACACAAACCTCTCAGAATATCCTCCGCGGCTTCTTCACAAGCTTCTTGAAGAGCTTGATGGAGACACCACTAAGCCATCTAGAAGGCAACAACCTCCAAGAGTTAAAAGCCGATGACGGTCGCTTGATAATTCACTTAGTGCCTCAAGATCACTTCATTGATAAAATGCATGGAATCACTCAATCACTCACTAGAATGGAATCCCAAGCTAAGATTGTGACTGATAGTGTTTGGAGGACTCAATCATGCTCAATGTGTGCAAAGAATGACCAAGAGAGCTGCCACACATGAGCACCACTTCTATTTATACCCCTCCAAACAAACCTAGCCGTCATAGTGGTCCAACCTGCATTCTTATTTCTCCAAGAATTCATTAGTCCACATATAATTGTCATTAATTACCAAAACACTACTTAGGGGCCCAGATGCTTCACAACTACGATAGGCGGATATAGGAAAACGAGCCTCTTTTCGATACTGAAAATTATAACATCCAAAGTTATTATGTAGTTGAGAGCACCTAGAGGGGGGTGAATAGGTGATCCTGTAAAATCAAACACTAAATAACTACAAACTTGATTATTAAAGTGTTAGTGTAACCAAGTGGCTATGGAGCGAGTTCATGTGAACAAAACAATCACAGAAAAGCAACACACGAGACACGCGATTTTTATCCCGTGGTTCGGCCAAGTAACACTTGCCTACTTCCACGTTGTGGCGTCCCAATGGACGAGGGTTGCACTCAACCCCTTTCAAGTGATCCAATGATCGACTTGAATACCACGGTCTTTTATCTTGAGTATTCTTCCCGTTTGCGAGGAATCTCCACAAGTTGGAGCCTTTCGCCCTTACAAAGTTATCATCACAAAGAAAGCACAAGAGTAAGGATGGGAGAGCAACACACGCAAGACCCAAATCCGCAGCGCACACACGCACACAAGTGAAGAACTGAGCACACAAACACAGCTCAAGGAGTTTACAACTCGAACAGTGCTCTAATCTCAAGAACAATGATCCGATTGCGTGAATGCAAAGTCTAGGTGTCTTAGGATGTTTCTTGTGAGCTTGGTGTCCTGCTCCATGCGCCTAGGGGTCCCTTTTATAGCCCCAAGGCAGCTAGGAGCCGTTGGACATCAATTTGGTAGGCAATTCTTGCCTTCTGTCGACTAGTGCACCGGACAGTCCGGTGCACCATCGAACAACCACTGTAGCAGTATGGTGCTCGATTTCCTTCCATATGGGGCGCAGCCGACCGTTGGTCCTCGGGACCGGTTCACGCACCGTACACTGTCCGGTGCACACCGGACAGTCTGGTCTGCCCAACCAACCGTTGGCGCAGACCACGTGCCGCGCGTTGATCGCGCGGACGACCGTTGGCTGCTGGCGCCGTTGACTCACCGGACAGTCCGGTGAATTATAGCCACGTTGCCTTACTCTTTTCTCGAGAGCGATGAGTTCATCGCCGATGTCTTGGACACGTGTGCAGATGACTCACCGGACAGTCCGGTGCACCACAGGACAGTTCAGTGATTTATAGTCGTGTCGCTCTACCGCTTCCCGAGAGCAGTCGGTTCGCCGTTGACCAGCCTAGGGCACCGGACACTGTCCGGTGCACCACCGGACAGTCCGATGTGCAAGGTCCGAGCTGGTGTTGGATGTACTTTGCCAACTCTTCTCCAATTCAAATCTTCTTTTCTTGGCACTGTTTCTAGCACTTAGATAACCATGTTAGTATTCAAAAATAATTCACTAAGTCTAGAAACATACCTTGTTCTTGATTTCACACTTCTCACTCATTTGACACATAAGAACTCACTCAATATGTGTTGGACATCTAATCACCAAAATACTTATAGAAATGGCCCAAGGGCACATTTCCCTTTCAGTAGTCACTCCTTCCCTGTTGCCTTTGTCTGATAGTTGAGCTCCTGGATTTGATAGAAGCATTATACATTTGGTTCCACACCTTCGCTTCGTACAGCCTAGATAAACACCCCAAGCCTCATTATTTATTAAGGGGCAGCTCATGTAGGTATATATCATACTTTTTCAATATCTATACAAACATCTTGTGAAGCAAAAACTAGAGTCCAACTATGAAGAAGCATCAAAATGCCACCACTTCATTCTTCTCTAATAGAGGGGTAGTATCTTCTCCTCCAAACCTGATCAAATCAACATCACTATGCTCCAACTTCTTCATCACCTCAATATGCCCCTTTTTCATGGTTGATTTCCCGAAGCACAAGTGGCTTGGCTTTGACGGCCGATCATCATCGTCATCATCTTCAAATTCAAAGTCTTCAATATCTCGCTAGACTGTTCGGCTAGATCGGCTAATATGTCTTCAATAACTTCGTCAACCGAAGCAGAGTCCTCAAGCGCACCAACCAAAGCGCTGCTAGCAGTGGTGGGGATTTCTTCTGCCCTCCCAATAGTATCCAAAGATGCCTCAGTGTAGCATCCCAGTTTTTTGTTCCAAGGTTAGAGGCCTTAAATTCCTAACCCCCTTATTCTTTCTCCTAAAGCCTAATCTCATAAGCATTTTATTTCTCATATGCATGAACCATGTTTGCCAGTAGCACTTCACACATGTAGCCTCACATAGCATTTCATTTTGGCACCTAGAAAATATCATGAATAAATGAATATTTGTTTAAAGGAAAAAATAATTAGAGAAAAGAAAATAGAGGAAAAAAGAAAAAAACCTCTCCCCGTCTCGGCTGGGCCGATTCCGACCCATGCTCCCCATCCCGCTCTCTCACCCGTGGTGCTCCCCCTCTCGGCCCACCCAGCCCACCAGCGTACGCGCGCTCCCACGCCGCGCTTCCCCTCTCTCTCTCTCGCTGACCGCTTGGCCCCGCTCGTCAGCCGCTTCCTCTCTCGCGTCGCTTCCTCTCTTGCGCCGCTCTCCCTCTGCCAAGTGGGCCCCGTATGTCAGCTCCCTCACCCACACACAACATCGACATGACGCCCGCTGGCCACCGTCCTTCCCCGTTCCGCCATCACTTCCGCGCTAGTGGAGTTAGACAATGCTTCATCCTTGCCCACTATGCTCGAACCCCCGCACGACATCCTGCCTTAAGTCGTCTCGTCCTCGGCGCTGTGTGCCATTATCGTCGTCGTTGTACACCTTGCTGGTGTCCGTCAGCCCCCGCTCCTCCCCTTCCCCGGGCGCCTATAAAAGGGCCACCCTGAGCCCCTCATCTCCTCGCCCCAGCCTTGGCCACTCCCCATCCCCCCTGAGCTTAATCAAGCCGGCATCGCCGCCCCTCCCTCCGCTCCGATGAATTCTTCCTCCCCTCTATGATAGCCTAATGCCAAATTAAACTAGCTCACTAGTTTCACCACTTCTTCTCGAGCACGGAACACTACATCCCCTCCCCAATCACACCCCAGGTCCTCTCTGCGACCTCACCGTCGCATGGGCCCCGCCACTTCGCCGTGGTCGACCCCTTCTGAACCGTCGTCGGTGAAATCCTCCCCACCACCGTGACCCCCTACACCTACCCATGCTATCCCACTGCCCTGACCACCGAGAACCGGGACACCGACGGGAAACCGCCGTCGAACCCCGGCAGCCGGTTCTCCCCCCGGGCGGACCCTCGTTTCGCCCCCTAATGCTGTTTCCCCCTCTCCCTCGCTAGCACGTGGGTCCGAGCCCACGATGTCGTCTCCGCGCCGCGCCCGTTGGCGGCCTGAGATGGGTCGGTTGCCCGCGCGGCCACGCGCGCGCTTGATTTGGGCCAAAATCCCCTTCCCCGGCCCAACTAACCAGGAAATCATTTATCTTTTCCTTTTCCCTCCTTTTCCCCTTTTCTAATATAATTTTCTTTATGTTGATAATTTATGCACAAAAAAATAACCCCCACATTTCTTAGGTCACAAAATGATGATGATTAGGAACTTGGCACACTTTATTAGCAAGCAATGTTTGATGTATTGTTTATTGCCTGTTTTTGTAAGGCGAAGAGGGGTCCGACCCTCTGGAACCCGTAGCTTCGAAAGAAGGGCAGGAGCCCGACTTCCCGAAATTAGAGCTTTCGTGCCAAGAGAGCTTCGACGAAGGCAAGTCCATTCTACCCTTTATGCATAAATTACCTACTCTTTCTACCACTACCTAAGCCGGGATTTGGGATGGGTTCTATGCATTGTGAGTCGAGTGATGGTTTGCATTAAAGAATATCTTTTGCTACGAAAAATGTGGGTTGGGGCAATGGTTTCAAAAAGAGAAATGTTTTCCAAAAAATGTGTATAATGAAGGGTTATCACCCTTATCACCAACTGAGTGGGATGATCAGGGACTCCCTGGTTTGGGAAGGCCAAAGGTGTTGGCTCAACCGGGTTAGGTGTGAGCGTGAAGTATTGTCCCCTCGTATAAGGACCAGTTTGTCATCCTTAACTACCTGTACTCATGACAAGTACAACCACTTGAGACTGTATGGGCAGTCACTCAATCTGAACTTGCACGGTACGAACCCTAGGATTATGACGGCTAGGGAGCACCGAGAGGATAAGGAAGGGGGATGTTTTGTCCTAGTTTGGGCATGGTGGTGGCCTTGTTCCTTCCGGTATAATCGCTAGGGTAAGGACGTGCAAGGAAGGAAAGAGCTTCGGTATCGGATCTCATGATAGTGGGATCGCAGAGCCAGACTAGTGGGTAAAGTGTACCCCTCTACGCAGAGTTTGAAACCTATTCGAATAGTCAGTGTCCGCTAGTATGGAAGAGTCTGATGTGGTATGACAATTATTGTTTTCGTCTTCATAAAAAGGAAGGTGCGTGAGTATTTTTGGGGAATAAAAACAAAGCCACGGGAGCAGGAAGCTCAGTGGTGGTTGAGTGTGAAACTGTGCTACTTCTCTCTCTTGGGTAAAAACATCAAGTATCACCTTTCTCTGGAAAAAAAGAGTGACCTCAACTCCACCATATTAAGCATGTACTGTACAGGTCTCTCCTCCTTACGGGCGGGATGGGCTTGCAGAAGACGTTAAGTATTCACCCATATTTAATTATGTTTTTCAACTACTAAAGACTTCCTTTCCTCTATGTTCGACTAGAAGGGGGTTTTGTCTGCACCCAGTGTGCCTGTGGCTTGGGCTAGATTTATTCCACTGTGCTATGCTTCCAAACTCGCTAGAGCTTGCATTTTGGTATTGTAATATCTATTATTCAAGACTATGTACTATTTGAAGAAATGAATGTGTTTACTAGCCTCTTGGGACTAGTAATTGTATCACATTTGAGTCCCAAAGGATCGGGACGCTTCACATAGTGGCCAACTCAATGCTCAATTTATCTCCTACCACTTCTATGGAATGAAGCTTACGAAGCACGAAGTTTATGAGAAAGCAAAGAGCCAAAAGGAACTTCAGAGGCAGAGAAAGCAGGGGCAACGAGTTGGCAACAACAGTAAATGTCATGCCTTGATGTCAGGTCATTGTCTCATTATATAGAAAAGACACAGGATTCGAGGAATCACACCATATTCACTCGTTACGGGTAGACCCCCATCTTGCTTATCGATTGAAAACTTATTTCCAAGATTTCGTTTTTAATACCGAGCTTCGGTAAGGTGTTTTTCGAACCTTCGACGTGAGGCATCCTTCGTTTATTTTCGTAGTATAAGCTTATTATGAAAAAATGAACTAATACCATGAGGGCTATTGTTGGGAGCCTATGCTTGCTGAAGGTCCTCGAAGCTCTAGAATATTGATCGTCTCTAAGTTTATTTCATGTGTTCCAAAGGAATGATAGAACCACCTTCGTCCTGACAACATGCATGAAGATGGAGTTAGAAGCTTCACTTATGATTCGAATATGAAGCTCTTGACCAGTTGGATGAAGGAGGATTTCTACTAGCTAGCTGAAGGGAGATCCTAAAAGTTGTTCAACACATCTATAAGGAAAAATACGATGATACCCTTCATTGATTTTGTAGTTTGTATGTGTAGGGATTGAGGACATAACTTTAATTCCATACGAAGTTGTACGCCAGATTATCACTATAAATAGAGGCAGTGTCATGCACGACGGGGATTAGAATTGCTCCATCTCTAAAGCTGTATTATTCTCTTGCCTTTTGAACTGTTGTCCTAGGCTCCGAAGGTATAACTATAATTATTTGTAACTAGGAAGGAATATGAAAAGGAATGTATCAGTAATGACTTGCCTCAAAGGTCTCTACTTACCTTGTTTTTCTTAAACCTTTGATTATGATAATCTTCCTCTCTCAATCTATCTTTCATTAATAGATAGATTGAGGGAATGAAGATCCAATACTTCTAATGGTGTTGCCCTATTTTGGTTCCCCATTGGAATCTTAACATGTGACCAACACCGGGCTATCCAAGGAGTTATTCAATCGGGAGATTGGCTCTTGCGTATTTATACAATGGTTTATGATGTATGAGATCTAGTGCACACTTGATGTCCAATGCTATCAGTTGTAGTTGTCCTTTGACAAAACACTGTTGCTGATTAATGTCTTGTTCGGTGCCACACTAGACTCATTTGATGCTATAGTGCAGTATTCATTTAGCTTCATTTATTCATGTGTTTTTGTTTGGGCTTCTTTCATTACTTGTTTTAGATTTTTGCATGTATCTGTATATCTTCAACAGGTTTTCTAATGTTTTAATTAAGGTGTTCATCATATGCATCACTCTTTTGCCTGAGTACAAATACACTTTGTATCCTGTTTGAACTACACATACACTAACAAATACCATTATTTTAAATAGTCATGTTGATCATTGAACATAAAAACAAACTATAAAATGGACCGGGGTTCATTATCCATGCGCATGCCACAACACATCCATCACCAAGTTACACAGAGCCTATTTGGCTCACTGCCTTACTTGCCATAACTTGTCTAACTTTTTATGACTAAGGTTAGTTCTTCAATTTGGCTAACTTACCTTAGGGGTGGTTTGGGTCCGTTGATTTTAGAGGATTGAAATCTACTTAATGGAGTAGGCTCTTTAGCTTAAATTTTGACATTCCACCACTTTCCAAAGTTAAGATATAAGTTTATCTCAAATTCATAGGGTTTGGAATGAAAATTGACTTCTTATACTACGAGGCTATTTTCTACTCTTCAACTTATAACATGCTTTTTGGCTCACAAACTTATAGTATAAATATAGCATATAAATATCTTTCTCATATGGCTAACTGTAGCATACAAATACTTTATTCATAAAACCATATTATGCACCAAGTTTGGTTGGTTCGTCTTATTCACAAAATTTCATAAATAATTGTTTACTATGATATCATTTAGCATATACTATACTTTAAATATGGATTTGAATTTTTCATTTTTCCAAAAAAGTTGAATAAAACGAGCGAGTCAAACAAATTATAAATTGGGACGGAGAGAGTAGAATTCAATTTAGAGGATCTTAGGCAAATTGTGATGCAGTTAGCCAAGAACTAAACATGCTAATAATATAACACAATCGCTCTTGTCGCCGAACCGTGTTACCTCGATGTCACGACTAGTGCTAGGATTATGGACCGAGCTTTTTGGGCCATCACTGGCACAATTCCGAAATCAGTAGCCCAAAGCATGACCCAACACAAAGTGATTCGGACCAGGCTATGTCCCACAAAGCATGACCCTCAGATTTCGGCCTGTTGGGCCCCGGCATGGCCCACATGCATGTGCTAGGCTTGGGTCGACGCGGCTCAAAGAAGACCACAATGTTTAATTTCTTTAATTTTAGTGAGTTATGAACTTTATGTAGTTGTAATATTGGACTTTATATGTCGGCACGTCTCAACGAAGGCACGACGTGTTTTAGGGTCGGACTGGGCCACTGTTTCTACTCTTTAGGATATTACGACACGATCCAATTTATTAGGGTTTCTCGGTTTGAGCTCGTTTGGCCCAAAGCACGATAGACTTAAGCCGAGCCGGACCGGACCAGACCGGATCGACCAAATTTCAAGCACTAGTCATGACTCATAACAACGAGTGTATGTGATTAAAAAAATAAAAACATAAACTAGAGATCTTAACATGTATATTTTTAAAAGGTTTATCTGGGCCACACCCCCACTATAGATGGCAACGGATAAATACTTACCATATATTACTATTTTATACCCATACCCACAACGAAAAATGGCTCCGTCGGGTCAACCATATCCACTGATGGATATGAATTTACCCTCATACCCATACCCATGCGGGTATGGGTCATCCTTCGGATCACCTATACCCACAAAGATTAAACACACTACACCAAAAACATACACTTCCTACGGTTTTTTAACTTCCTACAACTTTTATAACAAATCATAGGAAAATAAATAACTTCCGAGAGCCAACTGGTAGCTCTAGGAAATAAACATAACTTCCTACGGTATTTTATAAAAGTTGTAGGAAGTTAACTTTCACATGTTGATCTATGTCTGTGGTCAAGCGAGCCGTTAACTTCCTACGGTCGACTCTAGGAAGTTAGCATGGGCAGCTAACTTCCTACGGCCTCCTCTAGGAAGTTAGCTTTCAGTTGCTGATCCGCGGGTGCGGTCAAACGAGCCGCTAACTTCCTACGGCCGCCTCTAGGAAGTTAGCTTTCAGTTTTTGACGAAGCTAACTTTCTACGGCCGCCTCTAGGAAGTTAGCTGCCCATGCTAACTTCCTACGGCCTCCTCTATTAAGTTAGCTTTCAGCTTTAGACCAGTCAAACGAAAAGCTAACTTCCTACGACCTGCTCTAGGAAGTTAATTAACTTCCTAGAGTACATGTACAACCTCTAAGAAGTTACGTAAATTCCTACCGCTTTACTCTAGGAAGTTATATTTTTTATTTTAACCCGTGAATCAACCTTATCTTCTCTCACTTTCCTTTCTCTCCCATTTCTTCCACCTACCGTAGAGCGTGCCCAAGGCCCATCCGCCGAAGCGCGCCCCCGACCTAGCCCGTCGCGCCCGCTGGACCTCTCGCCCTCGGCCCCGCCTATAGGTGTACATTTGGGTTGTGCCTGATGGGCCGGCCCAAAGCACGGAAAAAAGCACAGCCCAGGCACGACATGGCCCAAAATATTTTAGTGTCGGGCCGACACGACCCGATATATCGGGTCAGGTTTTGGCCGAGGTCGCGGCCCATGGGCGGGCATGAGCACGACCCGTTTAAGGCAGGCACGAAATGACCCATATAGAGGCACGAAAAGGCACATATATTTATTAAAACCCCACTTCATTTCACATTTTCATGTACTTTATAAAGAACACAAAGCTAGAGATAATGTTAGTTAGATATTTTTTGTAACTTTGAATTAGAGTATGTGATGTAATTTTACTTTTGTTATGAACATTAGATAATGAATTGAACTTACGAACTTTGTATAGAGCTGATTATACTCTTTTTTCTTCTAACAAAATAATTTGTAAATGAGGTAGTCATTGCATAGCTATGGTAGTTTAATACAAATATTAAGTTTGCTTTTGGTCAAATTTATTTGCCTTATCTTTTATTTGCTTTATTAAATTTGTTTTGAATTTAGGGCTCTGATGTGAATTCTAGGCCCTGAAGTGAATTTCGGGCCAAAAATTGAATTTCGGGCCGCCCGAAATGAGCCCGCACGTTTAAGCAATTACGTGTCGGGTTGTGGGCCGAGGGCTAGGCCCGTGGGCCGGCCCGCACGAACCGAAATTCAAACGGGCCGGGCCGGCTCAAAATTCAAACAATACGGGCCTTTTCGGGCTTGGGCCGGGCCCGGCGGCCCGAATGTACACCTATTGCCCCGCCCGCTGCGCCTGCCAGAACGCAAGCCCCCGGCCCCGCCCACCCCCACCCCCGGCCGCGGTGCCTACCGGAGCGCAAGCCTCCGGCCCCGCCCGCCTGACCCACCGTAGCTCTCGCCCGCCCCCGGCCGCGGCGCCCGCCGGAGCGCCCGCCCTCGGCCTCGCCCATCGCGCCCCTCACCGCCCCCCCGATGCCCCAGCCGACCTGCCCACCGATGCCCCCACGCTCGGCGACCCACTGCGACCGCCGCGCCCGCCCCCGCCTCCCCCAAGCTATTCTACTTCTGAAGGACAAAGGTATTTGATCTGAACTGTGCAATCACTTGAAATAGTATGATTAGCAGTTAAGCTCGTACAAGTAGTCTTCATATGGTAAACCTTAATCTTCTTATTGGTGGTGGCTTCAATCTTAACTGGTTCCTTAGAGTTGTAGCCTTCTGCACATAGTCAATTGGACATTTCTCTTTCTTTCTTTTTTTTTGTTAGCCATACACAAACTCAAAATATTTTCCTCAAAATAATACCGAGGGAAAATATTCAGGAGAGAAGAAGATTGATGCTTCGTTAATACAACCTAGTGATGCGTTAAAAGTGCTTCCTGGTTCAAAGGTTCCTGCCGATGGTATCATCATTTGGGGTACAAGTCATGTGAATGAGAGTTTGGTAACTGGTGAATCTGTACCAATCTCCAAGGAAGTATCCAGTCTAGTCATTGGAGGCACAATGAACTTGCATGGTATTCTTCATATACAAGCGACGAAAATAGGATTTGGAACAGTTTTGAGCCAGATAATTTCTCTCGTGGAAACCGCCCAGATGTCTAAGGGCCTGTTTGGTTCAGCTTTTTTCTGACCAGCTTTTCTGAAAATCTGGCTGTGGAGGGAATCTGGCTGTGGGGATAATCTGAGTATCATTACGATTACGTGTAGAGAAAGATAAAGTTGTTGATTGGGCTCAGGATCTAGAAAGTGATGGATTACTACTATTATAACGACTCAACCGATTATATGTTTATGTTGATTTTGGATGGTTTTTGCCCCAATGAATTTTATAGAAGTTGGCTGAAAAACTGAGTGTTTGGCAGTCCGCAGCAGCTTTTGGTGGCCAGAAGCTGCCAGAAATCGAAACAAACAGGCCCTAAGGCTCCTATTCAGAAGTTTGCTGATTATGTAAGTACACTTCTCAATTCCTTAGCTTATAAAAATAATCTCTTAACTCTGTATTATAATCTTAAATCTGCAAAGCATTGATTCGGGAACCTTAAATATGCTATGTTTCTATTATTGTTAAAACGTTCACTCTACCTTTCCTATTTAGCATTTCTTGTAGAGAAAATTAAATCCTTTATTGCAAATTTTGTACATTTGTTTGCGTTCCTGATAACCTGGCATAACCCGGTTGATTTTTTTTCTTCCGTTTTCAAATTCTTATAGAGCACCTTTCTTACAGTCATAATATCTTTTTTAAAAAAATCTTGGATATACCAGAGTACACATGACATAAATGCATGCACCTTTTGCTCTATTATGAATACCTATAATTGCATGCACCTTCTTACTGACGTTACCTCATTTCAGGTAGCCAGCATTTTCGTTCCTATTGTCATCACCCTGTCCTTCTTGACATTCCTTGCATGCTAGTAAGTTTCAACTTCTCTATGGTCAATACTGTGGGTGTATGTCACACCCGAGTTTCAGGGCACCAAGACCCGGGCGCGAACATAATCACCAGGTGTGCTAGGACCAAGTCTCACACATATGATGAATCATGGCACATGATCGAATGTCACATCTTTACTATATAATAGGAGTTCTATACAAAATAAATACATAATTACATTATAAGGAGACAATGGTCCAGCAACCCAAAGTTGACTGGGAGACGACGGCCTAGACCTCTCACAATCACATCATAGCATCCTCTATGCGCCTCATCCTGTGGTACCTATTCTTGACCTGTGGGGGATGTGAGACAGCAAGAGTGAGCTCACATACGTTCATAGCTCAACAAGTTGTGGGGAATAATGTGCCTGACCTCGCCAATGATGGGAGCTCATGTGAAGTGTAAGGCTTACCAAAGAGGATGGTTGAAGCTGAGCATTGCTTTTAAAGTTGGTCAAAATTTTATTAGCAGTTACTAAGTATAAGTAAATACCAACCTAAATAAATAGTAGAACAAAAGTAACAACATCACCTGCGATGCAATGCATATGACAAATTGAATTTAGTTCCATAAATTAATCATGTGAGTGTCCGAGCTGCTCATGACCGTGAGCACGGCTAGTATACCAGTTTTACACTCTGCTGAGGTTGCGCGTCTTTACCCACAAGTCATGTTACCCATCTGCCAAGATACGACCAATCCCATACACCTCTACCGAGGAGGCGAGGTAGGGTAACACTACGAGGCCTTTACAAAGTTCCACTAGCTTCAGAAAACCCGCTACAGTTTATAGGAAGCTCCAGTGCAGGAATCCCTCGCCTGACCGCCATCGCAGCAAAATCAACCAAGGACCTCCCTACACTGACCACTCCCCTACTGCCCTTGCCCCTTTCGGGTAAGGTAGTCATCCACTAGCTTTCCTAGTTAATCAGCCAAGGGCGTCCCATTAAACCCTTGTGGTAGCACTGTTTTCCCGGGTGGTTCTCCATGTTCCCATTAACATAATGATCTTATCATGAACAGTAAATAATGAACAGATAATAAAAAATGTAACCATGAGTAGTGAATATCTCTATACCCAAAACCACATAAAGCAATAGCATGTACTACCCAAAAATTTAGTAGTAAAACCAGTGGTGAAACAAGGTATAAAGATAGTCAAAATCTAGGGTAACCTATTGGGTCCCATCAAAATTAACCTATGCAGATCATTATGATTAATAAGAACATGACTAGGTAAAAAGGAAGTGATCAAGGGCACAACTTGCCTGGGACTTGAGATTCCAGGTACCAACTTGCTCTTCAGATGACATGTGTCCTCACCGCTAAACGTGGCAATACAGACAAACATGTATAGGCAAAATTAACATCACACCAAACATAACAATAAACTGTGTAATAATATTCTACACGTCGCTACAAGATCGTGGGTTCGAGAACTACTAAAATCGGAGTTACAGTTGAGGAGTTATGATTTATGGACGATCTATGTGATTAAACTATATTATAAATTGGTTAGTATACAGTATATGGGAAAATATATTCTAAATAATTAATCCAGCTTTAACCTAGATCATAACTTGATTAAGGATTACCTTTTACTCAGATTATATTTATAGAGAGATTAATCCTAGGTTAGTAGAGCTAATCTACTGAATAAAGATTGAACACCTTCCTAATTATAATTATATGTAATATGGTTTACATGATGTTGCTACTGCGTAGAGAATATTTTTATGAAGCTAACGCAATTGGAACGGAGTAATTTAGAGTTAAAACAAATTATTTATGGATTTTCTAAGATTATCGGATTTACTTTTATACTATAAATTGATTTACAGAATTATTTTTATACTAATTCTGCAGTGCTGGACGGCGGCTACAATTATATTAAAGTCTAGGGTCTGGTGTGTCAAACTGAGGACCTAATTAAATTTCTTTGAACACAGCGCGAACTGCGGGTTAAATAAATAGTTTCATAGGGGGTTTAAAGCAATTATCACTTGGCTGAAAACGCATGGATGCAACAGAACCGTACAATCGAAATCTGATGCCCTATATTACATCCCGAACCGGTATGCGATAGTGGCCATCGGATCTTGATCTAGTGATCTAGCACAGATCAAGATTCGAATGCCCAGGACCGCACATCCCAAGATCTACGTCGCAGATTTAATGAAGCTTGATTCCATATGGGTCGTCCGATCACCACCCCACGGCTCTGATCTATCCTGCGAAGCGGTCTTTCTACTTCTTATCACAACCGTCTATTCTAGGATGGACGACGAAGGGGCTTCATCTTCGTCCAGCTCTCCGACGCGGCGGCGCAAGCAAGGACGCGGTGGCGCCATTGCGACAACCACCGACCCACCACGCTGGACATACACCTTTGAATCGGATGAAGCTACGAGCAGCGGAGAGGAAAGCGAACCCATTACGGACTCACCTGAAACGTTTGGGGACGTGGCGCGATCCGGCCATGACACGGAGCGGACACACGTGATGTCGACTCCATTGCGGATTCAACCCATCACCCTCGGCTAGCCACGAACTTCTTCACGGGAACCAGACGGAGCTCCCAAACCCGACCGCAAGTCTCCGACGAGGGCTACAGCACGTAACCCCGACGGCGAATCATCTCTCCATTCACTCTCTCTCTCTCCCTTCCAACTCTACACGCCATGGCTACTGGATTGGCATAGGAGTTCGTTGCGACCTGCACTTTATAGCCTCGCATCGTCTTCCACACCTAGCAGAGGACGGTGGCGCAGGCCCCCACGGCGGTGCCTATGGCCGGTGTGCAGTGCCCTCGCGGCGCTGGTGCTCTCAACTTAACCCCGACAGGTGCTACACGATGTAGTGTAACAGGCGAGTTGATTCGGAGATTCCTTACCACGATTCGTGAAATGCAGAGCCTTCGCCCCGGTGCACGACGGTCCCCCAATGGCGTTCATGGTTGGCAGCCCGCCAATGTTGTCCCTCGATCGCCAATTCTCTACCAACCTGAAGGTCCCCAGCTTCCATGCTTCACGGCGATGCCCCAGGACCCGTCGTCGAGGCTAGAGCAACGATGAGGACGCAGATCAGTGGTGGCGGCAACACTCTCTAATGCTCTGCTCGATACGCCGCCCGACTTGGTTCCTACCGTGGATCTGGGTCAAGGGGAGGTCGCGGCAAGAAATATATATGGTCGAGGTGGAGGTCCGAGCGTCGAAACGACCCTAGATTCTAGGTGGCGTTTGTTACGGTGTTCATGCGAGAACAACAGATCTTGTTGAGACGAGCCCAGAGCAAGAAGATGGCTATGACAGTCGATCCCCACATGGCAGTAGCAGCCAACTTCTATGGAGCATTGTAATACTCAAAATTGTATACAAGGAATATATAGTGATTTCTTTATTTTATGTGCCTCATTTGCATCATAAAAAGAGCATATATAAAATTTAGAGATGAATTAAAACAAATGATAAAAAAATAATATGCATCATGTTGGAGTTATATGTTTGTGCATTAAATAAAAATAATAAGGATAATCACAATAAGATAATAAATACTAGAAGTGGAATTAAACCCTAAATTTGAAAGTAGGGTTTTAAAAATAAGAAAGAGAGAAGGGTGATATAAATAATATATATAAATATATTCCTAAAATTGGTATTTTTAACTTCACAAAAATTATAGAGAATGTATTTGGCACAAATTCGAATTTAAATTCGAATTCAAACTAGACTTAGAAAAGAAGAAAATAGAAAGAAAAGAAAAAAAAGAAAGGGAAAGGGCGAGTTGGACCCAATTTGCTACCGCGGCCCACTACCGGCTTCACTGTGCAGCCCAAGTCACTTTTGCGCCGACATGTGGGACCCACGTGTCAGCAATCCGTCGCGCGTGGGCTGATGAGGCTCTCACTGACGTCGTGGCCCACAACTCCGTATGCGCGCCGTGGCCGATGGGTGTTCTCCGCTGACTTGTAGGGCCCAGTCGTCATAAGGAACCTCCGTTGCCTCCACGCAGCTGAATCATGGCGGATTCGTCGCTCGCCGCCGCGAGATTATCGGCGACAGACTCGCGCGGGGTTGTTGCTCGGGGCATAAGACTCCCCGGACTCGCGACCCACTTCTCCCATCCCCTTTTACCATTCCCTGGTACGTCGAGAACTCAGGGCACCAGAGTTTTAGCCGTGGAACCACGCCGCCGCACCCTCGCCTGCGATTGCCGCTGGTTTGCACTGTCTGGGTCGCTGCGACCGGCTACGGGAGTTCGCGTGTCACCGGGGGTCGCGTCGGAGTGGATTTCCTCAACACCGACCGGCCTGCGGTTACCCAATTCCTCATCGGAGTTCCGGGGTACATTCCGTCGCCCGTCGTGCCTTGCGCAAATTACGCCTCTACACTTGGTGAGATAACTCCCCCTTGCTTTGTCCTGTGCTTCTCTTCTATTGCGATCGTGCGGGGATCGTGTAGGGCTCTGGTAGCTTACCAATCGCTCGGCGGAAGTAGAATTTGTTCCCCTCAACCCTCCTCGCCGTGGCTGGGGCGTGTCCCTGCACGGGGGCCCATGTGGGTACCCTTATCATGCTCGACGGGGGCTCCGCATCGTTTGGGAAATAGGGCTTTGAGATTGGTGTCGTTCTTTCGTGGATTCGCCTTACGCCGGTGGCTGCGCCGCCGCAAGGAGTCCAGCTGGCGGTGTCCGGTCGGCGAAGGAAGAAGAACGACCATGGACTGTCGATCTACTTGTGTTCGGTCGCGATTAGATGTTAGGGTACCGGTTCGGCGGGAGCAATCCAGTCCGTCCGTCTCTAATCAGGCGCATAGGATTCACCGTGGGAAGTATTAGATCTGGGCGGTTGATTTCTGATCCGACAGTCGCAGGCGCGTACCAATTCGTGCGGGCCACAGATGTAATTTGGGCCGTAGGTATAGGATCGGGCGGCTCAGATTGGAAGTTACCCCTTCGGCCAGGGACAATTGCAAAAGAACCCCTACCCTTTATTATAAATAACCCGCCGTCCACCGTGGGTAGAACTGAGTCTAGGAAATCTTATAGATTAAACCATGTGCTTCTCTGGTTTTGACGCCCAGCCTAGAGAATTAGAAAATCCAGAAAGTAAATAGAAAATGATTTTAATGAGAGAATAAATGCTAGAAACTTGTATAATTCATAGAAAATTCATACTAAGTTCAAATTAATCCATTACAATTCCTATAATTTTGTAATATTATTGTTTATAATTTAGTGCCACTGTTTTGACATGAATATCACAATAAAATTTGTATCCTATTTAATCTTGTACAAAACATATAAAACCTTCAGAAATTCATAACTTGCTAACAGTAACTCCGAATTTAGTAATTCTTGTTCTCCCGATCTCGTAGCAACGCGTAGATTATTATTATGCAGTTTGTTCTTATGTTTGGTGTAATGTTAATTTTGTCTATGTACTGTTTGTTTGTATTGCTACGACTAGCGTAAGGTCACGAGTCACCTGATGAGCAAGTTGGTACCTGGAATCTCAAGTCCCAGGCAAGTTGTGCCCTTGATCACTTCTTTTTACCCACTCATGTTCTAATTAATCATAATGATCTGCATAGGTTAATTTTGATGGGACCCAATAGGTTACCCTAGATTGTTTATCTCATTACCTTGTTTACCCCTGAATCACTTGGGTAGTTTGCTATTGCTTTACATGGATTTGGGATGATTATTTATCATATCTATGTTCCAGTTATTTTGTTATTCTATTTATGTTCATGTCAAGATCATTAATGTTAATTGGAACATAGAGCTTAACTTGAGAAACACGTGCCACCACAAGGGTTTATGGACGCCCTTGGCTGATTAATTAGGAAAGCTAGTGGAGGACTACCTTACCCAAAAGGGGCAAGGGCAGTAGGGGAGTGGTCAGTGTAGAGAGGTCCTTGGTTGATTTTGCTGCGATGGCGGTCAGGCAAGAACCCTGCATTGGAGCTTCCTATAAACTGTAGCGGGTTTTCTGAAGCTAGTGGAACTTTGTAAAGGCCTCGTAGTGTTACCCTGCCTCGCCTCCTCGGTAGAGGTGTATGGGAAGTTGCGATCCCTTGGCAGATGGGTAACATGACTTGTGGGTAAAGGGTACCACCTCTGCAGAGTGTAAAACTGGTATACTAGCCGAGCTCATGGTCATGAGCAGCTCAGGACTCTCTGATGATTAATTTATGGAACTAAATTCAATTTGTCATATGCATTGCATCGCAGGTGATGTTATTACTTTTGTTCTACTACTTAATTGGGTTGGTATTTACTTATACTTAGTAATTGCTAATAAAATTTTGACCAACTTTAAAAGCAATGCTCAGCTCTAACCATCCTCTTTGGTAAGCCTTACACTTCACGTGAGCTCCCACCTTTGGCGAGTTCATGCACATTATTCCCCACAACTTGTTGAGCGATGAACGTATGTGAGCTCACTCTTGTTGTCTCACACCCCCCCCCCCCACAGGTCAAGAGCAGGTACCGCAGGATGAGGTGCATGGAGGATGCTGCGATGAGTTCGTGAGAGAGATCTAGGCCGTCGTCTCCCAGTCAACTTTGGGTTCCTGGATCGTTGTCTCCTTATAATGTAATTATTTATTTTGTATAGAACTCCTGTTATGCAGTAAAGATGTGACATTCGAACCTGTGCCATGATTCATCATATGTGTGAGACTTGGTCCCAGCACACCTGGTGATTATGTTCGCGCCCGGGCTTTGGACCCCTAAAACCCGGGTGTGACAAGCATGGAGGGAGCTCGCTGCCCGACCGAGCCCACATTCAGCGACCCAGGGTTAAAGGAATTAGGTATGGGCGAGTACGAGAGAGATGAGGGAATGGTGCGTGGGCCCGACATGTCAGCGATGCACGCGCACAGACGGTAGAAGCCGGTTGCGTGGGGCCACCTGTCGGCCACACACGCGAGTGGGCGCGAGAGAGCAGGCCGAGCTGGTTAGAAGTAGAGTAGCTGGGCCGGGTTGGGGGAAATCGGCCCACAAGTGTTCTTTCTCTTTTTTTTCTGTTTCATTTTCGAAATCCCAATTTGGCCCCAAATTTCAAATGTGAGTTTTGGGTTTTCATTTCAAATTTAGTGCACAATCAAAATCCAGTATGGATGCTAATATTTTAAATGTATTTATTTATTACTTTATTAATTTATTAGGCAATGTTTCACGTATGAACTATATATATTACTCTTTATAGGAAATAGTATTTTGACTGTGTGACAAAATTGTAGGTTTCTTCGAAAATGAATATCCATCAACCATTTAGTTTGAAGGAACTTAACACATACCTTTCATCAAGGTTCAATTTAGTTCATGCACACACACAAATAATTTATATTAAGATAATACTCTTGTAAATGTATGGTCCAATTAAAGGCACATTCGAAAATTCATTGTTTTATTACTTATTTATTTATCTTGTTATTTTTCTCTTACATAGATTTTGGGTTTTACAGTGTAAGTATTTAAGTTTCTGACTCATGCGTTATTGATTTTCTAGGTTTCTATGTGGATGGTTGGGAGCATATTCAAATTCATGGTCAGCTGAAAGTAGCAATTGCTTTGTTTTATCCCTCATGTTCTCCATATCTGATGTGTCTTATTATGATTATGGATAAGACTTTTGTGATGTAATTGATGAGACTATGTATTTAAATATTGTTATGTGATTGTGTGTGAGATGTTTTATGTGAAAATATGTTGTGCTATAGAGTTGTTGATATATTTGTTATGTTGTGCAATATGGTTAAAATAAAAATAAATAGTATTTGTAATGCTGGTCAAATTAACTTCCTAGAAGCCAATTGGGCTGTAGGAAGTTAGCCAGCTAACTTTCTAGGGGCTATAGTCAGCCGTAGTAAGTTAGTCACAGGAAGTTAGTCAGCTGACGACGCTGATGGTGTTGAAAGTTGCCTAGAGGGGGTAGATAGGCGGAAACTGAAATTTACAACTTTAAGCACACTACAAGCTAGGGTTAGCGTTAGAATAAAGTCTGAGTCCGGGAGAGAGGGGAAAACAAATCAACCAAGAAAATAAAGCGGATGACATGGTGATTTGTTTTACCGAGGTTCGGTTCCAAAGAACCTAGTCCCCGTTGAGGTGGTCACAAAGACCGGATCTCTTTCAACCCTTTCCCTCTCTCAAACGGTCACTTAGACCGAGTGAGGCTTCTTCCTTAATCTCACGGGTCACTTAGACCCCACAAGGATTACCACACAATTGGTGTCTCTTCCCTCGCTTACAAAGCACTTGAGAGTAAGAAGTGAGAAAGAAAAGAAAGCCAAGCCAAGCAAACGAGAGCAACAAAGAAACACAAATGATCCTTTCACAAGTTCTAATGCGCTAGAGTTGAATCGAGAACTTTGAGTGGATCGATCACTTGAATTGTGTCTTTGAAGTGGAGTCTATTGCTATTGTATTGAATGCAATATGTTGAATTCTTGGATGGTTGGAGTGGAGGTGGTTGGGGGGTATTTATAGCCCTCAACCACCAAAACAACCGTTGGGGGTGGCTGCTGTCGATGGGCGCACCGGACAGTCCGGTGCGCCACCGGACACTGTCTGGTGCGCCAGCCACGTCACCCAACCGTTAGGGTTATGGTGGTTTCGACCATTGGAGCTTTGTATTCTTGTGGCAACGAACAGACACTGTTCACTGTCCGGTGCGCCTATGGCGGCAGCTCTGACTTCTGCGCGCACTGTCCGCGCACTGTAGCGTTGCAGGCGTCCGTTGCAGTCGACCGTTGCGCTGGTAGCCGTTGCTCCGCTTGGTGCACCGGACAGTCCGGTGGCACACCGGATAGTTCGGTGAATTATAGCGGAGTGGCGCTGGAGAAACCCGAAGGTGGCGAGTTCGTAGCTGTACGGTCCTGGTGCACCGGACAGTCCGGTGCGCCAGACCAGGGCACACTTGGGTTTCTTTGCTCCTTTCTTTTTGAACCCTTACTTTAATCTTTTTATTGGTTTGTGTTGAATCTTTAGCACCTGTAGAATATATAATCTAGAGCAAACTAGTTAGTCCAATTATTTGTGTTGGGCATTCAACCACCAAAATTATTTATAGGAAAAGGTTAAACCCTATTTCCCTTTCAATCTCCCCCTTTTTGGTGATTGATGCAAACACAAACCAAAGCAAATATATAAGTGCATAATTGAACTAGTTTGCATAATATAAGTGCATAGGTTGCTTAGAATTAAACCAATTTATAGTTTCATTAGATATGCATGGTTTGCTTTCTTTTATTTAACATTTTGGACCACACTTGCACCACTTGTTTTGTTTTTGCAAATTCTTTTGGAAAGTATTTTCAAAATATTTTTGCAAATAGTCAAAGGTATATAAATAAGATTGCGAGAAGCATTTTCAAGATTTGAAATTTTCTCCCCCTGTTTCAAATGCTTTTCCTTTGACTTAAACAAAACTCCCCCTGAATTAAATTCTCCTCTTAGCTTTCAAGAGGGTTTTAATAGATATCAATTGGAAATATATTTAGATGCTAGTTTTGAAAATATACCAATTGAAAATCATACCAATTTGGAATATATCAATTAAAAATTTTCGAAAGGTGGTGGTGCGGTCCTTTTGCTTTGGGCTAATACTCTCTCTCCCTTTGGCATTAATCGCCAAAAACGGAGACTTTGTGAGCCCTTATATTTTCTCCTCATTGGTACAAGTAAATATGAGTGAAAGATTATACCAATTGAGGGTGATGTGGAGTGATGGCGAAGGCTAAATGATACCGATAGAGTGGAGTGGAAGCCTTGTCTTCGCCGAAGACTCCATTTCCCTTTCAATCTACGACTTAGCATAGAAATGCACTTGAAAACACATTAGTCGTAGACATAAAAGAGATATGATCAAAGGTATATAAATGAGCTATGTGTGCAAATTTTCAATCAAAGTTCTGAGAATCAAGTATATTCAGCTCATTCCTAAGTTTACTAAAGATTTTCTCATCTAATGGTTTGGTAAAGATATTGGCTAATTGTTCTTTGGTGCTAACATAAGCTATCTCTATACCCCCCCTTTGTTGGTGATCCCTCAAAAAGTGATACCAAATGTCTATGTGCTTAGTGCGACTGTGTTCAACGGGATTATCCGCCATGCGGATTGCACTCTCATTATCACATAGGACAGGGACTTTGCTCAATTTGTAGCCATAGTCCCTAAGGGTTTGCCTCATCCAAAGTAATTGTGCACAACAATGGTCTGCAGCAATGTACTCGGCTTCGGCGGTAGAAAGAGCTACTGAGTTTTGTTTCTTTGAAGCCCAAGACACCAGGGATCTCCTCAGAAACTGACAAGTCCCTGATGTGCTCTTCCTATCAATTTTACACCCTGCCCAATCAGCATCAGAATATCTCATGATTCTTTTTATGGCCCTAAGGTGAACTTCCTTAGGATCGGCTTGGATAGGGGTGAAAACGGTCGGAAACGATCGGTAAACACAAAAACCATTTTCATTTTCATATTTTTCCTCGGAAACAAGATCGAAAATGGTAACTCCGGAAACAAAAACGATATCGGTAATTCGGAAACATCGGAAACGAAAGTTCGGTAAGAAAATTACACCGGTTACGATCGGAATCTAAAAATTCGATTGGTAAAAACTGTAACTTGTACCCTCAATTGACTTCAAAAATTCACGTAAGTCATACATTTATATAAAATTAATAATAATATATAAGGTAGCAGGTCACAATAAATATATAAAGTAAGAAACCATAAAACAATAAAATTATTATTATGTATTTAAATAAAGTAGAATCAAGATGTGTATAATGATATGGCACTTACATTCTATTTATACACCTACTACTTGGTATGGTCAATATAATTAGTGTCCTCTTGGTACTTCTTAAGTTCTCACTACCGGAATCCGAGGCTTTGCCGAGTGTTGTATTCTTTGCCGAGTGCCTTTTGTCGGGCACTCGGCAAAGAAGGCTTTGCCGAGTGCCGCACTCGGTAAAGTTAGGCTCTCGGCAAAGAGCCCTTTTACCGAGTGCCGAACACTCGGCACAGGACAGCACTCGGCAAAGACAAGTTTGCCGAGTGTCAAACACTCGGCAAAGGGGGCTCTCGGCAAAGGGTCGTCAGCGGCCGTCCCAAAGCTGGCGGCCGTCAATCTTTGCCTAGAGCCAACGGCTAGCACTCGGCAAAGAGGCTTCTTTGCCGAGTGCCACATAGTAGGCACTCGGCAAAGCACTCTTTGTCGAGTGTCATCTCTAGACACTCGGAAAAGTATATTTTTATTTTTTTAATTTTGTCTCTCAAACTTTTTGTGGTATGTTCCTACACTATGTAGACCTACATGTATCATTTGTGGACAATTATAACATAGTTTCAATCGTTAGTAGATTTAGTTCGTTTATTTGAATTTCTTCGGAAAATTCAAATTTGAACTGTAGGTCACTCGAAACTTGGAAAACCGTGCATGAAAAAATGATATTCATGTTACTTAGCATAAGTTACGACCGATTGCAGAAGCGTACCGGAAACTTCGAGCAACATGCTTACTAAACATAGCCGTGAACTTGGCATCCACATGTTTAAAAATTGTATAAAACACAAACAAAGTCAGAAAATCATGAAACTTGTCCACGTGTCATGATATCATATGTATAGGCTGTGATAAAAATTTTAGAATGTTTGGAGAAAGTTGTGAGACACTATGTGTAGAAACCTAAGAGATCCACATTGAAACTCTTTGATTTCATGTGTAGTCCTCTAGTTGTGGTGGCCACCACGAGCTGTAAGAAGCTCGTTGTGGACATGCACTATGAGGCCCGCATCCAGGCCATCATCACCTACCACGGCTCCGTCCTTGGGGAGAAGGTGACCAAACCTCAAGCCCGAACCATGTCATTGACCAGGGAGCAGTACCTGCAGGTAAAGTCATGCATGTTTGGTACCAGTACTCAATGCATGAATTTTATTTTATCTTCTGATATGCACTTTATGTGTTTACTTTGCAGGTGATTCCACATTGGTGCGCCGCACATCCTCTGTGCTGGGAGCAGATGGTGGATAGGTGGTGTTCGGCTGAGTGGGACGAGGCGCACACAGCTAGCCGGGAACGACGTTTGATGATGCAAGGCCCCTCCCACCACCAAGGCAGCCGGAGCCTGGGCCAATATGCCGAAGCATGGGTACGCCACCTTTTTTATTTAGATATATAGCACTAAGTTAGATATTATTTCTAACTATCTCGTTGGTTTTCGTTGCAGTCGGCGTCACATGGTGGCAGGCCTTGCTCCACCTTCTCGGCCTATGCTATGGCCCATAAGGGTAAGGCGACGTCCGACGTCACCTACAACCCGGATGACGGGCCTGAGGCCTACACCAACCCCGTCGTCTACAGCCGCCTCCATGACTACACCGCCATGGCGCAGGAGGTCCATGGCCCAGACTATGATCCGAGCACCGAGCCGATCGACCCCAATGTGCTCATGAGGGTCGGAG
This sequence comes from Zea mays, assembly GCF_902167145.1. Classification (NCBI taxonomy): domain Eukaryota; kingdom Viridiplantae; phylum Streptophyta; class Magnoliopsida; order Poales; family Poaceae; genus Zea; species Zea mays. The sequence continues at coordinate 121,295,358 of NC_050104.1, read as the reverse complement.
GAGGCAAGAGACATGGGCGGTACTGGATTGCCGACGGGGCAATCGACTCGTCCTCCACTCCCACTCTGTCTCAGGTGAGAGCAAGGAGCACGGGCTCGAGTCCAGCCATTCGACCTCGGCACGACAGCTCACAGCATCGCATACAGCAACTCGAGGTTAGTGCTTCTGTAACTCGTCCTTCCTTGAGTTATATACCTATTCTTTGAGTTACTATAACGTTGGCTTGTAATATTACAGACCCAACTAGAAGAAGAGAGGAGGGAACGTCACGAGATAGAGGCGAGGATGATGGTGGAGCGGGAGGCAGAGCGTCGGGCAGATCATCAGAGGATGGCGGAGATGTTCCAGTACATGCAGAGCCTTGGCGCCGCACAGGGCATCGCTCCACCACCTCCATTGTTCCCTCTAGTTGACCCTGCTCTCTTCCACACTCCTGTGAGTATCAAAATTGTAGTTAGATTTTTGTAATGCATCTGGTATAACACATGCAATCTCTTCTCTGTGCAGGGCCAATCTGGAGCGGCATCCAACAACCCTCCGGAAGGGTTTAGCCCAACGCAGCTCCGGTCAAACCGCCCACCTCCATGAGTGTTGTGTTTTCATTGTTTTAGACTTCAGAAGTTATGTATAATACTTATGTCTGTGTTTGATACTTATGTGAGACCTTGCGATGTTTGAGACTTATGTTTGTGTTTGATACTTGTGTTGAACACTTATGTTTGTGATGGATATATTATGTTTGTGGTGACGGTTTTATGTTTGTGTTGGCTATTTATGTCTGTGATGATATCTGTGATGTATATATGTGATATATATGTGATATCTTCTGTTTGTGTGGATGGAATACAAAAAACAAATAAAAAAGGTATATACTGGTCACTTTGCCGAGTGTAACACTCGGCAAAGAGGCGCTTTGCCGAGTGTCAGGGTCATAACACTCGGCAAAGAGCACAGACCTGGGCACCGGCTTAGGTTCTTTGCCGAGTGTTATGTCGCTGGCACTCGGCAAAGAGGTCGACTTTGCCGAGTGCCGCACAGAACACTCGGCAAAGAGCCTGACATGGGGACCCTCTCTGGCGGGCTCTTTGCCGAGTGCTGCCTGGAAGACACTCGGCAAAGCCGCCGTCTCCGTCACCCGGCGCCGTAACGGCCGCTTTTCTTTGCCGAGTGCCCGAGAAAAAGCACTCGGCAAAGAAGGCTTTTCCGATGCACTGTTTATTGAACCTTCTTTGCCGAGTGTTTTTAAGGCTTCGCCGAGTGCTTCAGGCACTCGGCGAAGCGATTGATTCCGGTAGTGTCTCATTCAAATTATGAATATATGTATCAAGAGTAATAAGAGGTAAGAAAACATAAATAAGATTTATAAAAGTTTCAAACGATTCTAAACTATATACCATTAGATATATCTTGATTTTAGAAAAATAATAAAATTAGTTTTATATTTTTCTAAGCTAAGATGAATTTATTATGAATTTATAAAGATCAGTTCAGATTTAATATTTTTTCTGAAAAATACCGAATTTATTACCGACGGTAAAATACCGAATAAAAACGGTAATTTCCGGAAACGGTCGAGTTTTTCTACCGATTCCGTTTCTGTATTTTCGGTAACTGTTTCCATTTCCGTTTAAACCTAAATTTCGGTAAAATTTCGAAAACGATTTCCGGTATCCGAAAATTACTGTTTCCGTTTTCATCCCTAGGCTTGGAACCTTGCACACATGCATACAGAAAGCATAATATCCGGTCGAGATGCACATAAATAGAGTAAATATCCTATCATCGACCGGTATACCTTTTGATCTACGGACTTACCTCCCGTGTCGAGGTCGATATGCCCATTAGATCCCATGGGTGTCTTGATGGGTTTGGCATCCTTCATTCCAAACTTGGTAAGTATGTCTTGAATGTACTTTGTTTGGCTGATGAAGGTGCCCTCTTGGATTTGCTTAACTTGAAATCCTAGAAAATACTTCAACTCCCCCATCATAGACATCTCGAATTTTTGAATCATGATCCTACTAAACTCTTCACATGTAGATTTGTTAGTAGACCCAAATATGATATCATCAACATAAATTTGGAATACAAACAAATCTTTCGCAATGGTTTTAGTAAAGAGACTAGGATCGGCTTTACCGACTTTGAAGCCATTAGTGATAAGAAAATCTCGCAGGCATTCATATCATGCTCTTGGGGCTTGCTTGAGCCCATAAAGCGCCTTTGAGAGTTTATAAACATGGTTAGGGTACTCACTATCTTCAAAGCCGAGAGGTTGCTCAACATAGACCTCTTCCTTGATTGGTCCATTGAGGAATGCACTTTTCACGTCCATTTGATAAAGCTTAAAGCCATGGTAAGTAGCATAGGCAAGTAATATACGAATTGACTCAAGCCTAGCTACGGGTGCATAGGTTTCACCGAAATCCAAACCTTTGACTTGTGAATATCCTTTGGCTACAAGTCGGCCTTTGTTCCTTGTCACCACACCATGCTCATCTTGCTTGTTGTGGAATACCCATTTGGTAACTACAACATTTTGGTTAGGACGTGGAACTAGATGCCATACCTCATTCCTCGTGAAGTTGTTGAGCTCCTCTTGCATTGCCAACACCCAATCCGAATCTTTTAGTGCATCCTCCACCCTCTATGGCTCAATAGAGGACACAAAAGAGTAATGTTCACAAAAATGAGCAACTCGAGATCGAGTGGTTACCCCCTTGTGAATGTCACCGAGAATTGAGTTCACGGGGTGATCTCATTGAATCGCTTGGTGGACTCTTGGATGTGGCGGTCTTTGACCCCTGAATTTCTTGCTCATCTTCCTTATCTTTGTCATGGTCATCTCCCCCTTGATCATTGTCCTCCTCTTGAGGTGGCTCATCCTCTTAATCTTCATCTTCATTGTCTTGAGCCTGATCCTCATCTTGAGTTGGTGGAGATGCTTGATTGGAGGATGATGGTTGATCTTGTGCTTGTGTAGGCTCTTTGGATTCCTTAGGATACACATCCCCAATGGACATGTTCCTTAGCGCGATGCATGGAGCCTCTTCATCATCTAGCTCGTCAAGATCAACTTGCTCCACTTGGGAGCCATTAGTCTCATCAAACACAATGTCACAAGAAACCTCAACTAATCGAGAGGATTTGTTGAAGACTCTATATGCCCTTATGTTTGAGTCATAACCAAGTAAAAAGCCTTCTATAGCCTTAGGAGAAAATTTAGATTTTCTACCTCTTTTAACAAGAATAAAACATTTGCTACCAAAGACTCTAAAATATGAAACATTGGGCTTTTTACCGGTGAGAAGTTTGTATGATGTCTTCTTGAGTATTCGGTGAAGGTAGAGCCGATTGATGGAGTAGCAGGCGGTGTTAATCGCCTCAGCCCAAAACCGGTCCGGAGTCTTGTACTCATCAAGCATAGTCCTTGTCATGTCCAGTAGAGTTCTATTCTTCCTCTCCACTACACCATTTTGTTGAGGTGTGTAGGGATAAAAGAACTCATGCTTGATGCCCTCCTCCTTAAGAAAGCCTTCAATTTGAGAGTTCTTGATCTCCGTCTCGTTATCGCTTCTTATCTTCTTAATCCTTAATCCGAACTCATTTTGAGCTCATCTCAAGAATCCCTTTAAGGTCTCTTGGGTTTGATATTTTTCCTGTAAAAAGAATACCCAAGTGAAGCGAGAATAATCATCCACAATTACTAGACAGTACTTACTCCCGCCAATGCTTATGTAAGCTATCGGACCGAATAGATCCATGTGGAGTAACTCCAGTGGCCTGTCTGTCGTCATGATATTTTTGTGTGGATGGTGGGTACCAACTTGCTTTCCTGCTTGACATGCGCTACAAACCCTGTCTTTCTCAAAATGCACATTTGTTAGTCCCAAAATGTGTTCTCCCTTTAGAAGCTTGTGAAGATTCTTCATTCCAACATGGGCTAGTCGGCGATGCCAGAGCCAACCCATATTAGTCTTAGCAATTAAGCAAGTATCGAGTTCAGCTTTGTTAAAATCAACTAAGTATAGCTGACCCTCAAATACTCCCTTAAATGCTACTGAATCATCACTTCTTCTAAAGACAGTAACACCTATATCCGTAAAAAGACAATTGTAGCCCATTTTGCATAATTGAGAAACTGAAAGCAAATTGTAATCTAATGAATCTACAAGAAGAACATTGGAAATAGAGTGGTCAGGTGATATAGCAATTTTACCAAGTCCTTTGACCAAACCTTGATTTTCATCCCCGAATGTGATAGCTCTTTGGGGATCTTTGTTTTTCCTGTAGTAGGAGAACATCCTTTTCTCCCCTGTCATGCGGTTGTGCATCCTCTATCAATAATCCAACTTGAGCCCCCGGATGCATAAACCTGCAAAACAGTTTAAGGCCTTGCTCTTAGGTACCCAAATAGTCTTGGGTCCTTTCACGTTAGAAACAGGCACCTTGGGTACCCAAACACAAGTCTTGGAGCCCTTGTGTTTGCCCCCAACATATTTGGCAACTACTTTGCCTGATTTGTTAGTAAGCACATAAGATGCATCAAAAGTCTTAAATGAAACATTAGACTCATTTGATGCAGTAGGAGTCTTCTTTTTAGGCAACTTAACGTGAGTAGAATGCCTAGAGCTAGATGCCTCATTCTTATACATAAATGCATGATGAGAAACAGAATGAGACTTCTTAGCATGAATTCTCCTTGTGTTGTGTTCGGGATAACCAGCAGGATATAAAATATAGCCCTCATTATCCTGAACAATGGGAGCCTTGCCCTTAACAAAATTAGACAATCTTTTAGGGGCATTAAGTTTGACATTGCTTCCCTGTTGGAAACCAATGCCATCCTTGATGCCAGGGTGTCTCCCATTATAGAGCATGCTTCTAGCAAATTTTAATTTTTCATTCTCTATCTCATGCTCATTGATTTTACTAGTTAATTGAGCTATATGATCATTTTGTTGTTTAATTAAAGCAAGGTGATCATGAATAGCATCAATATTAATATCTCTACATCTAGTACAAATGGTGACATGATCAACAGTAGATGTAGAGGGTTTGCAAGCATTTAATTTTTCTATCTTAGCATGTAATATGGCATTCTCATTTCTAAGACAGGAAATAGAATCATTGCAAACATTTAAGTCTCTAGCCTTGGAAATTAAACTAGCATTCTCAGTTTTAAGGCTAGAAATTGATTCATTCAATTTATCAATCTTAGCAATTAAACTAGCATTTTCATTTCTAAGATTGGCAATTGAATCATGGCAAACATTTGATTCTTCAACCTTAGCAATTAAACTAACATTCTCAATTTTAAGGTTGGAAATAGTGTCATGGCAAATGATAATCTCTTTAGTCAAGTTTTCAAATTTTTCTATCTCCTGAGCATAAGCATTTTTAACTTTAACATGCCTTTTGTTTTCCTTAATAAGGAATTACTCTTGTCTATCAAAGAGTTCATCCTTCTCATGAATAACTCCTATTAATTCATTTAATTTTTCTTTTTGTTGCATGTTAAGGTTGGCAAAAAGGTTAAGCAAATTATCCTCGTCTTCACTAGAGCTACCCTCATCACTAGATGTTGTATATTTAGTGTAGGCTCTAGATTTTACCTTCTTCCTTTTGCCGTCCTTTGCCATGAGGCACTTATGGCCGACGTTGGGGAAGAGGAGACCCTTGTTGACGGTGATGTTTGCGGCATCCTCGTCGGAGGAGTGAAAGGGAAATGTGTCTTTAGGCCATTCCTATAATGTTTTGGTGATTAAGTGCCCAACACATATTCTCTAAGTTCTAAATGTGCCAAAGATTGAAAAAGTGCAAATCAAGACATGAGGTATGTTTCTAGACTTGGTACATTTGTTTTTGAATACTAATGAAGTTATCTAAGTGTTAGAAACAGAGAAAAGAAAAAAAGAAAAGGATTGCAAAAGACTGGTTGTGGGCAGCCGAAGCTTAGCTCAGTCTGGCACACCGGACTGTCCGGTGGTGCACCGGACAGTGTCCGGTGCGCCAGGCTAGACTCCGGTGAAAAGACCGCTCTCGGGAAAAGTTCAGTGGCGTAAGGCTATAATTCACTGGACTGTCCGGTGGTGCACCAGACTGTCCGGTGAGCCAACGGTCGCCAGCGCAACGGTCGACCGTGCAATCCGCGGGCGACGCGTGGCCCGCTCCAATGGTCGGCAGGGACACCGGACTGTCCGGTGTGCACCGGACAGTGTGAGAACACCTAGAAGGGGGTGAATAGGTGATCCTGTGAAACTTAAAACTTAAGCCACAAAACTTGGTTAATTGTTAGCACAATAATTGCCAAGTGGCTAGAGAGGAATCTCAACAAAACACAATAACCAGCAAGATCAATCACAGAGATGGCACGGTGGTTATCCCGTGGTTCGGCCAAGACCAACGCTTGCCTACTCCACGTTGTGGCGTCCCAACGGACGAGGGTTGCAATCAACCCCTCTCAAGCGGTCCAAAGACTCACTTGAATACCACGGTGTTTTGCTTACTCTTTCTCAATCCCGTTTGCGAGGAATCTCCACAACTTGGAGCTTCTCGCCCTTACACTTGAAATTCACAAAAAGCACGGAGCAAGGGAGGGATTAGCAACGCGCTCAAGACAGAAATCACAGCAACACCATGCACACAAGTCGCAACGAGAGCTCACAACACAACTCAATGAGTTCACCACTCAACAAGAGCTCTAATCGCTATCGCAAAGAATCAAAGGCGCGGAATCGATGTCTTGGTGCTTAGGAATGCTTAGGAGATGCTTGGTCTTCTCCTCCATGCGCCTAGGGGTCCCTTTTATAGCCCCAAGGCAGCTAGGAGCCGTTGAGAGCAATCTAGGAAGGCTGATCTTGCCTTCTGTCGACTGGCGCACCGGACAGTCCGGTGCACACCGGACACTGTCCGGTGCACAATTTCTTTCCTTAATTGGCGCAGCCGACCGTTGGCAGCCAGGGAGCCGTTGGCGCACCGGACATGTCCGGTGCACACCGGACAGTCTGGTGCCCCCTTCTAGCCGTTGGCTCGGCCACGTGTCCCGCGCAGATCGCGCGGTCGACCGTTGGCCTGGCCGACAGTTGGCTCACCGGACAGTCCGGTGCTCACCGGACAGTCCGGTGAATTATAGTCGTACGTCGTCGGTGAATTCCCGAGAGCGGCCAGTTCACTCGAGCCAGCCTGGCGCACCGGACACTGTCTGATGCACCACCGGACAGTCCGGTGCTCCCAGACTGAGCAAAGTCTTGGCTGCTCGAGCCAAGGCTTTTCCAATTGGTCTTTTCCTGTTTCCAGCACTTAGACACAATACATTAGTCTCAAAAACAATGTACTAAGTCTGAGAAACATACCTTTATCCTTGATTTGTACTTTGTCCACCATTTTACACTTAGGCACTTGTGTTGGTCACTAAACCACCAAAATACTTAGAAATGACCCGAGGGCACATTTCCCTTTCAATCTCCCCCTTTTTGGTGATTTATGCCAACACAACATAAAGCAAGTAGAACAAGTACAAAATCACTTCAAATAAGAACTCAAATTATTTTGATTCGAATTTGACATATATGGATCACTCTATGCCACCACTTAGTTTGTTTTTGCAAATCAAACTCAAATTCCTATCTCTAAGTTAAAACCACTTGTAGAGACATAAAGAGAGGTTTTCCAAAGAAATTTGATCACGGATTCCAAAAAACTCCCCCTTTTCCCATAATCAACACTTCTCCCCACAAGAGGCCAACTTTTGACATAAGAGACAATAAAAGAGTTTTGACAAACCAAAAGCTCTAATCGACTATTTTCAAAATTTCTCAAGTGGTAGCTGATCCATCTATTGCTTTGGCCTTTATTTTCTCCCCCTTTGGCATTAAGCACCAAAACGGGATCAATCTTGGCCCTTTAAACCTCATTGCCTCACCAAAATCTTCCAATAAGAACACAAAGGCAATAAGCGTACATTAGATGAACTTGGAATAAGTTATCCTCTCATCGGAGTGCAGTGGAAGTCTTTCATGGTCTAAGTCCACCTTTTCCCTTTCACACCTCCTTTGAGACTAAAACAAGCAAACTCAAGCATATGGTTAGTCTCAAAGGGTCAAGTTGTAGCACAGCTCCCCCTAAATATGTGCATCTCTTGCAAAAGGACTTGTGAGGTCCAGGGAGTGTTTGTACAACTTGAGCACCACAATAAACAACACAATGCAGAATGAACATGATCAAAGGCATAAACACATGTATGCTATAATTCAATCCAAGTTCCGCGAATCTAAGATATTGAGCTCACTACGCAGCCTGCAAAAGGTCTTCTCATCTAGAGGCTTGGTGAAGATATCGGCTAGCTGGTTCTCGGTGCTAACATGAAACACTTCGATATCCCCCTTTTGCTGGTGGTCTCTCAAAAAGTGATGCCGGATGTCTATGTGCTTTGTGCGGCTGTGCTCAACATGATTTTCCGCCATGCGGATAGCACTCTCATTATCACATAGGAGTGGGACTTTGCTCAGATTGTAGCCAAAGTCCCTGAGGGTTTGCCTCATCCAAAGTAGTTGCGCGCAACACTGTCCTGCGGCAACGTACTCGGCCTCAGCGGTGGATAGGGCAACGGAAGTTTGTTTCTTAGAGTTCCATGACACCAGGGACCTTCCTAAGAATTGACACGTCCCCGATGTACTCTTCCTATCGACCTTACATCCAGCATAGTCGAAATCCGAATATCCAATCAAGTCAAAGTTAGACCCCTTTGGATACCAGATCCCGAAGCAAGGCGTAGCAACTAAATATCGAAGAATTCGCTTCACAGCCACTAAGTGACACTCCTTAGGATCGGATTGAAATCTAGCACACATGCATACGCTAAGCATAATATCCGGTCTACTAGCACATAAATAAAGCAAAGAACCTATCATGGACCGGTATGCTTTTTGATCAATGGACTTACCACCTTTGTTGAGGTCGGTGTGTCCGTCGGTTCCCATCGGCGTCTTTGCGGGCTTGGCGTCCTTCATCCCAAACCACTTTAGCAAATCTTGCGTGTACTTCGTTTGGGAGATGAAGGTGCCGTCCTTGAGTTGCTTTACTTGGAACCCAAGGAAGTAGTTCAACTCACCCATCATCGACATCTCGAATTTCTGCGTCATCACCCTGCTAAACTCTTCACAAGACTTTTGATTAGTAGAACCAAATATTATGTCATCGACATAAATTTGGCACACAAAAAGATCACCATCGCAAGTCTTAGTAAAAAGAGTTGGATCGGCTTTCCCGACTTTGAAAGCATTAGCAATTAAAAAGTCTCTAAGGCATTCATACCACGCTCTTGGGGCTTGCTTAAGTCCATAGAGCGCCTTAGAGAGCTTACACACATGGTCGGGGTACCGTTCATCCTCGAAGCCAGGGGGTTGCTCCACGTACACTTCCTCCTTGATCGGCCCGTTGAGGAAGGCGCTCTTCACGTCCATTTGGTACAACCTGAAAGAATGGTGAGCGGCATATGCTAGCAAAATACGAATTGATTCTAGCCTAGCCACAGGAGCGAACGTCTCCTCAAAGTCCAAACCTGCGACTTGGGCATAACCTTTTGCCACAAGTCGAGCCTTGTTCCTTGTCACCACCCCGTGCTCGTCCTGTTTGTTGCGGAACACCCACTTGGTTCCCACAACATTTTGCTTGGGACGAGGCACCAGTGTCCAAACTTCATTGCGCTTGAAGTTGTTGAGTTCCTCTTGCATGGCCAACACCCAGTCCGGATCTAGCAAGGCCTCTTCTACCCTGAAAGGCTCAATAGAGGAGACAAAAGAGTAATGCTCACAAAAATTAACTAATCTCGAACGAGTAGTTACTCCCTTGCTAATATCACCCAATATTTGGTCGACGGGATGATCCCTTTGAATCGTCGCTCGAACTTGGGTTGGAGGTGCCTGAGGTACTTCTTCCTCTTCAACTTGAACATCCTGTGCTCCCCCTTGATCATGCGCCTCCACTTGAGGTACCTGTTCGTCATCTTGGGTTGGGGGATGCACCATAGTTGAGGAAGACGATTGACCTTGCTCTAATTGTTCCTGAGGCCGTACATCTCCAATCGCCATGGTGCGTATCGCGGCCGTTGGAACGTCTTCTTCATCTACATCATCAAGATCAACAACTTGCTCTCTTGGAGAGCCATTAGTCTCATCAAATACAACGTCGCTAGAGACTTCAACCAAACCCGATGATTTGTTGAAGACCCTATACGCCTTTGTATTTGAATCATAACCTAATAAAAACCCTTCTACAGCTTTGGGAGCAAATTTAGAGTTCCTACCCTTCTTCACTAGAATGTAGCATTTACTCCCAAATACATGAAAGTACGATACATTGGGTTTGTTACCAGTTAGCAGCTCGTATGAGGTCTTCTTGAGGAGGCGGTGAAGATAGACCCTGTTGATGGCGTGGCAAGCCGTGTTCACGGCTTCCGACCAAAAACACTCGGGGGTCTTGAATTCTCCAAGCATAGTCCTTGCCATATCAATGAGCGTCCTGTTCTTCCTCTCTACCACACCATTTTGCTGAGGTGTGTAGGGAGCGGAGAACTCGTGCTTGATCCCCTCCTCCTCAAGAAACTCCTCCACTTGAAGATTCTTGAATTCGGACCCGTTGTCGCTCCTTATCTTCTTCACCTTGAGCTCAAACTCATTTTGAGCTCTCCTGAGGAAGCGCTTGAGGGTCCCTTGGGTTTCAGACTTATCCTGCAAAAAGAACACCCAAGTGAAGCGGGAAAAGTCATCAACAATAACTAGACCATACTTACTTCCTCCTATGCTCAGATAGGCGACGGGTCCGAAGAGGTCCATATGCAGCATCTCCAAGGGTCTTGATGTTGTCATCACATTTTTTGTGTGATGAGAGCCTCCCACCTGTTTCCTTGCTTGACAAGCTGCACAAGGTCTATCTTTTTCGAATTGCACGTTAGTCAACCCTATCACGTGTTCTCCCTTTAGAAGCTTGTGGAGGTTCTTCATCCCCACATGAGCTAAGCGGTGATGCCACATCCAGCCCATGCTAGTCTTAGCAATTAAGCATGCATCTAGACCGGCCTCCTCTTTTGCAAAATAAACTAAATAAAGTTTGTCGTCTAGTATACCTTTAAAAGCTAGTGAACCATCCCATCTTCTAAAGACAGACACATCTACGTTTGTAAATAAACAATTATATCCCATATTACATAATTGACTGACAGATAGTAAATTATATCCAAGAGACTCAACTAAAAACACATTAGAGATAGAGTGCTCATTTGATATAGCAATCTTGCCTAAACCTTTCACCTTGCCTTGGTTCCCATCACCGAATATGATTGAATCTTGAGAATCCTTATTCTTGACGTAGGAGGTGAACATCTTCTTCTCCCCCGTCATATGGTTTGTGCATCCGCTGTCGATAATCCAGCTTGAACCCCCGGATGCATAAACCTGCAAGGCAAATTTAGGCTTGGGTCTTAGGTACCCAACTCTTGTTGGGTCCTACAAGGTTAGTCAAAATTGTCTTAGGGACCCAAATGCAAGTTTTATCACCCTTGCATTTTGCCTCTAACTTCCTAGCTAATACCTTCTTACCCTTTCTACAAATGGCAAATGAAGCATTGCAAGCATGATATATTGTAGATGGTTCATTAACTTTCCTAGGAACATTAGCAACATTTCTCCTAGGCATATTGTGAACAACATTTTTCCTACCAACATTTCTATCATGCACATAGGAAGAACTAGAAGCAAACATGGCATGAGAATCATATGCATTATAACTCCTATAAGCATTTCTATATTGTCTCTTGTCATGATACATAAAAGCATGGTTCTTTTTAGCACTAATAGCCATAGGGGCCTTCCCTTTCTCCTTGGTGGAGATGGGAGCCTTATGGCTTGTTAAGTCCTTGGCTTCCCTCTTGAAGCCAAGTCCATCCTTAATTGAGGGATGTCTACCAATCGTGTAGGCATCCCTTGCAAATTTTAACTTATCAAAATCACTTTTGCTAGTCTTAAGTTGGTCATTAAGACTAGCTACTTCATCATTTAATCTAGAAATTGAAACTAGGTGTTCACTACAAGCATCAATATCAAAATCCTTACACCTAGTGCAAATCATAACATGTTCTACACAAGAATTAGATTTATTTGCTACTTCTAATTTAGCATTTAAATCATTGTTAATACCTTGTAAAGTAGAAATGGTTTCATGACAAGTAGATAGTTCATAAGAAAGCATTTCATTTCTTTTAACTTCTAAAGCATAGGATTTTTGTGCCTCTACAAATTTATCATGTTCATCATACAACAAATCCTCTTGCTTTTCTAAAAGCCTATCCTTTTCATTCAAGGCATCAATCAATTCATTGATTTTATCAATTTTATTTCTATCCAATCCCTTGAACAAGCTAGAGTAATCTATTTCCTCATCGCTAGAATCATCATCACTTGAAGAATCATAAGTAGTACTGTCTCGAGTACATACCTTCTTCTCCTTCGCCATGAGGCATGTGTGATGCTCGTTGGGGAAGAGGAATGTCTTGTTGAAGGCAGTGGCGGCGAGTCCTTCATTGTCAGAGTCAGAGGAGGAGCAATCCGAATCCCACTCCTTGCCAAGATGTGCCTCGCCCTTTGCCTTCTTATAGTTCTTCTTCTTCTCCCTCTTGTTCCCTTGATCCTGATCACTATCATTGTCGGGACAGTTAGCAATAAAATGACCAAGCTTACCGCATTTGAAGCATGAGCGCTTCCCTTTGGCTTTGGTCTTGCTTGGCTGTCCCTTGCGACCCTTAAGCGCCGTCTTGAATCTTTTGATGATGAGGGCCATCTCTTCATCATTAAGTCCAGCCGCCTCGATTTGTGCCACCTTGCTAGGTAGCGCCTCCTTGCTTCTTGTTGCCTTGAGAGCAAGAGGTTGTGGCTCGTTGATCGGACCATTCAAAGCGTCGTCCACGTACCTCGCCTCCTTGATCATCATCCGCCCGCTCACAAATTTTCCAAGGACTTCTTCGGGCGACATTTTGGTGTACCTAGGATTCTCACGAATATTATTCACCAAATGAAGATCAAGAACGGTAAAGGACCTTAGCATCAGTCGGACGACGTCGTGGTCCGTCCATCGCGTGCTTCCGTAGCTCCTTATTTTGTTGATAAGGGTCTTGAGCCGGTTGTATGTTTGAGTTGGCTCCTCGCCCCTTATCATTGCGAACCGTCCAAGCTCGCCCTCCACCAACTCCATCTTGGTGAGCAAGGTGACGTCGTTCCCCTCATGAGAGATCTTGAGGGTGTCCCATATTTGCTTGGCGTTATCCAAGCCGCTCACTTTGTGGTATTCATCCCTGCACAAAGAAGCTAGAAGAACAGTAGTAGCTTGTGCATTCTTATGTATTTGCTCATTAATGAACATGGGACTATCCGAACTATCAAAGTGCATTCCACTCTCTACAATCTCCCATATACTAGGATGGAGAGAGAATAGGTGACTACGCATTTTGTGGCTCCAAAATCCGTAGTCCTCCCCATCAAAGTGTGGAGGCTTGTAGAGTGGAATGGAGAGCAAATGTGAATTTGAACTTTGTGGAATACGAGAGTAGTCAAAAGAAAAGTTCGAATTAACCGGTTTCCTTCTCTCGTGGTCGTTGTGGCCATCGTCCTTTTTGGAAGAAGTAGACTCATCGCTGTCGTCGTAGTAGACGATCTCCTTGATGCGCCTCGTCTTCTTCTTCTTCCCTTCCTTCCGTCTATGACCCGAGCCGGAGTCGGTAGGCTTGTCGTCATTCGGCTCGTTGACGAAGGATTCCTTCTCTTTGTCGTTGATCACGATTCCCTTCCCCTTAGGATCCATCTCTTCGGGCGGTTAGTCCCTTTGTGAAGAGAACGGCTCCAATACCAATTGAGAACACCTAGAGGGGGGGTGAATAGGTGATCCTGTGAAACTTAAAACTTAAGCCACAAAACTTGGTTAATTGTTAGCACAATAATTGCCAAGTGGCTAGAGAGGAATCTCAACAAAACACAATAACCAGCAAGATCAATCACAGAGATAGCACGGTGGTTATCCCGTGGTTCGGCCAAGACCAACGCTTGCCTACTCCACGTTGTGGCGTCCCAACGGACGAGGGTTGCAATCAACCCCTCTCAAGCGGTCCAAAGACTCACTTGAATACCACGGTGTTTTGCTTATTCTTTCTCAATCCCGTTTGCGAGGAATCTCCACAACTTGGAGCTTCTCGCCCTTACACTTGAAATTCACAAAAAGCACGGAGCAAGGGAGGGATTAGCAACGCACTCAAGACAGAAATCACAGCAACACCACGCACACAAGTCGCAACGAGAGCTCACAACACAACTCAATGAGTTCACCACTCAACAAGAGCTCTAATCGCTATCGCAAAGAATCAAAGGCGCGGAATCGATGTCTTGGTGCTTAGGAATGCTTAGGAGATGCTTGGTCTTCTCCTCCATGCACCTAGGGGTCCCTTTTATAGCCCCAAGGCAGCTAGGAGCCGTTGAGAGCAATCTAGGAAGGCTGATCTTGCCTTCTGTCGACTGGCGCACCGGACAGTCCGGTGCACACCGGACACTGTCCGGTGCACGATTTATTTCCTTAATTGGCGCAGCCGACCGTTGGCAGCCAGGGAGCCGTTGGCGCACCGGACATGTCCGGTGCACACCGGACATGTCCGGTGCACACCGGACAGTCCGGTGCCCCCTTCTAGCCGTTGGCTCGGCCACGTGTCCCGCGCAGATCGCGCGGCCGACCGTTGGCCCGGCCGACAGTTGGCTCACCGGACAGTCCGGTGCACACCGGACAGTCCGGTGAATTATAGCCGTACGACGCCGGTGAATTCCCGAGAGCGGCCAGTTCACTCGAGCCAGCCTGGCGCACCGGACACTGTCCGGTGCACCACCAGACAGTCCGGTGCTCCCAGACTGAGCAAAGTCTTGGCTGCTCGAGCCAAGGCTTTTCCAATTGGTCTTTTCCTGTTTCCAGCACTTAGACACAATACATTAGTCTCAAAAACAATGTACTAAGTCTGAGAAACATACCTTTATCCTTGATTTGTACTTTGTCCACCATTTTACACTTAGGCACTTGTGTTGGTCACTAAACCACCAAAATACTTAGAAATGACCCGAGGGCACATTTCCCTTTCACAGTGTCCTGTGCGCCAACTAGCCCGGAGTTGCAATGGTCGTCTGCGCCAGAAAAGGAAGGAGATCGGCACCAGACCGTCTACAGTGACTGTCCGGTGGCGCACCGGACTGCTCGGTGCGCCACTCGACAGAAGGCAAGAATGGCCTTCTTTGTTGGCCTCCAACGGCTCCTAGCTGCCTTAGGGCTATAAAAGGGACCCCTAGGCGCATGGAGGAGCTACCTAAGCTTACAAGAAACATTCTAAGACTCCAAGACCCCAACTTTACGCATTCAATTCTTTGAGATAGTGACTTGAGCTCCATTTGAGTTGTGAACTCCATGCATTGTGTTTTGAGCTCAAGTTGTGACTTGTGTGCGTGGTTGTGCTGCAATTTGTGTCTTGTGTGTGTTGCTCATCCCAACCTTACTTCGTACTTTCATTGTGATCTTTGTTGTAAGGGCGAGAGACTCCAATCTTGTGAAGATTCCTCGCAAACGGGAATAATCATCTAAAGGAAAACCATGGTATTTAAGTTGATCATCGGATCACTTGAAAGGGGTTGAGGGCAACCCTCGTCCATTGGGACGCCACAACGTGGAAGTAGGCAAGTGTTACTTGGCCGAACCACGGGATAAAAATCGCGTGTCTTGTGTTGATCTCTCTGTGATTGTTTTGTCCACAAGAACTCGCGTCTCAACTACTTAGTCGCACTAACATTTCTATAACCAAGTTTTGTGGCTATTTAGTCTTGAATTTTACAGGATCACCTATTCACCCCCCCCCCCCTCTAGGTGCTCTCAATTGGTATCGGAGCCGTTCTCTTCACGTAAGGGACTAATCGCCCAAAGAGATGGATCATAAGGGAAAGGAGATGGTGGTCAACGACAAGGAGAAGGAGTCCATCTTCAACGAGCCAAGAGATGACAAGCCCACTGACTCTGGCTCGAGTCACAAGAAGAAGGACGGGAAGAAGAAGAGGCGCATCAAGAAGATCGTCTACTACGATAGCGATGAATCTTCTTCTTCACCAAGAGACGACGACGATGACGATTCTTCGTCAAAGAAAAAGACGGTTAATCAAAATTACTTTTTTGACTATTCTCGCATGTCGTACAATTCGAATGCACATTTACTCTCTATTCCACTAGGAAAACCTCCACACTTTGATGGAGAGGACGACTCATTTTGGAGTCATAAAATGCATAGTCATCTATTTTCTCTCCATTCTAGCATTTGGAAAATAGTGGAAAATGGGATGCATTTTGATAGCACTGATAACCCTGTATTCTTTAATGAACAAATTCATAAGAATGCCCAAGCTACTACTGTCTTGTTAGCTTCGCTTTGCAGGGATGAATACAATAAAGTAAGTGGCTTGGACAACGCCAAGCAAATTTGGGACACCCTCAAGATCTCACATGAGGGAAACGATGCTACAATGATCACCAAAATGGAGTTGGTGGAAGGCGAATTGGGAAGATTTGCCATGATCGGGGGAGAAGAGCCAACACAAACCTACAACAGGCTCAAGACCCTGGTCAACAAAATTAGAAGCTATGGAAGCACAAGATGGACAGACCACGACGTCGTCCGACTCATGCTCAGATCCTTCACCGTCATTGACCCTCATCTTGTGAATCTTATCCGTGAAAATCCCAGGTACACAAAGATGACGCCCGAGGAGATACTCGGAAAATTCGTGAGCGGGCGCATGATGGTAAAGGAGGCACGATATGTGGATGACGCCTTGAACGGTCCACTACCCGTCTACGAGCCGCAGGCCGTTGCGCTCAAGGCAACAAGCAGCAAGGAGGCGCTACCAAGCAAGGTAGTACAAGTAGAGGCTGCTGGGCTCAACAAGAGTGAAATGGCGATTATCATCAAGCGCTTCAAGACCGCTCTTAAAGGACGCAAGGAGTACCCCAACAAGAACAGAACAAGGGGAAAGCGCTCCTGCTTCAAATGTGGTAAGACTGGTCACTTTATTGCAAATTGTCCCGAAAATGATAGTGACCAGGGACAAGAAAAGAGCGGGAAGAAGGAGAAAACGAAGAGCTACAGGAAGGCAAAGGGCGAGGCGCACCTTAGAAAGGAATGGGACTCGGACTGCTCTTCTTCTGACTCCGACGACGAAGGACTCGCTGCCTCGGCCTTCAACAAGTCTTCTCTTTTCCCCAATGAACGCCACACTTGCCTCATGGCCAAGGAGAAGAAGGTAAGTGTTCGAGATACCCCTAAGTACACTACTAGCGATGATGATTCTAGTGATGATGAAGTAGATTATACCGATTTATTTAAGGGTTTAGATAGAGCTAAAGTAGATAAAATCAATGAGTTAATTGATGCTTTAAATGAAAAAGATAGATTGCTAGAGAAGCAAGAGGACATTTTATATGAAGAACATGACAAATTTGTTAGTGTACAAAAATCTCTTGTTTTAGAAACTAAGAGAAATGAAATTTTATCTTCTAAGTTATCTGCTTGCCATGAATCTATCTCTAGCTTAAAGATTTTGAATGATGATTTAAATACTAAGCTAGAGGATGCTAATAAATCTAGTTCATGTGTAGAGCATGTCATTATTTGCAATAGATGTAAGGACTTTGATGTTGATGTCTGTGATAAACTTCTTAATTGTATTGCTAAATTAAATAATGAGGTAGCAAGTCTTAATGCTCAACTTAAGACTTGCAAAATTGATTTTGATAAATTAAAATTTGCTAGGGATGCCTACACTATTGGTAGACACCCCTCTATTAAGGATGGACTTGGTTTTCGAAAGGAAACCAAGAACTTAACAAGCCAAAAGGCTCCCGTTCTCAACAAGGAGAAAGGGAAGGCTCCTATGGCTAGTAGTTCTCAAAAATGTCATGCCTACATTTATGATAGAAGATTTTCTAGGAATGTTCATTATAATAGGAGTTATGATCATGTTGCTTATAATGATTCACATGCTATGGTTGCTTCTAGCTCTACTTTTGTGCATGGTAGAAGTAGGCCTAGGAGAAGTAATGTTGTGCCTCATGTGCCTAGGAGAATGTGCAATGAACCTTCTACCATTTACCATGCTGGCAATACTTCATTTACGCTTTTATGTAAGAATGAAAAAGTAGTTGCTAAAAGTAGAGTTGGGTACCTAAAACCCAAGCTTAAATTGCGTTGCAGGTTTATGCATCCGAGGGATCTAGCTGGATAATCGACAGCGGATGCACAAACCACATGATGGGGGAGAAGAAGATATTCACCTCCTACGTCAAGAACAAGGATTCCCAGGATACGATTATTTTTGGAGATGGGAACCAAGGCAAGGTCAAAGGTTTGGGAAAGATAGCCATCACAAGCGAGCACTCTATTTCAAATGTATTTTTAGTAGAGTCATTAGGATACAACCTCTTGTCTGTAAGTCAATTGTGCCACATGGGCTACAATTGTTTGTTTACAAATGTTGATGTTTCTGTCTTTAGAAGGAGTGATGGTTCATTAGCGTTTAAGGGTGTATTAGATGGCAAACTCTACTTAGTTGTTTTTTCGAAAGAGGAGACCGATCTAGATACATGCTTAATAGCTAAGACTAGTATGGGCTGGTTGTGGCATCGCCGTCTAGCACATGTTGGGATGAAGAACCTTCATAAACTTCTAAAGGGAGAACATGTGTTAGGACTAACCAATGTATGTTTCGAAAACGATAGGCCTTGTGCAGCTTGTCAGGCAGGGAAACAGGTGGGAAGCACTCATCACAACAAGAATGTGATGACAACATCAAGACCACTGGAGCTTCTTCACATGGACCTCTTCGGACCCGTCGCCTACCTCAGCATCGGGGGAAGTAAGTATGGTCTAGTAATTGTTGATGATTTTTCCCGCTTCACTTGGGTATTCTTTTTGCAGGATAAATCAGAAACCCAAGGGACCCTAAAGTGCTTTCTAAGGAGGGCTCAAAAGGAATTTGAGCTCAAGGTGAAAAAGATAAGAAGTGACAACGGGTCCGAGTTCAAGAATCTACAAGTGGAGGAGTATCTTGAGGAGGAAGGCATCAAGCACGAGTTCTCCGCTCCCTACACACCACAACAAAACGGTGTGGTAGAGAGGAAGAACAGAACGCTTATTGACATGGCGAGGACGATGCTTGGAGAGTTCAAGATACCCGAGCGGTTTTGGTCGGAAGCTGTGAACACAGCATGCCATGCCATAAACCGGCTATATCTGCATCGCCTCCTCAAGAAGACCTCCTACAAACTCCTTACCGGTAACAAACCCAATGTTTCTTATTTTCGTGTATTTAGGAGCAAATGCTACATTTTGGTGAAGAAAGGTAGACATTCTAAATTTGCTCCCAAAGCTGTAGAAGGGTTTTTACAAGGATATGACTCAAATACAAAGGCGTATAGGGTCTTCAACAAATCATCAGGTTTGGTTGAAGTCTCTAGTGACGTTGTATTTGATGAGACTAATGGCTCTCCAAGAGAGCATGTTGATCTTGATGACATAGATGAAGATGATGTTCCAACGGCCGCAATGCGCACGATGGTGATTGGAGATGTGCGACCACATGAACTACAGGAGCAAGATCAGCCTTCTTCCTCTACAATGGTGCATCCCCCAACTCAAGATGATGAACATGTTCCTCAAGAACAAGAGCGTGATCAAGGGGGCACAAGAAGAACAAGTTATGGAGGAAGAAGCACCACTAGCCCCTCCAACTCAAGTTCGAGCGACGATTCAAAGAAATCACCCCGTCGATCAGATTCTGGGTGACATAAGCAAGGGAGTAACAACTCGCTCACGTTTAGCTAATTTCTGTGAGCATTACTTGTTTGTCTCTTCTATTGAGCCTTTCAGGGTAGAAGAGGCCTTGCAGGATCTAGGCTGGGTGTTGGCCATGCAGGAAGAGCTCAACAACTTCAAGAGGAATGAAGTTTGGAGCCTAGTGCCACGTCCAAAGCAAAATGTTGTGGGAACCAAGTGGGTGTTCCGCAACAAGCAAGAGGAGCACGGAGTGGTGACACGAAACAAGGCTCGACTTGTGGCAAAAGGTTATGCCCAAGTCGCAGGTTTGGATTTCGAGGAGACTTTTGCTCCTGTGGCTAGGCTAGAGTCTATTCGAATATTATTAGCCTATGCTGCTCACCACTCTTTCAGGTTGTTTCAAATGGATGTGAAGAGCGCTTTCCTCAACGGGCCAATCAAGGAGGAGGTGTATGTGGAACAACCCCCTGGCTTTGAGGATGACAGGTACCCCGACCATGTGTTTAAGCTCTCTAAGGCGCTCTATGGACTTAAGCAAGCCCCAAGAGCATGGTATGAATGCCTTAGAGATTTCTTAATTGCTAATTCTTTCAAGGTTGGGAAAGCCGATCCCACTCTTTTTACTAAGACTTGCGATGGTGATCTTTTTGTGTGCCAAATTTATGTCGATGACATAATATTTGGTTCTACTAACCAAAAGTTTTGTGAGGAGTTTAGCAGGGTGATGACTCAAAAGTTTGAGATGTCTATGATGGGCGAGTTGACCTACTTCCTTGGGTTCCAAGTGAAGCAACTCAAGGACGGTACTTTCCTCTCCCAAACGAAGTATACACAAGATCTTCTCAAGAGGTTTGGGATGAAGGACGCTAAGCCCGCGAAGACACCGATGGGAACCGACGGGCATGTCGACCTCAACAAAAGAGGTAAGTCCGTTGATCAAAAGGCATACTGGTCTATGATAGGTTCCTTGCTTTACTTATGTGCTAGTAGACCGGACATTATGCTTAGTGTATGCATGTGTGCTAGATTTCAATCCGACCCCAAGGAATGTCACCTTGTGGCCGTTAAGCGAATTCTTAGGTATTTAGTTGCTACGCCTTGCTTCGGGATCTGGTATCCAAAGGGGTCTACCTTTGACTTGATTGGATATTCAGACTCCGATTATGCTAGATGCAAGGTTGATAGGAAGAGTACATCAGGGACGTGCCAATTCCTAGGAAGGTCCCTGGTGTCTTGGAGCTCAAAGAAACAAACCTCTGTTGCCCTATCCACGGCTGAGGCCGAGTATGTTGCCGCAGGACAGTGTTGCGCGCAACTACTTTGGATGAGGCAAACCCTCTAGGACTTTGGCTACAATCTGAGCAAAGTCCCACTCCTATGTGACAATGAGAGTGCAATCCGCATGGCGGATAATCCTGTTGAACACAGCCGCACTAAGCACATAGACATCCGGCATCACTTTCTGAGAGACCACCAGCAAAAGGGAGATATCGAGGTGTACCATATTAGCACCGAGAACCAGCTAGCCGATATCTTTAACAAGTCGTTAGATGAGAAACCCTTTTGCAGGTTGCGTAGTGAGCTAAATGTCTTAGATTCGCGTAACTTGGATTGATCTATAGCATACATGTGTTCTATGCCTTTGATCATGCTATTTTTTGCATTTATGTAATTTGTTGCTTATTTATGGTGCTCAAGTTGTGCAAGGGATCCTCGGACCTCACAAGTCCATGTGTGTATGATGCACATATTTAGGGGGAGATGTGCTACAACTTGACCCTTTAAGACTAATCTGTTTGTTTGAGTATACTTGATGTAGTCTCAAAGGTAAATTGAAAGGGAAAGGTGAACTTGGACCATGCAAAGACTTCCACTGCACTCCGGTATTAGTGTACTTAATTCCAAGTTCATTTTTATGCTCTTATTGCCTTTTTGCTCTTAATTGACATTTTTGGTGAGGCAATGGGGTTAAAGGGCCAATAATGATCCCGTTTTGGTGCTTAATGCCAAAGGGGAGAAATTAAGGCCAAAGCAAATGGATCAGCTACCACTTATGAATTTTGAAAACAATAGAGTTAGCACTTTTGATTTGTCCAAAATGCTCTTATTACAAAATTTAGTCTCTTATGGGGGAGAATTTATGATTATGGAAAAATGGGGAGTTTTTGGCACTTGATCAATTTCACTCTTGGATTTTCTCTCTTTATACCCAAACAAGTGAGTTTGACTTAGAGATAGGAAAATGAATTTGATTTGCAAAAACAAACCAAGTGGTGGCAAAGAGCGATCCAAATATGCCAAACTATAGTAAAAACAATTTGGTATTCAATTGCATTGATATTGCATTTCTTTTGGTTGCTTTTGGTTGTGTTGGCATAAATCACCAAAAAGGGGGAGATTGAAAGGGAAATGTGCCTTTGGGCCATTCCTATAATGTTTTGGTGATTAAGTGCCCAACACATATTCTCTAAGTTCTAAATGTGCCAAAGATTGAAAAAGTGCAAATCAAGACATGAGGTATGTTTCTAGACTTGGTACATTTGTTTTTGAATACTAATAAAGTTATCTAAGTGTTAGAAACAGAGAAAGAAGAAAAGAAAAGGATTGCAAAAGACTGGCTGTGGACAGCCGAAGCTCAGCTCAGTCTGGCACACCGGGCTGTCCGATGGTGCACCAGACAGTGTCTGGTGCGCCAGGCTGGACTCTGGTGAAAAGACCGCTCTCGGAAAAAGTTCAGCGGTGTACGACTATAATTCACCGGACTGTCCGGTGGTGCACCAGACTGTCCGGTGAGCCAACGGTCGCCAGAGCAACGGTCGACCGCGCAATCCGCGGGCGACGCGTGGCCCGTGCCAACGGTCGGTAGGGGGCACCGGACAGTGTCTGGTGCGCCAACTAGCCCAGAGCTGCAACGGTCGTCTGCGCCAGAAAAGGAAGGAGATCGGCACCGGACCGTCTACTGTGACTGTCCGGTGGCGCACTGGACTGTCCGGTGCGCCACTCGATAGAAGGCAAGGATGGCCTTCCTTGTTGGCCTCCAACGGCTCCTAGCTGCCTTGGGGCTATAAAAGGGACCCCTAGGCGCATGGAGGAGCTACCTAATCTTACAAGAAACATTCTAAGACTCCAAGACCCCAACTTCACGCATTCGATTCTTTGAGATAGTGACTTGAGCTCCATTTGAGTTGTGAACTCCGTGCATTGTGTTTTGAGCTCAAGTTGTGACTTGTGTGCGTGGTTGTGCTGCGATTTGTGTCTTGTGTGTGTTGCTCATCCCAACCTTACTCTGTGCTTTCATTGTGATCTTTGTTGTAAGGGCGAGAGACTCCAATCTTGTGGAGATTCCTCGCAAATGGGAATAATCATCTAAAGGAAAATCGTGGTATTCAAGTTGATCATCGGATCACTTGAAAGGGGTTGAGTGCAACCCTCGTCCATTGGGACGCCACAACGTGGAAGTAGGCAAGTGTTACTTGGCCGAACCACGGGATAAAAATCGTGTGTCTTGTGTTGATCTCTCTGTGATTGTTTTGTCCACAAGAACTCGCTTCTCAACTACTTAGTCGCACTAACATTTCTATAACCAAGTTTTGTGGCTATTTAGTCTTGAATTTTACAGGTTCACCTATTCACCCCCCTCTAGGTGCTCTCAAGGAGGAGTCGATGGAGCTCATGTCGGAGTCCTATTCCCGACACACGTGGTCATCGCCGCCCTTCTTTTTGTAGTACTTCTTCTTCTCCTTCTTCCTCCCCTTCTTGTCGTTGTCCCTGTCACTATCACTAGACATAGGGCATTTAGCGATAAAATGACCAGGATTACCACATTTGTAGCACACCCTCTTGGAGCGGGGTTTGTAGTCCTTCCCCCTCCTTTGCTTGAGGATTTGACGGAAGCTCTTGATAATGAGCGCCATCTCCTGATTGTCGAGCTTGGAGGCGTCGATGGGGAGTCTACTTGATGTAGACTCTTCTTTCTTTTCTTCCATCGCTTTGAATGCGACGGGTTGCACCTCGGGTGTGGAGGTGCCACCTTGCTCCAAGTTGATGATTTGTTTGGAGCCTTTGATCATCAATTCAAATCTCACAAACTTTCCTATAACCTCCTTAGGAAACATTAGCTTATATCTAGGATCACCTCGTATTAATTGAACTTGCGTAGGATTGCGAAAAACGAGTGATCTTAGAATAACCTTGACCATTTCATGATCATCCCATTTGGTGCTCCCGAGGTTGCGCACTTGGTTGACCAAGGTCTTGAGCCAGTTGTACATCGCTTGTGGCTCCTCTCCTTGGTTGAGGACGAATCGACCGAGCTCCCCCTCGATCGTCTCCCGCTTGGTGATCTTGGTCACCTCATCCCCTTTGTGCGCGGTCTTTAGTACATCCCAAATCTCTTTGGCACTTTTTAGCCCTTGCACTTTATTATACTCCTCTCGACATAGAGAGGCGAGGAGTATAGTAGTTGCTTGTGAGTTGAAGTGCCGGATTTGGGCGACCTCGTCCGAGTCGTAGCCTTCGTCCCCTACGGATGGTACCTGTGCTCCAAATTCAACAATATTCCATATACTTGCGTGGAGTGAGGTTAGGTGATGCCTCATTTTATCACTCCACATACAATAGTCCTCACCATCAAAAACTGGTGGTTTGCCTAATGGGACAAAAAGTAAAGGAGTGCGTTTAGAAATGCGGGGATAGCGAAGGGGGATCTTACTAAACTTCTTACGCTTATGGCGCTTAGAAGTGACGGACGCGGCGTCGGATCCGGAGGTGGAGGGCGACGAAGAATCGGTCTCGTAGTAGACAACTTTCTTCATTTTCTTCTTCTTGTCGTCACTCCAGTGCGACTTGACGCGAGGAGGTGATTCCTCCCTTCCTTTGGCGCCGGACTCCCTTGATGGAGCCTTCCCGTGGCTTGTGGCCGTTTCTATCTCCCTCTTGGCGGATCCTTCCGATATCACTTCGAGTGGTTAGACTCTATATGAAGTACCGGGCTCTGATACCAATTGAAAGTCGCCTAGAGGGGGTGGATAGGTGGAAACTGAAATTTACAACTTTAAGCACACTACAACCCGGGGTTAGCGTTAGAATAAAATCTTAGTCCGGGAGAGAGGGGAAACAAATCAACCAAGAAAATAAAGCGGATGACACGGCGATTTCTTTTACCGAGGTTCGGTTATAAAGAACCTAGTCCCGTTGAGGTGGTCACAAAGACCGGGTCTCTTTCAACCCTTTCCCTCTCTCAAACGGCCACTTAGACCGAGTGAGGCTTCTTCCTTAATCTCACGGGTCACTTAGACTCCATAATGATCACCACACAATTGGTGTCTCTTGCCTTGCTTACAAAGCACTTGAGAGTAAGAAGTGAGAAAGAAAAGAAAGCTAAGCCAAGCAAACAAGAGCAACAAAGAAACACAAATGATCCTTTCACAAGTTCTAATGCGCTAGAGTTGAATCGAGAACGTTGAGTAGACCGATCACTTGAATTGTGTCTTTGGAGTGGAGTCTATTGCTCTTGTATTGAATGCAATGTGTTGAATGCTTAGATGGTTGGAGTGGAGGTGGTTGGGGGGTATTTATAGCCCTCAACCACCAAAACAACCGTTGGGGGTGGCTGCTGTCGATGGGTTCGGTGCGTCAGCCACATCACCCAACCGTTAGGGTTCTGGCGGTTTCGACTGTTGGAGCTTTGTCTTCTTTGGCACCGGACAGTCCGGTGCCGCACCGGATAGACACTGTTCACTGTCTGGTGTGCCTCTGGCGGCTGCTCTGACTTCTGTGTGCAATGTCCGCGCACTATAGCGTTGCAGGCGTCCGTTGCAGTCGACCGTTGCGCTGGTAGCCGTTGCTCCGCTTGGTGCACCGAACAGTCCGGTGGCACACCGAACAGTCCGGTGGCACACCGGACAGTCTGGTGAATTATAGCGGAGTGGCGCTGGAGAAACCCGAAGGTGGCGAGTTCGTAGCTGTACGGTCCTGGTGCACCGGACACTGTACGGTGGCACACCGGACAGTCCGGTGCGCCAGACCAGGGCACACTTGGGTTTCTTTGCTCCTTTCTTTTTGAACCCTTTTTTAATCTTTTTATTGGTTTGTTTTAAAACATTTAGCACCTGTAGAATATATAATTTAGAGCAAACTAGTTAGTCCAATTATTTGTGTTGGTCATTCAACCACCAAAATTATTTATAGGAAAAGGTTAAACCCTATTTCCCTTTCAGGCGTGAAGTTACTAACTTCCGAGAACCTACTAACTTCCGATAGGCTTCTTTGGCTGTAGGAAGTTAGCTAACTTCATAGAGGGCTCTAGGAAGTTAAGCTAACTTCCGACAAAAAAATTCTGAGAGCCAAACTTTCGACGGGATGGCTTAACTTCCGAGAGTTTAGCTAACTTCTTAGAGTTTAGGGCTAACTTTCTAGGGTTTAGGCTCTAGGAAGTTCACTATTTTGGTGTAGTGACATTTACATTATACAAATGTCAAGTATATCCATATAAATACCATTACAAAATTTCTAGCACCATTCAATCATCTATTCAAGAACACCATAGATAATTGGATAAAGTAGCAGCATTGATATTACCACATAACACATTACTTGTTCCATTACATGGTCATCAAATAGTTGTTAAGCCTTTTATGACATTATCGTCCAAAAAATTGTTAGCCTTTTATGACATTATCATCCAAAAAATTGTTAAATAGTTAAAATAGATGGATGACTAAACTCTAAATTCATGCTTTTGGACTAAGTTTATATTGAGTATTTTATATCCACGGGTTAATGGGTATGAGTGCGGTCGGAATGTTCTAATACCCGTTTACCCACTAGGTGAAGGATTTTGCCAATAAAAAAATTATGGGTAAAATATTTAGCTCATATACATACCCTAATAGATTAAATGAGTGTTTGACAGAGCTTCCATAGCTCTGCTCCAAGTGAGAATCACTTCTAGGAAGCCAAACGACTAAAAACTGAGTTACTCTATAGTGGGAGTGAAGTGAATCTAGAATCTATTTTGTACTAGAGAGTGGGAGCTAAAAAGTTCTCAATTGCTCCCCGCACTCTAACCCCTTAGGAATCACTTCACGCATAATTTGTCAAACAGTTTTCGTCAAATAAATTCACTTCTACTTGAGAATCATTTAGGATCACTATATTAGAGAATTAGCTCTTAGAGCTAGAGAATCATAGAGCAGAGCTCCCAAACTAGATCTAAATAACTACGGTGACGAGTACCATTGCCATCTCTACCCAGATCTAAATTACTATGGTGACGAGTATAGAGAATCAATAGAGCCAGTGGCGGACCCAGAAATTGGCTAAGACCCGGGTCGAAACGACCATAAACTCTAATAGTAGCATATAAAGAAAAATTATACGGCGAAACAATGATGTCATAGATGTTAAAGATGACATACAAGTTATGATGTAGCTCTTTCCAAATGTATCATATCAACGTTAACATCAGTTTATCTTGCTCCAGAACCTTAAAGAAAATCATATTAAGAAAGCGACTTGAAGGAAATCATACGATGGTTAAGCCATTCGTCTCCTGTCTTATTACGCAACTCAATTTTAATGATATTCATAGATGAGAAAGCTCTCTCCACAGATGCCCAATCTCAAACTTAATTTCTAGTCATGTGATCTTGTTTATTTGGTCGCAACTTTTTGTTCTTTTATTTGGTGATTATGGTATTATATGGTTGTATGGAATATCTTGTTTCGTACTCTCTCCAATCTTTTTTTATTTGACGTTTGCTGGGTCAAATAAAAGAAAATGGAGGTAGTAGTTTCTAAGCGCTGTGGCTTGTAATTTTTTTGTCTCTTCGGTTTAGAATCATTTGCTAGCTTGGGAATTTTTTGCTTATCCTAGCTCGATGGTTTGGTCTAGTCTCTCCCTCTATCCATCTCTCTAGACTAGCAGGAGTCTAGCATGTGCCGCCTAAGGCCTTGCTACTAGCCTAGTATGTAAATCTGCAGGACACATGTAGGTGGTCGTAGCCTGCTCTTGCTTGCATGTGTGTTATCCTGTGCTTGCGAAGCTTGCACTGTGCCGGATGGATATATATATATATATATATATATATATATATATATATATATATATATATATATATATATATATATATATATATATATATATATAACTATGACTCAGTGAAGCCAGAGACCAGACCAGCAGAGGCCAGAGGGCAAAGCTCTTCTAAAAAAATTTGGACCTGCGCCCCGGGCCGTGGCCCAGGCGGCCATAGGGCTGGGTCCGCCCCTGAATAGAGCATTTTCGCATCCACACAGTCATCGTAACGGCCTGACACAACGACTCAGCGACATCCCCGCGGCCTCTCCCCTCGCCTGGGCTCTCTCCGCCTGGCTTTTGCAGAAGCAGAAACCAGCAGCGATTCCGCCCTCGCTAGTATCGCCGCCCTCGTTCACCGCTTACTGCCGGCGGGATGATCCCGTTCAACCCTGCGGTCGCCGCGGAGGTGCGCGCCCTGATACAGGGCGTGGAGGACTCCACCTTCGACCCCATATACCGCGAGCTCTCCCAGGTAATATTCCAGCATCAGCTTCCTACCCCAACTGTAGACAATCTGTCTGTGCTTCGTTAAGGTCGAGTGCGCATTGCACGACCGATTCTCAATTTCCTTGTCAGGATCAGCAAACGATCTGCCAATGGTTGATCCCATGCTGATTTACCATTGTTGATCGCGTTTAGAAACGCGATCAATGTTTTGGGTAATAGGTGGTTTTTGAGGATTTAGCTGCCATAATCTACTTTTTGACAAGCACGTGTATACTTGTTTGCTCTAGCTATGAAGACACTCTTAGCATGTTTCTTACTAATTACTATTGTTTCAGATTGTGGATTGTAGCCCTGGTGGGTGCGTTTTTTGCTTCAAGTTTGTGTGGATGAAATTCTCTTAAACATCGGTGGCGCAAATAACCACCGATTGAAACATGATCTTGTAGCCATCATCTTCAGATATTGTGTGGATAAACCCTACTTCAGCACCAATTTCTGTGAAGCACTGAGGGCAATGCCTGACAGCGATGGGCTCCTTGAAACATTGTCCAATGAACTTGAGTTATCTACAACTGAGAGGGTTGTAGTTGGACTTGCTCTCTCAGACTCTGAGAATCCAGACTTGAACCTGGAAGGTAAATAGTTAGGTTTCGAAAAACTTTTTTATTAGAAATAGATTTGTTTTGGGAACTATTAGTTCACTTCATTGATATGCTTATCTAATTCTTGTTGTGTAGGGAGAAAATTTACAATCGCTCAAATTAAGGAATAAGGAGTTATGCTCAAACCATGCTCATTCTGTATCAAATGAATGGATACAGGAGATTGTTGTGTTTTTTCTCCAGACCGAAGGCCTCTCAAAAAATATGGATTCCTTTACTAACATTTTTCCCTATTAAATGTAAAAGAGGGTCCATTCTATGTTCCTGTCCCACTTCAGCAACCCAATAGTGATCGAGCAAATTATTTGAGGTTTTCAGAGTTACCTCATTTATATATGTTTGTGCCATGTATCAGGTTGCCTTGTTCACACTTTTTTTTTGCTTTTTTGTGTTGTACAGATATGCAGAGATGTGCCTTGGTAGATTAGAT